>NW_015971811.1:0-1200000 GCF_000732125.1 Scedosporium apiospermum | reverse complement strand
TTTAGGCGACCTACATAGTAGTCTTCATCCCTCCATTGTCTGTTCAGCTCGTTTCCCTCGTGGCGACGGGTCGAACTATGCCGAACTTGGCGACAATCTTGCCCGAATGTGGCATCCCTGGTGCGAGAGGACGTTCCATCTCACCAGGAAGTAGTAGTACCGAGGTACGAGACTATTACGAAGTTTGACACGACCCTAACTTGCAAGAAAACTTACAAGAAGAAAAAATTATAGGAAGAAAAAAAAAAACGTTGTGACAAAATGGGGCGGAAAGAAAAAGGAAGTGCATCGCGTGTGTATGATGGGGCAGTGCTTCATAGTGGGCACTGCACTAACTCTACGTCTGCTGCGCTGCACTATCCTGCGCTACGGTATGTGGATGATCGAGCCAGACCACCGGCTCGCCAACCGTCGACATTTCCATCTTCCATCAAATAACCAAAGATAGCGTCCTCACTACCTATCTGCACTATGTCGGCATTCTCCGCCAGCCACCATGGCGTAGAATTAATAACGATCACAATCCCTGCACCATGTTCTCCTCTGTTCTCCAGCAGCCCTTCATCTGAGGGATCCGATGTCGATACCAATTTTGATCATGTCATGAGCGCACTAGCCCCCTGTCTTGGCTAGAGCTGGGAAATGGCGGTGTCTGGGTTTTACACCCCTCATTGTCTGTGGGGATCGGTACTTGGTGTGTGGTATTATGGTACCAAGGTAGCTAAAACAGAGACTGCCAGGGCACTAACAAGATGTGCTGCAACACGTACTACTCATATGATGAAACGTTCTGTCTAGATCTGTATGTGGTTGGTAGGCTGGTATTTTGCTCAATTCCCACGGAAAATTCCCGGGTCGGTCGGAGCGCTGCCTCCAGCCGTGATTTATAGATTAATTGATTTTTAAATTTGAAGACGTCACGCCTTCTTCCCGGTCGTTCTTGGGTGTGGCCGAGACTGAAGCCAGCCAAGGCTTGCAACAGTGAGGCCATGTGTTGCGTCCTTTTCTAGAACTCGCTGTGACTTGCACGTAGCCGAACCAACGAATTTCCTTGGAAGAGCCGCATCCACTCAACGGTGCTGATTCCAAGGTTTTGGCCTCAGCCATGCCGACTGATTTCAAAACATGAATGGCTCCCGACTGACCGGTCAGCGAAGACCAGGTCTCTTTCATCGATGGCTCCATCTCACTCCCAATCCACCGGGTTCTCAAACAAAATCCCGCGCCGGAACCGCCTGCCGATACGCCCCCAGCTCAATCCTATCCACATGACTATGCGTACATACGAAGTAGATTATAAGCTACGAAAGTTCTGTACCGAAAATCCCGGCGCGACGGCCGCTCGAAAGAAATTTGAGGTTTCTCTGGGAATAGCGCTGACATCATCGCTTCAGGTACACGAGGTACCCTCGCCAAGGACCGAGGCAGGTCTCGATCTGCAAGTACTTCGTATGAAGTAATCTACACTACGCAGTCTTAGTCCCCAGCCCAAACTCTCAAACTCTCGGCGATACTACATACAGGCTACGAAGTAGAAGTGCATGCAGATTCTCTGGCCCGGTTAAGTGAAGCGAGGGCGCCTTGCCCCGGTTTAGCAGACTCTCCAGGGCCAATGATGATCCAAAGGGCATGGCGAATTGCAACCTAAGGGCCCAAGTGCCAGTGTGATCAGGGCGCTTCATCGTGTGCTTTGCGAGCTCGGTGGTCAGCTCTCACTTTTTCCCAGAGATCACATTAGTGCTTTGTGCTGGTGTAGCGCCTGCAACACGGGGTACTTGCCCACTACGAATGTGACGGTGGAGGAACCAACGCTCTGGCTGGGCAAAACAGGGCGAACCTTGCCTTTGGGACTGAGGAAGAAGATTCGCGAGTACCCACAAGAATACCACCTATGGAGGACAACGGGCAATCATCTACATCTCCGGTAGAAGTGCAGCAAGTACTCGGTAAAATTATAAAATTAACCAACCACAATCCAGCTGGGGAAGTTGTATTTTGGGATGGATTCTTCGAAACCCTTGATGGCGAGGGCCATGTCAGCTGAAGCTATTCTCACCGAGAAATCAAGAAGGCGAACCTGTCACGCCTTCCAAAGAAATTGACATCAATATACTGAGGTCCGTGTAGAACTAGATCAGATTCGTGGGCTTCCTAAACCCTCAATCGGTCCGTCACACATCTACGTCATACAGTACATACAGTATTATGAGTCTTTCCTCCAGTGACATTGCACCTTGTACGAAGTACATTTCAACAATCAATTGTCTGTGAGAGATGTACGCTTGTGGGATATCCCTTCATCGACCCATTGCCAGGTAGCATCGCACACTGTGCCCCCATTGAGTACAAGTCTGTAAACAGAGTATCTAGCACGGGGACTCTCCAGTACCGGCCTGCCCGCGCCATCGCCTGCTACATAGCACAGGTCATGTTTGCTGGCGTTGCATTCAAGAAGCCTAAGACGCCTCTGTACCAAGTACACTCCACCCCTCCTTTTCACCACTAGCCACGAGGTTTGATGGGGCCCCATCCAACGGGGAAGAGCCGAATGGTCGGGTGGGATATTAAAGCTTGGATCTCCCACCAAGCCTGACACTAGGAACTGGCCCCGGATGGGCCAGTCGTTTGGGATCATTAGGGCGAGGGGTACTCGTCTTTTACTTCGTCGCTAGCCTTCAATTGCTTGAGCTAATACAGAAGGGTGTACAACACTTCGTAGATCAACCTGTTTCATTGCCCTCTCCGAAATAGGGCATTCGCGGCTTTGGAACTAGTTGGATTGAGTGGCAACGTGCCCCCAACACGTCCAGGGCACCGCCTTCCGAGGAACCGGTCCTCCCATCACAAGACTTGGGCCTGCGTGAGGTGTAGAAACTTGGTGACGGCGAAATATCCCCTGCGAGAGATTAACCATGCCACTGTAAATCCTGTGGTGCTTCCATGTAAACAGAGATCTTACGACGGTTCAAGCACGCCAATGCAAACTAGACCGGTCCCAAGTATTAAAACAGCCCGCAAGGAAGATTAAAGGACCCGAGCACCAGGGAATTGATTCCTTGCCAATAACACAAATGCAACGAAAAAGAAAAATGCAGAGGAAATAAATCAAAACAAGTTTGGGGATGCACCTAAGGACACCAACCCAGAGAACCGGGACGCCATGCGCGCTTTTCACTGGTTCTCCGACCCTTCCTAGGCTTCTCTGGGCCTTCCGTATCCGGAAATAATCTCTGTGACTTGCAGGGAATCAATTCATGGTTGAACCCCCCTTATCCCACGCTGCCTCCCTGCGAAGTACCACTTCGTACTTACTTGTACGTGCTTCGCCGTGGAATTCCAATGTCGAGAGACCGCCACAGACGTTCAATGTTAACTAGCGCAACCACCTAAAAGCAAAGTTTGGCGCACACACATCAGTTGATGGATATATCTTGATGCTAGTCTTCGTAACTACCGAGGTAATGCAAAAATTTCAGAGAGGACATTGAAAAATCCGGATTGGATTTCAGAACTAGTCTCGACTGAGGCAATTCCTCTTGATCTTCTCTCCTTCGTGCTCTGTCCTCCAAACTGTACATGGCCCTGGGGTAGTGCCTTGCCATGGATTGATCCATCCTGGCCCCTTGATTGCGCTCCAACACAGGTACATGGATGAGATCGTATTCATAACAGATGCTCAAGGGTGCCTCAGATATGCTCAATGGAACGATGTTGCGACACCTTACTTCTCCCGTGCTAGCGTGCGAACAGGATTGAGCCAAATGCTGGGAGGTTCCAACACCTTGGTGCACAGCTCAGGGATTGCCATTACAGCGAGAGGAGAAGACAGGATGTTGGAACTCCGATTCAATGCAATGCTCACGTATTTTGCAAGGTGAGGTGTGTCCGGTCTCCAGTATTGCATCTCTCGAATCGTACGTCAATTGATTGATTAACGGGACAGCAATGGTCATTGCGTATTCCAACATGAGCTCATCGTCTGTCCAACAATGAGGTCGTCGCCCTGAAATTACTCTCTACTTTCGTCGGGGATGAACTTGGTTCTGGGGAAAAAATGGCTGGCGTCGTATTGAGGTGAAAGACCCACGCTTCTCTGCATTACACGCCCGGGGTGGAACTAAGATCACCAGCAGATTGGTTGTGTTCCCCTTCAATGCGCAGCAGATTCTCATCACGGGGAAGATGTTTTGGTAGCCCCGACGAATCGAATGGTGAAGACGTGCTTTTTTTTCGCGTCCAGTTGACATCGGCTGGTCATTCCGGGTTCACAAACTCGGACTTTTTTTTTTTTTTTTTTTTTTCCCCTTCGGCTTCCAAGCAAAAAAAAAAAAAATTGTGTCTCCGATGAGAACGCCGAAAGGGGGTTCGAGAAAAGGGGCGATCCAAGTGTTTGCTGCAGGCACATTCTACTAGCCAACAGGCTGTGCTCCTTTAGGCCGATCAGTAAAGTCCGAAAAAGGCTTCTAAGACCAAGGGTGCCTGAATGGAGCAGTTCTTCCCGGGCACCCCAACGAAAGCGGGAGGACAGCCACCACCAGAGCTCAATTTGAACATGCCTTGCTCTGTTGGACGTACGAAGGAGTGTCGATGGCTGGGTTGGACCTCCCCTTTCAGACGGCAAATTACATAACAGCCTTGAAAATGGGATGTCGAGGCGTTCATTGTTCCATTGTCGCGCCTTCCCGTACTGAATTCGGTCCCGGCAATTGGAGCAGTCGCCGACAATTGGCTTAGGAGTAGGCAGACCCCACCACTTCCGTCGTTTCTCCGTCCCGTGCGTAGACAACGTCACCTTCGGATGCCTTGAATATATCACGAACTCCTCCGGCTTCATTGCCCCTACATAATGCTATTCAACTTACAATGTACGCGAGTAATTGACCAGTCAGTGGCATTCGGCACAAATGCCTCGTCTTCCTCTTTTATTTCCGTCGACACGACATAGCTATCCCGAATATTTGACCTCCTCGTTGAGGTGAATATACCCTTATCTGTGACGTAGACGTGGCTATCCTTAGGTTGCCGTCCGCGCTCCAGACATACGGAAATGCTTTCCTCATAGACTTCGTGATTCGCGGACCATCAGGTCAGTGCTTTAGGCTATCCACGGACCCTTGTTCACAACAGCGGCTTTTCAAACCCACCTCGCGGCGATCGGCCGGGCCAATTAATGGCCAAGGCTCTCGATTAGGACCCGCTGGGCGGTTAGATTGCCCGATGTTCTGTGCTCCATCTATTGTGCAGGGTGTGATATTCATCCCTGGCATAGACCGAGATGTTGTGCAACCTGCACGGAGGACATTTGCCAACGAAGTGTGTCCAGATTAGTACATGCTCGACATGCTTGAGGCAAGATATCCGTTTCCTAGATTACCATGACCGTTTGGTCAACTGCACATTCTCGCGTACATCATACCACCTTTACCGCCGACGAGAGACCACGAGGGCGGTCATCTTGTCATGCTGGAAAGCACATTCTTCACTACCTTGAAGTCTGACTCCGACCCTGTGCGCAACCATGCGTGTCCAATCTTGTATCAGCCGGGATAGTGTGGGGCTCAACCGTTTCTTGGAGCTCTCGGAAGAACACGCTGCCTCTTTGCAGCGCCTCCGCGAAGGCTGCGTCCATCCAGCCCGCGAGCATAACATTCTTTGGGGGCGGGAGTGAGCCAAGACTGCGAAGTACGTGCATCCTCCACCCACAGCTTCCATGGTGCCTCTGCAGCTCGGTTATCATTCAGACTTATCGTCTGTCGCTCCATACGAATGGTATAAGAGTATGATATCTAAATAGAAGTTCCTCGTTAGGCAACAGAGAAAGCCGGGGTCCTATGCAGTGTGGGAGGCCAACGGAGGGACCACGGGGTGAATTCCATGCCACTCTGAGTAAACTACAATCCACTACACTTTGCATGTGTTGGAGTGTGACTGCACGAGTAGCAGAATACTATGTGCACTCCTTCCACTCCGCTGAGCTGGTTTGACAAGGCTCCCCACAAGTGCATGGCTTTACAGGCGTCCCGTTGTGACTTGTCAGATAAATGTTGTTGCCTCACCGAGTTTATGACACAACCCCTGTCGCACAAACATGGTGGGACGGGTTATTATCTTGTTGGTCTATCGAGTAATACTACCTGAATCCATTTGTCAAAATAGAAATGTCTTGGGTTGCGGCCAATCATCGAGTTTGAGACAATAATCACTCCCGCGACAGTGTGACAGCCTCCATGCCTATCCTTATTGAATGATGATGATGATGATGATGCAGCACATGAAGATGAAGAAGTCGAGGAAGAAGGTGTAGAAAGCCGACGCTGTATTCCTGTTACACAGCTAACGTTGGTTCTCTTGCTCCGACCTCACCGTCCCCGAGTCGATTCAACAGAAAAGCCTCCAGCCACCAAGAGGATCACAAGATGCTTCGCTGCAGCCCATTCTCCTGCTTCAAAACATATACTTCGTAAGGAAACACGGCACTGTAGCCTCCGAGCACGAAGCCAGCATTGCCAGGTCGAGACGATCCCTTCCCAGCAGGGTGTGTAGCATACTTTGTACGGAGCGTTTCCCCACAAACCGCGACAACCGAGACATCACCCTAGGATAACCAATTTAGTTTCATCTCCGCCTCCCCCATAGACGAAAAGGAAAAGGGACCGAAGCTTGTCACTTCTCATTGAGACATGCCGACGGCTTGACGGCTTGTCTAGCATCCTGTTCTCCACTAGCGCGCATGTACGCAAGGATCAAAAAGCATTTCGTAGTATGAGTACCTTCGTACTTCGTGGGTCCTCTATCCGACATCTTTCTTGGTACTGAGGCAGACTTACACACCGGGCTCGCTCGCAAGCTTCCTTCATTCCCGGTTGTGAGAGGTTGTCTACCTCAAGATATTCTCTCTGAAATGCCCATTTCAACCAGGCGCATATGTAGGGGACCCTTTATGGAAGTCATATTGTGTTTCGCCATTACTGAGGTGCAGTCAGTGGACACTGGGCGGTTCTCCCTCCCGAACGGTTCGTCGTGGGGCGTCTGAACAGGGCTTCCAGGCACGTCTTCATATGCGAGCCCTCCACTGCGCCCGCCCATCCTAGCCAAATCCAGGACGCGGATTATCCCTGCCGGGTTTTGATGTTGGGGTGGCTGAAGTACATAAAAGTAGTGGTGGAAAAGAGCAGGGTATACGTCGGTCCTGCATCATGGACGTGGGTGAACCCATGATGCTACCTACCATGGAAGATTAAGACGAAGGATGTCGACTCTGGTTGGTTTCCCCCAAAGTCCAGCAACGGTATCAAGGATCTGACTGCATGTGCGTACTTCGTAAGTTCGTATAAAGCAGTCGTGGCTTGCGTGCTCCGCGCGCAGAATAGAACGGCAGACAGGCCAGATGGAAATAGGTCATATTAGCTCCCTGTCACGGTATCCATGGTGCAGGTTGAGCGACATCCCCCCCTGTATCTCCATGACAATGACCTTGCAGCGTCCTTTACTAACATCACAAGAATTGGGTCGACCTATGCGGCCGACCTCATGCTGCAGCATTTCACAGAGGCCTCCATCCAGTGCACATGTGTATGTATGTCTGGGTGTATGCCTGGCTAGCAAGGTCCGATAAGGTGGCACGTCTTAGTTGTTGAGTGAAGGTGCAAGGTGTCATCTGCTGCTACTCCGTACGAAGGAGACGGTACTTCGTGGGTTGTGTGCAAGATGCAACGGTACATCTCCCGGGTTCCCCCCAGCTGCAACTAAGGGGCAGGGATCGGAGCAAATCGAGAGCAGCCGGAAACGGATAGGAAAGCTACTTACTTCGTACATAGAGACGGCACGGATATTCACAACTGGAAGGTGCCAAGGCTCGTGTAACAGCGGGTCTCTCCCCTCTGCAGATGTGATCCAGATTCCTGGGGCGCAAATTGCTGCTGCAGATGGGAAAAGGGAAAAAAAGGCATGGCGGCTTAATCGAGATGGGGGAAGGGAGCAGGTACATAATACTACATGCGATACCCCAGCTGAGCAGCAGCCATGATACAGTTTAAGCGCGCCAGGACCAACAGGCATCCAAAATGATGGACGGACAGGCGGGTCGGCAGGGGGGTCGGGAGAAATCATAAAATGTACGAAGTAGATGGGACCTTCGGGAGTTCATGAGGTGTTGGTCTAGCAATGGTGACACCTCTGTGGCCTCACGACTGCGTACTTCGTAGGTTCTAACTGGGAGCCCAAAGGTGGAGGACACAGTTATGCATCGAAAGAGTCCATGGGAGGCTAGACCCGGCATAACTTCTGATCTGGGTGCACTATAACATGTACGACTGTTGGTTTACAAGTAGTACTTGCAGTAAACAGCCCTCCGGAGTTCTATCTCCGGTGTAGTCTGGGCCTTTGGCATCCCTCAGAGCCTCGCGCAGATGCGCGATAAAGGCACTATTACGTGGTATCCGGTGAGTGTGTGAGCGGGCAAAGGCGTGGACATGGACAAGGATGGCAGCTTTGGGGGATACAACGTACGGAGGCTTGCCGCGCGATGGAAGAGTTCGGACATTATGCTATTGCTGCTAGGGATTTAAGCGAGCTCCTGTCCGAACATCTCAAAAACTCGGTACAGACTACAGCATGCATTGCGGCTGCCGACGTCAGGTTGCATGGTACGGCCGAATAGGAGCGAGCTGATCCAGGAAGGATTGCGTTGCGCGAAGTCGAGAGATAGGTGAGAGTCAAAGAGCCGGCGCATCGTATCGTCTTACATGCAGTATATTGATAGGATCGCAGCAACAGATTCGATGATGCCGAGGAAGGATAGGCAATCCGAGGCTATAAGAGGTTGTCTGTAAGACCTTTGCAGATGCAGTCTTCCTCGTCCAGCCGGGGGTGAGTGGCTCTTTCGACCCTCACATCTGCAGCACCAAAGGGAATATTGAAAAATTGAAATATCGACGACCTCGGCGCGAGGATTTATCACATATGTAGGTGACCGAAAGCGACGCTGGCGGCGAATCTAACATCGTGGCCCCCAAGGGCAGTGCTTGGTCAAGTGACCTGATATGCTGCCCGCCTTTCTGTTTTCATACCTGTATCCCGAGTCGACGTGTTCCACCACTGCTCATTCCTCAATACCTACTGGTTCGGGGGAGTTTGATACTGTCCCTAATGGGTGTGCTGAACAGTCTATAGACAGTCCAATTATTGCAGATCGGGGGTCCGAAACAAGGTAGTACTTTGGAAGCAGAAGAAGGATACCGGGGATGTCGGATAGAGTTGATGGTGACGCAACACTGGGCTGACCGGCACCTGCCCCGCCAAGTCCCGCCAAGTCCCGCCAAGTCCGCCACCAAGTACAAGTTTTCCAAGTCTGATGTGCGCGACTTCCTAGTGTAGTGTAATGTACGAAGTACTTCGTGCATAGTTCAGCGCTGTCGAACAGAGGAGGAGTGACCGACATTAAGTCGAGTCGATTTCATATGTCAGAGCGGGCAGGCGACTATTGGAGGAAGGAGTCACTCTGTACGCAGTAGTCCCCCTACGAGCGAATGGCGGGCAGCAGCGGGAAGTTACTACTGGTGAACCAGAGGGTAGCGAAGGTTAGCTATTGGGATGAAATCTATTTTCGACCTCAGGTTATTTTTTTTATTTTATTTTCTGGGCTTTGGTTTTTCCCGCTCGTGATTTGCAGGCCTGCTTATTTTCGCCTCTTTTTCCCCTCATACACCACCCTTGTCCGAGATTTGCGCCTGTTCCGCATGTCAAGCATTTCAGGACAGACAACATCAATTTTCTGTAGTCTCTTATTTTTCAACAACTACTGGGTACAGGTGACGAGACAGTTACCCGCCTTGTGGAATCCTGGATTCGACGCATCCCTTTAAACAGCCACAGACACAACAACATCGACGACAACACGCCATCCACCCCAACCCGTTCCATCCCCATCGAACACCGGCCCCCACCATCACATATCCGGCCGACTGATAACCCCGGTCGAACAACATCCATCTTGGAACCGCTGTGCAGGGACAAACGTCCCAGTCGACACCGACGTACCATCTTCTTCACACCCGAAAGTATCGCATTATTCACCGAATAAACGAACCATGTCCGGCCCCAGGAAAGGCGATACCAGCAAGAGGGCCGCCGGCTTGGCCAAGAAGGCCGAGGTGGCTGCGCAAAAAGCCGCTGCCCAGGCCGCCCGAGAGGAGGCTCTTGAGGAGGAAAAGTGGAAGACTGGTGCCAAGGGCAGGGCGAAGAAGTAAGTGCGACCAGGGTTATGCATATCTTTCTTTTTTCCGCCTTCTTTTTTCACTTCTCACCCTCTCCTTGTCGCCGTTGCCTTGACTTGTTTTTTTTTCATTTCTGCAAGAGGAAAAATGTCTACGTAGACCGCAGTTCTGTGATCCACCCCATCCCAGCATGCCAGGGCTCATCTGCGACAGGCCCCCCATGCGCTGTCAGAGTCACGTTCAACAACCGACTTTTTCTTAAAATCCTCGATGCCATTCGTTTGGAAAACTGCAACTAACCCACCTGGCTTACGACAGAGACGCTGAGCTCGAAAAGAAGGCCGAGCAGGCCCGAAAAAAGGCTGAACGAGATGCACTCCTGGCCGCCGAGGAGCAGAGCCTGCCCAGCCGATCGACACCGAAAAAGTCCAAGTCGGCGGTGAAGAAGACTCGCGGTCCAGACCTTTCGCAATTCGACGACTTGGGCACCGGCAAGGCGCTGCCCGCGCTCCATGCTTCTGGCATCGACAACGCCCTTGACGCCCTATCCATCACCACCGCTTCTCACGCAGATACGAAGGTCGAGCGCCACCCCGAGCGACGTTACCCCGCCGCCTACGCCAAGTACGAGGAGCGTCGGCTCGCTGAAATGGATTCGGATGGTACGGGAGCGGGTCTGCGCCTCAACCAGAAGAAGGAGCGAATACGTAAAGAGTTTGAGAAGAGCCCCGAGAACCCATTCAACCAAGTTACTGCTCGCTACGATGCTACGAAGGACGAACTTGCTAGAATCAAGGACCAAGAAAAGACAAAGATCGAGCAGAGGCTAGGAACTAAGCACTAGAAGTTTTCTTCTTGTCTACAAGTCATGGAAAATATCCCGGCGCTAGGGTCTTAGGGAAAGGGTAAGGAGGGTCCCCTCATGTTAGGTCATGAATTGATGTCGTCATGGGCTTGGATGAGATGGTAAGGCGATGGGACGGTAACACTGGTACATTTTTTTTTTTCCTTATTTTCTTCTTTTTAAAACTCTCTCTTTTGTAATAGAGAATGGTTTCTTCCGGTATGGAACGACTTGGGAACATAGAATAAACACATTCTTTAGATTTCCACCAAAATTCAGCACATTTTCTCTTCCACCGCTCTTTCAAGCTTCCCCTCCTCCCATCACTTCTTTTCCGTCTTGACCAAATTACCCCGCAGCTGGGTTAAAAATGTGGGACACAATGTATGACTGGCAGAATTTTCACCGCTCTTGTTCACCGCCCGCTGTCGCATAAACCTCCTTTGATCACTGGCGTCTCGGATGATGGATCATCTTTCTTATCAACATAACTCGATATACAAAGTATTTTCAGGCGAATAGACCTAGGAATCATTCTTTCCGAGGCCTAATTTATCACCGCAACCATGTCATCGACACGAATGGGGAGTCTGCCCTCTTTACGGAGGCAGCACCTCTTGGCAGAATTGTTCGTCAAGCTCCTGAGACTAGCTGGTGATGTCAGAGCTGACCGAGAGCTGTAGCGCCGGACTCAAACAAACTTGCCCGGAGGGGATATTTGTTAGCTTGACTCCAGGAGACTCATCATTATGGTCTGGGGTAATGTTTGTTCGGAAAGGTGAGCATCCTCCTTTTTTTTTTCCCCCCTAGAAGTTTGATGTTGGTATCTGAGCTAATTGAAAGCACAATTGCTCCTTAGGCCCGTATATCAACGCCGTGCTGCGATTCCACATCTCGTTCCCAGACATGTATCCGCGCCTACCGCCCCTCGTCACCTTCTCGACAGATATCTTCCACCCCCTAATCACCCCTCTCTCGAACTACACCTACACGACTGATATCCAGGACAACGGCACCGTCAGCGCATCCGATGCGGAGCGGTTACCGCCCGGCGGATTCAGTCTCCGACACGGGTTCGCGAATTGGTTTGGAAGGAGGAACAGAACGGCATCCGGCTCAACAGGCAGGGCGCAGACACCCACGAAACCTCGTCCGGGAACGGCCAGTGTCGAAACGACCCCCGGAAATCGATCAACTCCCTCAGGAGACGTTCCTGCCTACGTACAAACAGGAACAGAACACGTAGCGACGTACGACGTTTTGAGGTATATACTGAGCACTTTCGATGACGAGGCTGTGCTAGATTCGGTGCCTCTAGAGGCGGCAGGGAATCCTGGTGCGTGGCATGCGTGGAGGACTCGTAGGAAGGCACAGGGGAAGATATTCGATGATGAATTCAACCGGTCGGAGAGAGCTGATGTGGGGACGCATAATATGTCTCCCAGTGTGAGGCAACCTGGCGATTGGAACTGGGACGGGGTGTGGGAAGATAGGGTTAAGAAGAACATCGCGGCTTGTCTTTCTGAAGCTGTGCTATACGGTGGTGCGAGCGGAGTTGATGACGTAGTATGTTCCTTCGTTCTTTTCCACCAAGACGCTTCGCAACTTCCAGATGCTGACAGATTACATAGATCGGATTCCTGCCAATGGAAGAGGGTGAGATCGAGGCGGTGAAGGGCAACCTCATGAGGACACTTGGCGTGGCCAAGTAACTCACATCTCTTTTTTTTGCTACCGGAGGTCTGGGGAAGGCGCTGGTCCGCCGTTCTGGACTGAAGGGAAAGCGGGTTCTTCGGAACTATTTTGGTTTCGAGGGCAAGCGACCCCGGGGTTCTTGGGTGGGAGGTAATGGCCTCGAACACAAGGTTGGTTGCCTTTGCTCTTCCCCGCCCCATAGGATCGCTTGCCTCAACCTTTATTTTCTTGATTGACGGGGGGTTGTTAGGCGCTTATAGCTCTTTCCGACATTTGGTGTCCAAGGATGATGACGGGGAAGTTGCAGTCCCCAATGCTTGATTGATACCCCTTTACGACTTCATCGGTGCATCTCTTTGACTCTGTTTCTGCTTGTGTATATGAGGATCATTTCGCATCTCGTCTTTGATTTTCCTCTATAAATTTGCTCCCATCAATATGTGTCAAGAAAAGTGTGGGAGAACCAATTATCCGTCACTCATCATTTCTCTCATCATACTTGTATTATCCGTTGTTGGACTCGTTGCCTACCTCATCTGCTGGGGTAATTCATCCGATAACCAAGACAATAACGAAGAGGACGTCGAAGCGCAGCGTCCATCCCAACGCAAGCGGTCGAGGGCTACCGGAAGTGAAGAGGGTCACCATCGATCGCTTTCCCTCGATACATTCCATCGCCCGTTGCCATGAATAGCTCGCCTGATCCCGTGCCGTCGGAGGAGCTGCCCCGACCCTTGAGCATTGTCAAGACAGGAAGCATGAGGGAGCCCAGTGGTAATTCGTACGACAGCGGGGTTGTGGATTCCGCCATGGCGGACTCGCCGCCCCTGACCATGACGAAGCGGGTAGCTCAACCGTATGCTCTTATACGTGAGGCGGCACCCTCTCCACCCTTGCGTGTGCGAAGGGTTCGGCCCCGACAGTCTTTCACAACGCGGTACGATATCGATAATGGAGACCATTATAACTTATACTCTGGTCCACCAGAGAGGTTTTCGTATGCCGAGCCGGCTGCTAGAGCCCCGTAGGATTCCGGACTTGGCACAATCGGCCCCAGTAACCGTCCATCTCGGTCTTCCGGAGGGTACGATACGGACACGTTGACATCCCTGGATACGGAGAAGTGTGCACCGCATGTTCTTGTGCCAAGAGTTCATGTTACGCCCGAGGTTGATGTAGTCAGCGATAAGGAGACTTCAATCTGGGTTGCAGTTGAGGTTGCGGCTCAGCTGTGTAGATCTGATGGAGGACCACCAGCCGTACCGCCTTGGAATGGTTGGGGAGGCCAGTTGGGCTTTGTACGGCCAGTATTGAGTAAGTTGAGAAGAGCTTGAGTACGGAACCAAGAGAATATCTAACCCTATCGGAAAGGTCCCATCTCATACGGATGCTTGTATAACCTTGTTGTCGACGTGCTCCCGACCAACGGAACCACGGTTTTGAATATTATCCAGGATGAATCATTTCCCGTGTAAGTACGGTTCCATAAATTTTCTGTTTCATTCATCTTCTTTCTCTCACAGGCTAACACTTTCAAAGGGCATTAAACTTAAACACAGCTACTCTACTCATTATCCATGTTCGGCTGTCCCCCTCCCTGCCACTTGGCAGGCCACGCCCGAGAGCCTCAGCTCCCCCGCCACCAAGCTCAGATCTTCTTTTCAAGGATCTCGAGGCCCAACTCGGCACTTCCCCTCAGGAGTATCTCCGACTCCGTATCAGTTACTCTCATTCAGCGTTCGCACCTTCTTGTTCTCAGACAGACCTGGCCTTGAGCACCCGGCTCGAAACTATTGTCACTGCATGGATTCAGCGGATGGATACCGCCTCGGTGTGGGCTAGAGCCGGGTCACTGAAGGATTACGGTGATTGTGAAAGAAGACCTTCTCCCGTCAAGGGTGCTGCGGGAGTAAGTCTCCTCGTGGGAATCATCATGAGGCACTGGGACTTGGACAAGGCGAGAAGGGCCGTTGAGATGGTAATACAGTCAAGGGACGAGCCAACCCCGCCACTCCAAGACAGGGAGAAGGAGAAGGGACATGAGCGGGAGCGGGAGTGGACATGTCGGGATGGGCAACATCCCGCGGTATATGCGGCAGCCAAGGGCGGGAGCGTCAGGACGAGCAAAAGGCCACTGAGCAGAACTGCCGAAGGTGGAGGCGGGGAAAATGTACGCATGGGAAACGCCATGCCCTTTAGCGTTCCTACAAGACAGGCCAGTTTACGAAAGAAATCAGGAACTGTTCATCCAGAGGATTCGGTGGCTGCTGCGGGGGATGGTACCACTACCAAGGGCAAGGGTAACGGAGGGGTCGCTTCTCAAATCAAGAGAGATTTGGCGAGGTGGTCATGGGCCTGGTGGTAGGAGCGGAGGGAGACGAGAGAACGGGCATCCTCTATTGTTCTTCTGTTTCGCTTTGCGCTTTCTTTTTCCCTTATCTGTTGTTTAGTGTTGTTTACTTATTCATTTACTCCCTTTTTTTTTACTATAGGGATTGGGTAGAGAATAGTTAACATGAGCCAAACACGAAACTAACAAAAGACCCCTTGCTAAATGTGCGCCATTTCATCCTTTGTCTCCCAATACGAGTAGTTGATGTATTACCTCCATTATCCTTTGCTTCGCTACTGGAGTCGAGGACGTCTTCGGATCGTTCTGGGCCAATTCCCAAGCTTTATTTCTTTTTCTTTTTCTTCTTCTTCCTCTTCTTCTTGTCTCCTCCCATTCATTCTTTCATTCATTGAAGTTCTCCACCTCGACTTCCGCTACTTCCAGTCTTCTGCATTATCCCTTGCTGTCTTTTCTTTCCTGCGTTCCTCGCTCGGGGAACGCAAGACCCAATAGATCAGAAACCCTCGCCGACCTAGGCCGAATGGAGCATTCGAAATGCTCTGGATGGCTATTCTTCTGCATTAGCTTCGGAGCCTGAAGCCATGGGCGCAAAGACTGGGGCAAAAAATATCTGGGAAAGAAAGCTCGAAGCAAGGATCTAATTGGTTGTATGATGGCTCTTCCTCGCCCCGTGCATCGAATGTGAGGAGCACGAAGGAAGGACGAGCATTATGTGGGGGGCGGGGGAGTATTCGGGCTCAAAAGAAGAAAGAAAAAAGAATATACACTACGCACCAGGTACCACCGTTTGTGAACTTGATGGTGGGTTCGACTGTGACGCCGTGTTCGTCACATCTTTTGTCGATCTTGAAGGCGGAGAGGATGGTGGCGATGGCTATCCAGCAGGTGTTGTCTGCGAGGAATTGTCCAACACATGATCTTTAGTTCCTTGAGGTTAGCGAGCCCTTGCAGTCATATAGTATCTATCGACTATACCAGGGACTCCACAAACATGTTCTTTTCCTTTTTTTGTTTGTACACTGTATGTGCAGGGATGGGCGTGAAGGACTTACCTCCTGCCGAAGCCAAAATGCCCAACAGGGCGGGGCTCCCCAGGCGCTCCGTGAGAGGAGGGATCGTACCTATCCGGGTTAAAGGATTCCGGATCCTTGTAGATGCGTTCGTCTCTGCTCATGGCATGGGCGTTGGCAAAGACAGTGGAACTAATGACGGGGTTGTTATTATCCCGGCCTAATGTGCCGTTGAGAAGCTCGCTTACCCTATAGTATGTATATATTAGTACTCGATAGGCGGTAAGCAAAGAATACGCGCTTTTGAGGGGCGACTTGCCTCGCGGTATGAACATTCCCTTGTAGACATCGTCTTTGATGGATTTATGTGGGATCCCTATGAGAGCCGCGTTAGTGTGGCGACGACCTTTGAAGTGTCGGGGTATTACCGACACTAACCTAACGGCGCGAGAGGTGCCCATCTAGGTTTCTGGTGATCAGTCATATGCATCTTTCGAACAGGGGTAGGTGAGATTCGATACCTAAAGACTTCCTGCAGGATAAGGTCGATGTAAGGTAACAGGGGCCTGTCCGCGAAGTCAGGAAGTCGGTCGGTGCCCAGAACGGAATCGAGTTGCGCATGTGCCTTTTCTTGAACCTCCGGGTAGAGCACCATGCATAGCATGAAGACGACAAGTGTCGCCCAGGTCTAGGGGGCAAGTCAATGTTAGGTGCGGATCCGATTGCGGCTTCTCTGAAGTGCGTGGAACCCAAAGGGCCGTATGATCATGCGCAGAGGGCACATACCGTATCGGCGCCAGCAATAAAGATGGCGCCGCTAGCCCCCTTTATATCATCGAGAGTAAATGATAGGTTCAGACCGTGCTTCTCATTGGACCTGGACTCCGCAAGGAGATCATGCGCAAAGGAGTCTCTTATGATGCCGATATCCTTGAGAGTTGGAAAGTTAGAGGACACGCGTAATGGCCTGTCTAATTGGTGAAGACAAAGGCCAAGGGTGAAAGGGAATAGACATACCACTTCGGCCTGAACCGCCGCAAAGGGAACATCGTGCAACCTCCGTATCGCCCATCCCCATTCCCGGGCAAACTTCAGGGGCCAATCCCGGACAAGCCAGTTAGGAAGATGTCGCGCTAAACAAGAGGGGAAAATGTGTTATTAAAGGGCAAAACATCAAGGTGAACCCCAGGACTGCAGGATCCGCAACCGCTTCGTCGTACCAAACGGAAATATATCAACAATGCTACCGGCCGGAAGACCACCATTTCCAGTCACATGAATAGCATCATTGGCAATCTTGAGATATTCGTCGTCATCCGAATCGACTTGTATCCCGTAGCTAACCATGAGCACAACGGCAACGGAAAGCCTAACAATGTCGATTCATTTAGCATTCGCATTCCATCTCCGCTAAGGTGCCTGCAGACAAATTGCCCCCACCTCTTTAGCGCTGGTCTCCAAGTGCTTTCGTCGACTAGGATGGACATGGCGGCACGCCGAGACTCTTGGGTCTGCAGCTTCTGCCACTGGCGGACCCTGGAGGGGCTGAGGTTCGTTTGCAAAAGTCTCCGGTGCAGGCGCCATTGGGGGCCGAAAGGGAGGAACGTCAATGTCGCACCCCACCCCATGCTTTATTTTGAGCCGGGTTGTTAACATATCCCGTGCTCCGTTTAGGATCGAAATCTGAACAGGACGAAGGTCTTGAGAGGGGGAAATAGGTGCATACACTTCGAATAAGGTGAACCGGGGTCGGTCAGAGTAATTTGCTGCTCTTCGGCTCAAGAGTTCTGCTGCCGCCTCCGTGCTGTTCAACACCACAATGGGCTGCCCGAGAGATTCGAGGTATATGACATCTGAACCTGTGGACTTCACTGTTAGCTGTGGAAATGGGGTAGGGCTTCCTCCAAACCAACTATATTCTCGTCCCCATTTGGCGTACGCGAGAGCTGTATCAGACTTTGGTATCAACCGGAGATGGCCAAGTATGAACTCTCCTGGAGGGCCTGGAGGAAGGGGAAGACCAAAACGGCGCTTTGAACGACCTCTCCGTGAGATGGCCAAAGTCGCGCATACAAGTAGGAAGCAGGCTGCTGCTATCTGGAGAGAGCTAACACCGCTAATACACATAACGATAGAAGAATAATGTCTGAAAAAGGACGAAGATCGACCTCGAAGTATGGAAAGAGCAATACTTAAACACGAATCGAAGTGAGTTGAGGGTATAGTAAAACGCAGTTTCTCAGGCCCATTTCTTCGTCTTCGTCCATACTGTATTATTCATAGAAAACACCTCTTGCGTGAAGGCGAGGTATGATATATCGGCGGCTTCTAGGATCCCGGAGCCCCCACTGTCATTCATAACCCACATCATTAGGGCCTATTGACCGGCCGCATTCTCCGTCCGGACCGCAGTCATATTAGTCCATTCATTGGCTGTTTCTGTCCGACGACTGAATAACACCGCGGGGTTATCGCGAGAAGTTGAAGACACCATACATCGACGCCAAGGCGGGAGTAGGCTCAGACCCGTAGTCGGACAACACTGACGCGTCCCGACTACCGAAATTTGAAGCCATTCTAGAGCTCGGTCAGAAAGGATTAGCAGCGTATGCCATGGTCGAGTGGTACGGCGTATGGGGATGATCATGGAAAACGGGTTGACCCACGTCCAAGCCTTTCTTTTGCTTTGGAGACACAAAATGCGCATCGGGCCCCAAGGGCTCCTCCTATTGATGCTGGATGCCGACGGCTCCTCAGTTTGTCGAGCAGCCACTAGAACCTCGAGATTTATGAGCAAGAATGCAGGCTATCCTCGACAGGTTTCCCCATTCGCAGACTATCCCTGCGTCTTGATCATGCACCTCACGGCCCGCATCTGCATCCGGCTAGGCTCGAGGGAAGTAGTCGGTCTGTTCCAAGAGTTGTAGACCGGGGTGGCCGGTTGTACTGGTAAAGAGTTCCGATGCCAAGGCCTTTTCAAGCCAGTCCATATCGCTAATGGGAAGTGGCCCATTTGCGGTCACTTGTGGGCGGACACACTCGACCTCGTCGCGGAGTTGATTGGCATTCTATTCCCCAGGGCAGAGATGTCAAACGAAAGAGTTGGGAAAAGGATGGAGGAACTATCCGTAAAGATGGTTAGGCCACGTGTGACGATAATTCGGCCGGCTTGAAAAGATAAGCAGACACCGTTCGTCTGGGAACGAGGTCACCCTGTTGTCGCAAGAAAGAACCGACCTGACCCACGGCACTTGATTAGGCAAACGTAGCTCTGAGAGCCGAGAGCGGCCCCCCCCCCGCCTCGCATGTTGCTCCCACGCCCTGAATATGAGGAGCTTGCTGCTAGAAGGGTCTTCTCCACTGGACTAAATAAATCGTGCTAGGTGTTTGAGCCCAATCGATTTAACCCTCATTCCTGGACGACGTTCTGTCCGATGCCACCAATGGCACATCCTTTTGATCTGCACTGACGGGCAATCGCAATAGTTTCGCCGACCCGTAGGAGGCGACGAGCGTTGTGGTCTGCGAGTTGATTTGTCTCGAGAGTTTGGAATGGTGGCACGCATATTTAGCTCCGCTGCCACTTAATTACGCGCCGTAATGGAAAGGTTGGATGGCTTATCACAGCTTGTGTCAGACCCTGCAACTTCCAGTGTTTATGCCTGATCATTGAGAAGTGCTGCAGGTGCCGTTCTGTGTCTCGTGAGATACGACGCCGTACATTGAGGAACAGCACTTTCCGGTTTCTGCATTTGCCACTGTTAACTAGTGGCTCTGGCCATGTGTGACTCGGAATTAGAGCATGTTTTCGTCCCCTCTTGGGGTTTTCCGGCGTCATTCAATCTGCAGCGTTCAGGCTAGCTTGGCCACGTCTACATGGCTTCGGCAAGTAAGAAGCCAAGAATGGGGGCATTAAAAACCAGCGAGTTCATAGGACCGGGGTCCCTAGTCGGCAGGGCTTGTCCATGCTGTCTTGTCGAGCGGGAGCAGTATGGTGAACGGTTGTGAAATGTGTGTGCAGCTCTCTCGTCGACGACCATCTCAGCTTTATGGATCCTTCCAAGTTTGAAGCCGGACCCATCGGGATGGATATAAGGCAACGACTTGAGGGACTCTTCCTGATTTTCTGCTAATCGCCGAGGAAAATGGGCATCAGAACCATGGGTAAAGTTGGCCAGGGCTAATTTACCTCCGGGATGCTGGGTGGAAAATGTCTTCTCAGCCATCTGCAAGGCCACGGCCCAGCGCCCTTGACGATGACGAAATAGACCAAAACTGCAAGTCCCACTGAGGCGCGTATGCATCTGTCTAGGGAGATATCGTGAGGAATTATATTGATTTGCTTGCTTGCTTGGCGTGGGGTGTCGTCCGGCATCCGGAAGAACCACGGCCCCATTGCACAACCGCTCTCGACGTTCTTTATCATAACGACAAAGGCCGATGATCGGGGATTGTTCTGTTGAGTTTGCGTCGACGAAAACGGGAGGTAGTCTCAGGCTTAACAGTCGCTCGTATATGTTGAGATAGGCTTCTCTCCCCCGTTGGCAACGTGGACAGCAGCTCAGAAAGCCCACAGTCAACCTAGACCATAGAAAGCTCCCCGCGCCATAGATTTCCCGCTCTTGGGAATCAAATTCGCAAACCTCCCAACGATTGTCTACCTCTATGGCATCTCCTCATCCCGACCCTGGTGGGGATGGAAACGGAGCAGGAGACATAGAGTCGCGGTCGCAAGGCCTAAAAGGGAAAACAACCCGGGGACGACACGGAATCTCTTCTTTCCTCCACATAGGGGCTGGAGATGTGTATACCTTGCGACCCGAGGAAAATTCCAAATGGTACCAAAAACTCCTTGACCTAGGAGTGGAAGAAAATGGCATCAAGCCAGTGCCACTTGAGTTCAGGACCCAAACCAAGTACAGTGATATCTTCACGGTGTACTTTACTTGTCTTCTCTGCATTCTGCCGTAAGTGTCGACTGCTAGATTTCCCTTTGGAGGCGTGACGGACTGACCCCTTAGCAACGGATATTATTAGTATCCCGACCGGTTTGTTGGCGACAACGTCATTCGGACTGAGTCTTAAGGAAGCAGCCTTAGTCATTCTGCTATTCGCCATCCTTACAAGCATTCCACCGGCTTTCATGGGAGTTGGTGGATATAAGACGGGGATGAGACAGATGGTACAGGCTCGGTATTCTTTTGGGTGGGCCGAATTCGTTCTTCCCTCCTGGCGTGGGTACTAACGATAGATGACGGACAGGCTGTACCTAGTGACGATCCCCCTCCTGTTCAACGCAGCTACCTTGACAGGATTCTCTCTCATGTCCTCGATTGTGGGCGGCCAAACCCTCGCGGTCGTAAATCCCGGAGCGAACATTGGTGTTAGTGTTGGTATCGTCGTCGTCTGTGCCATCGGCTTCTTGGCCTCGTTTCTCGGATACAACGCTCTCCACCTGTGGGAACGGTATCAATGGATCCCGAACATGATAGCCATACTAATTCTAGTCGGCTGTGCTCACAACCATCTCCATAAGCAGCAAGAGGTAGCACCAGCCGACACAACTCGAATCCTCTCGTACGGCGGGTTGATGGCAGGCTACTTCTTGACGTTCGGAGGAACGGTCTCTGACTATTCAATTTACCACAAGCCAGAAGCTCCCAAGTAGGCTGAGTAGACAGAGTCGAGCGTGGCCATAGGACACAGAAGGCTAACAAGGGCCCTTAGGAAACGAATATTCACCTACCTGTTCATGGCTCTCATAACACCCTCGGTTCCCCTCCTGATATTTGGAGCGGCAATCGGCGGCGCAATCCCAAACATGCCAGCCTGGAAAGAGTCTTTCGAGGGATATGGCATAGGTGGAGTGATGGCAGAAATCCTTGTCCCAATCGGCGGTTTCGGCAAGGTGATCCTCGTAGTGTTAGCTTTGAGCATCATTGGTAATGTCGCAATCTCCATGTACTCAGTGGCCCTCTGTCTACAAATGATCCTGCCAGTCTTCGCTAATGTTCACCGATTCATCTGGGTAACGGTAACAATGGCGTTGATGATTCCCATGGCACTGAAAACTGCTCACCGCTGGGAAGTATCTTTGACAAACTACTTGGCTGTCATCGGGTATTGGGCTGGCTGTTTCGATGCAGTCGTGATCGAAGAGCTGATGATATTTCGAAAGATGGACTGGTCAACATTCGACCACTCGATCTGGAATGTTGGAGGAAGTCTTCCAACAGGTATCCCGGCCATTCTTGCTTCGGTGGCTAGTTTGGGACTTGTTATTCCTGGGATGGAGACGAGCTTGTACACGGGTCCAATCGCAGAGAAAACGGGCGATATAGGGTTCATTGTCGCATTTTTCACCACCGGTCTTCTCTATATACCGCTGCGGTGGCTAGAGATCAGATGGAGAGGTCATGTCTAAAATATGGTGGCTGATTAACATCAAAGATATCGGACGCGGGATATGATCCGACGCTAGGTTTATAGTTAATCAAAGTTGGATTCGAGTGGCACGTATATTGCCAGAATAGGGTCCCCGTTTTTATTGCTAAAGGCTGGTCTCAACATAAACACTTGGCGAACGGCGGGCACGTGTATGCGATCTCCGGGTCGAAGGGCCGAAGCGGGTTTACCATCTCACTCAAGTCGACCGCATAGAACGACGTCTTCTCCCAGAGGATGCCATGCCACATCAGAGAGTCTTGCGGCGGGAACCGCAACCCCGCCCTGGTCATGGACTCTTGGAGGCGAAACAACCACACCGCCCTGGCCCAACCACGTTGGCGCGATGGTCACAATGACAGAGTCAATGAGACTTTGGTGGGCTGGGTCAAGAAGGGAGTTGATGACACAAGCGCCGCCTTCGATCATGATGCTCCGGATTCCCTCTTCAAAGAGGACGGCGAGAATATCGGACCATTGCAACCGGCCGTTTTCGTCAACTGGTACAGTGATAAATTTGCCGCCCACATCCTCAACGAGTTTCAGATAGGTCGATGATGGAGCCGACACGCCAGTCACAACGATGGGACCTTTCCCCCTGCCTTCTCTTGCTACCTGTAGCACCTTGCTCTGCTCCTTGAGCTCCCAACGGGCAAGGGGATCGATAACGATAGGCCGTGGCTGGTTCCCAGCAATAATACGACAATTCAAGGCAGGGTCATCCGCGACAGCAGTTCCAACGCCAATGCAAATTGCATCATGTTTGCTTCGGAGATAATGAGTCATTGCCTTAGATTCGGGACCAGAGAGCCGAGTCCGGGTGCCGGGAGCAAGAGAGAGAGAGGAATCGAGAGATGTCGCAAAGGTGAGGGTAACGAATGGCCGACGACGCCCTCCCATATCAGTACGCGCGGCAGCTGCCGGTTCGGGGACCGGCGGTAAATAGGGAGCCAGCTTTTGGGCATCCCCATCTGGGAAAGTGAGAATCTCTGCCATTGTAGGAAGTGTTCTGTTTTCCTTCCCCACTAGACGACTGTAGGACCCGGAAATAGGCGACGAAGACTTCAGAGGTACGAATGGAGTGGGAACTTGGTTCACCCTGTTTGGCGAGCCCAGTCAATCCTCCACCACCAGCTGCGGCTGGAAAGCTTGGGGTTTTCAGCAGGACGGGGGTAAGGACCGGATTACTCTTGAGGTCCCCAGTGCAAAAGAGGTAGATACTCTCCGATATTATATTCTCCCGTGTGCCGTCATGCAAGATCGTCTTGACAAGGTAGGGATTTTAGGGACTAATGTCCGAGTTGTAAAGAGGCTACCGAATTGAGTTTCCGCGGGATGGTGAGGACGAAGTCCTGCAGTAGCACGCAGCAGCTGAGAGATTGGACGAGCAATAGATACCCTGTAATATTCTGGGGATTCAATCTTCTCCAACCTCCACCTTCGACAGAGAGACGCAGACGGATGATAGATGCCTGCCGGGAAGTCATCCATCCCACCGAGTTGCATGAAGCAACAGCCAAGGAAAAGTTACTTTCTCAGATCGACTGTAGACTTTGCAGTGCGGCTAGCCAACCATTGGTGGGGCCGACATCACTCTAGTCCCTTCCATTGCCTGTCCATCCAGCACCAGACCACGTCTCTGTGGTTCACACTGAAATCCCACATATCAATTTGATGTATTCCCAGTTCCAGTTATGAGTCGAGGTCATTGGTTACCAATAGCTGCAGTGATAGAGGGCGACAAGCTCATCCGGCTGGTGTAACCTTGACGTAAGACTGCAAGAGAATGAAAGTGGTAAAAGGCTGGACCAGACTCGGTTCTGGCTTATTTTCCTTTTTGGCCAACTTGCCTGACTGCAATATTTTCTGCGCATGTCCGAACCTGGATCGTTGTGCTGCGCGCCCCGGATTTGGGGTGTTTAACGAGGTTCTTCTGTGTGAACTGCCGCGAGCGCTCTCCATTCAAGCATGTCTACCTTGTGCTGTATGATGCCGGTCTCGCGGCATCTTACTTCGTACAGTCTATGTCATGCACGACCTAATGTAATACTTGACGCTCTTATCGACCGGTCAAACCACCCAAGACATGGTACGTTTAAATAGAGAAGGAGCACAGGACCAGCCAACCTTGTCGATTACACGGCTTCGAGCTGGGAAATGAACCGAGGGACGACGCTGGGCCTCATCGTGGCACATCGTGCATCGGGCACCATTCACCTTGTGGCTAGGACTACCTGCGTATGTCACCCGAGATTGTGTCATTCTAAGGCCGAGCATCAATGTTCGACTTTGCTGGTGGAATTCGGCAGCATCTTTCCCACGATGTGCTCCTGCCCCCTGCTGTATCAACAATCAATCCGAGAGGCTGGAAATCGAAACGAGAAAGAACATCTGCACCTCCCACAGGGAAAGGACTTCCTTGCGAATCCGAGGACTAGTAGAACCTACCAAGAATGCAAAGCACATGCTCAGTGGCGCAAGCTGGACTTAGAAGGTTCGTGGGGGGCAGGACGGGATTGATCGATTAACTTCAAAACGCTGACGAGTCCTTTCTTTCCCGGCCCGAGACATGAATGATTAAGCCCATGATTAAGACGGGAAAAGAGCAATGTTCCCCGGTTGCTACTAGAATACAGGCCAACTCGATTGCAGAGTTTCCGATGTCGTGTCCCTGAATGCCGACATAACCGTATGATGACGAGAATTAGGAAAGGCGACGAACTCTATTGTTCTTTGCATCCCCTTCATTTTCCCTCTTAATGATACATATCTACTTGCTCTATCTAGGCTTGGACAACCTGACCTTCGATCAAGAGCATATCGGAAAGATCAATTGATACACAATACCGAAGATGAATGATTGGAAATGAATGCTCTTCCGGGCCTAGGGCAATGCCTACCGGGCTGTGTGTCTTGGCCACATGTGAATGAAACACCTATGAAATTTCTTGTCTATAAACGTGGAAGGAGCTCACTTCATTCTTAGCATACCATCAGGCACCACTTTGCAATGGTGAAAAGGTATGGTTGTATGGTGGCAACCTTGAACGGTATCCCGAGGCACATGATAGCCTTTCGATGGGTTGCTCTGCCCATTGTTGCTGCACTTCCTGTTTGTCATCCGCCTTCCAGGTGAGACATTCGGGCAAACTGAGACCCGAGAGCTCCTGCCCCGTTTGGCTTCCTGACACTTGAGAAAGCCATTCCGAAGTTTCCCCTTCAAACATCGTACACTCCCATTGTGTTGCGGGAAGAACCTCTGTGGTACAAGTACGCTACTTTGACGTCTTCATTGCTTGGCTCAGATCTTCCCAAACATTGAAACCAATCCCTCTGCCATTCTCATTTCTCCCACTATCACTCAGTACAATTGGTGACCACAGGACGCCACGGAGTTCAGACTTCGTCAGCTCAGCGCTCTCTGTCTTTTGTACTTCGCAGGTATTGATCCAGCCAACCAAGCCCCACACCCACCTTTCAACGCCTACGAAACCGCCAGTAAAAAATTGCGTGGGCAGTTTGCGCCTCCCTGTGCTCAGCCTCACTGAAGATCCTCCAGCAAACTCGCATTTCTGATCGCCCATCTCCCCAGAATTTCCTTGGCATCCCCCGAATTCCTCCAAACCATCCTCCCGCATTCGCTCTCTCTCCTCTACCTCGATTCGATCCTCGCTCTTTTTCACCCTAGTCGACCGAATCGCGATTTCCCGACAAGATCGTTTCTGTTCGAGCCCTCATCTCCTATTCGAAGCGTGCGATTATATCAACCACGCCCCAGACGAACGAACAGCCGTTCGAATTAATAACGACTGCCTACGATGTCGAAGCACGACGACCCCCCGGCCTACGGCAACCCTCAACCTCCCCAGGCGGCTTACGGAGGCTACCAAGACCCGAATGCCGCGAACAGCTACTACCAATCGGCCCCTCCCATGGGCTACCCTCAGCAACAGGGCTACGGTCAGCAGGGTTACTACCAGCAACAGCCGGGCCCTTACGGCTATGGCCAAGATCCTTATGCCCAAGGCGGATACCCCCCTCAAGGCGGATATCCCCCGGGTCCTTACCAGCAGTACCCCCCACAAGGAGTGTACGATGATGACCGAGGCCGTAGGAAGCCCGGCTTGATGGAGGGTCTACTTGCTGGTTTGGCCTGCTGTTGTTGTTTGGACCTGCTTTTCTAAACAAAAGCCGACTGGCGACCACGGACAGTGTATTGTCCTGCGATGGTCTGGACGGGTCCCAAAGGGATCGAAACACGTCATTGCAAAAATTATCTTGGACCAGACAAGATGCATCCGGACCCGTCCTCGAGTTCTGCCACCCGAATCATATACAACTACTCCACGAGCCCAAAGGGACCTTTGCATCACGAGAAGAGAGTCACCAACAACTCCTGCGGCTGACGGAGTGCTTCATGACGAGGAAGACGGAGAATGGCAACGGCTACTGCATGCGAACGGCGTTATGGGAGGGAGGCAATACTAGGTGTTTCTAGTCTTCTTTTTACTGTTGTGTATTCTGTTCGTCTTTCTTCATCAACGCATGTGCATGCGGCCTTGGAGATTTTTCCCGGTGTTTTAGCACGTACTTGTTTAATATCTTGCACACCTAGGTGTGATTTAGAGAAACTTCTTTCTTTTCTCCCCTTCTCTTTTCCTCCTCTTTTCCTCCTTTTTTTTCCCCGATTTTGTTCATGTGGAAGGAAGTTCGGTGGAAAGGCGTTATGATTGTGTCACAATGTTCAAGGTCTTACTTTTATTCGTCGACAGTAATGCAAGTCAATGTTTCTTTTGTTTGTCAACTATATATTGAAGTGGCAATACATGGTTTTAAAGTGGGAAGGCAAAAATATCTCAAACTTGACTATATCGGAGTTATGCAACCTCCACCGTTCCGTTCTGACCGGTATTATCTGTTTTCGCCTTCTTCAGAGACACAACAGGCGCCGACCCGGGCACAGCACCCCCCTTTCCCTTAGGCTCGCCGTTCGTACCATTCTGAACTGCGCCATCACCAGACTCGCCAGTCTTCGCAAACAGCTCATCAAACTCCTTCCGGAGGTTCGCGACACAGTCGTTGGAGTAAATCATCCTCTGCACCTCAGGCGAAGCCCACTTGTCAGGCACGGCCGCCTCGCCGCCGTTGGCCTTCGCCTCAGCAAACTGGCGATCACGCTCCTCCTTGGCCTTGCCCTCTCCGAGGTGCAGGGTGCGGCCAGAGAAATAGGCGAGGTCAACGAGCTGGGTGCACCAATCCTTGCGAGACAGCTCAAAGACCTTGAGACACCTAGCGATAGTCTCGGGCTTGGTGTCGGGGATCAAGGAGAGGGCTTCGGCGACGACGGCGCCATCTTCGATGGCCATGGCGGCGCCCTGGCTGAGGTGGGGGAGGGTAGGATGACACGCGTCGCCGAGGAGGGCAACGGAACCGTGGGTCCAGGTGGGGAGCTGCTTGTGCATGCGCAGTCTCCACTCACAGACCTCACCCTCGGGCACGAGGTTAAGCATCTTCTGCACGAGGGGGCAAAAGTCGCCAAAGACGTCGAGCATAACGCTCTTGTCGCCGCGGGTGGTGTAAGTCGCAGAAGGCGCCGAGGCGAAGTTCTTATCGGGCTGCGTGGTGGACAGGTTGTAGATGGTCTTGTCGGCAACAGGGTACGCGATGATGTGGCGCTTCTCGCCGATCCACCTCACCACGTAGTCGCTGTCGATGAGCGCCTTGAGATCCGGGTCGCCCTCCATATCCTCGCGCTTCAGCATGATGCGGTAGGCGGCCTGCTCGGTCTCGGCCTCCTCGCCTACGGCATTGGCGGCGGCTAGGACGGCGGTTCTCGTTAGGCTCTTGATGCCGTCGCAGGCGAGGAGGACGTCGGCGCGCACGGTGTAGGGTTCGGCTCCGCGGGGCTGGACGCGGAAGGTGGGTTCGGGGGTGAAGGATGTCACTTCGATGAGGGGCGTGGCGAGGTGGAATTTGATGCTGCTTTCCTTCTTGCAGGCTTCGTAGATGCCGCCGGCGAGGGAGGACCGATGACCGGCGCAGTGGGGGTAGCCGTACAGTTCTTCGATGTTCGGCATGGGTACCCTACTGAGCTCCTCGTTCGTGGACCCCTCTGCATTATCGTAAATCACTGGTTAGCGACCGAGTTGGTGTGGGACAGCCCATGCTGTATAAACTCACGCCTGATGCTCGAGCCCCGAACTATGGTCGAGTCCTTGAGAATATCCTGCCAGCAACCTAATCGGTCGAGGATCCTGACCATATTAGGCGCCATCTGGATACCGGCTCCCACGAAGCCGAGGTTGCTCGCAGTCTCATAGACACTAATGTTCTTGAAGCCCTTTTTAGCGAGGGACAGGGCGGTTCCCAAGCCGCCCATGCCTATTAAAAAAAAAAAAAAATACTCGGTCAGCGAGGAGGGTTCTAACGACGTCCGGGTCGCGGTGGTTATTTACCAGCGCCAATTACGGCAATGCGTAGATCAAAGGGACTCGACATTGTAGATTCGGAGTTTGTATGCAAATAACGTTCAGACAGGAAGCAGGCAGGAGAAGCGCGTTCGATTCCGTTCTCGGCCATAGAGCACAGCTATTTACAAGTCGTGTATTCCGCGGACAACGAATGAGTGTTTCGACGATGGACGATGATTTGCGCACACGAGTGAAAGAGATAAGACACGGAACGGTAGGTGCACTTGAGAAAAGGAACAAGGAGCAGAAGAAAAATTAAGGGAAAAAGAAAATGCGATGGGCTTTCCGCGGCCGATCGTGGAGAAGGGGTAGGACGCGTGAGACTATATTTCAAGTCGGGAATACGGATTTTGACTAGGCGAAACGGCACAGCCGGTGATGGCTAGCTTACATAGGCGGGGGGTGCGGAGTCTATCTATCTACTGTGGTTCGGGAGACATGGTGTCATGATAGAGAATCGGGAGGCTCTTCGTGTTGTCGTGTTGTATATAGTGGCTTACACCAAGAGCCTGGAACATGCAGGCAGAGAACGTGTAAGTGGGCGAGGTTCCCCATACAGAATTGAAAAAAAAGGGTCTTGGTTTGAACTGCCGAAAAGCGACAGTGGAGTCCGTTGTTGGTAGCCAACAGAATATAGCAACGGCCACACCTCCGCAGCAGAATCGGGATAGATTCGGCAACTGAGCGAGCCAGCAAAAGCTCGCCCATAAAGCCTCACTCTGAGTTCCTCACTTCGTCGTCAGTCGCCACCAGGGTCCCTCATTGGTTCCGTTGTCCTGTTGATATCGAGCCATCGTGCCACATCAAGAGGAGGTAGGCTTCGGGAGTAGGTTAGTGTGCTCCCTTGCTGACACACCCCAGCCAGGAGATCAATGATGCTTCATTGATCTGCCCGAAGATTGCATCAATGAGAGCTGAGCGTCCCCTGGCAGCATCGCCTTTTACCTTGAGGGATCGAATCCGGGAACGGAAATAAAGTCTATTCTACCCCGCACTCCAGTGTGGGTGAGGCCAACAGAGGCAGATCAGATCCATTGAGGGACACAAGTCGACCGGGGGAGGGGCGAGTGGGGTCGGCAATTGTGGCGGGTCAAGTTCGCGGAGTCCTCCGCCCATAGTCTATTGAGGCATACGACGGAGTCTAAATGTAGAGAGACGGTATGCTGTGTCGAGCTGCATCATCGGAACGCCTGGCGATTAATTCTGTGAGGCTTTTCATCCACTTCCCGAATTCGGTGCTGAGGATTGTTACAATATCGGACGAGGGGAGGAACCGACTGCAGGGCCCAACATCGACATGATTCGGAATTCCCCAGCGTTGGGGGCAATAACAGACCTTGACGGCTAAAGAACAACCGGGCTGTTGGGACATGGTGTTCGCAAGGTTCGATTGATTGATGCCGTGCTTCGTAGTATTCATAACCCAATTAACCTTGTAGGAAGTATATGTGGGTGTCTTTAAGGTGGTCAGACGTGATGCATCAACCTTCTTGCACATGTCATGTCGTGTAGCGTTCAAATCCGGGTGCGCTCTTTAGAGATTCGCTTATCATGTGCTGGCTGTAGCTGGCCTTTGAATAAATCCCCAAGGGCGGGCACATCAGATCAATGCAACGACTTTGGAGGGCGAAGAGCGCCCGTGTGGTCGTGGGCTATACTCTATATCCCAAGGAGCCTCCGCTTCAATCTTCTGGGTTTAGCCACAGGCACCGTTGTCGATCAGCGTCCAACATGGTTTGGTTAGTGTTAGCGCTTGAGGCTCATTACGAAGTGAAGGAAGAGTGTCTTCAAATGACAGTTCTAAGACTTCGTACTTCGTATGCTGCGTGCTGTGTGCCTATTGATCAAATTGACTTTAAACTCAAACCACAAAACGGCCAGTAGTTCTGACAGGAAAAAGGCTGTCGGGGTGAACTTGGTCAGCTCACAAGCGCCGTGCTCTCTTTTGTTTTTGACTCCAATCCACACAAGCTTCCCGGCATGGTCTCATACCGATGGCGATTCGCCATGGAAGTCGAGGAGCGTTTGGCGCTTATGTAGGTTTGTTTCAGCATCCTCCCATCCACACACCAGTCCGTTGAAAATCCTATAGATAGAAGCCCAAAGGAGTGCGCACTTTGAAGGAAGGGAGAATAGTAGCAAATAAAATGACTTGCGTGGCCCAGAGGCCGGTTGAATGCCGAGATGTTTGGTTTTGCTTGGCTAGCGAGCAAGCCACGCTCGTTTGCGTCAGCGGCAAAAGGGAAATTCCCAGGGCACAAAGAACAAGGTCGAGGAACAGGTGGGACGCCTCACGAAACAGCTCCTCTGAACCAATGAAGACCGGTGATGTCACCTCACTTCAGGCGATCCAGGGTCTTGCTTGTCCAAGATTGCCTCCAATCACATGCCTCCACTGTCCCTGGTTCAACCTTCCCTCTCACAAGACAAAGCAACGAAAGTGTGGGTCGATGTAACGGTACGGGCGGAAACCATAAACTTTGAAACTACCAATGAATTGCATGCCACAAAGCTGGCAAATTGGTGGACAGAACCTTCCGAAAACAGCACTGCCAGGTACGTAAGTTGTACTGGTACATTGACCGAATGGCCAATTTGGGACAACTTCCAGGTTTCTGCTTAGCGCCCCTTTAGCAGGGAAAGATTGACCGTCTTGATGTTGGCATTTGCAAAAACCAAGGACAAAGTAGAAATAAACGCAGCTGCACTCCGATCTAGACGAGTGTCTAGATGCCCAGAAACGGGACAAAAGCCATGGAGCCGGCTTCTTTCTTTTATCACGGTCGCTGCCCGCTCTTAATTCCACCTCCCTCTCCCCGTTATACTGCTGTTTTAGGATGATGAATGTTGCTTCCCGCTTTTAGACGATCCTCTCATTAACAATCTGAAACTCGTGCGCTGTACTTCGTACTGCCTCCTCTCTTTAATATTCGGGCGCCACTCTACTTTTTAACCCTTCACGATCTGTCTTCACACTTTTAGTACTACGAAGGATCTTCCTCCCCCATCTTCAAACGACACTAGCCGGCGAGACGGACTCCAGGTCGACTGGACTCGACTGGCGTCGGCTTACTGCTCTCCAGCATTGTGCTGGCCACCTCCTCGGATCGTAATATACCTCCAAACTCGCCATGTCCACGACCTTAAGCCAGGCCTCGAGCCTGGTTGCGAGCAGCCTCACCTCCCAAATTACCTCGAGCGTTACTGAGGCAGCTTCGTCCATTATCTCCTCTACCGCCACTGCAGCACAAACTACCTCGGCTCAGACCTCTGAGGCTGCCGAAGGCAGCATGGGAAGCGCTCAGGGATTCCAAGGAATCAGCTTGAAATCGTTCTTGGGCGCCTTGGTAGTCGCGTTGATCATCTTTGCTGTTCAGATCGCTATCTTCTTGCTGCTGAGGAACAAGCTGGCTCGAATCTTGTAAGTCTCACGCGCACGCCCCCCACTCATTTCCCTCCCTATCATCGCCGGCGACTAACATGTGCGTGCTTCCGATATCCAGTAAACCCAAGACATACCTCGTTCCCGAACGCGAAAGAACTGAACCCCCGCCTGCCTCAGCCTTGGGCATGGTAAAGGCTTTGATGAAGTTTAATGACCGAGAAGTCATCGAAAAATGCGGACTCGACGCCTACTTCTTCCTACGATACCTTAAAACCCTACTTATCATTTTCATCCCCATCGCCACCGTCGTCCTACCCATCTTGATCCCTCTCAACTACGTAGGTGGCCAAGGCCAGAACGTTATTGCCGATACAGATGATGACGCAAAGAACCCGAATGCCATCACTGGCCTTGATACTCTGGCTTGGGGCAATATTACAGCCGAAAATACCGACCGTTATTGGGCTCATCTGGTTTTGGCACTTTGTGTAATTGGATGGGTGTGCACCGTTTTCTTCTTCGAGCTTCGGGTATACATCAAGGTCCGCCAGGATTACCTCACGAGCGCAGAGCATCGTTTAAGAGCCTCAGCAACAACCGTTTTAGTCAACTCTATTCCGTCGAAATGGCTGAGCGAAGAAGCTCTGAGAGGTCTGTTCGATGTCTTTCCTGGTGGTATCAGGAACATCTGGCTCAACCGAGACCTGCAGGCCTTACTTGACAAGGTCCATGAGCGAGACGACATCCACAAGCAACTCGAGGCAGCAGAAACCGAGTTGATTAAAGCTGCCAAGAAGAAGCAGCTGAAACGAAGAGAGAAGGAAGAGAAACAGAAGAGACGCGAAATGCACACAAAGCAGCCAACCAAACAAGAACGCGAACGAAGGCAAAAGGAGGAGGATGCAGAGGCCATGCGTTTGGCTGCTGCTGGCGGAGGCATGAGCTCTGGCCAGAGTGAGGACGTTCCTCAGGATATTTCCGACGTTATCAGCGAGGACCAGTCCCTGTCCTATTCACAGGAACGTCGCCCAGGTTCTTCCAAAGGCCTGAAGCTTGTAGGAACGGGACTGGCCAAAGTAGGCCAAGGCCTTATTGGAGGAGTCGGAAAGGCAGGGAAGGGTTTCAAGACCTTTGGCCAAGATGTCGAGGGGACTCTCGAAACGACGAACGGGTTCGCCCCAATTACATCAACGGACGGTGCCGACTCGTCAAAACCACCGACTCGAGGCTCTGATCACCGCAGGGTCCAAATTGCGGACGATGGTTCCCATGACTCCCCAAGAGCGACACCTCCCAACCAGGGTCACTACCGCGGTGCCTCCCAGGACAGCATGCTCTCAAAGTCGCGACCTTCCCTTTCTCCACGGCAACCACCTGTCTTTGAGAACACCGTCCGCAAGGCGAACAATTTGGATGACATGTATCTTAAAGACGAAGTCAAGTTCTGGCAATTCTGGAAGCCTCCTGCTGGTGGATATGCTTCTCCCGTCCCGCAGGGTGCTGAAGACGATGACGAATTCCCCTTTAGCAAGACGAACATGAGTCGCTGGCAGAAGATCAAGATGGCGTTACCCTTCATGCACGCCGACATCCAAGGCGAGCAGCATGAGTACCCCGAGTATTTTAATGAACATGCCGACAAAGAGGGTAGTGATGAGGAACGGCGACCCGAAGAGTGGGAAAAGTGGGTTAAGAGGAAGAATCGACCAACGCATCGATTGGCCAGGTTTTCTTGGACCCCGGGCTGGCTTCCCGGCTTGCCTTTAATCAACCGAAAGGTAGACACAATTGATTGGTGCCGCAAGGAACTTGCGCGACTCAACATGGAAATCGAAGAGGATCAGAAGCATCCTGAGCGATATCCTCTCATGAACTCGGCCTTTATCCAGTTCAACCATCAGGTTTCCGCACACATGGCCTGCCAGAGCTTGATTCACCACATCCCGAAGCAGATGGCGCCCAGAGAAATTGAGATTTCGCCCAAGGACGTCATCTGGGACAACATGGCAATCAACTGGTGGCAGGAGTGGGCTCGGGCTGCTATCGTAACCTTGATTGTGGTGGGAATGCTGCTTCTGTGGGCTATCCCTGTAGCTTTCACCGCGACGCTTGGTCAACTCGACGGTCTTGTCAGGCGGTTTGAGTGGCTCAGTTTTCTGGAGGAGGATCCTAAAGTCAAGCAGGTCGCACAGGTAGTGGTAGGTGTTTTGCCGGCCATCTTCCTGTCACTTCTCTTGGTTCTCGTGCCTATTATCCTAGGCTTTCTCGCCGAATTCAAGGGTGTCAAGACTGGGTCTCAGAAGACCGAATTCGTCCAGCTTTACTTCTTCGCCTTCCTATTCATCCAGGTCTTCCTTATTGTTTCTATCACTTCCTTTTTCGTCGCCAGCGTCGACCAACTCTTCTCGAACCTCGCATCGCTCTCCGACGTCAACGAGGTGCTCAACCTTTTGGCCGAGAATCTCCCAAAGGCCGCCAACTACTTCTTCAGTTACATGATTCTACAGGCATTGTCGACGAGTTCAGGTACGCTCCTTCAGATCGGTGCGCTGCTCACATGGTACATTTTGGCCAAGATATTGGATAGCACGGCTCGTAACAAGTGGTCGCGCAACACCAAGCTCTCGGATATCAAATGGGGCTCGTTCTTCCCTGTGTATACGAACTTCGCTTGCATTGCCCTCATCTATTCCGTTGTGGCGCCGCTTATTTCCATCTTTGCCATTATCACCTTCAGCCTTTTGTGGATAGCACAGAGGTACAGCATGCTCTACGTTACTCGGTTCGAGCATGACACAGGCGGCGTACTGTACCCGCGCGCCATCAATCAGACATTCACAGGCCTGTACGTCATGGAACTTGCACTAGCGGGGCTTTTCTTCATTGTCAGAGACGCCAATGGAGATGCTTCCTGCACGACTCAGGGCATTATCATGCTCATTGCCCTGGGTTTCACCATCCTGTACCAGGTGCTCTTGAACATGTCGTTCGGCCCTCTCTTCCGATACCTACCAATCACCTTTGAAGATGAGGCATGCATTCGCGATGAAGTATTCAGCCGAGATCAGGCCCGTCGCCTTGGACTCGAGGAGGACGACGACGACTTAGACACGGACAATAGGGAGGAGCCAGGGCCAGGCCTTGGTCGCTTCTCTACCCAAGAGGACGACATCGAGCTCACAAAGCTGCAGAATCGCCGACTCGCGAACCAATCCTCCGCCCTCAGCACGGTCAAGAAGATTGGTACCTGGGCTCACAAGGGCGACGCCAAAGCCCGACGCGCGCTCACCTTCAGCACCAAGCAGGAGCGTCGCAGCTCGAAGAGTGCAGCAGAGTACCGCCGGCTTCTCAAGGCAAAGGACCTGGAGAAGCAGAGGGCCATCGGCGAGGCGCTCTTCGGCGGGTACCACGACGAAATCGAGGATCTCACGCCGGACGAGAGAGACGCGCTCGTGCGGTACGCATTCCAGCACTCGGCGCTGCGAGCTCGCCGCCCCACCGTCTGGATTCCTAGGGACGATCTGGGTGTTAGCGACGACGAGATTCGCAGGACAAGAGAGCTGAGCGACTATATCTGGATCAGTAACGAAGGTACCGCTCTGGACAGCAAGATTCGGGTGGTCTACGGTAGGGCACCGCCTGACTTCTCCGAAGTTGACCTGATCAACTTATAAGGGGGGAAATAGTCTCATTTGGAAAGCATAAAGAGACATTCATGACTTTGACGACTTTTTTTCTTTCCTGCAAATATGGTTCAGAGAAGGAGCCTATTTTTGATTTGGAGATTCTAGCATATTTCTATACCCCCTTACATGGATGTTTTGAGTACGGAGACTGTTGTTCGTTTCCAGCGTTGTTTTTTTCTTAGTCTTTCGGAAGCATGGCATATAGATCCTACTAGATCTCCTTCAATTTCACAGCAATCATGACACGGGCATTTTCCATCTTCATATGCGGTGATCTGGCTGTTGCAGTAGTTGCTAGCCTCACTCGGTTGTAATTGTGACCTTATTCTTATCTGTCCAGGATTGTTGTGAGAATCACCATTCCCTGAATGCTTTTCAAGCAAAGTTCCCCAGCGCCACTTACAGAAAGCGACATGGTCCTTGATCTCCTTGGCCGCATCCTTGGGGTTAGGATAATACCACGCAGCATTATTCAGGACAGTATCTAGGTTTTTCCTCATTAGTATATCCTTGTTCTCAAGCTCGGGTAATACACAAATATATCTACACGTTTGTTAACCCACAGAGGAAAGGAAAACTCACCTCCATCCTTGACGGTATAATAGCTCGCCTCACCCTTCCAACTACAAATCGTCTTCAGGTCAGTTGGCTCGAAGAGATCCTTTTTGATGCTCTCGGGAGGAAAGTAGACATTCCCTTCGACTTCATGCCACGAGGCGGTTTCAGCGAGGGTGGTGTTGCCGAGAGTGGCTTTTGCGAGGCCGGTCTTCATTGTGAATCTTCTCAGTATTTTTATAGGGCACTTCAACTTAGACTGGTGAAGTTACTCTATTTATTTTTCCGGGACAGGTTTGGGGGGTTTGGAGGGAAGAGAGATTGGGCTTGGTTTGAGGGGGAGATGTGAGCAGATCTGACATACTTGAAAGGGCGGCATTATTAATAGAATCCAGTAGCGACTGACAAATATCTATGCTTGATTGGCAACGATGCATGGGGTCTTCTGAGCGTAACGGAAGCAGATCCGAGATCATCCTCTCAACGGATCTCTAAGTCTATGTAGGACAAAACTTTTCGGGAAAGATCCTGGACTATAACAACATAGAGTGCGATTTTACGCATTGCCCTCCATATCCTCTACTTAGACTTCCATGATGACATTTTCCTCATCCTCCTCAATCTCCTCAACAGTCGGCGCCTCATCCCTCATCAGCACATTCACCAGCCTCTCACACGCCTCCTTTACACCTTCGTGCTCCACATGAAGATGAGTCTCCCTGATGAGAGGATAGACCTTGACCTGGCGCATGAGATCTCTCCCGGGTCTCGTCGTGGTTAGAATAGTCAACGTCTCGATGTGGGTAAGAATAATTTCGGGATCTGAGTCTCTCTCCTTGTCAGGTGGGAGGAGTTGCAAATCCGGCAGCATGTCCATCATGTCATCCTCGTCGTACTCCTCATTCCCGGCAATGGGCAGGAGTAGATACGGCAAGATATTCACGTCATCCTCAGAGAGGAAAGACGGATGAGATGAGACCTCAAAGGCGGCGTTCTTAATAGTACTCGCAACGCCCTTCCTCCTTATATGCGACTTATGCTCGGTAAAGACCTTAATCTTGGTTAGAGGGATCTCCTTGTCATAATCCTGGCGCGCGATGAAGTGCTCCTGCACGTCGGTGTGCTTGGCGAGGTCGGCGAAGAAGTAGGCGAGGTAGTCGAAGTTGGCGTCCTTGTTGTAGGAGCCGTCGAAGCCCTTGACGAAGAGGTCAAGGAGCTGGTTTATCACGAGGTCGTCTGAGTTGAGGGCCTCGGGGGCTTTTTGTTGTTTTTTGAGGAGGGTGTCCTTTATGCTTTCCCATTTGCTGAGGTTGGCTAGGAGCATGGCCATGAGGTCTGCGTTTGTCTCCGATGCGTCCTTAAAGAAGGGGTAAGACAAGGCTGTTTAGTAGAGAGTTTTGATGGATGTCTGTTCAGGGGATGTTCTCAAAACGCAGTACATACCACTATCTTACTTAGGATGAGCGATAGGAACTGTTCATTTGTAGCTACGCTTTCGAGGACATCCCGATCCCCCGTGAGATTAACTAATATCGTTAATGCGCTTTTGGCAATTCTCTATCGTAACATGTCAGTGAGGGTTCAACAGTCCCACACTTCTTCATGCAGAAAAAGAATAGACATGAGATGTAAGGCATATGTGAAGATAAAAAAGAAAAAAAAAAAAAAAAAAAAAAAAAAAAAAAACTCACAGGATGATCTCGTACGAGCACCATCAAGTTCCTGATATGTCTGAGGTCATCAGCCTTGAAGATCTCCGGATTTGACAGAGAGTATGGAACAGCGCCTTCGATAGCCCCCAGGCGAACCTGGGGATTCGGATGCGCAATGAAATCTACGAGCTAGCGTATGAAAATATATATATCAGCTCAAGAACTCTTCACTCTTAATGCTCAGATAGAGTAAATGTGAGGGCTGAAGCTCTCCACGATGAGGTGCAGCTAAGTATAAGTGACCACTGGGGAGTACTTACCTCTTGGAGCTCCTTACTCGCCATTTCGCCAGGAGAAGATGTGACTGTGATATATTTAAAATATTCCAGGAATTTCAGAGTAAAATAGAATCAAATTCGGGGTGGGAATGGTGCGCAGGTCTGAGGTAGTAATTGTATGAGGATTGAAATATTTGTTGGTGAAGATGAATGCTCTTTGATCGCGATGGCGATGCGATGGCGGGGCATTTTCTAGAATATTGCAGTCCAACACGAAAAAGATACTTGGGTACTTTCGATTGCCCCTCGCCCCTCCAAAAAATTTCCATTTTCTGCCGGGCGGTGAAAACCAGACCCATGATCGAGGTACTTTGTACCTTGAACACCACCAAATGCGACTGCGGGGGAAATCAATTAACACACCAAAAGTCTGGCAGAACTTGAACTTGAAGAGAAAAAAAAAAAAAAAAAAAAAAAAAAAAAAAAATTCAAGGCGGAAGAAACCGTCGAGACCGCCCAAAAATTAGCCTTCCCTTTTGGCACATGCTCTCACCGCCGTAATTATTCCTCTTTTTCCAGCTCTCCCATATTTTTTGTGACTGTTTGCCATACTCCAGTCGTACTCCAGTCGAGGGGTTATCAAAGGGTTACCGCTGTCGACATTTCGCAGTCTCCCCACACAATCACACAATGCCCAAGGCGGCGACACTAACAACCGCCCACAAGAGGCGGCACAATCCCCTCGAAGATGATCTCCTAGCCACGGGTCCCCTCCGAGCCAAGGCGCCCAAGAGGAGAGCCAAAGATACCAAAGAAGACGACGGCGACCACTTCGTCGACTCCAAGGCCTCGCGAAACATTCTCAAGATCAGCCAAGCCCTCGCCCGAGAGGCCGAGGACGAGCGCCGCCAGCCCCAAGCTCCCGCACCCCAGAACAACCTATTCGCATTCGATGAGAGGATAGACGCCAACACCGCCGCGGACAACAAATTCTACGATGACGACGAAGTGTGGGGTGACGAGGACGAAGAGGTTGAGGAAATCGAGGTCGACCCTGACGATCTCGAGACCTTTAGGAAATTCCTGCCGGAGGACGACGATCCTCTACTGAAGCACGGATGGGATCGCAGGCCACCGGAAGACGCCGTCGAAGAGAACGAAGAGCCCACGAACCTCGCTGATCTGATCCTGGAAAAAATCTACGCTCACGAAGCCGCCGAAGCGCGTGCCGAGGCCGGCATCGACGAGGACTTCGATATCCCCGAAAAAGTCGTCGACGTCTACACCAAGGTCGGGCTTATCCTATCCCGTCACAGGTCAGGCCCCATCCCCAAGCCGATGAAGATTCTCCCCACCGTGCCCCACTGGGAGGAGATCCTGCAAATAACGAAGCCCGAGGCGTGGAGTGCGAACGCGGTCGATGCCGTGACTCGAGTTTTCGTCGCGAGCAAGCCCGCCGTCGTGCAGCGGTTCCTGGAAATGGTGCTGCTTGATAGGGTGAAGGACGATATCTACGAGTACAAGAAGCTGAACCCCCACTTGTTCAAGGCTCTAGAGAGGGCGCTTTTTAAGCCGTCGGCCTGGTTCAAGGGCTTCCTGTTCCCTCTGGTCGGTGGTGGAACCTGCACCCTTCGCGAGGCTACGATCATCTCTGGAGTTTTGAGGAGGCACCATGTCCCTGTCCTACACTCTGCCGCGGCCATCAAGGGCCTTTGCGATATTGCTGCCCAAGAGGCCTCGCAGGGTACCGAGGGCGGTGGCGCCACGAACATCCTCATCCATACCCTTCTCCAGAAGGGATATGCCCTGCCATACCAGGTTATCGATGCTCTCGTCTTCCGTAAGTTCTAATTTCCCCTTTTCTTTTTGACTCGGGGTAGGATATTGCCAGTGATGCAGGTACTAACCAAGTCTGGAACTCTAGACTTCCTTCGATTCCGCAGTGTAGACCCCGCCTCCGTTCAAGAGAGCGACCTGGCCAGCCTCGTGGGCGAGGAGGCGCCCCCAAGGAGAAAGCTACCCGTCATCTGGCACCAGTGCTTCCTCGAGTTTGCCCAAAAGTACAGAAACGACATCACCGAAGATCAGCGAGAGGCCCTTCTCGATCTGCTCCTCACCCACGGTCATTCGGCCATCGGGCCCGAGATTCGCAAGGAACTGCTCGCGGGCAGAGGACGGGGAGTTCCTATTCCTCAGGACCCAGCGCCGTTTGATGGGGATGACACGATGGCCATTGATTGAAGACGGGGTGGTGAACTTTGCAGGATTTTTTTTTCCTCTTTAGAGTAACGATGCCTAATCGGTAACTGGAATTGGGCAAAGGCCGTTAGTGTCATGTCTTGAGAGTTTGATAACTCTCCCTTCATATACAGTGAAGTATAACGGGGACCTGAGCAAACTCCGTTCCGACGTCGGCGAGTCGGGACACGGCTATACGAAAGGAATGATTGATGTCTATATGTAGACAGGACAGGGCTACCAAATCTATATCAGCGGGGCAGGGTGAAAACGAAAGAGGGCATCAAGGGGGCGGAAGGCACGACTGGGTGTGATGCTCGCTAGAAGGACAAGCCTCATCCGGCACTCGAAGACAGGCCTCCTAATACATTTCCTTCGTGATGAACAGAATTTGACACTTTCTATCCTATCCTGTTTCCCCTCTCCTGTAATTAAACCTACTTCTCACGGATTGGCAAGCTCGACCTAAAAGTATTATCCTGCATTATAAACTCCCTTCGTTTACTTACAGCTCTTCTGCTCTTTCCCTACCTCGATACTATACTTCGCTCATTTGAAACGTCTATTTCCCTTTTCCCTCGGCTTAATACCTATGCCTTCTCAGTTCGACGATGGACCCAAGAAATACTAGGACTGAGTGTAGGCAGCTCATGGTGGACTACAGAGACAAGGAGGCAGGCTCATGCACAAGCCTACACCTCATAAACCAGAGAATATCGATCCCGCCAAGGACTTCAAGTCTCTGCGCTACTACGGGTGCTACTACGGGTGCTCCTACCAAAGAAGCACCACCATTTGAATGGCACGGTTTTCACATGCATGTTACAAATACCACACGGCAGCGCCCGACAAGTTTCCCAGATCATGAACACTTGCCTTTCAGAGCTGTTCCGGCAACTAGCAAATGGCCCAGAGATATAGAGCCGCCTCTAGGCCCCGAGCTCTTCACCGACGGCAGCCACTCCTTCGGACGAGTCAACTATTCCGTATCCCGCACATTCGGTGCCGACCCTCCACGTCCACCGAAAGCCGGCTACGAGTGGGTCTGGTTCCCAGAAGGTTACTGGGCCGAGAGGAGAGTTCCGGATCGAGTCCCTAAGCGTTCTACGTTTTGGAAGTAGAGCTCAAGACGTAGGGCGGCGCAGTCCAAGGACTCTGTACGAGAAGATAAGGCCGGTCGGGAGGCAGCATATCCGAAGGGGCACGAAGGGGAAAAGCTTTCTCGAAGGAGCACGTACCTTTCGGAGGAAGCACACGTGGCGTCCCTGCAGGGGAATCTGTCGACCGAGGGTAGAGAGACGGCTTCGAGTTACCATTACGAGGAGGAGAGTCAGAATGTTATTCCTCCTCCACCTCCTTCTCTTATGCGAGCGTCGGAGGTTTCGCACCCCGGGCCGGGGAAGGCCGTTTGCACCTTTGATCAAGTAACCGACGAAAAAGAACTTGATAGAGGTAATGGTGAAGCAAGACGACGGATGCTCTGGGGGGCAAACTCTGCAGGAAAAAGGCCTCGAAATGATGGTCCAAAAAGAAGCTTCTTTTGCAGAAAAGTGGATTTGAAAAGTAATTTCAAAGGGATTTGGTTGAAGTGCTTCCGAAGCAAAACTTCACCTCAGACGGCGGTTCCTCGCATTGGGATACAGGATCGTAAGTTTCTCCCACCTGGCGCTGTTACACGATTTGAGATCGCTGACACTGGGGTGATCCAGAAGAAGAAAGGGAAAATAACTTCCCTGGAGGGGTACGTCTTCGAAAACCTAGAAAAATGTGCGAAGAGCTTCCATTGTGAGCTAGCATTGACCTTCGAATAGGAAGCTATTCGCATCAGGACCCCTCCTCTCCTCGAAGAGTCCGGCGTCGAGAGCACCACCCCAAATCCCGTCGCGGTAACTCCGCCTGGCGATGTCCACAGCGACGACTGCCTATGCCACCGAAGCTGGACGCCGGGTTCTCGAGCACTATCCGGAGGGTCTTGCCAGACTGTAATTAGGCCCACGTGGGCAGGCACCAGGCCCGTATCACTGGTGATACTGCGGGCGATGTCTGAGCCAGCAAATGAAGTTTGGCATGCGAGGTCGGGCAGAAATACGCCTGCACAATCGAGATAGCTATATTCTTCTGGCGGAAGAGAATGACTCAAGGCGGACTTGTTTCTCAAAAGCTCGCTCAGGGGAACGGATTCGAGAGTCATCAGGGAAGAAAGACTTTTTCAATAAATAACAAATTAGGAAAAAGAAAGGCCATTGCTAGTTTCACCCGATATTGAAAGCTTTGGACCAACAGGCCCATACTTCATAGATTAGATTCGTGCTAAGCTTCATGAGACCTAATTGAGGCCGGTGAGGATGGAAGAGGCAATATGGAAGGGGAGCTAGCTTGATCCTATCGATAGCTCCATTATTGCCCATTGTGGGCTGTTCCCCTGCAGCGACCCTAGACCTTGCAGGATTATTGAATATTGGAACGTGCCGGGGAAAGCTCATCATCAATTGAGGTCGCCTCAGCTCCTTCAGCGCCTCACGTGGTGTGCTACCTCCTTTGTGCTTGGTCGGACAGACCAGAGACAGACCAGAGACAGGACGGACGGCAGCCGTTCAATGATGATTCGGTGCCGCCAAGCTCCGCCTCCTCTCATCAATGGCTCTCTCCCTCTTGGGGGCTGGATCTAATTGTCTTGGAAAAAACATCTCTTAATGTTGAAAGTTAGGTTCCGGACGTCAATTCCTAACCGTATTTAAGGGATCTATTTGTTCCATTGAATTGTGAATGAAATTGCCGGTGGCATGTCGACTAACTTTGTCCTAACTTCTGCGACTGGAGCTAAGCTGCAGCTGAGCTTTCCGCATTGAGTTGCGATTGCTTCGTCTCTTTGCGACTCGCCACCAACAGTCTCTACCGATCGTGCGCAATCTCTATCTCGCAGACTGTTTGTCGCGAGAATATAAACGATTTTCTGCCTCCTAGATCTCTAGAAGACGACATTTACAGAAGCAGAAATGGCTGCGGAAGCCAGTCAAGGTAGGTGCACACAGCCCCTCAATCCTTGAATTCCCCGCGGTCGCTCCCTGGCGAACACCCTGCGCTGACCGAACCACAGCTGAAAATGCGACGCCGCCCCTGCCGCAAATCACTGTAATCGGGTCGCTCAACATGGACCTCACATCCTACGTCAGCCGCGTACCACGCGCCGGAGAGACAATTATGGGCGACCACTTCTCTACGGGCACGGGTGGCAAAGGCGCCAACCAGGCGGTCGCCTGCTCGAAGCTAGCCCACGTCAGTCCCGGCCACGCGCCGCTCGAACGTGGGCCCCTCGCGAAGGTTAAGATGGTTGGCGCTGTGGGAGGTGACTTTTTTGGACAGGAGCTCATATCGGCGCTGGAGTCGCAGAGCGTCGACTGCTCGAATGTCAAGCGGATCGAGGGCGAAAGCACCGGTGTCGCTATGATCATGGTCGAGAGCTCGGGCGAGAATCGCATCATTGTGACTTTGAATGCGAACAAGAAACTTGCACCGGCGGATATTGGCGACACGATTCCCGGCGATAAGCCGGATTTGGTCATATTGCAACTGGAGCTCGACCTCAAGACCGTACTACATACCATTTCTGTTGCCAAGAAGCAAGGAGTTCCTATTCTACTCAACCCTTCGCCCGTGAGGAAACTCCCCGAGGACGTCTACCAGGGGCTAGATCACTTAATCGTCAACGAAATGGAGTGTCGCATGCTCCTGGGACATGCGAACCCTGCACGGGAGCTTACACAGGAGGACATGAGGAAAGCCGGATTCTCCTTCGTCAAGAAGGGCGTCAAAAATGTCGTCATCACGCTAGGACCCCGAGGAGCCTTCTACTTCAACCACCAGCATGAATTCGGCTTCGTACCCGCCCAGTTCCACGGAGACGTCGTCGATACGACAGGGGCGGGGGACACATTCACGGGCGCGTACGCCCTCGGCGTCGTCCGGAACAAAGAAAACTTCAACATCGCCTTCGCCCTCGAGGACGGAGCACACGCGGCTGCCTGGACCGTCACGGCCCGCGGCGCGCTTTCTTCGATCCCGCACCTCGAACGTCTTACGTTACCCAATCTCCGGTTCGACCATTCGCGTCGCGATGAGCTCCTGGCGGCGATACGGGCGGCGAAGGGGGACTCGATTGGAATATCCAAGGAGGACGCGGCCATGTCGGTGGATAAGGACTCGGGGGATTCGCCTTCGAATTGGGCCCTTAGTGAGGATGACCTCGATCCTGTACCTGAAAAGAGACCTAGTGAGAACGGGGATGGAGACGAGAGGCCGGCAAAGAGGCATTGTGAGGACGGCGCATAGGGTAGGAATTCTGTATGGATAGAGGAGGATATGGGATGGATGGTTTGATCAAATGGATGTGATGATGTGATGATAGCGGGTCGGATTCGGCGCATTGCAATACGCATTTCCCCTGTAGAATTAGATGTTTCTTTTGTATTTATTGCATTTTATGTTATTTTCTATAATTTTGCTCTTTTATTTTGCAAATGCACAATTCCAAGGCGGATGCTCCTTCCGAGTTGTTTCATGTGTTGGCGTCGATTTGCAAGGCTGAGGAGAGCTGTGGTTGGTCGAAGGCGCCGACCTCAGGTCCCAGAAAAAAATCCCAGCTTCGCGTCCACCCCCAGCCTTGTCTCCAAACCTCCATCATTTCCCCCCACACAACCACCAACCAGACCGCAACAAGGAATCATCCTCTTGGTCTCGTTAAGCCTTCGGCATCAATTTAAATATTCGCCCAATTATTTACCCATAGCCTGTCCTACCCTTCTTTTTTGGTCCTCCTAATCACAGGCGCGTCCCCAGAGCATCAGCTCCCTTCATCTCCTCCATCGCGTCCCGGTCAGAAATCCTCAACGCCCGCGCCTCCCCCATCACAATGGCCACCATCGACCAAGACCCCCTCCTCCTCCTCCGCCAATCCATCGCCGCCAACAAACCCGCCATCCCCACCTCATCCACCGACCCCAGCAGCCCCGCCGTGCCCCTATCCCAAGCGACGCACCTCCGCTTCCCCCACGCCAACGACACCGTCATACCCATCGCGGCATCGACGCGCTTCGTCACCTCGGGCGAAAACGGCGTCAACGTCCGCAGCATCTACTTCGCCTGGCTGAACCGCGAGGTCGCTATCCCCGAATACAATGCATCGGCGGCGAAGCTGAATGCCGAGCTCGAGGCCTCGGGGAGCGAAGGCTCCGTGCATAACCTTGCGTTTGTTGAGCGTTTGGATCTCATTACGTGGTTGGAGGGTGCTAGCGAGGAGAGTGAATACATAAAGCCGTTGGAGGGAGATAAGGCGGGTGGTGCGGCCACGAAGGGAGCTGCTGCGGCTGCGGCCGGGCTGACAAGGTCGGGACGGGGGACGTTGGATCCAAGGATGGCTGCGATATATAGCCATGAGAGGCGGATGGGCGATAGGAACACGGTGTTAAGAGGGATCAAGCCTACGGTAAGTTTGAAGCCATGTACACTTCTTAACACTTAGAATCGTCCAAGATGGAGCTTTCCTTTGGCTAATGGGGATATCCAGGACTTTTCCCACGTTAGGAAGATCGCCACGGTCTTTGTCCAGAGGAAGCCCCAGCACCCTGGAACAAGCAGCATCGCCGACCCGGCTCTATCCTCGCAACGCGCCCCCGGCCGCCGACCCGACCCCATCATCCTCCTTTCCCCTTCAGCTTCCTCGCTTCTCCGGATGGCCAACATCCGCTCGTTCCTCGAGGACGGCCGCTTCTCGCCCCCCGATGGTCCCGGCACCGGCACGAACATGCTCCACGTCACGCGCATGATGCGCGACATCGACCCATCACGGCCGATCCGGTTCATCCTCGTGGAAGGCCCCGAGCAGTTCAAACCGGAGTACTGGAACCGCGTCGTCGCCGTGTTCACGACCGGTCAGGCGTGGCAGTTCAAGAGCTACAAGTGGTCTACGCCCAGCGAGCTGTTCAAGCACGTTCTCGGAATCTACGTTGGTTGGAAGGGGGATAAGCCGCCTGATACGGTGGCGAGCTGGGGTCACCGCGTTATGCCGTGCGCGGTGGATAGGTGGAGGGATGCGCCTGATGCTGCTAGGTTTAGGGACAAGGAGGTTGTGGAGGCGATTTGGAAGGCTATTGAGGGTAGTATGAGGTCGAAGGGCTGGAAGAGGGATGCTGCGCCGGCGAGGATCTAAGGAGATGATGGCCTGTGGAACTTATTCAGCGGGTTGTGAATGCGGCAGACAACCGGACCGTTAGAAGGAGTCTTTTGACAGTCCTCGTCAGAAGACGGAGCTTTACTTTTCGGGCCATGTTTTTCTCTAGGCTACGGGTTGATGAGAACCAACCTTTTTTTTTCTTCAAGATGTCTACAGGTATGTTGGAAGGAAGGGAAAGGGGGATACTATTTCAGAAATTACGAGCGTCAAGGCGTTGCGAAGGATGATTTTCTCGCTTTAGAATTTGGTCCCGTAGATATAAAAGCCAGTGGCATTGGCAGGTGTACCTTTATGTTTTTCGAAGTATCACTGTGAAGTTTGGTTCCGAGAATCTGAGGCAGGAGAATCCCCGTTTCCGAAGTTGCAATTGTGACCAACAGCTGCATGAAGATTTTGATGTGTGGGTGTGACGAGACTCCGAAGCCACGTTGGCGCGCATGGCATGGCCTTGTCGCATCAGCGAGGCGTTTCCCATCCCCGAGCCCAAGGGCCACTATTCTACATCTACATGAGCGTTGGTATTCTATTGATTGATGCCTTGCAATGCTGATAACACGAGAGGCTCGAAGACAACCAGCGAAGTAAGACCCCGTGGCACTCCCCTTGTCGGCTATCCAAGTGGACGACAAGGCTGGTTACGGGACGCCGCGGTATATGGGTTCATTAAAGCATCAGTCCTTCTCTCTCAATCATATGTCTTCGTCCCGACAACTTTGGAATTTCCGAGGGCTCATGGAGCAACGCGGAGAGAGCAACCACGTGGTCGTGATACTGAATCCACGCCCTTCAACCCTGCAGCCAGCAACCAGCAACCAAGTTGCCATCGATTTGCCATCGATGCTGACGGAAAACCCAATCGAAAAGGGAAGATATCACCCGACACACCTGCAACGGCCCCCACGTTGCCTCGCGATATCCGGATGCATCGGCAGCATCGGCAGCATCGGCCAAGCGTTGTGGCAGGGCGTAGAAAATATGAGCTCTCACAAAAAGAAACAGTATCGAATGGCGGGGAAGCCAGGAATTCAACAGGCACTTTATTCCGGTGTGCGTGGCATCTGCAGGTGGTTTCCAACGTCGTGTCCTCTTTTTTTGATTTTCGTAATCTAGTAGGATGCAACTTTCGCCCCATCCACACGAAGATGTGAGCATCCCGTTTGTTGGGGAACGAAGAAAAACATCCAAGGATCATTAAGAAAAGATGGAGGGGGCGTTTGCAGTGCCGCCCTTTCTCTGGGGGTTGCAGCTTGCTCTCCACGCCCCTTTTTTTTTTTTTTTTTTTTTTTCTTCGGGTTCTGTCTTCCTTCCGACAGTCCTGCTTGAACTCGGCGCTTCTCATTTGCCAATGTTTCGATAGGTGCAGATAGGGAGCCGCAAACTCGGACTGTCGAGCTGGGCTGAGACAGGATGGCAAGCTCGTGTTTCTGGTCCGTTTTTTGGCCTCCATCTCACGAGGCGAGAAATGACGAAAACAAGCCACACACACCCAACGAGGAGGAAACTCTCCTCATTGTTCGACGAAGGAAAAAAAAAAAATAATAATCAGGGGGCAAAACCTTAAAGAATCGAGCCGAGGAGCTTGTTCCCATCAAGCCTTCTTCCGTTTCTTGTCAGATCAGTTCCGCCACGCCAACTGCCGATGAGGCCAACCGTTGAATTTGTTCGCCTTCCCTTAGGGGGGGTGGATCGATTCTTGTGGGAACTGCCCCGATCGGCGAAGTATGTTGGGGACACAAGATGCTTTTGTGGCTTGCTTCAAGCCTCCTCTTTTTATAGTGCCCGCTTTTTTCGTTTTCTTTTTTCGAAACTAGGAAATAGAAACGAAATAGAAAGGAAGATTATACGTTTTTCTAAAGTTGGTGGCCACAACGGTTTCTTGGGGTGTGATATGCTCCGAGGAGGTGGATGGCCTTCTTCTTCCATACTAGACGTCATGACACGAAGACGCCGTCCGCAATTTGCACGCGATCTGGAGGTGACATCCGCGTTTCGGTCCCGAGGAGGATATGCATCTCACCCTCCCTCATCTTAAGACCAGCTGGCACTAGACTGACCCTTAGGAGCAACTTTGGCAAACCTTAAAAGCACAAATCTCAAATAAAAGAAGACGCTGGAGTGGACAACAGCCACTCGTCTGCCTGTCTCACAGAAGGACCGAATCTGCTGCGCTTCCCCATAGACGCAGTCGGGTCGGTCCTGTACATCAGCTAGCTTGCGTCCCTCATCGGATGCAATCAATAGCCACTAACATCCACGAAAACACAGTCCAGCCGCAGCAGATTTTTTTTTTTCATCCTTCTTCCGTTCCTTTTTCTTTCCTCTTCCGGCCGTTTACTTGTTCAATACCTCTGCCTCTTTAGGCAAGCATCCAATACGATCACTTCATTTGGTAATTTACTTCGTAGAGAGCCGGTTGATAGTAGTGGCGGGGCAACTGTGAGGGGCCAGAACTGACATCGTGCGTGAAGTCGGGTTGGTGAGGCTAAGCTAGTGCGCAATGCCTGCGAGGACCCTCTTCTCCCCCCTTTTGCCCGTAGCTGCATTATCGTACAGGATGTACGAAGATGTCCGTTTCCATACGACGCTGCAGCCCCAGGTCCTGCAACGATTCCCTGCCCAACAAGTTATTAGCTGCTGTGCAAGCCCTGGGACAGAATCATGTGTTGAGATAGGGCTCCCCAGAGGAGCAAAAAGCATGGCATCGCCGATATGACATCAAGCCATGTAGGATGCTTACGTGGTATTCCTCGAGGCCGCAGGTCCAACCTCCTTTTACCCCGAGCTCCATCCAGCGTAGAGCATATTGTTCTCGGAAACAGCCTTGTCGTTCAATTTCCCAATTCGGGACCCAGACCTGGGGGAATAAGGGTCGTGCCCCTTGGAAAGGATTTGACGGCCAATCTCCATCTCCCAATTCCGAAGCGAACGCATGGTTTTCCTTCGCACACCGCTATGAGGAAACTTCCCATCCGATTTCGTATCCGTCTTCTTCAAAACAAGTTAGAATAGGGGTGGAGTGGTGCAAAGGCGGAGGAGGGGGTGGGCGAGTTTGATAGTAAGGTTAGCAAATGCGACTATCATTGAGCCCATGGCACGACTTGGTCTCCACTCCATTGACGGTGTGGGTCGTTGCCAAGCCAGCGAGGAGCGGCTGGAGACAGTCCAGAGGCGAATTTTTTCGTTCAAGGGTCTTCGAGTGGAGAGGTTGAGGTCGTCTGGAGGTTCTAGAAGGAATGGCAGTGCAGAACCTAGCATCTCGATAAACCCCCGCGAAGCAGAACGGGATGCCGGCTTTACTGCGACGGTGTCATCAAACGGCAAATGAGAAATAGCTCCCCCTTCGTCGTCCTTTCGTAAACTAGTGTCCAAGTAGTGTAATCTAGTGTAGCCTTTCCATCGTTTGGCTTGCGCTACCACATCGTAGGGGAGTCAAAGAGTCCGGTGTGGTGCAGATATGCTAGCAAACTCCAGAGTCGGAGATTGCCGTCTGGAGATCCTGGAGCCACTTGGTTACAACGCCAAGGGGGCCCGCCTCTCCCCCCTGAAGAGGCAGGGCCGACACGTGTATTGGAGCTTTGCGACATTGCCCCGGCTGTCCAAATTTTTGTAGATCACAACATTACCAGCGCCAAGTCGAAGTTTAAAGCGGATCCGGAGAGAAGATGATGTGCGATGGACGGACTTCGGGAATGATACTTTCAAGGTGTGCGCGGTTCTGTTGCGCCCGAGATGAAGACACCGGCGGAGCTGGCGACGCGTAAACACCGTGCTGCCATTCAAGGTTGGGTTTTAAGCAATGGCGTCGCGAAAGGTAAGTGGTTAAGTTGCGCTATGGCACGATCAAGTGGGAGAAAGTTTATCGTAGCGCATCTCAACGATTTGCCTCCTGAGCCATGTCATCCCGTTTCGGCAACACAACGGCTGTATATGGCAATGATGGGCGGAATCCCCCCTGGTCTCTCTCAGCTCAGTAACATTTGAAGTGGGTGTTTCTCCAGCTTAGAGCGACCATATTTGATCTATTTCACCGAGACATGTCAGATCATTGCTATCGCGCATACTAGAGTTTAAGCATACGGAGACCTCGGCGCTTGACGCTAAACAAAATTTCAGAACCTTTTAGAGGCGGGTGCCCTACGGGGCCAAAGAAGGTAATAGTCCGGGCATAGATCGGATTTGCAGTTCCTTGAAAGACATGACCGGATGGGAATCGAGACATGCATCCAGGCGAGAGCCGAGCCGTCCCATGGCCATGTGCTGGCCTACTTCGTACAATATATTGTCTCTAATTTCCCCGAGAAGACTAGAGGTGAACGCCCCGAGCGAGGAGATTGGACTCGCGTCTCGAGCCGGGTGATGATCAATGCAGTCTGTCCCCGAGTTGGGTAGGGCAAGAAGATATCTGGCGTCGATCATCGGTTTCAGGCCCAAGACCCAAGTTCTGAGCCAGACTTGAATCCCTCGTCGAGGCGGAAGGGCGTCATGCCCGCTCTCTCTCCCGTTTTGAGATCTTGAGTCGTTTACCACACCTGCTCGGCAAGGGCCTTGACTCGCAGAAGACTCCATCCTCTCCACTTGCCTGGCGTACTAGTGTACGCTAGGGTACGAAGTACTTCCTAGTGTATTGTAAGAGGTAATGTACTTCGTACATGTCGAAGGAATTACGTACTTCGTACTTGCGGCACGAGAACAAAGTACTTCTTGGCGTCTCAAGTATCTTGGTACCAATACAAGTAGTCTCACCCCCTCCGTCTCGATAGATTCGAAGAAGGTGCGTCCCATTCCGTGGCGTGGCTTAAGAATCCACGTGGCAAGTCTCCACCCGGCGGTGGAGACTCTGGTAACCCGGAACATTTGAGAGGCCTGAAGTAAAGAAGCAAACACACACGAGCGTTCGAAGCTAGTTTACTATCCCCATATTAAAGAAGAACCTTCTATTTGCTGAGGACGAAGTGTTCCAGAAAACTGTTTCACGCCAACAACAAATTGGAACTACTTGTACTTCGTATGAATATTCTCAAGATTGTGCGGCTCAGTTAGCTATATTGTACGCGGGGAATGACATTGTGTAAGAGGCTGGGACAAAATTTTCAGGTATCTTTTCACCATCAACCATTTCCGTGAGATGCATCATCTGTCGCCACTTCAATACTCAACACTGTCCGCCGCATGCTTGTAACCCAGCTTTTTCTCAACTGTCTGCACTCCGAACTGACGGGATTTTTTTTTTTTTTTTTTTTTTTTTCCTCGGCTCCTACATTTGGACCTGCTGATGAGGAACAGCTTGGGAGGTATAACGTCGTGAGTTTACTCCTTTCTGAGCTCTCCAGTTGTCTCTCGACTGCGAAGTACTTCATATGAGTAGACACAACGGTTTCGATTTGTGGGATAGATTTGGCAACGCTAAGACAAGGATCGCAGATGAATTCAAGTCAAAATCGCCAGGTCAAGTGTTAGGACATGAGTGCCCACAGTTTTCCCGGTCCGTCTCGTTATTGTAAAGTGTTAGGGCATGGCTGGGTTCCGGCTTTGCGAGTGGTGCGCAAGGAGTTACGGGCCTGGCTGTTTCAATAGTCTATCTTGTTAGTTGTGCGGCGCTGGGGCTAGTTTCCCAAAGACTGGAGGCAACACTAGCCAGGCCATGTCGCGACTGATAATTAGATCAAGTGTTTGGGTGGCGGGGTCGATTTTCACCAGCCTCTCCACAGACGAATATTGATGCGTGTAGTGTACTTCGTACCTCGGTAGTAATCGGCAGTGTTAGTTCATTGCTAGCCCTCAAACTCGAACGATCGAGCCCATTGTATGGAGTAGGAGGGAAGGGAGACTGGGACGATAATGGTCAACGGCGACCTTCGTAAAAGAAGGATGGAAATAGTCTCCACCGATCGAGGAAAAAAAAAATAAGAATAAGAGGACGGAAAACGAGGATATTTCGCCTGGCAGAACGGTATCTTCGTTCGCTCAGGCTAACACGTCTGGATCCGATCTTGATCTCAGCCATCCTCTTCCGGATATATAAAGAATTACAGCCGTGCGCAAGTGATATCGAATCATAAAGCGTCAATGCCTGGCTGGTATTTTTTTAATACTAGTCGGGCGCCTCCTTTGCACGCGGCACTAATACTTCATCCATCGTAGTTTACTTCGAATGCGAAGTGTTCACAAGACTGAGCAAGTCATAGCGCACCGAGCCGGCTGGCCACGATGCGGCTTCCCATCGAAACAATGCTTGACACACCTAAGGCAAACTAAACCCACACTATTGGTGTAATTTACTTTGTAACTTCGTAGTGATCACAATAATGATGAGTCCAGACCTCCATGAATACTAATTGCCACGTGGGAATTGACAAGCTCAGCGCAACAAGCCGAGGCATCGTTTCAATGCTTCTCTCTAAACTACGAAGTAAACTAGTTTATTAGTGGTTGCGTTGATGTTGTCAGCTTCCGTTTACGAAGTAGCGCCGAGACCGTGCTGTGTCCTACTATTATATGCTAGGAGTCCGAGTTTGCTGTGTACGAAGTGGTGGAAGAGAAATTGAGCGCTGTGATTTTGTCGTTTGGACTGTCCGGGTCCAGGGGCTGGATCAAATCCTTGTGGTTAGGATCCCTTGTCTTCTTGCCACATGGCTGGTAATAGTCTAAGTTTTCCCTCCCGTCTTCCTTTTACATAGATAACGAAAGTGACGAGATGCAATGCTTGGTAGCAAGACTGAGGTACTGAAAGTCGAGATTTCTGGGGGTTGCATAATCGGTGGCTTGACCCCTTGATGCTCGAGCCAATTATGGACTGCTCAAAGACTTCGTATTGCGATTGAATCCTTCGGCCATACGCCTAATTTCCCGGGATTGCTTGTGCGAAGGAGAGTTAATACTTCGAAAGGGCTTACTTCCATGTCAATTCGCCGTGCCGTTTTGACTACTTCGTATATTAAACAGGCCTTATCGAGCAAACTCTTCGATGCATCAAAGCCCATCGTCTGTGGTGGCTTTAGACACACAAGTGCGCCCGCACGGATTTATCCAGTTATATCATCCCATATTAGCCTTAACCCCAGGTTCCTGCACGGTCTCGGTCTGAACAATAATGATGATGACAAGCGCCACTAAATTCTCGATTCACACACTATCTTCGCACTCTACACAGCCGCAATAATCTACATGTCTGGAATGTAGATTAAGCGGCCAGTCCAGCCCGCCCGGTCAGGCCCAGCCTGCAGTTGGTGGTGTGGTGTGGATCACCGAGCGTATGGGCGGGCGTCCACCTGAATGTCCACGTGGCAATCATGTGGTTAACCCATTAACCCTCTTTCTGGGTGGGAAAATGTTGGGTCTGGGAAATTCTAGAAAGAGGCACGGATGGGGCACGGAAGATTCCTACTCAGATTGAGATTTGCACTGCAAATTTCCCAAATGTAACGATTGTGATGGAGACTTCATGAAGCAACACGAACACACACAGGAATGACCCCCACATAAGCGACGCGCGGGGTAGATAGTCGAACCCATCAAACAACATTGAAGTCTTTTTCTTTGGACGTGAATGCGTTATTGTGTTTGGTTGGCTTGTTCAAGATGAGCCTCTGCTTCTTTCTCGGCCGAGACATTTCGGGTGCTGTGTGACCTCCCTTTTCCTGCCGATAATGACCAACATTCCTACTAGCAAATATACCATTTACAGAGCACTTCGTAAAGAAGGCCAACATTACGAAGTAATGGCATGAGAATCGAAGAACAGGAATGATTCCGCAGTGGCTGTTTGGTGGACGAGCGGAATACTGACTCCCTTCGATTCCTTCCCCAACTGATTGTACAACTTCGCAGTACATACACCTTGTCGATTTCATTAAAAATTAAGTCTTCGAACAATGAATGGAATTGATCTTATACTCGACCTGGAAAGCAAATCTTTTCTTTTCAAATCAACCTCCACAATTGCACCATACGAAGTCTCCCTTAGTAGTGGGTCTCTTTCCGTTGCCTTGTCGCAACGCGTCGCTGAGTACCCTAGTCGACCATGAAACACTCAGTGTACAGATACAACCTGTCGGGGAATCCGGTCGACCAAGGATCAGTTAGCCAGGCCCAGTTCACCCACGTGGACGAGGTTTGGTATTCCGGGATGACGCACGCCAGTAACAATTAACATACTCCGTACTTTGCCAGAAGCAACTCGCAATCGATTGACGCAAAATCCAATATTTAGTGAGTGTCCTTAATCTTGCTTCGATACGGACGGTCTAGCTGCTGGCAGTGCCGCCTTTACTTCATTGGAACCGCTGGAAAAGTGGCTTGTATTTGCTCCCCTGACAGTGTTCTGCCTTTACATCAACATTGTTAAGGCTCTTCAAGGCGAGACATTTTCTCATACTCCGTATCTCTTTTTCTCGTCTTCGCAATGTTACCGTCCCTACGGTGTTCCACGAATAATTGAAGAATATTAGATGGTCTGACCGGGGCGGTGAGGAACGAATGCTTCGTTCGTAAAAGGCTCTTGCGGAGACATTATTAAGAAGAACTCAAATAAGAAGAACTCAAAATTGACCAAAAATACAATGTTACGTATACTTCGTATGAGTACACATACAATAGTTTATATCAATTGATGAGATTCCTACTCTATTAGCCAGTACATCAATGTAGAGTCGCATTGCCTAGCGTATCCTGACAGAGCATAATGAGACTCTTGATCACATGGAGCTATTTGAAGCAACACTGAGGTGAGGCCAATTTAGTCCCGTCAGTCCGAGTGGGTGAATGATGGGCAAGAGTCCTCCCCTTTACTTGCTAACTGTACGCAACAACGAGGAGGCTCGTCCTGACCAAGTTGAAGATGAGGTTGAGGACTTGGTGATGGTCTCAACGATTAAATAAATCGTAATACATAAGACCACATGTGTCCTGTTGCGCTATGCCAATCATCCCATCGTAACTTTCAATCCACTAAACATCTCTTGACATCCAGTTGATTTCACCTCAAATCATCGATGTCAATATTTTATCCCTCGCCCCGGCTGAAGGAGGCACTGCAGTCTCGTTCTCTCAGCTCTGTGGCTCTAATCTCGTAATGGTCCACCTTTCGGTTTCTCTGGACCCAAAGGGACACACGCACTGTTAAAAAAATCAACACAACAGTTCTCCGTACCGTTACTCTCGTAGGTGCCAATAAAACTGGAGTATGAATTCCTTCTCTCCGCATATTATTGTTCTTCATTGATAAATGTACTTCTCTGGACTGCCACTTTTCTGGCCTATCTTAAACTGCACCAGCATTTCAGCAGCAGCACAGCCTTCTCGATTGGACACTAATACTCCTTCGTTTCTCACCGCAAACACTACAGTATACCACACTACCCGTTACCCCAGATATCCCTAGAGCGTGTGGGTCCTTCTAGAATCATTTCCAGAACCTTCATCTTACTAGACACGCCATCCCTGGGTCCTCGCTTCCTTCACTGGGATGCCTTGACTTGGGGATTCCTCCATCCTTTGGCATTTTGTTCTCTCACCGCAACTTGGATGTTGTTTTGCCCATTTTTTTCGATCCTCCTTTCTGCCCGTCTCCATCCGCTTCACATTGTCAGGGATAACCCAGGGGTTCGCCCACGCGGCATGACCTGCAGTTTGCCTAGCTTATGAGAGCATCGCATGATGTCCAAATTTATAGGCAGGGAATGGGGGCTTATTTTTATGTCAGTTATGAAAGTATTCGTTGAATACCGATGGAGTTATTGACGAGAGTACGTTTTACAAAGTATTGTCCAAGTATGATACTGCGTTGGAAAGAAGCCTTGACAAGTCCTACGAGGTTTGCGCTCTGATTGAGTGGTCGAGGATTTCTATTAGCACCCCTCCACGCAACGCCAGGCTGGGAATTCCTCCAGTAACCAGTAAAGTAAGTTACTTCGTAGTTTTCTCCCGAGAGATCCAGCCACTCACAAGACTCTTCACATCGTGGACACAAAATGGGCTTGGTTTCTTGGTATTTATCTTTGCGAAATCACCCACCGGCACCCAAAACACTCAAGCGCCCCGGTTCGATTGCGACCCACCCTCGGCATTCTCGATCCGCTGTCTCATTCACACGTGTGCGGGCCGGGATTCTCGACGAACTCGGTATTTTATGCCTTTGGGAGAGGAAAATAGCAACGAAGTCGGAGCCCAACTTAACTAGGAACCCTCTCTAACACGCACGTATCAAATTGGCAAGGTAAGGCGATCACCGGAAATTAAACGAACAAGGCAAGGCTCAGCAAACTTATGTCGATGGAACCCTGGTTATAAAGATTAGCAAGACTGAATCCTTCGCGTTTTCTTGCCCACCACTTTCCCCGGACCCTGCCCTGAACGCACCTGGAATGAAAAGATCCGGCGAAGCTGCCATAAACATGCGACGTGGGGAAAGGAGCTGATGGCCAGTGCTTTCAGGTGTCTTGTCGCAGGCGACTACAAGCTAGTGCTCTTGACTGTGCTGGCCTACTTCGTCGTGCAAACCGGGGAATGTAGATGTCCGAATAGTGACAAACCTCTATACTACGAAGTAGTACGGAGTAGGCGTCACGGACAGGGCCCGTCGCCATTTCCCCTGAGAGGAATATCGAATTCCTTCCATAATTCTTTCTCCAGCTCCATCGTCTCTATTGCATCCCTCGCTAACATTGTGGTTATTGAACACCTTTCGAAATGCTCGGATTTCACCAGCGAATTTCCTCTGAAAAGTCGACTGCAGGCAAAGTACCCCCCTATTTCCCATGAGAAAGTGAAGCAGTGGCGGCGTGCATGGGGGGAGGGGTGGGGACACTGAAGGGGGGGAAAGGACCCAAAAAAAGCAAAATGCGGGAAGGAACGGAGGACAAGCAACTCTGCCGGACGAACATCCCTGAAAGCCACGCGCTGATCTGTTGCGGAGACCTTGCATAATCCCTGCGAGTTCTACCCCATGTTGCCATGCTGGATTGTGGTTCACCTCGCTATTTCTGGTTTCACCCTCATTTTCCCTCCTCTTTCGACCTTTCTTTTTTCTTTGGTCCATTTCACCTTCATCTAAACGTCTGGATGACTAGTATAAATGGCATACATTACAGGGCCAGACTCCAAGATCGTCTCTACCCTTCCACACCGCTTGACTGATACTTACACTGCTTACTTCACATGAAGGAGTACGAAGCCTTCGATACCGTGCAGATTTTAGATTACACACGGAATACCAAGATGCAAGAGCCAATACATTTGATGCTGGGTTTTGCGTCTGCACTTCTGGCTCAGAGAGGCAAAGTGTGGGGCATCCTCCCTGAGAAAGCCGTCTGCGCTCCCTCCCTCATCGGCGCCCCAAACCATTCCGTCCAACCAGACACGCAAAATTGCAACAATAATTCCACGATGCCCAATCATGAGTGGACGGACGCTGTGAGAGATGACACACATAAATCTAGCTCCATCGGAAAAGACCTCGACGCAGCGGCAATAGTTTACACGCCGTTTGTGGCTTTACCCGACAATCGCGAACGTTTAGTGGTGACAGACTGACAGTGGTGGTCTAGACTCTTTGCAGTTGAGGTCAAGGTTTACTTTACTTCGTACCTCTTTACGTGATGGAGGAGGAGGGGCCTGGCCCACCAACGTTCCTTCCTCTCAAGCCCAAGAATTCCGGGCACGTCCTTGGAGGCGGAATAAGAGGGGTAGCTTTGATCTGGGCAACCAACCATGAGCCTGAGAGAGCACTGGTTCGTCCATCCCTCTCCCATTCGATGACTGCCCACGAAGTAGTAGAGTCCCCTGGTTACTTGGGATCGTGGGCCGTCCGCTGACAATTCGATCAAAGGAGGTGTTTACTACTATCTCTTGTGACCTGGCCGGCATCTTTGGACCCTTCCGCATATTTTTGTTGAGCGGGCGACCTCGTCCTTCCTGGCATCATCCCCTGCGAGTCTGGGACAAACCAAGTGGTCAAAGCCATCGCCTTACATACGGGGAGCAATATTTCCCTTGCCATATTATGCACGAGACCTTGCCAGAATTTGCTGTCGAATCCGTCTGCATCCTACCAAGCATCGGACTGCGTTGGTCTATCATCTCTCGAGAGTGTTTATGCCGCATCCTGGCCAACCGATCTTGGGGTGTTTTGTTGACGGAACTGGATTGACGCCACCTCGCCTCGCCGGGCATTGCATCCTGGTCGTTTCCGGGCCTCCCCCTTTTCATACGGAGTACACTGCGACCGACGGGGAGATGCTCCATGGCAGCAAACTTTTGGTGACTAGCCTCGACCGCCACATTTCGTTTCTTGAAGTAGGAAGGGCAAGGGAATCGATGTTTTTGCCCAAACCCTTTCCAATGCTACCCATTACTTTATTACTTTACCTGCTAGCGTGTGGCAAGAGACAGCGCGATGGTGCACAATCGGAAAACCGGCCAGAAGACTTTCCATACGAAGTACGTCAGTTTGTTCAATTGCGTCCCAACGCACCGGGAGTGTGGAGGGGAGATAATACACCGCACGTGGGCAGTAAGGGATCAACCCCAGCACCCTTCCAACAAACAGAGCCACGACCATGGATAGCGTTAAAAATCCCCGAGAATGCCGACAAGATCCGAGACCACGCCTTGCTTTTTCAAGCTTCAAGCGCAGGACAATTCCTCATGGTGCACTAACTAGGATACTACTCTAGCAGCTACTCTTTGAAGGTAATTTCGTGGTAATAATACTGCTCTCCTCTTCCGAATCACTTTCTCGGAGGCGCAGATCAGTGGCAACTGTAGTGGTACGAATCCTCCAACACCGCCGACCATCCCAACGCTCGATGACGAGGCTACTTCCTTTGACATGATCAGAAGTGACGGGCCGAATTTCTTCGAGCTGCCTGGTTCTGGTAGTGCTTTTAAACTAGAGGTAGATGTTTATTTGATTTGATATGTGGCGGTGGGAGGTAGCATGGCTCTACTTCTTTGCCTCACAGTCGGGTTCGCCTTTCGGCTTTACTAGAGTTCTGTTGCTGACACTACATCAATCAAGGACTTCAGCGAGATGTCCACGTCTCCGCGTTGTTACAGCAGCCCGCCCTTTGCTTGGTGTCCCCCAATTTCTCCTGACTGCTGTCTCGGCCGGCTGTAGTGTATTAATAGTGGACTTCGGCGGAGACGTACTTCGTACGAAGTATGTATAGTGTAGTTCCATGGACATCCGCCTCTTTTCTTCCGCACAATTGCCGTGGGTTTTTACACTACTCCGTGTTTGAGATGGTGCTGCAACCTCTCGATCAGAACCAGGCCCGCCCGCGAGCCGTTAGTAACGTCGATTGCGGAGACGCCAGAGTAATAACCACAGTCCTTTTGTCAGGGTTGCCATGGAAGGAAGTACTAGTACGAGATACTCCTCCTCCCAATATCTAGGATGAGGAGGGGTTTGTTATCATTCTTGCTTCCCTGGGCTGCTTGTTGTCTGGTTATCTTTTGGTTGCCTTCGCAGTGCTGTCAGGCCATTTTTCCCCACCCCGTTCAGTGCCAGCGGGAATGAGTGGAGGCTGCTATTGTATGGACTTCGGACACGTGCGATTGTACCAAACACTGCATTTCTAAGTAGTGTAGTACCTAGGGCGCCCCCTCTAGGCTACGAGAATTGTCATCAATTACCCCCCGACACCCAGCTTTGGAGCAGTCAAAGTACGGGTACACCTACATTGCTTATTTACGTAGTAGTGTATTCCAATTGTCCTCTGTCGAAGTGGACACAGCAGAAATGGTGCTTTAACTGCTTCGTCCACTCTGGGATTAGACATGAAAATACTTGTGGGCCCTTGCAAAGTACTAATCTAACACAGGTAATTCATGTACAATTGTAGTGTAGACCAAGTGCTCGTTTACTTTGGAGTGGACTTCCGAGGGAAGAGGTACTGATACTTCTAACTGTGACAACCCATGAGGAGTGTTTGATGTACTTTGTACTTCGTACCATTCGTGCCTGCAATCTGCTGCCCTGGAAGGATGGAAGGAAGTTTCGACGAAGCTCGCCTGTCCTGGGGAACTCCTAGTTCTAGTGCTGCAATTGTGGGCGCCCCACCACATCGCATCGCCGCTTCTCTGCACCACTGCGCCATTGTACGCCCACACCTCGTGCTGCCTCGCATGTGGACCTGTGCACGCCCTCCCATCCTTGCACACCCCCCCTCTACCCCCTCTAGTGTACATCCACTACTTCTAGATTGGCCGGGTCCCCCCTTCTCAAACCTTCGACGGGGCCATTTCAATCTGGGTGCTCGATCCTCCACCTTTCCCTCAAAACCTACCCACTCTTCCATTTATGTCTGCCCTTTCTCTTGCCCCCCTTACCCAGCCTCTTTTTCGTCCCTTTTCCCTTATTCGTTATTATATGAGCGTACCCCCATCCCGTCTTCGCCACGTTTTTCTGACCCGAAACCTTTGTTTGGCAATAGATGGAAGCTCTCCCCCAGTTGAGCCGTCCCAGAACTGAAGACCACCATCCTTCCTCGCGATCCTCTCACGCCTCTCCCTCGACCTGGGGCCATCACCACTCCGAGGGCATCGGTTATCCTCCACGATCCTCCCCCTCATCACCAACTCTTCAAGCTTTGCCGCCGCATGGCTCTGAGACCACAATAGATTCAGCATTCTCCCACCGCCACCACACCGAATCGCCTGCTGATCAGTCCCCGTATCTGCCGCATCTTCCTCCTCAGCATTTACCTCAGCCAACTAAATCCAAGACGGGTGGCCTATTTTCCTTCGCCAGTAGGATTGCGACCTTTTCTGAGCCCGTAATTCGACGTCGCCCATCTATCTCGTCTATTGCACGCTCTCCTCCCGGTCCTAGCGATCCCACCTCACCCTCCTGCGAATTCACATATACCTCGTTGGACCCTCGGACGACTTCGACCTCGCAGGCAAGGCGTCCTTCAAACCAGTCATCGTCCTCGAATCAATTTTTCACACATCGCCCTGAAGGACATCGTTCCAGCCAGTCCCTGCTGCTCCAGAAGGACAATCCGCCTTCGCAGCCATATTCTACAGCAGACCCAAACCGACCTCCCCCCCTCTTGCTCTTGACCTCAGACAACAAGATGCACCAGACATCGTCGCGTCTCCTCCGCATGACGGATGATGATCGGCCGTTTACCAAGGTTGGTGAAGACAGCGTCACTTTTTGACTCGTTTCTTATGTTGCTTCGATTGCTTCACTCTTCGTTCGCCTCTTGATTATTGGCCTTCCCTCGCTTGCGCTCCGTTTCCCACTCGCAGCTCGCAGCTCCCCATTTTGATACTAGTCGGTTGCTGGCGTGCGATTTGCAACCCACCTCTCTCATCGAAGCGCATTCGCCGTAGTCCTGTGAAATCGATAGCTAACTTGGTCGGTTTGCCCATGTAGGATTTTAAGGATCTCTTCTCGACCCTGGTCGTCAGTCTTCTTCCACTTAGTGCCCACAGAGTACGGTTAACGAAGGTTGAACATACCTTCCTCTCCGAAGATGCCATCAATAATCTCGGCTCTTTGAAGTTCTCGCAGTCCAACCGTATGCCTGATCCCAAGGACCCCACAAGAATCGTCACGACGACGACCACGACCACCTTCTCCATGGCTAGGGATATGGCCAGGGCAATTTGCCAAAGGTTTCTAGATGCGAGGTTTATCGAGTCAGCAGACGGCAGGCTCCAGCAGGTGTATTCGCCAAAGGGATCGGTATGGCAGCTTACTCCTAAGGGAATCACCATCCTAGACCGATTCTGTGCGAGGAACGGCATCCAGCAGAAGCACGTTCAAGAACTTGTTGGCAACAGTGCGACGCAGTTGGTTATTCTCGAGAGGAACACCAGCACAGACAAACTCGTCACGGATAGGGGTACGATTGAGGTGATTTTCAGGAGGTTTGTCGGGACCCAGGGCTTCAATATCAAACCCAACATCAGCTCGGCGGATTCCGACTCCCTAAATGAGTATCGTGATGGTGTCACCGGTGTCAAGATGGCTAGCGAGCGCAAAGTCAACGGGAAAATATTCAAGGACACCTTCACAGGGAAGGCGGCGTGCGACTGGCTCATGGACTGCTGCACAACGGTAGATCGCAGGGAGCCCATTGAGGTCGCAACCCTCTTTGTAGCCTACGACCTCATCGAGACTATCGTGCAGGACCGGGCCTACATGGCGCAGAACCCCAGCGCAACCCAGTTCCAGCCTACAAAGCACGCCATCTACCAACTATCCACCAAGGGCAAGGAGGTCATCAACGGCAGCGGTTCCCGCGGAAGGTCGTCAGATAGCGAAGCCGTACCGCAGACGCGGAACGTGATTGCCCGAGACTCGAACACCCAACGCCTTGACAAGATCCTTAGTGACCCCGCTCTACGACTCTTGTTCCGCGAGAACCTGCGTGAGACGCATTGCGAGGAGAACCTCTCTTTCTACGTTGACGTGGAGGAGTTCGTAGAAGCCTGCCGTTATGCCGTACGTGCAGCACAGAAGAACCCATCGTCCAGTGCCATGGACGGAGTCAAGGAAATCATGGCGCAGGCGTACGGTATTTACAACGCCTTCCTAGCTCCCGGATCGCCGTGTGAGCTCAATATCGATCACCAACTGCGAAACAACTTGGCCATGCGCATGACTAAGGCGGTGGGTCAGGATTCTGCCATGATCGACACTCTCAAGGAGGTTACAACCCTTTTCGAGGAAGCCCAGAACGCGGTATTCAAGTTGATGGCTAGTGTAAGTAGTCCCGGGTTTCTGGCCGCTATTAATAGCTTGGGATTATTCTAACGCGTTTGTGTACAGGACTCCGTACCAAAGTTCCTCCGCAGCCCTAAGTACGAGTCGACGCTCAGGCACTACGATTTCGATTCAATACTCCCGGGGCGAGCACCAGAGCGAAGCCTAAGCCGATCGAATCGCAGCTAAACTATTTTTTTTTCTCTACATTACTGAGCGCCGATGTTTCTCGAATTTCATGTTGACGATACCCGTCTCATTTATTTTGATCATATCCCCATCTCGATCTATGCTTCCTCCCCCCTCTACTGTCGGCCGTTGGGCGGAAGCACCTCCCTCAGCTCAGCCATCGCTCTGCAGGAGAACTGGCAATCTGTCAGCCTGACGATGTGCACATACCCCAAGTCGTTTACGGTCATTTAATTTTTATAGAATTCAGATCTTCTCAGCATGCATTGGGTACATTAGGCTTGTTTCCAGGAGTCTCAGCAATCGGACTTTTTTCGGTGCCTCTTTTACACCAGATCACATTTTCCTTATCTCTTGCCATCGACGAAACTCGTACAATAGGATAGGGGCGCCTAGGTAGTTCTAGAAACGCGCCTTGATCGTTTCTTGCACCTTGTTTTGTTTTCTTCTTGTCTTTGGCTTTTTTTTTCTCTTTTCTTATTATTCACGCCCCCACCTTCTTTGTTCATATATGGTTACTTTGCAGCCGGCGGTCAACACTGCATCTGGCTTTTCTTTCAGCGTTCATAATCCTGTTCTTTATCGGAAGTAAAATGGGATCGGCAGGTTAAGGCAGAACATTCAAGCCATTCCACGGGGTAGGAAAGAGGAGGAGCCGGGCGGAATCCCATCAGCTGTGTTATTTTTCGGTTTATTTTCTTGGTTGTCGTTCTTTCTGTTTCCGTTTTGTTCGCTTTGTGTAATGCATCAATACAGTGGATTAAGAGTGTTTAACCTAATGTTTGGTGTTTTTATTATATCTCTGCAGGATGTGTCTGATTTTGTGTCCTCAGGGTGGTCCTGGGTATGGAGCTCAGCTGGTCGCTGGCTGTTGGAATAAAGGTTCTCTGACTCGTCCAGCGAGTGGGAATCTCTTCTGGTTTCTGCGAGGATCTGGCTGGTCCACTCCTGCCAGCAGGAGCGAGCCCCGAAAGTGTGCCTGTGAGATGGGGGGCCCTGTGTTACGGATATTGTGCAACAGCAACATGCAAAGGGGGGCGGGATTTGGAAGAGGGTAGATGGATAGCTACAGGTGGTAAGCCATGGACAACATTGAAAGGCGTTGGTGGATATAAAGGACCCTGGTGCCAGTAGAATAAGAACCAATTTCATGTCTTAGAAGAAGACAAGGCCCTTTCTTGTTTTATTTCGTTCTCATGGAAATGCTTCAATAGTTTCTTCCCACCTATTATCCAATGTCGATGTGCCAATCTCGGCAGCAACTGGGGAGTAGTAAATCCAAACTCCGTAAACCCAAAAAAGAAGGTATCTCAAATAATTCAACTCCAAATGCTCTCCAAAAGAAAAAAAAAAAATCCCTTGCGAAGGAAGCAATATGATGAAATGGCACCGGTGAGATCCAAAGCAACACCCAACACGCTCCCGCAGCGACCCGCTAATAATACAACTCCGCACCCGGGGGTTCTTTCAACACGGCACCATACCGGACCGGCCGGTCGTTTTCCTGTTTCCTCGCTAGCGGCGGCGCCGGTACCGACGACGACGGGGGTATGTAGGCCGAATAGGTCTTCTTCGGTTGGACCTCGAGGTGCAGCGACCTTGTCCGTCCGGCGGAAAGGATACCCAACGCGGCGAGGTCGACGGCGGGTTCTTTTTCCTCGCGCACGCCCGGTAAATATCCAACGGTAAGAGAGACCGGATGTTCTTCCTCCTTCTCAATAGTCTTGGGATAGACTGGCGTCGGGGGCAAAGGAGCCGCCGTTAGCGCTGGGGTGGCTAATTTTTGTTGTTCCCGTTGCGGCAAAGGCAAACTCGTTTCCTTCCCAGAGGAGACGGGCGAGGAGTCAAAGGGGTTCGAGGCAGCAATGTCAGAGTAATCTTGGTATTTTGCGCGGGGATACCGCGTCACGACGCTGACAGCGGGTTTGAGCGGCTGCCAGGCGGAGAAGCGGGCTGAGGGGGAAGGGCGGGTGGCTTCCTCGTGCGGGGTGGAAGGGTAGAAGGATGCCGAGGTGGGGCGGCGGTTCACACGGAGAGGGGAGGGGAAGGCGCTTGGGGGCCCCGAGGAAGCGGATTCGTTGGTGGAGGACTCCGGGTGGTTGTTTAGAGTTGGAGAGGTGGTGAAGAGGGTGGAGGGCGCGGGGAGGTAGGCGGGGAGGTTCGTTGTTAGGCGGGAGAGGGTGCGAGCGTGGGATCTGTTTTTATCCTCGCCGCCGTCATATTCGTGGGTGATGTTGGTTATTGTCTCTGTTGTGGTAGATTTCGGACGGATTAGGTCTGTCTGCCAGGGTGGTAGTCTGTAGAGGGCGTGGTCGATGAGAAGGCCTTGGTCTTTGTCGTCCATGGATAAGCGGCGGGACGTCGTCGGGGAAGTGGTGTACTTGAAAGCGGGACTTATAGGAGGACTCACCGGGTCGTAAGGAGCGGGACCGAGAGGGGGATAACGGGCGAGATCAGTTCCCGCCGTGCCGTTGGGCGGATGAGGAGAAGGGGCGCCAGTCCCAGGGACAGAGGCAGCACCGTTACCTTCCGGGACGGGGCTTGTGCTCGCGGCCGATGCAGCTTGGGCCTCGACCTTGATCGCATCTACGAGGGAGCCGTGAGCCTTCTTCAACGTCTTCTTGACAAAAGCTGCCATAAACACATTACACCTCATATCGACGTCCTCGCGCACGTACAACCCCGACAACGGCGCACCAATACCCAACTCAACAGGCTCCACGGGCTCGCCGGGTAAGGTCCCCGCGACGGTCCAGGTCTCGCGAATGTTGAGCCCCATGGGGGCGTAGACGTGTGTCTGGACGCCCTTGGGCACGTTGTTGAAAGCGGCAGTGTAGCTGACCTGTCCGGTGACCATGCCGCCGGGGAGGTAGGAGATGCTGTCGGTGAGGGAGTACCAGGCGCAATGGAGCTCGTCCGGGGGCGCGTTGGCGGGGCAGGAGATGGGGTGGCGGGCGATGACGAGGGGGTTGAGGTCGATCATGCGGAGGTGGTCTTGGAGGAAGGCGATGGCGACTTGGCGGGAGACGCCTGGGGGGAGTGGGGTGATGGTTGTGAAGACGGTGCGTTTAGACATTGTTGGGGGAGGATGAGAGGAATGTGTAGGTGCGATGATGAGGATGGAGGGGTGGGGTTGGGGGCTTGGATCTGGGAAGTAGGAATTGAGAGGGAATAATAAATGTGTTAGCCAGGTCCTCGATGTCCTTGATCTCGTCTATCTCGCCTGGCTCGCTTGTCTCGCTTGTCTCGTCTCGATCGGGTTGCCGTCGGTCGTCAAAGCCGGCGGGCAATCGAAGGTTTAAAGTAAAGTTGAGGTGACTAGCAGCAGGGTGGGGTTGAGGCTTGAATACCGGGGTTGGAGTCGAGCTAATGCTGGACTGGTGGTTCTTTGGCTCTGACTGCTGGGCTGGGTTGGCTGGGTTGGCTGGGGGCGGACGTGGAGATTTAGTGGAGGCTCAGTGTTCAGCTCAGTGCTCCTTCCTGCTGAATTGAAACTTGAGCGACGTCACCATGAAGGAAGTCGGTGGCATTTGAGGTTTGGGTTGGAAAGGAGTAGGAAAATCATATGAAGTAAAATGGAAAATTAAAATAAATACGGAACTTCGGCGAAAGAAGTTTCGAAAGACCGAAGAGAGAAACAAGAATATTGGTGACCAGCGTGCAGGACCCCGATCGTGAAACACTCTCTGGTTCAAGCAGAAGGGGGGAGCTCTGAACAACAAGCCACGATGAATGGGTTCAAAAAGTGAAAGACAAATGCCAGGATATATGACCTTTTCCAGAGACAGAAAAGAACAAATCAATCCCGCCCAAACAATTGAAACATGTTCCCGTGTTGTCTTGCCTCTTCGCTAATGGCTTCCATAGGCCCAAGCCCACCGGCTCCTCAAGAACCCGAAGCGAGACGGGAGAGACATCAATGAGGCGGAGCTTCTGTACGAGCGAGTAAGCGCACGAAGAGAGACCTCAAAAGGGTCTAGCCAGGAAGTGAAGCGCGCGCCACGGGCCTTTGCGCTGCTGTCCACCACCCTCTTTCTCCCTTGTGTCTTCTTTTCCGACGTCGTCATTTGCCGGCTTGGGTGGGTGCGGTAAGCGAAGCCTCGGATCTGGTGTTTCCTTTCGGATTCGTCTGATCCTATTATTAGCTGCCCAAAACTAGGGGCTGCATTGTGTGGCTGGGCTCGTTGGGCATGATGTGCTAGAGATCCGGCAGAGTAAGACTGATGATTGAAGATTGGGTGGCCTACTTTTTGGATTGTTTATAGTTTACTCGATGTTGCTGCATTCCTTCGTTGATGTATCCCTGCTCTATCAGAATCTATTGATGCATTGATATTTTTCTCCACCCCAAAGTGCCCTAATCGAGTCGTCAATAGACTAAACACTCAGAAGCCATCTAAGATCTTCTGTCAATGCAACTGATGCCGTGATCATGACATGGAAAAACCACCCCCCAAAAAATACTCCTCCATCCCATCCTTCATCAGTGATGCTAAAAAAAAAAAAAAAAAAAATAAAATAAAAATAAAAATAAAACTACAAAATAAATAAAGGAAAAAAAAAGAGACTCCTCATGTTGCCCTCCCCTCAACTCCCCTCCTAAATTTCCTTACACCACCTCGCCAACACACCCCCAAGCTTAGCCCCAACCGAAATCTCCTCCAGCGAAACATCCACAACCCACATCTTCCCCTCCACCCCGCCAATCGCCTTGCCCCTCCCCGCGCCCCCAATCCCCGACGGCACCAGTAGTCCTAAATCAATCAGCCTCTCCCACGCGATGACCGCCACGCCCCGTCCCCAGACCCGCACCCCTCCGCCGACGGCCAGCATGCCCGCGCTGGCCGACTGCACACGTTGCCGCCCCATGAGCGAGCTGTACTCGTCGTACGCCATGGCGAAGTTGACCGTGTCTGCGTGCGCGACGATGTCGAGACGCGCCGCTGCGATGAGGAGCGCGAGGTCGAGGTCTGAGAGCGCTGGGAGGAGGTGGAGCTTGCATGGCGGCGGCGCGAGGGGAACGACGGTTGGTGCGCGGGGGATCTGAAGGGCGAGGTTTGTTGGCGAGAGCGTTGATAAAGGTAGGATGCAGGTGTTGAGGAATCCCATGACCGATTTTGTCGTGTAAAAGTGACCTTTGAGAAGTAGTTGGAATGAATCTTGCTTGTAGAGTCGCTAATCAGGCAAGAAGAAGGAAAATGTAAGTAGAGATTCAACCATAGGAGGGAAATCTTCGTACCGCTTTCACTTACGTCGATTTTCTTTCCCCAATATTCCATAAACTCGTCAAACCCCTCAAGCTTGGTATCCATACCCTCATCGTACGCCTCGTCCTTATCCACCACCAAACCCTGACGGCACACTTCCCAGTAGGCCGCGATGTTACGAGGCGGTGCAATAAAGACATATCGATGGCTGAATCGACTCTTGACACGCTTCTCTAACATCTCGACAATGTCTACCCTCGTCGTACATCCCAGCACGGCGATGGGCGCCTTGCGCGCCTGAGCAATGTCGAACAGGTTATACAAGAGAGTCTGCCGTGGGTGGTAGGCGAACAAGTCGAACTCGTCGAGGACGAAGATGACCGCTTGCGAAATAACACCCTCATCCTCACCGGTAATTTCGGATGGGTGGGAGAGAAGCGCGAGGAGAGATGCCATTGTATCAGCGTAATTGGTCTGTTAAGAAAGGACGGCCCGCCCGCCCGTTAGCAAAATCCATCATCTGTAAATAGTTCTGGGAGCACTAACCCGATGGACTATATCATCGTCCACTTCCATCTCTTTCCCAAGCTGTCGCCATATATCCTTGACTGCAAGCTTGTCGTCCGTATGAATGAAACCATTAAGCCGAACAACGTGAAAGTTACCCTCATGCTTCTCGGACATGTTTGTGATGACATTCTCAATAAGCTGTACATCGTTAGCACCTCGTGATTGTTTTCGAAGGCGGGAAACGTATTTGGGAGAGTTTTAGACCTACAGTTGTCTTCCCCAAGCCCCTTCCGCCGATCAGAAGCATCGAGTTGCCTTCCCCAACCGAGATAGTTTGTTCCACCAACTGACTAACTTTGCTATAAGCCTCATCCAACCCCGTAAGCTTAAGCCGTCTCTGCCCAGTACATCGATCGACAAGAATGCGCTGAAGCGCCGGTAGATGCTTGTTGAGGTTCGGGATATCTGGGGCATCTGACGGCACCGGCACGACGGCAGAGGTTGATTTCTGTGGCGTCTTCGAAATATCATCCTGAGAGCAATTCTTGCATATCCAGTCACCCTCGGGGATGACGGGGACGTTGTGGCATTTCTGATGGAATCCAAGGTCGCAGTTGTCACAAAAGATGATCTCGTTTGGCGGTTTCGAATCGGGCTTCAAGCAGATTTCGCAGACTTCCTCGTCCTCTTCTTCCTCCTCCCGTTCCCCAGTCTCTAAAGGCCGTTCCGATTCTTCCGCTGCAGCTTTCCCAACTGGTTTCTGAGGCATTTCCGCCTTCTTAGCAGGCAGGTCTTCGAAGAATATCTCGACATCCTTTACGCCATTATCAAGTCCAAAGGCAACACTCTTTCGCCGTCTCGGCGTATCATCACCCGCCTTCCTCGATGGCGTAAGAATACCCTTGAGTGGAGTCCGCCCAACCTTCGTCGGGCTTTCAACCCGGGACTTCGACTGAAGTCCGCGACGAGGAGTTATTACAAGGTCTGGTGGATCCAAAGTCTTCTTTTTATTCTTGCTACCCGGCGGCCGACCGGGTCCTCGCTTCTTCTTCGCTGTAGGTGTGGTCGGAGGTTCGTCCAGTTGCATGAGACCGTATGCATCGCCGTTCGAAGTAGTGTCTTCGGGCTCGTTCTCGTCGACGTCCATGGCCTCGGTGGCCGCAGAGTTCCTTCGACCTTCTCGCTTCTTTGGTGTTCCCGTCCCGTTCTGAGGTGCCGCTAAACTGTTCCTCCCCTTCTTAGATGGCGTCGTCACAGTCCCCTCTCCATCCGACCCAGGAAAATCATACACACTCTTTCCCTGCTCCCCTAGAATCGTGGCTCTCGGCGGCCGACTCCTCCTCGCTGGCACAGTCGCCGCCTTCGCAACATTATCTTCCCCCGTCACCTCCTTCCCTGCTCTTGTAAGGGATATGGCCGCGGACAAGGTCTCCAGAAACGACTTCTTACGGACCCCACCGCGGCCTCCGCTGGCGCCATTGGCGGCCGGGGTCGCCACAGAATCATCTTCAACTTTGCGCTTCTTCGCAGCCGATCCGTTAGTGGTAGAATTTCCCGTCGACGCCGGCCTGCCGCGCTTTCGTCGGAGGGAACCCCCGTTCTTGTCCATTTGTGCTTAGCTTTGGTCCCCTTGATTGCATCCGCCGTGCCGCCATTAAGGAGCGATAAAAAGACTTGATCAAGCGTGTGATGCGGCGCACACGAGTTCGTTGGGACTGGGGGTCGGGGATGGGAACAGACTGGAGCGTTCGTGGTCTTGAAGCTCAAGGAGAGAATCTGCAGGGGCGCTGGAAGATGTGAGCTGTCGTCCAATTGAACGCATCTCCAGAAGTGGTTTTGGCGCTGACGCGCTGGACACGCGCCGAATTAAAGCGACCAGCACCATGCCAAATACAGTGTAAAAACTGACATGTCGGTATTATGCACAGTACCTTTGTCTTCTTCATCAACTTCATTTCGAGAATTTCAGACTCTCGAGATATCAAAGACGTCGCCTGATATCAACTTTCCAAATAAAGTAGAAAATTTAAAATAAATAAAGATGAAAAATATAAGGTGGCAGCAGGAGTAATTTTCTATATACATTATTACATATATAAAGCCTAGCTATGGGGAATTAATAAGGGGAGGGAACAAAAAAAGAAAAGCTCGCTCGCGGTTCGCTCCCAGATCGAATCCCGGTTGCTTGCCACGAGCTACGACAATTGCAATTTTCTAACCTTCTGAGCGCTCCAATAACCACTTGGCCACTGGTCGTAGTGTCACCACTGCTTGAGCTGCTCGGTTGGAAAGTCCTTCCATACCATCGTATATAAAGGCATGGTGTGTGCAGATTACACATCAGCCTTGAGAGGGAGGCGACGAGGGACGTTGGAGGCAAGCTTGAGTCGAGATCTATTCATTGATCCGGGATCTACCTGTACAGACTCTATAAAGACTTTTCGAGAACCGACTCTTGAGGGTAAGTGTAGAACCCCTTAAGAAGGAAAGCTCAGAAGAAAAAGAAAGCGGAAAAGAGGACGAAAACAAGCGGCCCATGTCCATCGAATGATCTACTTTATATCCAAAAAAGAGCACTGGCTAGCCCTCCCCCTGAAAATGCCCCATTCCTCTAAACGCCTTAACCTGGTGGTGAAAACAACAAAATAAATCAAACAAAGCAAAGAAAGCAACCCAGCCTCCGTCCCTCATGTGTTCGAGGAGTGCTTCTAGATGCCAAACCATCCCTTGGCCCTTTCGTAAACGTAGAAGCTCACCGCGACCATGGGTATCACTTTGACGTATCCAATCGTCAAACCGACGAAGAAGCCGCGGAAGCCCTTCTCCCGGAATATTATCCCCGCCGTCTCCGCGACTCGCATCCGGTGACCGTCGCCAACCACGGCGCCGACTTGCATGCGCCGCCGGATGATCTCCATGGGATAGGACACCGTCTGCGAGATCATACCCGCCAGCCCACCGGCGGTAAGTTCGGCCCAGGATCGCAGAGGGACGGCCTTGCCCTTGGGCGCGTTCTTGCGGCGCGGCAGCGTGGTCCACTTGGCGATCGAATGGTGCCTAAACAGGTCTCCGACGGTGTCGTGCGTTAGGAAGGACATGCCGGCGTACGGAACCATGCCAAGCATCGTAGGAGCGAAACCTCTGTAAAAGTTGAGGAAACCGCCGCGAGTAACCGCGGAAACCGCGGAAGAGGCACTCGTAGCGCCAGGGGGCTCATTGTAGATTTGCTTGCTCATGGAAGCAAAGGACGTCCCGCCGACTCTCTTAGTCTCGAAGGCCATACGGACCCTAATAAGCTCGAGGGGGTAAGTGCAGACAACGGAGGTGGCTCCGGCAAGAGATCCACTGATAAACCGACGGAAGGGCGTCTCTTGGCCCTTGTGCTGGATCACAACAGAACGGATTTGTTCATACACGAGGAATTTGATGGCCGCGTAAGGGAAAATTCTCAGCAGGGTCGCGGAATGGCCGCGGAAAAGTCCAGTAGGTCCATCGTGGTGGTATATGTCCCGCAGAGTTGCCGCGACACCGGCCCAAGATCCCGAGTATTTCGCATATGTAGGATTACTGGACTGGAAGAGAATCTTGACTCGATCCAGAGGGGCGACGATCGTCTTGGCCTACACTCGAAAATTTAGATTAGTCTCAGAAGAAATGGCTTGAAAATTCTCCATTGCTGCTTAGGGAGGCAGGAAAAAAAAGAAGAGGACAGAAAAAGCAAAGAGATATAACCATACCGCGCAACCCGCCATTCCCCCCGCAACTCCCGAGCGCCATAGATATCCAACAGTGCGAGTCTTCTTCCGGAACTCTACCGTATCATCGCCAGGAGGGGGCGTGGAGATGGTCGAAGGCTTCTTGGTCATAGAAAGGGACGTCTCATAGTTCTGCCCCTGTGTGCTCTGTGTCACCGACATCGACGCATTCTCCAAACTTGCGGGAGGCATTCCGCTGCCTCCCTTTCCCCCAACTGTGACGTTGGAGGATGTAACGGTGGTTTGAGATGGGGTCGGAGCCTCCGCGCTTGGCCCGTCAGTCGCTTCGAAGAGAAGAACAATCTCGTCAGAAGAAGTCAGGATATGATCGTGTGGGGCTCGATAAAAGGAGGAATCTGGAGATCTGGAGTCTGGAGTCCGGAGTCTGGGGGAGGGGAAAGGTTTTGGAGGACCCTAGTGAAAAATGCCTTGCCGTATCAATAATCGTTCGTCCCCGGCAGACGTTCGGGATTGTGTGAAGGGCGATAAAGAAATAGGAATTTCGGCTTACGAGAGGGACTCAAAATATTAGAGATTTAGACGTCATGGTACAAGCACACTAACAATTGAACAGATTTTGCGGGGTCATGATTGGCCAACACGTGCCTGTCTGGGGTCTCCGCAAGTACATGCTGCAACATGTGTGCCTTCCCCAAGCCGAAGATTGCCGACCCGTCTTTTCTATTCGGCACAACTCCAACTCCAACCAGCAAACGTCTCCGAGGACTGCACTGGACTGCACTGGGCCGACTCCGAAATGGTCGACTCCGTGCACATCCTGACCTTGGTGTAGGGCCCAGGGGCTCCAGGGACGCGTGACTTGATCTCCAACATCACATTTGGCTTAGCTCGCGCAGAACAAAAAGGAGGGGAAACGCATTTCCATTCCTCCGCCCCAACAAATGGAGCGGAGAAGTGCCCCACGTTCGTCCATCCTCTATGAGAACGAGTCCAAGTCTGTCGTGTGCGTCGATCTGCCCAGGTCCATCGAAGAGGCCCAAGCCCCGCACCACCTCCAGACGACCAATCTGCGGAGGTTGATTTCCTCGCCTCCAATCTCGACTCCGTTCCCGAACCCGGAGCCCAGAAATAATGCCACCGCCCACTTTGGGACCGCCTCGCCAGCTGCCCAGCTCTCGCAGCTGATGACTTGCGCCGCTGTGGAATCTGCGCTGCGGGATTTGGAGCTGAACTTTTCGCGGCCTTTTTGCTTACCGCGGGCAGTCACGCGACCCGACCTCCAAACTTCGCCGACCACATCATCCGCGTCATATTTTGCCCCGGAAAACTCGCATATGCTTCATGGTTCCATAAAGTCGATGAGGCAGGAACTGGTATCTACAGCTCCGTTATTTGATCTCATCATTATGGACCCGCCCTGGCCTAATCGGTCGGCGAAGCGAAAGCGAGGGGGGTATTCGACCTGCTATGGACGTGAAGATACCCGCAGATTACTATCGCTCATTCCCATCTCAACGCAGCTAGCACCTGGCGGCGTTGTTGCCATATGGGTTACTAATAGTCCCAATATGACAGAGCTTCTAACCGCTCACAATGGCCTCTTGAAAGAATGGGGCCTGGTGCCGGTGGCGGAGTGGATATGGTTGAAGGTCACATCGGCCGGTGAGCCCATATGTGACGTTCAATCGAACTGGAGGAAACCCTGGGAGAGACTTCTCATAGCGAGGAGGAAGGGCCAGGCCCACTCTGCCCTAGACATTGTCGACAAAAAGGTCATCGTCAGCGTTCCAGACGTGCACTCGAGGAAACCTAGCCTGAAGCGTTTATTCGATGAGATTATGCCTCCGGACTATCAAGCCCTGGAAGTATTTGCACGATACCTCAGTGCCGGGTGGTGGAGTTGGGGCGATGAAGTGACAATGCATCAATCAGACGAGCATTGGACTAAATACCCTGACGTAGAGGTGAGATCGGAAGAGGCAATTGATCAAGCAGACTAATAGATTCAAAAATAAATGTCTATCCCAGTATACATTCAGAATATTGTACATCTTTCGGGCATGGTGATATAATGCTACAAGGTATTCCCGCAAGCCATGCCGACTTCTTGGTAAATCTCCGCTTTCCATGAGAAAGCTCTCATCCAAAGTGCCTAGTGATCAAAACTAATCACTTATTCTTTCGTCTTCGCCGCCTCCTCTTGTTTCTCCTCCTCTTTTCCTTGCGTCTCGCTCGTCGCCGATTCCTTCGCCTTCGGCGCCACACTGTCCCACTTCACGTCCAAAGCCACGCCATTCTCCCACTTCTTCTTACCCTCCAACAGCTCCCTCGCCAACGCCCTATACTTCTTCTCCTCCTGCGTCAGCGGCCCGTCGCTAGCTAGCGGGATATTCCCCTTGTACCGCTCCTTCCGGAGCCTGTCCTGATCCGCAAGCATCTTCTCGCGCTGCTTATACAGCGCCGCGTCCCAGGGGGATAGGTCCTTGGGCACCTCGGGCCACACGAAGGGCTTCGTCATCTCGACCGTCATGTACTTCTCCGCCGGCGGGCGCACGTAGCGGCCAGCGTCGTTCTTAATGGGGGCTACCTGGCGGCGCACGAAGGACCGCACGGCCGTCACTTCGACATTGTAGAGGTTCCAGAGGTAATCGCGGAGGTCGAACTTTGTGAAGCGGAGGGGGACTTGGAAGGTGGCCCAGTCGGGAGGCTGGTTGTCTTTGCGGATGAGCGTTATGACATGGTTGGGGCTGTTTTCGCGGGTTAGCTATCACGCGTCCTTGGTTGACTCCTGCAGGATCCGTTTTTGAGGGTCAATTGGCATGGAGCCGACGTACAGGAAGACTTGTTTTTGTCCGAGCTTGAAAGCTGGAGCTTTGCGGGCCACTGCGGAGGCCATTGCGATCACATTCGTGGGGGACGAGTATTGATACCGAATTCAAAGCTAAGCAATGGACCAATTTTTGGGACAGGATTTTCTGTCGAATGGTGATGGAGATATGTGGCTGGTGTGCGGCTTGTGGCTAGTGGGCTGAGCTTGGCGTCTTGCGGGATTGGTTGTGGCGTCCCTAACAACAACGGTAGTTACCTTCGTAAACACCGGCGACTTCATGGACTCGGAAATCCGAAAGATAGAATCTTGAACCTTCATTTCAAAATTACTCAGAACAAAAATCGAGAACACATTTCCTCATCGAGAATTTAGTAAAAATCGATTGTTGTGAACTCGATCAGAACTTGTTAAATAGACCATCACCAATCTGACCCTGATTGCCCTTTCGAGCGAGTGAAATTGATCGAAGAGACCGATCGCCAGCCGCTATGTTGCATTCCTCGAACTGGAATACCTCCCCGATGAAGCCATTTGAATCGCCAACCTTAAAGAACGAGGACGCAAAGACGGCGAGATCGGAGGCGGTCCAGGTCAACACGACCATACTCTCTGCCAGGTCTAATCGCAGACCGGTCTTTCCTATGGAAATCGTCTAAATTTAAGACCTCGAGGAACAAAGTAACGGCTGAGGCTCCTACCAATTTGGGCATTTACAATCTTCCTTCTCTTGCTCTTCGCCTATCGTTAAGTCCTCCTGTCTCGCAAAATATATGAGATTTGTCGTTCATAACTTGGAATACTAGAAATGGATCCAGATCCAAATCTATTAAAACGCTCCTGGTTGAGAGGGACCCCTCTCCATTATATACATATCACATTCCCAATATTAAGTTAATAAGTCGTAAAACTCGCCACCCCCTTGTTCATCGTCATCCTCTTCCAACTTTCCCTCGTGTGAGATATGTCCCATATCCTATCTCTAAGAGGGTTAACTTCTGTACAGCCAGAAATCTTGACTGAACTTGCTTCTCGTTGACCTGAAATGACATATTCAGGAGCTTGCGAACCGAACAAACTGGAGAGGGCGACATTGGCAAAGTCTCCTGGGCGATTGGCGTAGGTCCTCCCCCTTGACAAGCACTCCGCTCTCTGTGGCGATCCCTCGTTGTCACGGTGGCAGAGCATCAATGTAATAAGGCTTGCCTTACGACGGGTCTGCGGTGGCGTCTCAGAAAGTCACAACTCTTAGCCATCGGGTACTCTCTTTTCTGGCGGAGAGCTATCCAAATCGGGCAATAATTATCCTTAGGCGGTCACTGCGAAAAGCCGTCATGAAGCCAGGGATCGTTGAGGAGTTCTTTCGCCGTCTGTCGCTCCTTGGGACTCCATCTGAGCATTCGCTTCACAAACTCGATAAACATCCTCTTCTCTTCCCCATCTATGACATCGATAGTGCCTTCGAAACTGAAGCCTGGGGATACGAGACTCGGATCCTTTAATTTGCCTGGAGAAACTGTTAGACTAGACAACGTTCGCTACAAGAAAAAAACCAAAACCATACCATCACTCTCATAGAACATTGATGTTCGTTGACCCTGACGTAAAAGGTCGTCTGGAGCCTTCCCCAGAAGACTAGTGATTTGTGCGAGATGACGCTGGTCATCATATTCGCCTGTAGTTGGATCTACCAGGTCAAAGAGCTTCTTTCCTTGGAGAAGATCCCACAGCTATCCGGAAGTTATTTTCGTCAGCCGTCACCGCAATTAAAGGCTTAGAATTTTCCATGTTTCCATACCATCACCCCCAAACTCCAAATATCCGCGCTGTAAGTATACCCAGCATCGAGGACCACCTCGGGAGCCCGGTACAGTTCAGCCTGGATACAGCCAGAGTGTGGGACGTCTCCTCGGACAGACAATCCAAAGTCGGTGATCTGAACGATCCCCGTAGGTCTCAAAAGCCGGCCGTAGTTATTCCGCGAAAGATAGATTGTTCGCTCATCCAGAACTTTCTGGGGTAAGGGATGGTCATACTCATCACGGACGTCGCGTTCCAGGATTTCTGGGTCCTCAAGTTTCACCATTATGTTGCTTGGCTTAAGATCTATTCTCGGTAAGAAAATGGCGTTTATAGCAATATAATCAGGCTCACCAGTATGTATCACTTGGCATTCCGTATGGAGATAGTCGAGTCCCTGGAGGATCATCTGAAGTATCACCTTCAGAACATCTGAGGGTATTACCCCGTCTACAAATCGACGGCAATAAAGCCAAAGCGGTTCGCGGAGAGGCTCGAATACCAAGCAGACATGATCTTGGTCACCATTGTCTATAGCAAAGGAGTCAACCAGCTTCCTCACGAAGTGCCAGCCTTCATGACTAGAATACTCTTTCGAGATGTGCTGGAGAATAGCAAGCTCAGACTTGGCTGTGCCTTTGAGGGAGTGGTGGTCCTTGGCATTTATCTTGATGGCCACATAGCGCTCTTTTAACCATCGACATCTATCTGGCCAGTTAGGGAGGGGGGAATATTTACTGAGAAGGGAAAAAACCGACCGACATAGATCCCTGGCAAGCCATACGGTGGAACTGGAGCCGTAACCAACTTTCGTTGCAAGTTGATACCTATCGTTGAGAATTTGGCTAAGGAAGGCTGGGTAAAATCGGTCGGGGCTATAATACGGAGTCTTCTCTTCTTCGACCAGCTCTTGGGGGTTCAGTCGTGAGGCTAACGCCGGCGATGGAGGCCATGGTTGATGGTACAAGGCAGCCACGACGGGCCAGTTTCTACGTTTAGGGGTGAACATTTGGGAAAGGCGGGAAAATATGATCGGTGTTGACGGCGCGCCGTTCATCATCAGTTATGGATCAATTGACAGCTTCGATATTACCAGGTGAAGAACGTTCAATGATGAGTTCCATGGGAAGGTAGCAGCTAATGTGCTTACTTAAGCTTAATGAACCGGTCCGAGACTCATCACGCCAAATGGTTTTTCATCCACACCATTGGTATCACAATTGCGCCTTCTTTACGGCGGCTATCTGGCACCATTCATTGACTAGACTCAGTATCGCAGATGCCAAATATAATTTACCAAGTCTATAAATATTCTTTCGGGGGCGGGGCTCGAGTCTATGCGGTGTCCACATTCGTACTGGATCCTAACCGCGCGGCAAGTCGTACATTTTGATGCCATGTCGATCTTGAAATTGGCGAGGCGTCAAATGATACGCCCAGCTTGCCACACAACCAAGTCGAGCAGCACGGGTCATCAAATCCTGGCGGTAATAGACCAGATATTGGGCAGCTCAACGCTTGCCTCTCGTGTATATAGAGATTGCTCATCCTCGTTCTGATGATCTTTCGGTAATATCTAACCGTCAACAGCTACGATCTTGTTTATGATAATAGGTTCGGTTGTACTCGCGACATCCATGGGAGGTTTCCAGCTAACGATTGAATAGAAGATATGAGTCGATACTTTTCCACTACCGCTCGGGCCCTTCTCAAGTTCATTTGGAAGGGTACCGAACCCGTCGATAAGTATGAAACGTTGATTAAGAACAAGATTGCGAAGAATCCAAAACTGTCGGCAGCCGACACAGTTGAGATCGCGTAGGTTACGCCTATCTATCCTAGTTTGTGTGCCCTGACGCTTCTGCTAACGATAACAAAGGGGCCAGCCACATGCTTCCGAGGCCGACCCGAAGTTGCGCGTCTCCGGACAAATATTCCGGAATAATTCTCGTTTAACTTCGGTTCACGCCTATGATGATGGCACAGTGGAGTTCTCTAAGCAGGTTTATAATGAAGCGCAGGAAGACTAAGCCATGGTTCTATTTCGTTTGACATCAAGCCATCTGTTTGTTTTCATAGAATTTTATGTTTGGGAGTTGGGAAATCAGATCAACACGTAGCTCTAGAGGCCGCTTCGTCACGGTCCACCTGATCTTTGAATAGGACCCGCTGTATCGCTATTAGCCATCGCTCAAGAACACGCAGTCCTTCCTCGACTCCTCGCTGCAATGCGAGCCATCCTGTCAGGTCGGCAGATGCGGTGGCGGCGTCTGCTCGGCGGATCCGTTCCTCCTCCGGCGTAGATTGCGTCCCAGTTCTCTCCCCTCTAGTAGAGTGAGGGTGGGACTGGAACGACATCAATGTGACCCTGGAGGCTTCGGAGAACCCGCTCGTGAAACGGGTCTTTGGCATGCCACCTGGAAACCCTAACTATGTTCCGCGCCTGAGCAATGCTCAGATCGCGGCCTACTTACTGTTCACGTTCAATGGGGGCGAGACTGCTTATTTTGGGGCATCTTTCCCGATCGTCTCCGGTATAGAGATTCCCTACTTTGTTATCCGCTCAGTTGTGGCATTGCTACGCTAGATTTCAGCTCTCCACCCCCGTTTTGTTATGCACCCCTCAAGCTAACGATGGGCTATACTACTACTAGGTGCTGCTGAAGGCGGCCCAGATGAGATGGCCTACAGTCAGCAAAAAGTGTTTGGGGACCAACCCTTCAAGATCATGTCCGGTGGGCTTCATGGGTGCACTGTGGTATGTTCTTCGTCTACGGAAGGAAGATCAATCCTCCCTCGCCGGCATGTAACCTCAGGTTGCTGTCGTTTCACAGCGCGCCGTATGGATGGTATATCACCACAGTGCTTCTGGAATAATATATGTGCTCGCTGACTTGTTGCCGAGGCCCACTTCTGAGAGACATATTCCCATGGTAAGGATGACAACGACACCACGGACGACTCGGATTACCAGGCCTTCCGCCAGCGTGCAATAGACTTCATGGAAGGCAACGATGTTTTGAACCCCATCCCCAATGGTTACAAGGCTTACATCCCACCAATAGGCCCTCCCATCGACTGGAATCTCTTCAACTACGACGACGACGACGGCGACGACGACAAGGCGCAGATTTACATCATGATGCCGGTTCGAGATGGTCATTCAACCTCCGAAAAAAAGTTCCAGTATGGAAATCGCGTACAGACGGTCATCGATGCGGTGTCGCATGTCATTCCCGGCCGGTCAAAGAGGAGGATATACCCCTACAAGCGGCTGCGGTACCAGATTCCAGCGGAGTTTGCGCAGGTTAATACAAACCAGTGTGGGATGGCCCTATTCTAGTATGTTCCAAACAGCGACGGCCAAGGGCAGAGGGGTTGGAGGCTTTTCTTTGAGAATTCGAGGGTCGATGGGAAGGTGTGAGCCTGTGTGGCATTGAGATATGCATCGAGTCCAACCGTATTCTGCGGCGTTAATCGCGAGAGAGAACTGTCAAGAGCGTCCATAATCCGTTTCAGGCGGACAGGGATACTCGTCCAACCGATCAGGTTCCCTCCATAGTCGCAGACCCTTCCATGCTTGCTTTCTATGCTCCTTCGCATCAGGCCATATGGAATTCAGAATAGCCTCGTAGAATGGATCAATGTCATTGCTCAGTTTCTTCTCGGCCTCCTTCGTCTCCTCGGACTTGATCTCTGCTGTATAGTATTCGTCGCAGCCAGCTCTCCGGTTGCGAATTCGGACCCAGTGCCGGCCTAGGCACCGTGCAATCGTATAAAATGGCCTATCGACATACGCGCTCCCGAAATCCCCTGCACCGGTGGGGCGGACGCTAATAATTCGAGGAGTACGTTGGAAGGATAAGGAGTTGAAGATATCTGCTGCGACTGTATCGTCCACAGCAACATTTATGAATGCGTCGCGGAGGTATTTGGAAGCTATATCAACGTCGCTTTCGGGTAACTGCTTCTCGACATCAGTCAACTCTGGTTCAGCTTCTTCCATCGCATGGAGGTTGGAGCAGTCTAGGAGCAGGCTGAGGCAGTCGAGATGAGGCAGCTGGCTGAGAGCCCTGTAAGTTCGCACCTCTTCGGTGAGAATCTGCAGTGCAGCGAGACTCGTAGACGCGAAGAGAAGACGCAAGGACTGAAGCATGTTAAAGTCTGTGTGGTTGCTCCAAGCCGTGACGATCTGAGGGGTCAGGCATTCGCCGCCGACAAGTACCAAGTTCTCAAGTGCACCAAGTCCGTCATCGGGAAAACCGTGCGCATCGTTGCGGAAAAATCCTGCCCACGTGGGTCTCGGAGCTGATAGAGCCCTGTGGTGCTCGATGGTCTCATCTGGGCCCTTCACCCATATAGAAACAGTCCTTAGGGCGCAAAGTCTCCCAGCTACCATTCGCAGAATTGCTTCTTCATTGAAACTGATGCGGCCGCGCGAATCAAAGCCAGACGCAGTGCCACGCGCTCGAATGCTCGACAGGCATGGCGATGAGGCGAGGATGTATTCGTCAAGGTCGATATCGCGGAGACTGGACGCAGGCTGATAAAGACTGCGCAAAGAGAAACTGTGGACGTGTAGGCGGGGTCTCAATGGGTGGGTGTGTAGCACTTCAAGTATACATACTGGCACCTGGTCTTCGCATGCGTAGACGACGTCGGCGAGCTGGATCAGCTCCCCGATGAAGCTGGCTAAACAGGACCATGCAGCCTGATCTCGCACCCGGTCTTGCCCGGCCGAGCCAGGTCCCGTAGGATCAAAGTCGACTGGTTCCCGGGCCGGCCCCCAAAAGTCGCCGTCGTCGTCGGGCGGCCAGTAGTCATGCACAGGGCCATTCGCTCCCTGCAAGCTCGGCTGTTCACCGTGGTCGCCACCAGATTGCCTTTCACCAGATGCGGCGCGTGACATCGAGCCGCGAATCTCGAGTCGTCTCACGTAGGGCACATTGTCACGAGCTGCCAACACATCCGTCAGAGTCGCAATATCGCTGCGTAGCTTCTGGGGGCCTTTAACCACGAGATGCACTGTTTGGAGGCGGAATCTTGTGGTTAAGCCGGCGAGCCGAGTACTCGTTAGGGAGAGGGCGAGCAGGCCGCGTCGTCCGGCCTTGTCTCGTGTTAGGCGCCCGCAAAGCTCATCAAGTACGTGTAGTGGGAGATCTTGCAGCCGATTTGGCACCATCGGGGTGGACGTCATAGTAGAGACCGCCATCTAAGGCGTGAAAATTACCGGATTGGGTTTCGATGGAAACAGTCAAGACATTCTGGTTGGGATGGAATTGAGAGGAAACAAAACAAATTTAATAGAAATGAGACGGGATAGTGCAGCCTACCCGCACACCACGTAGATAAAAAGGAAACAGGTGTAGCCGATAGTCTGTAACAGTTCCTGCAAGAAGCCGCCGCAATGCCCCCACAGGAGTGGACGGGTGTCGGATCGGTTGATCAATGGAAACAATGGTAGAACGCGTATAGAAGAGACATCTAAATAAGGACAGGTGAAGAATCATGTAAGTGTCTAATATGGGACACTTAAGCATACAAAATAAGTAGTAAAACTGTCCGAAGTCACCATGCAAGATGATCCGTAAGAACAGGTAAAAGATGCCGATTGATAAAAATGACTTGTCGAACTTGTTGTTGCTCCCTCCTGATGAGAGGAAGGAAAAGAAAGAGTAATGCCAGCTATAATCAAAATAATAGAAATTAAATTAAAGAACCTCAGTTAGATTTCGGAGACCGTTACCTCTTTCTATCAGTAATAATCGGCGAACCCATTTCAATACTAGTAAAATCTACTCTAAAAGAAAAGCCTCTGAAGCGCCAGACTAGTAGGTGTGTCGGTGACGACCAGCGAATCCCTGGTGTTATATGTCTCTTCCCCCAATCCTTTCCTTTTGGCTTCTTGTTTCTTTTTTTTTTTTTTTTTGTCCTTACAATCACTCTCCAACTTCATCCTTTCCAAAGGATACTTGGGAGAACACCCTGCGCTACTAACATTTTCGAACAGACATTGAGACAGGGTTGGAGGTGTTATCAGCTACAAGGACCGTTTTCAGAGTTCTTCAGGGCTGAAGAAGGAGGAGGACCCGGATCCTACGGAACTGGTGCATTCTGCGGATAAACGGCGCGTGCCGTGGGCTCCCAATTCTATGTACGAACACTGAGAGAAGACTGCTGTGCACTCGGCCTTGCTTCTCGGCCTTGAACGTCGGACCTATTCTCCGAATGAAAGAATGACGGCGGACGGGACAATGTGAATCGCACACCCTGTCCGGAGACTAAGATCTTAACCGATAGCGCTCGTAAGACGCAATTTATAAACCACTTGATACATTCGAATCGAGCAAGTACGTGCACCTGCAAGGCCAGATTACAGTATACACACATCTTCAAGATCGTCATTAAGCATAGCGTCCACGTCTGGGCCAGGCTTCTCAGCCTCACTTCCACCAAACCCGAGTGCCTCCCATATCATGTCCTTGATTCCTCAGACCTTCAATTCCCCAACCACTTCCTTATATCCCTCCAGGATCTGTGAAGCTCGGGCTTCGCTCCGAGGCTTGAACGACATCTGGAACGGATCCGGCTCCAAGAGGGCATGGCTATTACTCGCCAGGGTGTCAATTGGGACCTCCTTACCCGTCCTCGGGCAAGTCTTGGGCGCCATGTTGAACCCCCAGCAGAGAGCCGCGCCGCAGACGAACAACTCATCGTCGATTAGGGTGTTGCCCAGGCATTTTCGGCGGCCCCAGCCAAAAATGTGCAAGCCCAAGCCTTCCCGGAAATTCGGGTACCGCGTTAGAGGTTCCTGATATGTGGGCCAACCGGGTTCGAGCCATCTCTCGGGGCGGTAGCGCTCCGGGTCGGGATATTTGGACGGCGAACGACTCAGGGCCCTAATATTGACATCAGCATAATCAATGATCTGGAGCGCAACTCCACCGACATGCAATCTCTCAAGGGGGGGCTCACCATTCGCACGCGATGATATTAGTGCCCTTCTTGATTTTCACACCTTGGTATTCATCATCCCTTTCGGCTTGGTGAGCAACACCTGGAAGGTTCCGATTAGCAAAATACACCACAGTGGTGATGGGCCAAGTGACACACGACACACCTAAGGGCACATTGGGCCTCCACCTCACTGTTTCCTTTAAACAAGCCCTTACTGTAGGCAAGTCAGGGAAGTCCTCAATAGTGGGCATCCGACCACCACACACACGGTCAATCTCCTCCTGCGCCTTCCTTTGCCACTCCGGATGCAGCGCCATGGCCATAAGGAAGAACTTGAGCGGCCCTGAATTAGTAATAACGCCAACCAAGTTCAAGAACCCAATCATGCAGCTCGCAAACACGGCCTGATCGTCGTCCTGCTCTACATCCCAGTTGCCCTCCTTGCGCACCTCTTCAAAGTACCGATAAGCCCAGGTATCAGCCGGCAGGTCGCCCCGCAGAAAACGTTCCCTGGCGATGTGGAAGTTACTGAGCCACCAGGCGCGCTGCGTGGCCTCACGCTTGACCTCAAATTTCTTCCACGGGTTGATGGGGAACGGAATGTGCCAGAGGGGCGTTATAGTGTTGGTTATGGGGCCGGAAACGGACATAGCGTTCATCGTCTGCTCGGCGCTCTCGCCGTTGAGCTTGCCTTCAAACGCCCGGTCCCAGGTAAGACGACTCATAATGCGCCCGCAGTACTCGCGAGTGTTGGAGTAAAACCGCTCGGGGTCGACCAGCAGCGTGACGAGATACCGCTTCGTCTCCCGCTCAATGTGCTGGTAGAAATGGTGTCTGTAAGCCTCAGTCATGGCTGCGTGGACCCATTTGCGTTGTCGAGCCCAGGTGTCTGGGAAGTGAGTGAAAGTCAGACATGGGACTCAAATATCGGTGAAAAGATCTTCGGGCGGGAGCAGAATTGAGGCTCACCATTACGGTCCATCAGTGCAGAGTATGCTGGACCCTCTTTATGTCCAATGAGGGACCTGATCTGAGGACGGCCAGAGTAGATGTTACCCCTCTTGACAAGAAGCTCATGGGCAATCTGCTCATCAGACACGATAATGAATGTCTGGTTCAAGGCTCTGGTCTGATAGATAGGTCCATGGATGTCTGCCCACTCCTTGAACTTCAACCATATTGAGAACCTGGGCACATCATGGACGCGGCCGACAATGGGGAATTGCTTAGGCCCAGGGAACTTGGGGGTAGGGGCGAGGCGCTTCCTCCTCCATGACAGCAGCTGCTGCAACACGGAGAAGAAGAGAATTGGGGCGGCGAAATAGAGTAAAGCCAACTCCATCTTGTTTGATGTTAGGACGGAAAGCAGAGAGCAGAAATCAGAGGCCTCTTGAAAGCCTAGGGTGTCTCAGCCCACTCGTCGAAGCAATAGCTGGTGCCCGGGGGCGGCAAGCAATTTCTATATGTGCTCACGTTCGAGACTTCCCCCCAAGCGGCCTTTGCGAGGCCCACAAGCTCCATTCAAGGAGTGGCCACCGCAGCATAAGCAGACACCAGGAATCGGCCCAAGTCTCGTAGATCCCCTTCCTGTCTTACTTACCACCTCCCCATGCAAAGGGGCAAAGCTCTGGGGATAGTCCGTCAGCTGCGGTTTGCATGTGAGCCTATCGACTGGGTTCGTGCCTTGGTAACTGGTGGTAGGTGGTGATATCCGTCACTGGAGGCGGACTCCCGAGGTCAAGCTGCAACACTACCGTAAGGCCGGATGGCGAAGAAGGTGGGACGAAGAAGATGAACCTCTGAGACGGAGGAAACCCTGAGCGCGCGTGGGGTCTATAGGGCCAACAACTTTCGCCCAGGTATACTTCCTTCCGCTGCATACTGGTAACGAGTAGTGGATTGCATATGAATTGACATATATTACAGCCCAGTACTTGTCCGTTAACCCTGGCGGCGTCCATTTGTGCGAAATAGGCACCCTGTCGCGTTCTTCCAATCGACTTCGATAATTTTGAGACTCCGACAGCAAGCAAGGTCACCAAGTACCTTGACGTATGGAGGTAAAACCCATTAGGTATGGCCCAACGTTTTTTTTTTGGTTGAGCATAATCAGAGATACAGAGCGTTCCCGCAGTGTAAGCGCAATAGGACAGAAGAGGAAGCATCTACATAAATAAATATCCGCACCTAAGACACGCCATCGGGCCTTTCTGCCCCTCCGCGAGGGAGTTTAATCCTCAACGAGAGCCCCGAAGCGGGAGACGGTGGTCCGCCACCCGTCCGGTGAGCCCCACTTTCGGCAGCGGTGTCCGGCCGGAGTCCCCGAGGTCATGTCATGTTGGCTTGTGAGTCTGTGTATTAATACCAAGTGAAGCTCCGACACAAAAATAACGATACGTAGGCAACACGAACTCAGGAATTGATTTTTCTTTCTTCCATTTTTTCCTTTTTCCTTGCAGCTCTCCAATGGAAGGCGGTGACACATGAAAATGAGACCCAGGTGGCAAACAAGGACAATCGGCGGTTTACGGCACTCCGGTAGAGATGAAAAGTTAATTCTGGAGAGCATATCGATGCCTATGGTTTACTGCCTCATATCAGCTAATATAATGCGTCGACCCCGGGCTAGGGGCTTGTACAGGATCTGTGAAAGGAGCTATCCAGCACTTCAGCGGAAAATGACAACTATGGACTATGCTTCCATGACGTCCCTGGTGTCGCCGCTCCGCGAGCTGGGAAGGACTATTCAAGCTGGCATCGAGGAGTACATCGCTGAGCTTGAGAAAGCTACGTCCGGGTCAAGCTCCGCCCCAAAGGGGCGGCAGAGCCCAATCCCGCCACATTCTGTGTTCGAGGCTCAGAAGTTCTTGATCAATGCTACTGGGCGGCTAAACTCTGTTTTACTATCGCCCAAGGAACAGTTGGTTTTGCTTTCGGCCCAGCACCTCGAGGCTAGAGCGTTACACATTATTGCTGCCGCTGATGTAGCCGGTATCATTGAGAGACAGGGTGCAGGAAGGGGGATGAGCATTCGAGATCTCGCGCGAGAGACTGGATTGGAGGAGGGAAAGTTGGGTAAGAGCCTGAAGTTTGTTCTACCTCAGTGCCTATACAGCTGTTGACCATAAATTCTCGACAGGACGATTGCTCCGACTTTTGTGCGATTTGGGCATTTTCAAGGAGGTCCGAGGAGATGTCTTTGCCAATAATGACACGTCAGTCCTGTTGGCCAGAGATGAGAATTTCAAGGCCTGGGTGATGACTTTGTAGGTCGAGCGACGTGCGGAGCAAGCTCGTCTTCCTCTTGGTCCCGATCTACAAATGGTATATGGGAGCTAATTGTTACTTTCGCGCGTAGTGGGCTTGCGATGTTCTCTGGGGCAAACGAGTTACCAACGCATCTCTTAAGCCCCGACGGACGGGGCCACTCGTACGACTCCAGCACGACAGCGCTGGGTCAGTGCCATCGTTTCAAAGGAGGAGTATTTCAGTGGATTGGACAGAAGGTCCGAGTAGAGGATTTGAAGCAAGGCAGGAACGGCGTTGGCGTCACTCATGACTGGTGGTCATCGACCCATCCGCTGAACGGCTCATTGAACGGCGCCGGCAACGAAAAAGACGCTGGAATTATGAAAGATGTTAACCACGATATGGCTTCGTTGGAGAGTTTCCGCAGTGGATACCCAGGTGTGTATGGAACCCTTCTTCGTGACGCGATCAAGGGTAAGGCCGATGATGAGCTCGTGGAAAGACCTGAAATGAGGGTATTCAAAATGGCCATGGTTGGCGCCGGAGAGCCAGGCCTGATGGCCGAATACGATGGTGCGTTCCTTGTATTTCTTCCATAATATTTCTTTCTCTCCCCCACTTACACTTTGCAGACTACCCTTGGTCGTCACTTGGCGAAGCAACTGTGGTCGACGTGGGATCTGGAGTTGGAGGATTCTCCCTCCGCCTATCCAAACTCGTCCCCCAACTCAATATTGTGTTGCAAGACCTCGCACCGCTCCTCAAAGAGGCCGAGACCGTCGTCTGGCCCAAGCAGCACCCCGATGCCATCTCGCAGAGGAAGGTTCGGTTCGTGCCGCATGACTTCTTCAAGCCAAACCCAGTCAAGGGAGCTGACATCTACTACGTGAGGAATGTCCTCCTTGACTGGGTTGATGCTGATGTTGTGTGTATTCTGGCGAATTTGAAGGCGAGCATGGGAACTAACAGCAGGGCGTTGATCTCGTAAGTAGTTTTGCTCGCCAGCCCACCGCCATCTAGTGGACGTTCTCTGAAGAGCCGGGCTAATTTTGTTATCTTGCTCAATAATCAGAGAGATTATGATGCCGTCTGCAACGGCGTCTGGAGAAGAAGCGGAGGTTAAAGGCCACTACCACCGATATAAACATATTTATGATATGGCAATGATGGTAGGCACTAATGGGCGTTCTCGGAGTCCAGCGCAGTTCGGAGAGTTGGCGAAGAGGGCGGGACTAAATGTCAGAAAAGTTTGGAAATGTCGCGGTCATGGAGGCTTAGTTGAACTTGCATTGCCCGGCTGTTAAGCCTAGCCATGACGTCCAGGGGAAAAGTGTGTGTTTGAGTGATCGGAGACAAGTTCAAATGTTACTTGTTTGCTTGTCGCTTTGGGGAACATCTCAATTGCTTCTCCTCAACGCGTCTTGTTCGACCTTGGTTCTGCCCCAAGCATCAATTGATTTGATATGATACGCCTCCTCCTCTTACCTTCGTACCAAAACACCAATTGATAATAATCAATATCCAAGTCCAAGCCTGATATCAGTGTAAAGATACTCAGTGCTCACACACCAAATATTAAGAGTGCGACTCTCCTCAACCTCATCCCGTACAATGGATCCCGATTCCCAACCCTCCCAACCGCGTCGTCGTGCAGGACGGCCAGGAAAAGGTAAACCGATGTTCCTCAGCACGTGTTTAAATTATCCTCCTAGGCCGACGTGTGTCGGGGATGCAGCGACTGAAGCCGTACCGGCTCCATTGGAGTCGACCTCCATATCTAAAAGCACACAAACAAGCGACGGCAGTCTAAAATACTGACCTTTCTGGACTCTTGGGCTGTCTGGCGAGGGTGCAGGGGTCGGTCGATGCTCTCAGGCAGAAGGTGGAGATGTGGTATGGTCCCTGGTGGTGTTCTTGGCCATTCCTTCGACTCAGCCAGGGGGTGGGGAACGACGTCGACGGCGACCCAAGGGTTGGTGGCCACCAGCGAATCTCTAGTGTTTTAAACTTGTGTCTTTTTTTGGTTGCATTCACACAAGTTTCCTCTTCTCTTGCTTACCTCTTTGCTTTGTACCTTTCCTGTCCTCCATGATATCCCAAGGGCCGACGGGTGTGTTTAAGTGGGTTCACAAAGATTTCTCCAAGAGTGAAGGTCAACTCTGGTGTTGACATGTTGGGTCCGCCTGATTTAGTGGAAAAGGAATGGAAATAATGTAATTGCATTGCTCTGTGAGCATTCATAATATTGAAAGACAAAATCGCTTTGTTGCGAGTTTGTCTTCTAGTCTACATTCACGACCATTTCAGCATAAAAAAAGTCGTGATACAAAATCAAATCCAGATCAACCCAGTCATCATGATCACCTGTACTCCTTATAACGCCTTAAACATCAACGCCATCAACAACAAGTCCCTTCTGCCAGGTCCAGTTGAGTCTTCGCGCAACTGCGTTGGCAGACTCATCATCGACTAGAGCTCCGACGACATAGAGAGCGGCATCAGTACCAGCGGAAACACCACTAGCAGTGATGACACGCAGACCGCCAAGACGCATCGCAGCGCGGCGAGCAATGTTCTCTCGCGTGCTGGAGCCTCTCAACGAAACACTTCCCTTTCTATACGGGAAAGCCGTTAGTTTGAATTCAGGGCGGACGAAGTGGGAAGCAAGGAAGGCATTGGAGCTCGGAAAACATACCGGGCATTGGAAGGGCGGCGGGCATCCGACTTTCGGCGGATGTATGGGTTCTCGTCCTCGTTTCCCAGGTCGAATCGCAGATTGTTAACGACGTACCGGACGTTCTCCTGGACGTCAGTACGTTCGTCAAGATCGCGAGTGGCAGCACGGCTGCAAAGAATTTCGAACTTGGTCAAGTAGTCGGGGTGGGTGGTGGCCGAAAGGCCGGCGAGAATTCCCTTCTGGGCAAGGAAATGCGAGCCGGTGCAGACAGACAACAATGTCCTCTCTCGGACTGGATCTGCCTTCTGCAGCTCAGCAAAGGCTGAGATGATGCCGAGGGGTTCGGCGTCTTTCTCGATGATCTCATCAGTGTTTCCACCGACAACTACAAGAACGTCGTAGTTTTTGAGATCTTCGTATGCTTGCTTGTATGGGATCTGGCTGACGATGGACACGTCTTGGTCAGAGAGGACAGTCTTCTCATCGGCGGCGATGGTGCAATCGAAGGCCTTCGACTCTGCATTCAGGACGATTGGTTAGCTCGGTGGTCAGACACGGTGGAGAAGGGGGAAACGAGGAGGGGGTGGCATACCTGGGTCGTTGACATCGTGGAGGGCGCTATGGAATACCTCCCATGGGCCGGCCCAGTCCAACAAGTCGAACTTGGGGTGGAGGGCAAAGAGAACCTCGAGCGGCTCATTTTCATCCACGACCGCCGAGGTCTTATGCGCAGCCATCTTGACAACTATGTGATATGTGAGGGAATGTAGTAAATTGGGAAGTGGGAGACGTCAGGCAGTTCACAAAGAGTGCCAGAGAAGCAGTGCTGCTGTTGGGCAGTGATGATATGTTTGGGTGATAATTGTGAGTGGTTGTGATGGCGATGGAGATGGAGAATGCTATGAAGATGAAGAGGGGAAGGAGAGAAGAGGAGGAAGACAGCTCTCAATTGAAGAGGGGTAGGAGCAACGTTTATACTCGAATTGAGTTGGGCGAGGACAGGTAGGGTAGGTGCGGACGAGCTTGCTTGTGTAAAGTGTCAGGAGGGCTGATCGACTCGTTTCCTCAAAGCTCCTCCTCAGCCAAGTGGCATTGAACATTGAACGGACCGGACGACACCGTTTTGGTGGGGTGCATCGTCCATGTCCTCAGCTACCCATGCTTCGGTGGTCCCCTACGCCTGCCGACAGGTATTGCATACTGTGTGTAGCAGGACGAGTATGACGGCAATGAGTGGGCCTGGAACAAGGGGAGAGTCACACGACGCAAGCTACTCCGTACTTCGTACATCGTACCTTTGTAGTGAAGTCATCTGAGTTGATGTTGCTCCAAGGGGCCTTGACGAGGTACGCCATAGCTTTAGGGGTGAGTCAATTGTAGCTACATTGTTGAGTGGATTCTCTTCTCATTAATCGAACGATCTTTGGGGCATGCCACTGAAGGGACTCAGCTCATCGGTCGGGCCAGGAGTGACCTGGAACTAACCAACTAATCCACTCAAAAATCTCAACCCAATTCATCGCCTCTTCGATGGGCCTTTTCCCGACGATGCAATCTTCACTCTCTTCAGCCTATGCTTCCTTCCAACAGAGATCGGTCAACTTTGACTTTGGCGGGGTTCTGCCACACAATCTGGTAACCACAAGTAATACCTCGCACTGACTTCATGTTCTAAGATGCGGGGTTGAGCACTAATGCTGGATTGAGCTTAGCCAGCGCCTTCCATAAGCTTTGAAAGCGACCCAGACCCTGTATCCGGATCACTCAGCTGCAGGATGTATCCATCAATTGTCTCAGCGGATCCCGGAATGGTAATGCTGGGTAGGTACGGGTGGCACAGGTCGATGGATATCCAGGTTTGGGTTTTGACCAATAACGATCTGCAATGTATTGATACAAGAACTCTGCGCTATGTTACCGCCTTAGAAAAGTATTGAGTACATAACCGACCAAAGGCGCTCAGTGGATGCAGAGTCTCCATCTTGATGTCCCTTTTCATCATCCCGTTCTCCCGGCGTCGGAATCAGAATTTCCTAGCTCCGTCACCCCATATTTCGTTAAGCTCTCCCGCCGTTTTCAGTATCTTGGAATTAGATATCATCGCCGCCTCATTATACCTCCACTCGTCTGCAATGTTTTCTTGAGGAATCATGGTTAGCCCAGGGTATGTATGAATAATTCCTAGCCGTGTTCCGTCACGAGCTATTCCCTCCCACCTCCCCCCCTTCCTGAGGGGAGTCAGGCAACACAGGGAGCTCGCTATCTCGTCCCCCCATCTCCTGTCTACTATGCGCCTTGCTAACGTGCAACCTGCTTGGTAGGACGTTAAAGTCGCTTTCCAGGGCAATCAACTCTCATATCGCCAATCTATCCGTCCCTTTACCCGAGGATCTTATCGAAGCGATCGACAGTTACCTCCACAAGCACGAAAAGCATGATGACTCGAGCTCCGAGAGACTCCAGGAGGAGCTTTTATCGGTCTATCAGAGATACGTGAAGGACCGCCCAGATCTCCTGGCTGGCTTCGTCGCGATCTTGTCCCGGCTCGTGCCTATGATCCAAACGCCTGCGCGAATTGGACAATGGTGGGATCTGCTAAATGATAAGGTGGAGGAGAATTTCTCGACCGAGAAAGGGTTGATGACAGAATGCGCTTCGGCAGTGCATGATCTTTTGAAGTTGGAGGATATAGGCTCTGGTGTCGAGGGCAGCCACGTTGACTTCAACCCATTCGCTGAGCGCCTACTTCGCACGTGGATAGAGAATTACCAGGCCAGCCCTGCCAAGAAGAATGCCGAGCCTATCGAGAGGTCTGCGCGAGAGTCGCTGAGATATTATGGGAGGGGGAAACCCAAGGTAAGATAAAAAGAGTTCGAACCGGCGGTGTTTTCTTTGGTGAGTTTCTCACATACTCACATACTTTCCCTTAGGACTTCCTTGCCACCTTGGACAAGTTCTTCGTAAGAGCCGAGTACCGGATCAAGATAGCTACCCTGCTTTGCGACTTCATCGGGCAGCAACCCCCTCACCTATACCAAGTTTTGCAGACACCGTTATTCAACAATATATTGAAATGCCTTCAGCTCGATACGTCAACGACTGTCGTGTCGACAACTCTAACGGCGTTAACGATGCTGTTACCTCAAATGCCAAGCTCCCTCGTTCCGTATCTACCGACTCTCTTCAATATCTATGCTCGATTGCTGTTCTGGCACAGAGAAAGGTCAAATAGCCCTCACTACCCTGGTGAGCAGAGCAGCCGGAAACCCCTAATCGACCCTTCCGGATGGGACATTTGTCAATATACACCAGATTTGGATGGCAACGAGATCCCTCTCCTACGGTCTTATTTCACTATTCTTTATGGGCTCTATCCTATCAATTTTATGGACTATATTCGAAAGCCACACCGCTACTTAAGACATGCCAATGCCCCTAACGCCGACGCAATCGAGGTGCAGCCCAGTGAAATCAGGCATCATTCGGAGATCTTTCGCCGAGGCCATCTGCTGCACCCAAACTTTTACCATCTCACCATCGAATCCGAAAAGACAGACCACGGACGTTGGCATTCCAGTGAACCAGCGGAAGTCGTTGCCGAGTGCGCGGCGTTGTGTGTCATGGCCGATGGCCCTACACACGAAGCAGCTCTGGGACAGCCGTCGGCTGTCAGGACCTCGAGTTTGTTTTCTAGAGAGGATGGAGTCCTCCCGGATACACCCAATCGCGGGCTCTTGGGGGATCAGAATCTCGGCGAGACCGTTGAATCATCTTCTAGCAGCCACAAGGCGCTAACAGCCCAACGACACAGTTCTCTATCAAGCCAACAATCGCAAAAGGACTCGGTTGATGCGCGACACCGAAGCCTCAGTGGGGCTGATAGCCCGACGCTACCTCCTCATCTTGCCATTCCAAGCTCGCGCCCCCAAGTCCAAAAGCCCGCCATCGGCCAGACCCTTACAAATGATAGCGTACCGTCACTATCGCTCAGTCACCAAGACTCGAACTCCGAGATTGCTCCTGTAGCCCCTCTCTCCCTCGGTGGCCCAAAACAAGGCGGCCAAGGGGGCTTTCTGGTTTTGGCTGGTGATCCCAATGCGCAGATATCGCAGCTACATCGACAGGTCCTCTCGCTGCAAAACGACTTAGCCTTTGAGCGATACCTGAAACAGCAACATGTGGCCCACATGGCGGAGCTGAGGCGACGCCAGATGCAGGAAGCGGCTTCCGAGGCGGAGTTGCAGAATCTCCTCATTGCTAATCGAAATTTAAAGAGAGGTTTCGAGGAGGCGAGGAAGGCGGAGATGCAAGTGAAGAAGGAATCCGAGAAGAGTCGAAGCCTCGCCAAGAAGTGGGAGGCCGACCTATCAGCGAAACTCAAAACTCTGCGCGAGGAGTCCAAGAAGACGAAGGCGAGGATTGGAGAGTTGGAGCGGGATCTCGAGGCGGCGAGGAAAGAGTGCGATAAGCTCAAGACCCTGGTTTGCGAGTTCGAAGTTCGCGAACTTAACTGGAAGCAGAGCTCTCAGTCTCACGAACTCGACAAGACCGAAATCGATAGGTTAAAGGCCGAGGTGGCGAGACTGACTGTTGTCGAGCGAGACTTCCAGGGTAAGGAGGCTGAGATGGAGCGAGCGGTCGAGGCGGCGTCCAACGCGGAGAGCCAGGTTGAGATCCTAGATCAGAAGCTCGCGGCGCAGGAACATGCCCTTGAACAAGTCAAGAAACTCTACGAGTCGCAGATCGTCGTGCTCAAATCCAAGTTGGTCGAGACGCAAGAGAACATGAACAATGGGAAGAGAGCGTCGCCGGCAGCGAATGCCGCTGTGGAGAGTGCACTGGCGGCTAGTCGGGCGAAGCAGGCCGAGCTGCAGAAGCAGTACAGCCTCCTTATGCGTAAGTACACGATCCTCCAGTCGTCCCTCCTCGACATGAAATGCGACCCGGCTATGAACCCCGCCAAGGAGACGGGGATGTGGTCGGATGGCGACGGCGAGGGATCCCCGCCCATGTCTTCGAGTCCGACGCAGACCCGATCGCGGACACAGCGCCAGTTCTCTAATCCTGATGCTTTTCCCGGTGGGGGCGCGTCATTTAACGCGACACCTCCCCTCGATCCGCGGGGCGCGGGTCAGTCCGCAGTGGGAAGTCCTCCGGGGGTGAGCACGCTGGCAGAGGGCGGCGTGGCGCTGCCGGTAATGTCTCAGAGTCCCGAACTGCGGTTCCACGGTAGGGGTAAGTTTTTTGCCATCTCTAATCGACCATCCATCGGGAGCCCCTGGTGTTAGGGTTAGGGTTAACGACATGATATCTAGGTGGTGTCCAAAACCGGATCCGCAAGGAGGGAAAGGACAAGAAGCCGCAGGAGGGCGACAAGAAGGATAGGAAGGCGAGCGGCCTTAGAAACATTAAAAATCTTATCTAAGTGCGAGGTGGGAGCAAGTATCATGGCAAAACGGAACGCATTTATGAATTAGGATGAACAGGACTATGGATGTTTTTCGTTTCTCTAGATGGGAGGTGGGATGACTTGGTGACGAGGTGTATTAGTAGTCACGTAAAAGCGACAGAACTACGAATCGGCTGCAAAGCCAAAAAGTCTATAATGTATCACGGTGTCGATCTGAGTGCTAAGAGCTATGACATGGCGTTTATAGGCTTGGTCCGCGTGGAAGGTGACGACGATACAGCTGACGTGAGATAGAAGGGGTTGTCTAGAATGGCGAATGTCATCGATATATGTATACGTTTGAACAATCTCTCGCATCTCACTAGTGAGACAAGAAGATGAAGTTTAAACTCGTGATTCTATAAAAGGAGAGAAAAAAAAATATGCTTTCCCAATGTTCCCCTGTGTTCCCCATTCTGGTGCCTGAAAGTGTATATACAATCGTGATCTATTTTTAAAAAGTCGAGTTTACTGATAATGCGCGTGGAGGTTGGAAAATGAAATAAGTCATGTGCTAAAAGTGTTTGAAAAGAGGTTGTAATACATTCGTGCGTCCACGTTTGGGTTTTCATTACAGGTCATCGGAGACTGGTCCCGTTTAGAATACCGTGGCGGCAGCGATGAGGGCGATGGCGGAGGCGAGCATGGTGTTGAGGTTGTTGGAGCTGCCGGCGCTCGGGGCGGCCTGTTGGTCGTTGGAGCCGGAGCCGGATCCTGTGCCAGAGCCCGAACCTGAATCAGATCCCGAGCCAGACCCAGATCCCGAGCCAGAACCAGATCCGGAACCGGAACCGGAGCTAGAGCCAGAGCCCGAACCCGAATCAGAGCCCGAACCAGATCCAGAACCAGACCCTGAGCCGGAGCCAGAATTGGAGCCAGGATTGGAGCCAGGATTGGTGCCAGAACCAGAGCCCGATCCGGAGTCGGAGCCACCGTTGTTCCCGCTATTGCCTGAGTCTGTGGGGACTGGGGTATTAGTTCCATTACCCGTGCTTCCGCTGCCACTTCCACCCGTGGGGGTTGGGGTAGTGTTTCCACTACCCGAAGAGGGAGAGGTACCGTTGTTACCGCCGTTGCTACCGCCGTTGTTGCCATCGTTGTTGCCACCGTTGTTATTGCCGCTATTGTTACCGCTATCATTACCGCCGCTGTTGCCGCCATCATTGCTACCACCGTTGTTGTTACCACCGTTGTTGTTTCCGCCGTTGTTGCCGCCATTACTATCATATGTGTTAGTTGTTACAATACTAGCCAAAGGTGCGGGGTGAATATAACCAGGGATGTAACTTACGATGAACCATCGCAAGAGAGGTCATAGAGCGGCTTAGAGTTCAAGTCCTTGATAATACCGAAGCTAGGGTTAGGGGTAGTCGGGGCAGCATCGAGGAGAGTGTACCACCACACATTCGTGTTACCGAACAGGGGGCAGCCAACATCCTTCCAGTACTTCCTGGCATTCTCAATCGAGGGAACGGCATCGCCAAAGTTCTTTCCGCTCACAGGCCAACCAGTCTCCGTAATCCAAACCTCCTTGCCGCCAGCAGCAGCCCTCGTAGCACCAAGAGCATCGTTAAAGAGAGCAGCCCCATTCGAGATGCTGTTGGCATGCGTATCCTCGAAATAAGGATAACCATCAAAACCAAGCCAATCGCAAGCGTCAATAACAGCCTTGTTCGATCCGTTAACAAAAGCGGTCCAGGTATCGACGTGGCCGATCTTGACGCCGGAGAGGGCAGTGCCCTTGACGAGGTCGCGGACGGACTTGATGTAGCCGACGAGGGTGTCCGGGTTGGCGCCGGCGAATTCCTTGTTGGCGATGCCAGTTGGGGAAATGCGGTAGAGGTCCTCGCTGCCGACGGAGATGCCGGCGACGACGCCGGATAGGCTGTCGCCGTATTTCTGGATGGCCTTTTGCAGGGCGGCGAGCTCGTTGTTGAAGATGGCTTCGCCGGCAGAGGCCCAGAGGCCGAGGAGGAGGCTAGTCTTGGTGCTGATTGCGGCGGGGATGGCTTCGATTGGGTCGTTGGCGGTGTTTCCTTGCTGTTCTACGTGTTAGTCTTTTGTTTTTTCTTCATTTTTATTCATCTCGTCTCATTTTATTATGCGTACGATCATGGTATAGAGACGAGCACTGTTAAAGGCGCCATTGGTACCGTCGAGACCCTGCGCCGCCTTAAATTCGGCCTCGAAGTCGGACTGGGACTTGACCTGGCCGGTTGTGAAAGTGTTGCCGTAGTTGAAGCCCTGGATGGCAGCGGCGGCTGTCGAGACGACGGCCGCTAGGGCCAGGGAGTTTGCAACAGAGTGCATTGTGCAGGGTGTTTTTGTATTTTCGTTTCTCTCTCTTAGAAACGAAGTCTGAAGCGAGAGTGGGGTCCAAAGTGTGGAAGAATGTGATGGCCGGCTTCCAAGAGAAGTACGGGGAGGTCGAATATATACACTAGTGGTATTAATTGGTGATGATCCTTTTCTGGACCGGTTGCCCCGGACTAAGTAAGAGTCAACAAAGGGGCCAATATGTTAATCTCGTAAATAGCGAACGTATGTGGTGGGAACGGGAGGAGAAGGAATGTCTCGACAAAAATGGGCTGAAGAGGTTTCTTTAAGATGTTCCACAAAGAGATCAATGATCCATTCAGTTCCACGACTATTGTGCTATTTAGCTCCACCAACCGAGGACAACAGAAAGAAACATGCAGCATGGGGTTTTAGGCAAGGCAGAAAATACGAGGTGGCACCTAGCATGCAGCTTTGGACTGGACAACAAAGATACAAATCGAAGGGGTTTCGATACTAACTCGGACTTCGGCTGGACCTGGCGGATCCTCGATTTGGCAGCCTGTGGCGTATTCCTTCCTCATTCTCAGTCTGTGTATGGCTCAACTTGGGCACCTTAGCTCTTTGGGATCCGCTAAGGCCGGCTTGCTCAGCTTTGGTCTTCAGGTCCGGCCCACTTGGGCTCTGGTGATGGGTGATGGGCTGGCTATGGGATGACATCCAGCCTGGACCTGCATTGGCCTTGCGTTCAACTAGGTCCCAAGACGCTTCTGGAGGCTGGGGGCCAATTCAATTGGAGGCGGGTTTCTTGAGATGACGTATGGGTAGCATCGATCAATACATCGGATCATCAATTGATCAATCCGTCCAACTTCGAATGAGGTGTTTGAGTGTGTACTCCGTATTAACCGTGACACCTGATTTTCCATTATTGTTGCTTTTCTCTCTTTTGATGGATTTGATATTCTTGAAGCGGTGGACAACTGCAACCTCAACCTCGTATTGAAGACGTCATGGGATACAATTGTACCGCTGTTTCTCGTGACCTGACGGACCCACAACCGACAGCCGGCAAACCGCATTGAACATCCCGTCCTGAGGGCATTGGGATTGGGGGTGTTCCTTTTCCCTTTCCTTTCTGCTTCTTCTTCTTCTTTTTTTTCCTTTCTTTTCTTTCTCATATTTAAACTAAACTCCTTCGACCCCTTGCATGACTGCTGGCTGGTCTGGTCAGCAATAGACTCACTAATGATGTACTTCTGTGCTGGAACTGCATCTGCGCAATGCCAGCGAAGCACCAAGCGCCATCATTGGTGTGCCCCAACTGAATCTGGCGAGTACCTGTGAAGTAACGCCTCAACCCCTGAGCCCCTCCCATTCTTCTCGATGGTGGCGTACAGCTTCTCCTGGTGTTACGCATCACCATTCGCGACTTTGGGAAAGTCTTTGTTAGTGCCTCCACTTCCGAACTTTGGAGCCCTGAAAAACGTAAAACATCGGATGTTTGTTGGTTGCAGGTCTGCTGTGTTGCCTGGCTGTTATGAGACACGCTAGTTGTGGGACTCCTGGAAAGTCGGTTGAAACGAACTTTCAAGTTCGCAAGGACGAGGATCCGTTGAGACATACTCGCATAATAGGGACTCAAAAGCGGGTGCTGGGATCACGGACAACTATGCGGAACTGTGGCCAGCCACAAACCACACACGATAGTTTTACGCCATACAGGTGAAATGAGTAAACCACTTTGCAAACATGCATGGAAATAGCACCGGATTCGGCGTACTCAAGACTAGAGTTCTGTCCATTCTTGGATCGGATCCAGCCGCCAGTGGAATGTCCCGGTATGCCATCTTTGGATCGTGATGTTAGAGCCTAACTTCGCAGCCTCGACCGGAGCTGTCCCGCCAAGGTTTTTAGGGTCCTTCCTTTGTACACTATGAAGTACGTCAAATTAACGCCGGCATGAACTTGGGATCAACCGATCGGCCGGGAAGGACCCTTGCCAAAAATCCCGGGACCCAACATCTCTCAGCACGGAGTATATTAAACTGAAGAGTTTAAATTATTTAACTCTGCGTTCCCGGTAGCTTTCATTTCTCAGAACAGCGAACTCAGCTCAATGAACTACTATAAAGTATTAAACCCGTTGCCTAATATACAATGACGTTACTGGTCTATGATGTAATTACTCGTTTGATGGGTAGAAATCAATCGATATCAACTGATATTATCAAAATTGATTGATTTGATACAAGGAATCGAGATGCGGCTCTCTCTCATCATAGCAATTACTTCATCGAAACCAGAACATGGATTCAACATGGGTCTTTTCCATCCAAAAAGATGGACGACCTCGAGATTTCAAAAGGTTAATAGGTTCTTCTTTGCCATGCTCCTAGATCAATTTGCGGAATGTGGTGCTGCAACTTGTCCTCGATTCGATTTGATGCGACATCGGTGGGGGAAATTATGATTTTCCCCCTAATCAAGCTCAACTGTGGCTTGATCTGGGACCTCAGCCTTGATTGCTCCGCAGCATTTTTTCTTCTTCCCACATCTCCTCTCCTGGTCCAAGATCTCGTGAACGCGAATGTGAAGCCGGATGCGAGTGTGACGCGAAAACTTCCTTTCTCCTCGATTATTTTTTCCTGTCCCGCTTCTTCAGGGCGAAAGCAGCGTCACGGCGCCAAAGGGGACAACCCACCCACGCGACCACCCTGTTTGGCCAGACCCGACAAGATCCAAGATCCCAGATCCCGATTCGAGCCCGAATCATGATCTCCAACAGATCCCGCTGGGCACTCTTCGTGCTTGCCGTGCTCGCGCTCGGCGCATCGGCCAACGTGACATCAATCGAGAACCTCAGCCTTGAGACACTCGACGAAAAGCTTCAGGTATCCTTTTTCCACATGGGACTCGTCTTTCCCGGGTCCTTCCCGCCGCCTGCCATCTACGCGAAGCAGCGCACGCGACAAATTCCCCGTAGCCTCCCCCCAAAACGTCTTCCCTCGGCTTACCGTTTTTGTTTCTTTTAGACATGCTCCATCGTTCAGGACCTCAACGCGCACAAGGCCGCCCGCGCCCAAGAACACTCAACCTTCATCTCCCGACTCTTCGCCGTCCTCTTCCCCGGAAGCCCCGCCGTCAATGCCCTCCTCGCGACTCTATACATCTCCGGTCCACCCAACTTCCTCCTCGCCCTCTGCCCGACGAACATTGACCCGTCCTCGCTTACCATCATGGTGGCCTTCGCCGTGGGAGGTTTGATGGGCGATACGTTGTTCCACCTGCTTCCCGAGATCTTCCTTGGCGAGGAGCAGCATGGTAAGGTCAAGTTTGTGCTTGTCGAGCCGAATAGGAATCTTTTGCTCGGGTTGGCCATCCTTGTGGGTTTCATGACGTTTGTGGCTATGGATAAGACTTTGAGGATCTTGACTGGCGGAGCTGGACATGATCACAGTCATGGACACGGACACTCTCACGAGAATGAGGTAGCTACGTCTGCGTCATCCTCGTCTGTTGATACGGGCAAGAAGGGTGCCAAGTCTCGCAAGAAGGGGTCCGTCGAGGCCGAGAAGGACCACGACCATGACCATGCTTCGGAGGGCAAGGAGATTAGCCCTAGTATGAAGATGGGTGGTGTCCTCAACCTCATGTACGTCAAGAAAATCCCCCTTACCAGTGTGTTGTAACGAGAGAGGAGATGATAAGCTAACAACAAATGAAAATAGTGCCGACTTCACGCATAACATCACCGACGGCCTCGCCATGTCAGCCAGTTTCTACGCCTCCCCCACCGTCGGCGCCAGCACCACCCTTGCCGTCTTCCTCCACGAGATCCCCCACGAGGTCGGCGACTTTGCCCTCCTCGTCCAATCGGGATTCTCCAAGCGCGCCGCCATGGGTGCCCAGTTTGTCACCGCCATTGGTGCGTTCCTGGGTACCTTGATCGGAATCTTCATCCAGGAGTTTGGTGGCAGCAACGCGGAGGACGACATGTCCATGACGGGCGGTATTTGGGGTACTAGCTTGGTGAGTTGCAGTTTATTTCATCCCCCGCACCTTCGTCTTGCTTCCCAACTGGCCCTACAGCATAAGTGCTATTGCCTTCCCTCCGCGCATTCTGGTGCGAGCGGCGTAAACGACGACCTGCATCAGTAGTGCGGGTCTGGGAAGTGAGGGCGGTAGCATTCATCTCGTTACACAATCCTTCGGGGCAGACATTTAGGGCTGGGAAATCGGAGAAGCTAACAGGGTAACCTTGCAGACCTGGGGTGACATGCTCCTTCCTTTCACGGCAGGAACGTTCCTTTACGTCGGAACCGTGGCCGTCATCCCCGAGCTCCTGGAGACGGGCCCCAACAAGGCGCTGGAGCTAAGGAAAACGCTGGGCCAGTTTGCCGCGGTCGCATTGGGCGCCGGCATCATGCTTTTCATCTCTTGGCACGACTAGAAGGGCGGTGCATTGGATTTGTGAGGGATTGCCAGGATAGAAGTTTTAGACCAGTTGGATGGCGTTCTTTTTTTTTTCTCCGGGGAGAGGCGATACCAGTTTAAAGAGGAGCTGGCCGATGATGATCGTGAGCAGCCTCTGATATAATGTTAGTTATCGTCATGTGGACATCTAAACTAGCATTTACAGGGAAGCATTTACATGGAAGCAGGCAAGATGTTTCTTACAATGGAAGCTGGGTTCACCCCTCCATGATACGTGTTCGCTCATGGAATGTATTCTACAAATCCAGCCGATGTGGTGCAAGTGCAAGTTGCTATTCCCATCTCGGCGGTGTCTAACGCCATCAACGACATTGTTTCCATTCTAGGACTGGAGTCTCAGCGAACAAAGCCTGGCGCCATGAGATGATGCAAGAGCCACACAAGTGTCGGAGCAACCACAACCATTTCAGGCATAGGAATTCGTAGGTTCCCGCCGAGGCACGCAATACGGAGTACACCCTTGAAACTTGATGTCTTCCCCGCGATGGCGCGGCAGATGCTTGATGCGGAAGATATTGAAGCTTATCTGTCCGCTGGATTAATAATGTGACGAACTGGTGAGGATATTCTCAAAATGCGGAAGCGAGATATCCAGGTGTGGCTGGGACTAAACTGCAATCGTACACCCTCACGAAGTATGCTCCAAGATCGCAGGAAGTTGTGACACGTTGCCATTATTAATGAAGTCAATTATTCAGCGATTTACCGTTTTGGATATTCGAAGCGAACCACAATAAGCTAGGAACCATCAAGAGAAGTAGGCGAGTGAGTAACACGGTGATGGTGAACTCGACACCGGCGTAGCATCAATGCAGGAAAGGGTGCAGGAAGAGAACGACGAAGTGTGGTTGGTCTGCCCCACACACCTTCACTGCCTTGTCGTTGACATGGGGAAAAAAAGACTGTCATTCAAAGGGCGTTTTTGCAAGCTCGTCATTTACCCGCCTCAGCTGAGATCGACCGGGGTGAGTTCGGCAAGGTGTTGATGTTACACCTTGGGATGCTGACAATCGCACAATGCAAAGCAAAAGCCACCAAAAATTTTCCCGCCGTTGAACCAGGGGAGGCCACGCGAAAGAAATATCAATAGCACCAGACGGCAGCCTAGAGCCTAGTCGAATCCAGAAGAAGTGGTGTGTACCTGTGTACACCACGCTGCGAGGTGTACTCAGACTTACCACGACGCAGGCCTAAAATCCGAAATCGATTAGGCTTTTCGGATTCTGTAGTGGTGGGGTGGAAACTGAGAGAAAGTCACTGTACATCCCGCCGTCAGAAGGGCAGAAACAAGGTGTGAAGGGCGCAGAAACGACATTACACCAGGATCTCTTGACTTCTTTTTTTTCGGCTTCTTCTCTTTTTGCTTTGCGCCCAGCTTTTTTTCATGTGGCTTTTCTCCGTCACCACGACTAAACGGGACAAGGGAGATGAAAGAAGATGGTGTGATGAGAGCGACATCGGATGTACAATGTCAAAGTAAACATTGTGAAGAAAACAGAAAACACGTCAACCAACCTGCAAATATCGTCAAATATTCCATCTTTCTGTCCCAGGTGATCGATGGTGGAAAAGATGGCCCTTCCCTCGCAAAAAATTCTGGAAGAAAAGGCTATCGTCGGCTGGAATCGGCATTCATTTTTGTCCTCTTTCTATTTCTTTCTTCTCTCTGCGTTCCCCGGAGCGAGCGAGTGGTCCCTACGGGTCCGTAACACGGGCGGGTCCGGAGATGGACCGATTCTCTTATAAGAAAAATCCATAAAAATTTCCATTCGGGAACCCACTTCTTCCCGCTCTAGGTGCGACGGTGAAGGGGTTAAAAGGGGTAGTGGTAGTGTATATACCATAATTACGACATCGTAAGGCTACAGAAGCTTCCAAAGGTTCCGAGCAGGGATCTAGAAGGAAAAACCTTTCTCGTCACGGTCGCCTCTTTGTGCTATTTGGAAAGGCCGGCTGGCGTCGGGAGCAGGTGGAGCATCACGGAGAAGATCGAAAGAAAACAAGAAAAGCGAGATGAGATCCCGTCACCGCTTTACTAGTAGGAAGCGTTGTACGAAGCACGGGTTTATGGCGCGACTCTATCGATCCTTTTCTGGGTCTGGCGAGCGGGAGCCATTTGTTTGGGGGTCATGATGTTGCTTTCGGTTTCAAGCTTATTGAAAAGGGATCACAGGGGGTGGGGGCAGAGCTTCTTTCTCGAAAGACTTGGCTACTCGCATCGTTTAGACATCGATCAGACATCGTTCAGAATGAGGAAATCACGAAATAGGACCTTCAATTGTAGAGGAACCGAACTGAAATGCCCTTTGAACTGCCGTCGAGAATCTCGGGGCCCGAAACCTCCGGCTTCCGATATCGACGCCGGGTAAGATCGAGAACGGGAGTTGGGCTACAATTCTCTTGTAGCTCGTATGACTATGACTACGAAGTACCATCCATGCCTGTTGCGATCAATTGATGGTTGGTGATGGATTGATACGATGCTGGGTGGTGGGTCAGGAGCACGAACGCATCAATTGATCCCTCCATCTGTGCGTCTGGTGTCACACCTGCTTGTAAGTGGTACACTGCACACACCCTGCAAGCCAGGCATGGCAACGAAACGTGCATACGGCTTGGTTTCGCACAATTCGGTACTACTGGCGGATAGACTCGAGTAAATGACCAGACTAGTGACTTACACTCCAGTGGACTGCGCTACACTATACTACTTCGTTCACTATGCGAGCGCTTTAGGGCGTAGAATCGACAAGATGACTCTTATGGGGAAGCACTACGCCCCCGTTAACGGCGTGAAGGCCTAGCGCGCAGTGCAAAACGCGATGAGCCGAGGGACCATTTCGACGCAAAATAGGAGGGGAAACGGACTAAAAAAAAGCGGCAGTCAACATCAAGTGAAGGGCGTTGCTAGATGTAAGCATTATGGTTTATGAGCCACATTACTTCAAAACGTGAAGTCGTTCGTCCACGCTGTTTGTGCAAGCCAATGTACCTCTACTTGACCGCTACAGGAGCACGTCTCAAATGGCTGGGTACAGCTTTCGCAACATGAACCCACCAAGACATCATCAGGAAACAACACCCACAGGGCCAGGGCTCAGGCATTTACACAGTGCGGTGGTGGTGTCTGACTTTTGTAGAGCGTGCGCACGCCCTTCCGCCCAGTTGGCTGGGAATTTTATCAATCACGTTCACGTCAAATGCCACCGCCAAGCCCCCATCTACGATTTGACCACAGCCCGGTCAGTCTCCGAACCCGATTCGAGACCGCCCTCGAGGGTCCGGGTCCGAGGACCCACTGTAGAGCCCACTCTTGCACTCACCCCCCCTGTTGCCCCTGTTGCCCTTGCTCAATTCCTTGGGTGTGTCGCCATTTCCCATTACGCAAGGAGAGCACGTTCTTGATTCTCCGGTTCGTGTACTTCAGAAAATCTAGCTCAGTCCTGACGTTCTCGAGGAGCCCTGGTGCCTCTCGCTTGTATCAGAACTATACTACAAGGAGATCGCAATGCAACCTTGGCTAGACATATTTGGCCAATGTGACTCAGCCTTAACATCTTTCCAATGCCGCAAGGGGTGCAAAATGTAAAATGTGGATCAGTGTCATCGGTGCGCCCTTCTGCGCTTGCAAGTTTGTTCGAGAGGAAGAAAAAAAACTTAGCATCAATTCAATTGCTAATAGCTCCTGCCATGTAGTTCGTATCCCACACCAGCAAGGTTATGACGCCTTTTTACGACAGCCCATCCCACACTCATTTTGGGTATTGACGGTTGTACTGTACCTACCGTACACTACTAGCATACTTCGTACGTTGCTCCGTTTATGGATTCTATTATTCATTTTTGCGCCTTTTCGGCTTCTTCCATCCTTGCTAGAATGTGAGCCTTTAATGGTCTCGGCATGGAGTGGAGTACACATCCTACAATTGCACACACACCCTTCCGGATCCGGCTTCCGCAGGCGTCTTTGACATATAAGTTGATGATGCCCGCCTCGATGCCTCAGTGGTCGCAACGAGTCTGTAGAATATCCAACCGCAATATCATCATCGTCTCGTTCCGAGCTTCAAAAAGAAGGCACATTACTTCCTTCAAGCGCATTGAATCAGTAGAAGTTACGCACTTACACCGCACACTTCAGAGACGGTTGATCACCCCTCCAGTTACTGAGTTCCCGCTGAGGCTCTCTGCCACCAGCTCTCTCCTTTCCCTCCCCTCCCACCCCACCCTTCACTGTTCCCGTGCCGGATCCTGAGAGCTGTCCGGCACTTATATCTGCTTCATTGTATCACCACCACAACTCAGATAACAAACGCCACCATGTCGAACCTCTTCGAAACCGCCTCCTTGGCGTCCTCCCTCACCTGGAAGGCATCCAACCCCGTCTTCCGCAAGGCCAGCGTTTCCATCCAACTCTGGAAGCACTGGGAAGAGAAGATCTACACATCCGGCTCCCCCATCATGGGCGAGGTAGTCATTACCCCGTTCCGCGACACGCGCTTCGAAACCGTAGAAATCACCTTCCTCGGCATCTCGCGCACCAAGCTCGTCGCGACCCAAGTCCCCCAAAGGTCCTCTCACGTCTTCCTCAAGCTCACCATGCCCGTCTCCGACTCCAAGTACCCCGTGCCCCGCGTCTTCGAGACCGGCCGCGCCTACGCCATTCCCTTCAACTTCGTCGTGCCGAGCCAGCTCACACTGAGCGCCTGCAAGCACCCCGCCGACTCCGTCTATGTGCAGGACTACCACACGCGCCTGCCGCCGACCATGGGGTCTTGGTCTAGGGACGACTTTGGGCCCGAGACTGCCGAGATCGAGTACTACGTTCGCGTGCGCGTTTTGGGCGAGCCCGCCGAGGGTAGCAGCAGGCCCGAGAAGATCTTCGAGGCGCAGAAGCCTGTGCTGGTGTTGCCTCCCTCTCCCGAGGATGCGCCGTTCAATGTGACGTCTCAGGATGTCAACTATACCATGTCTAAGAGCAAGAACCTCCGGAAGAGCATGTTCTCTAACAAGCTGGGCAAGTTCACCGCGAGCGCCGCGCAGCCTCCGGCCGTGCACGTGGGAGCGGATGCGAGGACTGCTTCCGACACGGCAGTGACCGTACAGCTGGGCTTCGAGCCTGTGACGTCCGATGTTGCGCCGCCCACGGTGAAGTCGGTTTCGGCGAAGCTTGTATCTAGCACGTACTACGGTGCTACGCCGGCGAGGGGCCTCCCCGATATGGGCGGCAGGCCAGAATACGCCATCGAGCCTCCTCGGCTCGCTTACAAGACGAATGTGCCGCTCTTCAACACAGACATTGACCGGGTTACGTGGCGACTGCAATGCGCCAACATGAGGCGAGATTCGGGATACTCTACGGACAACTGCGAGAGCGATAGCTCCACCGGGAGGAAGTCGAAGAAACGCTCTTCCAAGGCCGACAAGGTATCGCACGCCGCTACTCTCTACATCCCCTTCAAGGTGCCGTCCAAGAACAAGGTCTTGCTGCCGACGTTCCACTCGTGCCTCATTTCTAGGGTGTATGCGCTTAGTCTTACCCTGACCGTGGGCCCCGCTAACACGACGGTGTCACTCATGGTTCCTCTACAAGTGGCTGTTGAGCCCTCTGAGGAGAGCATTGGGGAAGAGGATATTGGTGAAGATATTGAGGAGTATCTCACTCCTCGTGTCATTAGGGTGCCGGACAATGATGACGTTGTCCGACATGCTCTGCCAGGCTATGCTTGAGATGTCGGGGCAGAAAAGATGAAAGAAAAAAAAATCGGCGAGCTATGTCATGTGTAACGATTTCCTATGTTTCTATTCGGTTGGTTTCTTGCATTGGGTCTGTTTTTTTTTTCTTTCTTTTCTTTCCTTCCTTCTGTGTCTACTTTTCTCTATTCTCTCCCGCTCAGGTCTGCTGGCGTTTTGATTCTTCTAAGATTCCCTGTTTGCTTTTCAACACATAAGAGAGCGGGTTGGCATAAACGGACTCTGGGAACCTTCGATTTCTCTTTTCCACAATGGTTTTTGGTTGGCACGCAAATGCGTGATGTGGTGATGTTGACCAGGAAGGAAACGATTATACCCGAATTGATAGACGGCTGGACTGGAATGCTGGTGCTTGCTTTATCATTAGATGATGACCTGTTTATATGCATCGCATCAAATGCAGTATATTGAATAATAAGACTAATTGAATTATTACATTGCATCTGCTTCGTTATCGAGTCATCGTGATGCAAGAATCGTAGCTGGGAATTTAGGTTTATCTCTGGGTGTGCAAGTTGCCACGTGCGAGTTCGATTGATTTTGGTAATACCGTCGCGGAAGGAGCAACCATTACTTCGTATTTGGTACTCATCCGCGGGTGCTACTTGATGATTTCTTCTCTCATCTTAAGCTTAAGTCAAGATCCAGAGCCCTCTAAACTCCGGAGGGAACGCATACACAGTCCAACAGTCCACGGTCTCGCAAAGTAACGCTGAACCCTATTATCTGATATTTTACCCCAGACCTTGCGGACCTCTTGGCAGGCTCTGCCCCTGCAGCAGGCAAGGGGCGCCCAATCGAATGTTTCGAAACCAGACCTAAATCTCCAAAGACCCCCCCTTCAGGAACGAATGATAAGAGGACTTGGATGCTCGCGTCAAAAAGCCGAACCAAGATTTGCCAGATTGCTTCACCGATTCCATTCTTCGAAATCCAGAACTCTCTTCTCCCTTCGCTCCTTTTATCCTGCTAGACATCGTCGCTCTCTTAACTTTTGTTGGATGAAACGGACATCCCTGACGTAGAATTTTCCAATTGATCCTTTCCTTCGAAACACAGCTCCCCCTGTCCCGGTCGTTACTACGCCAAGAGCCTCCGATCCTAGTCGCCGTTGTCGAGATTCGCGACGACGTGCCACTCCCGGCCGAAAATACAGAGAATCGGCAATAGCCCAGGCGGTCTGTCCCATTTCTCGCGATAGGCGCTCTTTATTTGTTCTCTTAGTTCTCCTTGAGGCGCTCTATCCATCCCGATTCGACGCCCTCCCCGCGCCCCCCCTTTTTCGCCCGGCCAAACGAAACCGAGCCCATTGACGAAATTCTCCGACGTTGAGCAAGGTGACAAGGAAGGCTTGTGGAGTCTTGAACCGTGACACGATACCGCGACAAGCTTGTTTTTCGAGTTCGGCCGCTTAATGTTTGCGTATTTATGATAAGTCTTGCTACTCTTGCACTGCGATCGGCATGCGCAACCTCGCCTCTACGGCCCTGGGGGCGCTTGTGTCCTTGTCCTATATCCAAGCTTCCAATGCCTTTTACATTCCAGGTAAGAGGGGAACCCTGCGACGTTCCTACGATCAGCCCTCCCGGCAACCCTTCGCTTCCGTATGTTGATCGTTAGATTCCCTAGGCTTCTCGATAAAAAGCTACAACGATGGCGAACAAATCCCCGTCCTCGTCAACAAGGTGTACTCCGACAACACCCAGCTCCAGTACGGTTACTACGACCTTCCCTTCGTATGTCCCCCGACAGGCGAGCAGCACTCAGGCCTTCTCAGCGGCAAGAACGTGCCCCTAAATCTCGGCGAAGTCCTCCGCGGCGACCGCATCAAGACGTCGGATATCGATCTCAGGATGGGCGAGGACAAGGAATGCGCCATGCTCTGCAACCTCGAGCTCAACCGCGCCAAGGTCGAGCGGGCGAGGGACCTCGTCGAGGATGGGTATGTGGTCGAATGGATCGTCGATAACCTCCCCGGCGCGACGAGCTTCGTGACCACGGACAAGTCGAAGAAGTACTACGCCGCGGGCTTCAAGCTGGGTTCGATCGAGGTCGGCCCCACGGGTGAGGAAAAGGTTCTTCTCAACAACCATCATACGATTGTTATCCGGTACAGGAGAGCGCCGGGTCGCGCGGGGGATCAGGGCGGCAAGGTGGTTGTTGGCTTCGAGGTCTACCCGAAGAGCATTGGCGTTGAGAACCCCATGAACGATATCGGTTGCCCGTTCGACATGCAGCACATTACACACAATCTAGAGCTCCGACTCCCGCCCAGGAGTGAGGACGAAACCGACGAGGATGCCGAGCGCTCGCTCATGTCGGTCCGCTACACTTACTCGGTCTACTTCCGCGAAGATGAATCGATTGAGTGGAACCGACGGTGGGATCTCTACTTTGTCAACCAGGAGGATGGGAACAGGATCCACTGGCTCGCGATTGTGAATTCGCTCATCATTTGCGGGCTTCTGACCACGGTTGTTGCGATTATCCTAGCCAAGACGATTCGCGCCGACATCAAGAGTTACAAGGATATCAAGGCCGAGGAGGGCCGGTCCAAGCTCAAGCTCAAACCCCTCCCCTCACCAGGTGCCGGGGAGAAGACTGGGGGTGGTCTCCTGAGCCAGGGCCCCACGGAGGAGGACGATGATCACCTCGATTCTGACGACGAGGCCTTCGAGGATGCCAGTGGATGGAAGCTTCTGCACTCGGATGTCTTCAGGACGCCTGCGTATGGATATCTCCTGGCGGCGTTGGTAGGGTCAGGAATGCAGTTGCTTCTCATGGCTCTCGGCCTGGTTCTTCTGAGCGCGTTTGGCGTGTTGAACCCCAGCTTCCGCGGCGGCTTCATTAGCGTCGGCATGGGTCTGTTCATCTTCAACGGCTTGTTCAGCGGATACTTTTCGGCGCGGGTGTTCAAGACGCTCGACGGCCAGAGCTGGCGCCGCAACGCGCTTGTCACGGCGCTCTTCGTCCCCGGCCTACTGTTCGTCGTCGTCTTCATGCTGAACTTATTCGTGTGGGCGCAGGCATCCAGCACGGCCATCCCCTTCAGCACGTTAATTGCGCTCATCGTCCTGTGGTTCTGCATCCAGGTGCCCCTCGTCTACGTTGGCTCGTGGTACGGCTTCAACAACGCGGCGGCGTGGGAGCACCCGACGAAAGCGACGTCGATCGCGCGCCAGGTCCCGCCGCAGTCGTGGTACCTCCAACCCTTCCAGACGATCCTCTTCGCGGGGCTCATCCCCTTCGCCGTCATCTTCATCGAGCTCCTCTTCGTGTTCCGGTCGGTGTGGCAGGACAAGAGCGGGTACTACTACGTCTTCGGGTTCCTGGCCGTCGTGTCGTTCATCCTCATGGTGACCGTGGCCGAGGTGACCATCGTGTCGGTGTTCTTGCAGCTCTGCGCCGAGAACCATAACTGGTGGTGGCGGTCGTTCTTGGTGGGCGGGAGCAGCTCGGTGTGGGTGTTTGCTTACTGCGTGTGGTATTACTTTTTTAAACTCAATATTACGGGCTTTGTGAGCACGATGCTTTTCTTTGGGTATAGTTTCATGGCGTGTTGCGTTTATGGGTTGTTGACGGGGACGGTTGGGTTCCTGAGCGCGTATGCGTTTATTAGGAGGATTTACGGGTGAGTTTTCCTTTTGCTTCAGTTACTTCTTTTCCCTGTTTCCCCCTTTTATGGCGTTGCTAACTGTTTCGTTTTCTTTGGAACAGCGCTATTAAAGTCGACTAAGACGGCATGCTTTGGTTGTTTGAATAGTTTTCGGTGTTTTTTTTTAGGTCAACCTAGAGATGTTTTCTTATATATTTACGCCTTTCTTCTTGGTCTGCATCAGCCGCTGGCGATGGAGCTTTATTTTGGGGTCGGATGAAAATCATGAACACACAAGCGAACGGAGACGGGCGTTCATTCTTATTATACCACTCTTACTTCCTGGGGCTGGTCTTATGCTTGGTTTTCTTACTTGTTTTTAATCATCTGGGACGACTCTTTCTGTTTCCTCTCTTTACTTTCTTGGCCCGCCCTCTCCTTGTGTTGCTGCATGTGTTATCAGGTGCCAAGATGCTTGACTCAACGGAGACGGGGTATATTTTTCGCATGCTTGAGTGTGTCTGTATACGTATTTTGATGAAAAAGAAACGAGGCTAGGCTTCTCTTGCCTGAGAGATGACGTTAGTGTACAATCAACATGTTATCGTTTCCCCCGACCGAGTTGGCTGCTTCACTTCATCACCGTCTCGTCCATCGTCAATGACATTAGCGTGACAACAGGGCGTGAACCCCGCATGAAGTGTGGAGTGTGGTGCATGTCGAGGATGCCAAGGGCGCAAGTCTGCGCGGGTCTGCGCGGGTCTTCGGGAGAGAAGAAGTGCGGAATACATCCCATTGGAATCAAAACGGAAAGGTGGGGTTATTTTGGGAGGGGTCGAGAAGGAAGAGAGAGAGAGAGAACAGAGCGACTCGCGGGGAGAAGAATGGGACGACATCGGGCTCGGGATTGATCCGCGGTCATTTCGCTGGGCTGCAGGGGAGGTCTGGATTCATTGATCCAGCAATTGATTGATCAATTCCGGAATTAACTCTCTACGATACGGAACGATACCGGCGGGGTCCTGCGAAACTTCTTGGTGGCAAGGACGTTCACACAGAGAGAGAGAGAGAGAGAGAGCTCTAGCGCCAATTGAAACCGCAAACATACCCCCGCTTAAAACAGAGAAGAGAACAAAAAAGAGACGCACCGGGTAGAGGAACGGCGGCCTTGCCCTATGGAGGCAGGTCAATTGAATGCCTCAGCGATTCCGGGGAGCCGGTGGGGGGGAACTTTGAAGACTGGAGAGACTACATGTCGTCGTTAGCTCGAACCGAAATATACATACATCCCTATGTCCCCGACTCCGATGCTCCATTCTTTTTCTGGGTCACTTGTTCTTCTTCTGTTGTCTATATATCATCTCATTCCTTGTTGGAGCTTTCTAGATTTGCAGCTAGCATTTAGACACATTCACCTCACTTACACGGTCGACAATGGATTCCAACCAGTTCCGCGAGGCAGCAAAGGCCTCAATTGAGGATGGTAAAAACCGACCCTGATCACGTCCTTTCCTCTCCCCTCTGTTCGCACCAAGAACTCTCTTTCGCTAACTGGGAAAACCTCCCATTCTCCCCTCCGCCGCAGTCGCATCCTACTATGACAGCCTCCCAGACCTTAAGGTCGTCTCCTCCGTCCAGCCGGGCTACCTCCGCCCGCTCCTCCCCTCATCACCACCTCTCCAAGGCGAATCCTACGACGCCATCCGCGCCGATATCCAGTCCAAGATCCTCCCAGGAATAACGCACTGGCAAAGCCCCAACTTCATGGCCTTCTTCCCCTGCAGCGCCTCCTTCCCCGCGATGCTCGCCGACATGTACTCCAACGCCTTCAACGGCGCCCACTTCAACTGGATCTGCTCGCCCGCCGTCACCGAGCTCGAGACCGTCATGATGGACTGGCTGGCCCAGGCCCTCGCCCTGCCCGACTGCTTCCTCAGCACGGGGCCCACGCGCGGCGGCGGCGTCATCCAGGGGACCGCTTCCGAGGCCATCTTGACAGCCATGGTGGCCGCGCGGGACAAGTTCCTGCGCTCGCGCACGGCGCATCTCGCTGAGGATTCGGAGGAGAAGGAGGACGAGACCTGGCGGTTGAGGAGTAAGCTCGTGGCGCTGGGCTCGGATATGACGCATTCGAGCACCAAGAAAGCCGCCAAGATCTTAGGCGTGCGCTTCGGTACCGTCCCCGTGTCTCGCGCCACGGGATACGCCATGACGGCCGAGTCGCTAGCCAACAAGCTCCGCGACCTCCGCGCGAAGGGCCTCGAGCCGTTTTACCTCACCGCCACCCTGGGCACCACGGATACCTGCGCCATCGACGACCTCGAGGGAATCGTCGCCCTGCTAAAGGACGAGTCGCTCAACCCGAACGACGCCCTCTGGGTCCACCTCGACGCCGCCTACGCGGGAGCGGCCCTCATCTGCCCCGAGCACCAGACTTTCAACGCCCACCTCGCGCACTTCCACACCGTGGACTTCAACCCCCACAAATGGCTCCTCACAAACTTCGACTGCTCCGCCCTCTGGGTGCGCAACCGCGCCTGGCTCACCGACGCCCTCTCCGTCAACCCCGCCTACCTCCGCAACGACCTCTCCGATGCCGGCCTCGTCACCGACTACCGCGACTGGCAGATCCCCCTGGGCCGTCGCTTCAGGAGCCTGAAGCTTTGGTTCCTCATGCGCACCTACGGCATCGAAGGGCTGAGGGCCCACGTCAGGGGCGGCATCGCCCGCGGCGACCTCTTCGCGAACCTCGTCGCTGGGAGGACGGACCTGTTCGAGGTTATTGCGGGCCCGAGCTTTGCGCTTGTTGTGCTTAGGGTTGCGGGCGGCACTGATGAGGAGGAGAGTAATTTGCTGACGAAGAGGGTTTATGATGCTATTAGTGCTGAGGGCGAGTTTTTCCTTACGAGCTCGGTGCTGAAGGGGCTTTATGCTATTCGGGTTTGCGTCTCGGGAGCAAATGTTGGGGAGGATGAGGTGCGCAGGGTCTTCGACGCCTTGGTGAGGTGTACGGAGGAGGTGACTGGGCGGAAGAAGCAAGAAGCGGCTTAGACGAAGGTGGACCTGGTGGTTTCTCAAGAGAGAGAAGAAGCATACACTCTGTCACTCATGATTTACTCGGTATAGAACTGATCCCTTCTCAGTTTTAGTTTTATAATAGTTTTTACCATTTTCGGTAATCTACGATATGCGCCCATACAATGCAAAAGACATTATCTCATGAGGAGGAAACTAAAAGAGAAAAAAAAAAAAAAAGAAAAAAGAACTCTCAAATACTAGCTCTCCGTGGAGCCATTGTCCTCCTCAGCGCCTTCTTGGCCTCCGTCTCCTCCACCAGCGGCAACACGCCCTGTTCCTTAAGCTTCTGCAAATACTCCTTGCCGTATTTGTACCCCGTCTGATAGATCTCATCAAACTTGCCAAAGTCAAGTGTTCCGTAAGGGTCGATAGGAGGCCGCATATATTGACATCCGGGCATCGCCTTTGCGCGCTCCAGGGCATCGACACTCGAGACGTACGCAAGTCTCGCTTGGATTTCCGCCAGCGTCGGTGGGTTCGGGTAAGACGAGAACGGATTCCAGCGGTTGAGAATAACCCACATGCCAGACAGCGAGTCGCCGAACTTCTGAGGCGTATCGTCGTCGAGAGACCCGACGTCTACGGCGAAAATAGTGTCGGCACCCAACGCCCTCATGTGTGAGACCGTGAGGTTGTCAATGTACCCACCGTCGAGGAGCATGCTGCCCTCATCGCACAGCGGAGGCAATAGACCTGCGAGAGACATCGACGCGCGAATGTATCGCCAAGCGTACCCGCTAGTGTGAAACTCGGCTCGACTTTTGCTAATGTTTGTCGTGTTGCAATAGTATTCAAGCCAAAAGTCTTCCATCTGCGCGTTACCAAATGTCTTGAAGATGCCCCGGTTGAACTCGTGGCCGGTGGTATAAGACACGGAGGGGTAGGTTAGATCCAGGGCCATTCTCCAGATGCTGGCCATGCGCCCAGCAAACTTCTTCGCCAGCCCGAAAATGGGGACGACGTCTGCATGCCGCGCATACAGAGCACCGATAAAGGCTCCGATCGAGGTACCGCCAATCATATCGATCGGAATTCCAGCCTCTTCCATGGCGCGGATGATACCAATCTGAGCAATGCCTCTGGCACCTCCTCCGCCAAGGACGAGGCCGACCGATTTTCCGCACAGCTTTCTCGCTAGACGATGGAAGTCTCCCTTATACGGCGCCTCCAGCGAATAGTATGAGCTATGCCGGATTTTCTTGGAGGTGTATTTTTGAATTTCAGCCTGCAGGATTTGGACTCGTTCCTTGATTGCCTTGCCCAGCTTCCTCACGGGCGGGTGCTCAGGCACCGTATTGAGTCTGAACGGCATTTGAACGTGATAGTGTCCTCCGTTGATCCACACACGGTTTCTCAACCATGCCCTAGTCAGTCCCTGAGGTGAGTACCTCTCAGCATGCAAGAGCACAAGGGTCTTTCTGGCTGTCGATTTCATGCCAAGCATGAAGCGCTCGTACTCGCCAATCTCTGGAGAGCCCTCCGCTAGACCAACTAGCAGTATGCTATCAGCCTGCGAGATACATGTCTGCGTCCACGGAGAGTTCACATTTGTGTCTATAATGAAAATTAGTACAAACAGAACTACTTGGCAGTACATAATCCCAGAAAAATAAGGAACTTACCTGCGACATATAGTACGAGGCTGTACTTCTCCTCGAGATCAGCTAGATATTGAGATAGTTTCAGTTTACCCATCTTGTTAAACGCATGCCTGCCGAGATGGCTCAAGATGGCCTCTTGGTTCAGGGACGTGGCACCGTTTGGAGGACCAACTTGGGCGAGCGCGCTCATCAGCCTATTTCCAAACTCTACCACTGGAACTCCCGAGGTGACGGGGAGGATGGCAACGGTCCGCAAATTGACGATCGATGAGCCCTTGAACGATGCTGCCGCCGCCGCGCTGCCATCCTTTAGAATAAACTTGGATGGATCATCGAACAATGTTCTCATTCGGGAGGCAATAATCTTCGAAATTTTAATCGTAATGTTAGGATGCTCTTGCGCGAGACTGTTGAAAAGTGTGCGCGGGAATTTGACAAGTTCCGCGTCTCGAATGGCATGAAGCGTCCCTGGTCTCGTTGACTCAGTCAATACCTCCAACTCGCCCACACTCTCACCCTGGCCAAACTCGTCGCGGACTTTCACGCCGCCTTCCTTTTTGTCCTCGACCAGACGTAAACGTCCGTTGAGAACAATGTAAATGGCTTCACTCTCATCATTCTTGCGAAACATCACCTCTCCAGCGTTGACTTGCACCCACTCTAGTGCAAAGTCGATGTGGAGAATCAGGCGGGGCAAGAGGTTTGTAAGTCTCTTTGCCATAGTCAGGAGTGCGATGGGGTATTTATCGACGATGCGTTCAAGCGGTGCGCGGGGAAGGAAGCCAACATAGACATCCGTCTTCGCGACTACATCGATGAACGACCTGTACGAGGAGACGCTGCCAATATAGCCGGCCAGACCGCCTGGTTTAATGAGGGCCACGCTCCGGCGACTGCGGCGTCCGTTCTTCTTTGGCTTGTTGTCTTGGGCGACGTTATCTGGTGGGAATGGTGGGAATGGGATCGTATCTTCATCACCAGCACTTGGGCCAGAGAAACCACCGGACGTGTGTCTGTGGGGGTCTGGGAACATATCAATCGAGCCTTCATCGTGTGATGAGCATATATCGAGGAAGCCGTCGATAACGTAGTACAGCCCTGGACTCCGTTCGCCCTGCTCAATTAGCACGGAGCCCTTCGGGAAGAAGACAATCTCGACTTCGTGCTTCATGTCCAGAGCTAGGGCATGAGCACCTGGCGGGGTGCCCATGGCGACATTTGTCGATGCCATCGACTCGGTTTCGCCATCAGCTGACCCGTCTAAGGGACCCATGAAGCCGAAAGCATTGCTGCCGCCACCACCTACACTGCTGAAAACAACATTGCGGCTTTTATGGTCGAAAGAAGGCAGGCGAGGGGAACCCTCGGAGGATTCGGGCTCCCTCCGGCTGGTCGTTCCAGAACCAAAACCGAGTGCCTTGAACATACATTCCAGCACAGACACGCGGAACACATTGTCCTCATCTACGGACTCTCGCCCATGGTTAAACGGGCTCCGTGGCTTACCATCAAATGGATCAAAAGATCTCTGAGGGACCTGCCCATTCACCTCCTTCCGCTTATTCGTCTCTTTCCTTGGAAGATCTGGTGTCGGGTGAGACAGAAAATCGGTGGCAGTTGATAACCGACGCCCTGCGTGCCGGTCCAATTGAACATTAGATAGAAGATCTCCCGGGCTTGGAGAATGGTAAGGCGGGGTCTCTCGTGGCGGAGATATGGTCATGCCGCTAAGCGAGGTGCGATGCATAGACATAGACTGGAGCATGGCCTCTTTGCGCAAATTGGTGCTGCTCGGTGTGCGACGCTGCCTCGCAGTGGCGTTATGCAAGGCAATCCCCTTGTCCTGCTCGTCTTCGCCGATGCGCTCTCTCTCGCGCTCGAATTTTTGCTTGAGACGGTCCAACGGCTCACCTCGAAGGGGATTCGGTAACTGGCACATGGTGTACCGTACCACACTCTTTTCCGTATGTAGGACTTCTTCAGTCAGGCCAAGGTAGTTGTAAGCAGTTGCTAGCGTCACTCGCAGGAAGCGAGTGAGGATCAGATGAACAATTTGGGCGGTTGCCTTGGGGTAAGTTTTGATTAATCGACGGAAGGCACTTGCCGGTATGATGGCAATGGTCGTATCAACGGTGGCGCGAGCGATGATGTCGGGGTGTGCAGAGACGGAAGCCGCCCGTCGGTTTAGTGCCGGCCGGATCGGGGCATGAGATCTCCCGTCGTCAAGGGATACATGGGTGACTTTAGGCGTCTTAGCTTCAGACGAATACTGGAGGCCATCTGCCCCTTCAATTGGAGACTCTTGGTCCGGCAAGGGCGGTGTGACGTCTTTCGAACCGGACGGATCAGGAGTAGGTATCGAACTGCGTCCCCGAAAACCAGTCCGCGAAATATCCACAGACGAGGGACTAGTATTGGCCAAATCATCCTCAGGACTTCGCAGTCCGACGTCCTCTGTGAACAATGACATGATTGAAAACAGCGATGACATAGGAGCACCATTGCGCACCTCAGTTAGGAGTTGGTATCTCTGGTGGCTTGGACCGGGGTATCTATCGTCCTCGCCGGAGGAGTCGTAAAAGGAGGCACTGGGCGCTTCGCCAACCAGCGGCCTCGGGCCAGACTTCACAAAAATGTCCACAAGGCCATCAACAACAAGGCAGAAACCTTGTTCCTCCTCGAGGTTTAATGTTTCACCAGCGATAAGCTTTCGAGTTTGCATACTTCGAGTCAACTCATGGAACACGGGACGCTCAAGGTAGCCGAATATCTTGATAGCACTCAAGAATTCGTCCAGATAGCTTCCTAAACCGTACTTGATACCCTCTTCGTGAGCGCTCGGGAACATATCGACGTCGGGCTCCTTCCTTTGCGGTTCCGGCGGAAGACGAGAATACATGTTGAGGAGGCGGTATCTAACAACCCAAGTGACTGCTGAGATTATAGCCGCCAGAATGAGGGCCCTATGACGGACAAATTGTCAGTATATATGTAAATATATTCGAAAAAATGAAATGGGCTCTGACAGGGCTTACAAGGTTGTCGCGTTCATCGTTATTGTCCAGCTAGCTGAGAACAGGGAAAACAGAAGGGTCGGGATGGTGATCGTGGTCAACCGGATAGTCCAGTACAAGATTGATGAGATGAGGTGAAGAAGTGTGAGTATGAAGCGCCCGACGAACCCGGTCCAGGTCCCGGAAGAGCTAGGGTTTGCATGGTCCGCAGCAGCCATTGTGGCCAGAGCGGATGAATTAGAGGCATTCATCGCGTTTGAGAAAGGTCAAGGACTTTCACAGAGATGTTGGTAATAAGAAGCTCAACATCGTGCGTTCGAAGGGTTCGGCGCTAGCTTGTGGCCTGTAGCTTGTACGTAGCTGGGATAGGAGAGCCTATCATTCATACGATTTTGATGAGTAGAGCCATCTGTGGTCAAGCTCCGATAGGCCCTTCGAGATCACGACAGGTCAAAAATAATGACCAGGGAGGAAATACGACACCGGCAAGGAGAGTAGGGAAAAAGAGAAAACACAAAGAAAACAAACCCGCGGAGGTGCAGGCGACTCGTGGGCTCTTGAGAGGATGTTAGACAAGCACGTGGAAATCCAAGGAATGAAGACCCCAAGTCTCGGTCAGAAGCTCAAACGGGAATTGGAGCTAGCCGATACTGCCCGGTAGTTCTGCATATTGCCGAGCATTAGGCGATATAGAGCCTAACAGCAGGGGAAATATAACACTGCCACTAGTAGTGGGGTCCTTCCAGACTTGGCGGCTTGATCAATCTGAGGGATGACCTCATCACCTTCTGAGGATGCCCCGCCTCTTTCCAACTGGGAAGCAATGTACACCCGCGTGCTTCGTAGTTATCTCGAGCTTCGAGTCTGCCACCCCACTTCGCCTTCTCGTTTCCCAGGAGAGCATGTGTTAATTTTTAATGCATCCCTCAATTGACTTCATTCAATTCACATTCGCTAGAGTACCGTGGCTATAGCTGAATTTGCCTTGCCATGCCCTTTGGTCAGCTCGTGCTAGGCAGCCCTGGGGCTGGCAAGAGCACCTACTGCGATGGAAGTAAGTTTTTGGGCTTCGCCATCTTAGAAATCCCAAAATGCAACATGGCTAACTCCGCGTTTAAGTGCACCAGTTCCTAGGCGCCATCGGTAGAGCGTGCTCAGTTGTCAACCTCGACCCTGCTAATGACCATACCAATTACCCTTGCGCGATCGACATTCGGGACCTAGTGAAGCTGGAGGAGGCGATGGCGGACGACAAGCTAGGCCCCAATGGCGCCATGCTCTACGCTCTTGAAGAACTGGAGAACAATTTCGAGTGGTTAGAAGAAGGCTTGAAGGAGCTGGGCGAAGACTACGTTTTGTTCGATTGTCCTGGCCAGGTCGAGCTCTACACGCACCATCCGTCTCTGCGCAAGATTTTCTTCAAAATCCAAAAACTTGGGTATAGGGCACGGTGACCTCTCAAGCTAGCCCTTCTCTCAAGGTTGCGGCAAAGGCTAACAGGTTGAACGGATTGCAGCTAGTTGTGGTTCACTTGACCGACTGTATATGTCTAACCCAACCGTCGCTATATATCTCGAATCTCCTCCTCTCTCTCCGGGCAATGCTCCAAATGGATATGCCCCACGTCAACGTATTAACGAAGATCGATAAAATATCCGACTACGATCCGCTTCCCTACAACCTTGAGTACTACACAGATGTCGACGACTTGTCGCGCTTGCAACCATATCTCGAGGAAGAGACGCCCTCCCTGAGGAGCGACAAATTTAGCAGGCTTACGGAGGCGATCGCGGGAATGATTGAAAGCTACGGTCTTGTCAGATATGAGGTACTCGCTGTTGAGAACAAGCGCAGCATGATGCATCTCCTTCGCGTAATCGACCGCGCGGGCGGTTACGTCTTTGGTGGAGCTGAGGGGGCGAATGATACCGTATGGCAAGTCGCCATGAGGAACGAGTCTTCGATTATGGACATGCCGGATCTCCAGGAAAGATGGATCGATAATAAGGAAGCATATGACGAGATGGAGAAGCGAGAATGGGAGGAACAGATGGAGCGCCAGGCCGAGGCTTCGATGGACCTGGATGATGAGTGAAGTCCTGCCACACAGCTATGGATAATAAGGATGCGTCGAGTCACTTCAAAGCTCGGTAGGGTTGGTACGGATATCCCCTCACTGGTTCGGAAGACTCTTCTTGACGAGTCGACGAGCCTTTACATTGTGGGTAGTAGGGCGAAGAGGCGCGTCCCTTCTGACGAACCCTCATGACGGTGCTTGGCGTGGATATTCTGCGCCTACATGTATCGCCTACAAACCCTACCGTGAGCTCTACGATTATTGCTCAATGGCACCCGAAACTATTGCCTTGAGTGGGATAGCTTCTCCCATTTACAAACTTCGACGATATGTGATCGGAGGAAACACACGATGACACAGGGGACTAAGATGCTTTCACGAAATGAAGGATGCGAAGACCATCTTGTGGTAACCGGGGCGTGTATATACGCTGCATAGTGTAGTGTCAAATAAACCCTGTCAATGCATCCACCCCCTCGGTATTACTTCGTGTCGACATCTTCCCATGCATCAAAGTGGCGCGCTCAACTTGGAGCTCGCGGCTCGAGGGGGCTGCTGCATCCATTCTCTAAGAAGCGCGGTTCGGAAGTAGAATTACCCGGGGGTGTCTCGTATCTGGCACCGCATCTTCTCATAAGTATGGGAAGCTGGTCGCTGTCTTTGAAATGGACGACGCGTCAGGATACTGCGCTCGAAGATAGCCAAACACGCGGGCCTCGTGTAACAGAGAATCAGCGTGTTATGACCATGCAAAATCCGTCCAAGATTCCGAAAGACATTTCGACCACTGATGAGGCCTTAGCCAAAGGTGGTGAGGTGATTTCAAAACTCGTTGTTGTGAGTCCTCATTCAGCCTCACCATCCGATCCACTAAGGGATTCATCCATAACCTCATCCGCCATGGCGTCAACCCCATCCTTGCCGGGTTTTCCAAGAAGGGAGACGAGGGAGCCCGAACTACCGGACGCTGCATCCTCCTTGGCTGCTAAGATGAACTGCCTCGCGCGTCGCACAGCCTCCTGCTCGGCCTTGCGGATGGTGCCGCTCACACGAACGACCCTGAATATGCAACTGGAGCCCTCGGGGATGGGAATGCGGTTCATAAATGTGAGAGCAGCCCAGACCATACGGTAGTGAGCACGCGATGTCTTGACGATGAAAGTTGACGTCGCGCGAGATAGATATTTCACTGTTTCAAAGGGTTAGTAAAGCAGTGCCGATGAGTCGATATGTAGGCCGACAAATCGGAAAATTTCCTTACCAGAGAGGTTGCTTTCCATGGCGCCAGAGCCGTAGTCCCCGAAGAGTGAGGCGACCGCATTCTTTATGCCACGCGCGAGTGAGTGGGCATGAAGTTCGTCAACTGTTGGCCGGTGAAGCGCGACGTAAGCTGGTACGTTCGGCGGGACTGGTTTTGAGGGATCCGGAGGGTAAAGAATGTTTACCAGGAGATATCTTTCTTTTGTTCGAACCATCTTAACGGAGTCGTGAGGTGAATGTAGAGAATGGGTTAGGGTGTCCCAGCCTTGAAGATTTTTGCGATTGATGAGTCTATAATTGATGGATAATGCAATGAAGCGGCTTGATCAGAACAGTTTCTGCGGCCTAGTTCGCCTTGTAATTCTAGTAGCTTGCGACCTTCTCAGCACTAACAAGCATCCGGTTTAGTAGTTAATAGCGCCAAATTTAGTGAGGGTGGTCAGTGAAACACCGCTCAAGGTCAAGTCAAACCCACCACCACAGCTGGCCGAGCTCGAACCAATCAATCAATCAATTTGATCTGGGGAGCTTCTGGAGGCGTCACCATGACGAACAGAACCATCCATTTACATCCCCACAGTTACACTCCTACCAGTCGGAGACGAACTGGCGATAGTGCTGTCGAGGGTGCAAATTCTTGTCGTCTCTATTCCAAAAGCCCAGATTATAGAGCATCTCACCCTTACAAGTAGTAATTCTAACCCTGCATTTATAATGAGCTCCACTCCGCTTCGGGCTGCTATTCTGATAGTCTCCACGACTGCCGCCAAGGATCCGTCCGCCGATGCCTCCGAATCAGTACTGAGGAATGTTTTCGATTCGGAGGAAGGAAAATGGCAGGTTGTTAAGACGGCCATTGTCCCAGATGTAACAACTCAGATACAGCGCCAGCTCACGTCCTGGAGTGATGGGCCTGAGAAGGTGAACCTCATTGTTACCACTGGTGGCACTGGATTTGCGCAGGGCGATGATACACCCGAGGTATGGCGGAACCAGTGTGCGAATGGAGCTGTGTACAACAAGTACCGGCCCATACTCCATCTTGTTGCCTTGATAGAACTAAGTTAACCGTTGATCTGCAGGCCGTTGCTGCTGTCCTGCACAGGCCAGCACCTGGTTTAGTGCACGCTATGTTGAGTAGCTCCCTGGCAGTCACTCCATGTAAGTCAATTCCCTGCAATGTGTAACAGGATACCTAGTGTTCTCATCGGCTACGTAGTTGCTATGATGTCAAGACCGGTTGCTGGTGTTAGAAACGACACTATCATCGTGACTCTCCCCGGATCACCAAAAGGTGCAAGGGAAAACTTAGAGGCTATTATCAAAACGTTGCCCCATGCCTGTCTTCAAGCGTCAGGCGCCAATTCGAGGACTCTACATGCCGGTGGAGTTAAGAAATTAGAGGCGGACGCCGGGATATCTACGCAAGGCGGCCCCTCACCCCATCAGCATCACCACCATGGGTGTTCACACTCCCATGGACATGGTCACGGGCACGGGCACGGGCATGGCGGGCTCGTAAGACATACTAAACCGGGAGCCAACCCCATGTCAAACGACCCAAGCCTGGGACCGAGCCGTCGGCAGAGAGCTTCTCCGTACCCGATGCTAGACGTTTCGGAGGCCCTCGCCCTGATAGAGGAGCATACCCCGCGCCCCGACGTCGTGGTAACCAAAGTAGGCGTTGGGCTTGTTGGCTCCGTCCTGGCAGAGGATGTCATCGCTCGAGAGAATGTTCCCGCGTTCCGCGCAAGTATTGTCGATGGGTATGCTGTCGTTGTACCGTCCGACGGAAATATGAAGGGCATCTACCCCGTTACGGCGGTCTCGCATGCTGCACCCGGCGAAGAGAAACCTCTCAAAGAGGGAGAGATCGCTAGAATTACCACTGGGGCCCCTCTTCCTATCGGAGCCACTAGCGTAATCATGGTCGAAGACACTGTTCTCAAGAGCATGACTGATGACGGGACGGAGGAGGAAGAAGTTGAGATACTTGCCGAGGGAGTAAAGGAAGGGGAGAACATTAGGGAAGTGGGTAGTGATATCAAACAAGGCGCAAAGATCCTCTCTAAAGGCGAGAAGGTATCTGGCGTTGGCGGAGAGCTTGGTCTCCTTGCCGCGGTCGGTGTAGCGGAAGTCAAGACCTATCGTCGCCCCATTGTGGGCGTGCTATCTACAGGCGACGAGATTGTGGAGCACGATAGGCCAGGAGATCTCCGCCTCGGCGAGGTGCGGGATACAAACCGCATCACGCTGATGTCAGCAGTTCGCCAGTGGGGATTCGAAGCGATTGACCTTGGAATCGCCCGCGACAAACCAGGCACTCTCGAACAAACTCTCCGAGACGGCCTGCGACGCGTTGACATGATCATAACCACGGGTGGCGTCTCCATGGGCGAGCTCGACCTTCTCAAGCCGACGATCGAACGTGCCCTCGGCGGAACAATCCACTTCGGTAGGGTCAACATGAAGCCCGGCAAACCAACCACCTTCGCTACCGTGCCCGTGAAGACGAACTCTGGCGAGAGAATAGTCAAACCAATCTTCTCCCTTCCGGGTAACCCCGCGTCGGCGCTCGTCACATTCCATCTCTTCGTTCTGCCGTCGCTCCATCACCTTTCAGGGGAATCGCCTGCCGGCGTTCCGAGTGTGCCCGTCACTCTTTCGCATGATTTCCCTCTCGACAAGGGTCGTCCGGAATATCACCGCGCTTGCATCTCGGTCGGCCACGACGGTAGGCTGTCAGCTAGCAGCACGGGTGGACAGCGGAGTTCAAAGGTGGGGAGCTTGAAGACGGCCAATGCACTGTTATGTATGCCGAAGGGTGAAGGGTCGATGAAGAAGGGAAATACTGTTCAGGCGCTTCTCATTGCCCCTATCCAGCCATCTTAAGTGAGCTCCATTATCAGTAGGGGGCCTGGCGGGAGTTTGTCGGTCTTCTTAAGCTAGACAGTAAAGTTTTAATGCCTGGTACAGAGTCACTTGACACGATTTTCCAAATCCTCGTTCTGGATTAGCTCTTCATAAAGATGCTGAATATGCCATGCCGCCCCTTTCTTCGGAGACAAGACAAGGCCACTTGCTCTCCGGATCAACGCGGGGTTGGATAGCTATTATATACACCCGCCGCCTCGAAACCATGATAATCGATACTGGTACACGTAGTGAGGACACGCGATGAGCTCTTTCCGTATTTGCCCATTCTTTCCCAAACGCCAGTCCAAATGATAAAATAGTTGCTGCCACAGAAATGCTGATTAAAAACCCGTACGTATCCGGTGGATCCAGATTTGTCGCCCCCAGGCCATTTCGTTTTTAGTTTCCCAATATCGCTGTATAGCTCTGATGCTATATCTTCTTTCACGCCTTCTGGCCGAAGTCGCCGGCCTTACCGGAAACCAGAAGCCCAACGATGAGACCGAAGAGACCGAGGACGGAGCTGAAAATCTCGACGACAAGAATCTTGACGAAGCTGAAGGGGGATGTGTTAGAACAGCTATCCAGAGACTGAGGGGAGAAAGGTGGCTCTTATGTCAACATACAGCGAGGCATCAGCCGCATCGGCAAGGGCAGCACCGCTGCCGTTGATACCGACAGACACGCCGCAAACGAGGTTACACATGCCCACGGTGATACCACCCCAGAAGATGCCATACGCAACAAACGCGGTATTCGGAGAATCCATCCCCTCTCCGTCGAGAGCGTTAATCTTTGCCGTGAAGACGATGGACATGATGAGGCCGTAGATGGCGACGACTTCGCAGAAGATGATGGAAATGAGGTTCTTGGTTCGAATTCGGGGAGCTTTCACGCCGGCGCCGAGGATCGACGATCCTGTGATAAAGATACCCCTTCACGAGGAACCAGAAATGTCAGTCGTACGAAGTTCCCACCGGGATTAGAGGCGCGGATTAAAGGAAATGCCTGCTTCTCATTTGAAGTCCAAACTCACCAAGCAGCTCCGACGACGGAGAGACCCATGCAAAGAGCTACACCCGTACTCGCCCACGCCAGAGGAGATACGGATTCTATAAAGTTGCCGGGGCTGAAGGATTCGCCGCTACCGGTGAAGAGCATATCTAGGGAGCAAAAGCGCGTTAGTGTTCGTCCTCAGGCGATTCATCAAACCAGGAGCTGGACGGCCTACAAGCTCCAACCACCAACAGGGCGAAGGCTAAGACCCCGGAGCCATAATATGATAGACCCATCGTGCTGCTGGCCTCCAGTTGCGCAGAAATATCCGGTCCGGCCTCGAGAGGATTAAATTCGGTTGGCTTCGTTCGGATGGGGTTTCGTCTTGCGTCGCCGGGGGGGGCTCGAGCAGCTTGTTCGTTGATTCGCGAAGCTGGCTGATCGAGAGAGCTTTAACACGAATTCCCTTCCCTTCGAGATTACGGAAGCAGGAAGGTACGACACTGTGCATTGAGTACAATTGTACTTAAAAGGTAGCCTAAATTATCACGTGACAGAAAACAGTCAGCAGCCATGGAGGGAAATCGTCTTGAACGCCGCCTGCCTGAACACCCCCACCCTCAACTCTCCCCCTTTCCAAATCATATAAATACCCGATTCCCCATACCCCACGAACACCACTTACCACCACTTCATTCGACGATCGCGACGGCGGTATTATAACTTGTGAACAACGCACAAGCATTGTTTTTTAAGAGAAATCTACTTAAAAGAGACAGAGCCAAAATGGCAACGGGCGGCCAGTCGTTCTACGAGCTCTATCGCCGTAGCAGGTACGGTCAGCTGCAAGCCTTTGGCTAGCCTCGTCGCCACAACCACTTGGCCTCGAGCGAGCTCGTCGCCCTGTATCAATTTTTTGTGCTACACCTATCGTAAAACTAGTGCTAACTTTTGGGGGAAATTAAAATGCAGTATCGGCATGGCTCTGACAGATACCCTTGATGATCTCATCAGTGACGAGCGGATCAACCCTCAGCTGGCTATGAAGATCCTGGGTAACTTTGACCAGGCCATCACCGAGGCGCTGCAAAAGAACGTCAAGGCACGCCTGAGTTTCAAGGTCAGTTGGCTTGGCTGCATACTCTCTTTTGGCTGTGTGATTCGTCGTTATACTCATACTCCTTTGTGCCAATTTGCAGGGAAGCCTCGACACGTACAGATTCTGCGACGAAGTATGGACTTTCCTCATTCGAAACGTTCAATTCAAGATGGATGGATCCAGCGTTGCCGTCCAGGCCGACAAGGTCAAGATTGTCAGCTGCAACGCCAAGAAGCCTGGGGAGACCTAGAGGGCACGACACGTTGAGGCGACCCTCACAACGGTTGATTTTAGGGCGATGTTAGTCAAACGCCGGAGGCATATCGACTAAGTTTGGGCAACGTTGGTTTCTTATTCCGTTCAAGTACAGCAACACTCGGCATTAGGGTTCGGCGTTCAGGCTCAGCGAAAGGGTAAAGGGTTCATTAGTTTGGTTTGTTTATATTTTTTTCCTCATTTGCAGCTCTGCTCGCATGTGACACTTTAGACCTTAGAATGTACAATTGAAACGCACTCCGGTCGTCTCACTCCTGCTCTCCAAAGATGTCGCATTTTGTGCTGTGATGTTCTTTTTCCTAGGCAAAAGGCCCTGATTGGCCAGTTTTCTGGCCGGGTTTTACCGAACCTCTCCCGAGGGATGAGCTCGTTCCAGCAACAGTTCCAATACTAGGCACCTGCGATTACACTACCTCATACAATTAGCCTTCTCCTTCATGCTCCAGAGACCATCGAGAAAGATCATGCCTGAACTTGACTGCCTCTGCCTATTTTCAAATGGAGGCACTCGCCGGTCTCGGTCTTGCCGGCAACGTCGTCCAGTTTGTTCAATTCGCGACCACGTTAATATCGGCGGGTGTTGAAATCTCCGACTCGCTCCAAGGCGCGACGCGTCAAATTATCGAGTTGGAAAAGATATATACCAGGCTCAGCGTGTTTACCTCGGAGCTCCGGAAGCCCAAGAGTGATGCTTGTTCAGATACGTATTTGCAACGCTTGGCCGCTAGCCTAAGCAGTGTCAGCCAGGAATCCGATCTGGAGCTGCAGACACACATTCGATCGCTCGAAGACCTAGCTGATGATTGTAAGCTCGTCTGCGGCCAATTGCTGGATGTCCTGCGGGCTCTTCGTGTTGATGGGTCGAGCCGCCGCCCGTTCAAGTCGTTCATGGCTGCGTTGAAAACCGCCTGGAGCAGCAAGAGGATACAAGCGCTTGAAGATACCCTTCGACGGTTTCAAAGCGTCATATCCCTTCACTTCTTCCCACTTCTAAGGTACAACTCCCCCTGAGTGTTTCCTGCTCTCCTACTCTATCCCGGATTTCCTTCTAGTACATTGGAACTCCACTCAACTCTTGATGCTTCTAGTTTCCAGCAGTTGGCCACTTTGCAGACACTAAATAGATTGAGGGATGAAGGCGCCAAACTGAGGGTGGACCAGTCTACAAAACTTGATGCCCTTGCTGAAAGACTCCAAGCCCTGCAGCAGGAGCTTCGATGGAGACCACCAACAGCAATGAAACGCACCCCCTCAGTCCCCTTTACTCGAACCTCCACTGGCAGTACGGCATTGCCCTCCGACACCGGCAATCTCCTAGATGACTCGGTTTTGCCTCTGTCCACTCCTCACGGCCCTTCCCTCACCGAAAATGATATCAAGCAACTAGAGGATGGGATTTCAACTCTACTGCTAACTCAGAAGGATTTAGCCCTCATGGCGAAAGAGCAGGCCTTCCTGAGAAGCCTAAATTTCGCATCTCGAACTAATCGTTTTGAGGATATCCCAATTGCGCACAAGGACACATTCCAATGGATTATAGACCCCTCTCTGCCCTCGTCGCCACTGTCCACGTCATCGCAAGTGGATGACGTTGAGGCTCAACGTCGCCATTCTCTATGTCGGTGGCTCCGTCATGAGAATGGAATATTCTGGATATCTGGAAAGGCCGGGTGCGGCAAGTCGACACTCATGAAAATGATAGCCGGCCACGATACGACTCGTCAGCTTCTTGAGCAATGGGCGAGCCCTAAGAAGAGCGTCATTGCAGCCCACTATTTCTGGACGGCAGGTTCGGCCATGCAAAATTCTCAACAGGGACTCATCCAGACTCTGCTTTACGATATATTTCGCATGTCTCCAGAGCAGATTCCTGAACTGATGCCTACCCGATGGGCGAAGCTGGAGCAGCAGTCTACTACAGAAACAGCGGATGCAGGGGGAGAGTGGACCATGCCCGAACTCCTACACACGCTGCAGCAGCTTTCGTCTAGCCGGTCCCTGTCAGCGCGATACTGCATAATTATCGACGGCATTGACGAGTTCGACGGGGATCATTTCGAAATGTGCGAGTTCCTGAAGAGTTTGTCCAGTTCACCGAATTTTAAGTTTTGCGTCTCTAGCCGGCCGTGGAACGTCTTTGAGGATGCCTTTGGTGGAAATCCGTCGTCCCGAAAAGTATGCGTCCACGACCTCACGCGACGAGATATTTTGGCCTTCGCGCAGAGTCGCATGGCGGAACACCCCCGGTGGAAGGAACCGTACTTTTCTGCCGCTCAGATGGACGGCATCATTCAGAACATCACCGAGAGGGCACGGGGTGTGTTTTTGTGGGTATTCCTGGTGACGCGGTCGCTTCGAGACGGGCTTGTGAATGGAGACACAATGCTCGATTTGCAGAAGAGGCTCGAGAGCCTGCCAATGGATCTTGAAGCCTTCTTCAGACACATGATGGACACTATTGACCCGATCTACCATGAGAGGATGGCGCGAGTCCTGAGCATTGCCGTAAACGCCAAGGAGTCGTTGAGTCTCCAGTTCTACTACATGCACGAGTTCGAGGAAGAAGATGTAGACTATGCCTTGCACAAGCCAGTTGAGTGGTATTTCGTTGATCAGATAGAAGACTCCCTCGAGCAGTGCCGGCGCCGGATTAATGCGCGATGCGGCGGCCTCCTCGAAGTTAAGGACCATCGAGTTGAATTTCTGCACCGCACGGTGAGGGACTTTCTCCTAACGCGCGACATGAGCGAGTATCTACGTCAAAAGAGTGGTTCCGATTTCCGAGTCAGCCTATCGACCCTCAGGGCTTTTATTTTTCTGTTCCGGTTTTGGTCTCACTCGAACGAGGAGACGCGTCTGACGGCCGAATTTCCACGATGGAACTGGAACCAGGCAATGGCATATGCTAATGACGCTATTAAAGAATCTAAAGAAGCCTCTTTTGCCTTGCTTGATGCCGTCAATGATCATTATATGAGCTTTCCTTTCCCCAACGACCGCACGGCCCTAGGTGTCGAGACACACCACGCCTTTCTCTCTTCACTCCTCATAGCAGGTGTCGAAGAGTACGTTTGTGCGAGGTTGGATGACGACGTGTGGCTCTTTGGAAATCTCGAGGGTTCTCCAATCTGCGAGATCATCGACCGCGCGAGGTGGGACGCCCATCACGCCAATATCATTACCAGCCTTCTGGCCTCTGATCTGGACTGTGACATCAATCAGGACTACGATCCCTACAAACTTTACGATTTTCAATCTTCCGATGACGAAATCAAGGAAGAAGAAGATCCCTTATTACTAGCCGGTGGCGGGCAGGTTCTTGGTGACGATGGTGGTGAAAATCCCGACGAAGCAGCAAGCGGGATTGGGAAAGAACGCGTAGACATGCTTAGTAGCTACGATGGTATTGATAGTGAGGACGACGACACCGACGCCGGCTCTCTCTCCCCGTGGCACCGGTTACTGCATCGAGTGTATCACAACCGAGATGACGTCTCGTTGAGGACTGCGGTCGAAAACTCACTCTTCTCGATATTCCTTCAACACGGCGCTCGCAAAGAAGCCCGGCTCAAGGAATCGGGCTGGCTCCCTTGCACCCACGTTGTCGTAGGCATGATTCGCAACCGGGAAAGCTACAAGTTCGGCCGCCAGTGCGTTACTGTGTTGGACCAGTTCCTTCTGGGAGACGCGTCGGACGTCAGACTCCAGTTAGACGAGATATTGGGGGTCATACCCGACGAGCTATGCGATTTGGCGAATCAGCCACGAGAACAGAGGCGATCCCAGTTCGTCGCAGAGGTCTTACAGAGATTAATATGTAATGGGGTTAAGGTTGGAGTGAGTATGGAAAGCCTCGTTTCCCAAATCGAAAGGTCGTTTCCAGGGGTCACAGGATCAATCTTGGTAGACCTAATCTGCCATAGAAAGGAGTCGGCATACTTCTATTCTCGATCTGGAGTCAGGGGGAGGAAGCGAAAGGCTATCGCGTCAAAATTTCGGCCGAATAAACGGGCGCATTTAGGATGAAGGTAGCCTTGCCGACCGAGATTCGAGTAGTAGCAAGTGTCTTATTGATCTGGCTGAAGTACATCTGCGAATTGGGACAAGTTGAAGGAGTTGTAGAACCGGAACAGGATTAGGATTATGTACTGGAGCGGATTGGAGGAATCAGAAAACAACATGCTCGACACCTCCATCGAAATTCCAGCAGTCGCAGTGATACCCGCCAGTGCTGGCATTTCCGTTTTCGACTTTCCGCCACTATGAATGACTACGTTCCTAGTGAAATGAAATGTGTCGTCGGACTGGAAAAAGACTCTTTGATAATGGAATGAGAGTGTTTTCCGCCCCCATGTTTCATCATTGAGGCTCTGTATAGCGGCCATTGTTCAATGTTCATTGTACGCAGATGTGGTTACCGCAGTGGCAGGATCCACCAGGGCCGCGCCCCTATTGGCAAACCACTCCGCCAACATCAACCCGCCGCAGCCGAGACAAACGTCACTCACGTTGATAACATCAATCTGATAATACATACACACACTCCCGCGTTCTAAACTCCATCCCGTAAACATGGTCCGCCGGCGCAATCCTCCGCGCCCATCCTCGCCATCGCCAGCTCCTGCCAAAGCGAACGTACAGCCGAATAAAATGACCCAGCGCGATGCCGGAGAACAGCAGCCGCTGCTCCCCAGGAAGCCTGAGGAGAAGGCACCAAGTCCGGCGAGCCGCTGGATCCTCTTAGCTATTGCTAGTGGCGCATGTGCAGCCTTCAACGGCATGTTCGCGAAGCTGTAAGATTTTTATGGACTTTTTATTTCACCGAAATCCCTGCATCTTTCAAGGTGTTCATTTCATTTTGATTTTTATATTTTTGTATATAAGTACCATTATTCTCTTTAAAATACTAAAGAAGGGTATAGGACGACGACGGAGTTAACCTCCAGTCTTGCGGTTCATATCGCGCATGCTCTGGGCCTCACATCTCGCCTCAATGTAGTCGAGCTCGTGATTCGATGCGTACGTCCCAACTCCTCAATTCATGTGCTTATGCTACATATGAGTCCCCATTACTAAAACTAGAGAACAACTTTCCAGATGTTCTTCGGACTAAACCTAGCATTCAACGGCGTCATGTGGTCCCTGTACACGTCCGCTCTCGCCAAGGGCAACTCGACGACCCAGGTCTCCATCATGAACACATCTACTAACTTTATGGTCACGGCCATCCTTGGCTTTGCTGTTTTCTCTGAGGCGCTTCCGCCTTTGTGGTGGGCTGGTGCGGCGCTGTTGGTGGCGGGTAATGTTATCCTTGGCCGGGCCGAAAACAACTCGTCGTCGGCATCAGATGGCAAGGGAGAAGAGCCCGAAGCTAGTGGGGAGGATTCTACTGGTGGTATCTTGTCCGGTGATGGTGATGGAGAGAGGTGAAAGAAGCCATGTTGGAACATATAGACTGGTAGAAATATGATATGCAATTTGTCGAAACCTCTATACCGTCGGTCTGAGAATAAAAAGACGCTTTGTAACCTATTTCCTAACTAGCCGCTGTTCACGCTGCTAAATAACTCCGCTAAACGCCCAGTATCCCCAGAATACGTATACACAAATATGCAAAACCAGCAAGCAATCGCAGGGCATTCTAGGAATGTCCCGCCTCATCATGACCGGCTATCCAATTCTAAACCATCGTCATCCACCAGCTCCTCATCGCCATCCATAATCTGCCCACCCCTCGCCCTATCATCAGTCGAATGTCCCAAGCGGATCCTTCCCCTAGAGGCAACCGACACCTTATCCGACACCCATTCCGCAGCCTTTAGCAAGAGCTGCCAAAGCCGCTCGTGGCTCTCCTGGAGCTCGTGGTCGTCGCGTGGGTGTTCCGCCGCCTCGGCCTTGAACTGATACTTGAGACAGTCTTTGACCGTTATAAGGCCGGTGAGTTTCCCGTGGTACTCGACGAGGATGACCCGCGGGCCGATCTTGCGGAAAAGCTCCATGACGGTCTCGAGGGGCAAGCGGGGATGTACGGTTACGGGCGTGGCGTCGACGTAGCGACCGAAGGATATGGAAGTGGACGAGGTGGTGGAGTCGGTGCTAACCATGACCGTTGGGGTAGTGGGACCGACCGCGTAACGCGGTGAGGTGGTAGAGAATACGCAACGCGCACTCGGCTCGAGGCGGCGCTCTCTCTTGGCCTTGTCGATGGCGTATCGAAGTTCGGTGCGGCCAATGTAGCCTACTAAAGTCTTGGAGTGGTCATCCTGCACAATGGGGAACCCTTGATACCTGCCATCGGCGAGAATCTGCTCGACATCCCCGAGCGTCAAGCCCGTGGCGGGGAGTGAGACGATCGTCTCAGTCATGGCGCGAGACACGGGCACGCCAAAGTTGTGTTCCTCTTTGCTGTCCAGGTACGGCATGCCACTAGCCCAGATGGCTTGGTCGGCAATGCCTGCCTTACCGAAGCGCTCGGAAACGGCTTTGGTAACACCCACAACAATCATGGTGGGCAGAATGTAAGTCAGGGCACCTGTCAGCTCAAACATGATAACCACCACGGACACAGTGATGTGCATGATACCGCCAAGGGCTGCAGCCGCGCCGAGAAGAGCATAGGCACCAGGCGTGATGCATGGCTCATCCGGCTTACAGGCCGCGAAGAAAACGCTTGAAGGGTTTGCCTGTTGCATTCCCTCCACGATGATTCCCACGGTCCTCCCAAACAGCGCGCCGATGGCCATGGATGGTACGAAAATGCCACAGGGAATTCTGGCGCCATATGATACAATGGTCAAAAAGATGCGAAGAAGAGTCGCGATGACAAGCGACATAACGTTCAGGAATCGTTGGTTCGGATCACAAAGGCCGTGGTAGTCCTCTCCCTCACATTCAGAGAAGAGGATTTCCATGCTCTCGGTCATGTCAATCCGGACGAAGGGATTCGGATAGCAAAGAATAGCAGTGCCCATAGCCAACAGAGAAACCTCGAGAATAGCGTACTTAACCAAGTACTTCTTTCGAAATGCCTGGGCGCGGAGGTTCCATTTGATGACGAACGCGCCGTAGAGACCTCCGAAAATGCCGAGGATGATGAAGAAAAAGATTTCGAAGAAATGCCACGACCTGTCGTACGTGACTTGGAACATGACAAGTTGGCCGGTTCTGAAGGGGTTCACTGCTGCTAGGATCGCCGTAGCCACCAGGGCACAAAAGTAGCTTCGCCATATGGTCTTGAGGGGGAAATAGCCCGACATCTCTTCAAGGGAGAATATGACACCTCCGATAGGGCTGCCGAAAGCGACTGCCACCCCAGCCGCAGCACAGGCGCAGAGAATCTCGCGATAGCTGGACGCATTGCGCTTGTACTTGTTGAACAGTCTGGAAATGACGCTGCCGGTACACACGGCGTAGTGAACGCTGGGCCCTTCTTTTCCTACCGATATACCAGAGCCGATGGTTAGGGGCAGAGTGATTGATTTGATGATGAGTGTCCAGAATCCGAGGAAGCCTTTCATGACGAAGCCCGCAATGATAACCTTGATCTCGGAAATCCCCGATCCGGCGGCATACGGCGCGAACGACTTAACAAGGGTTGCGGCCGTGAATGCGAAACCGCCCTGCATATGGTCTTGATTAGCACACAATCAAGTTGGAGGGCGGGTTTTCAGGCAATAACGGACAGAAAACAGGATATAAAAAATGTAGTTTAGGGGTTCGAAGCTCCATCTGTGCCAGTCGGCACATCCTCTATTCTCCCCCCAACAGCAAAAGCTCTCGTTGAGATAGAAACCCGATTTGCAGTAGCCAAGCCTGAAGTCGGCGAGCCACTCCGTTACTATACTAAGGAAAGCTGCGTTGAGGCCTATGGCGATACCGATCAGGGTGATTACTATCCAACCCTGTATCGCATCGTAGGTAACCCATAACCGCTGCTTTAACCCCGGAGGGCCATGGTCGTAGAGTCCGGCTACCTGTCGCCGCTTCGCTCTTCGTCTGGCTTGCTCGCGCGCTGCGTCTTGCACCCAGTCTATCTCCCATATTTTCTTTAGCATTTTCGGGTCTAATCGGATTCGTAAACAGAGCTTCGCGGTCGCATACCTATCGTGGTGAAGTCCTGAAGAACCATTAGCAAAGATTCGACGCCGACACAATGCACGGAAGGATCTTGATGTTGGCGATCGCTTACCTCATATCTCTTGATCTCTGCTATTTCCTCCTCGACCGGTTGTTCACCGGTATCGGTATGATCCACCTGTCCCCTTTCTGCGCTAGACACGGCATGTGATAATCTGCTCGACACGGATGGCCGTCGCACGGCAAGCCGCGGAAGCGTAGACGAGAATGATGTTGATGGAGAGCTCATTATATCGGAAGGCGAACCATTCTGCGCGAGGATTTCGAAGGATTTGCGAGTCGAAGGAAAAGAACGCTCGGAACGGATTCAAGTCGAGGGATTGTCTTAAGTCGCGGGCGTGGTCGTAATCAAGCTATGAGATGGGTTATTCCACTCCGATGCCTCGAATCGAAGCAAGACGAAGGCGAGGATCAATTGACGCGGCTGGACGAATTAGGCTGACGTTTTGAGCTGTCCTCTTGCAGCTTGCAGGTGGGTCATGCACTTTGTCCAAGTCTTGGTCTAACAAAGTCGAGACTGATCAATCCTGGTCCCAGCACGGTCGATAAGTGCGATTAGTGCCTGCGACCCCCAAGCCACAGCGGCAGTTGCGCACTGTTCTCCCCCAAAACTTAGTCCAACCCAACTGATACGCCCCCACCATCATTGCTTAACGCTTTGTTCCCAGGCTGCTCCAAGGCCTGACCTGGCGGATGAATAATAACCTGAACAATTGAAGCTCAAGCCCACTTCTAAGTTCACCACGAAAACCTGCACTTAACGCGCCTGGGATTTCTTAGCGCGTCCTGTCCTTCTGGTCAACCTCACCATCACCCGTTGGCTTGAGCTTGAAATCTCCTAGTTAGGAAAATATCTATCAATCTGCTAAATCCTACACATCGTAGGTTAGCTTCCCCCTCCTAGAATCTAGCCCCCGACATCATCTCACGGAGAGCATGCCTTACAACACCACGGCCATTCCTCCACGGAAGGAAGCGGAGGCCACAGGACAAACTCAACTGCCATGTAAGTTGACGAGGCCATCACAGAAGCGCGCTTTCGAATACTAACACCACCATAGTATCGAGGGTCAAGAAGATTATTGGAACAGATCCAGACATTGCGATATGTTCTAACAATGCTGCCTTTGTCATCACCCTCGCAGCCGTGAGTCTGATTCTATCTCTGAGGCTCCCCCGCCATAGCTAACGAGGACTTCATAGGAGATGTTTGTCCAGCACCTGGCAAGTGCAGCTCACGACGCCACGAAGCTAGACAGCAAACCAAGGAAGAACATCCAGTATAAGGACATTGGTTAGTCCTCATTACACCGATACCTTAGACGGGCTTCGCGCCAGACTAACGTCGGTAACAGCCAATGCCGTGGCGGCGAATGACAATCTCGAGTTCCTCGAAGATGTCGTTCCCAAGACTCACACGTACAAGTCTATTAGGCAAAAGGCACAGGAGACCAGGGCTAAGTTGAATTCGGAGTTAGGGCTTGAGGACAAGCCCCTATCCAACGGAAAGAAGCAAAAGCTCCAAGTCAACGGCGCAAGGGTGATGAATGTCAGCAGGGCCACAGATGAACAGTCTGAAGACGCCAATGCGCAACTGGAATGGGAAGCGAGTCAAGCGGCGGGTGAGGACGTGCTAATGAGGGACTAGGGACCCTTCGCGGAGCTACTTCGACCTTCACGTAATAATTAATGACACAGTTATGATGCGTCTTGGATGGATTTTGGAGAGAGAGATATATTGACGCCTCGAGTGCTTGGACTGGTTTCACAGCGCCAATAATTCTTTTATGAAATCTTTGGGGTATGTATGAGCCTTTACGCCTACATCCTTTTGAACCTTTTTTATTTTCTTCGCCCTTACATTGCCTTTTCTCCATGTCGTATAACAAAAAGCATCATCACTCCTCCATTGCATCGGGATCTGTGTGAAATCCCGGCGGTAGCCGACCTTCGTTCAACATCTTTTCGAGCCGGATAATCTCTTCGAGACTTGACGCTTTCCTGATCATCTCCTGCAGCCGCTTCTTCTCCTTGTCCGTGAGTTTTATCCTGGAGAGCTTCGAAGTGTCTGCAACTCCGTCTGTGACAGCCGCGCCGAGACCACTGGACTTGACCCCCATAATCTCCGTCGCCAGAGATGTTGGCTTCTCTTCCGTTCCAAACAACTTCTTCGCGTGTTGCCGCTCCGCATCCTTCACCTTCTGGTAGTCCAAGAAGCGGACTGTAGGACACCTCCAGATAACCCAATACCGGTAGTGCTGAGAACACATACAGCCGTCAGTTAACTTCGCCTACATCACCCAGGGCCAGGGGAGTCGGGGAGCAAGCGCACCTCTTTCTTCGCGACAGGGTTATCCTTGAGGACCAAGTGTGTGAGCCGCTTGAAGGTCCCTAGCACATCTATGTCCGCTAGTTCGGCGAAATTATTGGAAGCGAGCACGAGGTTCTGTAGATTGGGGATCGAGCTTGCGATGGAAGGCTGAATGCTTGATACCCTATTTCTCGCGAGCAGTAAAGTCGTTATCCTAGGTGACAGGGGGAAGTTCCCCAGCACCTGGATGTCGTTGTCTGTGAAATCTATGGAATCATGGGGCTGGCCCGCGCCTTCGTAAGTAGCCATTCTGTGTGGGTATGCGGATGGAGGGGCAGAAACTCACCCCCGCAGCTCCCAAATTCTCAATAGCAGGGATTCGGTGGCCTATTCGTATGCGAAAATAATCGCTATCAACTCTGCTCTATGATCTAAGTGTAGCAATCTGCTCTTTTCAAAAACGCACCTCGAAGATCCAGCTCTCGCTCTTTGAGTGGGTTGAGGTAGGAGAGGGAATCCTTGATGAGGTCGGCGGTCAACCTCATCTTGGCGAGTTATCGTTACCTGCGTTTAGGGAAAGGAGTCGGGCGGGGGATGAGGCGATGATGAGGGGCGTCTCGGGTCGTGGGTCGCGGTATTCGGAGCGTTCGAGTCGGGTTCTTGAATATGACGTCCAATTTCTATTTCGATCGCGTGGGCAACTGCTTCAACCAAAACCATCAAAATATTGTGAATTGTTGCTGTTGGCTTAGAAGCTCCTATTGTCGGGATTTTCCGAGGAAATACCGAACACTCCATGTTTCAGGCGTGAGGTACCACGTAATTAGCTGCTTCAGGGACCTGCGACGGAGCTCTCCCTTCGTAGTCTTCGATGAAGGAGTGTGACCACCAAGCCCAGTGAGATACCATCGGATCTCGACCAGATACAGGATTCTCGACGGAAGCGTAATGGCGTTCGCCCTTGCGCCGCCGAAATCCTCATACTATCAATAACACGGCATCTCGGTTGACATTTCCACGAGTCGCATTTGGGTCGCGGTGACCCAACCCTCGACAACATGGACGAACGAGCGATTCTCGAGTTCTACCGGTTGCAGACGCTTTACCCGACCGAATGGCCCGAGGAAAACAACAGCGATGCGTCCGATAGCGAAGATGAAGTCAAGAAGAAGATGCAGAGACGGAAGTCGAGATACCAAGCGCTGGAACGGACGACAACCCGACGAAGCTTAATCGGAGCGGAATCCACAAGCAAAGGCGCAGGTGGGGGTGGAGGTGCCTTGGTGCAGAAGGACGAGCCTGATCCCTTAGGAACAACGGATAGCCTTGTAAGGACCTTGCGGCAGTTGGGTCTGCCAGTCCAAGAGAATGCCCGGCTGCGTGCGTTTCCACTCACGAGCCCTTGAAGATAGAGGGTGAAGCTGACCGTTTCCAGGAAACCGATTCCTCCTTTCTTCCACGACGTTTACTCCCTCGCTGTTCCTTTCGCAAGTGCACTCCACGGCCGACAGTCAGAGGCTCCTAGACGGCCTCAACATGCTCACGAGATCGATTGACGAGAAATCAGCATCGCTTAAAGTGCTTGTTGAGACCAACTTCGAACGTTTCGTCAAGGCCAAAGCCGCGATTGACAATGTGTACAAGGAGATGAAATATAGGGGCACTGAACCTCCACCCACGGGTCGCCCACGTGGCCATTCAAGACGCGAGAGTAGGAACAGTTTTCGCGCCAGCGGTGTCAATAATCCCCTCGTCTCACCGGTTAACGACCCGCGGAAGAGGAATGCCCTTGTTAAGGAGAGCGAGTATGGCGTACTAGGGATCAAGACCCCGCTTCTAGATGTCACCGCCAAAGCCGAGGACGTGTGGGGTCCCGCGCTCGGCGGGCGCGAGAAGGAGGAGCGTTTAAAGACTATCGCGGGCAACATCGACCGCTTCAAGGACTACACAGAACTGAGCTCCGCTATCGCGGATAGTATCAAAGGAAAGGATTACGAAAGTCTTGTGGAGGAGTATAACCGCGCTAGGAGGATAGCCGATGACGCCAGAGCCCTGGCTCAGCGATTGGGCAGCACAACGCCCACTGACTCAGAGCTTTACCAGCTCATACTCGCCTGCCGTATGTGGCATGACGTGGATGAGCAGATACAAGTGTTTAAGCGAGAGGTCTGGAGAAACCTTACGTCCGTCCAGACGATCGCAAAGGCGGACAACTTGCCAGGACACCCTGAGGATCGGCACATGGAGCTCATCTCTCTCCTCCTGGAGCTGGGTGTGGATGACAACCCCATCTGGCTCTGGCTCCTCAGCCGCTACGACTTCCTCAAGGGGAAGATACAGGCCACAGCGGATAGAGCCAAGGTTGAGATTGAAATCCTACGCCGTCGGCTTGCGAGCTCGGATAAACCGAGCCCACAGGTCACTGCATCTTATTTACGGTCCATGAGTCGCCAGCCTGTCCATAATAGACCATCCTCGCTCGACTCTAGCGACGTTGTTGAGCTTTGGGAGAAGATGTTCAGCTTCGTCAGTACAATGCTCTCGCAGCAGGGTCTGTTGGGAGAGATTGTGGGCTTCTGGCATATGGTGAGGGATTTTGTTAGTGGAACTACGCAGAAGACCTTGCCGGTTGGATACAATGGCGAGTCGAAGCAATTCCACAGGCTATCTGCCGAGGGGACGGTATCTTTGGAGAAAGCCATCGTTGAACTGGTCGATATCGTTCGGGACAACATCTTCGCCTTTTTCGCGGGGCTTCCTCCCGAGGACATTTCACTGCTGTTTTCTCCTCTGCCTCCCTCACCAAAGACTCCCGGTGGCCTGTCCTCGATGTCCGGGTCTCTATCACCGGGTGGGCCCCGCGACCCGCGATTTAATCTAGATCCGAACAATCTCCCACCGCCGTCACCAAAACGAGGTGAGGCCTGGGAGAAGTTTGCGTTCTGGCCTCCATGGTCTAACTCAATCAGCGGCGTGCACTACTTGTCCAAGATGCTCGCCCTTATTGGTGCAGGGGCTGCAGAGTTCGCGACTATTAAGCCCCTCGGAAGCGCGGACGGAGCTGCGGTCGAGAGACTGAAGGCCTTGGTTGGCGCGGCAAGAGAGAGGTCAGTAACGGCTCTTTGCGCAGCCTGGAACAAGGACGCCGAGAATATCAAGTTTGTCGAAGATTGGCATAGGGGTGACACCGGTGATGTGACGCGCATGCCAGCCAGTTTCGCCGCTTTCGAGGGCGCCCTACTCGCTGGCATGCAGAAGATTCTCTACATCTCAGAGGCGATGGCTAAGCCGGGCGCGGAGTTTATCGTCCTTCCACCACAAGCCAAGCTGTTGCAGATGGTCCGGAGTCAATATGTCACCACGCTCTATAAGGCGCTGAGCGGCATGGTTGAGAATGCCGAGCGGTCGTTGAAGCAAGCCGATGATGAGTGGACTACGGATGTTGACAGCGCTGCTGCAACAGCTGCAACAGTCTCCATGACAACTGGCAAGGGTACACTGGATCCGAGTGATAGAGTATGTCAACCTCCCCAACGCATTCTCTCCCCCTTCTCCTAGTTATACTCGTACTAACCTAGAGATCTAGAATGTTCGCATGCTTTTGACTCTTAGCAATCTTCAAGCCCTCCGGTCTCAGGTTGTGCCGGCTCTCAACACCCAGTTCGAGAATGCCTTCTCGGTCAAACTTACGGATGAGTCCAAGACTATCCGGGACGTACTGGGCCAGATTGATGCTCGGCTCTTCCAAACATATACCCGCCCAGCGGTCGAAAGCTTCCGTGGCATCATCAAGGCCGGCATCTCAGATCCTGAATGGAACCCACCCCCTGGCGTCAAGCCCACGGCGGCCAGACCCTACGTCTACGAGGTTCTCCTCGGTCTCGTCCTCGTCCACTCGCAAGTATCAACTACTGCCCCCTCCCTCACCTCCCAGGTCCTCTCCTTCCTCCTCGAGCAAATCAGCCGCGAGCTCCTCGACACCTACCGCACGCGGCACAAATACACGCTCGAAGCGCTCATGCAGGCCACCCTCGACGTTGAGTTCATCGCCCAGACGCTCAGCCAGTACACCACCGACAGGGCCTCGGAGCTGCAGGGGCAGGTGTACCAGGAACTCGATAGCCGCACGGACGATAGCACCAGGGCGAAGCTCCAGGGGGAGTTGCCGGAGATGCGGAGCGTGTTGAAGAAGTTGAGGGAGGCGAGTAAGATGGAGTTTGCGTGTTTTAGGAAACCGAAGAGGCCGCAGCAAGGTGATCGGCGGGATACTGCGATGAGTGGTTGAATATAGTCGTGGATCTGGGAGTAACCTTTTTTTCTTTTCTTTTTTTTTCTTATCCTCCTCTTGGTCGGTTAATTGTGTTAGGGGGGTGCATCTCTGTGTATATATGAGTAGATACGACGTGATGGCAACGGAGAAGTGCTCGATAGTATCTAAATCTCTGGGCCAGATGATGTGTAGGGTCCCTATGAAGCTTGTCTTTACGCAGTCGTCCTCGTCCATAACACGCTCAGGCTCAACAGCTCCGAGTCGAAGTCGATAGGAGCAGAAAAGATACGACGAATCCTCTAGAAAAGTGGGCGGCCACGTCGTTGATCACAATATTTGGTCAGCAGAGGGTAGGACGACTATCGCCAGCTCTCCTCATCATCGGCCTTATGCTTTCCATTAATCCCCAGTGTTGTATTCTACCCCCAAACAGCCAAAGATCCTATATTAAGCATCATCACAGTCTCCTCTCCAAGATCTGCTCTCACCCTTCACCCACTTTTTGATCGACCGAGACATCCCCAGCAGAAAAACAAAGAACGTTTTGGTATTTTTTTCTCCGTCATAAAGAAGAAACAGGAAAACACAAAAATCATAACGCCCCCTTTCATTTTTTTGTCCCTTGTTTTCAAAACTAAATCCTTATTTCGCCGATACGCCCTTGTCATTCCACGAGAGTTGAAAAGATCATGGCTCGAAGGTCTTGCGCGCCGTCTTTTTTTTTTTTTTCGTCCATTTAGTTTCCCTTTCATTATCGTGATCGTGAGACACGCCGGTGTTTCTTCCTGCCTCCCCCATCGACGTCTATAACTACCCTAGTGGTCACATCCTTCTCTTTTCCTCCCCTCTTTTCTTTTCTTTTCTTTTGCTTTTCTCTTGTTTTCGCCGTCGTAAAAGGGGGTTGCTGTCTTCAAAGCATTTCGTCGTAAACCCTCGTCGTCGATACCAAACCAGTTTTTTCTTCGTTTCGTTCCTCCTACATAACCAATTCCATTACCACATTTTGGCACCCCAACAGTTCGCGTTATATGGTGTCCTATAAAGAGGACACCCTCGTAGCATTCGATTACTCCTCCATGTTCATACCGCAGGCTTAGGCAGCAGTAAATGAGAACAGAAGGCCAGTTCTAACGAGCGGGAGTCTCCAGGGTCGAACTCCGGCTTATCCCTTCGAGACTGGACAACGTCAACTAAAAAATAGGGGGACAACTATTAGCTCTGAAAGATAAGAGAAGAAGTGTGAGGGGAAAGAACGTGTATGATGAAAACTTACAGTCCAGATCCAAATTATGGAAGAAAGCGGCAGTCACTGGGTCTGCCTCGTTACATAAAATCAACTTTCCGCTCTCGGCACGCTCAGTCGGCGGCAGCACTCGGCGAATGATCAACAACAGCCGCAAAAGACTCGCCAAGGTCTCTCCCTGGGACGTAAAGCTTCCGGGTTCGCGTTCGAGCGGCCACCCAACGCGAATTTCATCCTGTTCCCAGGCTTTAAAACTCCACGTGCTCTTCTCCACGCAATTCAGGAAGACGAGCGCAGTGATGAACATGGGAAATCCGATCTTGATCTTGCTGTCTTGGAGGATTCGTTGCATCCCGTTTAGAAGGGTCATCGAGGTGGCGTTTGCTTTCCTCTCGGCGGCGGCATTCAGCTGGAGGCACATGATTGTGTACACGTCCAGATCCGGTTTCTCAGATGTCTCTCTAATGTATCTGGGCTCCGAATTGTCTTCACCGGGACGCTTCTCCATCAATTTCCACTGGCGTTCTCGGTCGATAATTTCAACAAGGCCCCACAATTCTAGTGCCCGTCGAAGAAGATCACCGCCGGGCTCCTCAACCAACTGCGCCGCTGTTTCGAGCAATACGCGAACAAAGTGGGACGGCTCACGCTCAATAAGGACGGGCAACACCTGCCGCATGTAACCCTCAATAACGTTGGGGATGTCCTCGGCCTCGCAATCAATCATTACCGAGCGTGTCTTCGTTTCTGTTTCTGCGCTCTCGGGTGGCGGAGAAGACGGCGGTGTAACCAAGGTCTGGAACACCGGCAACAGTATATGGTGGCCAGTGTCGGGAAACTGAGACGCTTCCACAATAGTACCGGTATTCGCTATTCGCAAGGATGACTTCAAGAGGTTGTATCTCCTCTGGGCCAGAACCACCTGCACGCCAGCCGAGTACAAGTCTAGTTGCTCATGAAGGCGGGTCCGAACACAGCCGGAGCGCCACACGCGGGGAGAGAGGACTTTGCGGCAGGTATCGCACGGGTTCCCCTTGCCGCAGTTCTTGCGAAGGATCCGGCACCGTATACAAGCCCCAATCTTACGGACTTCTTGGACTTCCTTCCGCCGAGTAGGGTCGAACCTGGCTCTAGAGTGGCGGGGTCGACCATTCGCCGAGCCGTCGCCCGTGTCCATCCTAACACCACCCTTCTGCAGCGGCACAGGGGCCTGAAGAGCCTCGTGGTGGTGATGTGCTACCGCCGTAGGGCTAGTAGCCAAGTATGTTATCTCACCCCATGGGGGGCTCGAGGCATTCTGAGGTGGCAGGGGGTCGGTTATGGCATGGCTCGGTTCGGTAGTTGGGGCAAGAGAGGCTGTAACCTCCTCAGCAATAAGCTGGGGGTCAAGAAAAGACGGGTGTAGCCGTGCAGCCGCAGCGGCGGCAACCGAGAGGTTTGTCGAGTCAATGCTGGCTTCAGGAGGGCCAGGAAGAGGGAGGGAGATATGGGCAGCATCGGTAGGGCTCGGTTCTTGTGCCGCGTCCTGCCGCGCTTCCGAGGAGCCTGGCGTCGACGTCGATGAGACATCTGGGAGTGCTAAGGGGTATAAAGATTGGTAAACTTCATACGTACCTTCTCCCTCAGGCGGTGCCCCACCAACAGCTCTGATTGCTTGCGTGGGGTTCCCGTAACTGGTGGGAGGATTGTCCAAGGTAAACTGGGCGCCAACCATGTAATGTGAAGGGGACGGCGTAACTGGACTCGACTCGTGGTCTCGGTTGTCGTGCTTCTCGCTCATGTTGACTCGTCTCGACGCTTCCGCGAGGGCCTCGAGCGCACTCCAGTTGGCGGTCATGGAGGCATCGGCGGGGCTGGCACCATTCTCACCAGCTCGGGCGCCATGTTTCCGCTGCAGAGCAGCCGGATTCGGAATGCTATGTAGGGCCAGGCAAGCCTGTATCCGGGCGCTCTCGGATATGGCAGGACATTTTCCGGGTTTGGTTATGTGGCTCGTAAGGCTATCGATTCTGCCCTTGGGAAAATCCTCACCGCAAAGCTTACAGGTGTGGGGGTATCGATTGCTGTTGTCGGCGAGTTTGGGGCCGCGGTGGAAGTAAGAGGCAATGACCTGATTCGGCTTCCGACCCATGGTAGCCGAGACAGCAACTTCTAGACCAGTAGACAGCCGGATTCGATCGCAATTGCAATTGCACGAGTGTTTGATGAGTCGTGCAACTGTTGGGGGAGTTTCTTGAAGGACAAAATTCTGCCAGACTTGACCGCCGTGAAATCATTCGTCTTTGGTGGGATTCGCTTTTTTTTCGGGGCATTTCTTTTAGGCGGTGGGCGAAGAAAAAAAAAATCTGCCATTCCCAGCCACAGTACCCCTCAATACAGAAGTAATGTACAATGTACCTATGTGCACCAAGCCATAATGTGGCTTGGATTATTTCACGTGATTTTGTTGATGGAAGGAAATAATGACCACAGTCAAATCAAACGAACTGGACAATGTGGGCACTTGCGGTTTGTGTATTAACTATTCTTAGGCTCCGAAGCCCTCAAATGCTTTTCATCCCATGTCCAACGCATCAAGAGCGATAATAGCGTACGGTACGAAGTATAATAAGGTACATAAAGGTGGGCCTATGCCATAGGTCGTAGCGGAACCCCAAACTCGAGCGGGAACAGGACCCGCAGCAGGGGACCTGTCAGACCAGAGTCGAACCCATTCCTTATCTAGGCTTGGATCGTCAGAGCGGGACCGTTCCTCACCCCACCTTTTCAACATCAACCCATGACTGAGGGAAGAGGGAATGGATTGGTTGATTCTTTTGCTGGAGAGCGATATGACCGATCCCGAATCCACAAGGTACACTTCGCCCGGGGGGAAATTTATGCGAATAACCACTGTGTGTCTCTCCGCTCTAGCACTTATGCTACGCTCATAGATTATGTTGTGATTGTCTGCTCCACCTTGCACAACGAAGTAAAGTTCTGGATCTTCCCAGGCTTGTGGAAAGAGACAATCCAATCTAGGACTTCCGATCACTCTTCCGATGCAGGCCAGAACACTGTATTGAAAAGGGAGATGAAAGCAAGCTTTGGACATTAATTCAAATACTGGTCGGAGCTGCGGATGAGAGACGTGTTCATTGTTTCCCAATTAAGCTGGACTGGAGATCCTCATTGGTTGGAGGTTGGAGCAGTCTCCTCCCATCGTTGGACCAGTCCCTCAGTCCCAAATCCCAACCCCAGATCTAGAACAACAAGTCAAGCAGGAACAAAGGAAGTCTCGGTGTTGAGAATGCATTGGCGCTAGCCGAAGCCTCGGGCCTTAGAAATAAAATAACGTTCAGCGTGTCATTTGATCACAGTGACCAACTTTTACTCAAGGAAAAGCTTGGTCCTGGTGAAATTAATCGTGTTAGTTGTCCCTTCTATTCCATTAGAGCTCCCCTCTTATGTCCTCAACTTGTTTCCGGTTGATCAACAGTTCCGGCTTTTGTCAGTATGTCAGTGAGCTTGCCTCATCTTTTCTGGGAGTTCTGGGAAACGAGTATCGGCCCGCCTATTTCACTTCTACTTTTCTGTTTCTTCTTATGGGCGATACTGTGGCCGGACCGCACAGATCCGTCTCGAGATTTCCAATCGGAGCATTTAACAACCGAAAACATCAAGTTTTCTGCTAGACGTAGGGTCGCGAATGATATAGACCACCCGCTCGAGCCCACAAAAGCCACAAGTCGGTTACCTCCGACATACGGACCGGACTTCGTCTTAGAATAGAGAAGACAAACCCACGGTGCGAGCCGTTGGGTAAGCAGCGATCAGATTTGCCGAAATTAGTGTCACCCCAGGTATGAGGTAGGAATTTAAGAAATCACCAAAAAACTGGAAATTGGGCTATTATCTAGTGGATTTAGAAATAAGGGTTGGAAAAGGAGGAATTCCTACTTGCAGACTCTTCATGACCGTGGGGATTAAGAGGGTACTCTTCCCGACCGGCATGAGTGCCCGTCCTCCAACATTAAAGGAGGATTTATATCGCCGAAGGAGTTACATGAGTCCATAATTCTTCTCCATGCCCCAGGAGATGTCAGTGAAAAAGTGAGGTTTTGGGGGTCTCGTTTTGCCGAGATTCGTGGGAATTATAACGAAAATAGACCATCTATCCTCAAAAAAAATACAGCGTTACTAGAGAGAAAAGACTCCTCTATCTCCTAGAAACGACTCTGATTAAAGACCTATTGCCAGAAAAGAACACATGTACAAATCCCCAGAGACATTCACTTCTGCCGATCCCTACACTGGAGGTCGAAAAAGCTCCTCCAAAACTACAGCTCACCTGCAAACCGTGTCCTCAAATTCTCACCATAGCGATAAAACAGCCATGGGACGGGCGTGAATGCGAGGCAAATGAAGCCCAAGACGCTGTTTCCCCAACCCAATCCCAGCCTTTCATACAACGGGTCGGCGCTAAGGTCCAGGAACGCTCCGAAGGGGGATCGGACGAGCAAGTTGGCTGCAAGAGCCGATGCGGCAGCCTCCGCCCCGAATGCGTCGACAAGATATACCTGGCCGGGGATGACCACGAATAGAGAGCCGAATCCGATGATGAAGGTTCCCAAAATTGGCAAAATCCAGTGAGTTTCGTACTTGGCGCACCAGCCGTACATGAATAGGCCTAGGGGGCTGATGGGCCCAATCCATTTCATCAAGATAAGGCGATCTTCTGGCCTCGCTTCAGCGCCTTCTTTCGGTCGAAGGAGCCTATCACTAAGAATGGAGAACACGGCCAAGCCCACCATCATGCCGATGCCAAGACCAAGATAGGCGAGCCCAGAAGTTGACGGACTAAAATGGTAGACCCCCTGGAAGACAGTTGGAAAGGTAGCAAAAAGTAAAAAGATGAGGCCGAATAGTATACCCGTATAAAGCGATATGAATAGAACAATGGGAGAGAAGGCCAAAAGCTTCAAGGGTCGAACAATAGCACGGAGAAGCATCTCGCGTGGTGTCTCCTCCTTCGATAGTTTCCGTGTTAATTTCTCGTTGCCGGTAGTCTTGCGCAAGCGGGTTGCCTTCCACTTCAATAAAACCGCGGCGTTGGTTTCTCTCATGAATATGGCAGTTCCTATAGCGATGACTCCGGACTATGTGAAGAGGATATAGTTAGAGATGTGCGGCAAGCGCTCGGGACTCGAGAAAACTCACCAGAATCGAGAGGATCCGAAAGGTCCAGCGCCAGCCAATATCCTCGGACACGAAGCCACCGATGATGGGCCCAACAACCTATTGCCAAAGTTTTAAAATAAAAGATTTCTTTCAACGAGGAGAAGGGAGGGTCACTTACAGGCCCCAAGATTGGTCCCATCGCAAACAACGCCATGGCTTTGCCTCGCTTGTCCTGAGGAGTGACATCTGCAATTGTACCGCCTCCAATGCTCATGGGACCAGCAGCAGCGCAGCCGCAGATAAACCGGAAGACGAGAAACATGGCGGTGTTTGTAGCAAAAGCGCAACCCAGAGTAAAGGCAAGGTAGACGACGTTGCACACGAGGTAAATGATCAGCCGACCATACAGCTCAGATAAAGGCGCAAGAATTATAGGACCCAAAGCGAATCCTAGAACGTAAAGGCTAACGGTCATGGCTGCGACCGTGGAATTGGTGATGGAGAACTCGGAAACCAACTCTTGTACGCCAGGGGCAAACATGGTTGCGGCCAGATTTCTAATGACACAGGTTATTATGTGCATATCCGCATTGTTATGAGCAATTGGAGAGGAAGAAAACACCAACGCTGAGAGGGTGAACAAGCTCACGATAGCCACGTGCGTATGCTTCTTTGCCGCCGACCAGTTGAGCGGATTCATCGGGTCGTCGGGGCCATCCCAGTCAACAATGTTGCTCTCTTCGGATAACCCTTTTTCGTATTGCCCGCTGTCTTTTGAGTCGCTAGTCTCGCCTGTCTCCAGTCGAGGAGGAGAAAGTTCGGGTGGAGGCATCTCAAAGCCTTTGTGAGGTTGCTCGACAGCGATTTACCGTGGCTTCAAGCGAGAAAGAACCCTTCGAAGACTAGGACATATAGTTTGGCTGAAGGGCATTCCACTTGATGAGAGGGCACTTATTTCTTGCTTCGAACAATAGAGGGTTTCCATTCCCAAGGTAATATCTCCAGCCCAAGAAAAGGGGAAATAAGAAGTCGACATGCGACATAGGGAGGCTTTTCATGTCCGGTTGTCCGTTGCTCCAGTGGATTTCCACTCGCCGGAGATGAAATAAGCCAAATAATTTCCCACCCCAACCGTGAAAGGACATACGCTCAAGTCCGTCATCCTCACCGTCCGTTGCAAGGATGGCAAATGTACGGTCAAGATGGGATGTGATTTGTGATGTTGGTGGGATGTATAAGGGTGGGACGGAGGATCGGAGCGGAGGATCAGAACGGAGGTTTGGACTACTTGAATCCCTGTGCATGGTGGATTTAATTAACAGGAAAGGGCACCAGTGAGGAAGTGGTGGTTCAACGGGACGTTGCTTGATTCGCTGCTCTAGGCCGTAGAGCTATTGTGAGTGAGACGGAGGATCGGAGTTAAGGTCATCCGTCAGTGTGAAGTGTAAAGTAGGGTTGTATCACAGTGTAACACGCCAAAGCCGCGATCCTTGGGCTGAACAGAAGACGAGCATCAAGATTGTTGTCAAACAAATAGGCCTCGCCGCTCAGCAGAGCAAAACATCATCTTCCCGCCCAAGCATTGCAGTGATTTCAGAAAATGGCCGACCAAGAGGTGCAAGAAGACCCCGTTGAATGGGGACCTGGGAAGACGCCGAGAGGTAGATCACGTCCGCTTTTGAGCAGACGGCGCGCCAAACCGCAGCTGTCCTGCAACTTCTGCAGACAGAGGAAGTAAGTTTCCTGCCCCTTCTCTAAAGCGTGGGTAGAGCGGCTCTGAGTCTCCCTAGGCTGAAATGCGACCGGGAGCAGCCGTGTGATTCCTGCTCCAAGAGAGGTATCGGCCAATCTTGCGCGTACGTCGTAAATGTACCTAGGTCGCCAGGCGGTGCCAAGAGGCCTCTCGGTACTATTCAAGAAAGGATTCAGCATCTCGAGAGCCTCGTGGTTGATTTGATGCAACACTCTGGCCAAGAACCTGTTCTCACACCAGAATCATCATCGCCACCGCGCCCCATCCACTACCTTAGCCTTCCAGTTACAACAGCAACTCCAAGTGAAGATGTGGCGGACATTCCTTCGACCACTTCGGACTGTGGCAGCATGCAGGCGACGACAGCAGGTGGAAGCTATGTCGATGCTAGTCACTGGGCTGCGATCCTCGATGGCATCGCAGAAATAAGGGACCATTTTGAGAAAGAAGAAGAGGCTTCACTTGCCCATTATCGTGCCTTTGAACCGCATAGCACCGACTTGAAATGCCCACAGTTGCTTTATGGCTGCCCTAAACTTGCAACCAAGGAAGAGATTCTTGCGGCGATGCCCGCCCGGCAGGTTGTTGATCGGCTAGTATCGCGATACTTTAACTCTTTTGAGATGTCTCCCGGTTAGTCTATTGGTCACAGAGCGGCAACTGGATTCAACTAATTATCGAGCTTTAGCCGTGCTGCATAGCGTTCAGTTTCTCAAGGAGGTGATGCTGCCTTCCTCCATGCCCTTACTGTCCCACCTGTTCCTTATTAACAATGGCATTTAGTACGAGGAGTTCTGGGAGAACCCCACGGCTACTCCTATTATATGGCTTGGGCTCCTCTTCACCATCATGTGTCTGGCGGCTCAGTTCCAGATGTCGAGATCAGGCCCTGGACTCCAAACTCCAGAGACGATGTCCATGGAGCAAGAACTCCAGAGCATGATAGAGGCTTTTAGGCAGAAAACGATACAATGCCTCGTACTCGGAAATTATGCTCAAGGAGGGCCTTACGTGCTAGAAACTTTGATGCTGCACATTGCCGCTGAGCTATTCATTCGTAACGATGCCGAGATCGGTTTGTGGATACTCTTAGGCACAATAGTTCAGCTTGCAATGCACATGGGCTATCACAGAGACCCCAGGCATTTCAAGGGCATGTCCCCTTTCACAGGTGAGATGCGCAAGCGGGTATGGGCAACCATTGTCGAACTCGACCTTGGTATTTCCGCGCAAATGGGCCTCCCGCGGCTCATCAAGCAATGGCATACCGACACCAGCGAGCCCTCAAACTTGCAAGACGCCGACTTTGACAAAACTACAACGGAGATGCCCCCATCACGACCGGAGACTGAATTTACGCCCATGCTCTATCGCCTCGTAAAAGCGCGGATCATGAAAGTTATCGGGTTCATCTGGGATTTTGCGGGCGACGTCAGGCCGCATAGCCACAACGAAGTGACGAGGATGGAAACGATGCTCCAAGCCGCCCGCGAGTCCATCCCCGAATGCGTCAGGTGGCACTCCATGGCACACTGCATTACGGACTCGCCACGAGTTGTCTTGCAGAAGCTAGTCCTCGAGATAATTTATCACAGAGCACGAATCGTCCTCCATCGCAAGTATCTGCAATATTCGCCAACGAAAACTCAGCAACATGCCCGTTCCCGACAGACATGTCTCGGCGCAGCACTCAAACTTTTAGACTACCAGCATATGATACATGGGGAGACGCTGCCGTTTGGCCGGCTCTATCAGGACCGGTGGAAGGTTTCTTCTTTGGTCAATCACGACTTTCTTCTCGCGACGAGCATCCTTTGCTTTTACCTGCAGCAGACTCGGGCGGATGATACTCAAGCACCTATGGCGAAGACTATTGAGGAATCCCTAAAGCGGTCGCACGACATTTGGATTCAGTCGAGTAGCTCATCAAAGGAGGCACAAAAGGCTGCCAAAGCATTGAATGTGATCCTGAAACGCCCTAATAGTACTTTGAGGCCAGACTCCGATATAGAAAGCGGTGCCCTACTCGAAAGTCTCTCATTCTCCGTTTACAATCGTCCCGGCGACTATGTCCAAGGTGAGTGATGAAGCATACGTCCTTGTACTGAGCCAGCCATCCTTGGATCTAATAACCCTCGGCCTTTTAGACAACACCCACTTGCCAGTCTTCGACGTCACGACGCCGATGAGCTGGGAAAATCCGGCCAGGGAGCTCATGGGTTTCTTCCCGGCAGCATCTCCAGCCACCGCTACCAGTTGGCAGATGATGGATGGCGAGGGACTATAAAATGGCCTGCAACGGCGCTTTATGGCCTAGGTGCCATGGCACCCCCCGAATGGCAATGAAGCTGCCAAACCCTCTGCCAATTTTACGTGGCTCTTGGGATGTAAAAGTCAAGCCCTTAAGGCACTTCCAACTTGATACTCACATCGATTCCTACCCCATTTTCCAATGGCTCTTAACTCCATGTTGAGCACTTTGCCGGAGCAATCCGCTACAGCGATAATTTGCCGCTAGGAAGCCGATGCTCGAACCTCGATGATATATTCCCGAGCGTCCAGTGTATTGTAGGGCTATATTGCCCCCAATCAGGGAGGAACCTATCCTCGGGAAGGAAGCAGCCTTTTCCCTACTCCTGACTAGGACCCTTTATAGAGCAAATCCAGACATTTCTGATACATACGGCCATAGCTCGCAGAGAATTGAGGGTCCCGTCCCCTCCCCTGTGACGACCAGCGAGTCCCTGGTGTTGTATGTTTTTGTGTTCGGCTTTTTCTCTTTTTTTCTTTTCTTTTCTTTTTGACATCTTTTGCGAAACGGGACTTGGCTGTGTGTGGGTTCGAGGTGCTTGTTGCGAGGGGGAACCATGCATCAGAGCGTGCCTCTTGACATGGCCGAAATGGAATCCTGGGCAGATGTCAGATCCTCGGCGAGCCTGTTCTTGGAGGGCCCCATGTTCGGCCCGTAAAGCGGATGCTTCTCAAATGATTGTGATAAACTGGACATCTGCACCGGACATGCTGCCTGCAAAGAGCGAACAGCTCTGCGAAACCACTTAATTCGAGCCAGGGACATCGAGTTCGTATGGCCAGTTCCCGAAGGCTGGACCACATCTCGGTCTCGAAATAGACCGCCTTCGCAGCCAGGGCTATTGCCAGACGCAGTCGTTAAGAGCGACTGTTTGCGTTATTGGTGCATCACGGCGGAATCCACTTCCCAGCCAGTCTCGTCATCCCGGATTGATGATACAGAGAGGATCGATCCATCGATACCGGAAGGCAAGCGTACGCGTGACTTGCACAGCGTCACGGTCGAAACTCGAGTGATGGGGATGGATCTTTGCCCTCGGACGAAAAGTGACCCCTGGAGAGTTCGGAGGATTTTGTCCCGGCGAGAGGAAATCCGCATAACGACTTAATTTAAGGTTTCCGGTGACTCTTCCGACGCGGCGGACGAGAACGAGAATGACCCACCCGTTTAAACCGACGTCGATAAAGATCAATCTAGGCAATTAAGACAATTAATCATAATAAGATTCAAGATTAGATCAAGATTAGATCAATATTTTTTTTCCTTGGGAAGGAAGTGTAACGTTCGACCAACGTTGCAATATGCATCACACGTATTTAGTCTCGGCTCCAGGAAGCTTCGGCGCGTGGCATTTCTGCCAACCAAGACTGCATTTTGTGCTTCCCACATGCAAGGGCTTTCGGGTCATGAGACGAGGGAGTTGGGCTGGTTCGGTTTCGCTTGGGCCAAGAATCGATAAATGAGCGGAAGTCTTGGCTGCTCGTGTTAATCGCCAATGCCCTTCCACCTTTCATTCCCAGCTCGTCTTGGCCCCCGATCTAAGTCAGTCCAAAGCGACATCGCGCTGGCTGTGCTGGCCCCCAGGTGTACAGGTGTACAGACGTACTGGTGTTGAGAAAGTAAACCACGGATTCTTCCTGGTTGAATACATATTTACTTTAGAATATCCCAATCCTGTCCGCGATCTTGCCAACTCTGTCTTTTCTTCTCTCTTTGCACTTTCATTTGCTGCTTTTGTGTTGTTCGAGATCGCCGTCTAACCCTGGTTCTCTCCAGTCTTGGCCTTCACGGAGACACGACCTCGTCCGCTCCTTACTATTCATTTCCTGTCTTATGTCCCCGTCTTATGATCTCTATACCGTCTTGAGACTCGTGAGGTGTGGCTTTTTTAGCATTCCCTATAGCTAATGACGAGATAAATTTCTTTGTTGATATCCGGGGCTTCCGCCTTTCCTTAATCCTCTCCCGCCATGATGCGTCTCCGAATTTCTTTCGCTCATATTCTTCTCGGAGGCTTAGCGACGGTCGAGGCAGCCGACCTTGCCGGCTTCGTCCGGACAAACGTAAGTATATTGTTGCGTTTCGCAGATCTTCGAGAGCGGGACGGCCTCACTAACACCCACATGTGTCTGGAAAGACTGGTTCTATTGGTGGAGGCAATACCTTCCCCGGTGTAACCCGCCCGCTTGGTATGATCAAACTCGGACCCGACCTGTACAATGGCAGAGACAGCTACTCGGGCTACCAACCCGATGGCAACTTTATCGGCTTCAGCATGCTCCACGAGAGTGGCACTGGTGGTGCGCCCAAATATGGTGTTGTTGCGCAGATGCCCGTTGTTGGAGAAATTCCAAATCCTCTCGCCGATATCAGTCAACCGAGAGGGGCGGACGACGTGACAGAAGTTGGTTATTATAGGTCTACGACGCAAAATGGCATCGAAATCGAGCTTGCTGCGGCAAGCAGAGCAGGATTTTATCAGTATACCTTTCCCGAGGGACAGGGCGACCCGGCAATCGTGGTGGATGTATCCCACGTCCTCAAGTCGTATCGTGGCATGGGCCTAGAGCAACATTATCTTGGTGGTGGGATTTCTGTGCACAAGGAGGGCGAACAAGGTCACCTCTCGTATCGTGGATATGGACGATACGATAATGTAGGTAGCACGGTCACAGCACGACCATGCATCTTCCCACAAGTTCGCCCCCGGGGCTAACTGGTCGCACAGGGTTGGAACAAAGCTCCGACGTGGGTTGTTTATTTCTGCGGATACTTCGACAAGCCGGCGACGTACAAGACATTCTTGGGAACGAGACCCGACGGCGAAGATCTCGATTGGTATGAAGAGAGGGACAAGGTGGATTTCTCGCTCAACAGGCTGGGTGCCGTCTTCTCCTTCAAGGACACCGAGGTGAAGTCTCGCGTTGGCGTGTCCTTCATTTCCACTGACCAGGCGTGTCGGAATGTGAATAATGAGATTCCGGACGGAACTTCGCTGTCAAAACTGCGAGATGATACGAGGAAGGAGTGGGGGGATAAAGTGCTTTCCAAAGTGACAACCACCGAAACCGATCCTGAGCTGTTGGCCCGTCTTTACTCCGCGCTCTATTTTATGAACCTTCTGCCTCAGAACAAGACGGGGGAGAATCCACTCTGGGAGTCTGAAGAGCCGTATTACGACGATATATTTACCTTTTGGGATACCGTATGCGCATTCAACGCCCTACATTCACTCGTCTTAGTCGTGGAATCCACTAACATTGTAAATAGTTCCGGTGCACCACGTCTCTCTTCCACATCCTCCAGCCCGAGACATACGAGGAATTTATCCGGTCCTGGGTCGACATCTGGAGACACGAGGGCTTCATGTCCGACGCGCGATCCTCCTTTTGGAACGGTGCCGTACAGGGTGGTTCAAATGTCGACAACGTCTTCGCCGATGCTTACGTGAAGGGTGTCAGAGGCAAGATTAACTGGGAGGACGCCTATCAAGCAATGGTGACGGATGCTGAGGTCGCGCCACCTCCTGGGACTGATAACCGCGACGCCGGAGGGTCAGCAAAAGAGGGTCGGGGAGCACTTCCCGACTGGCTTTCGCGTGGCTATATCACAACCAAGTTCGCTCGGTCTGTGACTCGTGCTGTAGAGTAGTAAGTGATCCGATCCGGGAGTCGGTGGGATTCCCGTTAAGTATCGCAAAAGCTGACATTTTTTTCCCTTTTAGTTCCACAAATGACTTTGCGCTGTACCAGGTAGCGCTGGGGTTGGGTCATAAGGAGGACGCTGCGAAATATCTGGGCAGATCGCGAAACTGGCGAAACCATTGGAATAAAGACATGGCGGCCTTGGGCCATAGTGGTTTCCTTGGCCCGCGAGATGAGGGAGGGAACTTTATTGATCAGGACCCTCTCAGTTGCGGCGGATGTTACTGGGGAAATCATTGTGAGTTTCTCTTGGATAAGTTCTCGTTGACGGTTCTAACTCACAGCCTCCAGACTACCAAGGTCTCCCATGGGAATACACCTTCAACGCACACCACGACATCTCCACCCTCATCGACTGGAGCGGCGGCAAAGACGCCTTCATCGACCGGCTCGAGCTCACCTTCAGGCCCGGAATCATCTCCGGCAACGAGCAATTCGACCACACCATCTTTAACCCGGGCAACGAGCCCAGCTTCGGCACCCCTTACCTCTACAACTTTGTCGGTCGCCAGGACCTTTCCTCCCTGCGGAGCCGTTTTATCGCAAAGTCGTATTATAGCCCAACTCCGGGCGGCCTGCCCGGCAACAGCGACGCGGGAGCCATGGAATCTTGGCTGTTGTGGAACATGATCGGCCTTTACCCTCTCACGGGACAAACTACCTTTCTCATCGGATCTCCCTGGCTCAAAGACCTCACGATTAACTTGGGAGGCGGGGCTAAGCTCGAAATCACTGCTCAAGGCGCCTCTTCCGAAGATGCAATCTACGTCCAGTCTCTCAAGGTCAACGGGAAGGACTGGGATAAGGCCTGGGTTTCTTGGAACGACGTCTTCCGCGACGGCGGCAAGATGGAGTTTATCCTCGGAAAAAGCCCCGTTAATTGGGCTACCGGACCGCCACCGCCTAGTCCGGCTGTCGGCGACGGTCTTGACGTGCCCGAGCCGCCCGAGTCTCCGGAGCGGAGGAGGTCTTTGACTACTCGTGACTACATCGCTGGCGGCGTCATCGTTGTTGCCCTAGGAGGGAGTGTCGGCCTCATTATTACTCTGGGGTATAAGCATGTTAGCAAGAAGAAGGATAAGACGGCCAAGTCTGGATATCGGAGGGCGAGGGTGAGTGACTCGGGTGAAGAGCCTGAAAGTGACCGGCCTTTTGAAGAGTCAGACTCTGATTTGGAGAGGGCATTGGATACGAGGAGCAGGAGCAGGAGAAGTGCGTTGAGGAGCTAGGGTTGGACATGATGCGCAACATAGCAGGGAATTTTTTTTCTTTTCCTTTTATTCTTAACCTTTTATTCTTAACCTTTTTTTCCTTGCCATTTTCTTGTTTACAGACGGCGTTGTTGGCTCGCCTAGAGGGAACGACTTAAGATATGATGAGTCTTGGATAGAGTTATGATATTCCTAATCGTCTAAAGGGGCTGGGATGTTGACGATGACTGAATTAAACGGAGGGCAACATGAGATACTAGACAATACCCCACACTCATATGGTATTTTATAGTTGGGATTCCTAGAATAACGGAATCGAAGAATCGGCTGACCTTGCTAGGAAACATCTCAGTTCAAAGAATTCACCATCTCGGGTCTATGTTCCCTGGTCATAAACAGTAAACTTAATATTCCAGAAAACGCCACTGCTATGCTCTGCCTACGAGTCTGTATAGAGTGCTTGGATAGTTATACGGGGTATCTATCGAGGGTGCGCCAAGAAAAGGCCGGAAAGGAAAACAAAAATCACCCATAGTTTCTCAAAGTGTTGTGTATCCTCAAAAACAAAAACTTCTATCCCCAAACATTGCGGAATTCGTCATTCTCGTTCACTTCGTACCGTGGGGTGAATGTCGGCTCCTCCATCGTTTCCTCGTTCTGAGGAGACGTCCCCCGGTCATCTAATGTGGGTTCGTCTCTGGTAGCAGTAGTAGTATACCCTTGGGAGACCGGGGGTAAGGCATGTGGTCGAGATTCGGTTGCTACCTGTTGCAGCGATGACCGGCCGCCACCACGATCGCTCTGGGTGCTCTCCTGAGGCGGCGGGCGTCTCTTCTTCTTCTTCGTGACTGGAGTTCCTTCACTAGGACCTAGGTTCTGCGCAGCCGGCTTCGAGGGAGGCCGCCGATTCGGCGTAGGCCGTAGAGGTGGAGTCTGATATCTCGCGTGCAGAGGCTCGCTAGCGGTAATGACAGGATACTATGATTGTGTCAGCGTTTGGCCTTGAGAGAGATAAGCGTAAGGTGGAAACATACGTTCCAATCTCCATATTCAAGCTCTCTTGCTTTATCATAAAGACGTTCCTCCTCAGGATCTAGGTTCAGCTCTTCGTCAAACGTGCTTCCGCTTGAGTCGCTTGTCGTTTGTGCCCTACTCGAAGAGCCGGCATAAGCCGGGCCCAGGAGAGGCGTGGTTGCCGAAACCTGACTCTGACCAGGTTTTGGAATCCAGTACTTTCCCTTTCCTCCTCGCTCATATCTCATACCTTCCTGGATGCGGGCGAGTCTTGATCGAGAGTCCTCGTGGGCCATAATCTTATCGCCCGAGTCAAAGGAGCGGTATCCGTAGCTGTCTCCCTTGAAAGTTTGTTTTGAATCCTCGATGAGGTCCTTCGGCCCAAATGCGTCTTTGAAGGCATATCCGAGAGGCATACGCGCAGAGAAGATGCTATTATCAGCAAAGTCCTTCCAGGAAAAGGCGTACCAGTGCGCGATGGCAAATGCAGGCATTTCAATACAGATCAAGGCGTCTTGGATCGCGGCAGCGAGGTTGTCAGGGGTGTATCCATCCACGTCATCAGGAATGGCACCTAGCCAGACCAGGATCGAGAGGAAGAACCCTTGCCAATACGAAGCAAAGATGATGAGTTTGATGCATAGGAACTTGGGAACGGGTCGGAACGGCTTCAGGTCCTTATTCATGCAGACCCAAAACAGACCCAGGGCGTAAAGGCTGACGGTCACGCTGATGTTGTAGATGATGCCGCTCCAGAAGTAGCCCGATTTTAAGCCAATGTAGCCCTCTTCATAAACACCACAGGCCTTCATGATGACGGCAGCTAGCGCCAGAAGCGGCTTCAGCCACGTGTATTGTAGGATGCCTCTCTTAATGGCGAGGAAGGTGTGCGGATCGGAGATGTCGACCTTGGCGAGAACGTGATTGAGAGGCCAAAGATGGCTGACCGGGGCCCTCCCGTGCATCATGATGATCAACGCCCTCTCGCCCCCAATATAATTGATGAGGAGCTGGAAGAAGGTGTAAATCGTGAAGGCCTGCACTCGTTAGCATCTTAATATGCCATCCGGACCGGGCTCTGTCGGAATTGGATTCGCACCTCATATATATCGCGGATGGGATCGAGAAAATGCGACGCCGTAATAGATATCATACTTGTCCACGATGCAATCGCGTAGATTGGGACCCTGCTCGAAACGTGTCAGCCTGATCCTCCCCAACTTCGACAACACGTACATCAACAGTATTCGGACTACATATCGCTGGAGGAGAGGTTTTCGATAGTTTTTCCTATGGAGGGTATAAGTACCAAAACACCGAAGACAGTCGAAGTTAGATACGGTTGGTTTCTCACGCTTGCAGGAAGATTGAGCTATCAGGAAAGGCGATATTAGTGGGTGACATCAAGATGGCAAAGGGACTTGGAACTTACATGGTGGACAACAGTGTCGCGGTCAAGGCTGCGACGCCAGCGACTACGATAGTCGTGCTGGCAAGCCTATGACCCGTACCACCCATTTTCGGATTCGGAACGCGGTGCCTTGTCGCGTGCGTCGACCAACTCAAGATGATCTCTCCTCTAATGTTCAGTCGAGATCGACACCATGTCGGAAAAACCTTCACAAGAAGCCTTTCGGTTTTCGAATTTCGGGGCGGTGAATGACGGCCAGGTAGAAGCAGACGGCGCAAGCAAAAATCCTAGGTCTCTGTGGTTAGACTTGCTAACGGTCCCGGGCGAGATCCCTCTGCTGAGTGCTGATGAGGAGGAATATCAAGACCGTCTGAGGATGGAGGCGGCATCAGCAAGGCACCCAGATTAATCGAGTTGGGGGGAATGACGCGACACCATCTGCAATTTTATGCATCTATGATCGCTGCTGCAGAAGCTTGGAGCTCGACTACTACTGGTTGCTAGAAGGTATTAAGTACATAGATGCACTATCTTATGCGCAGGTCCCCACTAAATCCAGCCACTCATCACCAAGATTTGCGCCGTTATGCCCAAAGTCCCCGCTTCTCTCCCAACATATGAAAGGTACTAGGTACCTATTCATGCTAAGCAACTTGTCAAATCCACTATGGCCCGAGGACCCTGTCGCGACTTCCCATTCATTGAAGGCGGTAATTCTTGTCACCGAAAAGGAGATTCGCTTGACGAACGTCAACAACTACCATTCACCGAGTCCTTCGAGCGACGGCAGCGAGTGTCGATTTAATCTCCAGACCGAAGTTGGCCGGAACGGCTCCAATTATGCTCTGACCGAGACGCGAGTTCCAACGAACCACACCCAGGTCCGAAGCTTCAACACTCTCGACAACATCATGTCAACCGCCGTCTGGTTGAACCATACAGCTGCGCGGATGCTGCAATAACTATTTCCTTGGGCGAGAAAGATAGAGTGCTCAGCTCTTTCAGCTAACTGGAAGCGATTATAGCACTGGACAGGGGCTGTTGGAACCATGTCGAACACCAATCCCAATGCCTTGCCGTTGGACGAAGCTCGAGCTTTCAATCCGTGAGCTATGGCCCACGGCCTGCCAGTTATCGAGGTCGACGTCTTGAACTAACGTCTCCTTTTCTAGGGTGTTTGTCGTCTACTTTCTCATCTGTACCGGCTTGAGCATCTTCTTCCTCCTCTACTTTAACAGGGTCTTCGCTTGGCTGGCGGCCTACGGAATTCGAACCTGGACATGGCACCGATATCGTATATACATCGACTTCCAAGCCCTTCAAATATCTTTCCTTGGAGGTCGAGTATTCTTCACAGGTCTAAGATATCACGGAAACAATGAGACGTTCCATGTCCAGAACGGCCACATCACCTGGAATTACTGGTTACGTCGAGTCCGCGATGTTGATATCAGCACGAAATCTACGAGTCCCCACGAGGCTGACGAGAAGCGCCAAAACTCAAGCCTGCCATGCCGAGTCAACGTGTCCTTGAACGGGTTAGAGTGGTTCGTCTACAATAGAAGCCCCGTTTATGACGGGATACTCAAAAACCTGTCCGATGACAAGCCACCTACCGACTTGGGCACTGAGGATTCGGCGGAGGAGAAGACCGGGAAAGTTGGTCAATCGGGTACTGAGGGTGCCTCCATACCACAGTATGGAATTCTGTCCAGCCCGGACAACGTTCAGGCTTGTGAGGAACCTGGTGACTGCGATGATAGTGTCTCTTCAGAAAGCTCCGACCTGCCCTTCTTGATACAGCTTTTTCCCATTCATGTTGAATGCCGAACGGCCGCCCTCGTAATGGGTAATGAGAATACGAAAGCCGTGCTCGTTATCAAGACTGGAGAGGCATCTGGCGACATCGACGCCGCCGAGTCAGGCTCTGTGGACCTGTACCGCCAGCTCTTCAAGTTCAATTTCCGCCATCCCGTTGTCGAGATGAGACCGAATGAAGACTATACGGAGGACCAAGAGTCGCGCGCCACGCGAGGGAAGCGCCCCGTGCAGAATATCCCGCCAATTAAAAAGAGAGCGTTTCTCCTCCGAACCGGACGACGGCTTACAAAACGTCTGAGGAATATGGTGCCTTTTTGGCGAAAGTCGGTAGAGTCTCTATCTCCGATACGTAATGAAGGACCGTTGCCGACTCGCCCTCCAGGCACGGATGGTTGGCAAGGGCTGTCAAGGTACCTGAACGATGATATGGAGGATAAAGCGCGGTGGGCATCCGTCGAGTATGCCGCGAATACCACCATCATCGATAGTCCCTCGGCGACCGTTGCCCTATTTTGGGATGTGCCGGCGAAAATTACCCAAGCAGCTGATCAGTCCGTCGAAAACATCAATGGCGACGACACTCCTCCAGCATGGGGTATTCATCTATCTATACAGGGGGGCACGGTAAACTACGGGCCTTGGGCGGACCGTCAACGAGCTGAACTCCAACGGTTTTTCTTCCCTGCCGCTTGCAAAGACGCTATCCCGGCACAGCGGTTGAAGGTCGGGGACTATCGAGTGGCTACCAAGTTCACTTTATTTGTTGAGCTCGATAAGGAGGTAACGATCCGAGTCCCAACCAAAGAGCCTTCGAAGAACTGGCGATTCAAGAGTACCGTGCTTCCAACCCAGCAGAACCAGCCAACTCAAAAGCGAAAGGAACGGAACCGGGAGAAGAAGCTGAACACTAACGACCCCTCACGAATTCGACCTGCTGGATGGCTTGACTTGAGAGTTTCCGCAAATGCTACTATATCTTTTGCAATGGACATGTTTGCTGGTTCAGCCGGGTATTCAACTACTGTTGATCTCGACTTGCCGGAAACGGAACTCTCTAGCAGTGTCAATCATGAATTGCTCTGGAGGTCCGGGCCCCAGCGAATCTCATGCGACTTATCTTCACCTCTGAAGTGGAATACTCTTCGAACTTGGCGTTTCGACATCTCCAGCGATAATCTTGATCTTTTCCTCTTGAGAGAGCATGTGTTTCTTCTCATTGATCTCGTGGATGACTGGACGACAGGGCCGCCACCGGATTATCTTGTCTTCACCCCCTTCAAATACAATATCAACCTCGATTTCAACAATGTGAAAGTCTTCTTCAATGTCAATGATGCAAACGTCATCAACAACCCTACCTCGTTGGACGAAAACACCTACCTCATCCTCTCCAGCAAACTTCTTTCCGCCTCCGTCTCTATTCCAATCGATACTTTCCGACCTCCGAAGAATGCCATCCCTTTCGAGATCAAGGCGGACGCTCTTGAAGCGTCACTTCACCTACCGCTTTCTAATACACAGGCGACTTTCCTACGCTCTAAAACAATAGGCCGGGCTGAGAATGCTGTTATAAGCGGCGAGTACCATTACAATGCAACAACATCGCCAGCCAACACAGACACGCTCATTGCGAATATTTCGGGGCAGTCCCCAACTGTGACTGCCTACGGCTTCCTCGTCAGATATCTCTTGTCTCTTAAAGACAATTACTTTGGGGACCATGTCCACTTTCGGACGTTAGAGGAGTATCAGAAATCCTTACGCCAAGAGCCAGATTCGGCGGCCGCTCAGAATAGCCATCCCCCTCATCAGATATCCAATGACCTGGACGTTATTCTTAACCTCCGGGTCGATGATCCCCGACTTCTCGTTCCCGCCAATATCTATGATGCATCCAACAACATCCAGATCGAGACCGCGTCTCTTGGTATCGATCTTCGATTTACCAATTACTATATGGATCTGGAATTTTCAGTTAGCCCTTTAAATTTGTCACTGGGCGTGGGAGAACTAGGCGACGACGGTTCGCCAACTGAGGCCGTGTCATCGACACAGCTATTCATTGACGGGATTCGTGTATACGGGAACCGTCTCTTTGGTCTCCCGCCTACTGAACCCACATACCTATGCAATTGGGACTTGTCGGTTGGCTCTATCACCGGGGAGTGCACCGCCGAATTTCTCACCTCGCTGGCGCGAGGAGGGAAGGCATTTCTTTTCGGTTTTGATGACGAAGAAAATGCTCTTGTGCCGTACTCATCTCTCATCTTCTACGATGTCACTTTCCTTCGAGTGATGGTCGAATCCGTAAAAGTATGGCTGCATGTTGATGAAGCGGCTTTTTTATTTTCGACAGAGTCTATCAGTGTTAGCTTCAATGACTGGGCTCGGACTCATTATTCAAAGCGGGGGAATGTAAACATCCCCAATGTTCAGCTCGCTTGTTTTGACTCAGAAACGGCCGCTCGACACAAGTCGAGGCACCGCCATGATATCACCCCGGAAGCACTTCTTCACACCAGTGTTCATGTTGCGTTAATTGGACGGAAGTTTGAGTTCTCTCAGGAGCGAAAGCTACAGCAAGAGCTGGTCCGAAGAGAGGATCAGCGCACACATAGGACCCAGTTCCTTCTGCTTCCGGGATTGCCGTTAGATGAGTTTAACCCAACCCGAATCGACCCTCCGGCTCAGGTTGTTCCGCCAATGCCCGAGCCCATCTCGGAAACACTTCCTCAAGATGACGGGAAATCCGAAACTACCACAGGAACGCTGTCTATGCCGATGCCGTCCATCCGAAGGCAAAGCTCGTTTCTGAGCTTATCCAGCGCAAGCCAAAAGAGCGTAGTCCGTACTGACCCGTCAAGATCTCGCAGCCGTGGTAAGGCCTCCTTTGTTCGAGCTAGACCAGAGCGCTCAGCCATGCATCTGAGAGAGTTCTCAACCTCATCTGAGCGCCACTCGGCTTTTTACAGCGCATCGGGCGAGAATATCTACGGTGACTCCGTCCGGCCATCCGTCGTCACATTCTCGAGCCAGTATTACCCGCCTCATTTTCCTCTTGAAAATCTCCAGCCAGACACTAGTGATACAGCAATCCCAAGTGTGGAAACCGAAGATGCCGATTCTTTCGGTACCTTGGAACTCGACCTTGAGGACATTGACCCGGAGATTCTCAGCGAAGATCACATATACTCCAGCTTCATCATCGAGTTTCCAACGGGCATATCTGGCTTCCTTAATCCAGTTTCAGCACGATATGTAGCATCTCTGCTCTCGGCACTCCAGCCAACTTCTCCGGAGGACGTTCTCGACGGACTGCAGATGAGTTCGATGACGGAAATTGTCGATCTCAAGAACTTAGCGAAGGTCCGTGGGGAGATCACAGACATCATGATTAAACTTCCAAGCGCAAATATTCGTTTTATAAACTCTACAGATGTAGGGTTTCAGAGAACGACAAGTCCAGCACACGATCAATATGATGCTCTGTGCCGCAATGTTGCCCTTGTTACTAGGGGCACCACGAAGTGGGATGACCCTTTCAAACCAGAAACTAAGGAGTCTCGCAGGTCCCTACACCTGAGACTGGGCTCTGCCGAAATTACGGTCTCCGAAAGGTTCCCGGAGATGAACGAGACGCAGCCGGCGGTGATGGCCCAGATCGAGCAGGCGGTTGTGTCAGTCGGGTCCCGGGATGTGACCTACATCGATGCAACTATCGGAGCTATCAGAGCCACCACTGCCTCGGGGAAGATTGACTACCTTGCTGGTCTCATTCACCGGACGAACCTCATGGTATCTGAGATGGAGCACTTGTTCTCTGATGTACTTTCAAAGACCGAGGACCGCCTAAGATACTTCATACACCACCTGGCCGTTCTGAGCAAACAAACGGGCGATGCGTCATTCTTTACCCGACCATCTGCTGTCCTGCGATGTGTGGAATCTCACCTGCGCACTTTTGATTCCTGGAAATTAATACTACGTCTGAGACAGATTTGGTCTGAGATGAGCATCGAGGAACAAGAGGCGCTTTATTTGGCTTGCTGGGCCTCGCATCCGACACCTCCAGAGAACGCCGCTGCGGAAACCATGGATGCCTTTCAAAAATGGCGGAGTTGGGACCTGGGAGATCTTGAAGAATCAGTGCTACTCAAGATGGTCTTTGACCTGCCAGACAGAAAACCTCAGATGCAGGACTCTCTCCCCTTGCTAGGGGCTTGCCAAATTGACGAGATTGAGTTAGTCCTAGATCCCGGTCCGAAAGAGAACAAAACGACCATTCTTGATCTCACTGCTAGACTTGAGCGGAGCAACAAGAGACACGACGTGTCGCAAGACCTCCAGGATGTTGAAGGGCAGCTGACTGTTCTCAACATATATTGTGATGAGGCGGCAATTAATATCAACTGGGAGCTCTGCGAACTGGCGAACAATGTGTTGCGCCTTTACTCGGAGACTCTGGCGGCCGAAGAGTCGCCTTCTCGATCACCACCACCCGGTAGTGAAGTAGGCTCACCTTCTCCAAGGAAGCCCGAATCACTCCATGTGGTTGTCTCTCTCGGAAACGGTGCACTAGCAGTTGATACGATCAATCTAAGTGCAAAGACTCTCGCGCATGGCCTCACGGTATCGTTCCTCAGCCATGATGTAGAGGCGGGAGGCAGTAGCAGCAATCTCCTCGTCAATTGTGACGGCATAACATCGAGGCTTCACGGCCGTTCTGAATTACTAGGCATGGTGCAACTTCGGCAGCCCAGTCTATTCGCCTCTCACCAGATGCAAGAGGTCGACTCTGTAAACTCGCACACAGTCAAATCTACGGCGAGTAGCAGGAGCCTAACTCTCATCGTGAAGCAAGACCCCATCGCGCTATTAGAGGTTCTGGATCTCTTGGTAAGGGATGAGGCTATGCAGCTCTACCGGCTCAAAGACCAACTTCCATCGTCTTCCCCAAAGCCCAAAAGGCGTAGCAAGCAGATCGCCGAGCGCCTATCAGCATATAGGGTGAACGTAGCCTTGTTCCTCGATGAGTACAAGATCAGCGCACCACTACTCCAATCACTCACATACAACGTATCTGGTGTTGTCTCCAGGGCCGCAATCGCTGCCAATTTTGGCAAGGAGCTCATCTTCGACTTTGACATCAGCGAAAACTCCCACGAGATTCAAATCGAGGTCAACAATGAGCCAAGAAGCATCTCTCTCCTCAGCATTCCGCCCACGAACGGTCGGCTCACCAGCCATATTGGAGACTCGGAGCATGCTCTAGCACTCTTCGCGTCCATGGAGCTCATGCAACTTGACGCCTCCGCTGTCTATAGTCTTCTTAAGGCTCTTAACCGCCCAGAGATATCCAATACGATTCACGATATCCAAGAGCAAGTGCAAAGCATCACCGCACATATGGATGACTTGTTCGAACCCGACACCGTCGTTCAGGCCACGCCCGTCTCGCCGACCAAGTCGAGGACCGTCTACACTGTCCACCTCACACTTGCGGGACTAGAGATTGCCGGAACAACCCCTCTTGATTCGCGAACCCAGCCCGAAGCACAGCTTTTGGCCTGTCTCAACAGGATGCACTTTGAGATGTCTAACCAAGTTGAGGCTCGCGGTCCTATTCTAGAGCACCCCGAACTGCACGTTCATCTCGGCGAGATCTTGTTCGACCTGCGCAAGGGGCGGGAGGGCGAGATGAAATCTTGCGGGAATGTATCGTTCAGTGCCCTGATATCGGCAACCACGCGGCCCGGGACCGATGGTGAGGATGAGAGAGCGTTCAGCTTCAGAAGTGATGGTTTCGAAATTAACCTATCCCCGGAGACAATATCAACACTTGTAGATGTGTTGGGATACCTGGGAGATAAGATCAAGGATCTAGATACCTCGAGAGAACTAGAGTACTTGCGAAAACTCAGACAGTCAACGCCAAAAATCGCAATCAATGACGAGGAGGAAGCTGATGGGGCGGACTTCATTGATAGCTTCTTGTCTTCAATCGTTTACCAATTCGAAGTCCACAATGCTCAGATGACCTGGCTAATTATGGATGGCTTTGAAACGCCGCGGCCTGGGGAGGAGGACCTTGTTCTATCGGTCCAGTTGCTTGAGTTTGGTACGCGCAAGACAAAGTCCGCTCGGCTCGCGATTCAGAACTTCCAACTTCAGATGGTACCTGCAGGGTCTGACCCGTCTGTCCGATCTCACCACTCAGCGCTATTACCAGAGGTTGTTTTCAACGTTGCCTACTTCTCTACTCCCGATGCCCGTCGTCTAGCTTTCCAAGCTGTTGGGAAGTCTCTAGACCTTCGCCTTACTTCCGGTTTCATTATTCCTGCGTCCTACCTGAAGAATTCGATCGGCTTATCAGTCAAGAATGTCCAACAGGCATCCCAGAATTGGAACACGGGAATCTCGTCGACGAAGCCGGATGAGCCAGCAGCAGCCCGAAATATCCTAGGTGCGAAACGTTTGGAGTCCATCCTCGTTGATGCCGATTTTGCCGGTGCTGTAGTACACGTGTCGGCAAAGAAACCCGGCGAGTCCCAAAAGCCCCACAACAGGGGAGGCCGAGCCGGTGCGGGCGGAAAGTACGGTCAATTCTCGGATGACACGGGAGGTAGTATGTCCCTCCGCTCTCCGGGCTTGGCCTGGAAGATGGAATTCAGAGATAACGGAAAGGACGATCCTTCATTATATGGAGAAGTCAAGATCGAGGAATCCAGCAACGTTTTGCATCCTTCAGTCGTTCCGTTATTCATGGACATCACTTCGAGTATCAAGGACGTTGTTAGCAGTGACGAAGAGAACCCCGCCACCATTCCAGTGCCTACTTCATCGCCAAAGCAGGGCGAAGAGGAAAGGCTTCTGACGGCCGATACCGACGAGGTATTGGGACGTCTGAGATTAAACCTGGGCATGCGAATCTGCAAACAGGAGTTTACCTTGAGCTGTCAGCCAATCGCTCGTGTTTCGGCTACCACACATTTCGAAGACATATACCTCACAGTTAACACAGTCAGGTCTAGCGAAGCTGGCAACTTCCTTGCTATCTCCTCAACCATTAGCAATCTACAAGCTTCTGTCCAACATGTCTACTCGAGGGAATCTACGGGAAGCTTTGAGGTCGAATCTATTGTCCTGTCGCTCATGAACAGCAAGCACTTCAGCGGAAGGAGCGGTGTGTCCGCGATACTGAAAGTCAGCCCGATGAAGGTTGCAATCAACGCCAAGCAGCTGCAGGACTTCCTCCTATTTAGAGAGATTTGGTACCCGGCGGATATACGTCGGACATCCGTGGCGCCCGTCGCCAAGCTGCAGACAGAAACGTCACAAGGTCACCTAGTCCAAAGATACCAACAAGTCGCCGCAACCGCCGCGTTCCCGTGGACAGCGACCATTGCCATCAGCTCACTGGAAATCAGTCTTGACCTTGGCCAGGCAATTGGCAGATCAGTCTTTGCAATCAATGACTTTTGGGTGTCGTCGAAGAAGACGTCGGACTGGGAACAGAATTTGTGCCTCGGCTTCGATCGCGTCGGCGCGGACTGCACCGGCCGACTCAGCGGATTCGTCGCTCTCCAAGATTTCCGGCTCCGGACTTCTATTCAGTGGCCAATGCGAGAACAGGCATTAAACGAAACACCATTGGTTCAAGCGTCTATTAGTTTTAGCCAATTCCGACTGAAGGCGGCATTCGACTACCAAGCCTTCCTGGTTGCCGATATTACGTCGTTGGAGTTTCTTATGTACAACGTCCGGCGTTCGATGGCAGGAGGCGGAGATCGCCTAGTTGCTATTTTCGATGGGGATGCAATTCAAGTATTCGGTACTACGACATCGGCCGCTCAAGCAGTCGCTCTCTATCAGGGAATCCAGAAACTTATCCAGGAGAGGAAGGGTAACTTTGAGACGTCTTTGAGGGAGATTGAAAGGTTTATGAGACGAACGCCATCATCCCTGGTATCGACATCTCAACAGTCAAGCCAGTTACCGAAACTTCCGGGAGACGATACTCTATCCAAGTCGCCCATCTCGTTAGATACTGACGTCGTGGTGACCTTGAAGGCACTAAATCTCGGTGTCTTCCCAAGCACATTTTCAGACCACCAGGTTTTCAAGATGGAAGCGCTGGATGCACAGGCTCGGTTTGCCGCCAATGTCGTGCAACGCCGCGTTCACAGCATCTTGGATCTCACTTTAGGACAACTGAGAATCGGCCTCGCTGGCGTCCGCAACATAGACGCGCCCAAGACTCTCAACGAGATCTCAGTAGAAGATGTGGTGGAGCGCGCGACGGGCTCCCGCGGCGGCACGATTCTCAAGGTGCCTCGAGTGCACGCAACAATGGAGACGTGGCAATCACCCAAGGGCAAACGGATCGACTACATATTCAAGAGCGCCTTCGAAGGCAAGGTCGAGGTAGGGTGGAACTATTCCCGCATCAGCTACATACGGGGCATGTGGGCCAATCACTCCAAGACGCTCGAGCAGACTTGGGGTAAGGAGCTAGCCGTCATCTCTATCAAAGTCACGGGCGTTCCGGACGGCCAAGGGGGCGAGGAGGGTGAGGGTGGCGAGGGCGCTTCGGGTCGGCAGAAGCAGAAGAAGATCACGGCGGAGGTCAACGTGCCGCAGAGCAAATACGAGTACGTCGCGCTGGAGGAGCCCGTCATCGAGACGCCGCAGCTGAGGGACATGGGCGAGGCTACGCCGCCTTTGGAATGGATCGGGCTGCATAGGGATAGGCTGCCGAATTTGACGCATCAGATTGTCATCGTGTCGCTTCTAGAATTGGCTGGAGAGGTTGAGGATGCTTACGCGAGGATCTTGGGATCCTCGTGAAAGATAAGGTCACGGTGGTGGCCATTTTTCAGTTCATATCTATCTATGTGGAAGCCAGGTTGGGCGAGTGGAGGAGGCGAAGCTCTTCTTTGTACGCTTTGTACGATTACCTATGAAGTAGAATGTATTATGATATCCTAATAAAGCAATGACAAATTCGATTCATCTTTGAAAAGTTGCACGAAGTATGAAGTCGAAGATGATTCGCCTGCAAATAAGCTCTTGCAAGTCGAGCTTGAGAAAGTCTCGGATTTAGGAGTTAACGATCCAATGCCTGGTGCGGACGACTCGACCCGAGGATGACAACAGGCTCGTGCATCTCTACCATCATGCTATTGGGGGTGGCCAAAAAGGAGAGTTGCACCAGTTCGGCGTAGAGTCATCGAGGTGAATCAGGCTAAGGTATAAATGGAATGATTTGATATGTTTGTCGATACTGGCGATAGCACTCCGTGCTGGCCCGTACATTTACACAGGTAGAGCGATGACATTTAGCTCATCCGGCGGGTTGACTCTGACGTGACCTTGCCAAGGGGGGTTTACTGAACATCAGGCAGCTGTGCTGTACATGTCCCATCAGGTCGGGCCAGGATACGTGCAGGCTTGGGCAGGGCATAATGTATGAGGACGAGGGTGGCTTGCTTGTCTGCGAGTCTTTCGATTTTTTCCCTTTACCCCACCAGATGGCAGACAGCTTAAACAGGTGGCGTCATTATTCATCGCAGTTTTTGCTGAGTGCCCCTCCAAGTCGTCTGGTCCTCATCTGAAAGGACTCTTCCAGTGTTCGTGCGGGCATATCTTGGAAAGATATCCCAACAATATCAAATCAATTGATGCCCTTCCGATCCGATATTCTAGTATGGGGAAGAGTCGACTAGGGTTCGGAGTAGTAAACCATTTGAGGTCCGGATCAAGGCTAGGAAGCAAGCCTTGACGCCGGCCTTGTTCGAGGCAGTCTGCTTGCACTGGATACCTCCAAGTAGTGTACTCTCTTACTTCGTAAAAGATTGAAGCTATCATGTGGACACACACAAATCAGGGATAATACCAATTGTGTGGCTAAAAAGTCACTGTAGCAGGGCTTTTAACCCTCTCGTTTCCGACACAATTTGATGTACTTCCATGATGGTGGGGTCAAGTTGCTGACGATTGGAAGGAGCGGGGTATGAGCAACAGCTCCGAGCACACACCAATTGAGAAGGTATTGCTAGTATCATCGCCAAGTATCATAGCTAAAAAGTCGATGCTGGGAGTACGGCGCAGTTACGACATAGTACAACACTACTGCACAGCAACGTATGGAGGAGGGACGATGGCTTGGACCTGACAGGTCTAGATGATGGGAAGGTGGGAAGGAACGACTGCGAGTGGGTGCTGCACGGTGGCAGTTGCCATAACAATATCGAGTTACCCCGCCAAAAGGCGAAGAAAATAGAGAGGCCACGGTGAAGCGCCAGGGCGAAAAAACCGAAGGGAAGGAAAAAAAAATTCTGGGCTGGAGGTACCTTGGACTGTAGTACGAGAGTGTTCTGATACACATCCACATTGTCCCAGCTCTTGATCCACCCCCCTCCTGTCTGTCTGCTGCCACTGCCCTGCCTGTGCTCGATTTTACAGTCGTACACTCTCGCCTTTTCCCTCCCAAACCTCTCCCAACTCTCTCTCCCTCTTTTCTCCCTCATCAAACACATCCCAAGTCCCACAGGTGATATAAATAGCGAAGGACGAATTGGCTCACTGTGCATGTTCCACTTTCGCCTGTTTTGTTCTCCTGGGTTGTTCCTTCTCAACTTTTGGAGGTCGCCTCATTATTCGTGCAAACTCTCTCTGCCATTTGAAATCCGCAATCGCGGGGTGCTGGTTTTAAACCCCGCTTTCCGCCCTCGCCTGCCCGACAGGTTTTTTTTTCACCTCTTCACCACCCAACTCCCTCCAAACAACCATCTTTAAACGGTATCGAAAAAAAATACCGCCAAAATGGTCAAGTAAGTCGTCTCGTTCTTGTCTCATCCGTCATCGTATCTTGAAGCTCTTCTTCTTCTCCGAATTGGAGTTTTCGTCTCGATGCGCCTGCCTGCCCGAGTCTGGGCTGGGACGTCTCGTCGCTGGGAGGGAGAACAAAAAAAAAATATGCAACCTCACCTCGTACTCGCTCTCGATCATGCTTCAGATAACTCCCCCGTCACCCAATGGCCCTCACGGAGCTCTGAAACTATCCTGTGCAGACCGCTAATCTCATCTTTTTCCTCATGATAGCTTCACGATCGACGAAATCCGGGCGCTTATGGACAAGCCTACCAATGTCCGTAACATGTCCGTTATTGCCCATGTCGACCACGGCAAGTCTACCCTGACCGACTCTCTCTTGGCGAAAGCCGGTATCATCTCCACCGCCAAGGCTGGTGAGACGAGAGCAACAGATACCAGAGCAGACGAGCAGGAACGTGGTATCACTATCAAGTCGACCGCCATCTCCCTGTATGGTGCTCTCGAGGATGACGACGACCTCAAGGACATCGTCGGCCAGGCCGCTGATGGCAACGGTTTCCTTATCAACCTGATTGACTCCCCTGGTCACGTCGATTTCTCCTCCGAGGTCACTGCTGCCCTCCGTGTCACTGATGGTGCTCTCGTTGTCGTCGACACCGTCGAAGGTGTGTGTGTGCAGACGGAGACTGTGCTCCGTCAGGCACTCGGTGAGCGTATCAAGCCTGTCGTCATTGTCAACAAGGTCGACCGTGCTCTTCTCGAGCTTCAGGTCTCCAAGGAAGACTTGTACCAGTCCTTCTCCCGAACCATCGAGTCCGTCAACGTCATCATCTCCACCTACCTCGACAAGTCCCTCGGTGATGTCCAGGTCTACCCCGACAAGGGCACTGTTGCCTTCGGTTCCGGTCTCCACGGCTGGGCCTTCACCATCCGCCAGTTCGCCGTCAGGTACGCCAAGAAGTTCGGTGTCGACCGAAAGAAGATGATGGAGCGTCTCTGGGGCGATAACTACTTCAACCCCAAGACCAAGAAGTGGACCAAGTCCGGCACCCACGACGGCAAGCAACTTGAGCGTGCCTTTAACCAGTTCATCCTGGATCCCATCTTCAAGATCTTCAACGCCGTCATGAACTCCAAGAAGGATGAATTGGCCATGCTTCTCGAGAAGCTCAACCTCAAGATCGCCCCCGAGGACCGTGATAAGGAGGGCAAGCCTCTCCTCAAGGTCGTCATGCGAACCTTCCTTCCCGCTGCCGACTCCATCATTGAGATGATGATTCTGCACCTTCCTTCCCCCGTCACCGCCCAGAAGTACCGTGTCGAGACTCTGTACGAGGGCCCCCCTGATGATGAGGCCGCTATTGCCATCCGCGACTGCAACCCCAAGGGTCCCCTCATGCTTTACGTCTCCAAGATGGTGCCGACCTCCGATAAGGGTCGTTTCTACGCCTTCGGTCGTGTCTTCGCCGGTACCGTCCGATCCGGTCTCAAGGTCCGCATCCAGGGCCCCAACTACACCCCCGGTAAGAAGGAAGATCTGTTCATCAAGGCTATCCAGCGTACCGTTCTCATGATGGGTGGCAAGGTCGAGCCCATTGATGACATGCCTGCCGGTAACATTGTCGGTCTCGTCGGTATTGATCAGTTCTTGCTCAAGTCCGGTACCCTCACCACCATCGACACCGCCCACAACCTCAAGGTCATGAAGTTCTCTGTCTCCCCGGTCGTCCAGCGGTCCGTCCAGGTCAAGAACGCTCAGGATCTCCCCAAGCTTGTCGAAGGTCTCAAGCGTCTCTCCAAGTCCGACCCTTGCGTCTTGACTTACACTTCCGATTCTGGTGAGCACGTCGTCGCCGGTGCTGGTGAGCTTCACTTGGAGATTTGCTTGAAGGATCTCGAGGAGGACCACGCTTGCGTTCCTCTCATCATCTCCGACCCTGTCGTGCAGTACCGTGAGACCGTCCAGACCAAGTCCAGCATCACCGCGCTTTCCAAGTCGCCCAACAAGCACAACCGTATCTACATGGATGCCGAGCCTCTTAGCGACGAGCTCTGCAAGGATATCGAGGACGGCAAGATTTCTCCTCGTGACGATATGAAGGCCCGTGCCCGTGTCCTCGCTGACAACTACGGGTGGGATGTTACCGACGCCCGAAAGATCTGGGCTTTCGGTCCCGACATGACTGGTGCCAACTTGATTGTCGATCAGACCAAGGCCGTCCAGTACCTCCACGAAATCAAGGATTCCGTCGCCTCCGGTTTCCAGTGGGCCACCCGCGAGGGTCCCCTCGGAGAGGAGCCTATGCGTGGTATCCGCTTCAACATCATGGATGTTACCCTCCACGCCGATGCCATCCACCGTGGTGGTGGCCAGATCATCCCCACTACTCGTCGTGTGCTGTACGCCGCCACCCTCCTTGCCGACCCCACCCTTCTCGAGCCCGTCTTCCTTGTCGAGATCCAGGTGCCCGAGCAGGCCATGGGTGGTGTCTACGGTGTGCTCACCCGCCGCCGAGGACACGTCTTCAATGAAGAGCAGCGTCCTGGTACTCCTCTCTTCACCATCAAGGCTTACCTCCCCGTCATGGAATCCTTCGGCTTCAACGGTGATCTCCGTCAAGCGACGTCCGGCCAGGCCTTCCCTCAGTCCGTCTTCGATCACTGGCAGATTCTTCCTGGTGGCTCGCCTCTCGATGCCACCTCCAAGACCGGCCAGGTCGTCCAGGCCATGCGTAAGCGCAAGGGTCTCAAGGTTGAGGTGCCCGGTGTTGAGAACGTAAGTTTTTCCTCTCGCTCCCATTCCCCCCCTTTGTATCAGTGTTCGTTCGGATTTTGCTAATAGGTTATGATGACAATAGTACTACGACAAGTTGTAAGCGAACCCGGATGGGTGACCACCCCATTATGATGCCGGATGGCTCGAGTGGAGCGAATGTAGGGCCGTCCATAACGACGACGACGACAGCCTCGAATCAAGCGGGGCCCAGACCTCGGATTGCTCGGATGCAAGGAGGTGTATGGTTAGACGGGTTCCGAAAATGGGCATTCAGTCGATTAATGAGAAGTGCCTTCGAGGCCAAACTAGATGTTATTGGGGCGGGGAGGTCTATTCTGTCGAGGCTCCTCCCCCTTGAAGCTTCTCACATGTGTAGTTAGAAGTGACTGGCCTGCAAACTCCCCATGGTCCAGCTTTCTCTCTCAATTGATTTTCAAGCTTGTACTTCACAGTTATGAATTGTAATTATCCCTTGAGTTGCGGTGCTGTATTCTTGGGGTCGTGTAATCTTCTCTACGGAGTACTGGCAGTATCTACGAAGCAGTGAAAAGGCCCAAAAAAAAAAAAAAAAAAAAAAAAAAAAAAAAGAAAGGTCGGTGACGAGCATCCCCGAGAGGGAAGTCCTCCCCTGGTGATGGTCGCACTCACAATCGCGCAAGCTGAGAGAGCCTTCGTTTCACGGGGAGGTACAAAGTACTTTGGAGGTTTGGCCAAGTGTATAGCCGCGGTTTTGCCGACATGGAGCGAGCAACTTTGGCAATTCGAGGACGCCCAAAAGCAGCAATCCAGACCCAAGATGTGAATCATATTACAATGTTCCTTGGGGAACGCGAGCTGCCAGCCTTACCTTCCCTTTATCATCGCCTCAATTCTTCAATTTTACGTGGTCCAGGGATATGCGTCTCTTCCCAGGCGAGCTAAATAATCACCCAATGTTTTTCCATAGTCTATGATATTTTCCCCCCATGGGAAACATTTCAATAGAGTCATTCCCACCTCTTTCCACAGCTCCCTTTCCCGACCCACGCGAGCTCCCACACCCTGGACTTGGACTCGATCGATCCAGTAACCCAGACCAGCTCACCTAACAGCAATGGCCTCGCAGCTCTTCCCCAAGGAGGACGTGCCTGCGCTGAAGGCTTGGATTGTAAAGCGCCTTGAAAATACGTGCGTCGATTCGATATATCTTTTCCGCGCCTCCGCCAGGCCTAGCGAGGCGAATTCCATATGCTAACCGAGAGCTTTCCAGGTCCGATGCGGACGCAGATGTGCTCGCCGAATATGTTATCGAGCTTCTGCGACACGATGGAGACGTCAATTCGATTCGAGAGCTTTGCAAGCAGGAGATACGCGATTTTCTAAACGACGATGGTGAGCTTGCTGGTCCTTTCTTTGGTTTTTTCCTTCCTCGTCCTCTTCTTTCGTCGAGTCCTTGCCACTCGCCAGGGATGCGTGCGTCGCGTTTTCTCAGTTGTTTGTTTCTGCTAACGTCCGGCGTCTACTCAATGCTATAGATTCCTCCCTTTTCATCGACGATGTATTCAAAGCTATCGCCGAAAAGCTATACCTACCCCCCGAAGCTCGCCCCCCGAGGCCATCTGCGAATCCGACCCCCATCTACGACCCGAACCAACCCCTTGCAGGGTTCGGCCCCAACCAGCCCCTCGAAGGGTTCAACCCGACCCAGATCCAAAGCCTGCAACCGCAGTATCCTGGGCAAACGCTTCTCAACGGCTCAAGAAAACGTTCGTACCAGGAGCGTCTCGATGACGGAGAAGAGCACGGTGTGCCAGGATATCAACCAGGCGACACTAGTCGAGTTATCAAACAGGCACGGCGAGGCTACGGCGCAGGTAGAGATTCACAACGCAGGAACCATAACTTGCCCCTAGCGCCTACAGCGATCTCCAACCTTCCCCTTCCTCCTGGGTTTGCACAATTCGACCAAGTTCCGGAGACGCTTCCGTTTCCTCCTCCGTTCATCTATCCCGGCCAGGCTAAGAGTGGCGCGGGCGGTAGCAGGCCGCGACGGAAGCAGCGATGTCGCCAATTTGATACACAGGGATTTTGTCCTAGAGGTCTGACATGCCCGTATGATCACAGCCTACCAGAGTTTACGCAAGTCCAACCGGTTCCGATGACCATGGAGATTAATGATGGTAAGAATCCTGCTATGACCCCCATGGCTTTTTCGTCCCGTATGGTTGGGTTGAGAAAAGTCTTTGAGTGCAATTGTACTGACACTTCGTTCTCCTGTTTTCAGCCTATGACCCGAACGAACCCAACTTTATCCTCTACGCCACCCAACAATCTCTGGCGCCATTCGTGCCCCCTCCTAATGGAAAGGGACCGGTTAAGCGCCGCCGGGGAGACAAGTCGCGTAAAGGCACCCGGGACAGACTCCCCAGGACTGCGTTCGCCTTTGAGGGACCGATTAAGGACCGGAACCGAACGGCAATTGTCGTCGAGAACATTCCCGAAGAGAACTTCAACGAGGAATCCGTACGTGGCTTCTTTTCCCAGTTCGGACAGATCCAAGAGATTTCTATGCGGCCCTATAAGCGCCTGGCCGTTTTAAAATTCGACACGTGGGATTCAGCGAACGCCGCGTATCAGTGTCCGAAGGCGATCTTCGAGAACCGATTTGTTAAGGTCTATTGGTACAAGGAAGAAGCCGACGTCCCCACGAAGGGAAGCGGAGGATCGAGCGATGCGCGAGCCGAAGCGGATGGCCACCAAGGTGAGCCGGAGTTCGACATGAATGAGTTCCTTCGAAAGCAGGATGAGGCGCAAAAGATTTTTGAGATGAAGAAGCAGCGACGGGCCGAGCTTCTCAAACAAAAAGAGGAGCTGGACAAACGGCAGCAGGAGTTGCTGGAGAGACAGCTCGAGGTTAAGCGTAAGCTCGAAGCCAAATTGGGCAACACGCCCGGCTCAAGCGAGGGTACCGACGGCGGAAACGCGGCCGGAAACTCCACGACGGAGTCTCTAAGGGCGCAGCTCATGAAACTTGAGGAGGAGGCCAGGATTCTCGGATTGGATCCCAACTCGGACGCCTCTCCGCTGGACGAATCCGTCGGCGGACCCGTTCGCGGCGGGTATCGCGGTAGGGGCGCAGGCTTTAGGGGTAGCTCACGAGGCAGGGGTTCGAGGGGCGGCTACCGGGGCGGTTTCCGCGGCGGCTTTGGCGATGTCCACGAGGCGTATGCGGCATACTCACTTGATAATCGGCCGAGGAGGGTTGCCGTTACGGGTGTTGACTTCACAGCGCCAGAGAAGGATGAGGCGCTGCGGCAGTTCCTTCTTGTAAGTCTTTTCTTGCCCTGGATTGCAGTTTGCACACTTTTTTTCGTTGTTCCTGTTCTTTTGTTCCCACGATTGTGTCTTTGCACACTAACACTTTTATTACTCTAGGGCGTTGGTGAATTCGCAGCTGTAGAGACAACCCCCGCCACCACGCACATCACCTTCAAAGAACGAAAGACAGCTGAAGTCTTCCTTCTCCAACTCCACAACAACTCCCTCCCCGGAGTCGAGGGCACTCTCAAAGTCACCTGGGTGCCGAATTCGACCCCCAGTCTTACTACTAATACCACCACTACCACTACTACTGCTACTGCTACCGGCGACACGGCCAGAGTCACGGATGAGAAGAAGATCGGGGGAGTGGACGGCGCGGATGACGACATGCTCGAGGATGGAGAGGTTGTCGAGGATGAAGGGAAGAGGGATATGGATTATGAAGTTGCGGATGAGAATGAGTGGGGTGCTTAGCCTGCCTCATTTTTTCGGTGGTGGGGTTCCATTTGCCAAGAGGATGTTTTGAGGCGAGGTCGAAGGCGAAGGGGTGAAGGGGTGTAGGAGTAAGGATGGGGAGATGATGTTCAAATAGCTGTTTAAATAGATAGGGTATGGGAAAAGTAATGAGGCTGTCGGTTCGTAGATATCAAACAAAACATTCACATGTGGTCTTCTCATCACATCAAGTCAATGTCGATAGAGAACCCCAGCCTCAGAGATGGCAGAACTTCACTTCCAGCTCATTGTTAGATTATTTGTTTTCATACTCAAGAACAGTCACAATCACTGGGGGGGCAAAAAAAGGCGAAACCCTCGAGTCAAGGAGGGGCGTTTCGAAGATGTATATATCTCATCAAGGTGATTTTTATCATTTTAGTGTAATGTTTCCCTGGGTATCTTTTTTGTTGAAAAAAGAAAAATAAAGTCTCTCCCTCCCACATATCAAACAGATGAAGAAGGAAAGGGAAAAGGAAAAGAAGAAGAAGAAGAAGAGAAAACCGCTTGTGTTGTTTCCAGAGATGGTTCCCTGCTCCTTGCATACAGCATAGAGGAAACAGCATGAGAAAAGAAAAGGACATCGCATCATGAGAGTGATGAAACGAATTTGATGAAAAGCACCAGCCATCATCAGTGATGGCAAGGGTTAAGTTCATGAGAAGGTGATGAAGAAAGAGGGGAGGGAGAGAGGATTTTGAAAAGACAATGGAATAATCCGGATGTTGAACGCCGTTCTAGATATGCAGTTGATGGAATCTTTATTTCATAAGGGTGGGCGGATGGAAGAGAAGGCGTTGGAGCCTTGGAATTTTGAGGAGGTTAGAAGGTTAGGAGTAAAAAGCATACAGAGTATAAAGAGTGGGATTTGGTTTAGAGGTTGAGGAAATAAAAGAGACAGCAGGCATCTCAAGAGACTGCGGTTTAGTTTGCGCCGTTGGCTTGAGCAGGCTCCTTGGCGGAGGGGCCATTTGCGGGAGCATCGGGAGCGCTGGTGGGAGCTTCATGGGTGTGCGGGATAGCAGGGGCGTCCATATCCTTCACCTCAAGACCCTCGAGGATCTCGAAAATGGTTTTAGGTTGCTGGAAGTCGTTGTTGACTATCAAGGGTCATATTAGCAGCTATGTGGATGGATCGCACACTCTTCGAGTTGAGAGAGGAACTTGCCAATGTTGAGGAGGTACCAATTATTCATCATGTCCTCAATCAAAGCCCTGCTAGGGCTGGAAGCGTCGAAACACTGAGCCCAGTCAAGTCCGAGACGGAAAGCTTCGTCCTTCCATGCGAGGAAGCTGATGCTCTCGACAATGGTCGGCTGGACAATCTCCTTGCCGGGGAAGACACCCCAGGTAACAGCATTAGGCCCCTCCGTGGGCGCATTGGACTCGAGCGTGCCGTCCTTGGTCACCGCGTAGTAAGTGATGTCGGGGTGTCGCTTGATACGGTCGATAATGTCGGGGTAAAGAGCCGGGTGAACAAGCAGCTCTAGGTACGACTTTTGGTAAACGTAGCCGTTGGCGGGGCCCCAACCATGGATGGGGTGGCTAGACTTGACACCATTCACGGCAGGCTGAGAGTTTATGGTGATGAGACCTCGCTTGTTGAGAGCGACCAGCTCATCGCGGATAACCTGACCCTCGGACGTGAGAGGGCTTTCGCTCCAAGGCAAGCTGTCGTAGCGGTTCTCGAGGTAGTCGACGAAGATGTTGGCGACGTCGCGGACGGTTTTCGGCTCCCCCCACTTCTTCCTGTTCTGCTCACTGGTTCCGGGCAAGCGAATCCCATAGGTGTCAAGCTCACCGAAAGCAGGAGACCTCGAGTCACCCCATCGACCGTTGGGGAACTCGTCCCATTCCTGAGTACGTAGGACGTACGACTTGTTCCTGTTGCGCCAGAAGACAGGTCGGACGTCTTCTTGGCGGCGGCCAAGACCGAGGGACTGCTTCCAGGGCAAAGCTTGCTTGAGAGGCCGCTCGGCCGAAGGAAGCCAGTCCAAATCTTGCAGCACCATAGTTGTAGCGGTCGCGAGGTTCATGGTGTAGAAGTGTAAGTGGTAGATCTCGCCCGAGGCGAGGAGCTTGCGACAAAGGTCGGCGACTAGCCTCTTACCAACCTCTCGGACAGCGAGATCGTCGTTCTTCACGGGGTCCATGGCGGCCATCCATTCGGGAGGGATTTTGCAGCCCATGTGGTTCGCGCGGCGCAGGAAACTAGCATAGGTGGCAATGGGCATGATTCCGGGCAGGATGGGGATAGTGATTCCCTTTTCGCGAACGCGTTTGACCCATCGAAGGAAGTTGTCGGCATCGTAAAACATCTGAGTGACAATGAAGCCGGCGCCCTTGTCAACCTTCTCCTTGAGGTGCTCGAGAAGGAGATCTTCGTCCTTGTTGTCATCACAGCCCTCAGGGTACCCCGCCACACCGATATCGAAATGGCTGCCATAGGTATTCCTGATGTGCTCCACGAGGTCCTTGGCGTAGTTGAAGCCGCCCTCAGTCACCTCCCACTTTTCCTTGTCTCGCGGCGGATCGCCACGGAGGGCGAGGATGTTGGTGCAGCCGGCCTTGTAAGCTTTTCGCAGAGCTTCGTCGACCTTCTCGAGGCCCATATCGGTACAGGTAAGGTGCATGCAGGATTCCATACCGAGGAGGGTTTGGGCCTGGACGACCATCTCGTTGGTCAGCTCGGCGATGCGACCACCAGCTCCCCAGGTGATGTCGACGAACTTGGGGCCGAGCATGAACATGCGCTCCATACGGTCGTACAAGTTCTGGACACCCTGAGCGGTCTTAGGAGGGAAGTACTCGAAGGAGAAAGAGGGCTGATGAGTCCTCTTGGCCTCCTCGAGCATGTCCCGGATATGCATGTTGGGTGGAGGCGAAGGTGGTGAGACCTGATAGGGATAATGCGGCGTATAGAGGCGGAGGTCGAGCAGGATGTTCAGAAGGCTACAAGAGGAAGAATAGAGGAGGTGAATTGCCTAGTATAAAGGCATGAGGGTGAAGCTGGTCGCTCCAAGAGCCCTGGGGTTGTGGTAAATGTTAGAAGAGCAAAATAGGAAAATAGAAGGTTAAGTTCTGGTTTGTGTGTTGGGAGTTGAGCTGTGGATACTCCAGAACCTCTGCGACCGCCGAGAACGGAAACGGTGGTAACGTCTCCAAAGAAAGTGTAAGGGGTTTGTGGTGCTGGCTGCTGCAAGAGGTAAATACGGGAAGGATAGACAAACCTCAAGCTAATACTGCAAACAGCAAAGAGAGCAGGAAAGATGGAGAATATCTAGTACTACAAGAAATAACTAAGAGATTGATCAATTTGGTGGCTGAGGGCCTCGAGTAAGTTCAAGAAGGAAAGTCAGCGATTGAAGACTGGAGGACAAAAAGGTTAAAAATTTCAAAAAATTCCCTGGGAGATGCTTAGGGGGATGACGAGGGTAGCTCTGCATAGACAAAGAAGCATTTGAGACTAGCTCAGAAAGAGTCTAGACGGGGCATTCTGGAAGTCTAAATTCTCGATGAGACTCTTCTGGCTGTGGACTTGGATTTGGAGAACGTGTGCTCCGAATATGGACTTGATGTCATTGGTTGGAGGTGTCTTTCGGAGATGCAGGATACCTCAATGTACATGAGAGACTCGAGGCGGGAGCTCATCAATAGCAAATAGCATCAACGATGGACCTCTAGACTCCTGCAGAAGAGGAGTTGGGTGTCGTGGGATCGGTTCGACGCAAGGTTGGAAGAAGATAGTAGATTCCAATGACGCATCTGAGGTCATCAATGGATCAATATTGTATTGTGGTACTGTCAATACTGAGGACTTCGGTTCGTATATTGTACCATTGTATCTGGGCTTACAAGTTACACTTGATGATGACTGAAATCTGCTCTGTGGAATACAAAATGCAAACAGAGTGGAGGTTTCCTCTCATGTCCTGCCCCGTCAATAGCATTGTTCTTTGTACTTCGTAGTTATACCCTTCCGCGTTATCATCAGACACTGGGAGATTTGTATTGTGTACTTGGGGCCAGCCGCTGATGCCAGGTGTGAGCTCTCGTCTCCCTTCCAAGTCATTGTTAATGAAGTATGAAGTACGAAGCAGGAAACAATTGAGAGGAATATCAGCTTAGACATTCCCGAGTGAGCAAGTGGCAATCTGCATTTCGGCGGCCTGCTGTGTTCAATGCGGCGGCGCACAGGAATACTATATAAACTTACAAAGTTCTCTGCGTATGATAGACGAATGGGTGTCACCAATTTCATTTGTTTTCTGATACATCATCCAGAAAGGACACCGGCAGCAGCTGTAGCAAGGGTCTACTTGCCTGTTGATCAAGAGTTGGTCGAGGAGTCGAAGAGTCGGTGAGAATGTGTGGTCGTACTTCCTACATTTGGTTGTGTAGTAATACGTGTTGATCCCCACAAAACGTAAGGGGCAGGCAGTACTCCGCGTAGCAGCTGGCAGGACCAGCAAGGTCCAAGTCGACATCGAGGCCAATCGCATCACCTGTCAACCCAACGGGGACCCTTGAATGATGGCCCGATGTTATCGTGACCTGCCAGTCTGCCCCCAACTCTTGTCGATCGACCACACGTTGTCGTGGTGCCAAGTATTGAATCGAAACTTGGTCTCTCTCGGTCTCCAAGTCCCGCCCGGTTCCCATCCGAGCCCGTTCCTGAAAAGGCGGCAAGGCTTGGGCGTGGGGAGAGAATCAAAAATTGACGAATTGATCATAAAACACGCAGCTGAAATGTTCATGTACATTCATGACCTTGATCAATGTTGTATTGTGTTTGTACCCCTCACCCACCACACCACACACAACGGGAAGCATGCAAAGGAAAACAACCCCGCTCGACCCCTCCATCATCCCCTCCGCCCACACTTGGCCTTGGAAGCTGCATGGCGGGGCAGGTCCGAAAGTCCGAAGTCACCGACTCGAACTCGCACCAAGACGAGACAGGACAGGCGCTCTTTCCCTGCTCGAAGCCAGTAAGTCCTAAGAACAGCGCCATACTTCGCAGTGCCCCAGGGCGATAATAATCTACATTGGGTTCTACCACCAGATGCCTGCAGGACGAAGTAATTGGATCAATAGCACCACAAAGGTACTTCGTACTTCATACCGCAATCAGAGACCAGTGACAATGATTATTTGGGTGTTTTATAATCGATTTGATAAATGCGCCGATTATGCTCAACAAGTTGACAACAACCGCCTCGGGTCTAGCGGTTCGACTAGAAACATATGAACTTCGACTCCCATTCTATATTTCCCTTGATCCCTTCCCAATGCAACATTCTACCTCGTACCTGGTATTTCTGATTAGTCGAGATTCGGCGCCCCAAGAGCCCAGCTCCGCATCCAACAATGGAAAACCTAGCCGAGGTATATTGCATTTGATCGTACTTCGTAGACAATCTAGACAGACACGGCCATCCTCGTTACTTATCGCTATCTCGAAATACTCAAAATACCTACGAAGTATTCTAACTTCTGGGGCTTCTCGAACGTTTGGCACGATGATATTTGGCGCATCGTCCCTGCCAACTCCGGCAATTGCCTGACGTTGGCCCACTTAGACGTAAACGTGTCTCAGCTAACGTGCGTGCTTGGCGCGATTTGGGAGAAACGAGTGAATAAATAATGAGACAAATATTCACTACTCTACTTCGTACTAACCAGGAGAAAGACTGGGGTTTTGGCGAGGGCCTCTCTTGGGGGTAACGCGGGCTTGGAACTCTCATCCAGGGATCTTCAATATCAAAAAACTTGGCTTCGGTCACCCACAAAGGCATCTTGCTACAGTTATCGGACCAACTCTTCACTGACCTTGTTTTGTCCTATATAAAGCCTTTTAACGGGCAAGAGTTCAAGCTCAAGAACCTGGGAGGAACAACTTGCTTCAGCATACGCGTCGATGATATTATCTCTACCCTCTCCGTGTTATTGAATTAGCAGAATGAGTTGTTGGTATTTCGAAAATACAGTTATATCCCATCAAGTTTCTAACTGTCCGGCTTCTGCTTCCCAAGCCCGAATCTAATGCTATACTCTCACACACACTCTCTCTCTCTATACTTTGAAGTTACTGAATGCAATCCACAAGGAAACGTGTTGCGAATGAACAAAACACCCAAACAGCCAAACTCCAACCACGCCTCTACAGATGATTATCAAATGGAGGCTTAGCCCGCTAAGAACCCATCTCGAGAGCTGCAGCGCCTCTTAATCTCCTCCACTTGTTGCTATTCTCGATAACATCTCTATCAAATATGAACCACCATCTCTCGAACAGCACCTGTCCAACCTCCCACGCCGCCGGGTCATATACATCTTCGCCCCAGATCCTCATTCCCTCATGGCTATCTTCAACATCATAAGCGAACTCGACAAGTGCGAGTGGACTGGCTGCGTTGGGCGGCCGCGCTTCCGGAGGCAAGCTCATGAGTGATATCAGACGCTCTCTCACACCGGGCCAGGGAAGGAAGTCTATGAAGGGGTGGTGAGCGACTAGGAGTTGCGAAGGGGTTGGGCGCCAACACTCTGGGAGTTGCTCGGACGGTGTTCCGCATCCGGTGTAGAAAGGAGACGCCGCCTCGAGCTGCCAAAAGGAGCCGTCGCAGCCTATACGCTGAGATATCCGAAGAATAGCTCGGAGAATCGTGAGCTCGTTCACGGGAAGCAGGTAGCTGTCTGCCGATACTCCCGATCCGCTCGAGCTGGATGAGAAGTCGTCTAGAAGGCTGAGTGATGTCGGGTCAATGCTGATAAGGTTATCTGGCATTTGGTGGTCGGAGCCAGTGCCCGCAGCATCTCCATCGCTCTCGTCGAACAAAGGGTTCGGCATTTCAAGGCCACCGACCAGCGTCGCGCCGAACATGCCAGGACTAGTTAAGGACATGCTGGTCCAACTGGAGGTTGGGATATCTCCTGGCTGAATTGAGTAGATCTCTGGTAATGTTGTCATTATCTCGCTGAATTCCCCGGATGTGGTCGTCTCTCCAGCTGGTGCTGGTCGTAGTGCCCCTTCACTGTACGGAGCTTCTTGGGCTGAACGGGGTGAGTTTTCCGAATGTGTTGAGCCTGTGGCATCAGTGGATCCGCCCCCGGCTCTTTTCTTTTGCCTCTTCCGCTCCCCTGACAGTAAATGTGAGTAAACTGGTCACAATATATAAAGTCTTTGGTTTTCAGTGACTCGTGCCCGGCGAGCTCATCTGGGAATCAGAATGGGTAAGACCGTACTGTATCGTCTCTGTGCCAAAACATTCAAAACTCTCTTTCTTTCCGCCGCATCTTCATCGATATTAGGTACCGCAAGCGGAGGCGGAGCCTTGTAGGCTCTTTGCCTTGTCCGCGGTGGGACGTAAGAGCTTGCTGGAGCATTAGGATCGCTTGAGAGCTCTATGCTCTTCTCTGGCGAGCTTCCCTGACTTGACATCCTTGCTAGGTGACACTCCCAGAACTCGGCTTTCCTTGGCGTTTCGACGAGCTGTTCTGCCGAGGGTTTTCAAGGGAGAAAACTAGGAGCTGTTCGTCTACTCCTCACGATGATTGATGACTTCGGGGTCGGAACATCTCGAGTTTAAATCGCTGTTGAGCATAACGCTCATAAATTGACACTGTGTCAGCATAACGGATAATACTGTACCTCGTCTCTGATATTATTTCCAAGGGCAATCAAGTATATCTTAACAGGATTTCGCATTTCTGCGAGGTACTCCGTATGGATATATTTTTAGAAACTGACCATCAGAAACGACCTAGCTCAGCTCCCATCGCTTTTCTTGTTTTGGAAGGAGATCTTGTCAGAGACTCCGAGACCGATTCAATGTGGACAATTGCCATGTGATAGCTTGAGGGAGAAGTTAGATGAAGAAAATTGTGACAATAATAGCTTGTCATTGGTTGCTTGTACGGCACCTGGATGTAAGTCGAGCTCTCGATTAGACTCTATAAGTTCATCGAGAAGTGTCGAGGATTAGCTCAGTGCTCACCAACTAGCCAACGCTGTAGGAGGATATGACGAGTACGGAATGTTGCGTATCTCGGTCGGGAGCCATGACGAGGCGACGGGCTGATTAATTCTGCTGCCTAGAGTCTTCAGACCCCAGAAACTCGTGCAGATGAGATATGGTTGGGGGACCTGTTTTCAATACCCGATTTGTGGAAGATGGTGGAAGGTCTATGATGGGGAGTCTTCAAGACCGAAGAGAGCAGATTTCCAACGGCTCGAGCTCAAAATGTTGCAGAGAGAAGGGAGAATTCTTTTTGGAAAAGCTAGAGAGGACAAGAACCAGTCTACAATATTTTACACTCGGGATATATTTATTTGGAAGACCGGCTTTTCAAGACTCCTCAGCAAAGTGAAAGAGCTGCGTGATATGCTGTTTGGGCACATATAACACCTAACGCAGAGGCATATCACAGAAGCATAACTCTTGGCGAGGCGGCCACATCGGCGGGGAGCACTCAAAGCAATAGCCGATCTATCATTTTTAATCCCATCCCGCAGAACGCTGAGGCTAATATCTGATGCTCTTCAAGACAGGGTCGTCGATGTGGTGAGGCAGTAGGAGATTGGATGCGAGGGAGTGAGCACCGGCTGTGGGATGTGCCACTGGAGGAGAAAGGATGCCAGGGATCCCACAAGGCGTTGGAAAGTAGATTTGACAGTCTAGCACGTCGAAGCTAAGGAGGATAAGTAGTTCTTCATATAATCCCGTCTAGTTTGGGTATGATCACTAATACCTTTCATTCCATGCGGGCCTTCCCGGAGCATGAGAACATCCTCCAAACACGCGCTGCCTAGCTCGGAATCACGGCAGGTAGCTAGGAAGAGCCTCAGTTTTGAGAATCAGGGGTTTTGGTGGAATGACGAGCCTATTTTCCAGTACTTCGCAAGAGTTATGTGCCCGGGTTCTTACGAAGCCTACAGTAAAGTTGCGCGATGGTGACTTAGGCGAGTGCCGGGACCAGGATGCCCGGGGTTGGAATCAGGGTTGAAATGGATCCATATTTTGAGATATGGTTGTTTGATACGACTGAGTGTTGCTCATAGTTTACCTATCAACGGTACTCACAGAGTCGCCGTAGTGACGTTGCGACTCTTGATTGTTATTGCTCGGGGAGGTCTGTGAACTTGGATGGTCTCGGATGTCGTTCACAGGATAAGCCCATAAAATGTGACTTCTTTCCCATCTTGTGCCGTGTTCGACGCGGAGAAATCGCACATGAACCCGTTCGTACTCGCTCGAGGCGTAATGGGGGCAAGGCGCCAAAGAACATGGACAAAGCCGTGACCTTAAAACAAGTCTTAAGCCGACAATGTTGATGCGAGCCTTTCTGTCGCCTCTGTCTTTGAAGTAGCCACGCCTACTTGTCCTAAGATGGGATAACGTATTGAATCTGGCAGAACGAGGAGAGGTAAGGAAAGGTATGCTGCCTTTTCCCGTCGAACTGGTCTCCCTCTTAGATCAACAACGTCCATTTTTATATTCGAACGGGCCCTCATTAGGAAGACTGGATTAGTCGTAGAGATGCGGACGATCTGCTTCCACGACAATGCCCGAGAAGGACTTCCCTTTCATGCCAGACCCTCCTTGCTTCAATGAAACCCGCCACATGGTACCGAACCCCTTTGTTGGTGCAAGTGCGGTGGTAGAGATACCCTCGTAGCCTTCAAAGCTGATAGACCCGTCGCGAAATGCTAGTCCATTCTTTCCCGTCCCTTACTTCCCTTTCGTCCTCGACGATGGCACACTGCGTCTCTCCCTCTCTTTGAGGTACCAGTTCTACGAGTAGCCGGCTTATCACAGGCGTGGTTGTTATCATATTTTTTTCGAACAACCAACTTAGTCACTGATATGAATCAAAGTTAGCGGGTCGGATCATTTTCTCCCAGTTAAGGTCGTCGGAGGGGTATCTTTTTAAATAGTCAGCACTAGGAAATCTAACAAGCTGAGTTGATTTAGATGGGAAAGCGACCCGATCGTTCGGAGCGCAGGATGACACTCGATAATCGTCCGAATGGGAATTTGGAATAAAGATATCCCACAGATCCATCTCGAGCATGTGAGATCTTATTCCCGGCGGAGTAAACCCACATAATAGTCCAAGCTTCAGCCTTCAAAATCCTACGTTATCCGAGCGACTTGCTTGTCAGAGATAATGGCAACAAAGGGGCCAATGGACTTTTCTTTTTGTCAGTCGTGGGGTTGACGCAGACCGCTCGAGCGGGGACCTTGAGATGCTATACTAGAAGTGGACGCTGAAGCCAGATGGCGGCGGTCGCGTGATGACCGACCGAGTTTCCACGCCGTATCGGCCGAGGGCCGGCGGGGCTTTGGCGGTCCTGGGCAGATTCTTGAGGGGAAGGAACTGTGTGGTAGGGCCCGAAAGCGGAGGAGGAAATGAGAGAAGGTGGGCTGGTTTATAGAGTCTCCGTCCATCCGTACATTGTACCACTTTTGACCGGGCCGAGCGAGAAGGAAAGAGCAGGTGCAGAACTTGGGAGTATTAAGTAGGAGGTGTTAAGTGTGGTGTAGTGTACTTCGGAGTGAATAGTTGTTGGAGGAAGGAGCGGGCTTAATGGTGGTTACAAGCTCAGCATGGGCTCGGGGAATCTAGACACTGTACTCTCCACTACTGAGGGAATATGCATAGATGAATCGAGCACTAAGAGCCCCAGATGCTTCCCCGTTCGGACCTTATTTTCATCGTCGCTTGAAGTCTTTGGCCACTGTTGGTGCGGAAGAAGGTGTCCACGTCCGCGGTCTCGGAGCAGGGAGGTCGGGAAGTCCAATCAAACAGTTCTCATTCTTTTTCTCCCCTATTCGCAGCGAATTGAGATTGTGCTTGACACTTGCAAAAAACATTGATGCCATCTTGGTGGATCCAATGTGGATAGGGCCAGTGGGAACTGGATGAGGGACAAACTGTGCGAAGTATACTACTACACTGGTGTCGTCGTGGAGTAGACGAAGAGGCAAGTAGGAGTGAACAATGGGGTACGTTCCTTCGTCGGTCAATTATCCAACCTTCTGTCCGCAGTTTGGAGGTCAGCAACGAGGCGAATTTCCCCGCCCCCCAGGCTCAACCCACTCAACCCACTTCGAATCCACTCTCCAAAATCGATTTCAATGTTCTCTCTATCCACCTCGGGTGTGGGCCTTGGTTAACCATCCCACGCTGTTCCAACGCTGTTCTGACACCATCGAAGCCTCAATGGGTCAGGTCAGGAATATTCTTAGGCCTCTGATACGCTGGCTGGTCCTAAACTTACACACCACTGAACTCCAGTAATACCTTTCTGACACCCTTCCTCCACTGCCTACATGTACCCCCTGCTCCCTTGTCTGGAAGGGCTTGGCTGGTCATTCGAAGGGCGCAGAATTGACATGCTGCAGCCAGATCTCCATACAACCCTTCCACTAGTTTACGACACCACCCGGCCTTATTCCGTAATGGGGAACTTTTTTTAGGGTCTCGTCTTATCGGCCATTCCATCCGGAGTCGCTGGATGGAACTTTTTCTCCTAACAGATGTTCTCTCATTTCCCACGCGATCTAGTTCCGCTGCGAAGTCACATCGCCGCAAACCTCGAGTACCTTCCGTATCGCTGGATGTCCCCTGCGAGTTGTGCATGCACCTCGTGTGCATGCCTTGGTACATGGGCGGGAGGCAGACGTGCCGCAACATTCAATGCTGTCCTTTGGTTCACCTATGAGCGCCTCGGCATCTTGCCTCACCATCCCCAAAAAATCTTGTTAGCAACCTACTATCCTCGCCGTCACTGTCCCGTCCGGCACTAGGCTGTCCTCAAATCTTCGGGTCTCCAGAGAGGAGAGATAATTGCTTTGTATTCTGGCCGAATCTCTCGAATCAGGAAGAAAGAAAAACGGCCAAGGGCACTTGGCATCGCTTCCCCGGTTTAGATCTCTTGGACCAAGTGACTTTTTTGGTGTACCCCAATAAAAGGTCTCTCGTCCCAGCCTAATTCTCGATTTGGTCGTTTATACCTTTTTATTTCTACATCATTGTCTTTTTCTGTCTCTTAGCGCAAGACTCTCCCCGTCACTCGACGCCCTTTGCCATAGTGTAAGAAGCATCGAAGGGCGTCGTCATACCTTGTCGAGGGTAGGATTCGAGTTTGTTGCAGGACTAGTGGATGTCCTTTGTGATCTCCGCTACCTGTCTCCTTCCTTGACGAGACTTCTGTTACAGGATCCCGAGTGTCGAACGCTGGCTTTGTCCAACTTAGTAGATCGTCTACGCCTTTCCAATTACATGTACCTCATGATCCTCAGCCCATCGTTTTGACAAACCCCCTTTAAGCTTATCCGCACGAACTCCGTTGCCGTTGCCGTTGCCGCTGCCGCTGCCGCTGCCGCCGTGTAGCTCATCTAGCCGCCTCCAGTCTCACGTCAACGCCCTTCCAGTCAACCGCAAGCGCTGCTCTCCCAACCGGGAGCCATGGATGAATTCATTAACTGGGATCAGGTCGGGGGTGCCCCTCTCACCGACCCGTTCGACCCGTCCGCCCACAATGTCGGAGGCAACGACCCCAGTCTTGACATCGACCTCGCCCTTGAAAATGTTAATGATGACGACTTTGGCTTCTTTGCCCTGCAGCACTTCTCCGGTGAACAAGCGCTTCCGGGCATGCTTGCCTCCGAGCTGGACCCCGTCCACTTCGCCCTTGACGCGGAAGGGGGCAGCTTAGGACCCATGTCTGCAAATTGCTTTGGAATCCCCCCGGTCCCCTGTTTTCAATGCGCCGGTGCTGGCTATCATTGCAAAATCATCCGGGAGGGTCAGCATAAAGGCTACTGCACAAGCTGCGTTGCCCTCCGGCTTGAATGTAGTCTTGCTGCGGAGTTGACCACTAGTTTCTCTGAACCGATTGACCAACAACCTTCCTGGGCGGCTCGACTCGAGCAGGCTAGCCTTGATTTCTCACTTGACCAGAACCCTAACACCACTACCACCATGAATCCCACCAACGAAGCCGCCTTCAATCCTTCTCAGACCGAGCAAATACTGTCCAGGAATCTCTCTGGAGCAGGAACCCAACTCACTCCCAGCCAACTTGCCACTCCTGCCCTGGGCAAGATCGGTGCGCGGTTATCTAGGGAATCCATCCGCATTCTTCGGCAGTGGCTCTCGACACATCAAAGACACCCTTACCCTAGCGACGAAGAAAAGGACATGCTGCAGCGCCAGACTGGCCTTACAAAGACTCAGATTACGAACTGGCTGGCCAACGCTCGCCGGCGCGGCAAGTTCCCTACTCCAGGACGATCTACTTCGCCACAGGTCGGTTTTGGTTTCGGTACACCCGTCGATATCCCAGTTAGGAGGGCTACGCCAGCATTAGAAAGCATGAACCCACTTCAGCGATGGGTTGACTCGCCCCCGGAGCACGAACCTGCCTCGGCCATAGCCATTGCCAGGGCCGTCACGGCATCTACCGTTTCCTCTGACAGGGCAACGCCTTCCAGCCATGTCTATACCGATGATGGGTCTGGACGCTCCCTCCACGGGTCTTCGGCAAGTAGTGTGGGTACATCACACTCTAGCGGCGGCTCCTTTGCGTCTGCCTATTCGCATGCGTCCCGAGGGTCGTTCGGCTCGTTTAGTTCGTTTGGCCGCAACAGCCGCCGACGGAGAAGGCGCAGGAATGCGCCCAAGGGCGTCAGTGAGAAGGCCCCCTTAGCCGCTCCACTGAGGACGTACCAGTGTACTTTCTGTACCGAAACGTTCAAGACGAAGCATGACTGGCAGCGACACGAAAAATCTCTTCATTTGTCTCTCGAGAGGTGGGTGTGCTGCAACAAAGGCCCAAAAGCTGTGAAGCCGGATATCAAGATTATGGCCTGTGTGTTCTGTGGGGAACCGGAGCCTACGGATGAGCATATCGAAACCCACAACTATTCTACTTGCCAGGAAAAACCCGTGGAGGGTAGGACGTTTTATCGCAAAGATCATCTCAACCAGCACCTAAGGCTTGTGCACAACGTCAAGTTTGTCGATTGGTCCATGAAAGACTGGAAAGTGACAACTCCAGAGATCCGGTCCGTGTGCGGTTTCTGCGGTATATCGATGAACACGTGGAGCATACGAGTAGACCACCTGGCGGAGCACTTCAAGATGGGTTACTCCATGGAGGACTGGAAGGGTGACTGGGGTTTCGAACCAGATGTTTTGGAGCTAGTCGAGAATTCGATTCCACCGTGTATGCGACCTCTCCAATACCCCATCGACCGGATCGGATCTTCTGACCTTTCTTTTATTGCGCAATAGATCTTATTCATAATGAACGAAATAGCCCGTTTCCGTACGTGGCCAACAACGCACCTCCGGAGAGCCCGCGAAACGCCTACGAGCTCATCAAGATCGAGTTGGATTTCTTCATCCAAAGGTCGAAAGAGTCGGGAATGCCAACAGATGACCAGCTACAAGTCGAGGCCTGTCGTATTATTTTCGCCTCCGAAGTTGTATCCCTGGAAGGAATCGCTTCTACCGTCTCGTGGCTGCGAGACCTCATCATGGCACCTGCGGGAATACGAGAACAGGCACAATTCGGACCTCTTCGATCGCAGGCAGAAAATAGAATGGCTATCCTGAAGATTAACGGCAAGGACAATCTTTTCGAGGCCTGCCCCCTCGAGTTTGAACTCCACGATTTCGTCAGAGCCAAGAAGCTGTTGGGGCTAACAGCTATGGATGACGAACTCCAAGAAGAAGCTTGCCGTCTTGTGGGTAAGATGGAAGAAGTATCCACGCACCCATCGGAAGTCGTGGCCAACTGGCTTATTCGGGTCATTAAAATGTCAACGAACTGGCTTGCCCCGTTCAGAGCGCGAGCCCAGCTGCCGCGGAGCGAAGACATCTTAGATTCTAAGCGACGGCCGGCGGATCCTACAAAGATCGACTCGACTATCCACAACTACAGCAGGCTGGAGAGGGAACTTGGAGAGTATGTTGACTTCCAGAGATCGCTTGGAGTTGAGCCCACGGATGCGGACTTGCAGAGGCAAGCGCGTATCATCATCTACGAACTAGAGGACGGTTGGAATCAAACAGCAGCAGACAACAGCACTTGGTTAGCAGCGTTTAGACGGCGACATAATAACCAAGGCCGATCGCCTAAGGATGACTCAGGGCAAGACAACTCGCCACAGAGCAATAGCACGGGAACGCGGTCAACATCGCATACTCTGCAGGAAGGGCCGAGGAACGGGTTGTCGGGCGAAGCGACACTTTTGACTCGCGGCAGCGAGCGAATTGAAACCGGAAAGCTCTTCCTCAACGACGCAAACTGTTATCGTCGACTGGCTGGGGAGCTGGGTCGATATGTTAAGTCGGCCATGTCGGCGAAGAACCCTAACCAACATATCCCTTCCGACGAAGAGTTGCAGCACCAGGCGAGATGGATCCTATATGATGAGTAAGTTGTTTTCTTTTTCTTTTCTTTTCTTTTCTTTCTCTCCCTCCGCCCGAGGGTTGCTGCTGTCCTCTCATGCCCCTCCTGCTTTCCTCGATCCGTGTTCTTCTTTTGAATCTATTATTCTAATATGGTCTTAGCGATGATCCCTGGAACCAAACTGCTGCCGACAATGCGGAGTGGCTTCAACGATTCAAGCGCGATGTTGGAATCATCAAGGAGGGACCCGGCCTCCCCCCTGCAAAACCATGGTCCGTCAAAGCAGGTGGCTCAGGCTTCGCGCCGCCGTATACGTACTTCAAAGCTACTTCAGCTCCGCACTACAATGATTCTGTCGTGCAGGTGCCAGTCGGACCAGCCTTCTGCGAGTTCGAGACATCAACCTCGACGGCGAACCGGTTCATCGAGACGATGGGGACCAGATACCCGAGGCCTGGACGAGTGTTCTGCGCGCGCGAACTCGAGGAGGGCTTGCGGTCGCTGGTGCATTTCGAAGTCAAAAACAGGGGACAATTCCCTGATGACGAAACTCTACGCCAGAGGGGTAGGGATATTCTCGGGACGCAAGACACGGCAGCGGATGACCCAGTGCTTCTTGACAAGTTCAAGACTCTGGTTCGAGAGGAGCTTGGCGGAGTGGGTACCGCAGTGTCGGGGGAGACCTCCCCGAACATGATTTTGGCACCCGTTCCGATCCCGATCCCGGTTGCGGCTCCGACTCCAGTCCCTGCTTCGACTATGGGTCCCGCGCTCGGCCAAGCGGTTCTGGATTTTTCAACCAATCCTACACCGGGACTGATGGCGGGAATGGATATTAGTATGTCGGATGACGACATTAATAATATGCTTGTGCAGGACATGGATTTTGATACCATCTTTGGTCAGCAGAGCATGGCAATGGGCGATGATGGATCTTCCCGATGATAGAGAGTGGCGGAAGTGGTGATAATATGAATCAAATACTGTCAGAAAGCTAGTCGGGGTTTAGAAGGTCATTGGATTTTCTCGTAGCGAACACCAAATCTCTACTTTTTACGGTAATGATGAATGTTAAATATGTTCGGCTTGTTAGGTCTTTCCTGAGGTTTTCTTTTCGATGGTTGACTTAGTCCTTTGTTACTCTTACTCACGCACCGATCCAGTCCTCCATCGAAGTCTATACAACTCTCAGCCCTCGGGAGGATGGGTTGGGCGCTAGGGGAGCATCTTCCCACGATTTATACGCCGAACCGGGCTAATCTTCTGTCTCGTCTGTCGAAATTTTCGAGCCTGTACGATTCCCTGGTATTAGTAGCACAAGGAATAACCCTCCGGCTTGTCGTGAGATGGGAATTCTAATCAAATCTCGTCCGTCCATCCTCGACGTGCTCTTCTGAGATAAATGGTTGACCATCAAAGAGCAGATTGGCAAGTTAACTGTCAACAGCTGGCAAGAAAAACGGAGCTTGAGTTCTTAAGTTCGGTTATCCCCGCACAAGCTCCCCACTCCCAGTCTGCGTTGTGTTGCGAGTCCGGTCAAATTCCGCCCTTGGTACATCAATTCAAGTCTACCTGAGTACGAAGCAGAGAAGGCAGCTTTAGCCATTGATTTTTCTCCCTCCCGATCTCGAATGAATCGATCGATTGGAACCTGCAGGAGATTCGCAACATTTTCTATCCCTTCCGCGTAAGGGAATCAGAGGTTCCATTGGAGATCAACCCCACGTTGGCGTTTCCAAATTCTTCTTTTCGTTCGGCAGAACCTCGATCAATTCTATCAATTCATCAATCGCCTCTCGATTCTCCCTCCCAACTCTCTCCAAATTCTGCCAAGCTCCAAGCTTCAAATTCGCGAACCATTCTCGGAAAGCTAGTTAGCTAGCTCATCACATAATAATAAAAATCACCCCAAAAATTATTTCTTAAAAAGAACAAGGGAAACAACCACGTCTTGTCCCCCCCGCGGGAGCACAAAAACCATGCCAACCTACCTCTGCCACGGCTTCCGGTGGCACCGCCGTAGCATCCGCGTCTACGTAGTCGTCCAAAACATCGACGACGCGGCCCCAGAATGGATCATAGCCCCGCACTCATCAACAGCCATCCTCGAATCCTTCTACGCCCTCTTCGACTTCCTCCCCGAACCAGACCAAACACTCCTCGATCGGTCGACGGAAAAGGCCACAGCGCTGCGGGAGGAGAAGAAGAAGAAGCGAACATTACTCGGGGGAGGATCCAGCAAGAAGGGTAAAGGTAGTGGTGGTGAGCCGGCGTCGGCGGCGGCGATGGCGATGGCTGCGGTCTCCGCTGACGGCGCAGACTTCGATGTCCCCTCGCCTTCGGTCCACGATGAGGAGGACGCCGTGTTGAGTAATGATTGGTCGGCGGTGAAGTTGTTAGAGGAGTATGATCCGTCAAATTTGGAGGAGGTGAGCAGGCCATATGCGTTTGTGGCGGATTATGTGGTGAGGGTGGATTTGAACGTTAGCGTTGCGGAGGAGATTGCGCGGTATGAGGAGAGGTTGGCTAAGAGGGGTGGTGCGGAGGATCGGCCCATGGCGGGGACGGTGAGCGATGAGTTTGTGAAGGCGACGAAGAAAAGCAGCGGTGCTTCCGCGGGAGGAGGATCATCGTCGGCGGGGAAGAAGGCTGGTTGGTTGGAGAAGCTTAGGGATCAATTGCAGAGGAACGAGGATATTCGGTGGTATGTGGTCGTTTGCGGGGATGAGGAGAGGCTTGTGCCGGAGGGGCTGGAGGAGCCGGAGCCGCCGAGGATGAAGGGCGTGTTGGACGGAGACGATTTTGACGAGGTGGTGGAGCAAGATCGGGAACCGGAGCGTGAGCGGGAGAGGGAGCGGGAGAAGGAGCGGGAGATAAGGACGGAGAGGTCCAGGGATGGAAGGCAGACGGATAGACAGCGAGAAAGGGATGTGCAGCGGGGGAAAGGTGATTGGGACGCGGTACCTGCGCGGAGCCATCAGGGTGCCTCTTCGTCCTCTTCCGGGCCACGCACGCCGGGGGCAGAGTCGCGCGGGCCACCGTCCGGGGGGTCTGGTGGGTCAGAAAAGCCGGCGAAACAAGGTGGATTGAGGAGGATATTCGGAAAGAAGCAGGATGGTTTGGGGTAGAGTTCGGCCTCGGGCTTGGGGTGGTTTTGGGAACTGGATCCGGGTTGGGGCGTTGACCGAGTACGGCCGTAGGGGATGAATGATGCGATGGTGCTAATGGTGATGGTGTACGATTGGCCGTACACTATTCTATGCTGTCTTTCTTTACTATTTCCTAGCACTTGCTTGGAGACGGCGTTGGATTACGACAGGATATGAAAGCGATATATGTGCCAGTCTCTGAAATATATTTGGCAAGAGTCTGGTCCCGCAATCCTACATGGACAGATACAGGCATGACACGACACGACACCAAGGAAATACCGATTTTGCGCGTAGTCGGGTTTGTTCTCAATCTAAAGCTCTCGTATTCCGGGAACACTGGATGATCCTTACCAGGCTGGGCAGACCTGGCTTTTCAATCAATCAATGAATTTGACGCTGGCGTGGAGGAAGTGGGCTTGGCTTCGTCCTGTCAAATGCCAAGAGCACAGGGCGTACAAAGCACAGAGCACCGCTGGAGCAGGGTCGTAGTGACCCCGCCTGTCATCACCAACTAAAAACCTTGGAAAACGAAGCACAACCAAGCAACAGCACCAGTCTCGTTTTGGTACTGTACGCTAGATCATCCCCCAAGTTGATGCTTGAAGCTTAATTGGATCGTCGGCACCCATAGCCGGGCAAGGGCGACGCCGAGTCTCGGAGGTGCGGGGGGGCACGAAGGCCTTCTGTCTTGGACTTTCTCCAAACCTTCGCTCCCCATTTGACAATTGATGCGCACCTGACCCTGTCAGCAGTGCAGATTGATAATGATCGATGTGCGCACGCGTGCGCTCCAACGTCCTGCGCCAAAACTTCCAACGGCTCGGCAAACTAGACAAACATCCTGCGCATCCGGTTCAGATCCAAATTCAAAACTCGAACGCGAAGGAGAGACCCAGAAAGAACTTCCATCCACACATCTAGTTTTCCCGTCTTTGAGCCCAGTCCCCTCGAAACTCCCCCGAAAATGCCACGATCCCTCTAGCACCGAACTGCCATTCCACCTCGTACACAACCCCGCGAAACTTCCACGCCGGCACGCGACAGCCCGCGTGGTGGCCCCCCAGAAATGACCTTGACCACCCCTCCCCGCGAAGAAGACGCCGTCTCTCCCACTTTCGCCCAGACCACCGCCGAATTCACCCTCTCCAGTGACGACGGCTCCTCCGCCTCCGAAGACGATGGCCTCGGCGGTCTTGGCTCGGCCTCGGAAGAAGAAACCCGCGCCCTAAAGGGAAAGGAACGAGGGCGCGGTAGGAAGGGGAGAGGGAAGGATGCGAGCTTGGAGGCTGACGACGAGTGGACGCCCGAAGATGACGATGACGACGATGAAGACGAGGACGACTATGACGACGATGACGACGATGATGAGGAGCGGGGGATTTCGGGGATACGGTTGCATCCGAGGAGTGCAAGTGTTAGTACGACAGCTAGCTTTCAGTTGTACACCCACGAGGAGGAGGAGGAGGTCGTGAGAACGTTTGATCGGAAGTTGGTGGTGTTTGTCGCGTTTTTGTACATGTTAAGCTTTATTGATCGGTCTAGTAAGTGTCTCTCTGTCTCCCTGTCTCCCTGGCTACTTCAGTCATCTGCCTGGGCAATGCTCTAACATGGACCAACAGACATCGGCAATGCAAAAATCGCCGGCATGCACGAAGACCTCCAAACCGACCCTCCCCGCGAAGACTGGTACGAATGGGCCCTCTCTTCCTTCTACATCACCTACATCATCTTCGAATGGATGTCCCTCCTCTGGAAAGTCTTCCCGGCCCACATCTACATCTCCGCCCTCGTCCTCTCCTGGGGCGTCATCGCCTCCCTGCAAGCCGTCGCCACGTCCTACCCGATGCTCATCGGCCTGCGGGGCCTCTTGGGAATCGGCGAGGCAGGCTTCACGGGCGTGCCGTTCTACCTCTCCTTCTTTTACAAGCGGAGCGAACTTGCTTTTCGCACCGCCATGTTCATCTCCGCCGCGCCGCTCGCGAGCTCCTTCGCTTCCAGCTTAGCATGGCTCATCGTCAAGTTCGGAGAAGCTAGCCCCATCGCCCCGTGGCGAGTGCTCTTCCTCGTCGAAGGGTTTCCCTCCATCGTCGTCGCCCTCGCTGCCTGGCATATCGTCCCAGACTCACCACAAACAGCGCGGTACCTCACCCCGCGCCAAAAGAAAGTCGCCCGCCTCCGCCTCCGCCCCGAAAAGGCCCACCTCCCCAAATCCACCACCACCGCCTCATCTTCCGCTCCCTCCTCGGGCCTCTCCCTCCGCGACGTCCTCTCCGCCCTCATCGACCCCGTCTCCTGGCTAACAGCCCTCATCTTCTTCCTTACCAACATGGCCTACGCCTCCTTCCCCGTCTTCCTCCCCACCATCCTCAAAGAAATGGGCCACTCCCCCTTAGCTTCCCAGGGTCTCGCCGCCCCGCCCTACCTCGTCGCCTTCCTCATGGTCCTCATAACGGCCCGAGCCTCCGATAACGCCCGCTCCCGCTCCCCTTTCATCATCATCCACGCCCTTCAATCCTTAACCGGCTACGCCCTCCTCGCCTACGCTGAGCCCTTAGGCCTGTCCCCAACTATCCGCTACCTCGCCCTCTTCCCCGCCGCGGTGGGCTTCTTCTCCGTGGTCGCGCTGACCGTCACTTGGTCCATTAACAACCAGCCCACAGAGAGCCGGCAGGGTGGTGGCTTCGCCCTCCTCCAGGTCATCGGCCAGTGCGGTCCCCTCCTCGGCACACGTTTGTATCCTGCCTCTCATGCGCCCTATTATGCTAGGGGCATGCACGCTTGTGCTGCTGCCATGTTGGGCGTGGCGTTTTTGGCTGTGGCGTTGAGGTTTTATATGCGTTGGTGGAATGCGAAGATGGATGTGAGGGAGGCCGTTGAGGGCGGCGAGGTCGTTGATGGGGAGGAGGAGGAGGGTCTTGTGCGGTCTGGTTCGCGGTGGAAGAGTTCTCGGACTTCGTTCAGGTACATGCTCTAATTTGTGAGGGGAAATATGGGATACACATACTGCATCTGGTGCAATGATTTAAACTGGGTATAAATACCACCGCTCGGCGCTTTCTTCTTCTGCTTTTCAAGGGGGTGGGGGCGGGTTGCATGCATGAACTGAATGGATGTGGATGTCAATGGGTTTTTAATTATACATACATCGCTATGAATGAACGGCGCTTCTTGGTTTGGTTTTGAACTTTGATATCGGTGCCCGAGTGGCATCCGTGGGATCCATCGATATAATACAGGTCGGTTCCATGACACTGGCTCTAGGCCAGGAAGAACATAACGTCAAAACAATATCAACCAAGCCTTGCCATCCCAAACACCCGGTACACCAATATACTCCAACCCTTCAACGCCACAAATATATAATGCGACGGGTACCGTCCCTTCTGCGACTTTCCCTTTGACATCCCTCAGCTCGCTGGGTATAACCTCAAAAAAGAAAGAAAAACGAGCCTTACTCCATCTTCCTTCCCTCCCAAAACTCCGCCCCATGTTCGCTAACGAAAACAAAATCTCACAAAGAAGCAAGGAGAAAGCCATATCCTCCATGAGTATGCTCTCATGAGTATGCCCTAGTAATGTTTCACCAGACCAACCCTTCTTCATTTAGACACCTCCTTGACGCGTGCTCCCGGCATCCTCTTCAAAATCCCTTTCCTAATAGAGCCATGGGACGAGACCTTCGACTTCTTAGTGGAGAGCTTAGGCTTCCTCTTCGACTTGGCTAGTATCCTCCTCCTCACAGCCGAGGGGGAAAGCTTGCTCCACATCGATCGAAACCATCCCTTGAAGCCCTTCTTAGCAGTTCCAGTGGGGCCGGCGCCCACGGGATCAGGATCGCTGCTTACATTCGTGGAATCCGCCACATCCTCGACGACATCAACGGTTGTAACCTCGACCGAGGTGTTCGACACCATTTCAACACCCGGGCCTACTGTGGCCGCATTCGCCGGGTGAAAGACTCCACTGTCAAAAACCGGCAGACGCGGGAGACTCGGTGGCCGTCTCTGCAAGACTGGTGAAGGCTGTCGGGGAGGAGCCGTGGGGCTATGGCTGTCAATCGTCGGCTCGGGCCGCTCCTCCTCTCGGTTCTGCTCTACTCGAGAAGTGCCGACGACAACAACTGTAGTTGCGTCTGAGGCGGGCGTCACACTGGCGCCACCGACGCCAGTGTCACCGTCTAGAGGACTCCACGGAGCTGTCAATGCCGCCAGACTGATGTCAATGGGGCTGGTGTCAGAACGCGCTTCGTTGCCAGAGTCTGATGCGCCCGCCGCGTCTGTCGGCACCGGATGGAGAGGGAGGTATTGTTGGGTGGCATTGGCAGTAGATACCAGTTGGTCGCGATGCTCCTGGGCAGAAGGCAGGGTTGAAACGGCCGACTCGGTGTTTACAAGCGTCGTGGTGGTTGAATAGTTCAACGATGGACCCCTTCCCAGGTTTGAGCCTCCGGGTTGGGTATCCAAAGGCCGTTGGCTAGGTCCTTGTTCGTCCTGACCATCAAGATTCGAGATCCCGCCGAGGATCGAGCCAGATTCATCGTCAATACTGAGGGTTGGACTATCTGGCGCATCGAAAAAAACTGACGACGAGCCCGAACCGAAACGAGGCTCGTCAACGTTACATGAAGGAACAGCTGGAAGAGCAGCCGTAAGTTCCTCGATCGTTTCAACGTTCCGGGGCGCATTGCTCAAAGGCAGACTTCGGATTTCTGACGCATCGGGAGAAATGGTAACGGATAATTCGTCCTTAGCGTCCGAGTTCACAAGTGTCTCGTCACCGTTGTCAGAGTCACGCGTGCCTTGGTCAATAGCCGGTTCGTCTATATCACCTGAAGGTGTTGCGTCCCCATCTATTGCCTCCTCGTGGCGGCTGTCTAGGTATTGGGCCCCTGGGGCGAGGCATTCGCGTGGATCGAAGGTGGTGGTCTTTCCGCGACCTGCCACCCGTCGAGGAAGCAGACTCTGGCGGCCAGATCGAGCAGGAAGAGACGCCGAGTTGGCGTCTGGTTCTCCCAAGCCGGATCTCGAAGTGGGAGAGGTTAAGTCGATTAAGTTGGTGCTGGATTCCCCAGCGGTAGGGTTAGGGATGGCGGAAGACGTCAAGTTGACATTTGATCCTGCGCGGCTACGACGGGAGACATATGGCCCGACCGAAGAACCAATGTAGGTGCCTCCCCTGTTGTTACGTCCTGCCGGGACGGTTTGATATTTACCTCGTCGCATACTAGATATAGAATGAAGAGGTTTCGAAACGAGACGGAACGATAAGACGATGCTTGTCTTTGAGAAGATGCTGAATGAATAAACCAGTTGGATGAAGTGGGATCTTGATGGAAGATGGATGGTAGAGATGAATGTCTTTGGAACTACAATGTTTTTTCTTTGAAGTGTTGCTGCTCTTGAAGAGATGGGATAGAGAGGGAGAGCCTCTCAACACCCGGTTGCCCACAGCGATGGAGATCACAGCAAGTTCTTAGTCGTGGGTAGCTAGTAATTGGAAAGCATTGCCAAGCAGAATGTCGTGTCGTCAAGGGGCTTCTTTCTCTCACTTGAAGGTGACTTACATGATCTTGGAAGGCACTGCTGCTCCTCCAGTGAAGGTCCAGGGCTTTAAGTAAGAGCTCTCCAGGGTACACCGCATCAATTCATTGCCTATGCTCTTAGTATATATATATATTCTATTCTCAATAACTTTGATTTCATCATATCAAAAATTCTTTGGTCCTTAGCTAAAGACCTTTTCTTGTCCTCTAACAATGTCTTTGACGCTAACACTTGGCTCTTATATAAACAAGGCCTTTGTCCTCGACCATTTACCTCCGATTATCGATTACTGACCACAAAAGACACATTGATTAAGGGAGTCTTGGGGCTACACAATTTCTCGGTACCCCTTTCTTGTTTGGAGACGGCTAGTGTCGCTGATGGCAACGCCCCTTCCCAGACAAAGAAAGTACAAAAGACAGCATAGACAAGGACAATCAGATCTACTTCCGGGATCGAGTGAAGGAAGCGAACGACAACTTGGCGGACTCAATGGTCAGAGTCGTCTGTTACATTATTATGTCTTTGCTGAGATCATTCTGCTCTTGATGAGGAGCCTCGTGTTAGGAGTGGCCAGCTGTATTCGCAGCTGCACCTTCATGGATCAGCCTCCGACTCTCGATTAACTCTCAAGGTAGACATGTCCTCCGGCATCTCCTCGACTGTTATTTCCTGTCCTAACGTATAAGACCCAGCCAGGCGCCATACTGAAATATTTCGTGGTAGGGTTCAAGCGACGATCGCCGCTCTTAACCTAGCCAATTGGAATACTAACTAGTGCGGCTCTCCATGTCATATCCTCTCTAACTTGAGGACGGTCTAATTCTGTACTCCACTGCGTCTCTTGCGTGGAGCACTGCCAAGATTTAGCTGTTCGATGGAAGGGGAGGTGGAGTGCAAGTTGAAGCCTTTCAATTTCGATGAAGAAGTGGGAAGGATGATAGCCGGATGCAGCTGCGCTAACATTTCAGCTCAGTGGTCGTGGGGAGTCGATTTGGCCTTATATAACAGGATAGGATTGTCACATCCCAACGAAAACACCGACCACCCAGCTCACTGGGTTGGATCATCGCTCGGTTAGCTCAGTTGGTTAGAGCGTGGTACTAATAAACTATCCGGTTTATCCAGTAATGCCAAGGTCATGAGTTCGACCCTCATACTGAGCATTGGCTCCCATCTTTTTTTCACCTTTCCCCTTTTTTGCTCAAGGGCCACGGATTTCTTTTTTTTTTTTTTTTTTTTTTTTTTTTTTTTTTTGATCATCTGGTTGGGCTGTGTGTGGCATGGGCGCGATTTTTTTTATTTATTTTGTATATCACAAAGGTTAGCGACTTTGAAAAAAATCCAACAATTCAACCAACGGAGTGTTTTGTCGGGTCATCAACCTGATCATCTCCGAAGCAGGCGATGGGTTGTAGCTTCCCTGCTGGACGAGGTTTTGTTTAATGTCCGCTGGTATAGATGTGCTAAATAAGCTAGGTCGTGGGCTTTCCTTTCTCGAGACCGCATATATTTTGAAAACGCAATGGGCCAGGAACTCCTAGTCGAGTATTACCAGCCGGTATGGCCTCTTCTCCACTTCCAAACTTCGTGCCGTTCCCTGTCACCCAAGGCTCGACGATTAGATCGCGAGCGTATAAAAGCCCATAGTCGAAGGCTTATTCCAGACCAAGAAAGGCAGGCTAGTGTAGTAGCAGCAGGGCGTCCTCAAGGTCGTCCCTCCAAGCCAACGGACCGTAGCTTGAGACCATCCAAACACCAGGGAAAGCAGGCTTCATGTTGTCAAGCGTTTCACGCACCCCTACCCCTCCCCCTTCCGCGGCCCTGGCCCCGGCCACCTCCCCGTCCTCCCCTCTCCCCGCGACCGCCGTGCTCTCCCCGATGTTGTCCACCCCTTCCGCCTCGGAACCCGGCCTGTTGGCTTTGTTGAGACTCCTTCACGATGTCGATAATCTCGTCGGGCACTCGCAGGTACTTAATCTATAGAGCGCAAATACAGAAGAGATATCAGATCATCTGTTGAGCGAGCGTAGGCTGGAAGGAGATTCCCAACTTACGTTGTTGCCCTTGACGTAGGCTTCTGGTAACCGTACGAACTTGTCACCTTCCTAAATTCCCCGTGTAAATTAGCCATGCCTCCTCCTTGAAAAATCTTTCGAGTTGGTGTTCATTATTCATCGGGAGAATTTGTAGGGAAAGCTCGCGTGCTCGAGAGGAAAGGGTCATTTCCATACCGGACTCGATTGCACAACCTCCTTGAGAGTGAGGTTCATCCACGTATCGCACATGACCAAGTGTCCGTTGAGGTTCTCGCCATTCTTCAGTTCCACCAAGATCGGGTGGCCTTGCGCCGCGTTGAGGAGGCCGAGGGGTAGCTTGTCAGAGAATACACGTCAGTTCACGTCAGTTCTCGGGTCTTCTTTTTGGTGCGGGGGGAGAGTCGCACGGGAACTTTTGGCGGAGCTGGAGGCCGTTTCGAAGGCTGCTAGAATTTGGGAAAACGTACCATTTTTCGTTGTAGAATTACGTGGTAACTGGTAAGGTTGTTGATGTGGGAGGAAAGCTTTAAATGCAGATGTAAAAAGTGGGCAGAAGTCAATGGTCTGTTTGTTTTGCGATCCAAGTTGCGCCGCCCTCGGTGACGTGATAAGGGAAGCTTGGTCGGTCCACAGGCGGGGTTCCTCACCGAACTGGAATTGATATCTCTCCGCTGGCGAGAACTTCACGAAATCACAACAAACTTCCACGGGCTCTTCTCTAAGGTCTCATGGTATTTATGGTCTTCTTGATAGAGAAACATTAATTATTCCGCTACAATGCTATCTATATCGTCATGACTCTACAAACTCATTAATGATATATCGAGATGCACCCGTTCCCTATATCATTCATCATCGTAAATTACAGCCTTCAGCCATTCGGTTTCCATTCGATTTCCAAAAAAGGCTCCATACTCGCTCTCGACTCATTCTGCCGTGTTCCTCGCCTCGGCCTCCTTAGCCGCCCTCTTCCAATCCGTAAGGTATATATAAATATATTCAACAAGAGCAACACTAAGAAATCACAGTTAGTCACACGGTCATCAAAGGCAAAAAAGCATGGTAAATTTGAGAACCCCCTCCCCCCCCCCCAAACCAAAATCACTTACAATATTAATCCGCACATGAGACCGAGCCACAAACCCTTCAGCTTCCATCCGAGTCCAAACGCAGCGCCAAAGGCCAAGGGCATGGACAAGAGATAGTGGCCGACGAGATTGGCGTATCCGCCAATGTGCTGCTGGCCGATGCCCCTGAGGATGGCGTGGGCACTGACAGACAGGCCGTCGCTGGTTGTTATGGTGGCGGCGACAGGCATGACTGCGAGAACCAAAGCCTTGACTTCGAGGTCCTTGGTGAAGAGGTCTACAAGAGATTCACGGAAGATTGTCATCACGGAGCTGTTGAAGACGCTGAGGAGAGTTCCTAAGAACACAGTCTTTTGGATTGTCAGTCGTTGTGTTTTTCTTCCCTTCAAAGGAAAAGGGAAAGCAACGTACCACCTGAGCACTGATCTTTGCAGCGTCAACGAGGCCAGCCCCGATGAGATTGGCAACTCGAGTAGACGCCGCAACCGAGAGTGCAAACGGCAACTGGTAAGCGATAGAGATGAGGGTGCTCAAGACGGTTTGGGCGGCAAGCTCGGAAGTCCCCAGCTGACTAGAAGCCAAGGCGAGGATTTCAAATGAAAGATACTCAGCCTCTATCATGATCATACCAGGAATCGCCAGACGAATCATCGGTCCTATAAATTTGTTGGTGAGAAACCAAATTCGGGCTCCATTTTTGAATCAGGTCGACTCACCCCAATTTGTAAAGGCACGCTTGCTAAACCCGCCCCAGCATTGATATCCATCAACGAAGCGTACGTAAAGGAGCAAGAATACAGGCATCAAGATTTCAGTGATAACAATGGCAATTGGGGCACCGATGAAGCCAAGTTCGAGCTTCCATACGAGCAGCCAATTAGCAAACACGTTGATGGGCGCGGCGGCAAGGAGAACAAATGTAACGGCATGGAACAGGCCCTGGGCCTGGACGAACCTCTTGCCCGCCTCGAAGATCCCGATGAACGGCCCGCCCACGATCAAGACCCGGAGGTATTGACCCGCGAGCTCCGCGGATCTAGGCTCAGGGACTACTTTGGCCAGAATCCACTCTCCATTCCACCATACCACGGCGATGGGGATGTAACATAGAAGAAGCAAGTAGGTCATGCGCTGAAACTGCAAGCCAACAAGGTGCTTGTGTCCAGACCCATAGGCTTGCGCACATAACGTATCCAAGCTCGTCGCGAGGCCGAGGAATGGCGCATAGCAAGTGATGACGGATGTCATACTCGCGACTATTCTCCTATCATGTTAGCAAAATCGATGCGACGGGGGATTGACGAAAAAAAGTTGTGTAAGTTTTCGTGTACGTACGGCTCACAGCACCAAGCTCCACCTTTCCAATCCTACCCACAGCGAATATACAGACGACATTAATGGAATACTGCAACATGAATGCAACGAGCAACGGCGCGGCATAGGAGCCGATAGTTCGCGCCTCTCGCGCCCAGGTCGTCCGAATGCGGCCGGCAGATACAGCCTCGTTCCATTGCTGATTCAGCTCCTCATCTCCGTAACTAGCCTCATGGTGGTGACCTGGTAAGAGGGGGGTCGTCTCTTGAGGTTCGCGACCCTCCTTGCGCTTTCTTGGCTTCGCAACCCATCGACCCCACCAAGACGATACTGGTTTCGTCTCGCTTTCCGTGGGAGGCAAAATGTGGTTGTCTTGGAGGAGGACACGCTCGGCATCCCTCGACTGCACCATCTCCCTTGGGGTTAGGACGGGCGCATCGACTGATAGGTCGTCGAAGACAGGTCGCGCAGGACCATAGGCGACCCCGCTTGGCCGCCGATACATGGTGGGACCTAGCATGTCCACGGGGGCCTCGGACTCCGAATCGATAGCTTCCTCGCCATGGTGTCTGTGGCATTGGGCTACATCCCTAGCGATTGCCTCCTCCGCGATGGGGGACCGGGATCGGAAGGACGAGGATAGCACGGCCGCCAAGGAGTTCTGGGCTGCCCCATCGGCTATCGAATCGTCATTTCGATCCATGGAGGGCCAATAGGCGGCGATGTCGTGTGTAAGAGGTATGTGACGAGGATTTCACAGAAGGATATTTATAGGTCTACGTCACCGCAGGGAGAGCAGAAAAAAAAGATCAATGATCAATTGGTGTGACTGAGGAGGAAGAAGAAAAGGCACTACACTAACAGTCATACTCGGAGAGCGGAGGCATTGGCAAATATATTACTATTATTCGCCGCCCGCTCCAAGTCGACACTAGGCTGGGAGGAGGATGTAAATTGTATCTGTGGATCCAAGGACGGAAAACCGTGCTCCCTACTACCCTACGCAAGCACACTGCCATCTAGTGTAACGTAAGTCCGTGAATAGCGCAGTCAAATGCAATGTATGTCAACGGATGCCCAGATTGAAAAATCCGGAAATTTAAATAGAGGGTCCGTGGAGGAGGAGAAGGGCAAGAGAGCATGCCGTTAGGGCCGTAAGGCACGCTAGATGACCTGACGGGGGAAACCGCTGTGATGCTGACTCTTATGCCGAGGAGCGCCGCTCGGATTGTCGCTCGGATTCCTCAATGGGCCAATCATGGCGGGTCGTCTGGGGTGGAACGCGCCATTCGCACTCTGCTGTTGGATCGAGGGATCAAAGAAGATGGAGAAGATCTTAGCCTCGCGGGATTGTGACATCGACCTCCGATGTTAGGTCATGAAGGGCGTAAAAGGGCGTTCTAAAAGTCGTAAGATTTGAGTGTGTATAGCTTCAAGATTGATATTAATTCATGACGAGCCATCGGAAGTCGCCATCAATGTTCGCAGACTCAATGTCTGAGTTGACAATTGTAGTTCAATGCCGATTATTTAATCTTGGATTATTCATCCTCGACTCCCATTGTCATGTTGCATGGCCTGCAATATGGCATTTGAAGTTGGGATCATTATGGCGGGCAGGGATATTACACTATTTTGTGCACCGTTAGTCTATGTAAAGCATCGGTGAACAGTGCAAGACGTGCCCTCATACCAGCATGTTCTTCTCAGCAATCATTGGGCAATTCAAGATCAACGGCCTCGATCTCAATCTCCGTGATGATGCCAGTTCGCTTCCTGGGTCAATTTCAAGACTCGAATGCTTCTGCGTTGCTACTGGTCGATTGATTCATGACAGTGTGTCGAGTGTGGCGGGTGTTGGAGAATGTGTGTAGCAGTGTAGCAGTGTAGCAGCTGCAATTGCAATCTCAATCAAGACGGGACTTTATAAGTGAGGAGGGGGACTCGACCAGAATCCAGATAAAATCGGTGATCAATGACAGGGAGCCTCAACACTTCACGACTTCGCATGAGCACCAAATGGCCATGGCAATGCTACTGCCAATGCCAATGACTCGAATACAATGACCAAACCCCTCAGCAAAGCGTCTTGGTGCTTCTTTGCCCCACCATTTATGTCCCCAAAAAAGGTTTGGTGGGGTTAAGTCCCCCCTTGGCCAGAATCAATTGAATCAAATTGGCCCATCAACATTTTTTTGACTGCGCCCGCTTCCCCCCGCAACCCCACCGTCTTTATCTCGATCGAAATCCCGCCTTTGCTCCTTGAATCGAGCTTTGAGTTCTGCCCGACGTCTGCCTTTCTGCTTCCCTCTTCCCAAAAACTGCGCAGTTGCCCGTTAGCGATCGCCTCATTTCCGGTTCTTTTGGCCGTAAACTCCATACAATGTCGACGACTACCACGACGACGGCTCAGCCGATCACCACTGAGACCATTCTCCGCCTCTTCCCCGACATCGACACGAGGTCGGAAGCTTTGACCGGCCACGATGAGGAGCAGATTAGGTTGATGGACGAGGTCTGCATCGTGCTGGACGAGAATGATTCTCCAATTGGCACTGCGAGCAAGAAGATTTGTGAGTCGTGGTCCTCCTCTCTCCGCTCACTGGATGATATCCTCCCCGCTTCTTCTCTCTCCCTCCCCCCGCCGCCGCCGCGATGCACGCGACTCGGTAGCAGAGACGACATCGCATCTCTTGCCTCCAAATAGCTAAGCTAACCCCCGTGTCGTTGTAGGCCATCTAATGACCAACATCGACAAGGGCCTCCTGCACCGCGCCTTCTCCGTGTTCCTTTTCGACGACCAGAACCGTCTCCTCCTGCAGCAGCGAGCCGAAGAGAAAATCACTTTCGCCGACATGTGGACCAATACCTGCTGCTCCCACCCTCTAAACATTCCCGGTGAAACGGGCTCGACGCTCCCCGAATCCATCGAGGGTGCCAAGCGAGCGGCCCAAAGGAAGCTCGAGCACGAGTTGGGCATCAAGCCCGAGCAGGTGCCTATCGAGAAGTTTCATTTCTTGACTCGCATCCACTATAAGGCGCCAAGCGATGGCAAGTGGGGTGAACACGAGAGTAAGTCGTCATTTTCTCTCGCATACAGTTTTTCTCTCTTCTCGGCGGCGCTCTTGCCGATCTGAGGGAATGTCGTGGAACGGATTTTATAAGGCTGTGAGACAAAAGAATGACTAACTAGAGAACGAACTACTTTTAGTTGACTACATCCTCTTCATCAAGGCCAACGTCGACCTCGATGTCAATGCGAATGAGGTCAAGGCCACGCAATACGTCACCGCCGACGAGCTCAAGGCCCAATTCAAGGATCCCTCCCTCAAGTTCACCCCTTGGTTCAAGCTCATCTGCGACACGATGCTGTTCGAGTGGTGGAGCAACATCGACGGCGATCTGAGCAAGTACACCAACAACGAGATCGTAAGGATGTAAATAATCCTAAGCGGTTTATTCGCCTTTCTCTCGGGGACAAACACTTTTTCCCTCACGCCCCACACACACACACATATCTCGGCGCTTCCAGTTATCATTTCTCTTCTCTTAATTCGCGCGATGACGAGGAAAAGCCGTCCCCCTTTGGACCTCGTTCACCTTGTTCCTGTGTATCGTGCCCTTTTCTTACATACTCTTTTACCTAAAGAGGTAACTTGAGGCGTAGCCTGCCGATTCATCTAGCTTTTATTTTTTTCTGTTCCTACACGTTTAGCTGGAGCGTAGCGTTTACATAAAACCCCTCGAGCTAGTCGGATAATACCCAAAAATAAAGAGAAACAATAAAAGAAAAAAAAAATCAAAATATATCAGATTTCAGCGAGTCGGAACTCATGATCTCTATGTAAATGATACAACAACTACAAAGGTAATCCCTGATCCGATGTAAGTCAATTGATGGATTGAGGAGGCATTGGGCGTCTCCATTATACCAATTATCTATTGTCATTCCTGTGTCATTCACCCCACGGGCCCAACTTGTTGCATACAAGCATTATCTTCGGCGTTTCCTGTACTCAACGTTGAGCATTGGCGGGTTTGCCAGGGTCACAGTGAATAGGCGCCCACACACACACCGAACGCGGTCCGCACCCGGGTCGAAGTAATCATAAAAATTGGGACTACCTTTGGTGTCTGCTCTTCGAATGTTAATTTTTTTTTTCTTCCCTTTTTTTCCTTTTCAGCTACATGTTGAGCTAGGCTCCTGTCGAGTTTAGACCCAGGGGTCCCTGCAAGTTGACTGGCCGGGATGGAAGAAGGTTCAGGAGGTGATCGTCGATTGGGGCTTCCACGTGCTTCTTTCGGGGTTCATCATAACCCGAGGCGGATAGAACTTCCCAATTCCATGGGTTTACGAAAACAAGAAAGCAATTGAACTCAGTTTCCTGCCAGAAAGACAAACAAACGGAGGGGAACAAGGGAGTGCGGAAACCATCACATGATGATTGCTCCTGCACTTGTGCGGGTATCTGCGACTGCGAGCTGCAAAAAGCTGTGTCTCAACCATTGGTAGACGATGTTTGCTGGTCGGTGTACTCTTGCGTTCGGAAAGGGTGATAAGGATACATTTGAGATACTTTTTCGCCAACATTGGGGGAAAGGATGCTTACTTTTTTCTAATCCTTTTGGGCCCCTGGCGTAGCTCAAGGAAATCCGCGGTTGTACATCCGTTCATATATTTCCTGCAAGCGACCAGGCCTCCCACACATCTTCTTTGCAGCCAGAAGCAACATCCATGTGCTCTGACCCTCTTGGACGGGAAGGGGCTCTGCCATCGTCCCGTCCATTCCCGTACCATCCACATGGAATGGGATGTAGGGGATAGCCCTACCCCGTACGAAGCAAGCGGCCAAATTCGAACTCTTGCCCCTTAAACAACAAGTCAGTGACATACCCCCCTCCTGGTACTTGGAGGGGGGAAGCATCCATCCAAGGTTCCCAGCTGTACAGGACGTGTACAGGACGAACGAGAGTGTCTCATCCGCCGGTGCAGTGCAGTACACATGATGCGACCGCGCGTGGGATGAGAGCCGGGAAGGTTGTCAAAGACTTCGTGAGCCGCAGGCGGTGTCATACGCATACTGTGTGAGTGTGGGTGGGTGAGTGCCAGAGTGGGCAAGTGGGTGTTTTCCCCCATTCGATCTCGGAGTATTCAGGCGGTGTTGATAAGGGATATTATCCCCAAGAGCCCAGCCATCGGAGAGTCGGAGACCGCAACAACTTCCTTCCCTGCATTTCATGGAATGCTCTTACCCCGGTCTCTGACTGTGTCCCAAATTCCAAGTTTTAACCCCCCTGTTTGCTCCCCCCACCTGTTACCGAACACCAAACAGTTGGGATGCAGAAAAGTTGCCCGTCGCCGTTGAGAGCCCCGGTCCAGTCCCAAGATGGGAATTGCTCATCAGCGGCCCACCGGGGTGCTGCTCTCTCTCGATCTCGATTTCGCAATCCTATCGCATGCTTCCACGCAGTATTAATCTTAGTCTTGCGGCGGCCCCGTGAAGGTTATCTCGAGTTGATGTGACTAGTACACCGTACAACTTTGCGTGGGGTTGTGTATTCCTTGGTCGGTCGTGCAGTCGTACTTTCGTAGTTGTACATGCATTAACGGGGTTCACTGACATTCCATGACCACCCACACCACCTTGGACTGGGCTCCGTTCCCAACGGAAAATATGCGTGCGTCTGCTTCTGGCATGATGCGCAAAAGCAAGCTGACACGATTTCTCCACACCCTGCAGCCTTCTCTTGGCTGGTGCCCCCTAGCAACCCTGACAAATATTCAGCCCCCCCCCCTTCCCCATGTAATAATTTGTCTGTCTCGCTCTCTTGACCGACATCTGGATTTGGTGCCGAAGCGAGAGCGTTCGCCTGCATTCTCTGACACTAACCACCTATCGATGATACCAAGTCCGCTTTGCGCACATGTCTATACGCAAAAACCACGGCCTGGCTGGCTGGCCAATGTTCGTTTTGAGTGGGTCTTGGTGCTGTAAATTTGATGGTCCCTTTGTGCACCCTCCTGCAATTGTTAGTTGCAGCAAACCTACCCACAGAGTTTGTGGCTTCTACCAAAGGAGGCTCCGGGTCTGGGCTCCACCTGTCGGGGCACCTACATCGGCCTTTCAGGCTCGCTCCGTTCCGTCTCAGGCCCGTACCCGGGTCAGGACTGAAGGCAACAAAAAGCATTGGTCGGCAATGGCCAAAATGGAAATGCATCCGGGTTTGAATCATCCGCGTATTTTCTTGAATAATTAGAAAACCACTTTTTACAAAACACACCGCAACATTAAAAAGATAACAAGGACGAGAAAAAGGAAAGAAACGAAAAAAAAAAGTCCATTATTTCGCTGTGACTCGCACTTTCCCAGCTCTTACTAACAGCTTGAGTCGTCGTACCACCCCACGTAGGGGGTAGGTAACTCCTTCCCTGTTGTTCCGGGGTTGGAAAGAACAATCAATGGGGGTGCCACCGCTAGTCCATCCCATTCCATTCAATGTTCCTTCCCCATTTTCCCCATCGACCATTGATCCCATCCCATCCCAACGCCGCCTGCCCGACCCCCGGCAGCCAGCCCAGTGCCTGCCCTTGTCTAAATCGGTCAATACGAGCATCACAAGTCTCTTGGTACTCGTACGTGGTGTAGCCCATATTGATCGTACTATTGGTACCCGCATCCTTCCAAACGGATGTAGTTTGAGGCGGTCACTGACCGGTCCTACCGAATGCAATTGTGAGTTGAGGTTTTGTAAGCGACTTATACGTGGGCTTGTTGTATTTGATGTTGTTCTCTTCAGCGACGGAAAGGACACCCTGCCACTAGTTGCGGTCTCCTGACACGGCACTACGCCTACGCCGTCGTTGTAAACTACAGCTCCGATCTTGCCGCGAGCCTCTTCGCCGAGTTTGGCGTGGGAAACACTACTACCTCGATCACCAATCCGTGGAGAACGGGGAAAGGAAGGGGCAACAAGCACTGGGCTCGGCTGACAAGATACCCTGGTCCATTGGACTGTTTCCACTTCCTTTTTGTGCTTCATACAGTTCAATCAACGACTGTCAATGACTACCCCAATACACTACAATTGTATGTACTTGTCCACTTACACGGTGGACACCCACCCTGACTCCACACTACACATACCCCCATCCCCGGGTGCATTTCCCCGGCTCATGTGGAGGGCCAGAGTACCATCGTGTTACTTCGTACTTGCCTCGTTTGCTTCCTTGTCCTTCTCCTTTCACGATTTTGAACGTCCTCCAAATGGCAAAGTGGGACGGCTTCAGGCTTGGCTCCGAAATCTTGCAAACTACATAAGACCCGGTGTCCGCCCGTCTGAGTCTAGTGCAATTGAACTGAAGCTTCTCCCAAAAGTGGTCTCATCGTCGCAGATTCCTCTTTCCTCTTTCCTTCACGGGATACCTCGCATTTTCCCACCTCTTGAGGGTACGGGAAGATCGGAACACTTGTCCGCCTTGCACTTACTTACTTGCACTTACACCCAAACAGCAAACATCAAATCAATCAAACATCAGACTTCCCCCAGCCGACCTTCGCCATTTACCGCTGCGACACAACACAACGCTGAACAACACAAACTTCTCCGCGTGATCATATTTTTTGATCCTCTTGTTTGATCAAACAAAAATAGGAGAAGTGAGAGTCTATCCAAATATCATCCAGCATTATTTATATTAGACTCTGGTCACACCGACCTGAACTTCCCTGCTGTCGCCAAGCATATCCCAGTCTCGGCCTTCTAGCTCCTCCAAGGGGCACGACCACGTGCGCCCCAACTATTCTCTAGTGCTTCCAAGACTAGAACTTCGCCACTGCGACTCGCTCCAGGCCTCAACTTGTTCGATTTCGACGCTAACGAAGCACCGCCCAGCACTACCGATTCACCGAAACCTGCCCATATATCTCCAAGTCCCCGCTCACCTTCCCCTTCACCTGGCATCCCTCGTCCAACATACTTTACCTATTGTTCTCTCATCCCTTTCTCAGTCTTTAAAATTCACACCAGAGGTGTTCGAGCTTTCTCACCCAAACACTACCACGGACCCTCCAACACGCTCTCGAATCATTCAACTCACCTGCCCACGCCGAGTCATCCTCCCAAACGCAGACAACAACCAAGTCGTCCAACCCAGACGAAGCCGGAAACACCAACCGCTCATCAATTCATAGTGCTCTAGGGCGACCCGTAGGCACGAGAAGTGCATTGATTGCCCGATAAGAAAAAGGGGAGCAGAGAAAACCCGAAACTTTCTCCAGTGGTCCCCCTATATCAAGGCGATATTGATGTCGTTTGACCTCCGAACCAGCCTTAATTGTCTTCGTCATCCTTCCAGATTTATGCCCGTTTCTCGGACACAACTCTCGAAAGTCCATACGGGCGATAGTATACAGAATAAAATACCTTGTAAGTGCTATACCTACACCCAACGTCCCGGCATTTGAGTGTGCTGGCGCCTCCCCACGGTCGCGGTCCGGTTCGCTGGCACCCGCCTGATCAATAGCTTCCCAGATCCCTATGTTTAATATGCATGTGGCGGACTGTTGAAAGTCTACCCATCCAACTCCGTACTTTTCTCCCCCTCGTTTTTTCCCTCTAGTTTTTGATTCTTTCTTTCGTTTTTTTTTTTTTTCTCTTTGATATACATATGTCTGCATTTATTCCTTGTCGTCTCTGTTCATCGCGAGGGTTTTCTCTGTTCGTCACATCAATTCGCCGTTGTCGTTCACTAACACACCAGTTTCTTCTAGGAATCATCTCGCCCCCACCTGCAATTGGCAGCTATAGTGCAAGCATTTCTCAGCTTCCAACCACCCAACATGGCGCACGTAAGCAGTAGTGTAACCCTTGTTGAGTTGAAAAGCTCCCTCATTCCCCCGACCTGGGAGGACACTGTCCGTAGAGTTGGCATGTCAGAGTGTAGGGAGGTAGGGCTGTCCCTGGCTCACTCCTTTGCTGCTGATGATCTAAGTCAGTACCTCCTAGGCGCGGATGACATGGATTACCTCTCTGCCGAACAGAAGTGGCGACTCCACGTCGATATAATGACATATATCACCGCTGCTCACTTGCTCAAAGGCATCGTAACCACGATCGGTCCTGAACACGATTGCGTGTCTGTCTGGTAAGTCTAAGATACGCGGCATACCCATGATCTCTCTGCACTATGACTCGTGGTAATCCCCAAGGTTTTCTAGTTGAGGAGCGGGTTTTCATTCTAGTCCTTAGGGGTGAAGCTTGAGTTATTAGCTGCCAAGCATCTAGGTTTCTAGTCCGATCCACGTTGCTCTCTATACACAACATGATAGCTAACCGAGGTATTCACTCGTAAACAGGCTCCCCCCAGGCGTCAATGCCGATGGCTGGTGGATTTCCCTCCGGAGCGGGCTCTGGCGGATGTACTACCTTCTTTCTGCGGAAGGGAGGAGAAGGTATTTCCAAGAACTCCTCCCCCTCCTGTATAACACCAAGCTCGAGGTTATGGGCAGTCGTGATGCCGACTGCTATTACCTTGTTTACCTTGGTACGAAGCCGAAGGCGCGTGGTCAAGGTTATGCAAGTAAACTGCTGAGGGATATGGCAAGAGTTGTAAGTTCAGTCCAACCCCAACTGGTCACGTTGTGTATATACAAATATGTATATGGAACACTTGACTTTGAGACTTTACTTATTCTCTCTCAAGGCTGATGCCGAAAACCGTCCAATCTATCTCGAGTCCAGCTCTCCCGCTAACACGCGCTACTACAAGAAGTTCGGCTTCGAGGCGAAGAAGGACATTACTTTGACGCGTGGATGCTCGCCAGTCCTGCTCACTGCCATGGTCCGTGAACCCCAGCCCCGCAATGTTACTTACCAATCTTGTAAGTTTCAGGGCGCCGAAGTCAAGGCTTGATTTGAGAAAGTAGTCGTGCTTTTTTTGCTACGATACGTGTGCGTGCGTTTGAGTTTCTTGGTGTTGGTTGCTATGCCGGTGAAATATCTGAGCCTTGCCTCCGACTATTCTGCTATTTCGTTTTGGGTTTATTCACCACAAGGCTGTTGATAATTTCCTACATGAGATGTCAATTTGGATTTTAACTGGGCAGATTGGCTAAGGCTTTGATAAACACACACTGGCGACGCCTTCATGGGAGACTGGAAACATCTTCCCATGGGAGTTGCGGTATTGCAAATTTTGAAATTACAGATAGGACCACATATGAAATTAGTCCCTCTTCACAGGGTTGAATTCCTTTTGTCATTCAAGCAATTACCTATTTACCGTCCACCTAATCCCATAGTCGTGCCGTATCTTAGCTCCCCTCATTCAACATCTAAACTGGGGCATGATTCTTGCAATAAAATCGTTAGAAAGCGTGTCTCATCGGTCCGCGTATTTTGATGACCGAATGACCAGTGCCAATCCTTCGCGGCCGATCCCCTCGGCCCAACCCTTCTAGTACTCTAGTACGGCCCAGGTCTCATCATCAATAGTGGTGTATATTACACCCTGACCCAGCAGCTCATCCGCAGCCGCAAGCACTTCCCTCGCCGTCATTCCCAAACCCTTGCTGAGCTCCTGCAAGTGTACACCCTCGTTACCACCCGGCGCATTAAGCATAAAGTCGTACAACCTCCGCGCCGCCGCCGACACGTTCCCAAGTTTCGCCGCACCAGCCGCATGTTGATTCGCATCGCCCCCAGCACCACCACCGTAGCCCCCATCGTCAACGAACATACTATCGCCACCGGCAGGGTTAGCAGCGGCGCCGCCTCCGCCCTGCTGACCAAGCTGGCCCTTCGTGTAGTAGAGATGAACGGCGGTAGCCTCTAGGAGATGGTAGTGGATCTCGTTGTAGTCGGTGATGGGGCGGATGACCTGGATGGCGATGTGGCGGTTGTTGTTGAAGGAGCGGATGTGGCCGTAGACGCGGACGTAGTCGTCCGTTTGGATCGTGTATTCGGGACCCTCGTCGGACTTGTCTGCGTCTATAAATTTCTTGCCTTCGATTACGCCGGTGCCGTCGTCGACTTTGAAGTGGATGTTTGTTTGGAGGCGGTTTACTTGGCGGACTTGGGCCACAAAGGTCATCTGAAGAAAGAAAATTAGAGAAGGCGTGATCCTTTCGATGTTTAACGTCGGAAGAAGTGTACCTGGAAGACTGGGGCACCGTCAATGCGGAATTCGGCAGACTCGGGGTAGGTCTCTTCGGCGTCGAGCATTTGCTTGATCGTTAGAGGACGTAACGTCTCGTTCCTCTGGGACTATGATTGAAAAGGGACATTAGTTAGGATTTGGCGTCTTGAACTCGAATATGGTTGTGCAAAGAGTCGCTCACCTTTTGGTTGCCTCCTTGGCTGCCTTGTTGAGATCCGTAAACGAAACCGCCTGCATCATCACCACCCCCGCCGCCCCCTCCATAACCGCCTTTATATCCGCCACCGTAGGAAGCTAGCAGGGTGTTAATATACTCGACGAAAATATTAAATAACCATAGGAATTTGTTTCATAAGGATAAGGACCTTGCTTACCCATTTGTGGTAGTTTTGAGGTTGTTTAACGTAGTTTGGGGTATCTTGGTCGAAAGGGCAACTGTGAAGGGAAACGCGTGAAGTGGGATGGTTGACGCGACTTTCGTTAAATGGATTTTGGCTTTGCTCCAATGCACCCCGCGAAACCCAAGGTTCATGCCTTGCCTCCTTAGGCATCAATCAATGGGCAAGGTCTCTCTGTGCGTCGTCGATCTTAGCTCTTTCAGCACTGTCCGACAGCCCGGTCCCTGCGGGCGGCAGTGGCCGCTCGACAGCTGGCAGTGTGGGTGCAGCTCGTGTGTGTTGGTTTCTTGGTTCTGGGTTCTGCTCCCATCTTCGTTTCCGGGGGCGAGAGAAGCTCGACGAAGCTCGCTCGAACCAACCAACGTCATTTTGCCTCGGCTTCCCAAACTATCCATCGGCATCACAAGAAGGAGGCGAGAGAACAAAGGCATCATTTGATACCCACTTTAGACCGTTGCCATTTTCAGAACTCGATTGTTTTTAGACTCTACTCGTTTTCTTTTCACCCAGTTTCAATTGTAATTCCATCGCATTATTTTCCCATATTTTGTCTTGTTATTCCCATTCTGCCCCTTCATCCCCTATTTATCACTCACGAAGCACCCTCCCGAGCCGATCGTGTGACATGGCGAGATTCGACACCACTCTTCCTCTCATCCCTCTTACGCGAGGAACCGTCCTCTTTCCCGGCATCGTACAGCGTATCCCCATCCCCGCCGCCAGCTCCCACATTTCCCACCTGTTCAGCAGTGTTTACGAACGCGCCGCTTCGCAACGCCCCAGCAACCCTCTGGACGCCATTCAGCTGGCATGCGTGCCGCTCGCATCGCCCTACCTTAGCCCGTCGGGACAACCTCTCGCCGGCCGCGATCCAGATCATCACGATCTCTCCTTCCTCGATATCGACACGTCGGACTTGACGACGGAGAACTTGTTCGGATATGGCGTAACTATACGAGCCTTGGGCATCCAGGGCACGGGGGCTGGTGCGGAGCTTAGGGTGGAGGGTGTTGCGAGGTGCAAGTTCAAAGCCATCGCCAACGAGCGCCAGTACTTCGAGGCTACCGAGTTCGAAATATGCACCGACCAAGGTAAGCGGGAATCCTCTTCTATTCAATTAATTCTCCCCTCTCTCTCTAACCCGAAACGCCCTCATTTTCAGTGAGCCAAAAGGATAAGAAGACACGCGAGCTCTTCGCTACCCTCAAGTCCCAATCTCTCGAGCTCGTATCCATCCTTCGAGTATCCTCGTTCTTCAACCGCTCCGACCTTCGAGCGGCACTCTCACCGTTGCTTGCTCAGCGACTCAACCTTTTCATCATGAAGAGGGAACTCAAGGACGCGGGCTCCCTCGCCGATTTCATGGCGAATATCCTAGACACATCCTATGAGGAGAAACTCCAGATCCTCGCTGCTGTCAACGTCAAGACGAGGATGGCAAAGGTGATTGAACTCCTCCAGCGCGAAGTCTCCGACATTAAGGGCAACATGAACATCACCACTGTCACGGCCATCCCCACTCAAATCCTCGATCGTCTCAATAATCGCCAGATCAAGCCCGCCGGCCTGCCTACGACGGGTGCCGCTTTGAACATGACGCCGCCCTCGGGTATGCCGCCGAGCGCCCAGGATAACGGCAAAGACCCGAATGAGCTTGAGCTGCTGCAGAAGAAGTTGGACGCTGCCAATCTCCCACCCGATGCGGCCAAGCTTGCCGAGAGGGAGATGAAGCACCTGAAGCATATGATGCCCGGAGGCAATGAATACTCCATTACTATGACTTGGCTGGAGACGCTGGCGGAAGTGCCGTGGTCGACTGTCACAGAGGAGAGGTTAGGCCCGGAGACTCTGGTCAAGGCAAGGAAGCAGTTGGATGAAGATCACTGCGGACTTGAAAAGGTCAAGAAGCGACTGATCGAGTACCTTGCTATCTTGAGGCTGAAGCAATCCGTCAATGACGACATCGAAGAACAGATCAGGAAGGCTGAGGCTGAGGAGGCCAAGCTGAATGCGGAGAGGGAGGCCGAGGCGAAGGAGGAAACTCCAAACCCTCACGAGATTCCCAAGGTGGCTTCCACCAAGCTCGAAGCCCTCAAGGCGCAGCGAGCTGTTGACAAGTCGCCTATCCTGCTTCTTGCTGGCCCTCCCGGTGTTGGCAAGACCAGTCTTGCAAGGTCGATCGCGACGGCCCTTGGTCGAAAGTTCCACCGTATTTCCCTCGGTGGCGTGCGTGACGAACCCGAAATCCGGGGTCATCGCCGAACATATGTGTCTGCTATGCCTGGTGTGATTGTTCAGGGCTTGAGGAAAGTCGGCGTCTCAAATCCTGTTTTCCTGCTGGATGAGATTGATAAGCTTGGCAAGGCAAGCAACATGGGCGATCCATCAGCTGCCATGCTTGAGGTCTTGGACCCCGAGCAAAACCACACTTTCACCGATCACTACCTGGGCACACCCCTGGACCTGAGCAAGGTTCTATTCATTGCCACGGCCAACAACCTTGAGAACATCCCAGCACCGCTGCTGGACCGTATGGAGACCATTTACTTGCCGGGCTACACGACGCTGGAGAAGCGACACATCGCCCTGAGGCATCTCGTGCCCAAGCAGATGCGCGCCAACGGCCTATCCAAGGGCCAGGTAGTCTTCAACGAGAAGGTCGTGTCCAAGGTCATCGACTCGTACACGCGCGAGTCCGGCGTGCGTAACCTCGAGAGGGAGATCGGATCGGTCTGCCGCGCCAAGGCCGTCGAGTACGCCGAGGCCAAGGACGGCGGCCGCCTCGAGTCCTACCGACCGGAGGTTACGCTCGAAGACGTGGAGGAGATCCTCGGCGTCGAGATGTTTGAGGACGAGATCGCCGAAAAGACGAGCCGTCCCGGTATCGTCACGGGCTTGGTAGCGTACAGCTCCGGAGGCAACGGTAGTATCCTCTTCATTGAGGTTGCCGATATGCCCGGGGATGGGCACGTGCAGCTCACGGGTAGGCTGGGTGACGTGCTCAAGGAGAGCGTCGAGGTGGCGCTTACTTGGGTCAAGGCTCACGCGTTCGAGTTGGGATTGACGCCGGAGCCTAACACTAATATTATGGATGGGCGGAGTATCCATGTGCATTGTCCTTCGGGCTCTATTCCTAAGGACGGTCCTAGCAGTGGTATTGCGCAGGCGATTGCGCTTATCTCGCTGTTCTCTGGGAACCCAGTGCCGCCGACGATGGCCATGACGGTATGTTGCCTTTTTAGCCTTTTGCGCCATTCTTCTTCACTTTTTTTTTTTTTTCTCTCTTCGGAACTAGGTATCTAACAGGTGTTATAGGGTGAAATCTCCCTTCGTGGACGGGTGACAGCCGTCGGAGGCATCAAGGAGAAACTCATCGGAGCTCTGCGTGCGGGAGTGAAGACTGTCCTCCTCCCCGCTCAGAATCGGAAGGATCTCAAGGATCTTCCCCCAGATGTGACGGATGGCATTGATATTCTCTTTGTCAAGTATGTGTGACCCCTCGTTCCCCCTTCCGCCCCCCTTTACCAACAACATCAGAGCTTTACAATCTTTCCCGCTTTCCATTCGTTTATTACAGCGTTGCTAACGAGCCCTACTTAATAGCCACATCTACGATGCCATCCGACTTGTCTGGCCCAACTCGCACTGGGCTGTTGACGAGAAGAAGCTAGCAAGTGTCGAGAGCCGTCTGTAAAGAGGATTCACCGTATCACATCGCGTGTCTGTCATCTTATCTCCTCGGGCCGCCTTGCGAAGCCTTCTTCCACTCCGCGTGGACACGAGAGTCCTTGTAAAACATAATATGTTGTTCTAGTGGTGCCAGGGGGAGAAACAGGAAAGCAAACCCCCAGCAAAGAATAGGGATTCTCCTTGTCACCTTCGCCGAGGTCCAATCTGTCTTGGGGGCTAAGTTCAGTTTACTTGTACGATTAATATTGGTGGACCATCGGGTTGAGAGGCTTCTGAGAGGGACGAGGAGTATGAGTCGTCCGTTCCACACCCTCTCGTCTCAGTCATTCACATATGCGCCAAAATTGGTTATTTTTTATAATGGAAATGGAAACTGCGTCTTCTACAATACACTTTCGCTTCTCATCACTTCTTTCCTATATAGACTCAAGCTATGATTCTCAGAGTACTTTTTTTTCCCCCAACACGGGTCTCTCTCTCCTCTCAATGCTCATTTCGTCGTTTGCTACAGATGCCAGGCCTATGCAACCGTGTTTGTCTTTTTCCAGATACTAATCTCGTTGCTCTGCCATCGTGTGCAAGACCTAGATGCTTCTTTGCAGAGACACGACAACGATTCTGGGCCAACCAGCATAGGGTAATGACAGTCAAGGCATCCTTCTCCTCGGGGCGAAGAATATGTCGAGGAAATGAGATGAGTCGAGCAATGGCAGTACCGAAAATGCAACTCCCCGGCAAACGTTACAGCCGTCAGAAACGCAAGGCATAAATATCCCCTGTGGTCTGTTCAGTGAACACGTTCCAGGTCAAGTTTACAGGGCTTTCCCCACCAAGACCGGGTTTACGAACCGGCTGCATACATGTCGTGGACAGGGGACAAGGAGGGTTGTTTCCAGGCGGATATCTTGTAGGGTTGGTGCAACGGCGGGTGAGTAGGCCCTAAAAACAGAGTTCTATATTTGCATCTTTCTTGGGTTACCATTCAGTTCTCGCAAGGGTTCCTTCTCTTTACGAACTTGTCTTGGATGAGGTTTCTCGAACAAGTTTAAATTGACTTTTTTTTTTCTCCTGGAGGCTTCAAGCCATGCTCGAGCACCGGAACTTAAACAGGAGGTGGCGTGTGGATACGGGAGGCGTTCTAAGACAATCGTGTTTCGTGCTAGATGACGGACCTCTGTCTCTGTGACCGATATTTTCGGGGGGGGCTGGAGGCATCAAAGCGAGACGGGTATCAAAAAGGTGTGAGCCGGCACACCATCAAAAATAGATTATCTCCTTGCTTTTCAAACGCCCAGAGGGCAACGCTGGCGGTGAGCATAGGTCCGCCGCCACGGTCCCTGGTTCGACATAGCCCTTGAGATAGGCAGAGAGTACTATCGCGGTCTAACCCTCGAACGACGGGCCGTTGACGCCGAGGAAAGCTCTCACCGTGGTGAGCCTCATCCGCTTCATGCGTTATATATCTGCCTCCGTTCTAGATCTCTACAGTACCTACGATTCATGGCGCCATGGAAAACGAAAAGAAGGAGAACCGAAAAAGCAATACACCTCAGAACGAAGTCGAACAGACGCACTCGAAATGCTGTAAAGGAGGTTGGCTCGTACTTCTTCGATTCAGCCCGCTGAAGAGGACAAACAATTGTTCCATTAGTTTTCCACCCTTCCAAGGCCATCCCGTTCCTCCCCGGACAAGGAGACGAGAGACATCACGAGAAGAAGAAGCAAGCGGCATGTGTTTGTTATCCGGCCAGAGACATGTCACCAAAAAGCAAGGAGAAAGGGGGGAGGGATCTCATCCAGGATCATGAGAACTGAGAGGAGACATTCGGTGAGAAAACGTCACAAACTTAGTTTTCGGTCCGCATTCCCTTCTCTCTCCTTTCCTTCCTTTACCTCTTCCTTTTTACTAGACACTTCACTCCGTATTCCCGATCAACAGCCCAGCCCTTCGACTACATCCAGCCTGGCCGCATCTCCGAGAAACCTCCAGGGCAGACTCACATACTATTTCAGTAAAGCAACGAGCGTTATTCGAGAGCATGGCTCTCCTTCTCCGAGAAAGTCATCCGGTTCTCATTCGACAGACCCGGCCGGGCGGAAATAGCAATTCCATGTCATGAATGCAAGATTAGAGTGGAATACAGCCCCCCCATTTGACGCCATTTGAGTCCCTCTTTCCCTTAATCTCCACCGACTATTAGTCTTTACAGGCCTCATCTGTCGTGGTATTGGGCCGCATTGTATCTACAATTGCTTTCTCAGAGAAAATGGTACAAAGGATTAACTTCCGATGATCCCTTGAGAAGCCTAGCGTCCGTCGAGGTGAACACTTGCTCCACCCGCTTCACTTTACCACGTTTCAACGAGGGGCGGAAAAAGGAAAGAAAAAAAGAAGTACAAAAAAGTAACGGGGTGGTAGCGCGTGTCGAGGAAGTGGTGATAAAAGAACATAATAAATATCATAAATTCGAACAGGGAAACGAAGGCAGTGGATGTCCCTCTCGCCCCATGCCCCTGTCGACCAGCGCAGCCACCGAGTTCCCGCCCGCATGCAGCTTCATGACAGAACCGAGACTTTCGCGTCCTCTCGGGGATTTTAATCATGTCGTAGGTTTTGTTATGAATTGGGTTCATACGTTGGCGCCCTTTGTGCCCCCCCCCCCCCCCCCCCCCCCCCTTCCCGGGTCCGCCATGGTGATCGGCTGGAAACGGAAACGAGGGTGCTTCAGGAGGACGCTAGACTGTAGAACTTGCGAGCGCCTTTAGGAACATACAACATACACTACGGAGTTTTTGGACCGGCGTCGAGTATGTGGTGTGTACGGAGGTATATCGGTGTGTATTTGGGTGTATACATGCCTGTTGGGTATCTGAAGTATACGCAGATATCTGAGTGCGGCTGCCACAAACCCCAACTACCAAGCGAGGCTCACGACGTAATCTCCAGATTCTACTGGGCTCAAGATCTTACGGGACGGCGGGATTGCCTGTGGCAAATAGGGACTGCCATGATGCCCAACTCTTGTAATAGAGAAACCCAACCAACTCCACCACCAGTGTTATAAACTCACCCTCACGTCAAGGACCTGCAAAGGTGAACGAGAGCCGGGCTCTACCGAGGTAGACGGGGCTCGATTCCTGCGTGTAAGCGCGTCGATATGCATTATCATATGCTTGGACCGTTTCTGAAGCTAGAGATGTTCTTCTCTCCAGTCCTCGTTGAGGTAACCTGCGGGCATTCTTCTTTGCCCTGCTCATATGGGGCCCATCGCGCATTCCCGCTCCTCTCCCCCGATCCTGTACTCGTACTCGACTGCCGACGTTGAACCAGGGCTACGGAATGGACCACGATCGATATCGTAAGTCCCTTGGATAACCGGCAGGGTTCGGCTACTTCGTATGCACGCAAACAAGCAACAAATTCGACCCTCGCCTTGGCTCCGGGTTTAGACTATCTATCATAGATCAAGTTACACTATCACATTAGTGTTGAATCCCTCTAATATTCCGCTGCAGGTTCCAGCTCCACCCCGGTGTGCACATCTTCCTTTCCCTGTCTCTCTTCATCTCTACATTGCTTTTTCCTCCCCCTCTCCGATAATTTCGTTTCCTTTCCGTCCATCTTCTCATCGAGTAACTGCTTTTTTCCCTTCCCCCCCCTCTCACCCCTTCCATGTGCACTAGCCTCCTCTCATCTAGTAAGCTTCTTGTCAGACATGGGTGGCGTTAGTGTTGAGATGGCCGAGACGGCCGATGCATCGTCATTGGCTCCTCTTACGTCCTCTTCCATAATTGTCAGTCCTTGCGAGTGAGGCCGGGGGCGCCCGTGTGGCAAACGAGATGCAGATCTGGGAAATGGCCGAACTCGAGCGGTTTTTACCTTGTAGTGCAACTCGTCGGTTTCCGGATGCGGTACAGAACTTGGATATAGCTAACCAAAGCTGGGAACGTGGCTTCTAATTTTCCCTCTTAAAAAAAACCTTTTCTTCACGTTCACTACAAGGTACACTCCTCATCATCTCGCATCTCTCCCGCTAATACCACTTTTAAAGTTAATGTCCACCTCCCGCACCTTGGAGCCGGGAATGTCAGGCGAGGTCTAGGGTGCAAGTACGAAGCTAACGTCGTCAGCGTTCCCGAACGAGACATCGAGGCGAGGCTGCCACTGTTTACTTCGAACCTTAAGTATGAAGATTCTGTCTTAGGCTTAGCCATTGAGAGGGGGGGGGTGGGCTAATATAAACCTTCTCAGACACTTCCCCCAAAACAAGAGACTGCAATATACGAAAGTAGTTCGTTACTACGTGCCCCCATTTCAGCATGTTAAAGGCTGCACGGAGCCGTCGTCTATATATTATTCCCTTCATTTGACAGCACCCGTTCCAATCGATCCCAACCCCAATGCGTCCTGCAGTAGTTGTAATCCATCCCGTCCTGCACAGTAAACAACGCAGGTTCGGACATCATCCTCGCAAAAGCCGGGGTTACCCTTCATGATCGCCGAAGTTGCATCCGGAGAGTCCGCTAGCGAGGACGGCTGGCTGCAGCGACGTCTACGCTCGGAAGACTGGAGGGGGGGAGAACGACAACTGAAAAGAAAAGGGAGAGAGAAAAAAAACAAGTAGTAGCACAGGACAACGCTTGCCAATCTTATTCGCTTCCGTCATCGTGACTTGCTGCACGATCCCAGCTTGCGGTGGACCAGACTGCGCCACCCAAGACCGCCACATCTCGCCGAGGAGGGAACGGAGACATACCACGGGAAGGGAGAGGGAATTTTCCTAGGCTATGTACAAGTACACACAATCTCGCTTCTCCCTCGCCTGGGACTCGGGGTACGATTGGAGTAGACGGCTCTAGTCCCGTCAACGCTTGTTAAATTAAAAACACGGCATAGCATTACTCTGTTATTCTTCCTGCAGGTACAGACACTTTAAAAGATGCCCGATCCGATACAGCGGCATCACAGTCTTCAAGGATTCGGTCTCGTCCTCTGGGCGCGCTGCAATACACAATCAGCCCAGCTTCAAACCTCCGCCCGCCCCGACGGGTAAAAAGGGAGGGAGACGCGGCCTTCAACCTGAACGCCTGTTCAGCCCGACCTATCGGCCGTGGGAAGTTAGGCAAGAGAGGACGGCCCGGAACATGATACCGCAGTCCTGGCTTACATTTTGTTTGGCTATACGGCAGCTTCCGATATGCTAATCGAAGTAGAATCACAGTCCGGTCGGTCAGGCCCGCTATACGCCCACTCTCACCTCTCGTCTGCCACTCGGACGACGACTTTATCCCATATTTTTCTTTTTTTCTCCTAGTGAAGAATAAAATTATCCTTAATATTCGGACAAAAGGCGAGGGGAAAGAGAGGGGAAAGCAAGACAAGGGCTACGCTAAAATACAGTGGTAGACCCCAAGTGGGCTGGAAGGATCGCGGAGACAGGCCCCCGGAGAGGCGACTTCTACCCAGCCGGTATTGGCCCTCGCTAGTCTTATTATCCTGGCCGGTGGGACTGCAGCAGAGCCAGCGGAAAGCAGTGGATGCTGTACTTTGGCAGCTTCCCTCGCAAAATTAGTGATAGAGTTCGGTTAAGGTATGTAGGGAGGGGCAAGAAAGTGACTGGTGTAAGTTATGTACTCCAGACCGTGCCATGCCACGCCATGCCATGTCCATGTGCCATGTATATAAGTTGAGCAGTTGGCAGGTCGTCGCGTGGGTGGCATTATAATATGATCGCCATTCTGAACAGCAGTGTCTTCACCCGGGTTTTGCAACCCAGACGATCCATTAACAGCCATGGCTAGCTCAGTTCTCAACAGACTCGTTAGGGTGTGGGCGTGTGGGGGAAGTTTGGAGCATAACCTTCCCCTCCCGTCATTCCGGATTCTTAATATCAGTAATACCGTGCGGAGGCCAGACACATCCGATGATCCATCCGAAATAATACGGAGTAGGAGATGAACAGTGCCAAAGTAAACCGGTCCATATAATCTGTTTTGCCATGTCCCAGGTTTTCACTATCATCAACGCGGTTTCGAAATTAGGGAGATATGAAGTTCCCACATGGGATGTACGAAGCTTTAGTGTCGGTTAAGACAAAGGGCCCATATGGAGGAGAAGTCACAATCTTGTGGCGGGCTGTCGAGGGGGGTGTGTGTGTGTGTTCCCCATTGCGAGTCTGAACCGCCAGCAACACCAACAACCGCATACCCTGGCTGATAAACTTCGCGGAAAGTTTAAGCAGTGCGAGGACAACAAAGACGAAGAGAAGCACACTCTGTGCCAGTACTTCGTAGTTGGGACCGAGGACGAACTTGTCTTAGGGCAGACACGGGAGGGAGGGGAGGTCCTCGATCAGCACTGGCTGGTAATCATAACCGTGATCGTCAGGGATGCAAGCGATGTCACCCATGGCGCAGGTCTTTTAGGCGGGACATGAACCGGAATTCTCTTAGGCCTCGAACGAAACCTTTTTTGGGATTTCTATATCCATATGTAGCAAGCCGGCGGGTGCAGTTGTCGTTGGCTTCCCCATCTCTTCTCCCCCCTCCCCTTCCCCTCTTCCTTCCCGCTTGGAAATTACAGGGTTGTCATTCAGTGCCGCGGACCATGATTCATCTCGACTTTCATCGGAATTTGGGGATTCACTACCGTCTGATAATCGCACATCACTCCCGAACTTTCCGCCTTGTTAGAAGCTCCACGCCAGAACCGAACTGCCCACCATATATATATGGTCGAGATCGGAGGACATCAAAATCAACCGCGCGAATCGGCCGTTGGTGCATGTCCAGCTAGGGGCATGTCGACTGGTGGAAATAGCAGCGAGGCGAACCTGTAACACCTCGAAATACGAGACAACTTTGATTTCAACAGATTTTGCGGTGAACGGGAATTTTAGGAAAGAAATGGAACAAGTCCTGGATCGTCCGAGCTGTGTAGGAGGAACTGCAGCCACTCCAGGCTCGGGAAGAGAAGATGATGGAGAGGAGCAAGGCTCAATAATGCAATGTCTGGGGTCTCTTATTATTACCTAAGACGGCACGAGTTCGGTACCAGGCAATATACCATGATCTAATCCTATGAGGGTAGTATTAATGTTGTACTTGTGATAATGGGGAGGACGGTACGAAGTAGTTTAGAATGGTGATTTCGTGCGCTCTCTCTATGAGGTAAGGTGACTTGCACCATCGCTAACTTCCGCAACGGCTACGAGGTATGTGACAATGAAGTGTGAGGCAAAATCGCCTGGAATTGATGCATCCACATTCAAATCCTGTTGGTCGACGACCTGCTTCGTACACTAGTTAGTCCGGGGTTTCTCCCAATGCTTTCCGGATGGCTTCTACCGTATGGGGGGACTTGGAGATTATTACGACGTATTATAATTTCCTTCGTCTGATCTTTGTGGGCCAGCCTGCATACATCCGCACACTGAGGCAAGTCGGTACGGGCCCCCTTGGCGTAGCAGGGGTGTGTGTCTGATGCGTGACGAGACCCCACACCTTACCGTGAGTCCCTCCACGCTTGGCGAAGCAAGGCATTGATCGAGTTCGAGATCCAATCTTTATCAACCTGACCGTCGTCGAGAGTACCAACGGTTCACATCATGTAGCATACATAGCGCATATCTTGAATGTACGCCAGACGAGACCGAACTCCTTCGCTTGAGACGGTCGCGTGTTGATGTGTATCGAACGCTTTGCTTTCCTTGACTTCCAGGTTCGCATCTCGTCCCCGGATCCCTGGTCCAAAACAAGTGGTTCTGGAGAAAAAGCGCTGCAAGTGAGATTCGGGAATCCCAAGCCTTCCTCCCGCCCACTGCAACCCTCCCGTATTAATGGGGAACCGTTATCGTTATCTTGTCCGCCAACGTTCTTCCACACGTGAATACGAAGGACCACTATTTCACAACGGTGGTTGGATGTTACAATCAAATTATTAAACGAACCTTGGTGATATATGTGTAGGAATATTGACAAACAGCGGCCCGGAGATGTCTCCCCCGCCGCATAGCTCACCACCCCTCGCTGATCTAGCGATGAGCGATGACATACTACTGCACCAGCCAGGCAGTATCTCGCCAAACCCATACTCAACGTGTTCCGGATAGCAATAATATGCCTCATAATACTAGTGCAAAGTTCGCATGTCGTACGAGCCAGCCACGCAAAAAGGAAAAGTCGTGGACTGGATGCCAAGTGAGTTAGTTAGTGGCCAGCCAGTGGTTAGCCCGGATCGAAAATTTTAATCGACCGATCAAGCCGGCGCCGATTCGAATTCTCCCCCTCCCAGATTGCCGGGACCACCGTCCCTGTCCTGTCCGAAGGAGCACGCCGCCGTGAGGCGAACTAGCCAGTAGCGATAGTTCACCGAAGACTTGCATCAACAAACACATTCACTAATCCTGTTTGGGGCCTCGGCACCAGAAGCTTAGGAGGTTATTCACTGGATGATAGTGTGATGGTTTAAAATTATCGCCGGGCATGAGTAAGTTAGTGTCCACTGCTCCGAAGGGATTGACTAGTTGACAAGGCGGGCGTACGAGGTAGCGTAGTGTGGTGTACGGTATAAGATTGAGGTTAGTGGGTTTCTCCATCTTGAATTTACTTGTGTACCTCGTACGAAGGATTGAGGAGTCTCTAGATGTGGAGAACATCAATCTTCGAGGTTGGTTTGGTTCCCCCCTTTGTATGAACGGCAGCCCTCACAAAGTAGTTTATAACTCAGGCAGCAATGTCCACGATAGACTGGATCGATTGAACGGTCAGGGGCGGACGAGCTCAACTGGGACTAGGGCCAGTTCAGGCCAAGGAACGGGGAAAAGAACCCCCCCGGCCCGCTGTGGTGGTGGGATTCTTCCGTCGATCAGCAACCATCGCTGGATCACCCACCAGCGAATTTCGCCTAGGAGCTCGGGCACAATAGTGGCCTGGTATCAAAAGCGACTGGGGGGCGTGGCCATGTCGTACCCTACTCCGTAGTGTAGTGCTGGGAAGGAGAATTTAAATGATACCTACCTGAAGCTCAAACCGATAAGGCAGGCAGCCCTCCAAGCAAAGACGTACACTACTCTACAGAAGTCCAGAAGTTCACGAGTACCGAGGTACATTCGAGAGTTGCCACCTGAACCAGCATGAACCAGGCCTTTTCGTTTGAGTACGAAGCGGTGTACTTCATAGGCCCTTCCCGTGTGTGCGGAATAAGGGTCTGGCTGGGCGCCTGCAATTTGACACAAGGGTCGGAATAGCGCTGGTTCTTCGGGACGAAAAGAACCGTTTTAGGTTTTGTGATTAAGGTGACGAGGAAATTGGCTTTCATATAACTCCCATGGGCATTCTCTGTTCAAGCCACTATCTCCCTCTCTACACTAGACCCGGCTTTGCCCACAGACCTCTTCCCCGGCACTGCACGATGACTTTATTTACGAGATGCCTTGCGAGTTTTGACCTGTAATAATTGACACGCCAGGCTATGACTGACCTCTCTCAAGGACTTTGCTGATCACGGACATTTCTATGCGGTCCGGCCTCCTCTCTCCCACCAAGCGGTATCGATAGAGATCACAGGTTGCAGGGTCCCCAGTATTAGCAAGAGAGGGGAATAAAAAAAAAAAAATCCCGTAAAGTCGCACTTGCCGATTAATTCCTTGTCTGGTAATTGTTCCGCGGGATCCCAGTGCCCCGGAGAGGAAAGGAGGCTGACCAGAGATAGGGCCAGGGTTGGGGAAAATTATCCTAGCACACTGTCTGCGTTGTCCTGGTGGTCCCCCCTCACGCCCCCCCATCCGCTCAACTCGTGGTCTCAACAGGGCTCACCCTGGGTGTTAGATCACATTGACGCCATGTGCAACCATAGCCCTACTTGTTGGTCACCACTGACAAGGAAGGCCTCGCTACGCGAACCTAGTAGGGTTAAACCAGTGCCTTGGAAACATGGGATCAAATGACGGTAAATTTCTCTAGCAAGGGCATGGAACGTCCTTGGTCCTTGGGGTAATAATACGAAGGAGTAAGAGATTCACCAGGTCAAGGAGAAGTAATTTCAACGTTAGCAGCCCGCACTTGGCCTTCGCCCGTTCCATCGCTTCAGAGTTTGGGGTTGATTGCGCTAAAAAAGGAGGAAAGGAAAGTGCCACGCGGGTTCGATTCATCTCAACAAGTTCAGGTTTTAAATCACATCACCTAAGCCCTGTCCAGCCTCCTGCCGTTTTTAACTAGGTGCAGTTTCCCACTCTCCACATCACATCATCACGCTAGCTTGGCGTACGTACTTGGATTCTTACGAAGTGATCGCTTGGAGAGCTCGACTTGATTCTGTTCCTCTTTGCCTAAAACGAGAGGGCGGGAATGCGAGTACTTAGTGCCAGAGACTCCAACCGAGTCTTTTTGGTGAACGAGACCAAATGATTTGCATGTGCTTTTTCAGCCTTGGCCATAAAGGCTGTGAGGTGAGTCCTGGCATATCATGCACCACGCACGAAGCGAGGACAAGATCTATGCTCGGTAACTTATGGGCACTCTCGGTCTGGACGTTGCAATTGCCGCTTGAAATGTCCTTGATGGTCTGGTGTGAGAATTAAGAACGGCGTAATATTCCTCCTCCTGCTGTCTGCAGCCGATCAGGATTTGCTCAATCACAGAATTCAAGATGAATAGAGCATCATCTACGAAGTATGCTCAACTCCAGCATGCCCTCTACAATGTGAATTGAGATCCAATATCTTGGGTTTACGGAGTACCTACTTCGTCCTCAATGAAGCAGAGTGTTGGGAGCATCGGCGAGGCAATAGCTGGGCTGGCGGTCATGAAGTGAGTGTAAGCACTTCGTAAAAGCACCGTCTGTCTAGGAAACCCATACTTCGTAGTTCCTCTTCCATTGCGCCGAGGTCGAACTAACGTAGCCCGAGAACTGGTTACGAAGTTGATTTGCAAGCATGTTTTTCCTCCTTCTCTTTCGATTCTAAGAAGGACGCCGTCGCCTCTAAGAAAGGCACGTTGGGCCGAGACGTGGTCACCGTCATGGTGGTATCGATTTTCGAGTTAAATCGTGCAAAAGCCACGTTCATATGGAAAAAAATCTGAACCTGGTGCCATGTGTTCAAGTAAGGTCGTAAGGACAATAATAACCCGTGCTGGGCGGACCCACTATAGCCCCTTAACTTTGTCATGCATGGGAGAATACAACCTCGATATTGTAGCACTGTGGATTTGCTGGCAGTTACCGTAGTATTTCGAACATTTTTCTGTCGTTCGGGAGGGCGGGAGTACGTATAGTCCCTAGGCACTTTCCGCGACATTGCAACTTAGTATCCACCGATATTGGTCAGGTCTTACTTCGTAACATCGCCAGTGGGCTCCGGATATGGATGGAAATAGCACCGGGCTTGACAGGTAGGAGAGGGTTTCAGAAGCAAAGACCTCGAGGGAGATCAGAAGGCTGGGCAAACCTATTCCCCGACCTTTGTGTATGAAGTAGTGTATTCTCGAGGAGTCCGTTCGCGCTTCGATCAGTTTGCCCCAGGTTATGGGATGGGGGAACAGTGCTGGGAGAAGCACTCCACTCGTATACTTCGCAGGATCTCCGCCAAGAGGGTGGTGATGAGTTCAAAAATGCTAAAAGCGCGGAATTAGATTGTGTTTCTGTCAGGGGCCTAGTACGCAAGCAGCAACTGTGTTTTGGGGAGGTTAGTTTCGACGCGGAAGCTAAGAGGAGATTGGAAAAGCAAAATAAAATTTCACGACGACCCCGACTCTGCCGTAATTAGACAAGTGCTGGATACTAGTTCGTCAGGGGCATGCCCGATGGTTGGGTCCTGGGTCCGGCTGTCGCACAGGCCACGCCAATCCCAGTGCCAGGCTGGTAAGGGTTCAATGTTGATTTCGTCCACCTCCGGAGTATTTCGTCAGATATCTGCAAGTGGCCGGGGACTTCGTATCATAGTTTATGCTGGTACCATGTGAGTATCGGTTCTGGACCAGACGAGACATCAACTGTTGGTGCGGTTCAAACCTTGCCCACCCCAAACTTTGTTGATGAATTCCTCCTCTTTCGGTGAAGGGGTTTTGTATGATCCATCCGACGCACAATTTCAAGGCGTTCCTTCATTTGAGAGTGGATATTCACTCTTCTCTGGAGAAAAGCTTCCGGACCAATACCCTGCAAAAACACCCCATGTTCATAATGCTGCGTGTTTTAGAGCCGTCCCTACCTGTGTAAACTGCAAGCTATTTCATCGGTATTCAAATGACCTTTTTCTCCATTTGACCAACTGGGATGCTGCTGGTATTCGAAAGGCACCCACACGAAACTCCCCATACAAAGCAACGATTCCGAAGAAGAGTCCTTGGGTTCGGCACCGTTGGGCAGCGTTTTGCGGGTAGTGTGCGAAGTAAGCTACCTAAGCCGAACAATTAGTGGATCTCCGAAATCAAGCCCCGCAGAATCGAACCAGATGTGAAAACTAGCTTCTCCAGCCCTTCCTCTTTACTAGTGTCGTCAATTGGCGTATCATTTATTTACTCAAAGGCTTTCAATCTCTTCTTCGTCGTGCAGACCGAAGAAATTTCTAGACCCCAGACTATTAGGGTGGAACCGGAGTCGAGCTTGTCGCCACATTCATGAACCCATTCGGATGTTAGGAGGATTTTAGCGCCTTGGAGTGCGGATGGGTATGGTCTGATAGAGTGCTGTCAAATTTACGACCAAATTTGCCCATCAACCATGGTGGAAACAGATTTGACGTTGCTGACCATCAACTCGAATCCGGGGGCGTAAAAGCTCCATGCCAGTATCGACTGACGTTCAACCGTTTTGGCCTCGTCACCCCTTTCCGTGCTTGGTGCTCCTGCAAGGCACTGCAAGAATGTCCGTGATGGGTAATTGCATGCCTAGTATGGAAATAAGGTGAGTGGCTTTTGTTTTTTTTTTTTTTGTGAACAAGAGATGAGATGAACAGGGGTTCCTGGGGGGAGGGAGTTCAGAATGTAGTGTACGAAGTGCTCGCCCACTAGTGGGCGGTTGTCGGTATGTCACACCTTACCTCAGTACATTTCCTTCTCTCTAGTGCTCTTGCCGATGATACCCAGACCCGTTATGCGGCGAGGGCTGTTACAGATTACACTTCCCGGAACTGGATGGAGATTGTGGTGATCTGCTGTTGAGCCTTTTCAAGAAGACCAGCCGTGCTGGCTTGTGCATGAAAATCGAGCCCTCGTCTCTCACACATATGGGACAAGAAATCAACTGAACGGAGAAAGAGGGAGAGTGGAAGGGGCGGCGGATATGGGATCGACGGTCTGGATCGAGAGGTAGCGGCGGGCGGAGGTCGAAGATCGAGATGCCATGCATTGGGGGCGGAATGCACCAACTCCAGTGAGTAGTAGTGATGACGTAACTGTGCTGGGGATTAAGTCTCCAAACTGGAGCATTTGATGCTAGTACAAAGGAGTGAGCGGAGTACGAAGTAGTGTACTGCAAAATCATCACTAACATTAATACTGTTACTTCGTAGAGGCTGTCCCCAGCGTCTCCAACTACTCGAATCCGGCCGCCCTGTCCAGCCAGGCTAACGACACGACATTGCGGCGGGGTCGAATGTGATTAACAATGGGCTACTCCTGCATCCACCAAAGGAAGGAGGAGCCTAATCTGCTGTGGAGGATTGGCGCGGTCCGGCATAATAAGCAAAACTATGATGGGTTGTCGCAGGCTGTCGCGTCCAATGCAGGCAATATCAAGCGGGAGCATCTCTCCAAGACGAAGTAGGTACCGAGGATGCCACTTTCCATTTCGGGAAAGAGTTCTGATCCTAAATCTTACGTATCGGACACATTCATAGTGTTATGTGAGTGTATTTTCCGCACAGCACCTCACCCACCGGAGTAATATGCGTTGGGTGTGGGTGTGAGCATGGACCATTATGATGTGCGAGGCACTGGAAGGGGAGAGAGCGTGTGTTCCCGCAGCATAGAATGCGCGAACGAGAACGGGATAAAAACACCAGGATGCAGGATGCAGTCCGTGCTTCCTAGTGTCTTGGCGCCACCTCAAAATAAAATCTTCCCTTTTTTGTTCTCTTTTTTTTTTTTTTTAGCAAAGGAAGTCGGAAAAGTCGTAATCTACGTAGTAGGGTCACACTCGTCGTTCTGTGTTTGATGAAACCCTCTTACTTCGTATGAAGCGGATACTCGCCGTTGCGGATTGGGGAGTTATTACTACAAGGGTGCAGCTTCATTGAGAAGGAAGGTCGAACTTGAAGGGTACGGGGTACTTGGTAAAATCATGACGACACTAGGTTACAAGTATACAAGCACGATATGGAAAGGCATGTTGTTCTTCCTTGATTGGAGGAGAAGGACACCGTCACATCATAATATTCTTCTGGGAAAGTTGGTGCCATTTCGGGACCTTGGACCGGGAACGGACTGAACCCTCCGGGTCAGGGTCCTTCCGACTGTCTTCAATATCCACCAAATCCGGATTCGAGATTTAATAGGTTTGGTTGTATAAATACGAGGTCGAGAGCACGAAATTCTATGGGGCGACATGGGTAGATCTAGATATCAGCAAGCTGAGACCTAACTACATCTAACATTGATGAGGCTCTTCGGGCACCAGATTTCTTCACACCGTATTGATGTCGTTAATACCATGTTGCCCAGTGGGAAAGCTCAACAAGACAACTGAGATTGCATGTGGCAGGTGTGGTCCAGCCATGTCAAGATCACATGAAAAGGCCCACCAAGATCATGGATTAAGCAAGAACATTCGATGAAGATTTGCCGAACGCAAGGGTTATCCTCGGAAGGCACGCAGTAATAATACGCAGAGCTAGCGTCGGAGGAATGCCCTCACTGCAGCGGGACTTGCTCATTGCATTGTCGAATGGCTCTACACTAATACCTGTCGTGACAAGGGTTTGGATGGATGCGTCGAAGTCAAAACGATTAATCTAGTCTCAGCCATGTTGATATGGAAAATAAGGTACACTACCTTTGGTGGATGCTACAGGTGGGAATACTGGGGCAGCAACAAAGAAAATTGTCCGAAGCCAGTCCTCCTTTCGCGGATTTTCTTCTCGACAAGGCCTAGCAAATAATATGTAACATACGTACCCTGGAGGCAGTCTCCTCTTCCTAGATATATCGATCTAAAGGGGCCGATGCGGGACGGAGAGCTATTGATCCTACAGTGTGGGAAATGGGAAGAGGACAAAATTGAGAGTCGGGAAATCTGGTTCGCATCATGCTTCGGGTTGTGGAGAGTAGATCAGGGGGATCCTGGGGGTTTCCAGTCATAAGATCAAAGGCCTGTGATTTCCTCGATTTCCTGATGTGAGGAGATCTAAAACTCCAAGTCCAGACACTTTCGTAAGCTGGGGTGGCGGTCAACATGTTGAGCAAAAAAAAAAACGAACGGCGAACTGCGATAGACTTCGAGCACCCCCCGTGAGTTAAAATAGTTTGCCAATTAAGCCTGGTCCGAATTGGTTGGAAATACTTGTTAGATTGCTGCAATCCATGTTACCACCAATTGACAACCAGCGATGGCCCCGGTTCCATGGTAAGGCCACTGCCGTCACAAGAATCTATAACCATACTGGACTAGTGTCTTCCATCTGTCGTCTCTTAATCGTGTCAGAGCGAGCGGCACCGTCCGAGGTCCCTACTTCAAGAACAGACCAGAGCTGGTGTCGGATGAGCCAAAGAAACGCATCAAAATTTTACTGGTACCGGAGCAGCAATGTACATGTCCCGTCATCTACGGTTACACTGTCCGAAGTTTGGGACGGTGTGGATCAGGAGGAAGTGGTAATCGTCACACAATGCATCTTGAGGGACTGTCAAAGCTGGGTAAAGGCTATGAATAGTATTATCCCACAGCTCGATATGCCACACCTCATAAACGTAGGGCCGAGGGGGATACTCCTGCAGCCCGGTCGAACCAAAGCCGAATGCACCCATCAACATGCATACCTATCTACGGAGTACTTCGTACATGATGTGTACACTCCTTGAGAGGTTAACCATCAACATCGACCGGACCGGTATGCTGTATGACGATGGATACCCACCGTAAGCGCAGGGACGCAAGGAGTGTTTGTGGCTCAATGGCTCCTGTGCTGCAGTCGCTGTCGAAAAAAGGAACAGAGATTGATTTGATTGTTCAGAGTATGAGCGGAGCCTGCCGAGGTAACAGTGGCTATGTACGAAGTCGGAGTGTCGAATCCTTGGGACGTATCAAGTCTCATCTGGAGTATGATATCTGGCGGTCTCAAGTACTTGCATACTATGGGTATGGTTCGTTCTTTTCCGAGCTGTCGAATGTTCTCATTGTTGTCGGCTAGGTGATGCACTTGAATGGAGTCTTCCTTTCGGAACAAGGTGCCTCGTTTGATTAAAATACTGCGGGGTTTTTGATGGTCCCGACCTGAAATTTAACAGCTCCGAGGCATGTCACGATGTTCCGCCAAGCGATTGACAGCCGCAAATTTCGGACAGTGCTTTCTTGAGACTTGGGCTGGGATACTACTAAGTAGTGTAAGAGCACATCTCTCATCCCATCCCGGATACCATATTATCCGCAGGTGATGCAAAGTTTAAACGACGGGCGTTACTAGTAAAACCGCAAACACGGTTTTGCAATGCCTAAAAAAAAGAAAAGAAAAAAAAAAAACGGATAAAACCCCAAAGATAAAGGCAAAAGCAAGAAAGTTGAAGACTGGAAGAAAGCGTATGGAAAAGCGCCCCTGTCAACAAGCAGAGAGTTTAAGTGCCATTTTAGATGACAAACAGCACAGCTACTACAGACATCAACAGGAAGACAGAAGGGGATGAATAAATGGATAAGATTAACGATATCTTTCTGCTTACTTTTCTCCTCCCCTACCGCCGCCTCCTCTTCCTTTTCTTCTTCTTGTCGGTGGTAGCACCACTTCCCCTGGGACATCTCTGTTATTTTGAACCCGCGTTGCAGGACCTTGCAGAATCAGGGTCCTCCATCCATTGGTGACCTTTAACCTCACGAGCACGAAGCGCAAGGCCCAAGTACTCCGAAGCTTCCTGGTCGCAGTATCTTCTTGTACTGTCCCATATTACGGAATATGGTTGGTACTTGGGAGCAACGGTGAGTTAGTGGCAATACATCAAGTAAGTTACCAGCCATATTGGCAAGGGTTTGAAGTGACTCGCAGACGTGGGCCGTGTGTGGAGTGGCTTTTCGGCTCGCCGCGTTCCCTGGAGGCAGATTGATGGATGATATGGATGATACCTCGATGGCACTAGTTTGCACGAAGTCACGACACGACTCTTGAAAATCTACTAGTGTAGCGTACTTTGTGCAGAGTACACTCCGAAGTACTTACTCTCCTTCGCTCAGAAGCTGGGGTCTTTGAGGGGTCGTCCCTTCCACAACCCCCAGGTGCGTTTAATTATCCCATTCGTCTCTCCAAATGAGTCTCCTCGAGGGCTCGCCTTCTCTTATTAGGGTTTGAAATTTGGAGTCTACACAAGCCCCAATTTCCAGGTTCCAAGAACAACGGGTCGTCTGATAAGAACATCCTGGACACTGCATGGAGCATTTCCTGAACGGTTCAGTATTTGGCCTAGTTTCTCCCCAGCTGCCTCCTTAATTCTAGTCACCATGGCCTGGTCTCCCTCTGGTGGACACCTTTTAATATGAGAATGATGTTGCGATCGATCACACTTCCAGATCCCCACAAACTCACAATATATCTAGTATGCTTGAGTGATTTGAAGCTTGCCTGTTTGTCATGTTGTGCTACCCCTATCTGCAGCGTGCGCTTTCTGTCAATTAAAAGATATTGGGAATGTAGGAAGCGGGTTCCATCCGGATCAAGGCTGAGCAACCCGTTCCTTCTATTGATGCTGCTGCTGCATATCTCCCAAACACCAGGAGCCACTCACGAATGGACTGCCCTGGCGCCTCGTCTACAAGTTTAACTTTGCCTTTGCCATGGGTTGAAATTTCCCAAGTCCTGCGTATAATTGTACTTTCTCCTTCAACCGCTGCCGTGTGGCGGAAGTCAGAAGTGACCATGACCTTGCCCTTGGGTTATCGACACCCCTCTCCAGACCGGCAGCAACCTTCTCCTGACACTTGGGTAATGCCTGGTGGGAAGGACCCTTATTTCATGCCTGTGGCCCTGGACGGAGGAGCGGTACCATACCGAAGACTTATTGTCTCTGCTTCAGATCATCACTTCCTGCAGAATACGTGCACCCCAAGTGCTCTAACTTGTACATGGCTAGAACATCAATGTATTCTACGGAGTACACATGCTCTCCAATTAATCGATACTGTCCAATTTGATACTTCACCCGTCTCTTTCAGTCGCCCAGCACAGCATGCGGCGGGCTATAGTGACAATACATCAATGGTGTGGCCCTTCTTGACACTCGCAGACACATGCAGCGAGACAATCCCGCCACCCTTGTCAGTATGGGTGTCGAGGCAACTCTCCGTCCTATTGTCCCCTTCTCTCTCCATTATGTCTATTTTTCACAATAAGAACAAGGCATTGTTTTATTTCCATCATCGATGGCATGCTACACAGATTGCAGTAATCCTTGCTGTTTCGTCTACTTCTTGGTCTTGTACCTGTGTAGTTTGTACAATCTCCCTCCTCCCCGGCTGCCGTTTTTTGACGGGCACCTTCCTCGATCCACTAATATAAAGAATCCTAGCGTGAGACTACTGCACACTCCGGGCGCTCCAACAAGCCCCAAACCAAGGGCCAGACAGACAAGCGCGCACATTGATACTTCGTACTTTGATACACCGGAATGGCACACACCACACCACATCACACACCACCCACCACGCTACGACTAACATTACAAGTACGACCACCACAACCATTCTGCATTTTCTGGCACCCCCCCTGCACCAGATCCATTGATCTTTGGTACACTCCCCATACAGCTTGTTCAAGTTGCCTGCTTCGTACTCTCCGTTCTTGGACATGATGTACACTAGCCTTGGGACCTTCCACCCCAGTGTCTTCCTCGAATCTCAGCTCCATGCTCTGTCGATCTTCTTCCTCTCAAGTGCTGTCTTGGACCTGATCCCTTGTAATCTCAACTTACACCGGGAGCAACCTACTCTTGCATCAACCTAGGCCCCTTACCTCAAATCCTCAACACCCTGCCAATACCACTACCATACTCACTGCACCCCTCTTGCCTCTTGGTCCCTTGTCCTATTGATCGAACACGGTCATTCTCCGTCCTGCATGGCTGTACGTATGAAGTAGTCAACGGAGCAAGCGCTCAAATATGCACATGCAACCTGCTTGTTGTCACCGTCCCTGCGCAGCAAGCCCAAGCTCAAGGTCTCCCCCTCCCCCGAAAACTCTGGCTAGAATCTGAGAGGGACCGTTGTGGCATACGAAGCAGGTTCGTTACCCTTTGGCACCCGCCCCAGAAGCTAACCAGGGTCTCCCTGGAGCCTACCCCCCTCATCCCATCCCCCTGCCGCTTTTCCAGAGTAACTTGTCCCAAACCATACTACCCCGTCCTTTACCTGCCAATTGCCCACACCCCTTGACGAGCAGAAAGAGCTGCACAAAACTCGACCATCAGCCACCCCGTCCCCATCCAAAGTTTCTTTAAAAGCCTCCCATCTGACAGCTCTGTTGATAACTTCGACGTCCTCCCATCGCACAACGCCAGGACAAGGCTCCGCCAAATTTGCTGTTTGCCCTTCCCCCCTCTCAGAGCTGAGGGAGACCCAATTCTAGAGCTCAGTGCGCCAAGAGCCCCGTTAGGTCACTACGCCTCGATATCTCCGAGTGCCCTGAGCCCTGGTGGTCGTTTCTGCAGTCATCCGGTGCCATCGACAACTAACGATCATTCTCGGATCCGGTGTTACTGATCCCACAAGGTTCGGGGTTCGACCTGCCCTAGTCAGTATTGCACGGTGCCAAATCTTGGCCAACTCTCCGGTCCACTCGCCTATCACCGCCGATTTATAGGAATTTGTGCCTCCCCCAGCGAGACTCCCAACACTAGTTTCTAGCTCGAGCGGCACTGTTAACCACCTCCTTCACTCGGTTTTCGCTTTTGTGCGCGAGCTATCGCGGCTAGGCGTGCTGGGGAATTCGAAACGATATCTTCGTTCTTTCGGCCAACCCTTTCCCTATTGTTGCTTGTTCTATCCACCCAAACAGCTGCTCTGCCATCCCTTCGCTTCCTTCAGGCTTCCGACCACCACATTCGCGGGACGGTATTGGTTGGAATTCAGGAGATTCGTAACTCGGCCCTGCGTGCCGACCGTAAAGTCTTCGAACTCTTTTCCCGGACGCAGCGCCACTTCATGCTGGCTTGACGTCGACCAGATAGCGGACGGGTTTGAGTTGTCCCTCCAGCGGGCAACCTGCTCCCTGATTCAAGTGCCGGAGGTCGGGGCTGTCGTCTCGGTGAACGACGTTTAGACGCCGCTCGACCCAGTCACTCCCAAGACACTCGCCAGGGCGAACCAACCCATCCATGCCAGGAATCAGCCCAGCCGCATCTCAATCCTTCCCTCCTCTCGGCAAACGCCGAGGTATATCGGACCTGGCGAGCTTTTCATTAGACCTGACCTGGGCTGATAAAAGAGCAGAGTCCGTGGCTGCTGCTCGGTCAAGGGCCTACCCCTCTCCGCCCATGTCAGGATCTCCTCCACTCCCACCCAAATCGAGATCAGAGGCAGGTGATCGGAGTCAAATACATGGGCCCTACCCAGCGCCGCCGCAGCAACCTCAGCATCCCCAAGATGTTTATCGTGGGCAGCCTCCTCATCAGAGCCGTACCGAAGACATCAGGGCCCAACTCCCACCAGCATTACCGCCTCCACCGCCGCCTTCAATCCGATCCTATCCCCCTCCAGAGACTTCGGACAGAATGGGCTACTATCATCCCCTCGAAGGCCCAGTGCCTAGGAGGTTATCTTATCCCCCTCCAGGACCCTCCCAAATACTACAACAGCAACCCCTATACGCAACCGCACCTCCGGTAACCGGCGCACCACCTGCTTACAATCCGCCGACCCAGCCCCCTGCGCCGGTCGCGGCGGCCTTTGAGCCTCCTAGACCCGCCAGGAAAGCCAAGGGCCATGTCGCGTCCGCATGTGTTCCCTGTAAAAAGGCGCATCTTAGGTGCGTGTCCACTATCTAACCAAAACTTGCGGAGTATCATATGTTCAGGGTATATACTAACACGGAACAGATGTGACGGTACGTGTTTTTCGCCTCTTGTGATTTTTTCAAGTTTGGTCGTGCGACACCGAAGCGGACGAGCATGGTCGACGATACACCAAACACACGCTACCGTTTTATGAAGAGGAGAGCGCGATATGTTGTTGGAGCTATTCCCCATTTCTGTCGGCCAGCATGTGTCCCGCTCTCGCTCGGAGATTTGGCATCGTGGACGACTGTTTGAGGAGCGACATTGGATGATGCAGACCGCATTATGAAGCCCAAATTCTGCATTGGCCAGCTTTTTTTGTGGCAAGGACACACCAAGAGTTGGAGCAAGTGTTCCCTTGAAGCGCAGGGGCTGGAAATTCTTCGTTAAGTTGAAATCTTGAAAGTAAGACCGCGATGACTGACATTGTTTTCTCTTGTCCTCCCTGTTTAGCACAGCGTCCATGCTCTCGATGTATGATGAATGGCAAGGAAGAGTCTTGCATCGATGTTCAACATAAGAAACGAGGACGACCCCGGTTACGCGATGATAGAGATCCCCGATTCGACGGCTCAAGGTTTACCTCGGGGCAGGATGCTGGGTTAAGGAGACCGTTGGGTGCGTACCCAGGCGGCCCCATTCTATCAGGGTACGAGGCCACTCTCCGTCGTAATAGTTCATCGCACCGGGTTCTAAAATCTCAACCAAGCGAGTCGACGGGTCCCAGGTTTATCGAGCATGCACTTCCTAGTGATGCCAACGTCTACCCAGCGCCGCCTTTGTCCATCGCAACCCGACCGCCCGAGCCCGTAGCCTACCTGACCACGGAACTGGAACTAGTTAAGGCTTCAACGACGTTCGCGGAGTCTGTCGGTATATCGTCGCTGGCAGGGCGGTCTTTGTTTGACGTCGTGGTACCAGCGGACAGGGATCGTATCGGAAGCTACAAGAGGCAACTCCAGGATGATCGCTCACGCCAAGAACCGCGATATCTTCCGCCAATATTCAATAAACAGGAAAGCGAGAGGGTGATCCAAACCCTTGGCTTTGGTCCGGAAGATGTGTCAAGGATCCCGCTGGACCGACAAGGACATCTTGTGTTCCAGGCAATGGATGGACAACAAAGACCGCAGTCGTTCCAATTTGGCCTTGTAAAGGTCGAGTCCATCTATGTGGTGGTTTTACGGCTGAGCGTCGTACCAAGATACCCCTACCCCTCGCCTTCTCCACATTCCAGAGATTCAGCGGTAGCCTCGTATCCTTACCAGGCGCAAGCCCCGCCTCACCACCAGCTCCAGCAGCCGTATATGCAGCATACTCCGGTCTCGGCAACCTTCGATCCAAACCGACCCCGGTTCGACCAAGGTCCTCCAGCGGGTCGCCCAGTCACGGCACCACCGGGCACCCAATTGTTGTCCGGCCCTAGTCCCGGGGTTAGTCCCGGAGTACCCGCGTACTCTCCGTCGCCTAGCCGACCTGAATATGCCGTTGGGCACTCGTCGTATCAGATTCCTCGGAGCGAATTAGCGAGCGCGAGCCGAACACCACAGGCGACATCGTTTCAACTCCCTCCGATCCGCGCGCATCCGCAGCCTGGAACGATGACCATGGGCGAATCTGCTTCAACCCGGGATGAGAGATCGGGCCGTGTTGATATCGGAGGGTTGATTGACAGGCCGGACCACGCCCAGAGACGCTGAAAACACATCCGCTCAGACCGAAACTTAAGTGCAAGTGCTAGGGCAATCTAGTCTCAGATGTCCTAGCAGTGCAGCAGGGAAACCGACAGCACGATGCTCTATGCGTACTAGACGGTTGATGAATCTTTTTGGGGAACATTGGCGGTTCGAGCCATCCGGACTACTTTCCTGCGTCGACCCTTTGGTCACCAAGTCCTGGCGGTGTACCTCTCTCTCTCTCTCTTCTCCCCCGAGCAACTTCGATCGAATTCATCTCACATCGCAAGTTGCCCTTATTCACCACTTATTCTTATTCTTTTTTTCCTTCACTTCTATTATTCGCTTCGTTTTCTTCCTGTTCTTTCATCTATTTTCTGAACAACTTAGCATTTAACTTCCCTTCTTTTTCTTTTAAGTATAGTGGTATTGATTTCCCACTGAGGAAGTTGGGCAGTTAGCCTGACATGCCCATACCTGTACCTTTCTTCTTTTCTCTTCCACTCTTGCTTCATTTATTTTCCTCATTCTCTTCTTCTTGGCTTCTTTCTTGTTGGGTTTTTTGTGTTACGGATGTTTGCTTCCCGTTTTAGGAGGGCAGGTCTTGAATTGGAATGGCCGGAGTCGGCTTGTGTGCGCTTGTTTTCGAGGACTTGGACAGGGGATATAAGGGTCGAAAATCGAAGTCCTGTAGGATATGGATTGCGAAGTTAAGCTGATGTGCTGATGTGCTGACGGCCGTTATTTCATGAATTGGGCGGTGTTTAAGACCGTGGATAACAACTGATTTGGGGACAAAAAAGGTTTCAAACAAAGCGGGTTTTTAATTGATTTTCAGCTTGAGGAGGTATGATACCATGGTGAGAACCCTCGATAGGGTTTGTGTATGAGAGACTTGAGGAGATCCAAGAACGGCGTTGCATATTGTCTTCCAGATTTTTTGGGGGGATTTTCTTTTTATTCTTTCGGAAGGGGGTTACCGCCTCCTTTGGGTGATGTGGTGAAAGAAAACAACGATGTGCAAACGAAACCCTCGAGCTATCGGGGCGACGAGGAATTTCAAGTCCATTCAGCCCCGAGGCAGGTGGTCAAGTCAACATTCAAGTATTGGCCCGAGATGCGCACAAACCAAGTGTTGCGATGGCAGCGCCATGTGGCAGAAACTTCCCTCGCCCCGTGCTGCGTGCCTAGGGCAAAGATTGATTTACGCCTGCAGCCACGAGTAGCGTCTTAGAGCGGATCCGACTACTCGCGAGTCTGCGCGGATCAAAATAGCACCTTCTTTGCCCATCAACTAAGAGCGTCGCAGGCGGGGAAGTCAGCGGCTCTATACAATAGCATCCTCGCTTTGTATAGACTGGGACATGCAAGCTAAGGCGCCATCCTCAGCCGGGGGATGGAATAGAGCAAGCGGGTTGCCAATGGCAAGAGTGCGCCAGCCTAAGTCATCATGGAATATCAAACATTGGGCGCAGTCTTGTGGAGGAGGGAAAGATCGCATCTATAGTCCAAGAAACGGGTTGGAATGCCTTCGTAGTCTCGTGGTTCTTGCGAGAAGCCCGGGAGATGGGTTGCTTTAGTAGGTGGAAGAGGGAGACATTGGCTACATAGGATTAGGGTTCCAGGGTTACGCTCTTGGTGAGTTGGGGGGATCCGGGCCCTTCAGCCCGGAGCATCTTCCGAGGGCACACTCCGCTCCGTTTGGCAAGTGACTTTGCCCGAAAGAGGAACGGGCAAAGAGGGAGAAAGAAGAGGGGGGACGTGTTAGTACAAGTGCAAACAAACGCAAGGGGGAGCGGCTCGAGGGTTATACACGCCATGTCACTGATTTTAAGGGATCCCCCGGTAATAGAGCCATTTTGCTTTGATGAGTATCATGTTCTGTCTGCCTAGCTAAGACCGAGACAGCTAATATTTGAGTTGATGGACAGGGCCGATCCTATTGAGGTTTGTAACATTTCACATGGGCATCATCGATGTAATGTCGGCCTTACTCGTTCGAGCGTTTACTCTGGATATCTGCAACGCAGCGGACGTGAAGTGGGCTTTTGTTTTGTTTTCTACGGGTGCTCTTCTTTTCCTCCTTTCCCTCTCTTTCTTTCTTCTCCCGCCCTATGTTTCCCTCCTTTATTCCCTTTTTTTCCTCGTGTTTCTTCTCTTTTTTTTTTTTTTTTTTTTTTTTTTTTTTTCCTTCTGTTTATCAACAGCCTGAGAGAGAACTCCCTCGCGCTAACCGCATTCATCGTGCTCTCGTTTCAACATTTGGAATAAATATTTGTCGAGGACTATAATCTAACCTTCTATAATGGTGATCCTCTTTCGTGAATCAACAATGGGGAGATTGCGTTTCGAAACCGTTGATTTTAGAGTTTGTCTCGCGGAGCCAGTGGGGAAGCGTTGATGGGAAATTCTCCGACTCGGGTAATTTTCCCGCCCTTGTTTATTTTCTTTACAAGTATTTTTTTTTTTTTTTCAGGGGGCGGAGATGCTGATTCGCTCGAGTGGGAAAGATCATCCAAATGCAAATCCATGCTCTGGCTCGAGCTATCGTCGGTGTTAATCAACCTGCTGTTGTTACCTGAGCAATACTCGGCTGTTCTATATACCGAGAAATGGAAGCATAAAAGAACACACAGCATTTAATACCTCGTGGTAATAATACGACCATTTCTCGCAGCGAAGTTGTACCAGGAATAGATACTTCGCGTGCACCGTAGAGGTCCGATATCATTCTGAGGCCCAAACAAACAAGTTCATCTCATATACATAGAGCCAATTACTGTATCACTTATACTACAGACGCTTCCAGCCCCAGTGATGAGCAAGAGCGAAGATAAGTCACGGAAGACCTCACCCCAGTGCAGGGATCTTGTCATTGAGCAACTCCCGCCACGATAGCTCGTGTTCACACTACGAGCAAGCAAGTCGGAAACTGTCTATTTGCAGTCTTGGTCTGGAAACAGGGCCCATCCTCTTCAACGCGACATACATTGTTATTTCGTTATTACTATACACTTGTCTACTGCTGTCAAGAGCATCGCCGTCACAGCCCTGCTCCTCTAATGCCGATCCCTGTGCTGCCCAGCTTATTTGCCATCATCCCAATCGGGATTCTAAACAGGGGAAAAAAGTTAGTAAGTTGCGAATCCGATTCAACTGAAATTTAAACCTACCTTCTTCAAAATGACTAGACCCTCGAGCGTGTTATTGAGAGTAATATATTCCTCATCCTCAAGCTCCGCCCTCTCACCATAACCAAGGACGACAGGCGTGCTCTGCGTCTGCCATCCAGTAATGGTCTTGGGCCGACCAGCCTGGCCCACAACATCGACGGCCTGACCCACCCGGACATTCACCTTCAACGGCTTCAGGTCCTCGTCGAGCGTGACGAGGAAGCGGGGGTGCATAGCCGTGACGATAAAGTAGAGCAGGTAGTGAGAGTCGAGGGTGATGAACTTGGACGCGTCGATCATGGCGACGAGGACGGCTAGGAGACCCGCCGTCGCAACCCGGGAAAGGATCTGCCTGTCGGTGTGGAAGGGGTTGACGGAGAGCGTGCCCTTGCCCATGTGCAGGAGGCCCTGTGCGATGCGGACCATGAAGAGAGCTTCTTGATCCCGCGCGTAGAAGCCCGCAAGCTGCCGGAGGAGCTGCGCCAATCTGGCGTTGTTGGTACCCGCTCCGAGAAGACCCATCGCGAAGATGGCGTTGACCGCCACGTCCCTGTCGTTGTCGTGGCTGTATCTTGATAGCGTGTCGTAAACCTTCATCTGGGGGTTGCTGGGGCTGACCAATCCCATAGCCAGGGGAACAGCCCGTCGGATGTTGGGAGCACCGTAGTGCATGAGGTGGCCAAACTGCCTGAGCACCATCTCCTGTCCGACATCCTCACCCATGGCGACCAATGCGATACCGAGGACGGCATACGCTTGGAGAAGCTCCTCGCCCTTGCGGTCCTCGGATTCCTTCATTTCCTCGTTGCAGATGTGCAAGAGCTCCTGGATCTTAAGGACCGCGCCAGTACCCGCCCACGCACAGATCTCCGCCATCACTGCCGTCGGTCGCGCGACAGGGTGGTCGACAGCCTTGAGTGTCTCAAGAATGACGTCGACTTCCTCCTGCCGTCCAAAGAACAGTAGGCCGAGTCCGAGAGCGAGGAAGCGCGACCATTTGTCGTTGAGCTGGTCCTTGCGATCGTCGTCGAGGAGCGTGGTAATAATGGCTTCTGTCACATCGGGGTGGGACGATCCCACGAAGACCAGACCGCACGCGAGCGCAGCCATAGCCGATATTTGCATAGATTGAGAATCCTGGATAATAGGGAGGAGGAGTTCGAGCACATCCTCCTTGTTAGATCCGGCGTAGGAAAGGCCAAGACCCATAATACAAGCCGTGCGCATAATGGGGTCCTTGTGGTTCAGCTTCTCTGAATCACCAAGGAGCGCGAACGCAGGCTCCGAATCTATCCGGACACCCGAGTTCATGATGCCGATCGCGAGCATGGCTCCAGCCGCAATCTCCGGTTCGGGCGCATAGGTGTACTTGTCGATCCGGTCAAGCCCGTTCTCGATATCCCACAAGAGTAGCATACCCATCGACGCAACTGTGGAGACCTGCCCATCACCCTTCGTCTTCCAGACCCAGCTCTCCTTGTCCTCGTCCACCAACATCATCTTGTCCTTTCCAAAGCCCGCATTCGCAAAGGCGTTAACGAATGCCGCCGCAAGATTGTGCCTGACGGAGTCGAGGTTAGTCATACCCGCAACTCGACTGCTCTCCAGGTGGCTCTTGTAGATATCCTCCGTCGTTTTCGGCTCGAGAATGTTGAGTTCCTTGCCAAGAGCCTTGAAATGCTCAGACAATTTGATATTAGAAGAGCACTCCAACACATCCTGCTCCTCAGCAGTGTTGGCGTCAATATCCAAGGCTATCCTTTGGCGACCAATCATGAAGGCAAGCTGCTTCTCCACGGCCGGATCCTTGCATCGGCTGAACCCTTCCTTGATAAGCTCGACATCGTTGAGGCGGATAGCAAGAGCCATGGCCTGCGTGAACTGGTTGTATTGCGTATAGATATCATGCGCCGTCTTCAAGAACAGCTCGTTTTCGGGGTAAGGCAGCAGGTTGACCATGCTGACCATGTAGAGGCATACCCTGGGATACGTATCCTTGTCAAGGAATTTGGGGATCCTGTCGATGATTTCGAGCTCGCTCATAAGATCGACGGCATCGGCCTCGGCGTTACTCTTAAGGAAAAGCGGCACTAGGAGAAGTGCAAGCTCAACAAGGTCATCGGTATCCTCTTCGCTGGCGAATCGCTTGCCGTAAACCTCACCGATCTCGAGAGCCAGGTGTCTCACGTATTCGTGGCCCCAGGAGCCAATGTCGGAAGTAGGTGCGAGAAGGCGGTACTTGAGGGTATCTTGCCTATCTTCATCGGAAAAGGTCATGCCAATTACTGAGAGGACATCCGCCAACGACGTCTTATCTTCGCCTTGTGGCCACTCATCGTAAAGCTTGGTGAGAGTTTCGTAATGGGGGCGGAGGAACTTGAGGGGCTTGGGGACGGCGGTCATGGAGGAAGTAGAGGTCTTGATGGTTGTCTTCATAGTTTCGAGGGCGGTCTTGTAGAGGGACGTATCGGGCTCCTAAACGAGCTGTTGTTAGGCAAAGCGACGTTTCAAGCAGATTGTGAAGAAGAAAAAAGAGAAAAAAAGAGTTCCTTACCGTCAGTCGCTCAACAATCATCTCCAAATCGCTCTTTAATTGTTGATCCTCCTCGCTTAGCTCCTCACCAGCTGCGATTCTAGAGTTAGGATGACATTGCGCCCAGCAAAACATCAGGTAAACAGCCAGCAAGGGACATACCATCGGGCTTTTCCTCCTCCTTCTTGCCGTTGATGACAGGCTTATCGTCCTTAGGGCCGTCGGTGGCCTTACCCTTGCCCTTGTCCTCAGGCGTCGTCATGTCGATGTCTTGCGCCATGTTGACAGGAGGGAGTGGAGCGGATTTGGCTGATAGTGTGGGATATGCGGAACTACTTCTCGAGGAATATAAAATACGGTCAATGGAAAGCCGGGCTTCGGAAATCAGTCAGTTGTAATGTCGTATCTGCGTGGGTGTTGTTCTCTCCTACTTGGAAGGGAGGAGAGGCGATAAAATAGGTATGGAGGGTTGTCAGTGGGAAGATGCAGAGCTGTTTCTGCTCTCTTGTTTGCAAGCTAGCAGCTCCCATGGTGACGCGAGGCTTTGCCGCCTGGAAACCTTCGCCTCGCTGCGCTTAGCTCAGCAAACAAGTCACGTGAAGCCGGCCCGTGCGAGACAAGGTTTGCCGGGTGTTCGGATTTTCCCTTTTTCCAACTCTTATCTTATCGGAATCCTGGCAGCTTTTATCTTATCGAATCTTTTCTTTGGAGGGGCACAAATTTCAACCCCACGTCGTGGAACGAGGACAAAGAGGTACAGCACAGCACATAGATCAGACCGGACTCCAAGATCTGCAACATTCGCAAACAATGAAGCTCGACACGAGGGCCATGCGCCACCTCGCTTCAGAGGATTGGCGAGTTTTAACAGCCGTGTGTCTCTCCACTTGAAAATGAGCCCGCTCGCCAAAGAACCGCTTACACTAACATAGTTGTTCCCTCAGGTCGAAATGGGCAGCAAAAACCATGAAATTGTCCCTACGCCCCTGATTGAGAGGATCGCGCGGTTACGTGGTGGTGCGAGCGGAGTTCACAAGAGCATATCGGCCCTAGCGAAGGTCGGTCTCATTGCGCGCGTGAAAGAGGCGAAGTACGATGGCTACAGGCTCACCTACGGCGGCATGGACTACCTAGCCCTTCACACCTACTCAGCACGAAAGGAGATCTACAGTGTTGGAAACCGGATAGGAGTGGGAAAAGAGAGTGACATCATGGTCGTGGCCGACGATAAGGGTGTTCAGAGGGTGTTGAAGATTCACAGGCTCGGAAGGATATCGTTCCGCACTGTGAAGTCGAATCGAGATTACCTTAAGAACAGATCATCCGGCTCGTGGATGTATCTGTCACGGTTAGCAGCGATGAAGGAGTTTTCCTTCATGAAAGCGCTCCAAAACGAGGGTTTCCCGGTCCCTGAACCCCTGGGGCAGTCCCGACACACCGTCCTCATGTCGCTCATCGACGCTTTCCCTCTCCGGCAAATCTCATCAGTACCAGACCCGGCCAGCTTGTACGCCGACCTAATAGCCCTTCTCCTCAGGCTCGCCAAACACGGTTTAATCCACGGTGATTTCAACGAGTTCAACCTGTTGATTAAGGAGGTGAAGACCACAAGCAAAAACGAGGAGACGAACGAAGTTGAAGAATCGGTCGAACTTATTCCCATCCTCATCGATTTTCCTCAAATGGTGTCCATGGAGCACCGCAATGCGGAAATGTACTTTGACCGAGACGTCGCCTGCGTGAAGCGCTTCTTTGAGAGGCGCTTCCACTTTGTCAGCACAACGCCCGGCCCATTTTTCAAGGATGCGAAGAAGCTAGTGGGCAAGGATGGTGCCACGCGGCTGGACGCCACGGCGGAAGCGTCGGGCTTTACCAAGAAGATGGCTAAGGATCTGGAGGCCGCCATTCGGGAACAAATAGAGGCACGCGGTGATGAGGGAGAAGGATCTGACGAGGGCGACTACGAGGAGAGTGAGGACGACGAGGAAGGCGAGGAGGGAGAGGAGGGGCCGGTGATAATAGGTGGTGCGGAAGATGCGCAAGAGGAACCTTTAGTGGAGGGCACGGCAAAATTGAAGATAGAAGAAGGAAAATAAGCTAAAACATATCTATGAATGGTCAACGAAACATAACGCAGGCTACACTAGCGCGACAAGAGATCTGCCCTGTCATTATGATAATGTCCTTCCTCAGTGCATATCACTGAGTAAGTACCCTCAGGAAAGGCTCTTTTACCTTCTCTACCCTCATCCAACCTCCTTTCTCAAGTTCGACGATGGTCCCATCAATGCACACCTTCCTCCACCGCGCATCCTCCTCCGCAACCCTAACCTCCAGCGAACCAATCTCCTCGTATCCAACTTCCTCCATCTTAACGTGCTGGCCACCAGCATATGCAGCTCCCATAATCTCCATCGTCTTCTCCCCTCCGACAGGGCCAAAATAGACAAGTCTAAGCGCGGGATCAAGAGGCCGTGTCGCCGGCGAAATCTCAAAGGTCTTTTCCAGATTGGACACCTGGGCAACGAGCATGTAGCCGAACTTTTCAGGCGCATTCTTTAGTGGATGAAAATTATCCAGTTCTTCATCTGCTGGGGAGCGGACCAGGACGCTCGCGTCGTAGGCGTGGTTCTCTTGTAAAAGCTTCACGGCAACCATGCCGAAGCGCTTAGCGCCGTGTTTTCGGTATTCGGGTGTATCGCTCTCCCAGACGATGTTGGAATGGAATCCGTAGCTGGCAACCACGGCACCTAGTAGAGAGTCGATTTTGTCGCCTTCGTCGGCTGAATGTTCTATTTCGTCTGATTGGCCTGCATGGCGTACGAGCTTCGAGCCTGGGGAAAAAGAGGCGCGGAATGTAGGTAGTGGGGATGGTGTGCCCTTCCAGAGGGTTCTCAGCCCCAAAACTAATGGGGTTGGTGAGGCTGGGAGATAGAAGGGTTTATGGATGGAATGAAAGAGGGCGTTTCCTGTCCCAAACGGTAGAATGGAAATGATGGGTGGTGAAGGGCTTGGAACCTTGGTGTCCAAGCCGTTGAGGATATCGACGACGCCGCCGTCACCACTGAGAAGAAGGACAGTTTGGGGACGGCTTGCCTCGGGAGTCCCCAAGCCCAGCTTCGAGCGTGAGAACTCACTAATGCTGCTAGCACTTTCCGTGAATAACACGTCGTAGCCATTCCCAGACGTCGAGTTCGCACTCCCGCCTAGACTTTGGATAAGTTGCAGGAGGGGCTCCACGACAGATTCCCAGCACTTTGCGGCTCGTCCCGTCCCTGACTTCCCCGACACGATGACATGGACAGACGCCAACGAGGGTCTCAAATGATCCGGACATTCTCTAATAACGTAGGGCTCCAGCTCCGGTGTAAGAGAGTTTACGGCATGATGCGATAGCTCATACGGCTTGTCTGGGTGTGAGTCATCTTCGACAAGATGAGTGACGACGTAACCTTGATTGCTCGCAGTGCGGTCGACTACGAGGATTGCGTTTGATTCTGAGATGTCGGATGCCTTGCCAGGAGTGATTTTGGTATCTGCGGTAGCCATCTTAAAGACGACTTACAACTGTGCAGGGGAATGGTGCAGTGATCGAGGCTAGATAGGTTGATGTGAAAACTAAACGAGTGGGAAATTTTCCAAATGTCAAAACGCAGAACGGGACGTTAAGATGGACAAATCAAGCAACTTTATATTCTATATCCGTCGTGAAATCGTGTCTGTGTCGGAGGGGAAAGAACGAGTGAGCGGCATGTGGGATCGCGGAGATTCCGGATTATCCCTTTTGGCGGATGATGACGACTTCGGAACTCGAGATAATTAGTCAGTCTTACACTCCAACCACTTCAAATGCGGGCAACCGAGAATCGGGGCCAGCAGCCTGAGCCTGGTTGCGCTTGGTGCTACGTCTGGCAAGTCTGTTATACTTTTTTATTCCTTTTGTTCTGTCTCTCTGTCTATATGTAGCTTGAGGATTTTCGGTCACAGTATTGATAATATCACTGTCACACATCAACCTAGCAGACTCGAACGGTATTGCTCCCGGAAGAGAGAAAGTACAAGTTATATATTCGACTTCATCCTTATTTCATACAATCCTCTCAGTTCCCCCTTGCCCTCGTCATCGGTCCCCAGTTCTCCCGCGGGTTCAGTTGATATCGCACCAAGGCCTTGTCTTTCTGCTCTCTTCCAAGCCTCTCCAACTGCTCATCGAAAACCAAAGTCTTTCGAAGCTCCTCCTCCGAAGGCGGCGCACCATCATCATCATGCATCTCAACATCCTCCGACTTCCCATTCGCTTCCGGGACAGGCGGAGCGTTGTTTTCCGTCTCGGCCTCCGTACTAACTGGTTCGTTGCCCAATCCTAGAAGCCTCCACGCGGGGCTATTCTTCTTGATATTCTCCCTCTTCACCGGCGCCTTCTGTCGGATCCATTCCCTCATAATCCAGAATATCGAAGACCACGGCGCATTCGTCTTCATGCTACCAGGTTTACAGTGGCTCCTCGTGACCTCATAGCCAAGATGCCTGATCGCGCCACGGAACATATCATCGCTCGGTACCGTGGCCTGGAAGCTTCCGGCGAGGCGAGTAGGACTAAAGTAGAATGGGTGCGGATCTACCCTGGCGGCCTCTTTGTCCTTGGGGTCGACGTTATCTTCCGTTTCGGGAATCGGGATGTACTCCTCCAGAGCTGTTTGAAGCATTCCTCGGATCCTGGGTATCGTCCCGTAGACATTGCTATCGAGCGACGGGAGGTCGTCGAGGATGCGCTGGATGAAGCTTGGAGAGTGGAGATGGCCTCCGTACATGGGCCCTCCGAGATGCATCTTGGAGCCGCAGTGCTTGCAAAAGACGTCGCAAGTCGGGGCCTGGGCCATGCCGTGCTTGTAATAGGAGGTAGTTCCCTTCTTAGAGGGTTGGATCTTATTCTTCATCATGTATTGAGTCTCGAACGCCCCGCAGCCGTGGTCGCAGTTGTAAACAATCATGGTCTTGGATGCGAGGAATTTCAGCGCCGCTTGGGATTTTGTGACCCGGACAAATATGCGCACGTAGAAGTCCGCGGAGATGGAGAGTAGTGGCTCGATTGTCAAACCATAGCGGGCGGCCGAGGTTGCGACGGCATGAAGAACCAACCGCAGCCCAGCCTCATGAGAGAAGAAACTCTTGACCGGTATGCCTCCGTACAGAACGTATGACTTTTCACAGTAGCAGTGGCCAGCCCAAACCGCCGAATCTGTGCAGGTGACGCAGAGCATCCCTCCCTCCTTAACGCACTGCACGGCGGCATCGAGGAAAGGAGCCGCCGTTCCGTAGGGATCTAAGTCTATCACGTCGTACTTGTGCGCCTTGGACGGATTGCCATGCTTGTCCCTCTTCGAGAGGTCATCTGCTATGCGCCGATACATGTGTGCTATCGCATCGTCTTGAGACACCACAATCTTATCCTCTAGCTTGTTGTGTTGCACGTTGAGCTTGATGGACTTTACGGCTGATTCCGTCAAATCGTTCGCCGTGACGCTGCCCACGAACGGGAGCTCGTGTGAGTAGCGGAGTGCGCGCAGTCCCGAGGCAGATAGGGCATCGAGGATCGAGAATGAAGGGCGCTTCGCAGCATCTGGCTTCTGATCAAGCTTCCCATTATTCCCAGATTCCTGTAGAGCTTCGGTGGTCGGGTCGGCCTTGATCTGTGCGGCTGGCGAAATATCTGCTGCGGCCTGGGGGTTGGAGTCCTCGCCCGCCTTGGGCGCTTTGGCGTTCTTATCCTCACCGCCCGCTCCGTGCTCTTCACGCTTCCTCTTCTTGCTCGGCTTGATGCTCTCCTTGATCCTGGCTGCCCTCTCTTCCTTGAACGCCTTTATCGCGAGGACCGAAAGGTCTCGGTTAAACTGCTGGATGGGGTTGTAGAAGACCTGCTGGTGCTCGGCGGCGCTCTTCTTGTTGTCGGTTTTGGCTTGCACTGGTGCGAGTATGGATGCTAGTCCTTCGCGTATTATAGAGTACTCTTTGCCATCGTATACCACCTTGGCAGCCTCAGCAGCCTCTTCCGTATTTCCTGCCATTGGAGGTCTCGAAGTCGCAAATCGTCGCGAATAAGCGTGGAGGGGTAGTAGGGGGGTTCGAATGGGGAGGAAAGGAAGGCGAGTCTGTTGGTGAAAGGCGCGTTGGAAGGGCAGGTGAGGTCGAAAAGTCCCTCTACACCGTAAGAGTTTTGAGGAAAGTGCGGACATATCCTGCCCCGCAACAGATGCAGAGTTGTTGATATTAGTGGAAAGTCGAATCGCTCTTTTTTTTTTTTTCCTTTCGTATGGATTGAAGCTCTGAAATTTCGATCCAGGAAGCTATAAATTTTTGAGTGGTGTTTGCAGCTGGCACCAAGTGTTGTCTCGAAATGACACAGAACAAGCTCTTCAACGTCAACCCATCAAGGCAATCCACCAAGGGCGACTGCACTGATGAGCGTGGACGGAGACTACTGAGCTTTTCAGCACAAACGATGAGGCCGAGGGACTAGGATCTAGACAGCCGTGTATGTGCATTCTTTGCATTATTTTCGTTTGGCACACGTCAAGACGAGTGCCTGAGAAGCAGTCGTGTAAAGCCAGTGTCACAGAGACTTGGAGGACAATACCCACCTCATAAGAGAAGCACCTCCACTGGCCTACTTGTGACGGCAAAAAGTACCGTAATAGAGTTTGTGAGTCGTTGGGGGTACCACGGAATGACTGCATGCCAGATGACGCGCCTCGCTATGCATCTGGATTATCATCGGCGGCGAGGGTTTGCCACAGGACCCAGAGGGAGGAGATGAGATACTCAACGTCATACATATCAAGCTGCTGCGAACACTTTTCTCGGTAACTCTTTCGAATGCTGGCACCTCTCTAACTATATCGCGGAATCGATTGAGACGGTCGATCCCCTGTTCGGCAACCATGCGATTCAGTATGGGTAGGAATCACCTTTAATGAGGGTCGATAATTGCACGGTCTTGTTTCTGGGCTTGGGAGTATACTCCGCTGGAACAGATGGCCGGGCATTTACCGCCAGCCTGGTCCGCCCCTTGGCGTCGATCCTTTGACGTGCATCAGGTGGCGGGCGCGACCTGCTGAATCCCCTCACCAGGGTGGCAGAACCATAGATAGGTAAGGCCATCGATTGGCAGAGTGCTAGCCTTCATACATACAGTCCCAGTTCGGCGCATCCAAACCTTCAGCTGCGTCTCGATGCTGTGTTCTCAACCATTGCTTCATCCTCATCCTCAATAAGATCGAAATCCGTTCGCAGTTATCCAGGCCGTACAGGTATCGAAGCGTGAAGAAATGTCAGAAGAAGATGCGATGATTTATTCGCCAGGCGGCACGTATAATTGTTCAGAACGACCGCGCCAGATTCTGGCTAATGGCGATATTGGCGGCATCGGTGTATGAACATCTCCCGCCCACAAACGCTGCTTTCGTACTGACAATCGCTATCCAACTTAGGTAGCTTTGAGTTTCCAGCTTACGGCTTGGCTAGTCGTCGCTCTCCTTATTATCTACTACACGGCCGTGTACGATCCAGCATGGTTCTCATCAGTCACTCACCTCTCGGCACTGTCATTCTTGCGGAACTATCTACATAATCGACGAAAGGAACATATCTAGAGAGCAGCTTCGATGGGCATCATGCTAGCTCTGTCCTTTTCCGCCGCTTATCCGACGAGTCATTTCGACTGGGGTAGGACAAGTAAGCCCGCAGATTACGCTATATGTTCCTTCCGCCGTCATAGTCGGGAAACGTCCGCCACCGCTGCCTTCGAGTCTATGGTGATGACTGATATACTGCTTGCGTACGGTTACTTTATTCGGTTGTTGAAGATGATACCTCAAGGAGATCGCAAGACCCGAGCAGTCGCGGAGGGCTGGAGCAGGCCATTGAGAAATACTAATAATACCCGACCTCGTTCAGGAAGCTTCCTCCAAAGGTTGCGTTAGGCGATAAGTCGAAGCTCGGACTTCCAGGCGGTTTCCCAAGTGCTCTATGTTCACTTCAGTCTACTGACATCTTTCCTTGCGGAGGTAAGCATCGACTCCAAGCCCGGATCCCTTTGTCTCTACCTCGCTAGCGGCGCCTCGCTTACCCACGCCGGCGGCCAACTTAGCTGTACCACCGAAGCGAATGGTGGCCCGTATTTTGCTCGACCGAAAACGCTGGCAGAGTGTGCTAACGGAGAGCCTAGGTCTTTTGGATCACCATGTCTGTCGCGTGGGGAACTCGAAGATTTGTGACAGTGAGAAGCGAAGCTCAACGTCCAGTAGGCGAAGACACCTGGACGTTCGAACAAATTCTTCCGCTCATCATGTTAGCTGCGCCGATACTCACTTTCACTGAGCATATGACCAACGAGGAGGGTCCCGGAACAGCACCACAACCACACGACGGTACTTCAGAGCAAACTATTGATAAAAACGAGAATTATAATTAGGATACATGCTAAGGCAAAGAAGACTCTAGTGTTTGCCCTAGATGCCAACGGTTTCCGAGTTGGGCATGGCACGAACGATACTGGCATTTTGGGATTACTCCGGCACGCCACACCGAGCCTGTTGATCTCGATCAAATAAACTCGGCCACCTTTTACGGTCTCCTCGCCCTGGCAGCTTTGTTTTATGGGCAAATGGGCGAATTGGTTTTCTATAACGATCCACGTCATATCTCCAAGCTCGCGCAACTCGTCCTTTCCAAGTACCTCGTATTCACGTCGTATCTCCAAATGTTCTGGACCGCGGCGGCATCCCTGGTCCACCGGCTGGGCCTACCAAGCTTTACAACATCTTTTTCCCTTGTCATTGTTTTCCTCTCTACGCTCTCGGGAGCTATGCTTCATCACTTCGGGTGGGACTACAAAGGTTTCCTCGCAGAAAAAGAAGATGCCGATGTGTTGTTGGCCGATGCCGTCTTCGGAGCATTGATTATATGCCACTTTGCTTCTGCACTCTTCCTTTTGCGGTCTGGGTTTACGTCAAGGGAAAACCCGAGGACGTCCCTTCGATCCTACCCCACACTTGTTCCTTTCTTCGAGCATGTTAAAACGCGCAATAGGACTACTTGTGTGGACGACAGGCTTGGTCCTATGTGGCATTTTTTTTGGTCATCTTATGCGCGTGTGACAGGATGATCTACTGGGCAGTTACCATATACGCAAGCCCGGCGACCGCGGCAAGATTTTAATCCTTCAGGCGCTGTGGCTGCTTGCAGAGGTGGTCTTGGAAAAAGGTTCTTGCTCAAGACGCTGGGAGCGACGGTGGAGGGCGTGTTCATCTTGGCGTTGGCAGGGACGTTGGTTGGTGGTGTTATGCTATGCTAGCGGAAAGATCAAACCCGTGTGGTTACTTTACTTTGCGAAAGGCATGCTGACGTTTATCTCGATTACCAACATTACTTCCGGTATGTGGATCATGATGTGGCCGCTGGTAATTTTATCCTCAGGAGAGTCTTAGATATAGATGCGTGACACGGCTTCTAGCTGAGTGGAATTAGAATTTAGTGATGGTACCGTGAAACATCAATCTGATTCTTGCCCTAAGCTACCGTGTAATTGGCATTGCTCAGCACTCAGCAAGGGTGCAATGGTCTTTTCCTGTCTCTATGCCTTAACGTCACCCCTCAAGTACTGGGTTGATGGAATACATCCGCAAGTGGTAGCCAGTTCATCCTTAAACAGTCGTCTAATCTCTAGGAATCGGCTGGAAGCATGGGTTGAGAGGGATGCCACAGATTTCCCCTTCCTAGGCGCCATTAGACGGCACGAGATATATTTCCCCATGTTCATGCCAAGATCGCCATCCAGGCATATATCTCTATGCTTTGTATGGAAACCGGGCCAGACGTCCTCTCTATTACCCATTTCTACCTTACGTACAAGTCATTCCAGAACAAAATATCCCGTAGACGCTCCTCAGGCAAGTTAAGAGCAGCGTAATGTTCTCTTTTAACCCCTCTGATGTGTAGAGCGACAGCCTCCGCGGTTTTCCACCCAAAGAAGCCTGCCATTTCCCAATCGACTAGCCCAACAATCTTATCCTTATCTACAATGAGATTTGATTGCGAGACGTCGTTGTGCATAAAACCTACATCTGGATCGTCGGCATGCTCCGCGAAGATGATGTCCCGCTCAAGCTCCTGAATGCCTCGATTGCTGACAGGATCCGGGTCCGGGACAACATATGAGCGTCCAGGGTCAGAAGGCGGTGGGACGATGGTGTGAAGTTTCCGGAGGATGTCACGCGCCTGCTCTTTAAATGATTGTTTTTGTGGCTGCGAGAGATACCTCCATGCTACACACAAGGCCACGCCGGGGATCCTCTCCTGCACCAGAACGCTGCGGCCGTTAATCTGGGGAAAAGTCAGTTGAATTTCATTCTAGAGAGGGCTGAGGAGAAGATTATATACCTTCCCCGCGAAGTAGATGTCCGGTGTCCGAATGCTTCCAAGGACAGTTCGGGCAAGGGTGATCGCGGCCACCTCATTTGCATCCGCCAAAGTGTAGTCCCGTCCTGGCTCGTCCTTCAAATGCGATGACTTGACAATAACTCCGCCGAGGGCAAACACATCGCGGCCGCCTGTTTCATTCTCGTAAATGCGCTCCTCGGGCGTACATTTGCCAAGCACGGAAGTCCAGTAAGCAATAGCTTCTGGCGTTGTCGACTGGATGTATTGTGCATCTGGCTTAAAATCATTTGGGCGTGGGAGGTATCGCCCGAAATGAGGAATATCACCGTAGAGATCCGTAGAGGGGATTTTTGAAGGGTCTGCTTCGTAAGGATCCATTGCAGGTTGAGTTGAAAATGACGAGGCACGACCAGGACGCGGTGGCACTGGAGAGTTGGCTTGAGAACCGCGTTGTGGTGTTGGAAGTTGGAACGTCCCCTCTTTCGAGCTGGAACGCCAGACGCCCAGCATTTCATTATTAATAGTGAACTTCTTCAAATTCACTCCAACGAGGCTTGGGCAACCCCCACGCAACAACGCCTTTTTCTAGATGCAATGTTGTTGTTGCCTGGTTCGGAGGCAAGACTAGAAAGATGATAGGACGAGACACGATCCCAGGCCGCTCGCTCAGGGTCTCCTGGGAGGTGGCCGGGCCTCGCTGTCATCTGACGACTTGAACATAGCCTTGGGGTCGCGACCTGGTTAATGCGGCGGACTGCAAGGCGAACAAGTCTCATCACGCACGCAACCCGCCATCTCGCATCCCGTGGGGGAAAAAAATCATACAGTTTGCTCGATGGTGGCCTCGAGAGCCTACTCTCTGCGATCCGAAGTAGAACAATTAAGAACAGCATTGAGATTTCCCTCACCTCGTGGAGGCCGGTTGTGGTGACCTGGCAGACCAGAAGATGAGTAGCATCACGGTTATAAAAGGGGTCATATCATCCTACAATGCTTCAATCTAAACGCTGCTCTCCAACCCTCTCTCATACTCTCATCTTACAATCGCAACATCGACTTATCCAACTACCATCGAAAAATTCATCTGTCCCTCATTGCATCTATCCTTCAGCTCTACTTCGACAAAATGGCCCATCGATGTGAGGCTTGCGGTGGATGGATGAACACCACCAAGGGCGGCGTCCATGTCTGTCCTGGTGGCGGGACGAGGGCTCGCCCTGAAGTGCGAGATATGCAGTCTACGACTGAGGCCTGCGACGGTGTCCCGCAACTCGTGAACATTCATGAATAGACCATTCGCCGAGAAGGTGAGTACCCGCCGTGAAAGGATATGAGAGAATGAGAGTCCCGTCTTAGCTCTAACCACCCCTACAGTTTCATGGAGGAACGAGTTACGCCTGTGTTTTCTGCCCTTGGATCTACGGGTTTTGATGTGTGTGGCACGGAAAGAATATGTGGAGGATGATGCTTTGTTAGATAGTCAATATACCACTTGCTAAACAAACCTGTCTCTCCCAATGGGCAATTGCAATTTCATAATTTTCCGGGCTCGCCCGACAAGAGCTTCGAATGTATGTTGGAGCGGTTTGAGAGCTTCTTTTATTTTTGACTGCCTACTAGTCCTTACTTTGGAGACTATGGCGGACGGACCAAAAAAGGATTTGGGGGTGCAGAGGCACTATTTTTAGCACCATCCTTCGTTTCTACCACACTGGTTGGTTGTGCAGCCGATCAGCGCATTTACAACAGAAGAGTCGATACTAGGTGAGAACCAGAGACCAGAAACCTGGAGTTAGTGCATTGATAGACGGGATTGGTCTCCAATACCAGAAAGACTCTGAGCTTCGTCCATGTCCTGAAATCTTGCCTGCATGGGCGATCCACATATTATGACCGCGCATGTTCGCCAGGCTGTTTGCAGCACTTGTACTTCGCACATGTGGAAACAGAAGCTGGCAGCATCTCATCGTCAAGAGTCCCATCTTTCCTCCGATGTGAGGCCAAGGGGGGGAACCCAGGTTCTTGAGATACTGCAAGGAAATAGTCTTCGACGAACACATGTTGTTTCTAGCTAGGAAATAGGTCATTCGAGTTGGTGGAAGTGTGAGACAAATCTAACGAGGTTTCTATGTTAACTTCGTAGGCGTTGTCTTTAGTCTGATCCATCAACTTAGGAGGGTTGTGGAATGTAAACTGCAAATTGCAGACAACATCGAATTTGTTAACCCCGACAAGAAGCACCAATTGTGTTCTGGCGACATCTCCGACCACTGATGAGCTGCATCACCTTCTACCATGTCCGGCAACGATTTTTTTTTATCGCTTCGATAAATGTCTCTTTGACCTCATTTGCTTAACTTTCATGTTTGTCGGCAGGCATTGGATAACTGCTAACAAGTAACATGGAGCTGGGGAAAACACTGAAACTTGTTTGCTTTCTTCAACAAACGAGGCCGATTGCTTGTCCGCCGAGAATTCGGAAGGCTAAAACAGATTTAGATTTGAATCCGTGAACAATCACTTCGGTCTTGGCTCGGATAAACACTTCCAAGGGTGTCGAGAGGAGGACGCGCGATCGTGGTAGAAATGTCAATTTCAGACGGTTTGCTTGACGACCGGGCACCCCTGGGAGCCGAGGCCACGCGAGATGCTGGCGGCGCACAGTCCAATAGATGCGATCAATTCTGTGCAAGGTTTCGGGGGATTCCCTTCAATATTCGTGCAGACCCTCGCTCGAGTATTGAAGAGCAACTCTCCAGTTTCTCTTCGCAACCATGAAGAACACAAATGTCAATATCAAGGCGGCGGGCCATCCACGGCCGTTGCGCGGCGTATGGGAGCCAGATCCCAAGCCTGGGCCCAGTGTAATGGACAGAATCTTGTCAGTTTACACGCGTGCGAGAAAGCGACTGTCCAAGCCAACATCGCCGGTCCCAAGCCAAGATGCAAGCCGACCAACTGCTCCCCAACGTAGCCGCCTATGTGCTCTTCCAGACGAAGTGGTCTTGCAAATCATGCAATACCTCGACGGCATCTCTCTGCTCTGTCTGAGGCGCACCTGCCGACTCCATATGCGCCTGTTTGGAGACAAGTCGTTTACGGCTTGGCATGGCCTCCCCGAAAAGACCGGGCCATGGCAATCCGAGAACTCGCGAGCGCTCACTGACGTGGCGGACCACAAGAGGTTTCTCGCCCTTATCAACAGAGACCGATTCTGTTCCGAGTGCGCCAAAAACCTCGCCGGTCCCAAGAGAGAAGCGTACAATTCCTGGGCCTACGAATTCCTCCACTGTCGCGGGTGTCTAGCCGACCATCGCGCATACGCTTTCTCACCAGAGCAGCGACGTTTACCCCCTCACCATCGAATATGCATGGCTCGTGAAGGCTACGGACGAACATGTCCGCATCAGCGTTTCAAATGGGAACGAATCGAGCGGCGCGCACTGAAGAATTTCGAAATAAAATTTCGAGAGGAGCCCATGTACACTTGCCGAGTCTCGGGCTGCAAGGCCTTGATTACAGCCCACTACATGGGGACTGAAATCTGCGTTTCGATTTCTACACATCTCCGTTCGCGTGGATCCGAGAAAGACCACGACGGCCGGAGAATAGGCTGGCTTGCGGAACCCTTTGAAGTGGAGTTCGACAACTCCAGAAGAGCTTATTTCTTCAGGGGGCGTCCGCGGGGTCCTCTCAAGGATACCCTCGTCCCCAGCGCTAGCTGGTATCACTGTCTCGAGCCGACCTCGACCGGTTTGCTTGCGGATGTCGATAGCTACGGGATTACGTGGTGCAAGGATTGGACGTGCCCGAATTACTATCTCCGCCATGAACCGCCCGGGGATTTGGACATCTCTCGGCCTTGTGGGGATAGGTGCCCGTGGAGAAGGAAGAGGGGTTTTGATGCTATGGCCGAGGATCAGATGAAATGGACGTGACGGAGTCTGAAAGAAAGGAAAGAGAAAAGGGCGGCTTATAACACGTTTCGGGCGGAGGAATGAATTTGGGTTGGATGTGGACGCGCAGGCACTTTGCTTTCCTGATGGCGAACACCTGCCGCCTTTGGATGTGTGAGAGATTTAGGTCTCTTTGCTATATTACATGTACTTGTCGACCGGACGTGGTGAAGCGGGAAAAGACGGGTTTCCTTGGTATCCGCGTTAAAACGAAAGAGAAAGGCAACTGCAGCCGCACTTTTACCATTAGAGACTTGTCCAAAGTAGTTGGAAATCGCAACCTTTGGTCAGTTCCTCTAAATCTATCAGGGGAAATTTGGGTTTATCAGCTTGAGAGAGTGCAGTCCAAGGTCAAGGCGGACTCTTTCAGCAAAATTGCTTCATTCTATAGTCGGATATGACTCTACTATACCTCGTAAATGATAGGAGATGGCGCTTAAGCTTGCAAAGAGGACGGGTGACACTTAGAGGGATCTGGAAAGAACAGCTTTGATGCAGAAGCAAATCATCAGAGGCCAGAGGGTGGCAGAGGCTGCCGTCCTGGCGGGTCTGCAGCTGGTTGATGTTCCATCACCTTCACCAGCCGCTTGGCATGACAGGCGGATAGTCGGGCTCCCCCCTTGAAAGTGCCGTACTGGGTCAAGGTGAAAAAAATAGGGCCCTTCTAACTGGCCAATCTGGAGTTGCATTCAGAAGTGAGAGCAGGGGGCTTATCATTCCTCCGTGGCGTCCACGACTGCGAGCTTCGTATCTCGTCATACAACTCTGCTCCATCAGTGTCATTTTCTCTCTGCGGTTTGTTCTGATGCCATATTAAAGCACGCGGGAAGTACCTGATCCGAATTGTACGAAGTATTGATCGATTCCCGCCTGCGAAGTACAATTTGCATGTCGCGTCCAATTGTACCGTCGATTGCGGGTCCTTTTAAGATGCAGAAGGTACCCAGTACTTAGCACAGTACAACAAATAGTAGGTACTCCACACATGCGGAGTTGTATTTTACCGGCCGAGAAAAGGGCCAGTGACTTGGCTTTCCTAAGTGGTGATAGCCTGCACCTTAATCGATTCCATGAGCACGCGAGGAGCTGGGATTTTGATGGGTCAAGAAACCAAGAAAAGGCGAAAAAGGACAATCCTGCATCCAAAGTGGGAAGGGGAAAAAATAAGAAAATCCGAGAAAAACTTCGGGAACACGGTCAGATCCAATGTCCTGATAAAAGCCTCCCCTCCATTATCCTCCATTTTTATCCTCCGTCCTCTTCCCCCACAATCATCGTGTCTTGTATTGTGTATTGTGTGACACCTTCGTTTCGACGACAAGCCTAGAAAATCTTTTTTCCTTTTCCCTTTTCTTTTCCCCCTTTCTTCCTTCTTTAAACCCCTGTCGTCTTGGATTTGGCCCTATCTGATCGGCCTCGTCTTTCCGCGATTGACGCCGTCCGTCCCGACTGCTTCAACTTCGTCATGATACTAAAGTAGTCTCTTACCTCCTCGACTCACGATCCAGAACGACCCTTAATTCCATTGCTCTCTTTGCTTTTTACTTGCTCTGCTTATGCTTCTTATTCTTTCGCTTTAACCATTGCTCGATGAAATTGTTATAATCCGACACCCACGCTCGCTAGCTTTCAACCCTCTTCTCTTCCTCCTCCTTGGGCTCTCCTCCTTTTTATCTTACAGCTTTTATTTTATTTTTATTTTTATTTTTTTTTATTCCTAATAGACACCTCTCTCCTGTGTCGTGCGCCATGTCCAAACCCTTGATCACATTCCCGCCAGCCCTGGCGGCCTTCTTCTCCCGCGCGACTCCACGACGCATCCGCCCCGTCCATGCCGTCCTCGCAATCATCATCCTCGTCGTTTTCTTCCTCACCCGAACCTCCCCCGAGACGAATCCCCTCCCAAGCATATACGACTATACCGACAACAGGCCGCCACGGCCCATCACAGACATTTTCCTCTCCCGGACCTCAGCGGAGGCCACCTGGCTCGACGAGCTCGTCGACCGACATGCCATCCCCAAGGATGTCCGATACTACTCGGTGCGGATAAAACCGCATCTCAACGATTCGAGGCCTACCATGACCGACGTCGAGGCGAACTTCATGCACAATGGCTTCCGGGGCGTCCGGACCGACTCGTACAACCTCCGGTTGAATGCTGAGCATACTGTCCAAGTCCCCATCGCCAAGGGCACGAAGCAGGTTGATGTGGACGCTTCAAATCTCCTGTTTGGCATTTCGTCTTCGTATGATAGGATCATCCGCCAGGACGACGCTCTTATTCTCGACTGGACGAGGTGGCTCACCGACGGCAAGGGGAGCAGTAATGGAGCCTCGCTCGTCCTGACTTTGCGTCTCGGTACCGATCATGAGGTTAGGACCATCAAGCGGAAGCTCGAGGACGTAGGCATCGACGCCATAGTGACTTCGGATGATGCCGCCGACAGCCCGACTAGGTACTTTGACCTCATCGAACACCTCGCCATCCGCGAGTCGGCAAAGGGCTTCGAGAACTCCGGCGAGAAACGCTATCTCGCCGTCGTCGATGACGACATCTTCTTCCCTGACATGTCTCAGCTAGTCGAGCGCCTGAAAAAGTACAACCACGAGGAAGAGCACTACATCGGTCTCCCCAGCGAGCGAGCCGATTGGGTAGCCGACCCGGACGAGACGGTGACGTACGGCGGAGGCGCCATTTTCCTCACCCCTCCGGCGGCGACCAAGATCGCGCAGCTCCCGTGCCTGAGGGCCCAGGACACCAAGGATCCCCTGCAGGGCTACGTCAGCCAATGGGACCACCTAGTCTACGACTGCGTTTCCAACTACACCAAGCTCACCATGCACGTCCTCCCGAGCTTCTACCTCCCCTCCGACGAAATCTTCGGCCACTACTTCTTCAACTACGATCTCGGCATTGCCCCGCTCACCCTCCATCGCCCCCGCAACCGCCACCTCCTCGACCCTGGCAAGGCCACCGCGCTCCATCCCCACCTCAACCCGTCCACCTTCCTCCAGCGCTACCGCTTCGCAGACGACTGGGTCCTCGTCAACGGGTATACACTCTCGCATTATCCGGATGGTCAGGACACCGCCTTCCTCGGAAGCGACGCCGTGTCATCCCCCGATTTCGAGGCCCGCGCCGCCGCTACCTTGCCCCTGAACACGAACCTCGCTGTGGATGATGAGGGCCGCGATCCCCGCGAGTGGAGCGTCACTACGTGGGCTGGGAGCAGGCGCGTTTGGAAATTCGCCGACGCGAGGACGGATCCTGCGACGGGTGAGGTGTGGCAGGCTTACGTCCGGAGACGTGGTGACCCCGGCGTGTACACCGATGGGAGGAGAAACGAGGACAAGGCTGGCTCCGATTACGTTGTCGTCTTGATCTGGGAAGCTCTTCCTGGCGAGAATTAAACGGTTTTTGAACGAAAAGCGAAAGGACCTCTTTTTTTTTTTTTTTTTTTTTTTTTTTACTATTTTTTCTTAATTTTTTACGGCGGAGGGTTTATCACTGTCTTCCATCTTCGAGTATATATAGCCTTTTCTTGTTTTTTGGTCGTCTCGCAAAGTCATACGGGGAGTAAGCGTAGACTGATTTTGTTTTACTCTGGGAAATGCGTTTCATGTACAAGTCTGGGTGTGTTGGAGTTTTGTCTTTTTTCTCTCTCATCTTGATGGTTTATAGCTGTATCAAAATAGCTACACTTATTTCTCATACATTTGTTCCTCCTCTAGATGAGAGACATTTTTTTTTTTTTTTTTAAGATAATGACAATCTCAAAACATTTTCATGAATCCTCTTCAGGTCCGGAATAGGAATTTCGTCACACTACTCACCCTGTGGTTTTGTCTTACATGCCGGATACAAGTCTCGGTTCCCGATCAAGGATATAAGACATCGAGATGGCATCCTGCAAGATGCAGTCAGACAGTCTTACGAATGTCAGGTTCACCGCGAGGCTCAGCGTAAGATCTTACAGGACATCTCGTCATCCTTTCGCTCCGGCGGAGCACTGAACACGGGATTGGTGGAAAGGCAAGACAATACGCCTTGGTATACGTAGTCTATTTACATGCGTAGTTGCGGGGAGGAAGCAAAATAAGGACAATATTCCATCCATCTCCCAAATATACGGCCCAATAAGGGCGACGCCCATGCCAGATGCTAGCAAAATGTAGCCAAGTCATTATCAACCGTATCCTGACCCTAACGCTAACCAAGGAGGGAACCTCCCTCATCAATAGTACCTCCCATGCAAAAATAACCACCCGCTAAATATCCTGTGGAGTTCTATGTCTGGTGAATGTGAATGTGAATAATGATGATGCTAAAGCGAGTGTGCCCTCGCAAGTGCTCATGTGAGGAAGAAATTGGGGACGGGCTTCCTTCTGTCCCCAATCCTGCGAATCATTTGTAGGTCAGCCAGCAGTGGCTCTCTGCCAGACTTCATCGGATTGAAGTCCAGGCGAGGGCGACTTTACACGCCGCCACCGTAGAATACGTAAGGAGAAATATACACAAGAGGTGTATAGCTATCTGGATTACCATGTATCGGGACCAAACCTCCCTCCTTCAGGAACGTCCTGGTAAGGGCAGGCCCTCCAGTCACATCCCTGCTTATACACCTCGGTGCCCCACCACTTAAATCCCTTCGTCCACCCGGGATAGATAAACCCGAAGAAGACGACTACAATGCCGAACGCCAGACCCGAGTCGAGCGCGGCGCTCAGTGTCATAGTATACTTCGACCACCAGGCGTTCGCGCGCCTCTTGATGAGGTAGTTGAAGACGAAGCAGACGAGGGCCCACACGGAAAAGTTGAGGCCCGTGGCGGGTGGGATCCAGCTCATGGTTCCGAAGATGACGGGGAAGTTAACCTTCCTCAGGATGCTGTGTTTCTTGTTCCGGCTATAAAGCCAGAGCGGGATGGGGAGGATGGCGCCGATCAGGAAGAACCAGACCAGCGACCTGTACAGGGCGTTGGGGCCAAAGAACTCCCCCGGCCCAACGACGCCCCAGAGGATGGAGCCGTTGAAGTGGACCCTGGCTAGGGGGCACGTGAACCCGTTGATGGCTTCCGGCGTGCAGAGGCCGTGGACGTTGGCGAACATCCAGTTTAAGACGCCGATCTGGGTGAACGACGAGACTAGCGTGGCCACCATCTGGACCATGAAGAGGATTCGGGGCGGGATCTTCATGTAGTGGCCGAGTTTTAGATCGGAGGCGAACTTGATACCCTGCGCGGATGAGATGTATCCGTAGGTTACGAAGACCATGTTGGCGATGGGTCGACCGGGGAAAACGCTTCCGCAGACCAGCTGGCAGATTAGGTAAATGCTGCTATGTTGGTTCGTGACGGCCATGATGATGCCGTTCGGGATGAAGAAGATGGCGCAAATGCCGAGCGCTAGGAGCAATCCATACCACGGCAGATGAATAGGGTAACTAGCCGTATGAGAGTCAGACATGGTCAAATAATTGGTAGTCACACACGGCTGCTATGCAAGATAACGGGAAGCACAAGACTCACTATTCGACGATAAAGATGCCAATAGCCGTCATGGACGCAAACGTCATGAGGTACCAGCTAAGTGGCGCATCTTTGTACCTCTTCATCAACCGATTATGCACGTCCTCCTTGCCGAGCATACCCTCGAAAGTCCCCGTCGTAGTTCTCGAAAGCCCCTCGCGAGGCGTAGCACTCCCAGACCCTCCAGAAATATTATCGGTTGAGCCGGGGATAGGTTGGTACACAGGCTTGTCGCCTTCCTTGGCTTCTTTAAGGGCATTCTTCCACGTCATCCACATATCCTTGCCATACCAGCAAAATGTGTGCGTCAAGAGAGCCGCAAGGCCGGCAAACTGGACACCATAGCTCAAAACATAGGTGATGGGGAGGAATACCCGACTGTAATTGCTGTACGCCTCACGGTCAAAGAGGAAATCCGGCGTCAAAATTTTCGTGACGTCGTAGATCTTGCCCTTGTTGTCAAAGACGGAGGCGGAGAGGATGGGCATGTATGAGGAAAAATAGACGTTGCTGTAGTATGCCAGTGGAGCGATAATCCACATAACGATCGCCAAGCCACCCACGACGTTCACCGCAGCCCAGAAGGGAACGAGCAAAGGGGAGCCGATATAAGTGACCTGAGCCCAGTCGAATGTCACGGGGAACAGGCCCAAGCCGGAAACGACGCCGAAAAGGTTGGCGACGACCACGTTGTCGGGCGCGAACCACGTGAGAACATTAAAGTAGCTCAGAGCTGGAAATAGGAGCCCCGGTAAGAAATAGAAGAGGAAAGCAGAGAGCCACACGACTAGAAAGAACTGCCACCGGCTTATCGTCCATCCGTTAGCTGGCTTATTGTCCTCTTTATGGAGAGTTGAAAACATGGCCGCCGACATGAGCGTCGCGGGCCAGATCATTCCGCTGGGTCGGACGAGGAAGCGTCTCGTTATGCCGGCAAAGGTGTAGCCTAGCATCTGGGTCGATATAATTAGGAGCAGCTGATACATGATCGTTACGTCCTGCCCATAGAACTTATGCTGCTCGACGATGACATCCGTAGCGAAAGCGAAGCCGAATGCGACATTGCTACTGACGTATACGCAGGTGTGCTCCTTCTCGTTCCAACGGCCTTGGGCGAGCCATAACCGCAACCTTTCCCATCTCGATCGATTCCTATGGCTGATATCCTCGGGAGAGTTCAATATGCTGCCCCGCCGTACTCCGTCCACGAACTCATCGACGGGGTCACCATCTCGTTTCAGGAGATAATCCCATATATGACCTAGGGGGTGTACTAATAATAAAGCAATAACTGGGGTTATAGCAACGCTTGGGTATCTGAGGGAGAAGAAGAGATTTGTAGAGGATCCGAGGAAAGAGAATAGGATGGAGAGGGCCCACATCCTAGGGGTATTTATGGACAAAGTAGTATTGTCTATGGGCGAAACAGAGGCGCGCACGGCATCGTGGGAGGAGTTATCGATCGGATTCAGGTCTTCGTCTTCCTCTTCATTCTCAATGGTGCCATCCAACTCCTCCATTTCACTACCGGTCTCGGCATAGGAGGTATTCGCAGCGCTGCTGCCGTACGTCGACTTAGCATCCTCGAGAATGCCCGTGGAGACAGCTGCATCGGGGACGGCGAATCGGCCGTCCATGCCCGTAACTAGAACTGCACTGTCCAGTGCGCGGGATAGTGGAGGCGAGCCTTGTGGCGGCCCAGATAGCGACGGACGTCGTGCGAGTGTAGTACCGTTCTCGGAGACGTTGTTAAGGGCATGGGAGTTAGCGGCTTCCGCATCACTGCCCATGGGCGAAATCTCTCGACTCGGACTCGGCACTACCGACCCGTACGAGATGGGGTGCGGCTGGCCGGACCGGAGGAAGGGGGACCGGAGAGGCATCGGTAGGTCGGGTCTCGCGGAAACGTTTGAGGGACTGTCGCAACTGAGGGAGAGGCTCGGGGTGTATAGCTCATGGTTGGTGCAGGAGGAGCTCTGGGAGTCGTAGGGGTCGGCGACGGCGAGGGCGGCGTCCTCGGGGAATAGGTCGTTGTTAAGGGAGGGCGGATGGGGCTGATCGGAGGAGGACCCTGCCTGAGGGTCTGGGACTCGAACGGAAACGGAGGAGCTGCCTCGTGTTAAGGGCTGCAGAGGAACATCGCCTTGACTGGGAGAGAAGTGAGAAGAGTCACCGGAATCCGGTTGATCGGGACTGCTACCTTGTTCCCTCCTCCGGCCGGAAGACATGGTGCCAATAACGAGCGAGCCCCTGGTAGCAGGTCGGGGGGTGAGGGGGGTGTGTGCAGGGCACAACTCGAAGCCTCGGGTGGACTGGGAGAAGCTGTCCGTGGCGTGTGTGGAGGGTGCTGAATGCACCTCACGGCGGCGTGGGTAAGTGGGCGAGTTTGGTGTGGGGGGTCCCCAGTAAGAATGTCAGATTGTGCGGCGGGCTGCGCAGGCGGTGACTGGACTGGGCATCAGGCAGGCACCCTTAATCAACAGGCCAGGTCCATCCATGTCCCATAGCCGTCGCTTGTTTCGGCAATCCAAGCAACAAGACGATCCATTCAGAATCCGGTCATGTCATCTGCAGCTTAGCCCCTCCCGCGAAGCGCGCAGGACGGAGATGAGGCGTGGAGAAACTTGTAATAATAATACGTGCGGGAAAAGGGACGTGGTTGCAAGTAGTACGACGTTGGGGGGTGTATAGAAGAGGGGCCAAGTGAGGGCCCAGTTGATGAACAGAGATTTTTCTTGCGCCGTGGCCGGAAATACTTCGTCAATGGAGTGGAGACTTTGGCCGTTGACAACTTGGATTGGTGCTAACAAACAAAACGCGGCTGCGGATCGGCTCGATGTGGATTGCTACAGTTAGGGACAGCCCCGGATGGGGCAGGTGACAATATAAGACGGGTACACTGAGCCAAGAAGCAAGAGATTGACTTGATGCCTGCAACAAACAAGGATCAAAGACGGGTTGGGGTGCCGAAGCAGGAAGTCTGAACCACAGGCAATAATATTCGTGCTTCGTAATTACGAAGTAGCGCAGTGTCATATAGTGTATGAGTACTTCGGACTAAGAGAAACGAATGCGTGCGAAGTACGGAGTAATATGGACTGGGCAGTGAGTGGTAACGGATGTGGATTGTGGATGTGGTGATCAAGGGATCAAGTGTAGGATTTGAGATTGATAGCCCCGGTTATTTGCCAGAGGATCAATTGGACAGGGCATCCATGGTTGAATCAGGACCCCAGAGTCTCCAAGACGCCAACATCATGGGATGCAACAGCTCAGTAGTAGCGGGACAGCACGGGCTTGGCAGCGGGCGGAAACAATCCCTGCTAGAATTGATCCGAGACCACTCCATGCCAGCACGGTCTTTCGAGCATCGATCAATTTAGTGTCAGTGTTGTTCAGAGCATGGGGTTGCGAAGGGATCATGAGGGGCAGTAATGAGCATTGAGGTTAGCAGGTGAAGTCATGGCGGTGCTTGAGGTCTCAGTTTTGGTGCTGTCTTCCAACGTATCAAGGTAAGTACTTTTATCATCGATGCTGTGATTGACCAATGTTCACGCCCGGTACTTGATGTTCTAGATGAAGCACCGAGTAGGCCCCCGTCACTGATGTGCATTGCTGGCTATCAATCAATCAATCAATCAATCAATCAATCAATCAATCATCGATTGATATTGGAATCAATGAGGTCTGCGCTTCGACTTGGTGCTTGGAGGAATTTTGCCTGGGATTATGGTGCCCCACAGCAACCAAGACGGGATCTCGCTGGCAATGCTGATCACCCGAGGTCTCATCACATCCAAGGGACTGCGAAGTATTCAACATCAAGTTGCTTTATGCTCAGAAAAGTAGATGTACAAGGATACAACTCGAACGTTGATTTCTATGGTGTTCACAAAGTACCCAACACCTCGCACTTCGCCTGTATCCCTAATCAAATGCGGATAGGATCATACCTAGACGAGGGAGTGTCCAGCAGTAATGTCCTTGCACTCCTCCTGCAACGCAGAAGGCATACCGAGGGAGTCACCGGCCAGGAAATGCGCAGGACGCTGGCCGACCTGACCGCATACTCCCAAACGCATGTAAACCATCAATGCTTGCAGCAGGGTCTAGCCCGAGCCCGGTATGGAATCCGGGTTGTTGAGGGAACTTCAAGGATGTCGTACAGTTCCCCCCGTTCTACAATTATCGATCTCTTTATCAATCTCATCTTGATTTATGCGTTTTGCTTCCCAAAAAGTATGTTGGGCTCATCTCTCCCCTGTCCAATACCCCCGTCTCTTCCCTTCGGCCATGAAACAAGTCAACACAGAAAAGGAGGGTAAAAGACGGGTTCGCTCACGTTGCACGAGACACGGGTAAAAAGAAGCAAACATGACCACACAGCAGTCCTGTTGATTAGGAATACCCATCTTGTTATTGGCGGAGGGCGGGTACGCTGACGGGGCATGGAATCTCGGCCAGCCGAGGGGCATCACACTCCTCAACCCGCTGCCTTGATGGTGGTCAAGCAAGTTGTAACTGGGCTCGGTCGTTGTCTTGATCCTGCCAAATCCCTCTTCATTTCTGCTCAGGACGAGACTGACGAGATTTGAGAATCGTAGAGAACAGCTACCCTCTTACAAAACACGTATGATCCCGGAGTCTTGGTAAAGATTGACGTCGCCGTCAGAACATTTGGCTGCTGAATTTTGGGTCTACATTCTGCAATCCTCACATTATCGAGATACGCTACAAGTACACATGCATTAGTCTCAAAACTACTCCGTACACTCCCGCTTCATTGACGTATGAAGACGTAATGCATTCATCGGATTATGATTGCGGCTGCCTAATAAAGAAGGATTAAGCAGCATAACCAAAAGTACGCTCCTTCGGAGCTAAACTAACCTTCGACCCGCCAGCCATTGCGAGGATGGAGTGTGGTGGTTGCCCACATTTGACCCACGATACCATCAGGTGAAACTGGGAACTGAAACCTCGTTCGGTCGAGATACCAGTTTTTCGTACCCGATCCTGCTGATTACGCTTCAACCCCCGAGGATTACTAACCTGGTATACAGCACTCACTTACCAAATACCAAATACTTATACCAGTGAATGCTTCATTGGGAACCCTCTCAGTAGCTGCAATAGCGGCTACCATGTCGTCGGCCATGAGCTTTGATCCGACGATGGGGATACCCTCTAAATTGTTCAGTTGGAGACTCGACGCTGTTGGAACTCGACGATGTGAACGACAATATATCTCATCCGAGCGAGGCGACACTAAGACTTTGCTCTGCCGTGCTTGGTGCGCTAACTGACCTTGATGATGTGACCAACACCTTGACCGCCTCCGGCGAGGAGCTTCCGCGCCGCCTCGCCCCAGGGTTTTGTCATTTCTTTAATCACATGGTCCACGCCGACCTTCTTTCGCTTCTTTTCCTTTTGGCGAATTCTCATCCTCACAATAAGTGTTGCACCAGCGCCCTTGGCGAACAGTCGTCCGAGTAGTTATGCGTTCATAGACCCCATTTTAGACAAGGTCGGTTGAAGCAACTGGAAAGATCATATGGGCTTAGCGGTGAGTCTATCAACTTACCTAGAAAGTGTGTCATCCGTGCCACTACCAAGACCGTTCAGCCCTGTTCATTTACCATACTCGTGACTTTGGTTTGGGATGGGACTCTATTACCCAACTCCCGTTTCTCCGCTTGGTGACTTAGTAGCCAACCTCGACTACCTCGTTGGTGCTCCTGCAACAGAGTGATAGAAAAGCCTTCTGAGGTGGAATATCAGCATTATTATTACTCTTGGCGTGACCATATAACAATGAGTGCTCGATGTTGCGGCGAGTTTCACGGGGGCATCATTGCTTTCCACTTTTGGAATCTCAACCTCTTTCAATTTAGTCTACCTGTTTGTCCTTGGATGTTGACGCCCACTCTTTACTCGTGGCAGGAGCCAGAGTGTCTGATTCTCTCTAGGCTATTTGCTTCTGCCTCTACTTCTTCCTTCCGGGGTATCATGTTCACAGGCTAGAATGTTCTACGTTTTGGTACCTGGGGTAGTTAAAATCCCCCAGTTATGAGCATCTCGGATTACAAACCGATAATCCTTCATGAGATGATTGCCTCACCGACCTTGACCACGGTCCGGCCAAGGGAACTCATGCTTGAAAGCAAAAACTGATATGGATGGCTTCCATTTCAGGCTCCTTCAGGGCTAGGCCTATTTATCAAGCTCAGTGAAAGTGGCATGAGCCAAATTCCCGACTCCTGACAGGCGACACGTAGGCAGGGTACGATATCGTGGGTGTGGAGCAGGCCTAGGTTGCCCATTTAGGGAGACTCATCCTGGATGGATCTTTCTAGTAAAACGAATTGCTGAGATACGGTTCATACGTTTGAAGCAGCCGGTTAACCTTTTATCTTAGTTTTCTTTTGCCCTAACTTCCTTGTAGATCTGACGGTTAAAAGATCGTACCCTACAACTGTTCCTATCAAGGAAGGTCAAATCCTACTTCGAAACGAGGCTCGAAGATAAAAGGAGCCAAGAATCAGTGACACTTGGTCTAACAGTTTATTCCCAGAAGGTTGCTTCAAAAGACTCTTGAAAGGGTCATCGTCTTCGTCCTGGCTCAATGTCAATGCTTTCCACTAATTCCAACTCTTTACGATCACGAGGACCAGAAGGACGTTGTCTACCAAAGGTAACGTAGAGGACGACTTAGAATTAAGCCTTAGCACACGCTTCCTTTGGAATCAGACAACGAAGGAAAGCCATACCAGGCAAACTTTAATCGGAAACTGGAATCGAGCTGATCATCTGCAACCGGCTAGGTTCTTCTCAGCCCTGGCAGTACAATGCGTCCTGAAGTTTTGGATAGCTGGTTGACGGCAGGTAAATCTGTTGCTGCTTGTAGCAGAGGCAGGTCATCAGAGCGCTCGGCATAGAGACTCCGCGTCGGGGGATGGCTGGATCTTTGGCTCGGAAAAGATGCGTGTGGCATCATTTCAGACCTTGGATGTGTCTCTTTCATCGTCTCGCGCTCTCAGATATATTGCTGCACATATCTCACCTGGCGTCAATCACAAAAGCTGGACACCGAATAGTTAAAGAACACTGGGGCTATTGTATGATTGATTCTATAGTATGGAGTGAGATTCATGTGCTATGGAAAAGGCCTTGGGATGGAATGAGACGGGGGATGAGACGGGAATGAGGATGTAAATTAGACGCCGAGGCATCAGATGTGAAAGGGCGGGGGCGGGTTAAATGGATGTACTGCGTTTCTGTACTAGATAAAGATCAAAAGGACAATGAGTTGGGCTGCTACGCTGCTCGTTGCTTATATCCAGAGAGCCGCATGAGCAAATCGAAACTTTGACCTAAAGTAAGGATGGACATGCTGTAGATAAAAGTAGTCGCGTAATTGTATGTACTTGCCATAAATTTTAGAATATCTCATCAATATCCTTTACTTACTTCTTTCTCTTCGACTTGAAAGGGGACGGCATCAATCCAACCGAGGTCGTGAGCAAGCAGTCATTTTGATATCAATTGATGCATCTCCGAGGATTTCCGGAGGCAATACGCCGTGACCTTTGTCCCGCTCAGACTTCCCCGAGGAGTCACAAAAGGAGACCGAAAAAAAAAAAGCGGATGCCCCGCCTAAGAACACAAACGACACCAGCCATTTACACTCCCTTTCTATAACGGTATTCCGACCTCGACTTTTGAGACGGATCCCTTCGGCGCAGCGAAACCGGCATTTTATCGGAGCGTCGGCCAAGATGGCGACGCCGCTCGTCGCCGCAAAGCAGCGGATTCGGGCCATGATGAAGCAGAAGCTCTCTACGCTCTCACAGGAATCCGTGACAACTCAGAGTGAGCATCTGCTATGAAGCCCTGCATTAATGCTTTGGTTAACTAACCTTGAGATGAGGTCGCGTGCTGTTTGAGGCCCTGAAATCCTTTAAACCATACAAAGAAGCGACCCGCATAAGCATATTCCTCTCCATGCCGGGTGGTGAGATCCAGACCGATGCCATTGTTCGGGATGCGCTGCAGAGCGGGAAACAAGTCTTTGTCCCATATCTCCACAAGACAGCCCTCGAGGCTAAGAACTCACCTACTCGAGTCATGGATATGGTTCAGCTCAAAGGCCTTGCAGACTATGAGTCACTCAAACCAGACAAATGGGGCATACCCAGCATCGACCCTGCCACCGTAAACGAGCGGAATCGGATTCTGGGCGGGGGTGCCGAAGACGAGAAATCCGACTTGCCGGGTTTGGACCTAATACTGATGCCGGGTGTGGCTTTTGACTATGACGAGGTAACCGGTCATATCAGGAGGTTGGGTCACGGAAAGGGCTTCTACGACTACTTCATCTCTCGCTACTCCAAAGTTTACGGTTTGAGGGATGATTCCGGAAGGCCCTCTGTGCTCCTGTATGCGCTGGCACTCAAAGAGCAGTTTCTGATGCATCCTGAGGAGGAGGGAATTCCTGTCGGTCCCCTGGATGAACCTCCGCATGGTGTTTTATTGGGGGACGGCGTTATAAAGACTTCAAAGACGGAGTTTTCAGATCGGTGACAAGCTGTAGAAATAGAACTTTTCATTCAACGGTATCCCGACTGGATTCCACGATTTGTTGGGTCGGGGAATGTGCGCGAGAGTGGCATAACCCTCGCAGGGATCGGTTTGCCCGGCTCTTAACGGAGCCATTAAAGACGCATCAAAAGCGCCCAGTACAACAGAATTTACGATGCATGCCGAGTCTGTACACGTGAGAAGTAGCGGGATGATCTGACCATCTTCAGGAGGAACAGAACAGGAAGGGCTGGGGCTCAGGGTGATGCGTCAGGAGCTATGGGTCAGATATCATTCATCGATTGCTATGGAAGGAATAGACGAAAAGACTGCCGAAATCAGCAATTGCTCCCTGATTTTCTTAGGTCGTCGTGTTGCAAATGGGTTGCTGTGGTGGGAAAATTGTTTAACCGATACCGGCACGTTTAGTCTTCCCACTTTGGATCAATGAGGCGATTTGAACATGGTGGTTTTTACAGTGTACTTTCTTGTTGTATTTTGTATGATGAGCCACTGGTTGCGCAGTGACGCCGCCTGTGAAGAAGACCCCGCCGAACAATCTGACGTCTACCAAAATGTTTCTCGAGACTCTGAAATTATCTCCCTAACCTAACATCAATACCCCTTCCCCAAGACCTCCCCAGACGACATCGAATCGTTCATCTCGGACAAGGAAGTCTCGAGTCAGAGCGTATTCTGCGTTTTTCACCGTTCAGGAAGTTACGACTACGACGCGATAATAACCAGGCTGCGAATAGGCATTGTTTGGCCTTCCCCCCCACTATCATACCTTGGCCCAATTAAGCTCAACTCCTTCCTCCTCGATTCACCCCATTCCCCGCCACTCTTGACATCAGGGCCGCCCGCGGGTCCTTTCCGATAGCGACCGTATTTCTTTCCATTCCCCCTTTTTTTTCTTTTTTGCGAACCTTTGATACCTCATTTCTGCACATAATGGCGACGAACGGCGCGCAGGAGTCATACGCGCTCCCCGACGTCCTCGCTGCCCTGGCGACGATGCGGGGATCAGAACACCAGGCGACCAAGAAACGAGCCCACGAATTCCTTGAGAACTTCCAAAAATCGGTTCGACAACTCCCTTCCCGGACGTAATCTGCTCCTGCCGACGACTAACTTCTGTTCAGAAAGGTGCTTGGGGTACCGTGATTGGGATACTACAGTCTGAGACTGAGCCGGAAGCAAAGCTCTTTGCGGCCATCACTCTACGCGGCAAGGTTTGTCCCACCGCCTTTTCCGAGTACTAGCGTCGCATCTACTGACTCCGTATGCGAGTTTTAGATTACCTACGATCTTATTACTCAGGTGCCTGAGCCCGAGCTGCCCGCCCTCCAGCAGCAAGTCCTCCTATTGCTCAAGCATTACTCTGCCGGCCCGAAGCCCATTCGGGTTCAGCTTTGCGTTTGCCTGGCGATATTAGCCATACAGATGAAGGATTGGAAAGATGTGCTTTCCACCGTTGTCTCAGCCCTTGGTGACAACGTCGAGAGCCATGCCTCCATTCTCGACTTCCTCAGAGTTCTCCCGGAAGAAGTAATCGAAGGCCGCAAAATCACCTTGACTGTACGTGGATAAAATTACAATATCGAGATGCACATGCCGTCCAACGCGTCAACACTTTCGGTGCCTATTTTCAACAAGACATTGGAGTCTAATCCCGAAATAACAGGAAGAGGAACTTAGCCAACGAACGTCGGAACTTTTGGGAGGGAATGCTGAGCAGGTTATACAGCTTCTCATCAACTACGCCCAGTCGTCGCGTAAGTCAGCCTCGGGCCGCGCAGGTTTACTAAATCCGAGCCTGTTGCTAACAGTGCAACCCTCTCACAGCTACCGCCGCCCAGAACCCGCAGTTGATGGAATGCATCACTTCTTGGCTTCGTGAGGTCCCTCTCAACGCTATTGTCAATTCACCTCTACTAGACGTCCTCTTCCGTGGCCTTGACGAAGATGCCGCGGTGGAGGAGGCGGCTGAATGCCTATGTTCAATATTTAGGGAAACTGCCGAAGTCGACGACAACCTGGATACCATCAAGCTCTTGTTCCCGAGGGTTATCGCTCTGCAGCCTCGTATCAAGAAGGCGGCTGACGAGGAGGACGCCGAGACCTTCAAGGCGCTCACAAAGATATTCTCCGTGGCGGCCGAGGCCTGGGTGATCGCCATCGTCCGGCAACCTCGCGAGTTCAGGCCTCTCGTGGAGGCAGTCCTTGAATGCGCGGCAAGGGATACTGGCCGCGAAGTCATCGAGCACACCTTTGAGTTCTGGTACCAGTTGAAACAGTATCTCGTCATCGAGCGATACATCCAGTCCCGTGTTGAGCTGGTCGACGTATACTCCAAGCTCGTAGATGTCCTCCTGAAGCACCTCGAGTACCCATCTAGCGAAAGCGCGAACGAGCAGGACCTGTTCGACGGTGATCGCGAGCAAGAGGAAAAGTTTAGAGAATTTAGGCATCAGATGGGGGATACACTGAAGGATGCGTGTGAGGTTATGGGTGTAACCGAATGTCTCGCCAAGGTTCTCCAGGCTATCCAACTCTGGCTGCAAAAATACGCTAGCCAGGTGTCTGGCACGACTGTCCCCCATTGGCAGCAGCTAGAGGGTCCCTTGTTTGCTATGCGCGCCCTCGGCCGCATGGTGGACAAAGACGAGAACATTGTTCTCCCTCAGCTTATGCCTCTGCTAGTCCAGATCCCTAGTCACGAGAAGCTCCTCTTCGCGACGATAATGGTCCTGGGCCGGTATACCGAGTGGACCGCCGCACATCCCGAATATTTTGAGCGCCAATTCCAGTACATCACGTCATCTTTCCACACCGAATCCAAGGAGATTATCAGAGCTGCGGCGGTTGCCATCAAATACTTTTGTACTGATTGCCGAGACTTGCTCAGCGGTCAGGTGCTCGAGCTTCACGCCTTTTACAACCAAATCCTGGACAAACTACCTGAAGTCAGCCAGGAAGAGATGACGGAAGGCGTCGCGAGCGTGGTGGCTGCTCAGCCGGAGGGTGAAATCTACAAGCTTCTCAAGCTCTACTGCGACCCTCTAGTTCAGCGCGTGGTGGACAAGGCATACAAGGCGACGACCGACGATGGCAAACTGGCTCTCGCAGGTAAGACAAACAGAATTACATTTTCATAAGAAACAGAACGGTGTTACTAACGGCTTCCACAATCTAGACCAGGTTCAACTCATCACGGTGTTTGTTCAAAACGTCAAACCATACGTTCGTTCCGGCGACAATCCGGCTGTCAAATATTGGCAAGAGGTTTTCCCCATCCTGGCCAACATTCTGGACAACTTTATCACGTTCGTTCCGATTTGCGAGCGCATCTGCCGATGCTGGCGTCACATGGTGATCTCTTACCGGACCGCCATGACTCCTCTTCTTCCTGCAATGGCAGATAAGCTCGCTAGCGGGTTTGTTGCGTCGAAAGAAGGTTGCTTCCTGTGGGTGACGGCCGCTATTCTTCGCGAATTTTCCGAGGATCGAGAGCAAGTGGACCCTAGCATCACCGAGAATATCTACAAGTTCTTTGAGGCCCAAGCGACGACCTTCCTCCGTGAGATGGCGACTTTGCAGCCAAAGGAGTTGCCCGACGTCATTGAGGATTTCTTCCGTCTGCTTGTGGATGCGCTGCTCTATTACCCTCAGAAGCTTGTTCCTTCGGAGCTTCTTACGCCAATCTTCGACGCGGCCATCTACGCCTTGCAACTGGAGCAGCGGGATCCGCTATCGGCGACACTCCATTTCCTTTTGGATCTCATCTCATATGCAGGTGATAACCCGGCCACCGGTGAAGGGTTACCTGCGGATGTAGCTGTTCAGCTGCGCGGAATCGTCAGGAATTTACTTACGACACGTGGCGAGAGTCTCATTAAGCAGGTCATGGCGGGCATGATGATTACGTTCCCCAGTGATTGTTTCGTGGATGGCAGTGGCGTCCTATTATCTATGTTCAAGCTGCTCCCCGCGGAGACTACGACCTGGGTTGAGCGGACTATCCAGCTGCTTCCTCAGGGTACCGTTTCGCCCGTCGAGTCTAGTCGCTTGATGGCCAAGATCAGGGAGAAGCTCCAGGTGGACGACCCAAACAACATCAGGCAAGTCAGGGCTCTTCTACAGGATTTTACGAATAGTTACCGCCGCAGAAACGTTGCGCCCCGCGACGGACTCGGTCAACTCAGCGGAGGGAGGTTCCAGTTCACTGGATAAAAGAGAAGGGAGAAAAAGGTATTAAAAATGGGAGGACATAAAAACAAGGTCGCCAGTGTATTTTTGAGACGAGGAAGGCAGGAATCGAAAATCGAATCACCCCATTCCAAAGAGGATATTATTCGCCGTATAATACAACGCCAGTGGCATTCGAGTTTCCAAGATGTATCAGCTCGGCCTTTCTCTTCGCGAGAACGCTTGATATATGGATAGAAACGGCCGATAGAGTCACGATGGGATGAATACGAGTTGGGTGAAGCAACCATGCATAGTTTCAAGGAGAACCCACCCGGACAAGCAAAGATATCAAAGGGAGGGATAGACGAAATAGCAGACGGAGGCGCCAAAAATAATAATTCGAATGCTGTGTGAAGGGAATAAACTGGGATTCGATGATAGAACTTTGGTATTAGGGGAGCTCTCGAGGAGGCGAAGCAGGAATAATATTCCGCGCAGTAACTTTTTGCATTTGCGAAAACAATATGCATGGGTGAGTCTAAAGCTATCTGGGGGGACAAAGTTTTACGGTATAACTTGGAGGCGAGGGTATCGTGGGGAAGATGAACGAGAAGGGGAACGAGGTACGAGCACGATGATGGCGTAACGGTAACGATGATGCATGGAGATATTGATTGAAGGGAGGGGGAAGATATAAAAAAGGAGAGTTTGGAGGTTGGGCGTCTTGTAGATCGGGGTTGGGCAGCGGATATTTAACAATCACGAATCGGGGCATGCGACAGGAGCAATGGCACGGCTCATGATGGGGTGAGGGGAAGCTTGAAACGGAGATGTCGGGTCCGGAATTAGTCGCTGAGCAAAAAGAAGAGAGATGGATCGATGTTGGATCTGGCGGGGTTTCTGCTCATTCCACGAAAAGAACTGATGAGGACTTCTTTTTAAGCTAGACGCCGATATTAATAATGGAAGGTCTGGAGAAGGATGGAGTTGCGTGTGCGATGCCGTCGTGTGCGGTGAGTCTGCTATGCTTTACAGAATATTCTCGGCTCGACGACCCCAGGAACCACCCATTCGGATGCAGTAAACTATGCGAGGGCGCAGAAATTCCGCTGGCTTTGACGCCCGTTTACTTAGATCCGTGCCCTGGAATAAGCCGTGGAAAGGCGTGGGAAAGGGCGTGAGGGGGTTGTATTGACGCCGGAATTTATTGGATTTGGCGATGGTGGTTGGCTGGGGTTTTTACGAAGTCGCACGGGGACTTCCAGTTCGTATTCTTATTTAGACCAGATCTGTCAACCGCCTTGGGGGACATATGGCCGTCGTTACGGAGTTCGAGTTTAAAGAAGCTCGATGTAACTCAACTCGATAGACTTTTAAGGAGGCCTTTTCTCCTTTTCCTCGTGACTCACTCACACACGACACACTGAGAGAGAACTAAGGGCTTTTACACCCTTGATCACAAGAGGCAGACAAAACTCGCACACCAATTAGTCTCCCTCCCAATAAAATACATCAAGGTGAGAAACGATGAAAGACCTCTGCTCGGAAAAGCTGCGACTCATCCCCTTTGATGGGAAAAGTGATGCGCACGCGAAGAGGCTGTACCACCAGCGCATCGGCTGTGGATGGGCCGAGGATGAAATCGAGGCTTGGAGGGTTAAACACGAGAAGGGAGAGAAGGGGCTGTTCTGGCTTGTAAGTCCCTCTTTTTTTTTTTTTATTCCCGCGCAAAGGCTTGATGCTAGGTTGTGTCCCGGGTCATGAGAGGGCTCGGTGTCGGAGATTGCAACAAGGATCATGAGGCTCGGAGTCAGGGCAGGACGGTACTGAGACTGGTGGCTCCAGGTTCTACAGGACGGAGTTCCCGGACGGGACAAGTTGATGGAAGACCACAGCATCAAGTACCCAGAGGTAAGGAAGACAATTTAGATTTGTGCCGCCTGCACTGCCCTTCAAAAGTTCTCTAGATGGCCAACAATCAACTAGGAGAAGGAGTTATTGAAGGACTCGTCCATATCAGTCCTGGGACTTGAGAGGACGGCAACGAACCAAGACTTCGATACGATTGGCCACATCGCCGTCGAGCGCCGGCCAGCCACGGACAAAGAGCTCGGATTCCCAGCTGATGAAGTGGCCTGGATCACCAGCCTTTACATCTCCTTTGCCATGCAGCATCTCGGATTGGGAAGGGACGTGATGAACATTGTGGAGAAGTTCTTGACGAGGGAACCTCTGAACGCGAGGACGGCGGCCCTGGACACGATGGATAAGAAGATGCAGCTTAGCCCATTGATGACGCGGTTAATCTACGAAGTTCGCGGACACAAGATACCGGCGGTAAGTTTCCAAGTCGAAGGCTCTCACATGAAGGAACCTCGTTCGGTGATCGCTGACTTATGACCTTGGTACAGGTTCTAAGGTCTAACGAGGAATGGTATGTACGGCAAGGATATGAAGTAGTGTGTAGAAAGGAGGTCGGATACACTTGGAACCCGCCAGACCCCTCCTTGCCGCAGGTAACTATCCCTCAGGTCTTCTTGAAGAAGTCGTTGGTGTAATGGGCAGGCGGCTGGCGTGTAAGTGGACGCGAGTGGTGAAGGGTCGGAAGGTTCCGGGGCATGTCGTCCGATACCATGGTTCTGCAACTTACACGGACATCCGTCTTGGAAAAACGGCTTCAATGTGGTCAGTAGAGGAGTGCGTCGATGAAATAGTCTGTGCCATATAATGTCACATCGAAGCCAAACGGTCGTGCATTCGTGGGGAAAAGGATTCTGTTCGCCTTGTCACCCCTCTCCCATACTGCTGCGTTGCCATTCTCTGATCGCTCCAGGGTGTCCATGAGTTGGACTGGAGTGGTTGGCATGGACCGATATCAAGTGGCGACTCCGTTGATAGGTTGAAGCCCGCAGGATGTCAAAGGTTGGGCTCCAAGGGGGAGCAGTTAAGGAGGGTTGTATGCATGGGGACGGTTGGGTCCAGATTCGTCAATTGGGCGGTTTTCTAAGTCGGTGATGCAGAAACAAATCATCAAGCAGGATTCAGATCCGTAGTTAAGTCGGCATTAGTATTAAGAGTCGAGGCGACGTTTGAAGCCATGTAACTCAGTCATCTATTCGATGTAACGACAATGAGGCGACTTTGGAGGGATGGATCGATGGAGGGTGTCGGATGAGATATTTGATCCGTCGGTGAGAGGTTATCGTGGTTGATATTGACCCGGGTCCGCCTTTCACCCAAGACATGGAGCGGCATTTTGGCGGCAAGCTGCGGGAATTAGAACTGTCAAGTCCCACGCATACATTGATCAATTCCAATTGGCTTCGGAGAGACATTTTGTCGAACAATCGTGCTAACATTGATTGAACTTGAAGTCGGTGAATCACCTTGAAACGTATTAGTGGAGCCGCACAGCATGGGCGCGCTGCAGGGCGCTGTGTAAGCCGCTAATCATGCACAGGATTTTAACCACTGATCCGCTGTGCGGCAACAGCCCCCCACTAAGGAGACACTAAACAGCCAGTTCTAGGGGCTACTGGACGTCCAAATTCAGACCAGTGTCGTTTCGTTCAATGCTGACAATTGACAGCTGGCAGAGCGCTGCAGGCTCAAATTACTCATGCAGGCCTTGCCTGTCGTGCCCCCACCCACTCTACCCCGATGACCTCGATCCACCACTCACACCAAAACGCACCCAGACGGCGCGGCTCTGGGGCCCGACAAAAAAGTAAGCCGCTACGGTCCAGTGCACCTGCCTTACCTTGACGCGATGGCGCCCAATGTCAACGTCCTGCTCCAACGTCTCAACGTCCGACGTCCCTCAGTTCAAATTGTTCCCACTTCTTCCACTTCGTGCAGGCTTCACTACTTCTCAGCCCACTCTGCCAATGACCATTCCCATTGCTTGCCCCAATACCCTGCATATCGGGCCGGCTCCCATTGGTTTCTACCTCGACATTAAAGGGTCTTTGCTTCCTTCTGCTTCTCTCCAGTTGTCGCAACCCAACCAGCCATTTCGCCCCCCTTTTCCTCTTCTCCAATTCTCTTGTTGACCGAGTGACTCTCGATTCGCAGGCACCAAGCTAGGGTGCCAGTGGAGACGTCGACATCTGCCTTGACAAGTCATGGTATTTACTCTCCTCCACACCCAGATACCACCGTCTTTTGTTTGTTGTCGTGGTTTGCTTTGCGTTTCCCGCACTTTCGACTCGATAAGACGAAGAAAGACCACGCAAATCAAACCTTGCCAAAAAGGTCCTGTCCGCGGATAGCTGCATCCTTCTCCACTACGAGACGCCGTTTTCTTCGTCGGACGCGTAAAACGAGTCGCAGAGCACTGGGAAAACGCAAAAAGAAAATTACCTCTACTCAACTTGTCAACAACCGAAAGAGCAACAATCAATGAACGAGATTGACGGAACAAGGAAATGACAACCCCGATGCTCGAACGAAAACACACCTAGGACATCTCGCATCATTATTCCTGCCTGACGTGTAGCGACTAGACTTGCCAAACAAGGTCTCCTCCTCCGCTGACATCGAAAGCAGACTCGGCGTCAACCCATTGAAACGGGTGCCTCCGCGAATTGCTCAAGCTCCTTCCTTATTTTTCATGCCCCCTTCGTCCCGCATCCGCCCACTCAGCAGTATCCTATGTGCCCTCCAACCTCGACCAAGTAAGCGACGAGCTTCCGCTGCTAGCTCAGGGACTACAACCTACGACTCTACCCACTCAGAGACTGCCACGGCCACCCCGCCAGCCACTGTCTCTGTCGCTGAGGCTTCTACGAGCTCGGATAGCTCCATTGGTGGCTCCTCCCATGCGATGCCTATAGCCACTTCGTTCGATACCCCGAATATCCCCACAATGCATGCCTATGCTCGGGCCAATGGCCCCGAAGTCTCCTCCAATGGCGTCCCCGTGTCTGGTGGTAGAGGCACCAATCGCGCTGATACACCCCAGGTTTTTAGCTCCCGCCAGGCCGTCGTCGATGGAGCTAGACTTCCCCTCCCCGTATCCAAGCCGACACGTTTCGGCTCTGTGAACCACCACCAGATGACCCGAAGCCATTCTGGTACGAACCACTCTCCTCCGCAGCCTCACGGCGCCTCCCCTCCCATGAGACGTGCCAGGACAAACTCCAACGACCGTGTAGGCGGAGGAGGTCCTGCCACGTTGTGGGCTCCCTCCGTCTTGTCCGACTCTGAATTCAATTCGCCCACGAGCGAGCTTGATCCTAATCGCAATGGCCGCCTCCAACCACCCAAGGAAGAGATGCACCAAGCTCTGGCGCCTCCCCCCGCGTGGAACCCCCACCAGAGCTCTCACTTCTCTGAGTTTATAATAGGGAATGATGGAATGATGAAAGTGAGACCGATCCCCAACGACCAGCAACAGCAGCCACAGCAGCAACCGCAACAACACCACCTTCACCACATTAGCAACCACATACCCGAGAACCCTTTCGAGTCGCCCCCCCTTGAATCCCAAGGCCCGCCTCAACAGCAACAGCATAACAAGCTCCCCGTCAGAGAGGCGCTTGGCCGAGGGTCTTACGCGGGCCACCCAGTGAACCAACTTATCGACGAAGACGAAATGATGGGAGCCGTGCCGTCCTCCTTTGAGAATCCCCGCCGTGTACCTGATAGGCCCAGGCACGAGCCGTCCAACCGCGCTTCACCCATCTTTTCGGACGAGGACGAGTATGAACGAATTGAAGCAGCAAATCAAATCACGCCGCGTGCCAAGGATAAGAAACCGCCCAGGAAGCTTCTCGAGAGCTCTCTTCCTCCTTATACTACCACCAGAGATGATCGCGGGAGAAAACGACGCCGAAACAGTTGCGATTATGACGACAATGCCCTCTCATCTATGAAATTCTCCGAGCTCCGGAAGCAACCCTTCGATTATGACCCCTCGGCAGAAACCCCCCCGCCACTTTCCCGAGGTCTGGAAGGCGATAGCCTCACGGGAAAGCTCGAGTACTATAAAAAGAAACCGGAAGCCGACCAGAAGACCTTTTTCACCCAAATGTCGGTAACAGACTGGGAGCGGTCTGGCGACTGGTTCCTGGAGCAGTTCGGCTCTCTCATACAACAGATGAAGGAAAACAGGCAGCAGAGACGAGCGGTCGTCGATAAGTACGAGCGAGAAATTGCCAATCGGGAAGAGTCGGTCCGGCTTAAGACTGAGTCTATTCACAAGAAGCTCGATAAGATGAAGCAGAACGGTCTGAGAGTCGTGGCTGACGGCGAAGATTGAGTGGTAGCTTGTCAAGACTGGAAAGCTCCAAGGCTTTGCTTTAAACCAGTACGCAACTCGACAGTTTTCGGCCCGCCTCAAAACCCTGGACGCTTTGGCGAATCCTTTTATTTTTTATCCATCTCATGAATTCGTCTTTCTCTACATTGCCTTGTTCATCATTCCAAAAGAAGCATTTCCTAAGCGGGATCTCACGAGCGTTTTCGTCGAGGCTATCTCCTTTTCCCTATTTCTCGGGTTGCGAATTTGTATTGTGTGTATTATGATGGCATTATTTCACGACTGATGATCAAGCCAAACTCGGGCACATTTTCCTGGCCCCGCATGTTTCATGACGGTTGTTTTACCTCACAGAAGAGGCTCTTTGCCTCGCATGTGTGCTTATGAAGTACTATTGATCTTGTCTTTCTTCGTCGCAATCATCTCCGCTTTGTTTTTTTTTCCTTTTTTTTTTTTTTTTCCTTCTGTTTTCTCTTTTCTTCCTTTTCCCTCGTCTTAAGCTGAGAGAACAGTCAGCGACCAGAAAGGGCAATACAGGACCGCTATGAGCTTAGAGAAGGAGAGGCTACAACCGATATGGGAAAATTGAGGTAACGAGGAATACGACCATTTACCAAAGGGGACATGGCTTGCCAGGTTCGAGACGGAGGGACGAAGTGATATCGAATCTGATGTACTACTTTCTACTCTTAAACGGCTTGCGCTTGCTTGCCCCCTTTTAACTCTCTATTTATACTTCTCACGGGCTATGCTTGCCAGCATCTCTTTTCAAAACAACTAATGCATGAACAGAATAATAAATGAGAAAGAGAGAATAAAAAAAAAGAATAAATTGTGTTGCTACTATTAAATGATTTGTACTTCTTTTACCTTTCTATCCCTCCCTACGATGAGCCGTAGCTGATGTTTAGGCTTATCCGGGAGCACCCCAGCCCTGACACCATCGCAGTAGAGCTCGTAGGCGGGATAATACGCATCGACGAACTTGACGACCTCTTCATCCGTCATTCCAGTGCCCCTTTCAGCTCTTAAGGCGACCTCCTGCTCCCGACGCCAAGCATACACGTACGACAGGTCCTCGGCATCGACATGGATAAAGCCGTCCAACAGGTCCGTTAGAGCATCATAACCGCGTAGTTGATCATTGACGTAAGCGAGATCCTCGAGAGCGTGATTCTTCAGCGTGAGGCTCTGCCCTTCCCACTTCTGCTTCAGGACGTCCGGCGTGATGCTGCGAAAGCCGACACACCATCCTTCCAAGATGACCAGGCGGATCTTCTCCTCGCCGGGGGCATTTACGACGGGCCACTCGGAGACGGGGCGACGGTCACCGCGGCCCTCGAAAGCGGCCTTGTCGTAGGAGGGGATGCGAGTCTCGCGGCCTTCGAGGAGGGACTCGAAGACGGAGCGGGCGAGGTCGACGTCGTGAGTTCCCGGCTCGCCGCGGTGTTGGAGGAGGGCGTTGGACGGGTGGGAGGTCGCTAGGGCCCGTTGGTCGGCATGGGTGAGGTAGAAGTCGTCGATGGAGAGGACGAGGGTCGGGATGTTTGAGGGACCCGAGGAGAGGGTTTCGGACAGGGTTGTTACGAGGGTTGTTTTGCCCACGCCTTGGAGACCGTTGAGGCCTATGATGAGGGGCCGCGAGGAGGTGTTGTGGGTTTGGAGGAGGTTGAGGATGAAGCTTATACAAGTTGGGGATTTGTCGTCCGTGAAGGACGGCGGGGCAGGAGCGGTGGACATGGTTGATTCCGGCGGTTTTGGGGGCCGAGGTGGTGAGTAGAATCTATGGGGGTTTGGTGCCGGGACGGCGAGGCGGGGGAGGTTCCGGAGGAGGGAGGGATGTTTTGTGAGCGGATGTCGGAGTGATGCGTTGGGATGGGGGAGCCGACCCCGCCAGGCCGAGGACCGGCATAGATGCTTTGCACGAGAGACGCTGGGGTTACAGATGCGGGGCATTTTTGGTGGTTGACGAGAATTAGTACGAAGTGATAGTGTAGTTTACATGGCTCCGATCCGGGGAGTTTACGGTTCTTGCGGCTGGGCTGGGAAAATCGGCAGTTCGTGATTGCAGCTGACGAGCACCACGGCGCAAATCGTGTTGCCTTCACAAATAGAGCACCCATTGCAGTCTGCTATAGAACGGACTGGGGAGAAACATTGAAGACTGTATTAGCATTAGCTGGTCAAGCTGGCATCGATGTAGTTACTAAAACAACACAAACGAATAAAGAAATAAAATAAAATAAATAAATAAAAATCGCAGCCAAATAATTACTCGGCAGCTGGGTATATGTAAGAGTCCTGATGGGATCGTGTGCTTGCTTCTCCAACGACGTAAATCCGTCGATACTCGGGAATTGCGTACTTTTTAAACACATTGATCAATTGATTTGAAATGGGCAGCTCCATCCCGTGATCCATTCTGCCATCTGTTCCACTGTTCGAATTTCCCGATCTTCTATTCCCTCTCCCGTTGCCGTCCTCTTGCTCCTTTCGCTCCTTAGTCATCCCGAGGTTCGATTCATGTGAGCCGAGATGGAGAAGGAGCACTTTCGATCGAATCCCTCACATACTTTTTTTTTCACTTTCTCCCTCCATGACCTCATCGGGCTAGGGAGGAACAGGGTTACACTAATTGTGGGTTAGTTTGCATGTGAAGGCAGCCCATCGAACCCATCGAACGACCAATCGGGCATGGGGCGAGATGGGGGTTTAGAATGAACCTCGGCATGCTCATGGGACGGGACATGCTTTGGGGATGCCGATTCAGGCTGCTGTGGGGTTTCGTCCTGTTACCCCGTATTATTGTGGTTTAGGTGTACGAGGCACAGCTGTGCTACTGGGCAGGTAATATTGGAGACCTGCGCATGTCGAACAATGGGCGAGGTAGCTCGGCTTCTGGACTCGGGGAGCAAGCAGCTTCGTTGGACCAGCGCGGGGCTGGCCTGGCCGGATCTGGCTGGAGTAGGCTAAGTGCAGCAGGAATGTTGGAGAATTTGTGGGGGGCAATCCGTCTCGAAGCTCTGGGAATAGCACCTGATTCCTCCAGGTTTGCTGGGACGTTGATACTGACTGCTGCTGTATTGAGCAGGGCATGGCTGCATTATCTCCGTACGGAGTACTGTAGTATTGTACACTAGTAGTAATTGATGCGTATTGTCTCTGCTCTGAATGTACACTCGATAGCGTAGCGCAGTGCTAAAGTGACCTCTGCCACCCCGGATGGCTGGCTGCCTTTACTGGGCAGGTCTCGGCCGCACCCCTCCAAGTCGAGACGTCTGGTGCTGTGGAGTAACGCCGCGCACTGGCAACGGAGCTTAGGTCGTGCAGTCTGTTGCTGGTGGCATCAGCATTTGCCGAGGAGCCCGTCAAATTGAGTACTTTGGTCAACTGGAATTATCTGGTATATTATCACCTATCCTCCTCCCCTCGTGCTCCGGAAGTCTATAACCTCATTCTCTCCTGCCACCTTTTCTCTCACGATATCCCTCTCCTCAAATCTAGATTCCTCATTTTTTTTTTCTCTCTTGTTTCTTTTTCCTTCTTCTGCGTGAAACATCCCACGCCCGTGCTTTGCTCTAATTCGCATTGACCGAGCTGCTCTCTCTCCCCCCCACCACACACATTCCACAACCACAATGTCCGCGGATCTAAGGTTTGACGGCCAGGTCGTCGTCGTGACCGGTGCTGGCGGTGGCCTCGGCAAGGCCTACGCTACCTTCTTCGCCTCTCGAGGAGCCAGCGTCGTCGTCAACGACTTGGGCGGTTCTTTCAAGGGTGAGGGCAACTCTTCAAAGGTATGGTGATAGCTAGACTATCTCCCTCTCTCTCTGAGCCCATGTACCGTGTACCATGTGCTCCCATGTGCCGAGGCATCCCGCCACGACAACCAATTCTGCCCCTCTCCACCACCCCGTTTCAGGAGAGCTCCGTAACTAACTTGGACGCTTTCCCGTGTGTTTTGTAGGCTGCCGATGTTGTTGTCAACGAGATCAAGGCTGCCGGCGGCAAGGCCGTTGCCAACTACGATTCCGTCGAGAACGGCGAGCGCATCATCGAGACCGCCATCAAGGCTTTCGGCCGCGTCGACGTGTTGATCAACAACGCCGGTATCCTCCGCGATATCAGCTTCAAGAACATCAAGGATGAGGACTGGGACCTCATCATCAAGGTCCACGTCAAGGGCTCCTACAAGTGCGCCAAGGCTGCTTGGCCCTACTTCAGGAAGCAGAAGTATGGCAGGGTCATCAACACTGCCTCTGCTGCCGGTCTCTTTGGCAGCTTCGGCCAGACCAACTACTCTGGTAAGTAGAACCAGCTAAGCAGCCCAGTTTTTCGTGCATTCGCGCCAACCAGAAGCGTAAAACTAACGCAAGAACATCGCAGCTGCCAAGCTCGGTCTCGTCGGTTTCACTGAGACCCTTGCCAAGGAGGGCATCAAGTACAACATTCTCGCCAACGCCATTGCTCCCATTGGTTAGTGCTCCTTTCGCTACGGTCCCGTTCCTCGCCAGGCTGCCAAAGAACAGCAGAGCTAACTAGCATGATCAATAGCTGCCAGCCGCATGACCGAGACTGTTATGCCTCCCGATGTGCTCCAGAACCTCAAGCCCGACTGGGTTGTTCCCATCGTCGCCTGCCTCGTCCACCCCTCCAACACCACCGAGACCGGCTCCATCTTCGAGGCTGGCGCCGGCCACGTCGCCAAGCTCAGGTGGGAGCGATCCAGCGGTCTTCTTCTCCGCCCCGATGAGACCTACACCCCCGGTGCCATCCTTAAGCAGTGGAACAAGGTCACCGACTTCTCCAACCCCCAGCACCCCACCGGCCCTAACGACTTCCTCACCCTCCTCGAGGATGCCGTGAAGCTCGGACCCAGCCCTGCCGGTGAGAAGCTCGACTTCACCGGCCGTGTCGCCCTCATTACTGGAGGTGGCGCTGGGTAAGTGACATAAGAATTCAACTCTTCTCTATTATTGGAATATCCTTGAGCTAACAGTCGCCTCCTTAGTATCGGTCGTGCCTACGCCTTGGCCTTCGCCAAGCACGGTGCTTCCGTCGTTGTCAACGATCTCGTCAACCCCGACGATGTCGTCAACGAGATCAAGAAGCTCGGTGGCAAGGCCGCTGGTGTCAAGGCCTCTGCTGAGGACGGTGAGGCCGTCGTCAAGGGCGCCATCGACGCCTTCGGCCGCATTGACATCGTTGTCAACAACGCCGGTATCCTCCGTGACAAGGCCTTCACCAACATGACTGATGACCTCTGGGACCCCGTCATCAACGTTCACCTCCGTGGTACCTACAAGGTTACCAAGGCCGCTTGGCCCTACTTCCTTAAGCAGAAGTATGGTCGTGTCATCAACACCACCTCTACCAGCGGTATCTACGGTAACTTCGGACAGGCCAACTACGCCGCTGCTGTAAGTAGACCGTCAAAGAAAACCACTTTAGCAGATTCCTCCGTCCGTGACATCTTACTGACAGCACTCACAGAAAGCCGGTATCCTTGGTTTCTCCAGGGCGCTCGCTCTTGAGGGCGCCAAGTACAACATCTACGTCAACACCATTGCCCCCAACGCCGGTACCGCCATGACCAAGACCATTCTCCCCGAGGAGCTCGTCCAGGCCTTCAAGCCCGACTACATCGCGCCCTTGGTCCTCGCCCTCGCCAGCGACAAGGTCCCCAACCCCACCGGTGGCCTCTACGAGGTCGGCAGCGGTTGGTGCGGCCAGACCAGGTGGCAGCGAACCGGCGGACACGGCTTCCCCGTCGACGTCACCCTGACCCCCGAGGAGGTCCTCAAGTACTGGAAGGACATTGTCACCTTTGACGAGAGGGCGGACCACCCCGAGAAGGGCCAGGATGGCTTGAAGAAGATCATGGCCAACATGGAGAACAAGAAGAACAAGGTATGAGGAAATTCTTATTTAGTCCTAATACCTCTCATGACTTCATGATTTTTCTCTTTTTATTTTTTTCTTATCTTTTGTACATATGTAAAAATAGAAAGTTCTTGATTGACGTTTCATTTATTAAACTCTTCGCTTTTATCGTAGGCCGGCTCTGGCGACAATCAGTACCTTAAGGCCATCGCAGAGGCCAAGCAGGCCAAGGCCAAGGGCACCGAGTTCACGTACGAGGAGCGCGACGTAATGCTCTACAACTTGGGCATCGGCTCCAAGCGCACCGATCTTAAATATGTCTAGTAAGTTTTTCATGAGCGACTTTTCAAAATCCGCTGAAAATGAGCATTTGATATGTGTCTTCGCGGTGCTCAATTTGATCGTAGCATGCTGACCACTCCCACCTACGTACAGTGAGGGTTCCGAGGACTTCCAGGCCCTCCCCACCTTCGGTGTCATTCCCCCCTTCAACGCCGAATCCCCCTACAACCTCGATGACCTCGTGCCCAACTTCTCGCCCATGATGCTCCTGCACGGCGAGCAGTTCCTCGAGATCAAGAAGTACCCCATCCCCACCTCAGGCACCCTCGTCTCGTACCCCAGGCTCCTCGAGGTTGTCGACAAGGGCGCCGCCGCTATCGTCAGGACGGGCATCACCACCGTCAACAAGGCCACGGGTGAGGACGTATTCTACAACGAGATGACCGTCTTCCTCCGAGGCTGCGGAGGCTTCGGCGGGCCCAAGAAGGCCGAGGATAGGGGCGCCAGCACGGCGGCGAACGCGCCGCCTAAGAGGTCGCCTGACGCTGTTGTTGAGGAGAAGACTACCGAGGAGCAGGCTGCCATTTACAGGCTGAGCGGAGATTACAAGTGAGTTTTCTAGTTCTTCGCTGGGCGTGGTGTTTGAACGCTTGCTAATACGCATATGATAGCCCTCTGCACATTGACCCTGGTTTCGCCAAGATGGGCGGATTCAAGGTCCCTATCCTTCACGGTCTTTGCTTCTTCGGCATTGCTGGAAAGGCTGTCTACGAGCGGTATGTTCCCCCCCCCCTTTTCCCCTTCGCCCTTCCGTTTATGATTGATTCATTTGAGATACTAAACCCTTCTCCTTTTACAGATTCGGCCAGTTCAAGAACATCAAGGTCCGCTTCGCCGGCACCGTCCTCCCCGGCCAGACCGTCGTGACGGAGATGTGGAAAGAGGGCAACAAGGTCATCTTCCAGACCAAGGTCAAAGAGACTGGAAAACTTGCCATTGGAGGTGCCGCTGTTGAGCTCGTTTAATTGGGGCCAGTATTGAAGGAGTTTATGTTGATGGTTGGTATGAGAAATTGTACTTTTGTAACATTAGAACATTGTTGTATTTGAAAATGACCCTTTCTAAGTTAAACGTTTCATTACTTTTTTTTCTCTTTATTTATTAGAGAGAAGTTTGGTCTGTATAAAAGACCTCGGTGCTAGTTTTCAAAGAGGCGAGTTCTCAATTCTTGAGGGTATAAACAGTATGCAAGTTTGTAGAACCATTAACACACCTTACAAACCCCATCTTCATGATAAGAGGCAGAAGCGATATATAGAAAAATGAAACCAGAAGAAAAGTGGTGAGATGAATTCTCTTCAAGTTGTCCGACCTTGGATGCAAAATGCCCTGCTTCTGATTCGAGTGTCTCTCGCTGTGTGTGTGTATTCCTCATCCTCCATGCGTTCTTCTTCCGTCTTTTGCCACTATAAATGCCACCACCTTGATTTATGCGTCTTGAGACCATGGTTCTTAGCCGTTCCTCGTAAAGACTGAAAAAGGAAAAAAAGAGAGAAAAAAAAATGAAAGTAGTGATTACAAAAAGAATATGCCAGCCAACAGAGGAGCAATAATAAAAAAAAAAGAGGAAACGGAAGAAAGGAACGAATTAATAAAACATCGTCTCGAGAACCGTATCCAGAAACTCCGGCAACGAAGGAACCCTCCTCCGAGCAAGCAGCATCTCCACGCCACCCTCCTCCCCACTCCCCGCAAACCCCGTCTCCAAAAACGCCCTCTCCGCCCCCGAAAGCACCTTCTTCTCCCTCTCCATCCACTTCCTCTCAGCGTCCTCCTTCGCCTTGCGCAGTAACATCTCCGTATCGTCCGCCTCCCAGAGATTACACCGCGTACACTCGTCGCAGCGACGCGGGTCCCCATCGGGCCGGAAGTGGTCGCAGAAGTGGCGGTACCCTTCCTCTCCGATGTCTTTGCGGCAGACGTAGCACATCTTGTAGCCGCAGGGGCACCGGAGCTTGTTGCAGCCGGCGTTTTTCACGAAGGAGGTGTTGCACCGGGGGCAGACGCGCTTGACGGCCATGCTCATGGCCTGCTCGACCTGCGTGCGTAGGGAGACGAGACTAGATTCGTTGCATACGTGGATGTCGGTCCAGGATTTGGAGCAGGAGAGGCACGAGGAGCGGGCGCAGGCGGGGTTGCGGCAGGTGAATTTGGGCCCGCGACGGCGACGGGAGCGGCGTTGGAGGGCTGCTTGCCATTGGGAGGAGAGATAGGGGCCCGGAGGGTTCTTAATGCTCAGGACGATGCAGATGAGGGTGGATAGGATGAAGAGCGGCACGAAAAGGGGTAGGGTGGTGGCGCAGATGAGGATGATGATGACGTTGATGACTCGGTTGGGACGGAGGGTTAGGGACCGAGAATTTTCGGGGAGGTAGATGTCGTCGACTTCGGCGTAGCTGCAAAACGGGCAGCGGATGAGGGGGAACTGGGAGGCGACTAGGCTCTGCTCGGCGAGGCGCTGGTCGAATTTGTGCAGGATGTCGGCGCCCTTGGGCATGTCGAGCAGGGCGCGGTGGAGGTGGTCCGCGGTGATGCGCCCCTTGCATTCTTCGCCGTCCACCGCCATGCATTTCAGCGTGCCTGTCGACTCATCGATGCTGTGCCATCCTTGGCCGAAGACGGCTTCGGAGAGGGAGTGCTGCACGCATTTGTAGCAGAGTAGATGCCCCGCTGCGCTGCAGCTCGTGAACTCCTCGAAGGCGCCGTCGGTGAAGCAGCAGCAGCACTCGTGCGTTGCGTCGGTTTCCGCCGCCTCCTCGTTATTTAAGTACTGCGCTAGCTCCTTGTCCTTGTCCTCCTGCTGCTGCTTGGCCTTTTCCTTCAAGGGTCTAATCAGAGCATCGTATAGTTCCCTATCCAGCTCGGCGTTGCCCGTCGTCTTGATCGTCGGTATGATAGACCCCCTGCCTGTCGACCTCCAGATTACCAGGGGATGATTCTGCGCCTCGGCAGAGGTCACGGGTTTCCTCCTAAAAAACAAAGACGATATCGCAAACCTCCACGACCGAGATGAGAGCTCCGTCAGCGTGCGCCGCGCATCTAGGTAGGTATAGTTCGATTCCGCCAGCACACCATGGACGGTAGATTTCGAAAGCCCCTTGAACTCGTGCCACGCCAGCGCCTTCACAGCATCCTTATAAGCGGGAGTCCGAAACGTCTCCGAAGCTGGCACCGAGGCAGACTCGTCCCCGTCTCGCCGTCTCACTACCACCTTATTCTCTTTGCCGCCCTCGGCCTCGGCCACCTTCCAGCGGCCCTTGACCCACGTAACGCGATTCTTCAGCAGCGCATCAGCCACGAGCGCCAACCTCGACTCGCCGTCGAAACTGGCCAGCATCTCCCTAAACACCTCGATCTGTATATTCGGAAACACGGCCGCCAGGGCCTCGAGGCTGTTGTTCAGCTCGCGCAGATCCGGGCCCTCGTCAGGGACGTCCTGGAGCTGGGACTCATCGTGGATGTATTCGGACGGCACGGCGGGATCGTCGCTGTTTGGGGAGTTACGAGTCGCGGACGGGGACCGGGTGCTCGAGGACTTGGGGGACTTGGAGGGTTGCGGGGATTTTAGCTTCGGGTTGTTGGATCGATCGCCAAGGAGACCGGAGAGGACCATCGTTGCTGTGCGCGATGGCAGTTCATTCTTTCCTTGGCCGTAGGTAGTTGCCTCTCTTCTTCGTTCGTTATTCGCGAGAGAGGGGGAAACGTAGTCGTCGCGAGATGATAGAAAGGGAGACCATTTGCTAAAATATGTTCGAAACGGCGGAGGGGGTGCCCTAAAAAAAAAAAAAGGAAATACGAGAGACGGAGTTGAGGGGCTTCGTGGCTAGTATCACGAGATTGGGCTTGATGCTCGAAATTCCGTTGATAATAGTTCTTGGCTTGACGTGGGTTGTAACTTGTCTTGAACCGGGTTTAGGAGAAGGCACGCCACGCGCCTGTGCCCGCAGCATACATTACGTGTACCCTTCGTATTTCAAGAGCGCTGATTGCTCACCGAAGGCAAAAAGAGGAGCCTGAACCAAGAAACTTGCAGCCTGTACAATTCTAAAAGGAGGAGATGGCGTGGGGCGGGAGTGCTGAATTTATTAGTCAGAAGCTTCGCAAACTGTGCTCAGCGGCAGCTGGCGACAGTGCCCTTTAGGGTTTCGGCTTTCCCCTTCAGAAAAGCGGGCGCTGTCATAATTTGAAATTCCACCTCCACGAAGTAATTATCAGCGCTCCACTATTAGGGTGGGACTCCCCAGGCAGAGGAAGCGTCGAATCTCACAACGGCGAAGCTGCATCTGCTGGGCCAGGCCCACTGCGGAGGAGCCCCACGAGGAAGCGCGAAGTCTGATAATTGATTTGATGCCCCATACCCGCAGGCACAAGATGACTTGGGGCAATCAACCCGTACTACGGTGCCTCAGTCCGGCAGTTGTTCGACGGGTCTAGAAGGTAGTTTCACCATCAACCAGGCTAGGATTACACCGAGGGCAGGTCTGCAACGGAGCCAAGTGGTTGAGACGCGGTCTGGTACTATAGGAATTACATGGAATTACATGGAAAAGGCATCCCGCTTGTGGCTCAAGTCTCACCTGCCCGAGACATATCGTCTCTTTAGGCAAGATGCCGCACACAAAATATAACACCAGGTTAACTAAATCAAGGAAGGAAGCGAGAGCAAATCAGATGGGTATTAGAAACAAAACTAATGTCGATCAACTATGGTAGAGGAGGGGGGAAACGTCCAAGACAGATCAGCCAGATTCAAGACATCACCCGCTTTCTAGCCAAATGGGACAGATCAAGGGCTGGCCAGATACACAGCAGGACTACATATAAGAGCCTTTCTCCTTCTCACCCATCATCCTGACTCGTCGAAAGAAAAAAAAAAAAAAGTTTTCCATTTTCGAAAGAACTCAGGCCAACCCTTCCTTCCATAACAAAACATAAAATCCACAAATGTGCCAACTAAAACGAAAATTTGGGGGAATCGTTCCGAAGAGAAGAAAGAAGTAATAGACTCGAAAGAAGAAAAAGGGGTATGACCACAAAAAAGAATAGAGTCTAATGGAGAAGAAGATCGAAAATCAGAAAATCCCAACGACAAGAAAAAAGATGCAAAGTATGAGGGTGTATCATTTCAAGGAGAACGAGAGGAAAAAAAATGCACTCCTGGCGCGCAACACTCCAAACACCTTCCCTTTCCCGCTTGACCATCCAACGTTTCCCACGCCTTTTTCTTCTTTTTCTTCTCTTGACAAACTGCCTCCCCTCGTTCCAGCCGATCAATCATCGTGAGGGTCGTTAACAAAGGGTAATCGTTCGTGGCACGCTATTAATTGATGCAGGATAGTTCGGGGTATCATGAGGGAGCCTCCCAGAGGACCAGGTTAACAGTGCAAACCAACACTATTCACCCAAGTCTTGCCGTCCATAATCGCAGCTCCAGATGGAGCGAATTTCGCTCCTGGCGGTAGAATGGTGCGAGAGAGCTTAGAAGAGAGCGGCGAAGGCACCGACCAGGAAGAGGGCTGCAGCAGTGGCGGGGACCAAGGAAGCGGCACCGCTCTCGGGGGGAACCTGCGAGGGAATAGTAGAGGGCGTGGTACCCGTGCGGGTGGTGGACGCGCCGGCCGAAGAAGTGCCGTTGATAGGGGCCTTGGTAGAGCTGGGGACGAAAGTGGTGGTCGAGTTGAACGAGCCGGTGGTGGTAGCGGGCTCGGTAGGCTCAGCAGAGGACTCAGTCTCAGTCGCAGTCTCAGTGGTCGAGGGGACGGGCGGGTCCGACGTCAAGGCACCGTTGGCCTTGTTGAGCGTGGCGCACTCCTCGAGAGAAGAACCCTCAGCGCAGCAGACGGTGCTCTTGCTGACGTCGTGGGCGCAGAAGTAGCCGGCGTTGCACGAAGCTTTCGTTACGCGAATGTTAGTATGTCGACATCATTTCTACAGCCCACGAGGCTCATGGGATGGAGGGTCGTTCAAGGAAGGATGATGAAGGAAAAAAAGCGGACGACAAGATTCGACAGAGAAACCTACATCCAAGACCGAGGAACGTGCAGCAGGTCTCTCCTGCGGCGGGGTTGAAGCAGTGGTTCTCAGAAGCAGACGACTCGCACTGCTCATAACCAGCACCGCAGGCCTCGGCGCAGGTGTTGCCCTCACCACACTCGAGGAGCTCGGGCTCGTAGGCGCCATCGTCCTCTCTACGGGCGAGACGACCGAGCTGGGCGGGAGCGGCCCTGGTGAACCTGACGTTGTCGGCGGCGACAGTGGCGGCGAGGGCCAAAACGGCAGCGGCGGTGACCTTCATCTTTGCTGTCCTTGAATTATCCTTCTTTTCTTGTCTTGAAATGTCGGATTTTAGGAAATTCGACTCGAATTTGAGGGATTCGGTGTTGTTTGGACGTGAGTTTATTGCACAGGTTCAAACGGCGACGACAAACGAGCGGAAATAAACAATCGAAAGACGCGAGAGATGTCAAAGGAAATCCCTTTTCGGCAATTTTTGGGGTTAAAAGAGTGAACGCAGTTTGAAGTCTGCAACTTGAGAAGGAGCGTTGTGTGAAGTCGTCACGACAACAAGATTACTGTAAGTTTAGGGGTGAGGTTGGGATGGAAGGAAGGAAGGGGGGAAACGGCAACAACACACGATGGGTCCTAATTACACATTAAAGTAAAATACCTGGGCTTGGACTTGGCTTTCTCAAAATTGGGGGGGCGACAGAGCACACACCACTCGAGCGACCAGGGTTGCATCGACCGCAATCTTACGGATAGACTCAATAAGGACGCTACATGCTACATCCCAGCCGAAATCGCGAGCAACCTGGGAACCAGGGGCAGCGCAGGGCGCCATTGGTATGAAGCAAAGTGGTCCTGCCGCCGTTGCGGCCAGGAACAGCAGGGAACAGCAGGAACAGCGCACACACACACATGGGCACAAGTCAGGCACAGGTGCAGGAACCCACCCAGACTGACAGACTGACAGCTAGCGTGCATAATTTTGATTAGTCTACTTGTACTGAATACTTTTGAAACCAACGGACTCAACGCTAGAACCGAGGTATTCTCAACATGCATAATAGATGGGCATCCACTTGTACACTCTTTGAATAACCTACCGAGATTACAATTCGACAATGTACACAAGGAAGTAGCCTCCCTTGCCAGATCATCGTCGCATCTCTTGGAATGGTGAAAATTTTGCAGCGACACATGGGGCAAGCTGCACGAAGTATTACTCTACTTCGTAGTCTATTCTAACTTGCTTCGCAGACACCATCTGCAAACCACGCGGCAGGATTTCGTGGGATGACATGTTTCGAAAATCCGCGCATCCGCACCCGCCTTCAATCGGGAGATCAAATCTGATGGTAGTGTACGGAGTAGAGAACCGGGCGCGAAAGGTCTTTCTTTCCCTTCCGACTTCTCCTTTCCTTTCCGTTTACTTTCGTGCGACACCATGTTTGATTTTTTTTTTTTTTTTTCGCGAACGGGCATTGACTTTCCTTAACCGAATGACACAGAACATGGACATGGGGGAAGGGAGGAACATTGAAGTATCGGTCAGAGACTCAGAGCCTATGGAGAGGTGCAGATTTCCTGGCTCACTTTAACTCTTCTCCTCCAACTCAAACGGGACTAGCACAGGCGACAGTCGACAGAGACGGAAATGAGCAATCCCCATCACAAGATGAGATTGGCCCATTTCGGACAAAGCGTCAAGAGAGCGTCCGAATGGAAACCTCCCACGACAACGATGAAGAACCGTTAGGTACCTTGCAGTTTAAGTCGCATTCTTAGCACCTCGTCGAATGCTGTGCTGTCGCCGATCGGCTCCTATCGCCTGTTCTTAGCCAATCAAAGCTGCACTGAGCCATCTCTCGAGGCGCAGAGGACGGGGCGCTGTTGAGGGATTCGTTGGATTCGGTTGAGTCTCAGGTTGCTTGACAAGCGACAACTCAGAATAGCGCAGGAACGGCGGCTCATCGACTCAAATCCCTATTTTTACCCCAGAAATTAGAAGTAAGACATGCATCTTCAACAACAACGGCTTTCTGTCCATCGAAACAGCCACCGTTCGGAAAGAACACTGCCAAGCACGAGAGAGACTTTTAGAAACTAGAAATACAGTGTAATACTCGTCCCGCACGCCGCTTCGAATAAATCCGGGTCATTTCGCTGATCGAAAATCATCCATCATCAACGCGGTCACAATTAGCCGGGTAAGCGAGGACATCTTCACTATGGATATTGTTCATCCCCTGGCTCAGGTCACTTTACCTATATTACTTCGTAGTCCAAGAAACCTGGCCGACCATCTCCCGTATTCCTCCCGTCCTTGTATCTCCCGCGCACTCGATGTCTCGACCAGAACTACGGTAGGTAGATGGGGTTTCCAGTCCTCCCCCGCCTGCGCCGTGGTACCGGGTGTCTGGTTGTTGGCCCTCTATCTGCGACGCTGCCCGACTGCCTCGGTATTTTGCCTAGATCTAGATCACCTGGGCCATAAATTGGGCATCGTATTATGATGAACGTGCGTGGTTCTGTCACCTCTTGTCGACCGATATCGTCAAGGGGTAGATGCATTTTCAAAAGACTTGAGGTGCTTGCCAGGCTAAGAACAATGCTTCAAGAAGTAAAAGAAAAAAAAAAGAAGTGCAACCATCATTTCAACAACTTCCTCACTCGCTTCTCCAGAGCCTCTTCAAACTGCGTCACACCATTCTCCAACACCGTCAGCTTACCCGCCCGCAATCTATAAACAACCCGCCTCCTCTTCTGCTCCGCCTCATCCTCCCCATCCGCATCACTACCATCGCCATCCTCCTCATCGATGACATTCTCCACCGCACCCCTCATGAACCACCTGTCGTGACTGACCAGCACGACTGCACCCTCCCAGTAGCGTAGGGCCACTCGTAGCGCCGTGACGGTCTCGTAGTCGAGATGCGTCGTCACCTCGTCGAGAACGAGGCAGTGCGGATGCTTCCAGAGGAGTCTCGAGAGTTGCAGGCGTACAAGTTGGCCACCAGAGAGCTTTGCGACGGGGACGTCGGACGAAATGCGGCCCGGCAGGCCTAGAGAACCTAACAGGCCCCTCACCTGGCCCTCATCCAGCTCGCCTTCAACCTCCTTAGAGAGCAGCGCGAGAGCCGTGAGGGCAGGGTCCTTGCGGCCCATGGCTTGTAGTTCTTCCACGGCATGCTGGGAGTAGTAGCCGAGCTTGAGACGCGGATGCGTGTTTACCGTGCCTTTAGTCGGGTTCGTCTCATTGACAAGTAGCTTGATAAGCGTCGATTTGCCAGCACCGTTGAGCCCCAGGATGCCAATCCTATCGCCCATTCCCACAGAAAGCGTTACCTCCTCCAAGACAAGGGGCTGCTGCTGCGACTTCAGCCTCGACGCACCACCGTACCGAAAGGAAACATTATCCAAGGAAATCAGCGACCCCGGGAACCGCAAATCCGTCGGCTCCGGCAGCACAATCGTAACCCCGCGATCATCCTGCGGCACCTCAATCTCCTCACGCGCCGACGTGAAGTACCCCACCAAGTCCCGATTCACCTTCAACTTCTGGCCCTTCGCGTTGACGCTCATGCCCATGCGGTCGTCGAGACGCTTCTGTCGTGACTTGGCCTGCCGTAGTTTGTTGTCGTCGTCGTTTGCTTTGCCCGCCTTGATATTGTTGGAGATGGACTTTTGCATGTGGGCGCGCTGGCGGTCTTGCGCCTCCTTCATCTTGGTGAGCCAGAGTTTTCGGTCTGTTTGCGCAGCTTCGTAGCTAGGTAGGTCGCCGTGGAAGTAGGTGATTTGTTTTTCCTTGAGAATCATGAGATCTGTGCAAAGAGAGATGAAGTCTCTGTCGTGCGACACCAGGATAAGGGTCGGCGGATCCGCCGTGTCTTGCAGGGATTGGAGATAGCGCTGGAGCCATATGATTCCAAGAAGATCCAGGAAGTTGGTAGGTTCGTCGAGGATGAGAATGTCAGTCTCCTGTAGTAGGGCGGCAGTCAGTGCGGTTCTCATCCGCCAGCCTCCCGAAAGGCTGGCTACGGGTTTGGCCATGTAAGCTTCGGAAAAACCTAAACCGGTCAAAATCCTCTTAGCTTTCGCCTCAATGTCCGAGATTCGAGACGGCTCCACTTGAAGCTGGAGTTCGGCGAGCATATCCACCGCCTCTTGGGTCTCCGCCTGTAGAGCATCGGCCGCGATTTCATCACCGGGCTGCTCCAAACTAAGAGTCTTAAGCGTTAGCGATTTGGATGTTATAGATTTTGCTTGTTCTTCGGGGGTGATATACAGTGCAGCGGACTCCGCCACGGCCTTTTCTCCGGCAATCAGTGCCTTCCTAGCCTGTAAGCCTCGAGCGCCGCTTCTCAGTCGTGCGTCCTTGTCTAGGAGGAACTGCTTCTTCAAGAGGCGTTCGTGCTTCAGTTTCCTCGCAACCCTGACGGGCGCGAATGGGTCTGATGAGTTAACGCCGGCAGACAAAGCTAGAAGGAGCTGCGGCGTCAGCAATCGGTGGCTTTGCTCTCTCAAGTCCCACGAGATAGAGTTAACTACAGACCTCGAATCTCTTGCTCGACCTCGTGCCTCGCCGTAGCCCTCTCGATGACCTCTTCCAAAACCGTCCTTCCAGTGGAGGGCGAGTCAGGCTGCGCGCCAGCTCCCTCCCCGGGCGGCATGTCCGTATTAGCATCGTCCGCCCTGGTCTGCTGCAGGATAGAAATGCGGGTTTTCTCAGGAATACCCGGTATGAGCTTTTCGGCAATCGCCTTTAAGAGCGCTGAATAGATTCATACGAATAAGTTCTCCTCGCATTTCACATTGTTGGGTGCCGAAGGGATCTTCATCTTGACATACTGGACTTTCCGGAGCCATTTCTTCCCAGTAACGCATATCGCTGGCCCGCCTGTAGCTTTAGCTTGGCATCTGAGAGAATCTCGGTGCCCTCGCCCTTGACTTTGGCTTTACCCTTTGCCTTTGTTGCCCCAGCGCTCTTCTCGGCGGACTTGACAGTGATGTTCAAGCCATCGATGTCCAGCTATCAGTGTCATCTCAGCTTCCAAATATGCCCTCCTCGTAAATTTAGTTATCGGAGTCTCAGTGATGCTTACCTCCCGGTAATTTGGGCTTTCGATATGAAAGCGGGTTTGCTTGCAGTTGATGAGAATAGTCGCTGCCGATTCGGATGCCATTGAAGTCATGTCCACGTATATGTTCGAAATAGTAGGGACTATGAGAACCGTTGGGCAGAAGGGCCGGCGAGGATTGATGCTGGGGAGGATGCGTACTAATAAGACTTCGCTGGATCTAGCAAGTGGATTCTCCTGGATTGATGCCACGAAGTTGAACTGTTCAAATGCGCGCCACCCGGAATCGGGGTTTAATGGCAATGTCTCCCCACACACGGCGCCGTCGACTGTTTCTCTTTTTCTTCTTCGTCCTGTTTTCCAACCTCGCTTCGTGTACGAAGTAACAGGGCCGCAGTTTCTTGATGCGTCTTTTAGAGTGCAATTATCGTTTGTCTTCTTTTTCGAGTGATTTTTTCCAAGTTCTATTTTATTTTATTTTATTTTATTTATTTTACTTATCTTTTGCCTCTTCTTTTCTTGTCCCCGTTTTACATCAACTGTTGAGTTACTTGATCCACTCAGCAAGTTCATCAATGTACCCAAAGGAACTCCTTCATCCCTTGGAGATGCCCTGATTTTTGGTGCGATATTTAGGGAAGTTGGAGCATCAAAATGCGCGGCGTGAGTCATTCGGCAAGTCCATAAACCACCTATATTTTGTGTTTGTCCAATAGAGGTAAAAGGGCATGCCCTCTCTGTTCTGTCCGCCAGCGCCACAGGTCTGGGCAACCCGGTCACTTGCAAGTTGAGCAGGCCAAGGTCGTGGTTCACGCAAGGCCTTAACGCCACTAAGTACTCTGGAGATTCATCGTTACGAAGGCTTCTTTGGTTTCGCGGGGGTTGCTCCCTATCTGTTGAGGCAAACGCAGAATGTTTCCCGCGAGGGTATTAAAAGGTGTATTAAGAAATTTCTATTTACATAATTAAAAATTACAGTTTTCGTTTCTTTTTTACGGGGGTGGACCTTCAATCTTTCAGATGAGGAACGCGAGGACGGTCGTTGCGGCCAGAGTGCTGAGGATACCGCCGCCCAGCGTTGTTGCCGCCGCTGTCACGTAACCACCATCTGGGCCGCTGGGACGTTGATTTGTGTTGTTTCCGCGAGGTAGACCGGCGGGATCGGCAGAAAGTGAGCCGGGGCCCGTTGGGGGCCTTGGAGGAGGTGCCGGGCGATCCTGGTTGTTATTTCGAGTGCTGTTACCTCCGTGTCCCCAGCTGCCATTGTCACCGCCACTGCCTCCGGCACCTTCGCCGCCTCCGTTTCCACCACTGGTTTCCGGGACCGGCCTAGGATCCGTGTGAAGAACCCCAGGTCGGACCCATCTACCCCCGCTGTTACCACCATTACCTCCATTACCTCCATTACCCCCACCGCCCCCATTCCCACTGCGCCACCCACTGCCCTCATTGCCTCCATTTCCTCCGTTTCCTCCGTTCCCACCACCCCCACCATTACCTCCCTTGCCTTCATTTCCGTCGAGTTCCCCTTCAGGACCATGGCCACCACAGCTAGGACCAGAGCAAGGAGAACCATCCTCGTGAGACTTTCCACGCCAAGCATTGCACCCCCCAGGGATTCTACAAATCAAGTCACACCCGTCGCCCTCGCAGCGGGTTCCATTGAGGAGCGCACCGGGACTATTGCTGCATCCGTCCCCGAAGCAGTGAGGTTCCCCGGGGCTAATGGGGATGTGATGACTAGTTCCGCCGTCGCCCCCATTTCCACCGTTTCCGCCGCTGCCTCCGTTGCCTCCACTTCCTTCGGTGCTGGGCCTAGGGTAGGGACGCGGACTCGGTTCAGGATGTCCACCCTCAGGATCGAGCTCAGAGGTCGGCCTTGGACCGGGACTGGAAGCGGGCCTGGGCCAGCCGCTGTTACCACCGCCCTCGCCGCCATTCGCGCCAGTCGGGGACCCGGGATGAGAGCCGTCCTCGGGGTGCTCAGGCCCGGGCTCGGGAACACGCGTGGGTTGGGGTTCAGGATGAGGTCCTCGGCTAGGCTCAGGCTTCCCAGCCAATTCATAGACGTCAATGTAGTTCACTTCCCAGTAAGTCTTCTGGAACTCCTCGGGGAACGCGGAGACGAAGTCCGCGCAAGTGAATTCCTCGGTACCGCAACCGTCTTGGAGCCATAGCTGATCGGCGAGGTCACCGCAGAAGTTCTGTATCCAACCTCAAAGTTAGCATCGAGCGGCAGAGCATGAACGAAAGTAAAAAAAAAAAAAAAAAAAAAAAAAAAAAAAAGAGAGAGAGAGAGAGAGAGAGAGAGAGAGAGACTTACAATATTGAGGACGATGCTCATATCCCGGTAGTGCGTATCAACATCGCACTTAGAGCCCCCGAAGACAGAAACGGGAGTAACCCAGCTCGACGGATCCGGTTTCCTGGCAAGAATATCCTCGGGTATCTCACCGCGGGGAAAGTTCCAGATCTTGATGAACTCCTCATCCCACTCCATGGCGTATATGCCGCCGCCTCCGGCGTTGAAACCGTCCCCGTAACTCCGCGGATCATCACTGACGAAGCTGCACCCCGAAAATTGACCCAAGCCGCCGCGGCCGGCGCAGTTTCGGGAAAGTTGGGCGCCGGTGAAGAGGACCTCTTCAGAGGAGGGTGACCAACATCCCTCGGCTCTTGGGGGGGAGGGAAATTAGTCTTGTGTTCTACGAAAGGATGAAACGAGCTTACACTCACGTATGGCTAGTCATGAGGTTAAACTGGTCATTGTTCGCCCCCTCGATGATGTCGATTTCACCGTTGTTGGGCCAGTCGGGTCCATAAACCCAGACTGAAGCACGTTAGTTTTTGTTGTCTATGTCGCTTTTGAAGGATGGGCAACTTACAAGCTGGCCAGACGCCGCACTTTGGCGCAGGCATATGAGCAAAGTCTCCAATGAAGAGTCCATGGTTATACGCTGCCTTGCTCTCCAAACGAATACTAGCTCGGCCCCTTTCTCCAGGAAGCACTGGATTGGCAGGGTCAGCCCTCAGGATGACAGAGCCGGTGTTAGTTATGCCGTAGAGGTTCAGCTTGGTGGCATCTTCTCGCGATTGGTAACTAGTAGAGGTTTAATATCGAAGTGAGCAGGTCCATTCTCTAGCCCCAAGGCCTCTTCAAATAGTGTACCACTTACTCGACGAAGCCGTTGGAAGGGTCAGCGCCGTTAAACCAGTTGAACCCCGACAAGAAGGTCTCCCCGGCATAAGAGGTAACGAGATCGTAGGGCATCTTGACTACCACTCCCCATATGGCCTTAACCTATGTACTCGGGGGAAACGGGGATCTATGTTGCCTTTGGATCTGCACTCCAAAAGGACAAAGAGAATGGAGGGAAAAACGAGAATGGGTTGGTGAATACCAGACACAAGCCGAGACTAATATGATGATTCTAAGCTAAGGTTATATATACGTCTTCTTCCCAGGTCTGGCCCTGCCGAGATGAACCTAAGAAGATGGACACCTCGACGCGAGAAAGTGTCTAACACACTTCAACTAGACCCCTGGCATGTTCTAGGTTTAAAAGGAGGGCGATGGCAGTGAGTTGCCTGTCCCGGGGCCAGCCGGTCGAGACAGGTTCCATACAGGTCAATTAAACAGGGGCGTGCAGCTTAGTTGACGGCACGTCACTTTGTGTGAGACCAATGCCGTATCCAGACCTAGTCGACACCTGTGGCTCTTAGACGACTGGGGGACTAACACAGACGGTCTTGGGCTTATTCAGATCAATATCTGGGGTTGCAGCGCAGAGAATGTACGGAAGCTCGCTCGATTTGTTTCCATGGTCTCAATGTCGAAAAGAAGGGCGTAAAAAAAAAGGACAAAAATAAACGTCTATTGCGCCCTTATAACCCCGTCGGGTTACTTGCGCGCCCGCGAACCACCCTATGGGCGGGGATCTTCTTTGAAGTGCGGGTATTTCTTTACTCGATCCCTGGGCACCTACCGGAAGGTCTTCGTGGTTCGGATCCTGGGTTGTTGCCCTCGTCAGGGTTCGAACCCAGGACCTCGCCGGTGAACCACCAGATCACTTCCTCCGCTGCGTCGTCTGACCACCGGGCCATCGGCTGCTGGTGATAATCCGGACCCTGATTACGATATATAACACATAATCAAAGGTGTTTTGAGGGGCTGCCATGTTGGAGAAAGAGCGGAGGGGTGGAGGTGATGAGGAAGGAGCGACTTGGTGATGGGCGGGTTCTGCTGGGAGGAAAGGTCGGGCTGCGATTGAGGGTACATAAAGCACAGGATTCGTGCTTCTGCTTGACCGATTGAACCGATCGGCTCAGATCCTAACTACCAAGTCAATCTATTACTACCTCCTCGAACTGAGACAGACGTGAGTGAGACCTGAACGACAGAGACACCTGTGCCACTACTAGTTTTTTAGCATTCCACGAAAAGAGGTCATCCCACCGAATAGTAAGACAGACGAGGGTTTTAAGGTAGACTTCCTATAGGTATAGTTCGATTTTGTAGTGCAAGGGCTTCCCATCCTCGAATCATCGAGTGTAGCGGGTTGTAAATTGTACTCTAGACATAAGGAAAAAGCACATATGAACTACCCATCAACGCCAGGAACACCCCTTTCCCCTTCTATGCATTCCCACCGGCCCCCGTCCCACGTCTAGTCGCAGAGAAAAGAAAACAAAAAAAAAAAGACACGGCTGAGAGGTGAAAACAATCACAGTATAATACACAAGGACGCGACACCTACTTTACAGCATGATCCTCCTGAGCCCCTCAGTTCCCCCCAACACGCGCCTCCCGGTAACCGCGCACCTGCCCTTCCCACTCTCCCATTTCCCCTCTCTCTCGACCATGAATTCCTCTTGTTTCGGATGCATCCCCTCTATCCACCGATGGATGCAAGTGTAGCAGTAAATCACACCCGTCTGGCAAGCCGTAGCCGTAACGATGTCGCTCTCGCAGATGGGGCAGAGAGAGGAATCCGACGGCGTAGGGACCGTCAAGATCGGAAGCATCGACGGCGTCGCGATGGGTGCCTTCTCGGGATCGGGGGCCGCCGAGCTGGCTTCCCCCTCCTCTTCTTCTTTGGGGGAGGCGACCGCAGCTTTCTTCCCCTTCTTGTTGTTCGATAGCAATCCGGCGATGATGGGCGGAGGTAGCTCGATGTTCTCCGCCGCTTTGCGGCTCAGCTGCTGCGCAAAGTCCGACGCGTGCCACCATTCTAGGAACTTGAGCGCGAATATGCTAAGAGGCAGTGCAACTGACAGGCCCGATAGAGCCGCGGATCCCATGGCCCGGGGAGACGCCAGGACGGACCTCCAACCGGCTGGCTGACCGGCGCCGAACGTAGCCTTCTTAGAGAGCAAGTCTATGGCTCTGTAATCTGCCACAGTCATGCGGCGCACCCTCGTGCCAATGAGCCACATAAATGGGTTATGGTATTTCGAGTTATCGAATAGGTAGGCGAGGTTGAAAGCCAACACGGAAAAGTAATACGCGGCATTGATGCTCGGGTAGACATTCAACAGAAACCACCTGTAATAATGCACAAACCTCTGCTTCAGCGTCGGGTTTATCGGCATCCTCGTATACGCAACACCCAACAGCGCCCTCGGCGCATTCACCTCGTAGCCCTCATCCAGCTTCCTCCTGAGATACGGAATCCCCACCATAACAGCGAGGTTCTTCCACACGTCGGCCGTCGACAACTTCAACGCATCCTTAACGATATCTGGGGCGGCGATGCTAGCGCGGGGGATCTCGGTCGACAGGCCCTTTTCGCGCTTGAGCCCGTAAAAGTTTTCCGTGAAGCTGCCCCCCCGGGTGCGGAGGTAGTGGCGCTCGACCACCAGCATGCATAGCGCGTACAGCTCGTCGAAGGAGTTGACGGCGCGGAGGAAGTAACGGGGGTAGCGCTGGGCGGCGACGGCGAGGAGGTAGCGGACCGTTGGGGGGAGGAGGGAGGCGAGTTCTTGCTCGGAGAGGAGCTCGAAGAGGGAGGGTTTTTGGTCGTCGAAGGTGCCCTGGAGGGCGGTTACGAACTCCATCTCGGAGGAGAAGGGGAGCGGTGGTTAGAGTGCTGCAGTTCTTTTTGCGGGTGGTAGATGACGGGAGGATGTCATGAATAGGGAGTTGGGTATTTCGTGTTAGGCTGCGCAGCTCATCGTGGGGAGCGAGTGGAGGGTTTTTCGGACGATAGGGGCAAATACTTGTCGTAGGAAGTCAAGTCTTGGGAGGTTCGCGTTTGTCTGTCTTTTTTTTCGGTAGAACTCAATTAATTGGGCCGACGTCAGATGCGAAGAAGCTTGTCAAAATTCAATGATGCGCCCCAGAAGCTACGCTCCAAGTCGCTACACAAGATTCACTTCCAAGCCGAGCCGATAATGACGCACGGATCAACGCGTGCTTTGCACGACTGCATTTGTACCGAGGCACAGCAACGCCAGACCTGGCAGCTCGGCTCGGGACCCCGCGTTGGCTTTAGGGAGGTTATCGCCTTAATGGGTTATCTCAACGGCTTTCCCCAGATTTTCTGGGAGCCTGGAACAGCTCCTGCGGAGATTGGGGTACTTCTGTATGTTGCCATTGAGATCTGCGATTGATAGAGACTGAGGCTCGGTACTACTATCTCGGATAAAGAAACGCGACCCTTCGGGAAACTGGTTATTTCGCAATTTGGGGCCCTTAGGAAACCCTTTAAGAAAATTCAAGGTATAGTTGACATCTCCATCTCCAGTTCTTCCTTTCTACTGAGTCTAACACCGTTCAAGCAATTCCATCCAGTGCCAAGACCGGTGGTTCTGACTCCTGCCCCCTTGAATCTGACTGTACTCCGTAATCGGGGTCATCGCAAACTGGAATAGTCTTCCCACAGGTATATAGACATCCGCGATTGAGATCCATACGAAGTAGTATCAAGCCAGCAACACTCACCTCACCAACGACCGAGCAGCCCAAACAACATCTTTGAAATGTCTGGCGAACAGAGTCCCCACATCGACATCCTCGACGATGGAGAGGCACAGATAATAGCAACACTCACCCCCCGGGATCCCACCGCGGACCAAGACAACCCCTTTGCCAATGTAAGCATATCTAAATCTCACCCGGTTGGGGAGTCACCCACCCATCCATCCAAAAAGAAGAGAGAAGAAAGAACAGAAGAAGAAAAATGGCTAACATCAAAAGGACTGGACGACCGACCTCCTTCCCCACATAACCTACCTCTCCTCCTCCCTCCACCCAACACCAACCTCCACCTTCCTCTACACCGTCCAACCCAGCCACTGTAACGGCCTCCGCAACCTCCACGGCGGCTGCACCGCCTCCCTTTTTGACCTCCTCACTACCATGCCAATCCACCTCGTTAAGAACCCGCCCACCTGGCGCATCCCGGGCGTCTCCCGCACCCTCAACGTCACCTACCTCCGCCCCGTGCCGTCCGGCACCACGGTCAGGATCGTCTGCGAGGTCGTCCACGTCGGGAGGAGGATGGCTACTGTTAAGGGGACGATGATGAGGGAGAGCGATGGGGCTGTTTTGGCGATTTGTGAGCATGGGAAGGCGAGTATTGATCCGGGGGCGAGCAGCAAGGCGTAGCCGCGGGCACGTGTAAGTGTGGATGGAGTTCAATGAGGTTTGCGTTCTTGCAAATCTGTTTCACGGGGGGATGATGGAAGTTGCTTCAAGCTTTTTTAGACATGGCCGGGTCTCTCTTAAGTGTTGGTTAGAGAGCCGCGGATGCAAAATCGTATTCCGGCATTAGACCTCAGTCTTTAGACATAGCTATTAGACCAATGGTGCTCGTCCGCCCTCATCATAGAGCGTCAGCAAACAAAGACTTTTCAATATTAAAATCTGATATCCATCATGAGACCGCTGAGGGTAAGTCAAACTCGGGCCATATATACCCATCCCATATTTCCCCCTCAAAATCAAAAACTTTTTTGGCCATTAAATAGTCGTCGTGTGATATGAAATAAGAAAAACGACACTTAGAGAATAAAGAAGAGACGACCGAAAAAAAAGAAAATAGTCATATCCCGTTAAACCGATTTCAACGCATGTTTCGCGTGACCCAAGAATCCCAAATTCGCTCGAAAACCTACATCTCAATCACCTGATTTTTTTTTCTCGTTGGCTTTTTTGTTTCCTTTTTTTCTTTTTTTTTCTGCCTCGCGGCATGAAAATGATTTTTTCTATCCCGTAACCGGGCGGAAGGCTCGGTCAAAGACGTTCGCCAACACCTTGGGGAAGACGTCCTTGGCCTCGACATCCCAGACGTCTCGATCCGAGAGCTTCCAGAATGCCAGCGGGCCGACCGGACCACGTGCGTCATAATCTCTATACGTACGACAGATGTTAGCATGACAAGATGCAGGCCGAGGTGGGGATCATGAATCATAGGTGTAGAACACGGAGGTTCGGAAGGTGGCGCGGGGGAAAGAAAAAAGAAAAAAACGGAGGCAGTGACGTACGCAGAGAACCAATTTCCAACGACCGGACCCGCCGCTCGGACGCCGCCAATCTGGACGCATTCGGTCTTCCATCTGGGGTTGCTGTTGAAGGTGGAGACGGTCGTCCAGCGAGCCTCGCCCTCCTTTGTGAGTCGGCAAGTTCCTGTGTAAGAGAAAGAAGAATTAATATCATAAAATCCACTGTGTTTAACGCGGAGGGGCAACACGAACCTTGAATATCCGAGGAAATATCCGGGTCATTCGGGTGGTAGAGATGCCTCGCGAACCCAGTAAAGTGCACGACTGGCAGATCGGGTGAGTCATCTGGGCCAGGCTCTTCCATGGCCGTGACCTTTAGGCTCATAACCATGTGTGAAACGCCTTGGTCGTAGAAGAGGGACTTGAGGTTGCTCCTGAGAGTTTCCGGCCTCCTCGTGAAGTTGTACATTTGGAGATCGCCCCAATTGAGGAAGCAAATCAGCTGCGCGGTGGGGCAAATCGTGTTAGTGTCCATGCAACAGTGAAGCGATGTGTGGTGCAGGTGTTCATCGTGCTGTGCGAATGAAGCGAGTGCCAAGGCCGGCACAGTAAGAATAATACGAGCGAAGAAGGGGGAGATGGGTGCCGTGGATAGAAGCGAAAAGGGTAAAAAAGAAAAAAAAAAAAATAACAAAAGAACCCTCTCAAGACTCACCCTCATCCAAGTGCCCGAGATCCCGTACGGATCTGTGGGGTCCAACGGTTCTAGCTCTTTCCTCGGATGGGGACTGGCGTAGCTCTGCGCGTATGCGCCGGCGAACGGCTCACGCCATGGCATGGTCCACAGGCTGGCCTTGTCCCTCGACGTCTTGACGGCCATGACGACCATGGACGCCTCGACCTTTTCCCAGTCGACCTCACCGCTGCCGTCGTCCTTGAACGGACCCCAGAAAGACTCGGCCGTGTAGTGTCTTAGGTTATACACCTTGGCGCAGGCAAAGTCGTACGGTTCACCGAGGGAAGCCACAGCAGGCACGATGGGCTTCTCGGCGGGCTTGCCGTAGTGGCAATGCAATTTAGCGCTGAGCTGGATGAGTGGGTCGTTTGACGACCCTCGACTGCGCTGGCCAATTGACGTGCCATGGTAGAGTGACGAACGGCACATGTACTTGCGGAGGATGTTTTGGTCCTTGAACAACGAGGAGAGGAAGTCGACGTTATAGGACGGCAGGTGGGTGGGAAGTTGTCGGGGTGCTTGGCCTCCAGGCCGAGGCGTGGCATCTTTGAGGAGCTTAAGGATCGTGGAGCAGACCAGCACATGGTCTTCGTCCTGCGATTGTTGCACATGTGCGTGTTAGCGAAACCAGTGCGAGGTTCCAGGTTGGGTCAGGGAGAGCCAAGGAACTAAGCTGCCCGCCAATTCAACTGGCAACGAAGCGAAGGATTGGGAGAGAAGGGAATGGAATGCGCCAAAGTTTGGATCTCGTTTTCCCTTACCTTCTTGGTGTATTTCTTGCTGCAGATACTCTTTAATCGGGCAATATCTCGGATTTCCTGCATCCAGTTGACATTTCGGCGTTGAGGTGCATCCTAGAACCATTGAGGACAGTGTAAGTTACCAGAACGAGTCAACAGCTTTGCTCTGACGGACCAATGGCCCAGCAAGCTTCGGCCATCACCCACACCCACACCCACATCCACATTGACGTAGTGGCAAGCTGCGTGATGGTCTTAGCAATAGACATTGGGGGAAAACTCACGAGAAATGTCAGAAACACATCGCGATATAATGATCCGTGGGTGCTGACGATGCCGTAGAATCGACGGCATACGCGTAGCAAGAGACCTAGGTCAGATGGCGACAGCCAACCAAAGATCTCGAGCAGGACAGCTGTGGGGAGCTCCTCGAGGGACACCATTGTTGTTAAAGGCGGCAGTTCCTGCAGGGTGTAGGCTTTCAAAGTTGAACCTTGGAATTGGGCTCCAGGAGCATATTATACCGGGAGCTCTTCCTTCTTATATATGAGAAACAGAAGAGGCAATGATATATATAGAAAATAAAAAATAAAAAGAAAAGACGATAGCTTCAATGTCCGAGACAAAGGGGTACCAACTACCCCCAGCTACTCCTGGTGGCGGCGTCTTATATAACCTAAAGACTTTTGCAAAATGGGTCGGGCAAGGTCACCGGTTGCAAAACTGTCATAAAAAAGAAGGTACCCGTAGCGGTTCAAGGTTTCCCTATGGGGAAACCAGAGGTCAGAGGCATGTGGTCGGATTCGACGGTTCGACGAGTCGAGGCGTGTGTCAAGAACTTCAACTATCCTCATACGAGAGTTTGTAACTGTGCCTGTCCACGTAGACTAGACCTCTCCAGGTCACAACCTGATTTGTTGAGGATACACTTTGAACCTTGAACCGGCAGCTCACGTTCACACCCCCTCCAGTCCTCGTGTCGCGATCTATGGGTTCCTAGAGTACGTACATAGATCAAAGAATGTATCTTTTTTTGGAATTTCAAGGGGAAAGGGGCCGTGTAAAGCCATTCAATGTCTTCAATTGAATGTACGAAGTAAAACCGTACATGCGGTGGCGTGGTAAAGTGACTGGACTAGGCTGGGTCCAGTGATCACCTGTGCTGCAAGGTCGGAACAGCATTGGGGCGGACCGAGCTGTAGGAGCTGACCATCCAAGCCCTCCCCCGGACAAATTGGACAGCCAAGAGCTCCAAGCTGTTACTCATAGAAATCCATTGAGTGGACGCTTGTTAATTTAGCAGGTTGTCAATAGTTACTGTAAGTTACATCTCGCCTGGCCTGGAGCAGCGTTTTGCATCATTTAGGCCATGTCTAGCCGCTGTCCGCCCCGCATTAAAAGTGTCATGTGGAAGGAGATCGTGGTCCATCGCTGTCTTTGCGGCGTACTCCTTCCTGGCTCCCCGGTGGGACTCGGTACCCACCGCATCGCCCTGGAAGTGCCTGATGAGATCGGTACAGGCTACTTTCAGATGTTCGATCTGCACTGCCCTGCTTCGTACTTCTCGCTGACACATTTTGATCAGATCAACCGTCCAGTCAATCCTAATAATACGACCTCTGTTGTCAAGTGCAACTGCCTCATGCGCTCTCCTATGTAGGCCCTAGCTGACGAATGTTAGTGCGAAGTACAGTAGTGCCAAAGTCAGGTACTCACCGCTGGTGCAGTGCGCTATGAAGTACCGGACTGGACGCCAAACGAACGGAGCCCTGAACTTGGTATTCAAGGTTCTCTCCGTCGCTGGTCCAGGCTCTAACCTTTTGGCCTTCGGCAACTGGGTGCGGGGCACGGAGTACCGATAGGGGTACCTCCACTTCTCTCTCCTTTGCATGCCTCGGTGACCAAGGATCCCTGCCAAAACTGTAGTGGCTAAATGTACCTGTTTACCGGTGCTCACTAGGTGAACAGCGTACTTTATTTCGTACTTTTCCCCCGCATTTCGTCATGAAGCACCTGAGTTGGTTTATTTACCGTCATTGAAAATCTTCAGGCTCGGGTTCAATGTTCTTTTCCAATTCACAACAAAAAACCTGTCAATTTCTAATTGGAACCGGTCTCGATCCACTCGAATCCTTTTGGGAGAAAAGGAAAAAAGGGAAAAAGGGGGGAAAAAAAAGAAAAAATTGAAGCATTGAAACAATGTTCACGTAAAAGAAACCCAAAAATATGCATCCAGGGTCAAAGGTGCATTGCCAATAAAGCACGTCAAAAACATCATCCATCCATCAATCGTCTCTCCAGTCACGTTGTCCCCATCCATTGCTTCGTCCCCATGTCAATCATGCGGATGTCCCGTTTCACCGCCTGGGAGGAGGAAAAGCAAAACGAAAAAAAAAATTGTTTTAGCACGCGGCGAAACCTCCGAGGAGGGCGGAGACCAAAAAAGGGGGGGTTACCGGTAAACTGGGTCCCCATACAATAATCCCTTCCGTCCTCCGTTACTTCCGTCTATGTACCCATCTCCTGATGTACGTAAACTACCGTCCGTAAAGCCGGTGCTTTCCCAGACGTCGTTGTTGAGCTCCAGCCCCGAGTCTAGACTCGCCACCGATTGATTATAAACTAAAACTAGATCATATCAATCTATGCTTCTGGTCATGGTAGGCAGTAAATAGCAGAGCTCTGAGGCCTTCTATGTCGTATTCTAGAACGCAGGAAGGAGTCCGATCTGTCAAACCCCGCAAAATTCACAAGAATAATCTAGAACATTGAACGCTCGGCATGAGCCGGCCTACACTACTCTCACCGCGAACGAAATCCTTCTGTAGATGTCAAGCCTTAAACAGTCACGGCCGCCAAGCTGGAGTTGGGGAACTCGGCAAGTCTCCTTTTACCAACATGAGAAAATATCCATTCATATTGTGCGAGGTGAGGGGACTTGTCGATCGTATCGTCGGTACATTGATCCATGTATACATGTATAACTTGGGATATCGTCTGGAATTCGCTATGCTCAACCTACAAAAGGATGAAAAATAGAAACGAGGGAGACCACGAGGACCTGGGCAGGCCGCGGTTCTCCCAGAACCAAAAAAAAAAAAAGAAGAAGAAAAGAAGGGAAAAAAAAAAAAAAAATACCAGACGAAGGATTCACTCCCGCCACCGTCCATCGGATCCAACATCGTCGCCCCCGAAAGGATTTTCCCTCTCTTTTTTCCCATTCGTCTTCCCACCCTCGGGTATCTTGGCATAAAGCAACAAAATCAGAAAAGGAAAAAAAAAAAGGAAAGGAGAGCCATGTACGATGTATATACATGTAGATGCATTTATTTGAGTAGTGTGTAGTGCAGGGAAAGTATAAGGAACCACCTCCCTCCGAAAAAAAAAGGCGCCTTTCTGGCATAAAAAACGAGAACAAAACAAGTAGATTGCCGCCTTGCCCATATCCATGCCCGGTTCTAAAGTTCCCAAGTCCCGGTCCCATTTCCTTTGCACTCGACCCTTCGATGAAATTCCTACAACAGGTAAAGCGTGACCCTGAGATTACAAGGACATAAAGGAATGCCGAAAACAAAAGCAAAAACTGCCGGCCGCGTAAATATAAACGGTGTGGGGGATAAAAAATTGTTGAAATGAGAGAGAAATGACCGGGGATATCAAAACATGAAGAAAAGGAAAACCGCCTCGCAAAAATGGTTCATGTGTGCCCTCCTTCCGTCCCTTTGTCGCATGCATGCTTGAGAAGAGTCTCGAAAAACTACCACCCATCCACCCAAGATAATCAGCTCTGCCACCCTTTCCCAATTTTTTTTTTAACTCGACACAAAGTTGTGTAGTCATGCTGTCAGCGCTATCCTCCCACCGCGGATATATATATATATGATCAGACAACCACCAAAAGGAATTTTCGCCACGAGCTCCTTTTTTATTTAATCGCACAACCGCCGACACACCCTCAATGGGGTGGGGGAATCCTTTCTCCATCCAGGAAACGGAGGTAAATGGGAGGGGGGAAATGTGGATATAAGGACCAAAAGAAAACGACCACGTGCTCTCGTACATCTCATAGTAGATTATTAGGTCTTCGCCTCACGGAACTGATCTGCCTGCGTTGAGATTGATGCAGTTATTGAGGAGGTTCGCTCCTTCGTGGAGCAGCTCCCACCTCGTCCCTTGAAAGGTATCCTTGAGCATCATCAACAACCCCGTGTTATGGTTGATGCCCTTGGCCATCCTAAGATCGTCGGGTGACTGGATGCCCCCGAACTTGAGCAGGTATTCTTGCGTGAGTCGCAGCTTCTCTGCCCGACTGCTGGGCTGAGGCGCCGTCGGGCACGCACCTTCCGTGGCGAACCCGTAGCACCATACAACTAATGCAGCAAAGTATAGGACCCACGGCCGATCCAGTAAAACGTCGTCTCTCGCCGAATAAGGTTCCGGACCATGCGGGCTGCCACCAATGGCTTCCGGCATGAGAACTGAACAGAGGAACTTAAGCGCATAGAACATGGCGTCTCTTGCCTTGGCCGACGGCGCCCAAAGCTCCTTCATTCTCCTCTGGGCGCTATTGAGGTCCTGCGGACCAATTGTCCGTCCGAGGAGGCGTTTGGCTCTGGCGAAAATCTGGCAATCGATAACGTCCACGTGCATCGCCATGTGTGCTAGGTGGTGTAAAACAACCCTATTCTCGTTCGCGACGCTGTCGTCTCGCCTACCTATTTCGTACCGGTAAGGGTCGTTGAGGTTATCGTCCAGCCGGAGCGCCTTGTCATAGTCGTTCTTCCAGCTGTCAAAGGCCCTGTTCAGCGTTCCCCTCCATTTGTCACGACCACCAAGCGCTTGCGATACACCGCCTCCCAGTACGTTCACTTGGAGGTCCCGCTGGTTCATATGCCACGTCACACTCAGTAACCCGGCCATGAGAACAGTACGTCCAAACGAGTTTGTCCTCACTTCCTCGCCGCTGAGCGTACGTTTCAGTCCCTCAAGGAACGATATTGGTTTTATGTTGTTGGATAGTAAATTATTCTCGATCCGGCCCACCTCGGCGCTGCTCGTTGCTTTCCAAAGCCCCTCGTCGCATGGAAGCGGTAGCCTCATCTCATGCGCCACCATCACCGTGGAATGACCGAACATTGTCGCATGGATCGAGTCGATGACAAAGGCCGCAAATGCCGCCCGCCGAGTTGCCTCATTGGTGATCCAGTGGTTCCACCATTCATTCGGAGTGGCCACCCCTGACGCTGACGATTGACGAGATCCGTTTGTCCCTCCCCCGGACCTCTGATCCACCGGGTTGGGCGGAGAATCGAGAGCGGACTTCCCGATAAGTGAGCGCCCACGACGCATTAGTGTGATAGTAGTTGCATGATGGATATGCGCTCGCTCGTGCAGTTCGCGCGTCGAATACATTTTCTCGTAAACCTCGAGCAACAACAGCGACTGGAAGACCCAAAGTTTGGCTGGCGGCCTAAAGTTGGGATCCATGAAAATCTCCCATCTGATATGCCAGGCAAGGAAGTTCGACAGCTTAGACCCCGCCTGCGTAACTTCGGTTCCGTGCGTCTTATCGAGGCAAGCCGCTCCGATCGTCATCATCGATATAAGCAAGAGATTAGGTGTCCTATCGGGAGAGAAAGTCGGCTTGTGAAGAATGGGAATTTGGTCGCTGAAATGAAGCCAGTAGGATCCGATGTAGGCTTGCATCATCCGCTTGCTCAGCATATGGTCGTCCTGCATTCGGTCGCCTTCGAGGATGCTGTCGCGTTGTCTCTCCACTGGTGCACGACCATTCTCATTGAACCGGTCCCTGATGAACTCGTATATTTCGTTGCTCTTCTCATCAGAAATCGTTGCCTCAGGTAGGTTCTGATCCAGGATGCTTGAGACTGCCATGACCTGTTGGGAGGCGGCCGGGAAATAACCCATAGACGCCCATTGGGGGCCCAGATATGCGATGCTCCCGTAATTGGGCGTATTCTCAAAGTAGCTGGTATTAAGCGTCAGCAGGGAAGATAGGTATGGCAAGTTACTATATGGAAAAGGGAAGAAAAAAGACAGGCAGAAAGAATCAAAGCAAAGGAGTGAGCTCATGATGATAACCTACCTTTGAGCGTACCCTCCTCCCATTTGGTTGAAGGCTGGGTTGGGTTCCGTCTGGTGATTCAAGAGATATGCGAGAATGTCGTCGGGGAGGAAATGAGGGGATTTGTTCTCGATGCTATCATTTCCGAACACGGGAAGCGCTTGGGTGGCAGACATCGAGTCTAGCATCATCAGCTCGGCCGGCTGCTGCCCGTTCTCAGTATACTCAGCAGATGTGGCGGGTGGGTATTGTTGCTCTTGTTCTCGAGCGGCGTTATCGGCAAAGTTGGAGGGTGGGAGTTTGAAAGGAGGGAAGTTTTGCTGGGGAACGTAGGCAACCGATTGCGGGGTTGTAGTTTGTTGGCTATGGAAGCCGTGCTGTGTAGACACCGGAGAGAGAACGCCATACGAGTTAACGTTGGTCTGCACGGTTGGCCGAGGAGTGTTTCCGGCATGGAATGAAGAGCGCCGCGAAGTGGGGGCGCCGTATCCTCCATCCTGGGGAATGTAGGTATCAACACCGTTAGCGAACACGGCGGGAGGTGTGTGCGCAACGGGGCTGTAGGGACTCGCGATGTGATCCTTCGGAGACTGGTAGGGGAGAGGTGCGGTCCGTATAGCCGTAGGGAAGCCGGGGCCGGGCCGGCTCACTTCGGGAGAAGCAGAACCCGCGGGTCCATACTGGGGCCCACGATCTGCGGCAGGCGAGGAGCGCGCAATGGAGTCTTTCCGATTCAGTGAAGAACCCTTGGCTGTGTGGCGATCCTTGTGGCGGTTACACAGGTCAAGCCTAACAAAGGTTCGTTTACAATCCGGATAGTCGCAATGATAGATCTGCTTCGGATTATGGTTCAGTTGGTGTCGATACCTAAGATTAAGGTTAGTTCATGCCGTATTTACGCTAGAGCTTAGTTCCGCCCGAGGCCCGGGGAAGCTCGCCCGAAAAATGCGAATTGGTGCGGGAAGGGGACCAAAGTTAAAATTCCTTACAAATGCTCAGCCCTCGAATAGCTCTTTCCGCAACCCTCATGAGGACATTCGAATTTTTTATCCAGACCTTTACGACTCCGCCGTCGCTTCCGTGTCGGCCCATCAGAATTCGAAGAGTGGGCTTGGTTTCCTTCGCCGTCGGCACCCTGTTCTTCACTCTCATTCTCCACGGACCTACTACGCCGGCGACCCCTCTCGCCGTCGTAGCCTGGCTTCAGCTCGGGTGGTGATGTCGTTTGCCGGTCTTGAGGCGCCATTATCGACGAGCTCGCAGGCGAAACTGGGAGTACGTGTTTGACATCATCGGTTGGGTGACCAGTGACTACTGTGGCCATGGCCCGCAGGTTGGATCCCAGACACTACCGTTGCTGAATGTACGAGATGGGCCACAGGAAAATGCGAGGAAAAAAGGTAGGGGAAATACCCGGCGCCAGAGGGGGATCGTTTTAAGAGGCGAGCTGCACTCGAAGGGCAAAGAAGCTCGGCGGGCACTAATCGCTCGGTCGACGGTCGGTTCAACTGTTGTTGCACAGAACAGCACGGCACAGCACACGTACAAATGGAGGCGAGCCGGTGATAATTAGAAGCACGGAGCGGATGTGTCCAAGAGTAAGATTTAGCGGGTTTTCAGTTGGGGCGCATCGAACGCCGTTTTCGCAGGGCGGAGGGGAATGGCACAGGCGTCTGGGCGGTGGCTCGTATCGTGGGGGGAAAAAAAAGCCGGGAGGATGCCTGCTCGGCAGCTATTCACAAGGGTAAAGACAGTAATGAAAAGCCCAGATCGCGATTCGCATCATAAATTGGGTTAATTTTCCAGACCAGTAAATGGCACGTTGGGCTAGATCATGACGGCGCGGGGGAAGCACGGTGGACAAGTTCGACAGGAACTCGGGATCTGGCGTTGGAGGTTGGTCACTTGGTCGCCTCTTAGGAGGGGAAGAGGAGGCGTGAGACGATGCGAATACAACGACGTGTAAGGTGGCGCTGGATCCGGCGTGGCGTCCGTAGTGGGATGCGTTGGTTCGTTATTAAAAGTAGATTGACCAGCTGGTGCGGGCTCTGAAAATTTTCCCTCGGCTCTATGCTGTCCCAGTCGTCCGAGACCGTTAAGATGTTGCAGGATGAGAGGAGGAGAGGAGGAGAGAATGAGAGAAAGAGACAGATTTGTTGCCAGTGGTTTTGCGCAGGACATGGAAAGCGCGAGGGGCGGCGAGGAGCGGAGGAGGGAAGGAAAGAATTTGGAAGCAGTATAAAAATTGGCAGGAGCGTGTTTCCAGCAAGGATAATCGGATGGGGCAACTTGGGTCAAGGTCCAGAAAGAGAATAATCAATAATACTCGGTAGCGAGCAAAGCAGCAAAGTAGCTTGACGCCGTCCCCTGTCACGGACGAGTAGCGGGTGTAGAAGGGTCATACCAGACCAACTTTGATCAGACCTGCCCAGCCAGCCAGGCAATTGCTCTTTTTACCAGATTCACAGCCAGTTAGTTATTATGGGCCTCCACAGGTACCGCAGAAACGTAACAGCGACAGTACTTTGGACTTGGTAATGCTCCAAAATACAGCTAAGAGTGGGACTCTCACTCAAGACAACGGAGCATCAATATAATAATAGGTACACTATCTGTGTACACTGCTGGAAATACTGAGTACGACGTCTAACGAAGTACAGGGAAGCTGGAATCCCCGCCCGGTGCGGTAAATTGGGACGGGCCTGGTGCATAAAGGTGAGAGAGCAAGAGGGGTCCTCCAAGTACCTTGACACTGCAATTGTAGTGTACTTGTCGAATGGGGTGTGGGCTCCGTTTGTGTGAGTGTTCCGCCCTGTAACTAACCCCAGCAGGAAGCGTCGTTGGGGCCGAACAGGGAGAAGATCAAATGGATTTGATCGTTCAGGTCCACCGTAATGGCGCAGATTTGAGTGGCCGGGGTATCGACATTGAACCACGGGGTTGAGAAACTTGACACCCCCGCCAGCCTCCAGGTCGGTGGTATGCATGCAGCATAGTGCGAAGAACCGGAGACGCCCATGCCCATCTTGAGGTTGTACAAGTCATCAACCCTGCCTTCCGAAGCAGTGTACGAGGGAATATGCCACAGTTTGTCGTGGAATGGTAATGATCACAGAAATCAATTGGGGATTCAATAACAGAGCAGGCTGCTTCATCAACTCTCCGCTTTGTAGATAGCCCGGAGCTTCCCAAACAGCCTAGACAGCCCCGCCTTGAGGTGGAGGCTGCAGATTGTGCGGATATTTGACATTGTAAACTAGCAATGAAAGAGAAACACAAATGGATCCATCACTGATGATGTAGGGTCTCCTAAAACCGAGTCTTAATGCGTGGATAGAGCCTCCGAATACGCCAGCCTTCTCAACGAAGAACCTAAGTATTAGTCCGAGCCTCTATTTTGTTGCCGTTGTGCTGTTCACTCCCGGGCAAGAATCCCGGCTCCAACTTCATCTGTCGTATCAAGAACGGGAAAGAGCAGGCCTGTGCTGAAGACGAAGACAGAAGCAGTGTGGCTCGCTCTAGGGTCAAGACAACTCTCCTGGCACATATTTTTTTTCTCTTCTTTTTCCCAAACCCCAGCGCTCCCAGTCTCCTACCGAAAGGGGAGGGGATGCACGGGACCTTCGGGGGTCCCGAGGCGATTAGTCGCCGATTGTGGCACTGAGACAAAGGCTTGAGGTGATTGTCTGGAGAAGGACAAGGACGAGCCCCAGATTTCCGAGAAGATGGCTGATAGTGTCTCCCGTTCGTACAGGGAGGGTACAAAATACAGTGTTTTTATTACTTTTTCTTTCCCAAGGATAGCAGTTGACGATTGTCCTACCCCCGACGCAGCTCGATCAATTGATTACAATGAGAACAATGGCGGACAAGGGCCCCCTCGCGCACCACGTATTCTCCACAGACTTCGGCTAATACATGCCTACGAAGGAGGGTCGAATGTCGCAGAAGGAGCTGCCGCATGCGATGCGCAGGATGCAGCGTGCAGTTTGTCCCTGGATGAGTATGTGTATGTGCGGACGGCTCAAACTTACCTTCCCAGCGATCAGCGACCAGAAAAAGAGACGGGGCCTCATCAGAGTGGGTTGGGATTAGCTTCGACGAGTCCACCATTGGCCCATTCCCTCGGTCTTGTTTCTGCAACAGGACCGTTTTGGTCAAAAAAATAATGTCCTGCCACCAAACTGGACAAGTACTCAAACACGACAAAGCAGGAAGAAGTGTACTTCGTACTTCGTACACAACACCAGAGGTGAAGCAGCAGGGTTAAAAAAAAAAAAAAAATTCAAGGATCGACAGAATCTTACGCTGCGTGATTTTCTCCAAGGCGAACAAGATGTTTTTCTTGTTATTCTCCCCTTGCGTTTGCCTCCAGTGTGAGCCGCCCGAATGAGGACAAACCTCCCACCTTTTATAAATAAATATAAGAACGGAGTATGTCCTTTCAAGGGTTTGGGTACTCATTTCTGGAAGATTGAACTATGTACTTCGTCCATGTGTGACCGTGTGTAGTATCCGTACTTGACAGAAGAAAAAGGGCAAAATAAAAAGTGCGGCTAAATTCCGAATTGGTAAAAAACGGAGATGAGACATTACGTTGGCCACTTCATGGGAGCCATGGTCCGCCTCCATGACAACCCCATAACGGTATTCTGCAGGGGGCTAAAGCCGAGAATCGTGGGGACACCGATCTATGGGGAAGTACGAAGCATAGCATGCGCACATCATTACGGAGTGGAAAGAACGGAGAGGTTACTCCGTAAATAAGCTGTTGTGGTACGAGAAACATTTTGACTCCGACCAGGACAAGGCTTCCTTTCGGGGGCCACAGAATGACGGGGGAAGCCCAACGGGAATCTTACCATATCGAGCAGAAGCAACAAGAACCTGGGGAAAATAGTGCCCGCTACGTGGGTCATGGGGGCGCCAGATGAAGTACGAGGTACGAATTCTTAGGCAGGTATGTACGAAATAGTCGTCGTACTGATCGCAGGATTATTTCGTAGTAGTCTGTTGGAGAGAACGTGGGAAGGGTGGGGGACGAGAGTATCCGGGCTAAGGAAAATCCCGCCTAGGATCTCCCCATGTCCCTCCATTTTCATACGATGACCCACCGTTAATATTGAGTAGACCTACGAAAACGTCCTGTTACGCCGGCACGCAGTGACAAGGTCGACGAACATTGCAACGCACCGGGTTCCCGCTTTTATGACCAGTAACTATTTTGGTGGCGTCGTCACAATTTGCCAGTTCACGACTTTGCAGTTTACGAAGTGCAGGCTAATGTCCAGCGTAAACCGATGAGACCCATACGGAGTAGGTGGTCCACCAGACACAATTTCTCTTTCATTGAATTTTTTTCTTCTCCCTTCCTATTCCTTTGCGGCTGGAGTGGAGCGGTGCCGGGCAAAGCCTGCAGACTGGAAGAGGTGTGATGTGCAGCACACTGAACCAGATGTTACCCACATCTCGACAAGGAGGGGGGAAAGGTTGGGTGAAATTAGCTGGATCATTGGTCCGCTGGATGCAGCCCCATGCTCGCACGGGAGGTGAGTGTGTGGGTCCATGCTCCGTTCACATACCCCGGAAACGCTGGAGGTCTCCGGCCCGTACGAAAGTGAGTTTACGAAGGAAGAAGAGGCAAGAACGAGCCCGCCAAGGGAGTGTCAAGAGATTCACCAAGACTGTGTTGCTTTCTCGTTGAGTTCGCTCGCAGGGGTGCCAGGGAGTAAACCTGAGTTCCTGGGGAAAACACGCGCGGGGGGGGATAACGTTGGGCAGGCGATTTGATGCCTTCTAGGGTCGATCGACATAAGCTACCTTAATTGTTTACGTTTAGTAAAGTGACACGGTGGAGATGGGAAGGCTAGAATACGCATATTCTTGTCTATGACGAACAGTAAACTGCAAAGTAATAATATTCCCCTTCAATTTCATTTTGGGGGTTCCCACATCACTAGGGTTCGGTGGGATGCATGAAGCTAGTTGGTTCCGGATTCGGTCTCGCCTGCGCCTAGCAGTCCTGCTAGCCGGGCGTAGCGTCGTGTAAGCTCATCTTGATGGCCAGTTCTGCCATGTCACGATGGAGCATCGGTCTTGACCAGCTTATTTTAGCTCGAGCTTGAAGTAATCGACAAAGAATACACTAGCCATTACTCCTGTAAGCGTAGTGTACTACTGACGTCTACGCGGTTTCCTTCGTACTTCGTAGGGCTAGCCGTTCGGAGTCGGCGGGCGAGGGTGCCTCGCATCGCGAACGTGACGTCCGGTCCAACCACGCCTCGCGAGCCTCATGCTCACCGCTTTGTAAACTAAGTACTCTGCGGAGTTGAATAACTGGATTTATAATCCTAACGTTGAGAAACTGCAGAGAAGATTAGGAAAAAGGGATCGTGGTTCTGGAGACCCGAACGAGGCCACGGTGGCGCGATCGACACATCTTGCTTGCAGCTGCTTTGCGCCGTATTTGTGATGTGTAGTTTAACTTCATCGACCCAAGACCCAAGATGCAGGGAACTCCCCACAGTCCATTTACCCAAGTATCGAAATCTGGATCCTTCGGTTTCCCAGGCACGGGTTTGGAATTGAGGGCCCGGTTAGCTTGCCCGTCTTGAGCTGCATCCCTACCAGCTACAGCGTGGGGGTTTGGGGGTAGTCGTGGGATGTTCAGGAGAATTTTGAGCGACGCACATAATATAAGCCACATGGGTCCAGCAAAGGAGGTTATGGCTGAACGGATACGGTCAGTACACTTTTACTCCGTAGAATCCATCGGCCCCGTAATGTTTCTCGAATCTAGCCAAGGACTTGTTGCTTTGGGTTGCAGCTGTTGTCAACGCTCGACTTCTTTGATGTCCTCGTCTGATTACCAAGCCACTTAGTGGAGTTTGAGGCTGAGATCACGTTGAGAGAGGTTGCTGCGTGACAAAATCAAGTTGTCCCAAACATCCCAAGTGCAAAAAGTCCTAATTGATGCATTGGAACACCGAGCAGAGTCCGAAGTGCATCCGCATCGAACAAGGAAACCGCACCGATCCAAGAATACGACGGCTCCTTCACATAAAACTCCAAGAGGTTTGGTACCATTAGCGAGACAGGTCGGTGAAACTTGACTTAATCTTAAAAAAAATTTACCTCGTAGCGAATACCCAGTCTTTTCGGAGGTCCCCAGAAGCCACAAGTGGCAAAAAAGGGTATCGAGGCACGCGACCTTCCCCGACTCTTCACCGTTGCCCCAGAATAAGAACCGAGACCGACGAGCCAGCATCAAATCACGAGCATGGATTCCGGCTTAACCCCCACACCCGGAGCAGCATAACAATGAGGGCCACCGAAATACTTCGAAGCTGGGGCGGGCAATTCCAGGGATCGTACGAAGTAGATTATGTCTAAAGGTACCCGCTCTTTTTTTTACGTAGAGTAACATCACCGAAGAACAAAGAACATCGGGACACTCCACTAATGCCGTGCCTTCCGCGATGCACCAAGATTTCCACCATGACATCAAGCTTGGGGGCGGGGCTGCCGACGTGGAGATGGAAATGCGTGGAAATGCGTGTGGAACTGCAAGCTGGGAGGATCCGTCATGGACTTTCCACTTTGAGTGGCCTTACATACGCATAGGAGCATCGTAAAGCATTATGCTAGCTATGAATTCTGCTTCCGAACAGAAACATATGATGGTCTGGCAGTGCATTGGATTTCTGGGCTTCACATCCTTGCCACAGCGCGGAATCATGTCTTGATTGGCGAGAACGCCAAGACTAGCAGCCAGACTAACGAAGAGAAGTTGGCCTTACATATTTCGAGGAACTTCACATTCCAATGCCGAACCTGCCTTTTTCCTCGGACAGACAGGGCCGTGTAACCAATCGTAGATGGGCAGAGGGACATCGGTGCCTCTTTGAAGATGGATGCTTTCGAAAAGGAAGTCATCTTACTTCGTAAACTCATCTTTAGAAGCGAAAGCATTGAAGAGTGTGCAAAACACGATCTCGAGCCAAGATAATCTCATGATGAGTGCACGGGAGCACATGTCAGAAGACTAGAGCGAAGAACTAACCACCATTAGTATGGCGCTACGGTTGGCGGGCCCAGAGGTATGGTACCACGAAGTCCCGGCGCCGTGGTTGATGGTGAACAGCCACGGCACCAATCGTGGTTGTCCACTTTTCGGTCAGTTCATGGCAAAGGCTTGAGCACGTCATGGAGAGGATAGGTCTCTTGGGCTAATCTATTTTCTTTGCTTCGCCGTGTTAGTAACCAAATCCGAGATGAATATGGTCAAGAGAATATTAAACTAAAATCAGAAGTCAAGGGCATGAGACGATGGATTCGTTTCTCTCTGATGGTTATCGTAAGAAGGTCGCTCAATCTCCGACCATGACCTCCGGCCTGAACCTAATGGTGCGCTACCCCATGTGGTTGCACAGGGGAAGCTTGATTATATGAATGGAAATCATGCCATCAAGCAGCATTGGAAGCAAAAGATTACCAGCGCGATCGCGGTGTGGGCTTCATGTTCAAGGATCACTACGATTCCCTCGTCCGGTCCCTGCTTTGTAAACGGCATCTGTTGAATTACCGAACGATCACCATTCCCGAAAGTCTAGGGGGATGGAAATCCGTAGGTATTATTCAGGCAAAGAAGAAGTCCCCAAGTGTCAGTTTCAGAAACTGCACCATACGCTTACAGTCTCCCACGAGTGTCAAGGAAAAGAACTAACTTCGGCTCTCCATAATATCCCTGTGTGTACATACGTTGGACTACCCTTTCTCGAAATAGGCCTGGGGTCTGAACGTTGGAAGACGGCGCCTCTTCCGGGCTCTGGCACCATGAAGTCCGCCATCAACGCAAGCAACCTTTCGGATGCGGAAATTAGGTTGGACCGGAACTCCATCATGCCGCTCCGGAAAGACTCCAGTGTTTACATCATCCTCAAATCCGCCTTTAGGGCGGACGACCCGCCGTATGGGACGATGACTACCTAGTAGTGTTTCGTACTCTGTACTACTTCAGAAATACGCCATGACGTGCATCATCAACGGCCTAGACCGTCCAATCTACCTCAGCTCCTCGAAGAGCTGTGCTTCTTTAACTCAATTTGCCCGACGTTAACCTCTTTCTGCATGCGCTTTGCGCGGAGTATCAACAAGCATCTGGTTATTGCTACGGGGGTTAAGTTTCTAGATCCATGGAACTCACGCGCCCCTTGCACATCAATGTGAAGCGAGGATGAGCTGGCATCACACATTAGGAAACTCTATTCTCCTTTGAGGGGGCGAGAGTGTGCGCGTGTTATGCTTCCTGTTTGAACCAGAGCATCATCTATGACATCCTCAGTGATATAAGGAATTATAGTGATGGCTGATTGAGGCGGAGATATAAACGCTCTACAGACTGGCCCGGAGCCGTTGTGTGTATGGGCACGGGCTGAGAGGAAATTGACGACATTGACGGTCGTACGGCGGCTGCTCAACCTGTGACGCTAAGAAATTCACGGTAACCCAGTTGCTAACACGGCTTGGATGCCTAAGTTGAGTTGCTCAGTTGCTCCCCATACTGAATTAGCGACGTGGTGCAAGGCGGCGGCGTGGAACCCGTTCGGGTCAAACCGAGTTGGAGAAGGAATGGGGAAGAGTGGCTAACAAAGGCGCACAATCTTCTTGCGGGTGGGACTCCTTTAATCCATGAACTCATTTGAGGCGCTTGACGGTGTCCTGCTTTCCTAAATGACTTTCAGTAGTAGGTTAACTTTTCGAACCGCGGTTGTTTGCCAGTTTTTTTTTTTTCCTGTCCCCTATTTTCTTCCCTAAGGCTACGATAACGTTGGCGTTAGACTTTTGACGGGTCTAATAGATCTACGCCGGTGAAATGATACGGGGCATTCTCGAAGAAGATTCCACAATTTAGCGCCCATATCACCTAAAGCCGCGCGATCTCGATTTCTGTGCCGATACACTTGACAGATCTGAGTCGCATTTCCAGTCTGAGAGATAGGGGCCGAGACATTCTTGGTGGAGACCCTGACTGGGACCATCCACAGACAGGACAAAATCTCCAGCTGAAAGGATTAGCACTTGAACCTTCCGAAATAGCTCAGGAGATGCGGGACAATACGATGGCGCCTAGACCGATTTTTCGACCTGTGAGAATGCCCTCTTGCGTCGATGCTCTTGATATCGATGACCTTCGGAGCCTCAACGGGATGTCGGAGAATTCCCGGTGAGCACATGCCAGAGGGAACTTGAGTCGGTGAAGATTTTCCGTTGTTTAGCCGGAATTGATGAATACTCTGCCTGCACTAATTAACTCCAACCACCCAGCACGGCAACGGTTATACTCTTGTGGAGCACGAGGAACGGGTCCAGTGCCTGAAAGTGACGTCGGAGAGAGTGCGACCCCCCACAACCAACACAAATTTCCACGCCTGGAATTGATTGTACGAAGTACTCACGTACCTCTGGTTTGGTGCAAGTGACCCATCCCCCATCAATCCCTTCCACCTCCGAGCAGACCCAGAACCAACAACCCTACTTCCTCCTTGCACAATGTGATTTTTTCCACCGAGTCCCTTAAAGTCTTGCCTTCTAGTGTCATACACCTTCTTTTTTTATATTATTCCCTTGCTTCGAACTGGCTGCGTCTTCCCGGGAACCTCTTCCGGGAATTCACACGACACCTCGAACCGCGAGTATTCGTTACCATTCGACCGAGCCTGCCCACGATGGCACCAACCAAGTCGAGGAACACCCACGAAGACAAGTCTGAGGGAAAAGACAAGGATAAAAGTAATGCTTCGAATGGAACCCATTCTAGCACCAAGATGCGTCGAGGGGCTAGTCAGGCAAACCACGCCCGCGATCAAGCTGCCGCCGTGCCTCCACCCGCACCTGTGATCACTCAAGAACCCCCCGCAGTAAGTCAAAGCGCGAGCGCGCAACCCTTTCACACTTCTAAGGGTGGAAGAGACTCGCTGACTGGCATGTGCTTTTCCGCGTCCTCGCTTCAGGTCCAATTTCAGACGTTCGATCGCAAGGCTCTCCAAGCATACCGACGCGAATACAATCTCGACACTCCTCTAGCTTTCGGGACCTCATACAACCACTTCCTCTTGCTTCGACCCGGCAGTATCGGCTTATACTCTCCAACGATGGCGAGGAAGAGAAAACAAAGACGCCAAACAAAGGAGCAATTAGCGATTGCTGTCCGAAAACATTTTAATAGCATTGGCGTCCAGGAGAACGATGTCATTGTTGACCTCATTCACTCGGTACATAACAAGGGTCCCAAAGCCCTCAAACAAAAACCGGACGAACAATCTCTCGTCGAAATAGAGCGGTGACACCGAATGATTGCCGGCATGATTACGAGCAGTTTTCTGGATGGGATGGGACGATTATACCAGTGTCATAATGGGTACGAACATTGCTTGGGGATGGAAGGATAGGCCACTTGGATATTCAGAATTGCGGCGCTAATTGGTGTTTCGGGTTCATATTTATACTTTGCATATTGTTCGTTCCAGTTTCCTGGGACTATGATTCTGGTACGCACATATCGGCGGGGGATCTGGTGGCACACTGCTCTCTTTGGAAGTAGAGGTGGCTCTATCCAGCGCATCATCGAGGCATGCAACTTACCGAAGCGTTTTCGGCCGAGCTAGAACTCAATTGACTATAAAGATTCGCCGTCTGTGCGACCAACTTCCGTGGTGACAGCCCCATGACTGTAGGGCTTGCGTCCAGACGGACAGTTCTCAATTGGGCGGGCGGGTTCATTGTCCGAGGGTTGGACGATGTAGTTAAGGAGAGCTGCTGTCGCAAATACTCCAATAAAATCGCCGCGCATACGGATTCCCACGACAAGATGCAATGCGGGTTCTGTTTCAGAAGACAACCATCCACATAGGCAGTAAAGCGGCTGCTTTCGTGCCATCGCGGACAACACAACTCGCACCCAACCCCTGGAGCACTGTTGTAAGTATAGGTAAAGTTATTAAACCCACAGAACAAGCTCGAGGACAAGCTCTGGAGTAAGATGGCTGCACATCTATCGCGTCCTCTTTCTTGCTCTCAGCGTTCGCTCGGGCAGAAAGCCGGGATCGCACTCTCACACAAGACCGAGAGGACTAGGGGAATAACATGAATCTGGCTCCCATTAACCGAATGATTTCTCCTCCTGGGTTCCTTAAGCGATCTGAAGATAATGGTGTTTTCTTCGCAAGAGTCTTCATCCACATCTATTTTTCGGTGACGGAGATATCCCGGCTTCCTAGCCGGCTTTTGAGGGTTAAGCGCGGCTCTCCAGAATTGACACGGAGGTTCCACGAGCTACCAGCGAAGTGGGTCTTCACGTGACAAAATTTCCAGAAATTCTGCGAAGCTCGATTAGTGTACAGCATTGGAAGATTTTTTGTACATCTTCGGCTCGACGTCGTCGAATATCCGAGGCTCTGACTTCAATCTTCAGCGTCTACCTGCAGATGAATTCCTGCCGATCACAATGAATTCGAACTTGATCACGAAGGCTGCGCTCCCTCGACGTCTCTTGACCCATGGTCAGGTTTGCCAGGCTTCGAATGTGCGAAAATGTATAGGCCAGAGAGGTCAAGTTCGCAGGTTCGCGACGAATAATGGAGCGCGACCTCGTCCGCGGCCGGCAATGTCTAAGAGCCATGTTGCCCGACGAGTAAGTTGCCTTGTATCTGAACCCCGGTAGCTCTGTAGTGCTAATTATTATTGATAGCCTTTCCATGCAACCAACTCCTTGTCCTCGAGCAACAAGGACCCTTACAAGGTCCTCGGCGTCGAAAAGAGTGCTTCGGCCTCGGAAATCAAGAAGGCGTATTACGGACTAGCCAAGAAATTCCATCCAGATACGAATAAAGACCCGACCGCAAAAGATCGTTTCGCCGAAATCCAATCCGCCTACGAAGTTTTGTCCGACCCCAAGAAGAAGGAGCAGTACGACCAGTTCGGCGCCGCTGGATTCCATCCCGGTGGCGGTCCTAGCCCCGGCGGCGATCCCTTCGGAGGAGCTAATCCGTTCGCCGGATTTGGCGGCCACCCTGGTTTCGGCGGTGGTTTCAACTTCGAGGACATATTTTCAGCATTCGGAGGGGCTAGGGGCAACCCATTTGGTCGTCAATCGGGCCGGAATCCGTTCCACCAGGAGATCCTGGTGGGAGATAACATCGAGGTACAAGCGCATATATCGTTCATGGAAGCTGCACAGGGTACTCGAAAGAAGGTTACGATATCGCCCTATGTCACATGTGGCACATGTTCAGGAAATGGTTTGAAGGTCGGAACCCAGCGCTCCTCGTGCAAGGTGTGTGGAGGGACCGGCACAAGGGTTCACTTCGCGCAGGGCGGATTCCAGATGGCGTCGACCTGCGGTGCCTGTGGTGGTACGGGCTCGACGATACCCAGAGGATCGGAATGCAGGACGTGCTCTGGAGATGGTGTTGTGAGGCAGAGGCAGACGATCAACGTTGATATCCCCGCGGGTGTGGAGGATGGCATGCGCCTCAGAATTGATGGTGCCGGTGATGCACCTCCGACTGGCCAGGTGGCGGATGGGGAGGTCCGGGCTAAGCGAGGTGACCTATACGTCTTCATCAGGGTTGCTTCCGATCCTAAGTTCCGCCGAGCCGGCTCGGACATTCTTTACACAGCAACGATTCCTCTGACCACCGCGATTCTCGGTGGTGAAGTTGCCATTCCCACTCTCACGGGTGAGGTCCACGTCAAGGTCGCTACGGGTACGAACACGGGAGACAGAATAACGTTGTCGGGTATGGGCATGAAGAAGTTGAGCGGAAGGGGTGGATACGGCGACCTGAAGGTTGAATACAAGGTCAACATGCCTAAGTACCTGTCCGGGAACCAGCGTGTCTTGGCGGAGATGCTCGCGGACGAGATGAGCGACAAAACGGCAAAGCGGATCATGAACGTCTCGTCAAAGTAATTAATCTCCCCCCACCTCTGAGAGACTGAGCCGTGGTGTATATGATTGCTCACTGAAACATATAGGATCTCCGATGACCCTGCGGCGCACAAGAACGAAGGATGGATGAAGTCCATTTGGCATACCTTGACGAATCACCCGGCCCACCAGAAGCAACCTTCTGACTCCGAGAACAAGCCTGACAGCGACAACAAGGATTCGTCGTCGACGCCTCCCAAGGAAGAAAATAACCAGAAGAAAGAATCCGGATCCGGGTCTGCGTGAGGAGATATCTCCCTTCTCCCAACCAGACGCGGACCGACACTCTAGATCGGATTAATTACAATGTGCAGCATACATTTTCGAAAAGCCTAACCTGTACAGCCACTTGGCTAAAAAAGCATAGAAGGTGTTAATGGAAGGAGAGGTGGGACTTGTTTATATTTGCTTCTCTTTTTTCGACGCGGCGTTTTTAGAAGGATGTTACTGCCATCATCATCAGAGCTTTTGAGTTGCCACGATGCTGCTTGCTCTGGCATACTTTTCCCCTCCTATTTGCATGGCACTTTGCCCTTTTTTTCCCCATAACTTTTTTGTATAACACTCTCTGTACAACATATTTAGATGTTTCTCGGAGGCTCAAGTAAATGTGTGACCTCTGGAGTCATTACCCTACTCTCAACATTGCTGTACGTTAGAGGAAAGAAAGGCACTCCCCCAAAAAGAATAGAGTTAAATTCAAAACGTAGGTTGGTTCTCGTGAGAGAAGAGCAAGGCGGTATATCGGTACGAAAGTAACGTCACTCACACTCTCTTCTAGAATATACTCCTCATATGACTGAAGAAGCACGAGGCGGTGCCGAAAGTTATGTACTGCGCAGAGTCGCCGGCTTTCCCCAATCACTCGCGCTGTCGTTCGAAATCGTAATTCCTTCCACCTCGGCTAGCCTTCCAGACCAGAATCTTAGGTTCGGTTCGTGCCTTACAAGGTGACCGCATGTCCAAGCAAGGCAGGCTTGCTGCCAGTTGACTTGATATATGAAGCCGTACCTGTGGGCCTTTATACACTCTAAACACTTTCCAGGTCACTGTCATCGCCTGCCCCTCTAGGTTGAGACAAGAATGTTCAAGGTGGGGCAATTCTGCCCACAACGCACCAATACAATTGCAAGCTTGGAACCCCTCATCCACTCGGGTGCTTCGCACTTTGCAATGCACGCTAATAGTAAGTTTACAAAGGGCACCAATACCACCGCACCAGTACACAAGACCAGTGGCACCGCCGCCGCAGCGGTGAGCTCTTGACGTCAAGCATTGGCAGCCCAACACAGCCCACAATCAATAAGAAGTGCTGATTTCTCGTGCTCAGCCCCCACCAAAACCTCGAGAGTCTCAGAGAGTGTTGGTTGGACATCAGTCCACGTCGCCACACCCGCCGGGCGGCTAATTCTGGCGGGTAGTTTGCCTGCATGCACCTTTTATCACAGCACGCAAACACTCCCGGAGCGTTCTGACCATCCACGATCCTGTCGTCTGGGATCCTAGGCGCTTCGGTAGACCATAGCGGTTGGATCATCCCGCAGTTGAAGAAAAAAAAGGAAAGGAAGCACCCGGCTGGGTCGATGATATCACGACGCAAAAAAAAAAAAAAAAAAAAAAAAAAAAAAGAAAAATCTCGATGTGATGAAGCTTTGTTCTTTATTACATACCCAATACAAAGACAAAGGGGTAAAATCGAGACCATCAAAGGATTTGGTTGAGGTTGGAGCCTAGCCGCCGCCAACACAGAACCAAACATCAATAATACATACCCCTCACTGCTCAAGGTCTTAGAGGAGTGGTTCGTAGATCGAATGTATCTCCCCCCCCCCCCCCCCCCCTTTCTCCCGTACCCTTGCTGGCGCTGTCTCACAAGCCACTCTCTCATCAGCGTAATTCGATTTGAAGCACCACTGGAGAGCTGACAAGACCCCGCTTAGCATTTGATACCCACCAAGACCTCTCCCGTCCCACCTGCACCTGGCAACAATAAGCACCACAACAACCCCCCAACTTGGCCTCGCTAACCGAGCAAAGCTTCTTTATTGTGTGACCGCGTCTTTATCCGACCTCTTATTATCTCAGGCCACGTATGGGACCTTTCTATTGAGCATATCTGCGTAACTTTACCCCCTCGGGAATCCTGTCAGCGACCGCTCCTCCCCCTCCTCCTCCTCGACATCCCATCAAATCCATCTCCTGCCTGGCCTGATCTTCAAGCGTCACCATCTTTTCTGCACCTGACCGCCGGAACCCGAGGCCCGTATGCGACCCGACCGCCACCGCAATCTTGCCTACCTATAGGGCTCTGATCTGACATCAGACACCCATCCTCGAACCTCCCCTCCCCGGCCGGCAGCCCCACCTAATCACTTTCGAAGAAGATGCCTCAATCAGTAATGCTCTCGGTGCCTCTCAAGGCTACCAACGAAATCGACTGGGTCGCGCCGTTGAAGAACTACATCCAAAACACTTACGGCGATGATCCCGAACGGTATGCAGAGGAGTGCGCGACTCTCAATCGTTTACGGCAAGACATGAGGGGGGCTGGCAAGGACAGCACAACCGGTCGCGATATGTTGTACAGGTATTACGGCCAGCTCGAGCTCCTCGACCTGCGGTTCCCCATCGACGAGAAGCATATTAAGATATCTTTTACGTGGTGAGTCTTTGGCTCTTTCCCTCCCCAAGGCCTGGTTCTTTCACGCCTTGGTAGCTATCTATTTCTAACTACCCGCGTGTCTTCTAGGTTTGATGCCTTCACACACAAAGCGACGTCGCAATACTCGCTGGCCTTCGAAAAGGCTTCAATTATTTTCAACATCTCTGCCGTCCTCTCTTGCCATGCCGCAATCCAGAACCGGTCGGAAGAGTCTGGGTTGAAGATGGCGTACCATTCCTTCCAGGCCTCCGCGGGGATGTTCACGTATATCAACGAAAACTTTCTTCATGCCCCTTCCTCCGACCTAAGCCGTGATACCGTCAAGACCCTCATTCAGATCATGCTTGCCCAGGCAACAGAAGTGTTCCTCGAGAGGCAGGTAATGGACCAGAAGAAAGTCGGTCTCCTTGCTAAGCTTTCCAGCCAAGCCGCCTATCTATATAACGAGGCTTTGGAAGGCGCCCAGGAGAATGTCAACAAGGGTATATTCGAGAAAGTTTGGCTGCAGGTCGTTCAGGTGTGTAGTGCCGTGCCATTGATCGTTTCGCAATGACAAAAAGTAGTAGCTGACTTCGTCTCCGTGATAATGCAGGTTAAAGCGAACTTGATGGGATCGATGGCCCAATTCTTCCAAGCTCAAGCCGACGATGACGCCAATAACCACGGGATTGCAGTTGGGCGTCTCCAGGCTGCTGAGCGTCTTGCCAGAGAAGCCAATCGGATAGCCAACACGATCCCTACGTCGGTACCCCCGAGCTCCAACCTCCCCAGCGATTGCAGCCTCATCCTTGCGGAAAACACAAAGCGACAGCACACGGCGATCAATGAGAAGCTGCAGGAATTGACCAAAGACAACGACTTTATCTATCACCAGCCTGTCCCATCCGAATCTGGACTTTCGCCTGTACCCAAGCTGTCGGCAGCCAAGCCAATTCCCGTCACTGAGCTCTATGCCGGCCAGGATATCCAGCGGATAACGGGACCGGACCTCTTCTCCAAAATCGTGCCTATGAATGTCACTGAGTCGGCTAGTCTCTATGACGAAGAAAAAGCCAAGTTGGTGAGAGCCGAGACGGAGAGGGTTGACACCGCGAACGGCGAGATGGCCGCTAGCCTGGACTATCTTCGCTTACCTGGCGCCCTTCAAGTTCTCAAGGGTGGGCTTGACCAGGACGTTGGCCCGGATGACGAGTTCAAGACTTGGTGCGAGGACGTCGCCGGACAAGAAAATCCGTCTGTGATTTTAGACTCCTTGGAAGCCCAAAAGCTGGCGCTTTTCAGGGCTCTGGAAAGCTGCAAAAAGGAGCTCGACATGGAAGAGAGCGTGTGCGAAAAGATGCGCTCCAAGTATGAGGGGGAATGGACGCAGCAGCCGAGCTCGGCGCTCACGACGACCCTGAGGGGAGATATCCGGAGCTACCGAGAGGCGTTGGACGAGGCGTCGCGGACGGACTCCCAGCTCGCGGCGAAGCTGAGACAAAATGAGGTCGACTTTGACGAGATGCGGGCTGCGTCGGAACGTAACGAAGTTGATCAGCTGTTCCAGCGATCGTTGAACAAGGTTCGGGGGAGATCGAGCAACAATGGTAGCCCTCTGGACGAGCCGAATTTGCTGGATGCCGACTTTGATGATGGTCGACCGAGTGTCATGGACCAGATTTCTAAGGTTGAGCAGATCTTGAAGAAGCTCGACCAACTCAAACGAGAACGTAACCAAGTGCTTAAGGACCTCAAGGAGAAGGTAAGTAAATGTTGGAAGAAGGGGCTTTATAGAGACTTTTTTTTTTTTTTTTTTTTCTTTTTTCTCACCACGCTGGCCCTGAACGCCCGTATTAACCCATGCCATTTCGACTGACAAATTTCAAATGATAGGTGCACAACGATGACATTTCTCAGATCCTGATCCTCAACAAAAAGTCGATTCAAAACTACGAGACGCAGCTCTTCCAGTCAGAGCTGGAAAAGTTCCGGCCGCACCAGAACCGCCTGCTGGCGGCAAACCACAAACAGTCCGTATTTATGAAGGAGCTCACGTCGACGTTTAACACGTTGCTACAGGACAAGAGGGTGAGATCGGAACAGAGCAAGTACGAAAACGTGCAGCGGCAGAGGGCGGCCGTGGTCAATCGATACAAGCGAGCGTACCAGGAATTCTTGGACCTAGTGGCTGGTTTACATAGCGCCAAGAACTGGTACTCGGAGATGAAGGAGACGATCGATAGCCTCGACAAGAACGTGCAGTCGTTTGTGAATAACCGGCGATCGGAGGGCGCGGCGCTCCTCACGCAGATCGAGAAGGACAGGACGGCGAACCAGTCGTCCCAGGCCGAGCTCGAGCGGGAAAGGCTTCGGGAGCTGATGGATCGTATGTCGGTCAAGCCTCAAGGGGGATCGCCGCAACCGCAACCGCAAGAGGCTCGACGAGCGCCTCCGGCTCCTCTGTTCGCGCAAGGGAGTGCTCCTCGATACTCGGACCCGTTGTACGCGAGCCAGTACCCGCTGCCGACATCGCCTCCGCCTCATCAGGTGAACATGCCGTCGACGTATGGCAATTATGCGGGGCAGCGCCAATCTGTTGGGGCATACGGTCAACCAGCGGCGTATAATCCGAGACAATACGGCATGAATCCTGGGCCGACATCGCCACCGCCGACTCAGACGTCATTTGGTCACACCGCTATGCGGGGGCCGGCCTCTCCGCCGCCGACGCAGACATCGTTTGGACAACCTCTCCCTGGATATGTCGGTTACGTGGCCCAGCCCAGTCAGCAGGTGCCGCAAGGTCAGCCGGGTAGACCAGCTTCGCAGAGCCTGCCGCTCGGGTTCGTGCCTCCACCGCCGCCTCCCGGACCTCCGCCGCTGGGACCACAGCAGACGATCCATTACGGAGCCCAAGACTACCCGGTTCAGAACCAGCAACCGGGAGGGCCCGGAGCTGGGGCTGGGGCGGGTCAGCAACCACACGATCCTTGGGCGGGACTCAGCGCGTGGAAATGAAACGAGAGGTTTAGCTGGAGACGAGATGGAGTAGGCTGTAGCAAACATGATGGGAAAGGAGGAATAGAGGGAGACGAAGCTTAAAGGGGAGGATGGATGGGTGGATGGATGAATGGATGATATAGGCTTTTGGTTTCGAGTTTTATTTTGCCATCTCTTATTCTACATGCAACATTGCCCAGCATTTTCTACGGAGTCTTGGCGCCATGGGCATCTTTCTTGTTCGAAGAGATGGCAGAATCAACGAGCGCTAGTTCTCTGGGGGGGCGCAATGAGTGTAGTAACGGAGGTAATAACTAGAAAAAGCCAGCCACCTTTACTTAAGTTGAATATCATTAGCGTCTGGAGTTTTTTTTTTCTTTTTCGAGGTTTTGTGTCTCGCTGAAGTTATTATGGGCTTCTCTTCTCCTCCCCGACTCCCGACCTCGGGGGAAGATGTGCATGCGATCTGCCCTTCTAAGAAGTGCGCGTACCGCGTTGAGCAGCGGTAATGCTTCGTAGTGGATAGTGGATGGGTGGTCATGCCTCGCAGCCTCGGTCCAAGCACTTTCATAACTTGTACGAAGTACAAGTCAAGTTAATCAAGCTTCGGGAGCACGTTTGACCGAACCAGACCATGCTGGCTTGTGCCGGGAAGCCCCCGAGCCCGAGCCTAGTACGCACGCGGGCGGGTTTGTTCAAATTGCTGGCAACACCCGTGACGAAGTGCGTCAGGGGCATAGTTCGACCACTCAGGTCACCCCCATTACCATCGAGCCCCACTGGACGTAGCGAGCCGCGCCAAAAAACCGGGGACGAGCCCGAATCTGATGAGATCAATAGATCCCAAGATTGAGGTTGCTAGGGATCCCAGCCAAAAGAAGCCAAAGCAGCCAAGCCCTGCCCACCAGCGTCGAGGTCTCCAGACCAGGCATGTGCCGACCACGGGACAAATGAAGACCGACAGGGCGAGCAACGTAGCCCAAGGACCCCGAGCAATTGGTTGGCCCGGCTAGGAGCAACGACCACCTCGTGCTCCCCCTGTGCTCCTTTTTCTCCCGCTGAGCAACGCCCCCCTGGCAATTACGAGGTCCTTTGAGCTTTGGGATTTTGGGGGGCAGCTCGAGGCGGGTGGTCTTATTTCTAAGCCTCATTGCCTGTCTTCGGGCGTGGTTCTCGTACGAGCTGGGCAGGTTTTTTTTCTATCTTTAGGGGGGGAAAACGATTACTGTGGCCAATTTTTTATGGATTGATTTTTGATTATTATTTCCTGTTCGTGATTTTATTGCGGGTGTAGCTTTTTTTTGCATCTGCTTGTCTTGGGTTGCTACATTGCTACACTATTCTGGAGAGGACCGGATTGCATTTAAATAGCAGGGGCGTCCCCTTCTTTTACAAGCAAATCATTGACGTTTCCGCCCGGTGTTCAATGTTCCATTATCCCGAAGCACTAAGAACTTCCCCCAGAGCTACGAAAATACACCAAACTAGCACCAAGCATCGTTGATCCACCCCCTCACACCAAGACTTGGACTTGGACCAATACCAACGAGATCAACAATCAATTCGTAATCCGGCAGATCCCCTCAACTCCATACCCAGACCCTTTACACTCCGCAAACACCGTCCAGAGCTTGGAAACGGCAAAGAAGCTATCTACGATATCACAAGAAAAGCAGACAAACAGAAGAAACCAAAAATGACGTTAACTGGGGACGACGTTGCCAAGCACAACTCTGCCGAGTCGTGCTGGGTCATTGTCCACGGCAAGGCATACGATGTCACCGAGTTCCTCCCAGGTACGAGAACACACGCGACCGCCCTTGTCCCCGACCCAAGGCTCTCGCTCTCTTGACGAAGGTCTCTATGTCCTTGGGTTTGCCCCCCGCAGGGAAAGATCAAGACAAAAGGAAAGGGGGGGGAACGGGCTCTCCAATACTACAGATGGCTAACATGGAGAAAAATCGCAGAACATCCCGGTGGTATGAAGATTATCCTCAAATACGCTGTTAGTAACCAAACCCGAACCCCTCTCCGCTTTCCCTCACCGCTTTCCCTCACCATCCCCCACCTTACCGAAGCCTCGCCTCAGCCGGATCTCGCAGACTAACAACTCACGACTGGAGATAACAGGGTAAAGATGCGACGGAAGAATTCGACCCTATTCACCCCCCGGACACCCTCGACAAGTTCCTTGACCAGTCGAAGCACCTCGGCCCCGTCGACATGTCCACCGTCGAGGTGGAGGTCAAGGAGGAGACCGACGAGGAGAAGGCGAGGAAACAGATGATAGAGCTCAAGCCGTCGTTGTCGCAGTGCTACAATTTGCTTGATTTCGAGGCCGTTGCGAAGAGGGTTATGAAGAAGTCGGCGTGGGCGTACTATTCTAGTGCTGCCGATGACGAGATTGTATGTGTCCCCACTCTACCCTCGCCCTCGTTCTTACAATTCGTTTTCCTTGGCTGCAAATACTGATATCCCCTCCCTTATTAGACCCTCCGAGAGAACCATGCGGCTTTCCAGAGGATATGGTTCCGGCCCAAGATCCTCGTCGACGTCGAAAAGGTCGACTTCAGCACAACCTTCCTCGGCACCAAGGTCGACATGCCCTTCTACGTCACTGCCACGGCCCTCGGCAAGCTCGGCCACCCCGAGGGCGAAGTTGTCTTAACGCGAGCCTCCAAGAAGCACAACGTCATCCAGATGATCCCCACGCTCGCCTCGTGCGCCTTCGACGAGATCATGGACGCCACGTCGGGCGACCAGGTGACGTGGCTCCAGCTCTACGTGAACAAAGACCGCGAGATCACGAAGCGCATCGTGCAGCATGCCGAGCAGCGCGGGTGCAAGGCCCTCTTCATCACCGTCGACGCGCCGCAGCTGGGCCGTCGCGAGAAGGACATGAGGGTCAAGTTCACGGATGAAGGCACCGACGTGCAGAGCGGACAGGAGACGAACAGGGAACAAGGAGCCGCGCGGGCAATCTCGTCGTTCATCGACCCGGCGCTATCGTGGAAGGATATCCCTTGGTTCCAGAGCATCACGAAGATGCCGATCCTGCTCAAGGGCGTGCAGCGCGTCGAGGACGTCATCAAGGCCATCGAGGCGGGTGTGCAGGGTGTGGTCCTCTCGAACCACGGCGGTAGGCAGCTCGAGTTTTCTCGCTCGGCCGTCGAGGTGCTGGCCGAGACGATGCCGGTGCTGAAGCAGCTCGGGCTCGAGGACAAGATTGAGATTTACATCGACGGAGGCGTCAGGCGCGGCACGGATATCATCAAGGCGTTGTGTCTCGGTGCCAAGGGCGTCGGTATCGGCAGGCCGTTCCTGTACGCTATGTCGTCGTACGGGTTCGATGGCGTCGATAGGGCCATGGCGCTTTTGAGGGACGAGTTGGAGATGAACATGCGGTTGATTGGATGCAATAGCGTGAGTGAGCTGAGCCCGTCGCTTTTGGACGTTCGGAGCTTGACGAGTCATGGGAATGGGGTGCCGACGGATGTGTTGTCGAAGGATGTTTATGATCGGTTGGTGACTCCTGCGCAGAGGGTGGTGAAGGCGAAGCTTTGAGCTGGAGAGAGTGGAGGACATATTTTTTCATTTCATTTCTTTTTTTCATTTTCAATTTTGTTTATTTTTCCTTTTCTCTTTTTTTCGCAGGCTTTCCTTTTTCGCTTTTTTCTAGATTTGAGGTAGATTTCTCCGTGTCAATATGGGCGAGGGAATTATGTCGGCTGCGGTAGCATATGCAAGTGAATATACGGCTCTGTTAGAACCCCAAACTACGGGACGAGGCAGGATGGAAATGGGAGGCTGGATATTGCTTTCAATTCCTCGGGATCTAGGAGAGGGCTTTACGAAGTATTCTGCGATGGATATCTAGTCGCGGCGTTCGCTGATCAGGCGGATGAAAGTGTCCAAGGAGTCATCGGGTGCGTACAGTAGGATCTAGTTGGGGAGATACGAGTAGGAGGTCGAATGTCGAATACTGGAAATGGAATTGAGCAGGCGGACTAGCGAGGACAAAGTCGACCATGGCGGTGAGAGAGGCGGGATCGGAGTCTAAAGATATCGTGGTCAGCCAAGCCGGGCCATCGAGGCCCTTAACACTGGACGCTGGCCGGAGCCAGGCAAGGCCAGACCCAGCAAAGGGCGACGTCATCTTGCACCGCCTGAAGCTCCCATCTTCTAGGCTCAAAAGTGCCGATTCGCTAGGTGTGCTCTGCCGGCCGAGGGGGACCCCGAGCGCAGAGCCTGGCAGCGCAGATCGATCTGCTCTCAGTCCATCGACCTGCTTGTAAGAAGTAGTTTATCAGTCTTACTGGTCGGCTGCGAGGCTTGGCTTCAACGCTCGGTCTGGGATCAAATTGATCTGATTGATCAATCTTGCGTCTCATGGACCCCTTCTGACATCACCGGGCGCGAATGGGAAGACAAAGAAACCAAGTAACATTGAACTCTTTTACTCTATTCCTGCTCTGCTGCAGATGCATGCAGCATCGACATCTACATCGTTACTCCGTACATTCTCTCGCCAGCCTCAGCCGAAACACTCGCCGACCGACCTCGTCTTGTGACCTTGAAATCTTTTGACTTGAACCATTCAGTGAATTGATCCCCACAACAGTGTGGCAGCCTTTTTCTTTCTCTTCTAGAATTTCGGTTGGACATTCTATTCTTTTTTTTTTCTTCTTTTCCCTGTAGTTTTATTCATCCTCGATATACGAAGTACTTTGCATCACTTTCCTTTTCTTCAACCTGGTTTCAGATCAGCTCCGGTTGATGGTTGATGCAGCCTCGATTTGTCTGGGATCATTTCAGGGTCACTGGAGATTTCAGATTTCCCCACACTTTGACTGAGGGCCGAGTTCCAGACTTCCAGACATGGATTTGACACTCCCACAATTGACGTGAACACACCCACACAGACACTCACCCACACACGCAGCCTGGCCTGGCCTGGCCGGAGAGTCTGTGCCTGTGCTACCTCAGAAATATTTCACTATTTTCTCGTTCGCCCACCGACCCCGCTGTCCCTAACTCCTCCTCCTCCTCTTCCTCCAGTTGTGTTACGCCAGCTCTGCGGATATTGGAGCTTCGTTTCCCCGTTGCCCTGGTCGAGGCCTTGCTAGGCTCCACCACTGGCATAAAAAAGGACGAAAAAAAAAGGGAAGGAGCGCGAGGCGAGGCCGCGTCTCGAGTCGAGTCTCGAAGGCTCTGTTTACCAAGCTCTACTAAATCATCATATATTTACAACAAGGCCACACACACACCCTTTTCCATTCCCTTTCAACGGCCATCAACGTCCGAGGTTATTGATATCACCACTAAACACTAGGCCTCAGGCTACACTACGCGGGCGGTGGCTTCAAAGTCAGTCACCATCCACGCGCACTATCGCGTGTGAGTCTAGTCTCGTCTCGTCTAGTGTCGCCTTGTCTACCCCGCCATCCTCGATTCATCCATCAATATCAATACGTTACACTCGACCTCGCACTCATCCGATCCCGCAACTGCACCCTAACCAACGCGTCCAGAAAGCTCCGTCGACTCGATTCACCCGCCCGACGTTAAAACTCTGCCGTCGAAACGTACTTGACATCACATCACACACATATTCGAACAGAACCTCCACTCCCATTCTGGCCACGACGCCCGGCCCGTCGACAACACCATGCCGTCCCTCGAGGCCAAGATCGTCGTCCTCGGCGCTCAAGGCGTCGGGAAGACGTCTCTCGTCATGCGCTACTGCAAGGGCGAGTTCAATCCGGCTCAGACAACCTCGACCGTTGGTGCTAGTTTTATGACCAAGAGGGTGGTCGACGCCGATAGCGACACCGTCGTCCGTCTCCAGATCTGGGATACTGGTATGAATTGAAGGAGACAAGATTTGACAAAAAAAAAATTGGCGCTAACCTCCACCTTCTCTCTCCAGCCGGCCAAGAACGATTCCGCTCCATATCACGACTCTACTACCGCGGCGCCAACGCCTGCATCCTCTGCTACTCCATAACCGACGCCCAATCCTTCGCTGAAATGGGCATCTGGCTCAGCGAACTGCGCCAGAACCTCCCGGGAGACGTCGTCCTCCACGTCGTCGGCACCAAAGCCGACATCGTCGCCCGCGACCCCTCCAAGCGCGAAGTCCCCTTCGAGCGCTGCATCGCCTACGTAGCCGAGAACCTCGCCCCCGGCCTCGGCTCCACGCCACCCCCTTCCGCCTCCGGTCTCGCGCCTTTCCTCCTCCCAACCTCCGATGCAAATGCTTCGCGCCAACATAGCACTCTGACGACCCCCGGCGCTGCTGCCGGCGAGCCTCGTAGCCCGAGTTCTAAGCGCAGCTCGGGGTTCTGGGGCCAGGAAGTCGGCTGGGACGCATGCCACGAGATCAGTGCCGAGAGCGGCGAGGGCGTCGAAGAGGTGTTCCGCGTCGTCACGCGGAAGCTCGTCGAGCAGAACAAGAAGATGCAGCAGGCTTTGCTCACGGCCACCGCTGTCCCTGGATCCCCCGGTTACGAGGCCGGCATGGACGGCGGGTACTTTGAGTCTTTGAACCCGCGCACGAGCTTTAGGGTCGGCAGGGATCGGAGGAGCTGGTTGTTCCCTCCTTCGTTTTCGCCAGTTGTTTCGGTGGATCAGGATGGGCAGTCGAGTGAGCAGGCGCAGCAGCAGCAGATGGATGGGCGTGATATGAGGGCGAGGAAGAAGTGTTGCTAAAGTATGGTGGTTACTATCGGTGGAGGGCGAGCGAGGGCCTCTGCCCTTGTTTCTTCGCTCGGGATACTTTGCACCGAGATTCGAACCCCGTCGAAGGACGACCTTCTACGAAGTAATTACTCGCCAATCCGGATTCACGGCAACAAAACCCTCGAATCGGAAGACAAGCTCTCGTGTTTCCTCTTTTATCCACACAATCAACATTCCCTCCTTTTTTTCTTTTTCATTTTTTTTCTCTCTGTTTTCAGCATTCATCACGGCTGGGTCTACGGAACATGGGGTTTTCGGTACATCATCTCCTTTCTCGCGTTGTTGGTTATTCGTTCTTTGGTTCATAGGTCTGTTACGGTTTGGTTTACATGCGAACAGCGCAGGGGTTTTTCAATATCAGGATTCAGGACAGTTCATTTTTCATAGGCTTTTCCCCTTTTCTTTTTTCTCAGTCTCCATGAATGGCGCTGTCTTTTTTTGTTTCTCGTCCTTTTGGTTCCATATGGGCATCATCATTGTCAGGGAATAGGTAATTGTCTTTTTTGGGGGGTGTGTGCACTGTATACTACCAGCTATTTTGGAAGAAACTCTGGGAATCTCCTTTTTCTGAAAGAGGTGTGGCTCATGGTTGTCCACCTTGCTGGGAATCTGGATGGATGGATGGGTTGACATTTGGGGGAGTGTACTCTTAGGATGTTTAGAAATCTATGATGCCAGGTTTCATAGGAACTCATATCCTTAAACTCGATTGCAAAAAGAGTTGAAGCAAAGAACCTCCGTCCGATTTAGTGCCCCTTCTTATCCGGACCATCACCGGGCTTCGGCGCCGCGGGGATCTCAACGCCCTCGATCTTATACTCAAGCCCGATATACGCATCGCTAACAACCAGCACATCAATCTTCCTGCCCGCGTCCTCGGGCCGAAGCTTCATCGTCACCTTGGCGACCGGACCGGCCCCCCCTCCACCCGCTCTACCGCCACCGCCGTCGTTCCTACCGCCTCTACCCCTACCACCCCTAACCCCATCGCTACCACCCCTAGCCCTGTCACCACCACCCCTAACCCTTTCACCACCACCTCCTCTCCTTGCGCCAGAAGAAGAAGACGCTCCCGTCGAGGGCCATCCCACCCTCTTCACGGCAAGGACCTCATCCTTCTCCCTATCCGCCAACACGACGAACCACCCCTCCACCTGCGGCTTGGGGTACCGTGGGGCGAATACCCTGCCCTCCCTATCAAGGAGGGGGTTGACCCTCTTTAACTGGATCCTGACGCCCGACGTCGTCGGCTCGCCCTCGACTGAAACTTTTACGTCCGGCAACCTCGCCACCGCTTTCGCGAAGCGGTCGTAGAACCTGTCGGGGACGGAGAGCCGCGTGGCCAGTTGCCTGACGGATTTGGCGGAACCGGCAGCGATGTTCTTCAGGGTCGTTTTATCCTTAGTATCCTCCGGCACGCCGGGGAGGACGGAAGCCGGAGGGTCGGCGGGCCACCGCGCCGACTTGATGCACTGCAAGAGCTGAATCATGGCGAGGCAGCTAGACAGGTACCCCATCTCCGTGAGAACGTCGATAGCCGCCTGCACGATACGGATAGACTGATCGAGCACGCTCGTCTGATCACCGACGTAATCCGTGATGGGCAGCGCAATGCGCGACATGTACGCCTGCAGGAGCAAAAACGCCTTGACGTGGGGATCCCACATGGGCAGGCCGAACGAGGTGCCCTCGAAGGGTAGGTTCCTCGACAGCTCGGCGTTGATGAGGTCTTCGTTGTGGCGCACGGGGAGCTCGTCGTACTCGGTAGCGCGCGACATCCAAGTGAGAACGTCGGAGAAGGACGCCCCCGGCTTCGCGTGCCGCGCGAGGTACCGGATCGTCTTGTGGGAGAGGTAGTAGTACGACATAATCTTGCCGAGCGGCGTGGGGTCGACGTTGCCGTTACCTTGGACGTCGATGCAGGAAGACTTTTGCAGCTCGCCGAGGGAGGAGTCGACCATGTGGATCATGAACTCGTTGGCGAGCTTCTGCGCTTCGATCGTGTTGTGCTCTTCCGCCGAGATTTCGAGCCCGTAGTACGACGGGTTCTTGTGCAGCCTGCGGAAGAAGAAGGTCCACGTGAGGTAGTCCAGCGCGTCTTGCTTTGTGACGATGGTCTCGGCCGATATCTCGGCGCAAAGATGGTCGTCGAGAACGGCGTGCAGGGACGACTCGACGGGGAAACCGGTATGCAGGAAGTGCTTGTAAAAGTCCTTCTTGGAATCCTGGGTAAAGATGCGTGCAACACCAGAGTTGTCGAATTGCGGTCGTCCAGCACGACCAAGCATCTGAAGGACATCGGTCAAGTCCATGTCCTTGTAACCCTCAATCTTGGCATCGTAGAATTGGGTTCCCTTTACGATGACCAAGTGGGCCGGAAGGTTGACACCCCATGCGAGTGTGCTCGTGGCCACGAGGATCTGAATCTTGTTGTTCAGGAAGAGCTCTTCTGAGAGTTGTCGGTCTGTCTCAACAAGACCAGCGTGATGGAGACCAATTCCGAAAGAAATGGCTTCCTTGAGAGCATCATCCTTGACTCTGGCCAGGTTCAGCTGGAGATCATCCTCATCCATGTTGAGGAACCTTCTAGGATTGTCCTCCATACCACAGAAGTTGACGAGATCCTTGGCAGTCAGGCGCGTCTGTCGTCGAGAAGGAACAAATACAATCACTGGTTTGTCCGGGCTGTGGTTCTTGATGGCAAGGAACGTCGGTCGGTTCATGGACTGCATCAGAGGGCAGAAGCCGCGCACTTCAGGGAATCCATCAATATACAGCTCGAGAGGCACAGGTCGAACCGAATGTCTAAAGTTGAACAAGCCTTCCTTGACGCCAAGCCAATTTCCGAGATCAGTGGCGTTCGCGCAGGCTGTGGACATTCCCAGCAGCCGCACGGGGTTGTTGGTAGACTCGGCGATGTAATTCATTCCTGATGACTTCTCATTAGCTGCAAAGATGATAAAATCTCAGGGGAAAAAAAAAGAAGAAGAAAAGAAGAAAGTACTCACGAGAGACAATGATTTCAAGAATCGGGCCTCGGTCTCCGGCAAGCAAATGAATCTCGTCAATAATAACCAGACTCACTTTCCTGACATAGCCTCTCGTCTGCCAACTACGCGAGATACCATCCCACTTCTCAGGAGTCGTAATGATAACATCAGCATCCTGGATAGTTCTCGTGTCCGGCGTGTTATCACCCGTCAACTCAACAATCTTCATCCCCAAAGGCTTCGCCAACCGCTCGCCCCAATCCTTGACACGCTCACGAACGAGCGCCTTCATCGGGGCAATGTACACAACCTTGGAACCCGGCTTCTCCTTGAACGCCCACCACATGGCAAGCTCAGCAGCTACAGTCTTGCCACTACCGGTGGGGGAGCCGAGAAGAACGTTGGCCGGCGTATGGTAGAGGGTGTGGAAGATCTGCGTCTGCATGGGGTTGAAGAACTGGAATCTCTTGGCGTAGATTTCCTCCAGCAGAGGATTCTTGAGCGCCGAGATGGGTAGCGGGCGCAGGTTTAGAAGATCCGTGTAAACGCTTTCCGTATCGGGCCGGATCAGGTGCTGGAAGGAGACGGGTGTCACGCTCTCGGCGCCGAGCCAGCGGTCGGAGACGGCACGGACGTAGATCTGAGTAGGAAGCGGGTCGGACAAGGGTATGGTGAAGTTCAGTTCATGCTCATCGTGAAGCTTCTTCCTCGTGAGGATGAAGAATTCGTGGTGGTAGATCTCCGAAGTCTCCGAGTTCTCGACCCAGATGTAGTACGACTCGGACGTGCCGTGGATCTGATCGTTCCAGCTGAATCCAGGCTCCACATATAGCTTAATTCTCAAAACATCTCGATTGAGGGGCGCAATCTCGGCCTCGATGTGGATGGTAGGGAAGTTCCTAAGCAGTTTACCAATCTTTGCCCCAGCGCCCTTGTTATGAACCAGTTCTCCCACCTCTGCCGGCTCCATATCCTTGAGATCCTGCATCGTCAAGGTCTCTTTCTGATCCAAGTGCTTCAGAACTGTCTTCGGCAGATCAAACTGATGGAGCGGGTGTTGGAAGGGCCAAATCCTCTTCTCTATCGCCTTGGCCATGGTAAGGAGTACAAGGCACTGATGGCCCCATCTTCTGTTCAACGCAATCATGAATAGAGCCCTGCAGATGCGGCCAGACTGCTGGGCAATGTAGTTCAAATCATTTCCGAGAGCAAAATCATCCGGCTGAACCCTGGATATGTAGGCTTGAAGCAAGATATTCGTCTTCACTTGAGGGGTGTCCGTGCCGGTCCTAGTGTCGATGGAGCAGGGTACAATATCCTCACGCGACTTTAGGTTCATCAGCTCGTTACTCTCGCTTTCTCTGAACTGGATATTGTCGAATTCACCGCTCAAGCTGATAATTTTGAGAATATCGGCCTCAGTTGACTGAGGTCGCATCATGGTATTAAAGATCTGGATGGTGCTGTGTAGGATGTAGTATTGACTTGCAATACGGCCGATATCTTTGCTTCGAAGCTCCTCGGTCCTTTCGTTGAAGATGATCATCTGAGACTGTTGCAGCTCTCGAGCAGCCTGGATAGCCATAGAGCGCCGCCTTTGAGCAAGGTTTGGATCATCTCTTCTCTCAGCCCATTCAATATTGTAGTTCTCGGGGCTTCGTTGCATTCGAACAAAAAGATACGAATAGCCGATCCACTCTGCTGCCTCAGCAATAGTCGTGACCGTGCCGAGACTGATTTCGGCGTTCAAGTTGTCGATGAGTTTGGATGAAAACCTCGACTCGATAGGTCGTTGCTCCGTCACTGCGGTCAGGTAATGCTGGAGTCTGTCTTGTGTTGTACAAATCATACCGATGCCGGTGTCCTCAAACTGGGGACGACCAGCACGTCCGAAAATCTGGAGCACGTCAAGAATTCCCAAGTCGACAAACTTGCCATCCTGCGCGCTATACACTTGAGTTCCTTTGATGACGACTGCAGCGGCGGGCAAGTTAACACCCCAGGCAAGGGTGGCAGTACAGCACAGAACCTTGAGGACGCCATCGCCGAATAGACGTTCCATAAGATTCCTGTCTGATCTCGCCATGCCAGCATGATGAACACCAAGGCCTTGGGGTACCAATTCCCGGATATCCCGTGCCTTGGAACTCTTGACGTCTCTCATGGCCGACTCGAACTTTGGATGGCCAGTCGGATCAAGCAAGTCGAGGCACATGTCATCGACGGCCTTTTGCTGGAGCATCTTGGCGGTCACGAAAGTGTCTCTCCTCGAATGAACAAAGACCATGACCTGGTGGCCCTTTTGCAGCATCTCCCTGACCTTCTCAAAGGCAACATTATCGAGGTTGTCCCTCGATTGCCTTGATCCTGCCTTACCCTTAACGCCGATGAAGTGCTGCTCTAGGGGAACTGGACGGAAGGAAGCGTCAAAGTAGAACAGGCCCTGATGCTTGTTTACTCTGAGAAAGTCGGCGACATCGACGTAGTTGGGCAATGTGGCACTGAGACCGACGATGCGGATCAGAGACTGTGTGCTTTCCACCTGCCTCTGCGTACGGGCGACGAGCGATTCGAGGACGGCACCTCGCTCGTCATGCAACATATGTACCTCGTCGATGATGAGAAGCCTAACCTTCTGAACTAGTTCGGTATCTCCAGTTCCCTTTCGCGTGACTACGTCCCATTTCTCGGGGGTAGTGACAATGATTTGTGTCTGGACGATTTCGGGCTTGGTGAGGTGCATATCACCGGTGTACTCGCGACACTTGATTCCAAGCCAGGCGAGGCGCTTCCCTAACTTCTCTGTGACTTCTGCAGCCAATGCCTTCATCGGCGCTACATATACAATCTTGAAGTCTTGGAGATCGACCATAAACTCGGTTGCTAGGGGGTCCTCGGATGGGTTGGGCGTAACATATTGCCCAACACATTGAAGGATTGTAAGCATGGCCGCGTCGGTTTTACCCTGTGTCACTGGTTAGGAAACATAGGGAAAAGAAGAAGAAAGAGACTGAGGAACTCACAGCACCAGTCGGAGCGCATATCAGCATGTTCTCGCTCGTCTTGTAGGCTACCGGATACACTAGACTTTGCATCCTGTTTAACGTCTTGTACCCCTTGAAAGTATTCCGACATAGTCCATCCATATCGGAAATGTTAATCAGCTTCTGGCCGGGCCGCAGGGTTCCCTTGCTCCCCGCCGGGATAAAGTACTCCTCGTACTTCTCGAACTCGAGCCTCTCGCTACCAGGGGGGAGTGCGTACTTCTTCCCCGTGTAGCTCAGCATGCTTCTACCCACATTGTGGGTTTTGTACACATGCGGATACTCTGGTTCCCTGGCTTGCGCCGCCGCAAGACCTCTCGTCTTGTGCTCGAAATCCTGGCGGCGCAAGGCCTCCTCTCTCTCCGCTCTAGACAGTAACCTGTTCCCCGTCTGAGTCCTGGAAGACGGGGCCGATGCAGCTGCAGCGGTGATGATTTCCGATTTGTGAGCGAGCAGCTCAATAATCAAGTCAAAGTCGTCGAAACCGATGAGGTCGGCAAGATTAGACTGCAACTCCTCCTCCGACCGCCCGGAGTTTAGTAGATCCAAGATTTGGGTCTGGAACACATCCGTCGCCAGTCCATTCTTTGACGCGATGGGCGAGCACTGAGCCGAAAGCCACTCGAGGCCGTAGGGAGCCGACGAAGATGCCCCGATTCCGTTGGCGTGTTCCCCATCTAGCTCGTCACTCGAGTAATATCCTAACTCATCCTCATCCTCGGAAATGAAATCCCATACGTCCTGACCCTGCTCGTTCGACGAGGACCCTTCGACGTCACTGCTGACGAGGTCATCTTCCTCGGCCGGCGCTTCTGGTGCTGGAAGGTTGAGCTTTGAGAGGGCAGCCTTCATGGTAGAATAACTCTCTCTCCATTGGGCCTCCGCCTCTGATAATTCTGGTGTTGCGGGTGCCATTTTTTTGGATGGTTAGAAATAGAAACCGAAACTCCAATGCAAATGTGTGGTGGAATGAAAATGAAATTCGTGATCTATGTTGTTTTCGTCTTCCTCATGTCTGTCAAGTGTAGATTGTGAAGTGGGGAACAGCAGTCACACAATTGCAGTTTCCTCAATCCCTTTTCAGGTTGTTGGCGAGATGTAATGCAATATAAAGAACAGAACATGAGCCCTCTTCGATGTTCTATCCTGGATTTTGTCGGCGAATGTGTCATAATGGCTCATTACTGAGACTGGGTAGTTCAAGGTGAGTCTTTGGCCGAAAAGGGCAATAGGACAAAGCATTTCAGAGCTTCCAGGCACATCATCAGTGGTTGGTGATGCCAACGGATCACTGGAGGGCAGGCATGAACAGCCTGTGATAGCCCTGGACTGGCCCTAATATACTGGGGCTGTGCAGCCCTGCCAAATGCTGGCAGCGACAAGACGCAACAGTATTAGGTAATTCCCAGCTACTATCAGTCAGTACAGGTCAATGAAGGCCTCAAGCTCATCAGGCAAATTCCTTCCAGTCATCAACTGGTGATACCCTCAACCTTACTTCAGGAGATAGACTGCATCCTCTTCATTCACATATCTAATGTTCACTTTCTGGATTCCTCTACTCTATTCATCACAAAGGAGATGTTGTATTTCCCAGAGAATGTATCTAGAGACAAAGATTGGGGTATAAAACCTATTATGATCCATCCTCATCAATCCCTCATTAACCTATGAAGCGCCCCTGAAACTCACAAGTGAACCGGCCCATGAGAAAAATAAAAGAAAAATAAAAATAAAAGAAAGAAGAGAAAGAACAAAAAATATGCCCTCGACTACATACCCTCAACCACGGCCCTCTCACTCTTCCGATTAGTTCCTCTCACCACCGAAGCCGGAACTTTCCTCGCCATAGATCCCACCCCAACCGGCGTGACGTCTGCCCGCATCCACGGCCTCGCTCTACCGGGTTGCTGGAGCAAGTTCTGCTGCTGCCTCGATATGCTAATTTGCCGCGCGATAGAAATCTCCACGGCGCTCTTGAGGTTTGCGTCCGCCTCGTCGATCGATGGCTTCGTTAGGTGAGTATACGTGCTCGACGCCGACGACGCCGATCGCATGCGCGACGAGCTGGTGACGCTGCTGGCGCTGGATGGAACGCCCGTCGATGGTGGGGAGACCATTTGCCAGGCCGGCTCGCCTGGCGCGGTCCTCAACTGCGTCGTCATCATCGAAGGTGGAGGCGCATCGAGACCAACGCCCTCCGTGGGCGAATCGAGAATAAGTGCCGACTGATCTTGCCTGAAAGCAGCTCCTCGCTGCTGCATCGTAGCTTGCGTCTGGGTTTGTCCAGTCTGAATGGGCTGAGGGAGCCGGGTCCGCGATTGCGATTGAGCTCGGGCACGAGCCGCCGCCACTAGACCCTCTACTTGAATAGCTGCTTCCTGGGCCATTTGTTGCGGTGTCATCTTGGAAATATTGAGAGGCGCCGGCTGCGATACAGCAACTACCTCGGGCACAATGGTCCGAGGCGCCTGAGCTGCCTGTCGGGTTTGCGAGCGCTCCCTCGTTCTGGAGCGTTCCCTCGTCTGCGACTGCTCTCGACTTCGGGAGCGCTCTCGAGCCAACCGACCCTGCTCCAGGCGTTGAGCAGCTCTCGTGCGGCTCGAAGACCTCTCATCAACTTGAGACGCCGAGTCGGCCACCGCTCGCGCAGGCACCCTCCTAGGTATCTGCGAAGCTGTGACCGGCTGAGAGCCTAAAGGCTTAGGGACCATATCTCGCCCCCGAGCCACATCGCCGTCGAGGACGATCGGAATGTCTTGCGATTGCTGGGACATCTGCGAGCGGGAGCGTTCTTCAGGCGTCTCTGCGCGCCTGGATTCGGCGAACACGGGTGGGGGAGGTGTGGGTCGCGGGCCAGGTGGATCCATGAGCTCAAACTTAGCCTTGGAGGGAGAAGGGAGCAGGGCGGGTGAAGTGTTGGAGCGGGAAAGTGGCGACGGCCGAGTGGTCGTCGGCACCAGATTCTTGTTAGTAGGTGGGGCTGGGAAAAGAGAAAATGAGGGAGAGTTCCTATGAGCCTGGTATGACGGCGTTGGGGCGGCAGTAGTAGCGGAGGCAACATCAGTAGTTACCGTCGTTGTCGTCATCGCTGCCGCCATCGTCTCAGTCATTGCAGCCGCGCCGGTAGTAGTGGTCGATGGAGCAGGGGCATCTTTCGAGGCCGCCATGCTCGACTTCGCAAGTGCAGCGACCGCAGCCGGGATAGGTTCTCCCCTAGCGCGTGCCTCCTCTTCAATGATGATGGCATCCTGGATGAGCTGGAGGCGCTTCAACGTGGCTTGGCGCCGCGCAAAAATGCTATTTCGGGAGGGCGCCTGCGGTCTGTCGGGATGCAGGATCCCGCCAAACATGACGCTGTACCGCTCCATCCTGACGTCGGGAATCTCCACATCGAGGAAGCCCTTGCCGGTAGGGATAGGTGGCACAGGTGGTGCGATGATGGGCATGGGTGCGGAAATATCGGATTTCTTGATGCCATCGCGGATTGATTTGGATGACGCTTTGCGTGACAACAAGGGCGTCTTGGGAGCCTTAGGAGTCTTTGGAGTCTTGGGGGTTTTCGGCGTCTTTGGTTCCATGGGCACACTCGTCGTCGGCGTCTCGACGACGGGTTCGGTCTGTGACCGAATAATGATGGGCTTAATATTGATCGCTTTCCTCCCCGCCGTCGTGTTACTCCTGCCAAAGTCGGAGGTCTTCTTTTCTCCGCTCGACGTTTTGGGTCGAGACTCTGGCAGCACTATTGGTGAGTTGAGCAGGATGTCGGGAGTGGCCGCCTTTTCCAGCTCTTTAGTTTCCGAATTCTTCTTGGTCCCACGACGGCCAAATAACCTCCATTTCCCGGATTTCTTAGTCTGCGTCGTTTCCGTCGGCTCATCCCAAGGCGCCAGAGGGGCGGTACTGTCAGGAGTTCCAGTCGCGCCGGGGAGCTGGGGTTGCCAGAAGGCATAAGTTGAAGAAGAAGACGCCGCCACGCCGGATGGACGGGTGATGCCTGGGCTTCCGAGCGCCATGCCAATCGGCGCGGAAGGGTTGAGTTCATCCATGGAGTCGGGCGTCTGGGTTCTCACCGGAATGGTAGTAGCGTCGGGGGATCTTGACTTCGGACTGCCAATCGGTGATGGTGGCTTCCCTCGGATGGGAATATGGTAGGATCTAAAGGACCTAGACTGCGTATTTATATACATGTCGTCTCTCGACACCCTCTTTCCGGCCATGGTTTTTGACCTCGTACTATTAGTGGAACTTCCGTCCAGAAGCATGCTAGACGAGCCGGTGCCGGGCCCCGCACTTGTGTTAGGTCGTTCGGCGGCGGGGGCTGCTAATACCGCTGCCGCTGGTGGTTTGTTTTGACTTCCTTCCTTATTACCAGACGAGCGAGAGGGCGGTTGAGGCAAAGGACGACGAACGTAGGCATTCGAGTTGTCGTCGGTTCCTGAGGGGGAGTAAATAGCCGTCGTGAGGGCTGCTGTGGCTGCGGCGGCGGCAGATTCGGGAGAGGAGGACGACGAAGGAGGAGTCGCAGTGAGGAAAGAGTCGTTTACTGGTTTCGTGGTGGGTGGTGTCTGGGGTGAATCTGATACAGGACCTGGCTCTTTCTGTCCGAGGGTGGGAGGAGACTTGGGGCCGTGCTTCCCTGGACCAGCGGCATCCCGGGCCCTGTCCGCACCAGCGCCAGAACCTGCCATCGCCCGCATGTTCCTCAGGGATTTTGACCGTGTCACTAGCTTGAACATGGTGACGGTGATGGGTGATCACCCCAATGCAACGTTTGCAAGGGTGGAGGGATCTCGAGCGTTCGGCGAGGAGAGAGAAGGAGAAGCAGTCGGCGCTCCAATTCAGTTTTAACCCCAGAATAGAGGAGATGATTGGCGGGATCGTGGATCTCGGCTGCGAGTCTCTCTAAGCATCGATATGTTGTATTAATAAAAAGAGGAATGAAAGGAAATTGGTCTCGTAGAATACGCCGAGTAAAGGATGGCGGAGGAGATGAGCAGGATGAAAACAACGACAAAACAACAAAATGGTGTAAAATGAAGAGAGGTAAAAACGAGAATCAGCCTGAGGTGTGAGCAAAGTAAAGGAAACGAAGGAAAGGGGTAGCGAAGAGTAGGGGGAGAGAGGTGAGAGGGTGAGATGGACGTGGGATCCTGAACACCAATCGACAAGATTGGGGATGACGAGGAATAAAGTTGGGATGAAAAGAACCCTTTGCTAGAGGGAGGAGAGTACGATGAAGTTTTATTGTTTAATCCCACATGTACAAAGTAGAAAATAAGTGATATTATCCACAAGACAACCTTGCTAGACCGACAAGACTTTCGAGAATAGCCTTCAGCGTTTCCGTAGCATGTTGGCATTCCGGCACAGCAGCGCTTCGGATGAGCTTCGATCCTTCCCTGCTCGCCTACGGAGTGTGGACACGTCCCCGTGGATCGTGAGCGGTAATATGCCACGCCGTTAAGGAACTGGGAAATAGCCGTACGGAACCCAAAGAAACGGGGCATCGACATCTCCAAGATACCACTGCGCGTAAAGCTTGCCAAGAGCATCATCATCTTTTGGTGTGGAGAACCATAGGTCGACGTGGGCTACTCGACTGCTGAGCAGCGAGCAGCCGAAGTCTAATCCGACTCATAAGATGCGAGTAACTGGGCAGTTGCCCTGTTTGAAATTAATGAAGCGGATATTTTAGGATTGATCGCCACCAGGGGTGTGGCACCTACACGGCAGACCACGCGACTACCGTCTGGCCTTACTGGCTGGGGACGAGGGAGACAAAACCCTCAGAACATCGAAGCCTTTTCCTAATTGGGCAAAAGGTAGGATCTAGGGGGTTTCGAGTCCTTGTATCAGGATCGACAAGTACACAATAAGAGGGGGCCTGGACTGGGTGAAGGGAACTTGTCACTCCTCCCCTTCTCGACAAGAGACTGGGGCCAAGACGAGTAACTGTCCACGTTGGAAAGCTGGTTGTGCCAGCATGATTTGCAGGAGTCCTTGGGACCTTGGCAAAAAGGAAAGCCGTCCTTATGAGGCCAACGTGGAGCCTCGAGAGATATAGCCTCAAATCATGACACAATTCCCCCGACAGGACCGAACGAGGCCCGAACGACGAACTGTGGGAGAATATGAACCTTGAGATGAAGAGGCCATTCCGCGCTGGCAGAAGGAATAGAAAGGGATGAATCGGTGAGGCGAAACTTGCCGACAACAGGAAGGTCCAAGGTCCTGGGCTGGCTGTTCTCACGGCCTCAAGATCCTAGGCTGCCAACCCCCTGGTTCGGCGGCTGTCGTGCACTAGTCACCGCACTAAGGGGATGACGTGAACTGTGACAGATCAGGGGTTGAATCGGAGGGAAATTTGCTCACCCCAAAATTGAACTCTGTGCAAAGGGACCTGGTATCATTTCCAAGAGCCAATGAGTCGCTCCAGTTGGACATGGAGATGCATCTGATTGCGACCGAGGGTTGATGGCGTTCACAATCCCCCCCCCCAAAAAAACGCCCTGCATCTTCATCTCAAGGTCCCCAGCATCTCTTGGGGCCGATGAACCACATTTCCCAGGGCATGCAGCCGATAAGCTTCACCTGCTCAGCCCAGACATCGGAGTAAGAAGTATATGCCTACTCAGCGAGCCTCCGTGCGGTCCTCGCCGTTCGCCTCTCGCTGTTGGACTAGGGAGCTGACAGGCGCTAGCTCCCTTTCCCCCAGCGCACCAACTGTTCCAGTTTGGGAACCTCTGTAACACCACGCGGACTGCATCTCATTTTGCCTCGAGTTCGTCATCTCCAACATGCGAAGAGATGCCGTCTGCACCCAGCCGCAGATGCACACCTAAGTCTATCAACATCCCATCACCGACGTATGCAGGTCCAAAGCCCTTATGCAAGAAAGCTGCTACCCAATTTAACAGCGGGAAAGGGAGGGCACGGAAGCGATATGAAGCCCATCTAAGTGACGGCACATTTTGCTTTCTTTTCCAGGTTTGGCGAACACCTCCAATACCTTGAGGTTACCGACCCTTCCCCCCCTTGCATCTGCCATTTAGCCTCAACGTCGCGAGCCACCGAAAACACTAAGATTAATACCAAGGAGCTCTGCAGCTCCTCGAAAGGAATAAAGGCGAATCATTGCTGCTCGCTGCTGCAATTGTCCTTCGATAGTCGTTTAATCTCCACTCGAGGGTAAGCGGCCATCCAGGAAAGTTTTATCAACACCGAGCTAGACACCGAGGCAAAATAATCTCAAACAAACTCTATCTCCATCCGGGGTGGGTATTATCAATTGGTGTCGAGTCGGTCACACAACCTGCTTGGAAAGCTCTTGCGAGTGTACTCGCGAAGCAAGGGGTAGCGGCTTCTAGAATGAAAACCGAACCAGTCTTCACGGAGGCTCTCGTCCCCTCCCACAAATTCGTGCCATCCGTCGCTTCAGCTCGAGAGTGTTTTTCACCGAACTGACGGTACTAGGCCGGAGGGCTTGGCCAGGCCCTGGCCCTTCACGCCGTGGTACCATTACAGCCATGGTTCGGGTGGTTTTCTAACCTTTGTCGCCTCAAAGCACTGTTGGGAGAGAAACAGTCAGCTGAGTTTCCCTCTCCGTCGAATGATGAATTGGCAGAAGAGGCCGGAAGAAACGGCCCAAGGACCCCCAATTGCGGGACAAAGGAGGAGGTTCAACAGGCGGTTGTGTGCGTGTGAGACCTGGCGTTTCATCATACTGGTCCCAAGGCACTAGCGAACACAACCATCACGTCTCAGAATTGCAAATCCTTCGCATAGTTCCCCCTCTCCCCTTAACCCCTACCATTCGCTAAACATTTCTTTGATTCTCCCAGAAACTAGCTCTCTCCACGTCTACTTTGGTTCGCAAACAGGCTTCTACCCTGTAGGCCCTCTTAGGTCGGCCTCCGAACAATTTACCCGCTTAAGGACGTGATAGCCTTCCGTGTCGGGATGGTGGGTTCCGCGGCGAATTTTAGACCAACAGGATCGAACACTTCTCCGTCTGAAGGACATTAGACAAACTTCCGGCCCAAAGAGGCATGTTTTGGGGATGGGCCCAGCAGCGCGAGGAGAGCCACCAGAGGTCCCTGCCTGCCACGGTTATCCACAAGCCACCAGCCGGTAAGATAGGAGCGGGAGACAGAAAAGACGACCAATTTTCAGATGAACCAACCCTGTGCTGTCGTACTAGGCGGCGATCGTGAATCCAGAAGCCCTATGAGATCATCTGGAAGAATTGAGAAGACCTAGTAAGTGGTGTGCGGACCAGAATGAGATCGGATTCCCCGCGATCCTCGTCCACCTGGATGGCCTCGTTCTTTTGCCGATCGTCCTGATCCTGATTCCTCGACTGCGTTCTCGCGATCGAGATGACGGACTCTTTCCCGGATAATCGCTGTCTAGGCGATGTCCGACATTTGTGGATGCGACGCGGTATCACTTTGTGATGTGGGACAATCCTACGGACCGACCGGGCAGACCAAGTCTGAGGAAGACTGCGACTGTGAGATATTCCTGCCGTCCGCTTAGCCTGAGATGCAATGCATTTTTCTGCGAAAATTTGGCGTTGAGGAAACCCCGGTATGGGATGGCCTTGCCATGCAGGGGGACTACCAGCGATCCATCACGTAACGGAGGCGCTTCCATGTCTTGTCCGTTTCTCGTGTTCTGCCTCCGATGTGTCCCACTAAGACGGATCTTAGATTGCCGCTCCTTGCAATATTTCACGGGGTGTATTCACACCGGGTCGAAGGCAGTTTCCGGCAGTTGACTGTGTCAGTAAGTGAAGATGTGATAGGAGCGAGTAGCTGGCGACCGCGAGGAGCTAGTCAAGACGCCGGAGTGGCGTGTAAGTGCCAACGAACTGTCAAGTTTGCGAATTCTTGAAAGCCCAAGAACGGCATGAAGTTCTCGTGTATAGACGATATATCGCTCCAAGCCAGCCCATGGTGCCATGAGTGCGATTTCAAAGTGTAGGTATCAGTCGGTTTGTAAGTTTCGTCTGGAATTGACCCCCGAGGGTGACTTGGATACGCTTTGTCAAGTCTGAGGTGTAGATTTGGCATTGATGTTAGTATTTTCACGAGGCTCCATACCCGACTGATCGCGGAGGGACAGATGACTGCGTATAGTGCGTTGCTAATTCGTGTGCTTGCAGTGAAGGCACATCGTTGGGATGCGCGTACAGCTCTGGATCTTCTTGGACACCGGCATCGAACTCTGCATAGCGAAAGTGAGCAAAGCAAAATCTGAGCTGCTCAAGTTCTAATAGTAGGCCATACTGGAGGAGGTAGTCATTCTTGTGACTATGAGGAACACCAGACCAAGATATGAAGATCTGCTCAGGCATGAGAATCGTGGAAACAGAAATCCCTGCTGTCCCACTCGCTCCTTCCTCCTCTATCCTTCAATTCCCAGTTCTGCTGACTTAACTTTATATACCCCCCCAAGGTCCAAACTGTCAGCCGAGCGCGCATGGCAGTGCAGTACCCGTGGCAGTGGCCTCCGCGGGGCGCTCAATGGTTAGAAACCACCCACTTCCGGGGGGAGTTTCGTAGCTTCGACGGTTCGATCCCGATAAGGGCCTTAGGGGCGATCTTTTTGTCAATTTTTTTTTTCTTTCCATTTCCACTCAACATACCTGTATTTCTGGGTCTGTGTTTTATTTTGCTCTTCTTTTTCATTACAGGTTTTATATTATGCATATTGCCGGTTTTTCTTTTGGATTAAGCTTAATGTGCCCCAGCTGGCCTTGGAGGACAGGCTCTTAACCCGCCACAGAGTGATGAAGTCAATGTTATTGTAAGACGACACCGTTCAAAGGTCAGTTAGGCCATCCGGGTGAGATCTTGTTTGCAGAGGATCGGAAAACACAATGTCGCTAGCGGCCATTAGCTAGGAATGTAGTGGTTAGACTTGGTAATAGAATTGCCGCTCGCAGGTTTGCTCAGAGCAAAGGGAAGCAAAGCCCAACCAACGGCAAACCATCTGCGCTGGCTGATCGTGGATGCTTATTGAGTTGGACAGGAAGGACTTGCAAGCAACCGCCTCGTAAGCTTCAATGCTTCATTCTCCCTTGTTCCTGGATAATGCCATCAATGCTATACCGGGTATACACGCGTGTACTCGTGTAGTTCCTCAAATACAGCATGAAGGCTTTGAGTTCCTCGCGTTTCGTGGTACAACACGGTAGATGTCGTTGAGGTGAGATATGCCAGCTTCATTCCCTCAATGCTCTGCTATAACTCGCTCCACTCCCCACCACCATTGACTCGTTGCCGCTGCTGATCAGGGCCGAAATGCCAGACGAAAATGGAGCGAGTTATGCAAAGTCATTCCATAAATTCAAGGTTCCTATTTAACGAGGAGAGGTATTTCGAGATCCAAGAAAGCCTAGTAAAATACCTTGGAAGGATATTGAAGGTACATAGGACGGAATAAAGAGATACCCGGCCCTGCCCCTCACCTCACATGTGCTGAATCTACGAAGTACATTGATGCAATTGTACCAGCTCCATGGACTGCCTCGAGTCACGTCTGTTGACGTCTTCGCCTCTAATTCCCAGTGCCCCCTAGCAACCGCATATTATAGTGAGGCCAAGCACCACCTATCATCGAATTAAATTCTTATTTGACGTCGTTGCCAGCGTTCAAGTCGCGCATTAAAAAAACAACATTTGAGTGCTGCCCCTCCTTCGTTGCGGGTCATTTTTAAGGCGGGGAAACATTTACCGTGAACATCCAGCAACCACCCAAGCAATTACCATTTTGATCCTTCACTCCATCTCTTCCGTTCTCCCCCAGCCAGAGCAAGTGACTTCCTTTCCTTTTTTAACCCACGAGACTCAGCCTGCAGCTTTTTTTGCTTTTCTCCTCCCACAGAACTTTTCTCAGCCCTGTAACTCATACACCACACATAGACCGAGATGTCCTGGCAAGGTATGTGGCGGGATGTTCTCCTAGAGCTAACCCCACCTCGCATGATGAAAGTCGACAGCTAACGCACGCAACCGTGATATAGCTTATGTTGATAGCAGGTAAGGAGGCTCCTCGATCTCGAACAGCATATGACATACGATTATACGATGCGATAGAAGCTAACATGAAGTTTCTCTAACGTTCAGCCTCCTTGGTACCGGCCATCTCGACAAGGCCGCCATTCTTGCCGGTGATGGTACTAGCACCTGGGCCATTTCGGCTGGATTCCAGGTAAGAATCCGCACAGCCATACCGATCCGCGTCGGGCCACTTCTAAGAACTGGCATGCCTCTTCAACATTCCGGGCGGACGATATACTAATTGCTACGACTTTCCTATGATATAGATCAGCCCCGAAGAGGGCAAGACGATCGCCAAGGCACTAGGCGGTGACCGCGACGCCGTCTTTGCCGATGGTTTCCACGTTGGCGGTGAGCGATACGTTGTCACCAGGGCTGAGGACAGGAGTTTGTACGGACGACAGGTATGGAAGCTCTCTACTGCTCCCCCCCCTTACCGGCTGTTATCTACTTATTGTCCTGAGACTGACGCCTTTTTTCTTCTATCAGGGCAAGGACGGTGTCGCCATTGTCAAGACCAACCAGGCCATCATTGTTGGACATTACGGACCTCAGCACCAGGCCGGAAACGCTGCCAACGTCGTCGAAAAGCTTGCCGACTACCTCATTGGACTCGGCTACTAGGACCTGATACGAAGGTGGAATAACAAAGAAGATGGACAGGTGTGGGTTGTTGAAGGGGCCCGCCCATCTTGATGTCGAGATGGTAAGGCCTGGGCGGCGGTTTAGAGGATGCCGGTGTAAGGTCGAAGGGAGATTGAGGTTTAGTGGCGGGTACATCTTTCCTCCATTCAGTCAAACCTTTGGCTTTTTGTTCTGCAACTTGATGGAACTCAACGGAACTTTTATTAGATGGTGAGGTTGATGAGGCCTTTGTCGTCTCTTGTCAGGCATGATAGCCCGGTTAGGGAACGGATTGCTGAAATCCCTCGAGGTTCTTCTCTCAAGCCCTTCCAAGATTCTTCTCCCAGGCTCTTCTGGCCTGTCAAGAGCGATGCAAAAAGTGTAACAGAACAGGAATGAGCCGACTCTGGTGGCTATTTATTAGTAAACAATATCTTCCTAAATTACCCTTGCCCCCTTTTCCGGACCCGTCTTCAATTTGCCCCCGTCTACCAACTCCTGCATCGCCATTATGGTACAGAGAAAAGCATGTCTAATAAAACATCCTCTTCAAAGAAACGCCGTCAAGATTAGCCAAGGAATAAAAAGGACAGGCCAGAAACCTTTCCACGTATAAACCGAGACTCGTGGTTTGTAAAAAATAACACCCAGATAATAGAACAATAATGTCATGGTATCGTCCCTTTGTGTTGTCCCCGATCAGTATACCTTGCACGAAGCTCCAATCGATCGAGATACGACGGTCGAGAAAACGGTCGGCAAGGCGAAGGTTGATCAGCCGACTGGAGATGGTGCGACGGTATAGATATCGTGAGGTTTGTAGTGAGCACCATCATTATAGGCCACTTTATACTGGCAACTCGGCGTTCCTTCGTCCCAAGCCTGCCCTATCGACAGCCATCCCGATATAAGGTCCGACGACGGGCACATTCCGCGCGAAGCCTGCAATCGTACCGAGGAAGTCGCCGAAGAGGACCATGATACCGTATAGCTCGACAAGGAACCCTATAAGGGTCCAGCGCAGAAGGATAAGAGCGAGACCGCCAAAGAAGGCTGCCGTGCCTTTGAGTTTCTGTTTGCGTGCGAAGAAGAGGAGCGTCTTTTGGGGGCCGATTATGATTGTCAGACCGATAAGGAAAAGGATCTAGAATCCCCAGATATGTTAGCAACCGACTATATCGAGAAGCGCGTGGGTAGCAGGTGGATTTGTAGGCAGAAATCTTGCGAAAGGAGGGAGTTCGTACATTGCCCATGGCAAGCCTATGGAAACGAAGCATGTTAGTGACTGAACTGCCGTACACCATGCGAGGGAACTCTCGACTCACATCGCCCGATCAAAGAAGAGCATCACGCCTCCGATGAGGAAGAATCCTCCTATAAAACCGGATAGTTAGTGCTGAAGCCGCGTAGGCAAGGTACTATCGCCGGACGGAAGCTCCGGGCGTATCAACGCGCACACTCACCACCGGTGCAGAATGCGACTCCGATCTCTGAAAGACCATTCTGTTAGCGACTTCTTCCCCACAAAGACCCGGGATCACTGCCCGAGTCGCAATGCGACGCATTTGCGCAAGCGACACGTGAGCGCCCATGATAAAAGGGGGCATTCCCTCATCGTCGACGTACTTTGGGAATCTGATAACCACATGGACGACATTTTGGGCAATTTCGAAAGAAAGAAAATTTACAGCGATGCAGTAGGGGGTCTTCGAAGCTAATTCGAGGGTAGAACGTTTAAATCGAGCGTTCGGTAAATGGATGAGTTCGAGGAAAAGCACGGCGTTTCAGGCGCGGGCCTTGTCGATGTTCTTGGCGAAGCTTTGACTGGGGAAAATCGTGGGGGAAGCAGGCGCAAGGTGTCTTTTTTGCTGCCTTTGATATGGGTGTGACGAGAGCGTTGGAATTTCGACAAAGCTACCTGTTCGAGGCTGCTTGGATGGAAAAGTGGGAGCCTGGCCGTGGAATTGGGTTGAAGGAATGAGGAGAGAGGACAAAGGCTTTGAGATATCGAGAAACTTTCTTTTTTTCTTTCCTTTTTTCTCAGTCGGCACCCATGTAACGAACACGGGGGGGACTGGCTAATTACTCGATCGAATGTCACAAGCAATTTGACGTCCTTGGTCTTGGTATGCAGAATCTTGGGCAATCTTCCGCGTGGTGGCAATCGAGATTGATCAGTGCGCTGGTCTCCGCGGTCTCCAGGCGGCTCAGGGGCAAGGTATTATTAGCAATCGAGGCCTAAACTTGGCGGGAACAGGGGAGCCCCTGGCCTCGATATGCCAGGCCTCTGGTTGGTTGGTGTGCAATTGGTACGACTTGGAAGTACGAAGCAGTGTACTTGGACCTTTCCCCTGGCCCACCAAAAGAAAATTAGTTTTGGGGACAATTTTCTCTCAAAAAATTTCTCTGCTCAACCAACATTAGCTCACGCTCCAACTTCCCACGAAGAATGAGGACAAAACGAACGTGAACAGCACCCGAGGCCCTATCTTATGAGCTTGCAGGATAATTGAAGAATTCGTACCACGGGCAAAAAGCTCGCTACTTGTGCCCTTGGCACGTAGCATGGCTCAACTTCGACACTTTGACAGAGAACGAGGTCAACAGCTCTGAGGACACTCGATTCCGGACTGGAGCGATTTAGCAATTCCTGCCCTTCTCTGACTACGATTGAGCATCGAAACGACGCAGTATCAAGTGATACTAAAGGAGGAAGCTGATTTCTTTCTATCTGCTTTCGACGATCCCCTGCCGCGACGGTCAGGTTGCCTAGCGCACCTGGCAACTGAGATGTGTTTTCTCTATACATCTTCGGTATCTTGTCGACTTTGGCGGAGAGCAAACCATGCTGTCACGATTAAGCCGGAGCGTCAGCTGCCATCCTTCATCGAGAGGTGGAGGGTGCATAGTTGGGGCTTGATTTTGTTTGGCCGCACAGGTCTCGGAAAGACTAGACTTTTCAACTACACGAACTGAATGAAGTAGACGCAAAGATAGCAGTTTTTCTTTTCAATTTTCAATGGATCGACTAGACGTTGTGTGCTGGCCGTAGTTCGCCACGTCTTGTTCCGTCTTCGTCCTGTAATAGACCTTACACAATGATACGTCCCTACAAAATACACCTGCTGTTAAACACCCTTGAAACGCCAGCCCAATAGACTGTAATCCAGCAACCATAAAACTCCAGTCCCGCGCGTGAATAAGAACAACACCGGCGAACAAATAGCATGAACAAATTCTGCCATGGGCCTGCCTCTTTCCCTTATTTCAAGACGGTATGAGCGCCCCTTGCCTCAAGGTATCGCTCGGCCACCACGTGCGAGAATCCCCTAATCAGATTAAACACCTCCCGATCATGATACCTCAACCTCGTCTTCGGATCCAAATAAGGCGCCGGCAACCCTGTCACGTCGCAATACCTCTTAGCATAGGCCAAAGACGGCGCCGACTCGATATTCGTATACGTCGCGCTCGGAGCCGTAGCCGCCCCAGCGGGACGAAGCGACTTCTCCAACACCAACTTCGACAAGCTCCGCGACGCCTGCGCAAGGTTAGGCTGTAGCGAGCTGGGGGATCCGTTGCTGGCCCCCGCCGGCGTTGAGGTTCCGCTCGTCGAAAGACCGTCGTCGTTGGGCGTCGCGGCCCCGCTGTTGTCCTGGGGGGTGGCGAGGGCCGAGGCTTCGCGCCTCGAGGCGTCGCCGAGGATGGCTTTTATGTTCTTGTTGCGGCGCTGGTTGGGGCGCCATTTGGGGTTGCGGAAGGTCTTGTGGATGGAGTGGATGTCGAGCTCGTCAATGAGCTTCTGGTGCGCGATCTGCGCTTCTGTCGGACCGGATGACATTGCGTTTTTTGGTTGGGGGTCGAGTGGGAGGGGTATTCGGTGCGTTAGAAATTTGAAGATCGAAGTCAGTAGATATGCGGTGGCGTTGTCTAGGATTCGGAGAGGATTCAATGTTGCAGTGTGTGAAATTGGAGTGGTGGAGAGCCGAGTTTCTTTGGAAGCTATTGATGGATGACCACTGCCATAAATTCTGCCGCTCTTTACCGCCTCCTGCTCCAGCCCATATCTCCCAGTAACATCACAAGCTCAGTGAACATCAACACCAGACACAGGACATTCAAAGAGCAGAAGTGCGAGGCATCATGGTATGAGAAAACCTGCCCATAAAAAACTCGCGCCATGGAATAAATTCCTGGATTCTAACATGGCATGTAGGAGAGCCCTCATGAACACCAGCAGAATCTTCTGCTGTCACGAATTATCACCAATGTGGTATTTTACCCCACTAACAAAACAATACGCGTCATGACTGCGAGCTCACAAGAGAACTAGGAGAAACTGAATGAAGCCGTCGCTGTTATGAACAAGGCCCTTCAGGTATATATGATTTCCCATGCGCACTTCATGATGGCCTTAGATCTGGGAACTAATAACAAGCAGGAAATCAACGTCCAGAATATGAACGTCGAGCTTGTGGCGCAGATGTTCAAAAACTACCAGTCCAATGTCCTTTTCCATCTCGAAGGTAGGAAGCCCACCGCCGTAATTTTTTTGGCGTTTCACTGCTGATTTCCCATTCCCAGCCACGGAAACCCTGCAGCCTCCATCCTGAGAACGTGCTGCTGTTTTAGAGAGGGAGGGGAGCGGGGGCCACATTTTCATGAGGAATGAGGATGAAGATCGAACAGGAGAAGTGAAGCTGGATGTACCTAACGATCGAATGACGCCTTTAATGTGACTCATGATACCCGAATCTCCTCAACTTGCGGACAAACTTATTCTTCCTGTCCGTGGTGCCTCTTGCTGCCATGCAATCCATACAATCCATATTAAGAGACGGCGTGTTAGGACCTTGGCCTGGAGGAGCTCGAGGATCAGGGCCGTCGTGGGATTTCATTGCTGGAATTCAAACCCCATTGAACCAACTCGATTTTAGATAGCCACAAGAATATAGAAACGTTTCTGGTTCATGGCTTGTTGTTTTCTTCTCACAATCGGTTGCATACCAGTTTTCTGTGGATGTCCTCTGGTACTATGTAGTGCTGGGGATTCTCCAGTTGGCTCGGGCTGTTACCTTGCGCTGCCAGCTGGAATCTTCACACTGTCCGATCTCGATTGCTCAATTGATCTTGTGAAAGTTGGAGAGGCGACCGACCACTTCCCAAGGCCTAGACCAATATGCGACCATAATCTAGGCCAGCCTCTTGTCTGTTCTTTTTGTTCATGCTCACCACCAAAATCATGCCAGGGTGACTTTAATAGCAGCTGTGAAAAATCCTGACCAATTCGGTCCAACTCCTTCCTTCTTCCACCCTCTTATCCAACCCATCCTCCTCGTCCATTTTCATTGCGACCACCACATATTTGCTCTCAAGCTTCATCTCCCACAACCGGCAACACCCAACCTATCATCGACTCAATACGATATTCGTTTCCCCAAGTGCTTCAAACAGCTAGCCCTTTACCAAGGGATCTCGAAAACCCTTGACAATGGCGCCCTCCGCAATCGAGGAGAGCTCCTTTATCCTTCCCGACAAGAAGCGACCGCCTGAGCGCACCTATCCTCCCGCGAAGATCTTCCCCGTCCGCGAAGCCCGCTTCGAAAAACCAATACCTGTGCAAGAAGACGGACGTCAGAAGGCTCTAGCGCAACCATCCGGTGGCGCTGTCATTGTCATCGACAATGGTGAGCATCTCCAGTCCTCCCCCACCTCGTAAAACCTGTACAGCTCGCTGATCGACCGATTTCCCAGGCTCCTCACACGTACGAGCCGGCTGGTCCTTCGAAGACACTCCCCGGCTTAGCATCCCCCCGATTATGGCTAAATACCGTGACCGCAAGCTTGGCAAGACATACTCCTTCGCCGGATCCGACTGCTACGCCGACACGACGGCCAAGGGCCATGTGCGGTATGCCTTTGAGGCTGGAACCGGCATTGTCAGTTCGTGGGATGTCATGGAACACGTTCTAGACTATGTGTTTCTCAAGCTTGGGATGAATGGTGTGGATGGCGCCATTGACATGCCTATCTTAATGACCGAGGCGGTCGCTAACCTACCTTACTCCCGTAAAAGTAGGTGTCTCCTTTCATCCCGCCACCCGACCTACCCCGAAGTTACTTTGACTGACGTTAATTCTCTCTCTCTCTCATCTAGCCATGACGGAAATCCTGTTCGAGTGCTACGGTGTACCCTCCGTTACCTACGGGATCGACTCTCTCTTCTCCTACAACTACAACGGTGGCCAAACCGGCTTGGTGGTGTCATCCTCCTATACCTCGACCCACGTTATACCTGTGTACAACTCGAAGGCCATGTTGGCACAAGCCACCCGCCTTAACTGGGGCGGATGGCACGCGGCAGAATATCTCTTGAAGCTAATCAGGCTCAAGTATCCATCTTTCTCAGGAAAGCTCAACCACTCCCAGGCCGAGTACATGCTGCGCGACTATGGATATGTATCTACGGATTACAACCAGGAGCTTCGAGGCTATCTCGATTGGACCGGCCTAGAGTATCGCGACATAGTGATTCAGTACCCGTACACCGAGGAGGTGGTCATACAAAAGAGCCAGGAGGAGTTGGATCGCATTGCGGAGAAGAAGAGGGAAAATGGTCGAAGACTACAGGAGCAGGCTGCTAAGATGCGCCTCGAGAAGCTCATGCAAAAGGAGAAGCAGCTTGACCGGTATAAGAAGATTCAAGAGAAGCTGCCTGACCTGAACAAGAAGGAAACCAAGCGTCTATTAGACGACAACGACCTCAAGGATGAAGTGGCGCTGGAGAGGATTATCAGAGATCTCGACAAGGCCGTACGGAAAGGCCGTATGAAGGACGTAGGAGGCGATGAGGAAGAGGCGGAGGTGCCTGTCTTTGACCTGCTCGATATTCCTGACGAGGAACTCGACGACGCCGGTATTAAAGCCAAGAAGCAGCAGAGGCTGGCGAAAGCTAACTACGATGCCCGCCAACGAGCAAAGGCTGAGAAGGAGGCCGAGAAGGCCAGGATAGCAGACGAGAAGCGAAAGGACGAAGAGCGTCGTGAGAACGACCTCGAGTCCTGGCTGCAGGAACGCCACCAAGCACGCGCCGACACTCTACAGAAGATGAAGGAAAAGGAGCGCCTGAAGCAGGACCTCGGCAACCGGAAATCCCTCGCTTCCCAGATGCGCATGAAGAACCTAGCCAACCTCGCCTCGGACAACCCAACCAAGAAGCGGCGGCGAGGCGGAGACGACGACACCTTCGGCGCCGATGACGAGGATTGGGGCGTGTACCGCGACATCGCCGACAACCCCTCGGACGACGAGGAGGAAGACCTCCTGGGCAAGCTCACGACCCTCGAGCAGGACCTCCTCCTCTATGACGACGACTTCAACTACGACGACACCTGGGAGGCCCAAGCCGACTGGAGCAAATCCCTCCTGCACGCCTGGTCGCGCGGACCCCGCCCCTTCAACCCGTCCTCGCAGGCCGAACTCAACCAGATCCACCTCAACGTTGAGCGCATCCGCGTCCCCGAGGTCCTCTTCCAACCTTCCATCGCCGGCGTCGACCAGGCCGGGCTCGTGGAGATCGCGGGGGACATCCTCAACCAGCGCCTCGGCGGCATGCCCAACCGCGACGACTTCCTCCGCGACATCTTCCTTACGGGCGGCAACACGCTCTTTAAAAACTTCGACGAGCGTCTCCGGAACGAGCTAAGGGCCCTGCTGCCTGCGGGGTCGCCGCTGGTTCTGCGCCCCGCGAAGGATGCTATTCTTGATGCGTGGAAGGGCGCGGCGAGGTGGGCGGGGACGTCGGCTTATAGGGGTGCTGCTGTGTCGAGACAGGAGTATGAGGAGAAGGGGTCTGAGTATTTCAAGGTATGGTTTTGATCAACTTCACCCCTGGACATTTTACATGTTCCTTTTTGCTAACTTTTTCTTCTCTCTTTAGGAGCACAACCTTGGCAATGCATTTGTATAGTAACCTTCAACACAGATAATGGAGAGAAACAGTCTTCAAAGGAAGGCAAAGGCTGAAAATATGCGCTGTTAAGGTTAGGTGGTTCTTTCTTTTCTTCGTCTTTCATGGAGATCGGGGTGCTTTTTCGGTGGATGGTGTTTGAAACGGAAATCGGAAGGAAGCAAAGCAATTATCTGTTCATCTTTTTTCGGGATTTGTTTAAAGTGTTTTGTTTGAGGTAGCATCTGGAGGGGAAAAGCAGTGATTGCCAGACGACAAACAACAAGTTAATGCAAACGTCTGGACATAGGCCATCCCTGTGATGAACATCTCCGAATGGACCAACATAGCAGATACCTTCACTCAACTTCACACTGTTATAGGAACAAGTAAACATTTTGGAAAGGGCGACTTTGCTGTCGAATCTCATAGTAAAATCTATCCCTCGCCCATATCCCATTCGAATCCGAATCCATCTCCAATGGGCCAATCTCAACGGGAACAGTACGATGATAAAAACGAGTTTCTTACATATGAGAAAAAGGGACGACGCAAGAAAGAAGAAAGCTGCGTTAAAAGAGAATCACAAGTTGACCGCCGGAAAGAAAACTCTCAATATCAATGCCATTTGAGAGGGGTACAAGAAAGAAGTTAAGAGCCTCATATTCTTTTTCCGAAAAACGCCTGGGACCTAAACTGGCTTCCTCGGAGTCTCGAGGACTGTAAACCACAACGCCTTTAAAAGAAAATAAAGAAAAAAGCAGACGGAGGCAAGGAAATCGTCGAATGTATGGGGAAAAAAAAAGGAAGGATAATTCCTATCGTGAATGACATAGTGCGCGACTCCTTTCAAAGCAGGTCGAAGAAATCGTCCGGCAAGGGAGGGTATACAGACTAGGCGAGACCGTCCACTTGCATCGATACTTGTCGGTCGATGTCCTCCTGGTCGTTCTGGTCATTCGGGACTTCCTGCTGCGGCTGCGGGCGATCACCCATGGGAGCCGGGGGTGTCATGACTGCCTGGGCAATGGCTGCGAGAGGCTCAGGCGCGGCAGCAGTCGTCTGCGGCTGGAGCTGGGCTTGCTGTTCGGGGGCGGCCGTTGGCTCGGGGTTCAGGTTGAGGCCTGGCGGGGGAGACGGGAATTTTGCTTGGGATTCCAGGAGCTCTGCTTGTAGCATAGACACGTATTCCCGGTAAAGGGCATTCTGAGACGAGAGATAGCGGTAGGCCTGCTCATATCGCGCAACCTCGCCAACGCGCTCCTCCAGTTTCTTGATGTACTCCTCCTTCCGTCGACGGAAAGCTCTCTATATCAGGCAGTTAGTAATTCGTCGCCTCTTAAAGAACTGGCTATCAAATTTACGTACCTGAGCTGCCCTGTTCTGGGCGGCGCGCTTGGATTGGGACAATTCTCTCTTACCCCGGCGGCTTCCAGCTTCTTCCTGGGGTTGGGGGATAGGAGGTGCTTGTTGAGGAGCAACGGCAACAGGGGCAGGGGCAGGGGCCAGCATCTGTTGATCGACGACCGGTGCGGGAGCGACGTCAGCTTGTGGCAGCGGCGGTAACGGTAGATTGCTGCTAGGAATCATATGCGCCGCTGGTGCTAGGTGGTTCGCCGTGGGCATTATGGCAGACGAAGGTCCACGAAGATCGGGATGAATGTAGTCCTCTTCCTTGGGCTGTGGCTGCGGCTGCTGTTGCTGAACATCGACGCCAGGGCGACCTTGTTGGCCTGCGACGGCGCCAATGTCGCCGTATGCATGGGGCGACAACTCTGCCTGGGCCTCAGGAGGACTCTGGTTATCTCCGCCAGTTGGTGAGGCCGTGGCGTGCGACCTTAGTAATTCAAGGCTGGCCTGCAGCGCAGCATCTGGGAGATCTAGCATCATGTTATGTCAGCACTGACGTCGATCGCGCTCCAGATTTATAAACGAGACCAAGATCGATGAGAGCTTTCTGAGCGGGGTGGAGAGTGCGCGAGAGAGAAACAAAAACAAAAAAAAAACCGCGACTACGCAGCGACCTTGACAAAGAGAGGCGGGTGAAACGAATGATTGAGGGGACTGGGGTGCGTCACTACAGGAGCATCGACAAAAACAAGACTCTCTTGAATCCGGGGAAGAATCAAGGCTTAGGATATCTTATCTGCGCTAGGTCAAGCGACTGCCGAGCTGATTGGGAATGGGTCGTCGCGAATGTTCGCAACCCGGCCAGTGCCACAAGTTCCTTCCGACTCACCCAAGGCACGATCCAGGCTCATGGTCGTCGGCGGAAGGAACGATGTGGAATGGAGATGAATAAGCAGATTGGTGAAGGGAGGAAGGCGCAGTGGATCTCCGCACCTGGGCGGAGGAGATCGTCGCATCCATCCCAGCGCTTTAGGGCAAAAAGTGCCGAGGGCGCATGAAGCGTGGTGTTGAGCCCTCGCGATATTTTTTTATCGACGGGGTCCTTCCATCATCCTCTTGCCGCGCCTCTCACCATTTGCGATGACATCGCATCGCGATTAATAAGACAAACGGGTGTAGCGGAAAACGCTCAGCTTAGGTGATGAACCCTTGCGGCGCAAAAAGTGTATGTAAGAGAGAGCTGGCGCATGAGATTCGCCAGCAAAAGCCCGAGAGAACCGACCGCGCTGGGATGATGACCAAGCAGTCGGTCGGCAGTCGAGATAGTAGAGGAATAGTGCAAAGAGGTTTGGATGTCGATGTCGCGAAGGGCAAAAGAGATCAAGGGAGGCATGCGCATTGGAATCCAGATAGAAAGCTTCACTTACCAGAAGGTGAAGTAGATGTGGCCATCGTTCGTGCTCGATGAATTCAATCTCGAAGCATTCACAGCGCGGGGTGCTTGAGCTGTTCGCGGATGGGTTTCTGAGTAAGCAGGGTGGAAATCGTAGAGGTGGGAGGAGGGAGGATATGAGAACATATGTCAGCCTAGTAGGGGGAGGGGGAATGGGATTAAGCTCGGGGGGGTGGGTGGGAAATGTGGTGAGAAATGACCGAGAAAATTCCAGTGGCTCGCTACCCGGAAACGATGGGAACCGACCTGTGCGAGGTTGGGGCGAGGATGTACTAACTACGTCAGACTAAAGGAAACATTTATGGGACAATAGGTACCTAGTACTTAAGACGCGAGGGGGTGACGCGAGCTAATCACGTACGTAATACTCCTTCCCAAAATTGCAGCATGATTTGTCATCCGGAACACACCAAATATTGACTTGATTGAGCCCAAACACCAAAAATCAAATTTGATATGACTCGTTTCACTATGCCGTCATTGTCCGCCTCACAACATGAAGTTATGTAATGCTACATTGGGCAACAAGACTGGATTGGTCAAAGCTTCTCACCTTTGCTTGTTCCTCCATCGGCCAAGTCTTGGGTACTTTATACTCTGCAAGGCACGTGAAAACAGGTGGTTGGGCACTGGAACTCGACTATGGCGGCAGACATGTTCTTAAATGAAACTTTGAAGAGTCCAGCATTTTTAGACGGCTTTGTGGGAAGACGCATATAGGAACTTGTAACCACTGGGTTTCTTGGAGGTCTCAATAAGGCTGAGCGCGAGTGAGAAGGTGGCCCCAGGGTTTGGTGATCATGAGGTCATTTAATGCTGTGCTCCCCTGCTGACTGACAACTGAGCTCTGAGCTTCTTCCCCAGCGCGAGGTATTCTTCTGGAGGATAACAAGGGCAGTACTTAGTTCCCTAGACTAGAGTGCTATAAGGGACGAGTTTGGATTCTTTTTTCTGAGCTTGGATGCCGGGGTCTTCTGGACTTCGTCTGCGATGGAAGTTCGATTTACTATAAAGAAGTCGCTTACGTAGCTCGAGTCGCGCCCTTGACGAACCAAAAAATCTCTTGGAGCAACCAACTCTCCACAGCGTACAGAGAGTAGTGTGTACAACATCCGCCACATGCATTCCCATCGAACCTCCATCCTAATAGCATCCCATCCCGCTGCCCCTCACCCCTCCTCCGCCTTTCCGTCCTCTTCCTCCTGTCGTCCGCCATGTTCAAAGCGCGTCCTCTCGTGGCTTCATTCCCCGCTAGAATCAGTCTGCCTCAAACCTCACGCCATCGACTCATGTCGAGCATAACCCCCAACTTCTCTCCCGGCTCTGACACAGCCGCCCTAAACTCTTCCTTGGAGCCGCTCATCTCGCGGTCCGCGAGTCGGTGGAGTCTGACCCCGAGCGGAGAGGGGATCGAGCGGTCCTTTAAGTTCAAGACTTTTGCTAAGACGTGGGTATGTCTCGCTCAACGCAAGGAACACTCTAGGCCATATTTTCTCGCCTCCTCCATCATGAAGTTTGTTTTATGCTCAATTTCTTGTAGGATTTTATGACAGCCGTCTCTCTTCAATGTAAACTACAAAACCACCATCCCGAATGGTCCAACGTAAGCTCCTCTTCCTCAAGATTACCTCCTCCAAAGTATCATCTCAGCTCCAGAACCTCATCGCAGCGTTAGGTCTTCAATACAACCTTCATCCGCTGGACCACTCACAATCCTAAGGGTCTTTCCGAAAAGGACATATCCTTGGCCGTGATCTGTGACGACCTGGCCAAGGCGTTCGGAGAGATACCGTCTGAGGGAGAGGCGTCATCCGGGACCCAGTCATCGGATCTGGTTGGCCGTGCCACTAGCTCTGCTGGAGAATGCTGTGCACCTAGGAAGTGAGGACTGGGGTATTTTGTCCATGTATGATAGATAAAAATAACACACCGGACTGCCATGTGGTGAGAGTGCGGTCGTTGCAGGTAATACTTTGCGCTTACACCATGCGTATACTATTTTGTTGTAACACTTACGAACTAGGAACCTCATTCTCTCTTTTGGACAACGGAACAAATAATCAGAACTTTTTTTTGTATTAACTCGTAATTATTAAAGTGGTCGTAACTATTAGAATCGCCCAGATTATGTGCAGGAATAACAGAAGCAAAAAAATGTATGTTCTCATGCCATTCGCAACGCCCAATTCGGTGATTTTCGGGTAGATCCTTCCCATGGATCCATCGCCATTCTCGTCACAATCGTTCTCCTCTTGATAAGGGTCAAGACCTGCGAGGGTCTAGCCGCCCTAACACGGTTTCGTCTCTAAACCATCCACAATGACATCTATTTACAGGCCGAACCCATTACCTCGCTACTTCAAGTATGCGAAGGGCGTTTTTCGGCATCTCGGTTTCCCAAAGGGGGTTAATGATTCGATCGGAATTCGATATCGAATTTACTGCTTCTTCTTGGCTTGGAACTCGGCGAGCTTCTTCTCTCGGCGGCGCTTGCGGGCCTCCTGAGTAGCCTCGGTGTCCAAGATCTTGTCCCACCACCTGAAGCTGGAAGCGTAGTTGCCAATGAACTTCTCGTGGTGGAGATCGTGGTGGTCGGCACCGGCCCAGAAGGGGAGGAAGTGCCTCAGGCTCCAAGGGAAGTCGTAACCGCTGTGGGCATCGACGGCCTGGATGAGACGGAGGAAAATCCACGCGTACATGGTGAAGAGGTGGAGGTCGTTGGTGAAGTAGACCCAGATGGCGGGCGAGCCGATGGTGCCGAGACCGAGAATCATGACTTCGATGGGCGACGCGTACTCGGCGGTGAGACCGAAGGGAGCCGAGTAGTAGTGGTGGAGCTTGTGGATGGCCTTATAGAGAGGGCCGTAGTGAAGCGACCTATGGGCGAAGTAGTGCCAGGTATCCTCCATGACGAAGAAGATGCAGATTTGGTAGGCCATCTTCCACATAGGGGGGAAAGGCACGCCATAGTCCATTCCGCACCAGGTCGCGACGGGATGGAAGAACCAGATCTGAGGGAGTTCGACGGTGAAGTGGCTGAAGAGGACAACGAGAGCGCAGTGAGCTTGTTCCTTCAGGCTGGGAGTTTTCAGCTATCACAAAAATCATGGTTAGCGCGATCGATTCTTTGGCGGAAAGACGGCACCATGCCATCTTTGAGAGCACAACGCGCGATATAAAACATACATTCTGAATCTTCCACTTATCGAAGTAGGGGATCATGCCAATGATGATCCAAGGGAGAGATCGGCCATAGTAGACAGCCTCATGCATGACGAAACTCAGAATACCCGTAGCAAGGGTGTCATTCTGCATCCAAAGATACCAAGCCTATACGAGAACGCGGCATATTAGCGCAAGTCCAATTGATGAAATTGAGAGCACCGAATCTCGAGGTGCCGGTAGAAGTGAGAAAACGTACAGCCCAAAGGCGCTCGGCGATGTTCAATTGGACATTGTACTTGGACACTTCGTCGTACACACCGAAGAGGGTCGTTTGCGTTTGGTTTAGATGTATTGTTGACGAATCGCTGTAAAAGACGGCCATTGTCAGTATTTCTTTTTGTTCGAATCGCTCCGAGACATGTCATGTCTTGTCAAGACTTACACGAGAAGATCCATCGCGACGGTTTCCGCGGGCAACCCGGGCGAAATTCAACAGAAAACAGGAGTAGAGATATTCAGGGATAAAAGACAAGAGTGAAGAGGAGACTCCCCAAAAAAAACAAGGCAAAAAAGAAAGGACAGACGCCTACTAATAGACTGAGGGGAGGGGAGAGACCGGAGAGGAGAGGAAAGAACGAGAATGAGTGGCGAATGTGAAGATGGAAAGGGCGATGGTGATTGAAAGAGACTCTGAAGTTGTTGGGGGCTCCCGAGATTTTATCAGATCGCAGGATACATTAGATGATGTATTAATTTTTTGTCGAACTTGGGGGCTTCATTCCAAAAGAAGTTGCGAAAAGGTAGTGTACATCACAATGTGAAGACCCCTGAATGAGCCGTAGTATTTGTTAGGGTCGATGGGAAGAATCAGGAGACTCGGGGTACTGGTACGAGATTTTCCTGTCTCCTGAGGGTGCTCGAATTAGAGGACTTTCGCGCCGCACCACCCTTCTGGAGCCCACTGCGAGTACGTACACTGCACAAAGAAGCTCGACGGTTCTTGTCGTTGACTGGTGCGTTGAACTGGTGGTGCCAGAATAAGTCGAGGTTTCCCTTCTGCTTCCCGGTTCCGGACCCACATCACGAACCCGAATACGAAATATTCACGGCTGCCAACTGCTGACAGCACTTGTCATACCCTCCCTTTCCAAGTCTTGTTGCCAAGAAGCCAAAAATCACTTCATATCGGGCTCATCGGCAAGAGGCCCACCCGCATCGACCGACGCCATACAAATTACGACAACGGATATTCTCTGCATGTGAGGCAGGCAGACACCAAACACTTTTGCCAATTGCGCTCTTAGTGGAAACAAAACTGCCCAGTTTCTTAGATTGGTCTCACGGAACCCATTGATACTTTTACCCACCGCCTTTCTTGTGGAATCTGGTCTAGACAAACCCGCATATCCGTTACGACCCTTGCTTTGCCTGCCTGTAAGGGAAAGAACCGCAACCCATCTCCCCATATTCCCCTACCCTCGTCGCTTTTTTTCCCTCCCATTCCCGCTGGGACCTATCATCTATTCGTCAATTCCCAACTTTTTTATTTTTTAACCTCTCCTTCTTCGGATGCCTATCTGCCGGCTCGAGCAATGGGTCCCTCGAATTCGGGTGCCTAGCGCCCCACTACGCAGGTCAACCAACGACACAATCTTCCCCCCCATCCCTAACCAATGGCGTGAAGCGCAGCGTATCTCCTCTTCCGTCGTCTGCCGATTCTCAACCTCGACCGTGCGATCTGGGAACAAGCCTCGCCGAACTCCTAGATCCACCAACGGGACCTCAGCCTCGAGCTCCATCTTTGATCAGCTCTTTCCCTCCGGTGAAGTTCCGGGTGTGACGCCCCGCACTACCAGGATCGGTCTGGGTCCTGGTCCTTCGGCCAATGCAAAATCCCGAGATTATCTGGTCAGCAGTAATGCCGCCACCGGGAAGGATGTATCCGTGGTTGAGGATATCACGTCTGTAAATGAGGGGGATCATGACGTGAATGAAAACCTCGCGGCCCCTGCGGCCAACGAGCCTGCCGTGCTCATCATCAGGAATGGGAGCAGGTCAACCCTACCAAGTGACTTCTATCGTGTTGCGCCGAGGAGCGCGCACCTCGATGGCCGTGCTTGGTCTACGATGCAAGGTTCGTTTCACTCTTCCCATGTGAAGTTATTTCTTTCCTTAACACGAGATAAATAGCCATTCAAGCACGGCACCCCGACACGAAGGAGCCATTGGACAAGTATCTCCTTCACTTCTCCTCCGTGGTAGAAGCCGTCGCTTACAAGCACGAACTTGAGCGACTCGTCGCATCCGAAGTCACGCCCGAGGAGAAGGTGCGCATGACTCTCGCGCCACCAGATGCCTCGCTGATGACCGTGGAGCTCGTCCAGGGAGCCAATGCCGTCCAGCAAATCGCCGGCTCTCGCCATTCCAAAGACGTCCTTCGCCATGGCCTTGACACGAGGAATATCGTCTTCGTCAAGCTGGATGGCCACCAATTGACCCTGAAGGAGCTCAAGGCGCTAATCGGAGCTGATGGCGAGCGTCGCAACTTGCCGTGGAAACTGAGCTCGTCTTGGGGTAGAGGCGGCATTGCGGTAACCCTAAAGGGCGAGGTACCACGTGTTGTACCACCACCACCTGTAGCAGATGCAGCCGGGGCGGGACCTGCCGTGGCGTCTGCAAGTGACGAGGCCGCTGCGCAGGCCGTGGAACCTTGGAAGGAGAAGCACCGGGAGGACCACTTCTCAAGATTCTTTCTCTCTTTCCACACCGTACATGACGCGCGAAGGTTTATCCGCTCCTGGCATAGACGTAGGCTTAACGTCAAGGATGACGAGTCTCGTGTAAGCGTAATGAACGCTTCGTTGATATGGTAGTTATTTTGTCATTACGAGATACCCCTAGACAAAAGTTAAATAGATAATAGACGATTGATATATCACAGAACTCTTCGCTCGATGCGCAGTGGGAAGAAGGATACCGTGATAAAAGTCAAGATAAAACAACGACTGGAATGTCTGTATTAAACCCAGATTGAATACCAAACTCCAAACCAGACAATCATCTCTCTAAATAAAAAAACTAACAAACCAAGCTGCCGGTAAAGAGGTAAAGGATCCAGTGAAGAGTCCATGGTAAAAGCGACTTTGGGGGGAGGAAAACAAAAGTTGAAGCCGAATCACAAGCACACGACATGAAACTCCGTTTCTCTTCCGTAGTTTTTTTTTTTTCCCTCTTTCAGACATTTGTTGCCTCCCTCGAAAACCTGTGTCTCAAAAAAGGAAAAAAGGGCGTATCAAGCATCTATCTCATTCTTTCGCGTATCGCCGTACGTTTGCTGTCTTCGGTACAATCGGTGCCGGGAAACTAAAATCCGGGTAAGGAGGTGGACGAGAACTTGTGGTGATGTATGTTGTGTGTGTGTATACGTGGACCGCGGTGTGCATGACTAGGGGGGCTGAACAACGGACGAGTTTATCGGAAACAGGCAGGGCGCAGGGCGCGAAATGATTAATCGAAGCACCGTATATTCCCTTCGTCTAGCAGCACTTTCCACCCAAGCCACCGGCTCCCTTCTCCGCAACGTTGACCGCAGCGTTCGGTTGCTCGTTCTTGGCGCTGTCCACGAGTCGCTTCTTGATATCGGCGGCGAGGCTGTAGAAAGCCTTGTCGATGTTGATGTTGTTCTTGGCGGAGACCTCTAGGAAGGGGATACCGAGTTCGTCGGCGAGGGCCTGGCCTTGTTCTGTCGATACGACACGCTTCTCTTCCCAGTCACATTTGTTGCCGATCAGAATCTTGTTGACGCCCTCGCTAGCGTGTTGTTCTACGTTGGAGAACCAAGTCCGGATGTCTAGAAGTGGAGAATAAAAATGTCAGATTCGCATGCATCGCCTTGCGCATGAGGACCTGACCCGTCGCGAGAGTCCGTGCCGTGCGCCGTAACCCTAGAGGAATTAAGAAAAATAACAGGTAGCATCCGTGACTTACTGTTGAAGGACCGCTCGTCGGTGACATCATAGACAAGCAAAATACCCATGGCACCTCGGTAGTACGCTGTCGTGATGGTCCGGAAGCGTTCTTGGCCGGCGGTATCCCAAATCTGAAGCTTCACCCTCTTTCCGTCAAGTTCGATGGTGCGGATCTTAAAATCGATACCAATCGTCGTAATGAACGAAGGGGTGAAGGAGTCTTCGCTAAATCTGAGGAGGCAGCATGACTTTCCTACACCGGAATCGCCGATAAGGAGAAGTTTGATCTAGGAAAAAGAAAACGAAAAAAGCAGTGTTAATATCTGGTCCCAACAAAACCCGCCCGTACTCTAGCTGGTAAACGCGTCCCACGAGGGGATAAATGCTACGGGAGAAGGGAGGGAGGCGAGTAGGGAGAGACGTACGAGGAAGTCGTAGTTCCGAGTGTTGCTCGACATCTCGATCGGCTGCGATGGGATTCGCTAGTTTAACTTGGTTCGGATTGTCAGCTCAGCAATGTCGAGGTATGATGGAAGTTGGAGGTTTGGAGTCGGTGGGCAGAATGCGGGTGCCTGGCTGGTGGTGAAGAGGCGAAAGGGGGGAGAAGTCGATCGAGGCTATCCGGAATTGCAACGTACTCTCTGGTTAAGGCAAGGACGGATTTTGTCGGGCGTTGAGCGAATTGGGCCACACAAGGATAGGATGGAGTGGCGAGTTGTTGTGTCGTCGGAGATGGTTGAGCAGTCGTCGCTCAAGGACGCTCAATCGAAGCAGCGGCTGGTCGTCTGCAGCAGCGATGCAAGCTGTCTTTTTCCTGGGGCGTGGAATGGATCTCGATGCGAGTATTCGGCAATGGCAGCGAAGTCGCAGAGGAAACGGCTTCAGTGGTCAAGTGGTGACGGTCCCCACCCTTGATCAATGATTGATTTGATGATGTTTCGTTAGGCCCTCAGTCTAGCGCAGATTAGACTAGCACTCTAGCACTATCGTGGTGGGGATCCTCGAGAGGCGGTCCTGGCGACAGTGGATATGGGGAGACCAGTTGTTGCGAGGCCTTGTGTTTCAGGGAAGGGCTCGAACGGCGAGGTTGAAATATTGAAAGACAGTCTTGAGGATAAGCCACCTTTGACGATTTCCAGGATTTTGTATGGAAGACTTGGATTTGATGGCAACGGACGAGGATTAAATCCGGAGCGGACACCGTTATGTCATACACGTGCAGACAGCCTCAATTGTTGGCCAACTTGGGACTCGGATCAATAAGTTTGGTGGGAAATTGGAATTGATCAGTGGACCAGGCACCTGGAACATTGGGATCTCTTAGGCGGCTGGCGGGGTGCATATGCATCGTAGCGCAGTGGCAATTACTTCGTACAATCGTGGTGCAGGCGTTGGCCGTTGTGATCAGTAGCCAGCTTGGGGCTCTGACAGCACAGCTGCAGCAGTGCAACAGTGACTGCTTGTTCAGTGCAGTGACCTTTCTAGTTTATGTAACGCTCCCTGCCATCAGCGGTCAGTGGAAACTCAAACTCCGCCAACTCAATTCCTCATTGCTCCACGACAACAGGTACCTTTCCATCCAGACGTCATTCCCATTTCACTAAACAAGAAACTGGCCACATGCTCTTGTTCCCTTGTTCCGTATATATATTTGTATAAGACGAGATTGGCGAGTATAGTCTGGTTACGATATCTGCCGGAAGACTGGACCGTTTATTGTTGGTTCCGTTCTAGTTTCTAGCATCACATAAGCCATCGACAGTACGGAGTAACTACCAGCTGCCCGCCGGGGCCAAAGTGGATCTTGGATATTCCATATCATTCAAACTACCATTCCGTATTTTCACCTTCACCTCACCACTCTGTCTGTCCCTGATCCCCTCAGTTTCGGCTGCTTGGTGATGGTCTTTCACGACATGATGAGAATACCTCTCTGCATCTAATTTTAATTCCATATCCTTCTTGAATGTGTGCCTAGACCATCTGTGGAGCTAGGCAATTTTTGCCTGCTGGCTGGGTCACCCGCTCTTTTCCGAATAGACGAGGTGTAATCGCGTGTTTTTATCCTCAGCTCCAGCTACTTCAAGTATCAAGACACTCGCTCACCTTCATGCCATTCCTCGTGGAGCGGCGCAATCCATCACCATGTCCGTGATAGGCGAGTAAGTAATTGATCCAGTTCTCTCATGGGTGGTGGTATTATATTGTTGGGGAGATTGGTTTTTCGCAGCTTGCTGACCCCCTCTTACAGCCGTGTCTGGGCCATCAACACACAGCTCAACTCCATATCGAGAGACCATGACCTGTTCGTCGTCACCGAAGATGAACAGGTCTCTCTCCAGGAGCAGGGCGTGTTGGTTGCCACGGCACTCGAGTCGCCTCGAGTAGCCGAATTGGTCCGGATCTTCAAGGCGCTTTCAACGCCTTCATCATCTGACCCTCTCTTACCTACATGGAGGATCGAGCAGCTTCTCATACAATCTCAACTTGCTATGCATCATGACACCTTCAAATTCACTCCGGGAGCTGTTGACGGCGAGCTACCAAATCCATTTGAGACTGAAATCGAGTGGCTCCTTCTTGCGAAGGCTGCAATGCAGATTTACGGTGCTATTCTGCAGACTCTGATTGACCAGAACATCTCGCTCGAGGACCACCTGTGGTATTGGGACGACATATCACGCTCATATAGGCTTGGTTTCCTCCTTTGGCTACAAAAATCTCCGCTCCAGCTGTGGAGCTTCACGAGAGATGTATATTATGAGAGCACCCATCGTATACGCTCCATGTATTCCCCGGAACTTAAACCCGAAGACGAGCTCGACGAAGAGCATGTGGCCGTGAGTCGAAAGGACTCTATCAAGTGCATGTCCATGTCGGATCGATGGAGGAAGTTTTACCACATCGTACGAACAACGGTCCAAGATAGGTCTCTCGTTAACATCCAAGACCGCATCTTATCACCGATCGCACTATGTCAAGCAGAGGCACGGGAAAAAGCATACCAGATCCGTCGCTTGAAGGAGAATATCGCTTGTGGAGTCGGCGCGCTAGTTCACGAAGGTCTCGATTTCAACAGGGGAGAATGGAAGGATGTGCTCGAACGAAGCGTTTCACTCATGGAGACGGTCATGGTCCAGACGGCAAACATTGACGGCACAGTATCTGATTTCGAAGAGGGAATCTTCCGTTTTGTCGACAATGACCCGGAGCTCTTAAATCAGCTTGATGAGGAACAAGATTCTCCACCCCGCCGGCTTGCGAACCGACTGCTCACGATTTTGCAACATCGACTACCTCGCCAGGCCGCCGATACCAGGGCTGTAATTAAGACCCACGGGCGTCCATCGATCTGGGTCAGGTATTGGCTCCCGGCTACTATCGGTCTCCTCTCGTCGAGTATGATCCTTCGCTTCCTTACTAACCGGAAGGCGGACATCATCCAAGCGATTGCGGACCTTGGCCTAACCGTTAGGGACTTCTGGAGCAACTGGGTTATTGACCCCGCACGGAAGATTATCAAGACCATTCGACACGACGAGAATCGAGAGCTTACGCTCATGAGTCGCGACAGCCTCAGGGCAGACCTCGAGAGCCTAGAGCGCATGGTTGTCGATTTTGCCGTCGATAAGCCCCATTTCGCCACCGCAGATGGCTCGGCGGTGGCTCTAACGGACGCTCAGGTGGCTGACATCCGCTCTCGGGTCGTCCACGGAGACGTGACACCTGTTCTCAAGGCCTACGAGAAGGATCTTAGGAAGCCCTTCATCGGCGCCGTGAAGGGGGACCTCGTGCGATCTCTTCTTATCCAGGTCCAGAAGAGCAAGGTCGACATGGAAGTTGCCCTCGGCGGAATCGACGCCCTCCTCAAGAGCCAGGAACTAGTCTTCGGCTTCGTCTCCCTCACCCCCGGGATCCTCATCTCCGTCGGCGTCTACCAGTACATCCGAGGCGTAATGTCTGGAAGGGTAGGCTTGCGCCAGCGCGACAGGACCTCCAAGACCATGCGGGCCGTGCGCACGATAAACCGGATGCTCGCCAAGGCGGATCTGACGCCGGAGAAGACTATGACGTACGAGCAGATAGGGAACCTCCTCTGCCAGGTTCATATCCTTCGGAACATTGTGCCGCAGACTATGCCGCAGGACACTAGGAAGGACTTCCTCATCGACCTTGATGAGTTGGTTAACTTGCGGGTCGTTCCGTTCCAGAAGAAGACGATGGAGGATATCGTGTTGACCTACGCGAAGTGGCTGCTGTGAAGTCGCCGAGCAGCCGAATCAATGTATTTGTGTGTACGATTCAAATATTCTACGCTTCTTGTATCGGATAGCGGATGGTAGCATAGATAGTATCATAGATACTAAAGGGGTACTTGTTTTCATGCGTCAAGAAAAGAAATGCCAGAATAATATCATTTTTTTTTCTTGCAAGCTTGGCAAGCAGGATTAAGCGGGGGTAACATAGAAGAAGAAATACATGGGTCCCCGAGGTATTATGATAAGTCGTTCACTTTCTACCCAACGTCTATCATATCTATCATCATATCGTTCCAACTCCTAGGACTTAAAGTTATGAGACGGCCTCCACTCCGTATACCTCCTCAAAACTTCCGGAGTCACAGACGGCCCTCTCAAACCAATAGCCTTAACCAAATGCTCCATCCCAATAACAGCGCCCTCCGTCTCCCCTCCCCTCTCCGTAAACACAACATGACCCGCCTCGTTAACCAAGCCTCTAATATCCGCGCCAGTATACCCATCCGTAATGACAGCCAACTCCGCCAAATCCACATCCTCAGCAACGGGCACCTTGGCAGCATAAATCCCAAAAATCTCCTCCCTTTCCTTGACGTCCGGCGGACCCACGAACAAATACCTATCCAACCGTCCCGATCTCAAAAGCGCCGGCTCGATGCTCTCGGGACTATTCGTGGCCGCCAAGACGACGACGTCCTCGAGCTTTTCGAAGCCGTCCAGCTCCGTCAACAGGGCTCCCAGGACACCTACACCCACACCACCCGCTCCGCCGTTACCTTTGGAAGATCCTCCTCCGCGGCGCGGCGTGAGGCCCATCGTGTCGAGCTCGTCGAAGAAGATGATGGCAGGGGCTGACGCGGCGGCGCGCTGGAAGAGACGCCGGATGTTGCGTTCTGTTTCGCCGACATATTGGTTGAGCAGCTCGGGGCCCTTGACGGAGAAGAAGTTGAAGCCGGATTCGGTGGCGAGGGCTTGGGCGCAGTAGGTTTTGGCGCAGCCGGGGGGCCCGTACATGAGGATGCCTTTGGGGGGTTGGAGGCAGAGGGGGGATTGGCCCTTGGGGGACGTCAGTAAAACCAGGAAAGCATTTTGTGCATACGAAACCAGTTTAAAAGCAGACGATGGTGGAACTCACGAGGACTTCTCGTATCATTCTCTGTAGCTCGTTCTTGACCTTCTGCTGCCCTCCGATATCCCTCCAGTGAACGGTAGGCGGCCGCAGGTTAATATCGTGCAACGAGCTCGGCGTCGTCCTCGCCAAAGCGCTCTCCAAATCCTTCCTCGTACAGGACAAAGGCGTCTCCGCATCCTTCAGCCCGCTCTTAATCTCGCGCCTCAGCCGCCCCACGGCAGTGTCGACGGCCGTGGAAGCCAACCTCTCCAGATCCTCGGGGTTAAAAGCGTACGTCCTCTTCGCCACGTCCAAGAGGATTTCCTCCTTTGCGTCCTCGGGAAGAGGCACGTTGAAAGACTTGAGAATCTCGACCTTGCTCGGCACATCGGGGATAGGCAGCGCAATCCCCTTAACGAACCTCTTCAACCTCCTCAGCTCGTGCGGCAGCGAAAAGTAATCCTTACACGTAGCCACGACGGCGACAGACGCGCGCCCCGCCTCAGCAGCGTCGCTCGCGAACTTGTCCAAACCTGAGGTCAATATCCCCACTAGCTGCGGCACGGACCTCTGTGCCGTCTCGAGGATGTCGTCGAGGTCGTCAATGAGCACCACGCTGGGCTGGTCGAGTTCGGCCTGCACGAGAATCCCGCTCATGGCGCTCGGGGGGGTTCCTTTTTGCGCGCGGATGACTTTGAATTTGCCCTCGCAGGCGCTGGCGATCTTGTCTAGCACAAAGGTCTTGCCCGTTCCACGGCCGCCATGGATGGCGATTGCGCAGGATCGCCAGCGGGCGTCGAGGGACGTTAGGGCGGGGAGGGAGGACTGCAGGTCTGCGAAGAAGTCGTTGAGGAGTTTCATCTGGCGCCCGAGGCCTGGTACGTTTGAGACGACTAGCTCGCGGCTACCCGCTGCTATTTGTGCATCGGAGCCTGTAGTGATGGCGGCGTGGGAAATCTCCACGGTCGTAGCCAGCTCGATTCGGGCGAGGTTATCTGTCCGTGAGTTGACCGAGATGACCCTGAACTGACGAGCAGTCGTGACAAGCTTGAGCTCGAATACTGCCCCAGGGTATACATACACAGCCCTTTTCGCTTGAAGGCGCAGAAGGTAAAAAGTGTCAGCTTCACCAATCGGCAAGAAAAACAAGAGAAGACAAGAGGGGGAGAAAAGAGCCTACTACTTACTCAAAAACTCTCTTATCCCCAACTCCCAAAGCGTCCTCTCCCACCCCCTCAACCCCAAATCCACCCCTTCACACTGCTCCCCCGTAACATCCTCCACAACTACCCTCTCCGCCGCCTTCTCCGTCGCCACACTCCTATTCGCCGTAATCCTCACCAAGTCCCCCGTATGGAACCCCACTGCCTCCATAAACACCCTCGTCATCTTCACCACATCCCCCTTCATATCCTGCGCAGACGGCATCACAGTCGCCTGCCTAACCAGCGGCGTGGTCGCAGTTACCGCAGCATCACCACTGTTCGGCGTCGCGACCCCGCTGCCTCCGGAGACTTCGCCATCCTGGAGTCTTTCCACGCGCACATGCACTACTGCGGCGGGTGCACCGTACGCGCGCTCGAGAGCCTCGAAACTGGCGCGGTTGACGAACAAGACGGGAGGCTTGCGGAGGTCCGGGCGGTCTTCGGGCTTGCCAGTCTTGGTTGGCCGGTCGAAGGGCCGGATTCGGCACTCGACTGACATGGTCTGGCAGATGGCTCTACGGGGCACCAGACTAAGTTCCCCAGTAAATTTATATCGCGGTTTCCAGAGCTGGGTTCTATACGGATGCCTTGAGGACTGTAGCTGAATGCCACGGCTTTGGGCTTATGCTGGAGTTGAGCCTGCTGCTGGTGTTGTTCAAAGTTTAAGAGTTTGGTTTGGTGCGGTGAATTTTGGGTGCGACGAAATTCTTGGTGGGATTGAAAAAAATAATGGTACAAAAAAATTTCAATTATTCTTCACATTGAACTTTAGGACAAACCTTCAACACGGCGACTGTGAGCACAACTTGTAGCAACTCTACAACACTTACAGCTTCAGCCTTCCGCGGAGTATTCGATTATCGTGAGGGCTCTTCTCTGTGACTGACACATAAAGAGCCGTTCTCGTTGTCTCACTTTGCTCGATGCCGATCAAGTTAATCAATCCACTTACATGACTCGAAAACCAGAAACTTCGGCTGGGGTCATTGCAAGTCGATCGTTCATAAATAACATGCTTGATTCATGCAACTGGGCCCGAGAAGCAGCTCTCTCAATGGGTATCATCATCGCCACAAAGCCACCATGAGGCCTTCACGGTATCCAGCTTTTCACAATCATCATCCGCACTTCGCTTCGATCCAAGTCCGACTCCTTTAAATGGGTATAAAGATTCATCTCGCCTCGCTAGATAGCCTTATCTGCCACTAGAAGACCGGGGAAACAAAAAAAGACCAAAAAAAGACATCATATCTACACCATAACTCTTACAAGGCATGACCGGGCTTAGGGCTAACTCATCACCAAGGCCAGTCTGCATGCCAGTCCGCTTCATCGAAACAAAAACAAAGGGGGCAGACTGACCATATCCCTCAGCCTTTCCGCTTTTTTTTTTCTTCTTGGTAAACCCCCCTGCTCCTTGCCCTGCCATATTCTCATGAGGTTTCCTCGGCAATCATGCCGTCGGTGCTTGGGAAAACAAGGGAGGATTTTGCCCAAAAGCCATAACGCACAATGAGTGGAAAGGAAAACGAAAAACAATAGAGAAAGCAAGCAGAGTGAACCTCCCTTGTTGCGCCCCAAACACCACCATCCAAGTCCGAAACCCCGTCCCTACGCATTATCCCGCCGATGATGTCCAGCAGGAAAGACCGAGAAATGCATTCCTCTTCCTTGTTTCGTCTTTCGTGGCACCTCATGTTTTTTTCCCCTTTCTTCTTAAAAACCTTCCACATCTCACACAGGCTGCTCATCACGAGTCTTCGCTTGATGATCGAAGCCCCGCACCTGTCGATGAGATGCTAATGGAAATTTTAGGACTCCCGCTCGTACTGTTAGTGAAGCTTTGTTTTCTCTTTAGGATGGATTGTGTTGAGGAGTTCGTCGACATCGACTTGCTGTTTCGCCGTTTATTCTGCATCAGCTTTCCGAGCTCGTCATCGTCGTCATCTTCTTCGCGGCGTCGCTTTTGAGGCGGTGCCGAAGTAGTCGACGTATCGGATACAGCCTCGCTCACGACGGAGCCAGCATCTGACACGCCATCCACGTCAGCCAGATCGTCGGTCGCTACCGCCATCTTATCAGGGCCATCCACGGACGCGTCCTGCTTCTTCGTGGCTGCCTCCGCATCGTTCACTAAAGCAAGTTCGCCGTCTTTGATGATCGAGGTCGATGGCGTCGCAGCGTCGGCTGAGACCGCGCCGCTTGCAGCATCGCCTTCCTCCATCTCCTCTTCGTCCCCGTCGGAAAGGTAATCGACTAGTCTCGTGGATGGCGAGGTGCCATTAGCAATGGGAGCCTTTGCCTGCGCATTGACCGTCGGTTGCTGCTCTTCCTCGTCGTCTTCGTTCCAGTACGCTTCTTCGGTCGGATCGACCTGGAGTTGCTCCATCATCCTGGCGTGCGCTGGCGGCCGACGCGTCACGTCCTCCTCCGCATCCAAAAGGAAATCGCTGCCCGTCGTGAAGCCTTGCGTTTGATCGTAACGGATAATCATATCGCGGAACGTTTCTAGGCTGCTGAGTGTGACAAGTTGTGGCCGGTAATTCTGAACCAGGTGCTTGACAAGATCCTTCATGCTTTCCTTCTTAATGAACTCAAAGAACTCTATGCAGGCTGAACCTAGGAGATTGTCTCGAGGCATAACGCCGATTAAGATATCGAGGATGGGACCGAAGACATCTGTGTCGATGAGATGCTTTACGTAGAACACATCTTGGAGGCCTAAGAGCTGGCGGAAAAACCGGATCGCAACTACAAGTGTGGGTGGTTAGAGGTTTGGCAAATAACACACACTAATATAGCACAATCCGAGACTCACCTAGCTTGAGATACTTCTCTTCGGTTTGAAGTAGCTGCAAGATTCGCAGTGAAATCTTCCTCTGAAGCACGAAACTCTTGCTGCGATGGTAATGCTGGCGGATGAAAAAGCAGAGTATCTCGATAAGGTATGAAAACATGGATGCCTGTTATGTTGTGAAGGAAAGCTTGGTCTTATTTTCGAGGTCGAGAAGGGGCTTGAATAGTTTTGTTGCCGAAGTCTCGTAGAAGCGTTCCAAGAAGAGCTCCTGCTGAGGATTGTGATCTATCGTCCGCCGGCCAGCGCCAGCGAAATCTCCCGTGGCTCTTGAGATGTTATCCTGAACCTGAGTCACTGGCATGCCGTCCAAGAGAACCTTCAACGCGTCTGATATCTGGGACTTCACACCCAAGTCAACCTCAACCAGCAATAGCTCAATTAACGAGTCCGTTAAAGGTGGATGACCGTCGCCAAGTTGTCGATATATCGTCGCTCGGATCATCTGTGGATCGTGATCGATTAGGGAGACTAGGATGTCAGTCGCGCCAACTCTTACGCCCACGTCCGGGTGACGCAGGCCGAAGTTGATGATTTGGAGGAGACCATGGGCGAGGAAGTTGTTATACAAAGCCTGACGAGCGGGTGGCTGGAGGTTCTTAGCTATCGTGCAACACTGCTGGATGAACAGGACGGCGTCCTTCTTTTGCTTCGGGTCCTGGTTCGGCGACTTGAAGATTCCAAAGAGTTCATTGAGAAATATAGCGTTCCCTTGGAGGTGTTGGACGATCTCGACCTGGTTGAAGAAGATGAGAGAGTTAAGAACGGAAAAGGTAGGGTCGTCGAGAATGCGCGCCAGTACGACATCTTTCAGGTACTGAAGCCGGTAGGTCTGGTGGATCTTGTGGCGAATATGTTCGTCTTCGATAGGAACGACCTCCTTGAAGCGGCCCTGACCATTCAACCACGCGCGATGGTTCGCCTTGTGGTTCGGGAAATCTGGGTCGTACTCGAGAGCGCCGACAACCGCATCGACACATTCGTCGGAGACCACATGCTCGATAAGTGCCGGGTCGTTCAATAGGATAACCGTCTTCATGATGTTGCAGAGTCGATGGAGGTCTGGTAGGCTTTCGAAGTCTTCGGACGTCTCGACAAGGGGTATCATCTTGCGGATGTAGTCCTCCTTAAGGATGTACTTCGCTAGGGCGTCCCTACCTGCACCTGTTGAACTCACTATCCTTATCTTCGTTTCGATCTCGCTGAGATTGCCTAGCTCGACTGGGGGGAGGGAAACCGTCGTAGCTAGATCCATAGTAAGGTCGTCAGACAAATTGTCGTCTTTTCGAGCACGTCAGTACGTTGCGCAACCTTCAAACTATTCAGATTCTGGAACGGTAGGACACAAACCTGCGGCGCCGAGCCCATTTTGGGTCGATTGTTGGACACTGTTCACGAATTTCCTATTACGCGTTATCCGTTAGAAGACCCATTCGTTTCCTCATAGCAACCATGCCTCGTCGGATATATAGGCTATCGAAATAAGGACACAAACCATATCATGGCGCAGCCCTCTGGTTCCTGGAAACTGAGGGCCATGTCGAGACCGCTGTTCGGTTCTGTCCAAACGATGAGGGTATCTGAATTACGGTTAGCCTCAGTGATGTAATCTCTGAGAGGCCAGCAGGAACGAGATTGAAGGGGGGAATAAAACAGAATAGAAGAGGATAAACATACCTCTTTGCTTCTGGAATCCATCTTCCCTGCATATACTTGTATCGAGGAGTAGGCGGTCCGGTTCATCTTCAGACTCAACGATTACCCGAGCATCGCGACACTGGCCATCGTCGGACTATTAATTGTTAGAGTGACCCGAATCTCCAAATAGATGGTAAAAGATCTAATGCTGTCTCGCATGTGTATCCGGTAATTTTGGGAAGTCGGAAAAGCGTTCGCAGGTTGACCACGGGACGCGCTGGATTTCCTTCGCCGCTGCCTAAGATAACGAATTCGACTACTCACCTGCGTAAAGGCAGCCGTACAGAAGCCAGTGCCTCTATCGAACCAGTCATTATTGCGCAGTTCATAGACCTTGACGCGCCTCTTATCCTTCGCCTGATGAGGCACGTGTTGTGCCATCATCAACGGCTCGGCGTCCACTTCTCGGTCGACGTCGACGTGGTGCTGGAGAGTCAGAGGCGTGCGGTGATCGCGAATCGGGAAAGGGGGCGGGTCGGGAGTCGCAGCGTTCGCTCAATCGATGCGCGAGGTAAATAAATGTATCGACGATAATTTCAAAATGGGTCGCGGAGTTGTTGAGGAGGATTTGTTTTCGGGCGGGCACGATAGGAGCGGTGGGAAAAGGAAGGTGACGTATGGTCCAAGGTCGCGTTACCGGTCGGGAGGAGAATTCTGTTCAGGAAATCGGACCAACCTCGCCAGGTTTGATGGCGTTATCGGTTGCCGAAAGGACTGGAGGAGCGCATAAGTGACGATAGAGACTACCGCGTTCCCTGCGATATCGATAGATGTCCTCGTGCGCAAAGCGCGACAGTGTTTTTTCTGGCCCTGTTTTCTTATTTTTTTTGCTTTGTCTGGGGGTGGATGTCGAGATCGGACTAGAGCGGGACTTTCTTTTTTGGGGGGGGTGGTGATGAGGCTGTCACAAAAGTCGGCGCTCGCTGCGGCAGTGGCGACAGCAGACAAGCTGGGATTTGGGGGGACCTGCGGAAAAAGCCACTGTGATGTGCCAAGCAAAACTCACCAGTTTTCCTTCTCCATATTATTGCTCCATTGAACCTAGGCTGGGCGCAACGGGGGACTCAGTTGATAAGGTGACACGTGACTAAAAGTTACCGGGGCCTGTCCCTGGTCTGTGCCATCTCGGCTTTCCCAGTTCCTAGACGATTCTTGCCTCTTTTGAAATCTTATGTAATCGGATTCCAAAGTGGGAAGCTGGGCGAGTGGGGGATCCTTCAAAGTGGAAGACGGAGTGGACCAAAAGCTGGGGAGTTCCTAGTCTTGAAGCACCCTAATTGAGTGTAAAATATCAATCCAGGGTGGGCGATTGATATTCATCAATGATGAGCGGCCGCAGCCGTACAGAACGAGGATCAGTGCATCAACACCTTGGCCGACCGTAGCCTTCACTTCGAAGTTCGATGTATACAAAGTGTGTTATAGATTTTAGATTACCAGTTTCTTTAAGATGCATGTCTGAACCCCCCACACTATGCCAGTTTCTGTGAAGGCGGTCAAGTGGGGGAAACTATAATAAGACCCGAAAATCGTTGGGCTGCAACTGAAGTTTAAACCTCTTCTGGGTTAATTTGATCAGAGCAACATTGATCCTTTTCCACCCCATTTCATCGAATCGATGCCAGTGTCCTTGATTGTGTGCCACTTCTCGGCTCTTTAGCTTCCGAGACAATCTAATACGGCACTGCCTTTGCACACTACTACATTCAATGATTGACCCTTTGGGGCCGCCGTCTCCAGTGATCCACCACCCAGCCACCGCTCTGTCGTATAAGAGTCCCCGAAGTATTAATTGGTGTACCGTATCACTATTGACACTGGGCCTCAAGCGACGTCCACGAGAGAAAACTTCTAGAAGAGCGGCACACAAACGCTTCAGTTCTTCGGGCGGAAACAGCAGGGTGGCGAGAATGGCGAGAATTGATTGATATTTTGGGCAGCAGGGTTGCAGTGTGTCGAGGGTGACGAGTCTTGCCAGGCCTTGACGCATGCAACTCTGCAGCGACGAAATTTCCGATCCAAATGGTTGGGTTACTGCCAGGCTATTGATCCCTCGGTCCCTCGGTTATCAAGAAAGACCCCTCATTCCCAAAATAAAATAACCTCCCGCCCGCTACGGAGAAGGGTTCTTGACAGCGCACCAGGATCACAAAGAGACAGACGATGAGCTCACCGCAGTTATTTTTGATGCCCTTCGTTATGGGTGGACTCCGCTAAAACACGGGAAGACTACTGTCAAAAAATCGTCGGGACAGGGATCAGGTCCAGCTCAAGAGTTTGAATTCTTGGGATTTTGGATTTCTAGAACCCCGGGACACCAGTGCTTCCTCCGTTTACAGGGACAAGGTCGCTTGGTACAGCACGTGGGATTGGCAGAGGCATTCGAATCACAACGCTCATTGGAGCTGTTCTGGAGACATCGACGCGCCGCTCCACGTCACTAGATACGGTATCGGTATAGGTCGAATACCGGGTTCAATTGACGCCATAGTCTTAGCAGCAACGCCAAAGCAAGGCACTGGCGGTGTTTGTCGTTGAAGTTCACAAATATATTCATTATAGATAGTCAATCCACTCGACCTCGGGCATGCTAACACAAAGCGCGATTGAATTCCGTCCTAACCAGTGTCCCGAAGCACAGCGGCGGACGAAATGGGTCTTCGCGAATGGGGTAGGCGTGGGGGTGTATTAAATCTGGCAGTCTTCCTGGTCGTTCGGAGGGGACGGCGTCCCTGACCGAGATGGCGATATTAATTGCTGGCATATCGAAGAAGCAACTCCCTTCAGCTAGTGTTTGGTTTTTACTGCATTTGCTGAAAACTAATACGAAGGCCTCTCTGGAGATCAATGATGCACTATTTATCTGGGCCCCTTCAAAAGTATATATGACTCGAGCGCAACGGACTAGCCTGGCATCGGTTGCTTTCACCGCCCCTCTTCCGCATCCCCGTTGACGTGGCTTTCTCAAATCTTCGTGTCCGGAGTTCGATACCTTCGACAGATAAGCTAGCGCAGCTGTCCAGCAGGAAATATCAAAAGCTAGGGGTGCATTTCAGCCACATTGACCGTCAACGTCTCTTCGGTGCCGTTATCCACACAGCTCATTGGCCTAATCTAGCTATCCGTGCAGCCCTCGGGATTTTCAGCTCAGGGACTAGTGATCAGGCTGCTTGGTGGCGCATCTTGGGAGCAACGTTCGGGAGGCATTATCTGAAGTTGCTGCGTCCGAGTGCTTGAGCCAGGCATTTTCACCCGTGGCGGACAGGTGGTTGGTTTTATTTGTCGGTGTCTCTCTCCTCTCCTTATCAGCCGTCGTCGCTGAGACAGGGGTGCTGAGCCAGGTGTCTCGTATTTCTTTGGTAACGGTCCACCTCAGTAATAGCTCATCATTCACTACTTTGCTCCTCTTTCTGGCTGATATTCACACCGCATTCCGATATTTCCTTTTGCTTTTTTTTCTTCATCTCTCCGTCACCTCCGCTGTCATTTAAATATGTTCAATTTGACTCCGCCTTGCGATTGATGTCGCTCTGTCTGCTTGCGGCCTCCCTAGTATAGGGCCCCGACTGGAACTGCCTCAGTCAAGTTTCCTGGTGTCCTTTATGAGTTCGTCTGACAGATATAAGTGCCATTGAGACTCAGCTTACTTCCTTTCGAAAAAGACGGCTTCGATCCATTTTTTTCCATTTACCGCCCAACAAAACAGCGGAACAGTTCGAAGTTGACACCAGGGCCGAAATCATGTCCATCTTCTCTCTGATCAGGAAGGGGAGGCAGCAGGCAAAGGAGGCTTCCAAGAAGCAAGGCACGAAACAGGGCACCGAACCGGCCAAAGTACCCTATAAACATATACCCACGCACGCTGCCATCGATGCACTCGCAGGAGCCCCGGCATCGTACAAGGCGGAAGATCGGAAACGAATCTTGGAGGAGAACAGGAGGCGGAGCTCTTTGATGTCTTCCGGTGTGCCTAGGGTGTCGAGCAGTCTCTCGAATGTCATGTACCCAGATGCCCACGCCAATCCCATGGTATATACGCCGAGATCGTACAGTTACGTCGCGTCATCATATCAGGGCGGAAGCTCCGAGGCCATTTTACAAGCAACGATTAATGGCTATAGCACGCCCCCATTCTTAGGGGCACCGTCCGTCAAAGGAAAGGAGATTGAGAGAATACTCGGGGAGCGCCGGCCACGGAATGGTAGCTTTCTTTTTCCTCCCCGTTCTCTAGAGAACTTTGGACTAATATTGGGAACGCGTAGGGAATAGATCAAGGGCTCCCTCGAGTTCCGGGAACTCGACGTACTCCCAAGACGGTCTGGAGATGAAAGTTGTCCGACGTCCGAGGCGTGACCCCTTATCTCCCGTTGTGTCCGACACATCGCCGCCTTTGCCATCAAAGCAAGGTCAACAACGACGTGATCCTAGGCGGCGTAGCCCATCGGACAAACCGACTCCTTCGGCACCACCGGTCACCACGTCGGTGCAGGTAACCACGTACCGGACACCCGTGGCCGATAGTTCATCCTCTCCTAGCAAGGGGCCAAGCTCAACTGTGCCTCCCCGGAGAACTGGACTACGGCGGATCCGTCAACTCTTCCATTAGAATTGCCATACACCGCAATGAAGTTCCCTGGCTCAGCGACATTTCCCATGCAAACACTCGCAAAACGCCGCCAATTTGGGTGTCTGGAACGGGTAGAAGCGAATATTTAGGAATCACTCTCGGGAGAGAAAACCCTCAGAGAAGGCCAAGTTCCAGCCTTCTCTGGCAAAGCCTAGCAAGAAACGGAACTAGACTACTGAACTCACCAGGCTCTGGACGAAATGGCTCTCCAAGGTTAATTTCGCTGAGTTGAATGGGGAAACTGTAAGACACCGTCTTCCTGGTGACTGACTGGCCTTGGAAACCATTCTTCGACAACCTCTTGAACTCGGGCTCTGCGCCGAGTTCTGTAGATTTTTTCCCGGTGCTAACATTGATGCTATCCGGAGCCACTGGGGCGTATAGGCTTGGTCAGGGGAGGTAGAGAGCCGGCCAAAGAGTAACGGAGGAAGTTCATCGGGAGGATTGATTGATGGGCAAGATTGCGAGGAATATCAACTCGGACGATAGCAGCTTGATGGGCGAGCTTCTTTTTTTGTCTACAACGTCAGCTCAATGACCAGTGTTTCAGCCTATCAGTAGTGTTGGCGGAGTGTGTCATGTTTCTGATGTAAACCACATGTCGGTTTCAGTCATTTTTTCCTTAATTATTTTGTCAGGGCGCGAGCTGTGAGAGAGGATGAAGATGCTGAAGGTCCTGAAGACTGGATGGAGGCTCGGTCGGTTCTTCTTGGGTCCGGCACAAGGTTCAGTTGACGGCGCTCTCAAATGCCCCTGGACTGCAGGCAAATTGAGGTCTGGGGATGACGTGGAGCCCCGCTAAAAATTGGCAGGGGCAATAATAAGCAGAAATCAATTGGAAGGAACAAGCCGTTTTTGACATGTGGTCTTAACCCAAGGTCGCGACTGCTCTACGCAGTAGTCGACCGCGCCATGCAAGACCTTGACTCTCATCTGCACCTGCCCTTCCACTTTTTGTAGTGTATTTTGCTTTGTGTGGAATGGCGTAAATCTTCGAGGCTCGATGACTTGAGGGGCCGAAGAATCGTCTTCCTCTTCCAGACTCGTCAATTGCCATACTTCTGCCAAATCTGCGACAGGCTGAGGCTTAGGGTTGCTGTTTCAAGCTAAGACCGGTTGGCGACTTTACGAGGTCCCTCTTCCTCTCATTCATTGCGAAACTGAATTTCGACAGCCTCTTCACCACTCCGAACACCACCCTCTCTCCCCTGCCCCAATGCCAGAATTTCTAAAGGAGCCAATATGTTGTCCTTAGTTTACGCATTCTTGGGGCTTCCGTGGTTTGTGCATCTCAGCATCCTCCTCGCAGCTGTGCCACTAGCACTTGTTACTGTATGTATCTATGCCCCTTTGTTTCCATAATGCGACCTATCTTGGATGAATGGGGAAGATGAAAGCAAGCGCAGGCGCATGCGTAGAAGAAAAGGAAAAGAAAAACAAAGAGGATCAATTTCAATTATCTCAGTGGCGCATCGCAGCGACCCGTCCGACCTTGACTTCTGACTCGGCTCCTAGGCCTACCTTGCCCTCCACTACATCGCGCCCAAGCCACGAGCTCCCTACCCCTCCGAAAAGACATACCAAACGACGAGACCCGATGGCACGACCGTCTCTCACCAGCTCCCCTGCTGGTACGACAACTGGCTCGCCGAGCGCAAGCTTTCCGAGAGCGAGCAGCCCGAGCTAGGCAAGTTCCACATCCCCGACGCAGGCCGCATCGAGGACCCCACCGTCCTCGTCAGCGTCGTCGTACCCGCCTACAACGAACAGGATCGGATATCCGCAGCCCTCGAGGAGGCCGTCGAATACCTCGACAACACGTTCGGCCGACCTGGCGACAAGACCGCTGCCCAGAAGGCTTCTACATTCTCGGGGGTTAAGAAGAGGTTGGCGCGGGGAGGAGGACCTCTGCCACCCGTATCGGGCTATGAGATTATTGTCGTGAGCGACGGGAGCAGGGATCGCACCGTTGATGTGGTGCTAGAGTTTTCGCGCAAGCATAAGCTTGACGATGTGCTACGTGTGGTGACCCTCGAGAAGAATCGGGGCAAGGGTGGGGCTGTTACGCATGGTTTTAGGCATGTACGGGGAGAATACGTCTTATTTGCCGATGCCGATGGCGCATCCAAGTTTAGCGATCTCGGCAGGCTGATTGAGGGCTGCGAGGAGGTTGCGGATGGCTCTCATCGTGGAGTGGCCGTCGGCAGCAGGTCGCACCTTGTTGGTAGCGACGCAGTGGTCAAGGTTTGTAACCGCCGTCGGAATCCTAATCCATCCTGAGTTGCTTGATCGATATTTACTAATTCTTACGTATCTACTTGTATAGCGCTCCGCTCTCCGCAACTTTCTCATGCGCGGCTTCCATTTCATCCTCATGATCCTCACACCTCCCGCCACCTCCCGCATCAAGGACACCCAATGCGGCTTCAAGCTCTTCTCACGCGCCTCGCTCCCCCACATAGTCCCCTACATGCACGCCGAGGGATGGATCTTCGACGTCGAGATGCTCATGCTCGCCGAGTCGGCCCCCGCCACGCCCGTCCTCGGTTCCGACGGTAGTGTTATCGGCACCACCGCCGGCATCAAGGTTGCGGAAGTACCCATTGCCTGGCACGAGGTGGACGGTTCGAAGATGAGCCTTGCGAGGGATAGCATTGCGATGGCGTTGGGATTGGCGGTTTTGAGGGCGAGTTGGATGATGGGTGTGTATAGGCGGAGGATGACGTGAAAAGGGGGCGGTACTAGATCTCCTTTGCTTTTGTCTCCTTGTCGTGGATCACACTATGCATCTGGTGGGTGGTTTGTACATTCGACGGTTAGAATAAAAAGAAAAAAAGGAACATATGCAGCGACGCAAATGAATAAACATGGTCCCCGAGGACCAAGACGATCTGGATCACCGGTACATATGTAGAAGTACGTGCCCAATCGATGATGGTCAATTAGTATTATGAAGGGGTTTCTCTCTCTAACTACCCAACTTCTTTCCCCAATCCATAATTTACCCTTATTAAATTTTCTTTGTGTCTAAGAATCGATCAAGCGTCACAAGGAGAGTCGTGAGCCCCCATAACCCCAAAAAGTACAAAAAAAACAAAACGATGAACAAGAAGGAGCGGGAAAAAACGGGTTTTCTTCAAGGCTCACGACACCCCGAGACTCCAAAACTCCCCCAAAGAATCTTTGTTTTGCTTTCTTTTCTTTTTCTCCTCCTTCTCCTCTTCATACAATGGACATTAAACATTCTAGCTAGCCTCCCTCCATAGCACAGGCAGAAACACCGTACAAGCCTTGAACAGAATCAAACCCGACTGCACCACAGCAACAGGCAGCATCAGCGGCGCAAAGATACCCGCCCTGGAGAGACTCCTCTTGAAGTTCATCCAGATGCCGACGAAAGCAACGGAGAAGAAGTGATAAGCCAGCACGGCAGGGTTGTGGATGACACCACCGAGAAGACCCGAGGGATCCTCGGTGATTCCGCGCTGGAAGTATTCGAAGCAGCCGCGGCGCAGGGCGTCGAGCTGCGCGTCGTCGGCGGCGAAGAGGTTATAAAGGGCTTGGGCGAGGACGTTGATGATGGAGGTGAGGCGCTTGCGTTGCCAGTAGAGGGTGTTCATGGCCTTCTGCACGGCGACGGTATCTCCCAGCGAGGGGGTCTTCTCGGGGGATAGCAGGTCAGCGAGAATGACGACATCGTTGAAGGCGACGGTCATGCCGCCTCCCGTGAGGGGGTGGCGCATGTTCATGGCGTCGCCGAGGACGATCATGCCGTTGGCCTGCTGCTTGGTGGGCGGCAGCCACGAGTTGGGCATGCTCTTGGGAAGCTTGCCGTCCTCGAGGGCCTTGAGCATGCAAGGGCGGAGTTGCTCAGGCACGGCGGGGATGACTACGTTTTTGATGTAGCCTCGGACGCCGCCGGCCGCGGGGGAGGCGGCGGGGAGGTTCTCGGGCAGGTCGATGAGGGCGCGGGTCTCATGGGTGCCGATTTGGTATAGGAGGACGGGGAAGGTGTCGCCGATGATGACGTGGCCATGGGCTGGCGCGGGAAGCGGGCAGTCGATGAGCTCGAGGGCGTAGAACTTGCTCTTGATGACTGGGGCGGAACCTAGGTGCTCTGCCCTGAACTTGGACGCGTATCCGTCGGCGATGATGGTCAGCTGTCCAAAGAAGTAATCCTTCTCCTTCACCCCCGTCTCCTTGTTGCGCGTCAGCGCCTCCACGCCAAGAATCTTATCCATCTCGTCACCCCTAATGGGTTTTGTCGCCTCCGTCTCGACAACGGTGATGTTCTCCTCCTTAAGACACGCCTCCCTCAACTTCATGATAAACCTTCCATGATGGAAGCCCACACCCTGCGGCCTCCTGCCATCGGCTCTACCTGTCTTCTCGTAGACGACATTTCCCTCGTCATCCAACTTGGGGTATTCGAAAGTGCACGGCGTGCCCTCGTATATGACGCTATATCCCACGCAGGGCATCGCATCGATGCCCTCGAGGCACCCTTCCAGTCCAAGCTTCTTCAACGCCGCAACGCCGCCGGGCTGCAGCAGCTCACCGACGATGCGGTCAGGCTCGTGCATCCACCTCTCGAGGAGGAGGACGCTGCGGCCCTGGCGGGCGAGGGCGAAGGCAATGGCGCATCCGAAGACGCCTGCGCCGACGATGACGACTTCGGCTTCATGGTATTTCTCCCGGCGCCGAAGCTCGGGCGTGGCCACTGCGGGCATTGTGGTCGTTTGGCTCATCGAGAGGGCTGTTTTTGAGAAAAAAAGGGTGGTGTGTCGAGGAAAATAGTGAGGTTCGGTGACCGACGTCGCGAAAGAGGAAAAGGACGCCGAGGGCGATAAGATATGGAGGAAGTCGACGGAGAAGGGGGTAAAGCCTCCCTCGTGGCTTGGACTATATATATTAGTGAGGGCTTAAATTGGGGGAATAGAGCAGAAGGCAGATGAGAAGCAGAAAAAAAAAAGGGGTCCGTGAGGAAAGCTGTTCGGTGTGAAGCAGACGACGATTGAGTTTTGTAGCACTCCGAAATCTAGCCAGCAGAAGCAGGGACACGAACAGGGAGTGGAGTGATGTGCCCCCTTCCACAAGTTCCCTTCATAGGCCAACGCTGTCACATTCGGATCGTCGAGCCGGGGAAAATTCGCGAGCAAGAAAAGCCAAAAAAGAGCCAAAGACAGGAAATGCGCTGGCCCAGGCACCCGTTTTGCCAACAGATTTTCGTGGTACGTTATCGTCCGGGGTTCAGGTAGGTACCTCCCCAATAGGAAAACAGGCTCAGCGGTACGCAGGCGCTGCTGTTGGCGGAAGTACCCGAAGTCGCGGCGGTTCTAAGATTGCAGCAGCCCATCCCGCCGTTAAATCGTGCCACTGGCCTGGAATCCTCGACTGAGTGGTGCTGACCGCCTAAAACTTCTGGTTGGGATTTTCTCTTTTACTTTTTTTTCTTCTCGATCCGCGTCTTGTTAATCGTGAATCGTCTTCCAATGGATGCATCAATCGATGCCTCTACGTCAATTCTCCTCCGCTCTAGACCCCAATTGACCCCTGCCGGCTCCTGCCCTCCGCTCTCCGCCCATGCTCCTTCCCCCCCTTCTCCTCACAAGCCGTTTCTATCCCCTGTGGGTCAATTGAGTTGGAATTGGCCAGTACGAAGGACGCCATTATTATCACATGCTTCACGTTCGCAATACTTTTTGGAAGGTCCTGATGGCAGAATTGAGAATTCGTAACGATTACATGTTCGTCCTCGAACTCGTCCCACATAGCAAAGATCAAATCCGATTGAGCATGTGAAAACTCCACAATGGGTCTAGGCTTCAATTAGAGCTCAAGGCAGCAGCAATTGACATTGACGTGATATTGAATTGATCTCTCTGATTGGCGAATACTTGTTATGTAGTTTAGTCTCTGTAGTCCCTCACGACATCTGATCTAGTGTGATCTGCAGAGATGTCCTGAGGATGTCTGTCTAGTTTACTAAGTACATCCATCCGCCTCAGTACTCGAGTATAGTGCAATAATCTCAATGCATCCCTTGACCATGGAACAAAGGAACCGTAAAACAACAAGAAACGGGAAGGGGAAAGGGAAGAAAAAAAAAGTTATGTACAGTCCAAATGCCAGTAGTAATCCTGCCATCTCTCCGCCCTGCCTCGTGCGATAACCAATTCTAGGCTCTTTTTAGATTACACCCCAATCTCTATTTCGGGTTTTCGGTCTTCAACACTTCATCGTAAATGTCGAAGAGCCACCGTGCTCCGCCCTGTTCCGGTCTGCTATCCCCACCACTAACCTCGTGACCCTTGCCTTGACTCCTCTTATCCCGATTTCCGTTTTTGTCAACAACATGTCCCGGTGTCAGCACGGCGAAAGCCTGCTTCTTCATCCCCGCCCTAAGCTGCCGATGCACCCCCGACCTAGTCTTCAACACGTTCTGGTAAGCAATCTCGATGTATCCGAGAGCATCCTCGTGTCGTCTCCTATCCTCTTCCGTCGTAGCCTGTTCCGCCCACCGTCGGATCGATAACCTCGCCTCTTTTAGGACTTGCTTGCAAATTGGGTGTCCCTGGTACGGCCTCCACGGCAGTGCCTCTAGTAATCTTTGGAGGAGCTCGTAGTCCTTGGTACGTGCCGCCACCGTGAGGAGACTGGCAAAATTGTACACCACGTACAGCGCATCACCGCCCCAGTACTCGCTGGCGAGCTGTAGGCACAGCTCCCTCGTTTCATTCAACTCCCATGCCCGTAGACATACGCGAATGGCTCGGTTGTAGACCAGCTCCGACGGTGGGTTGTAGAAAGGCCGAACAGTCTCAAGAAGGCTCTGCATAGAACGGTAAGCGTGGCCTTTTGCCTTCTGCTCACGCACCGCCACTTGTTCGTCCCCGATAGCGTCGAATCTCGCCAAAAGCAGCGTTTGAACAATCGGCGCTACGTCCAAAGACCGTCCGTGGGCTTGTTCGAGAAGTTGTAGAGCTTTTGTGCTATGGACACCCTCCAGCTCCACTGCCGCCTCCACCGCCAACCGAAGACAAGGGTCTGACATGGTCATTCCCTCATTCAGGCCATTAGAGTAGGCGTCTAGAACCTGATTCCACTGGTAGCGCTTCGCGGCCTCGTCCATCCGGCCGAATACGCGATACTGCGTCTCGTCTTGCTGTTGTAATAACATCCGAACGGGCCGTCGTAGATCTTCCTTCAACTTCGAGATAGAAGCGTTTTGTTTTGGTACTCCCGCCCCTTGTTGAAGGTCTTTGGCGCAGTCCTCCGTCTCCCATTCCTTCATCAGCGTCCTTCCCAAGTGGGATTCGTGAATAGGTACTCCAGCTTTGTCGGCCCGGGAAATCCATTGGTCCAGAGCACCTCCCTCTCCTTGCCGTCGGTAAAGCTTGGCAACATTGACGACAAGAATCTTCGAGGTCATATGTCGTCCGAATTGTAGGTGGGATGTCGCTAGGAAGGATTGTATGTCTCGTCCGGCGTCTTCATGACGAAATATGTCTGCTAGCAGCCCGAGCAGGGTAGCCTTTTCCTCTGGCGAGCCTTTCCTGTACTGGTCCCAGAACATAAATACTGCAAGCCTGAAGCGTCGACCAGATCTTCTTTGGGATGGGTTGACTGATGAGGGGGAGAGGAGACCTCGGAGCACAAATTTGGCATCAGTTCCCGCCAAGTCTCGATTATCGATCGAGGGATGGTGGCATAGTGTATCAAGAACTCGCTGTGCTCCATCGAGATCGTCTTGTAGGCGGAAATCGCAAAGGAGTGATCTCGCTCGCTCCAGGGCCTCCTCGGGTATTTTTGGTAACTGTGACCAGCCTTCATGGTCGCGCTGGAACTGCACAGCCTCCCTTGTAGGTTTCTTCGCAGGATAATTCGCCGCAACAACAAATGCCTGCGCCTCGCCTATGGGGAAATGCATCTCCCTAAACGAGCTCTCAATGCCTAGGCCCTGAGATGTTCGACTAGGCCTCCTCCTCTGCGTGGATGGTTGTGATATCGTCCTCACCTCCTCCTCCTCGTCAACTCCTACTTTGGTGGTAAATCCTTGCAGCCCAAGATCCACAGCCGCCATATTGGTTTCCACCCGCGACAGCTCTGCATGTGTGTGCTCCAGCTGAGCCATCGCCGCAACCGCTCCGCCGGGGTTATAACATCGCTGCGACTTTATCAGCTTCCCATTGTCAACGACCTTCCGCGCGAGCTCGAGGCGCTTCAGGCGCTCCTCCGATATCAGTATGAGCGAACAGGACGTGCCCAGAGCCAGGCCACGGATGGCGTGGATGGCTGTCCGCGGGCTAATTGAGAGTTTCGTCATTCCGAGCCCATGCTGGTAAAACTCGAAGGGCGATTCGAAGGGGTCGGCAAAGTGCCCGACGGAGGGGGTAGAGGGTTGGTTCGTAGGCTGGCGAAGATGCGGAAATATCTCTCTGCTACATCAATAGCTCGTATATTATCGATTAACTGACTTCGAACGTTCGAAATTGGGGATCGTGGGCTGGCGTCGCGAAAGAGACTGTCATGAACAAGGTCTTCAATTGAAGGAAAAACGTCTGCTCACGCTTTCGGGAATGAGTGGGCTGATGTTGCCGCTGCGGCACAGACCACCCCGGATTACCTAAGCCGCAACGTCCTCCATTGTCATGCCGCGGAAAAGCTGAGAGTCAATTCAGAAAATAGAAAATGCAGAAAGAACCTCAAGCCTGGATTGGGTATTATCGCTGCAGGCTCTCGTCTCTAGAATTCACTAATTGAAACCAAAACGACAAACTTTTATATTCCCTTGTCTTATACAATACAAAACCAGAGTCATTGCAGTCATCAACATCTCCACATTATCCAACCCGTGAAGTCCTGCTTCCCTCTCAAATCAGCTTAAACGCGTCATCGTCACCACTGTGCTGAACCATATTGTAAAAGTGGCCGTGGGCGTTATAGAGGTCATGAGGAGATCCGATCCTGTTTTCCTCATTAGTATTTGTCTTTCTTCTTCGTCTGGGTTATGCGAACGATGAACGGTTCATGCGGCGGATACTCACTCTAATATCCTCCCATCGCCCATGACCACTACCCTGTCATAATCGAGGATGGTCCGCAAGCGATGAGCAATAGTGACAAGCGTTCGGTCCTCATCACCCTCCTCCACCTCCCGGCTAAGGACATCTTGGATCACTTTGTCCGTTTCATGATCCATATTGGCTGTTGCCTCATCCAGGAGCATAAGCTTGCTCTTCCGCACAAGCGCCCGGCCGAGCGAGAGCACCTGGCGCTGGCCGTGAGAGAAGTTCTCCCCCTTGGCAGATACCAGGGCTGTTAGGGATAGACCTTGAGGTGACCAGGTTGGGGTGCTTTGCCCTGAATCGTCGTCTGGTCCATCAGCGTCGCCCCCATCGTGCGAGGAGTGACGATATTGGAAAGATGCGACGGATTTAGTCGAATCGATAACCCTCTGGAGAGTTTCTTCCGAAACGAGGCCGCTTGGATCTAGATTAGACTCGACCGTACCGCCGAATAAGACCGGTTCCTGCGGGATAATTGTCAAGGCTTCACGAAGCCTCCGTCTAGGTACCTTTGTTATATCTACCCCATCATAAAGAATCGTCCCAGATGCAATATAGGTGAACCTCAATAGCGACAAGACCAACTGTTGCCATATAATTAGCCCACAACTCGGCACCGTGGAGAGAGTCATGTCTAGTTTTCTACTACTCACCGTACTCTTTCCAGAGCCGGTTCGTCCGACAATTGCCACTCGCTCACCAGAGCGTAGCTTCAAGTTGATGTCGGAGAGGATATCCGGGCCCTCCGGATCATACCGAATCGTAACGTTTCGGAATTCAATCTCACCCTTACTCGGCCAATCGTGAGGAATGACGGGGCCACTTTCGCTTTCTGGAGCGCCCTCCTCGGGAAGCGGATCGTCGGAAGCGTCCTCAGCCTTCACTTCTAAGTACTCTTGTAAACGATCAAACTTTTATGATTATAAACGTTAGCGGGAGTTTTTACTTGGCTAAGGAGGATGAAAGAGAAAAATCCGCTATTTGCACTTACACTCTGCAATTCAACTTCTAGATCATTGGTTGACCGAACCAGGAGAAGGATCGTGTGACTGAGTCCGGTAGCATTCACCAGAGAGAACCCGATAAGCCCAGAACTGGTAGTATCCGCCTTTGCCAAGGCAAGGACGGCGGCTCCGAGTGACACCAATGATGTGACCAAGTCGATTCTGACGCCCACCCAGCGATTCGCGTTGTATAATGATTCTGCGGCCGTCGACCATAGCAGCAGTCGCTCCACAAGAATCTTGCCAAACTTCGAGGGCAGGTTTTCGCGCGCTCGGATAACAGCCAACCCAGTAAGGGTATCAGAAAACTGAGAAAACACGGGCGATTGCGTCGAGGAGTCGAGTCTGCGGAGAATGACACCTGTGCGCGTATACATCTCGCCGACAACAATGCCGATGAGACATGTGGCCGCAGATGGTACAATGAATACCGGTAAAACTGAACCGATAGATGCGAGACGGTAAACGAGGGTTACGCCCTGCCACAAGACCATGTTTGCCAAGTATGGGAGTTGGTTATCAAGAGATGCAATGTCACGCGAAAAGCGATTGACTACCCGGCCGACGGGTATGTCTGTGTACCAAGATAGTGGCGCTCCCAGGACTGCCTGGACGAGCTTTTGGTGTATTGTGCGAGCGGCGATCCATCCACCGAACTTGCTCATGATCAGAGGCGCGTTTGACAGAACCGTTTCGCCCATTATGATCGCCGCATAGACACCAAGATAATAGCCGGCGTTGATAACTTCCCCCTTCTCGTACGCCCCCGTCCATATAGCGATCCAGAGATTACCCAACGGAACAGTGGCGGCTCCGAGTATTATAACCACTATGCAAGCAGACACAAAGAACGGACTTCCCCAATAGGCGATGTATTGGCGATCTGTCGTGAATTATCAGCATCGGAAAGAGAAACAGAAGAGAAGGAATTTTTCTTGTTGCTGCAGGAGGGGAATGTGAGTATGTTGTTGACTTACATATCATCCGGGCGGCGGGACGGGCCTCCATCTCGGCATCAACGACGTCCGCACTTTTCCCGTTGCCGACTGCCGGCGCGATCGTCTCCCCGCTCAGGTTGCTACTGTCAGGAGCGTTAAGACCCTCATCTGTGGCCAAAGCCATCTCCACCGAAACTGGCTTTCGAACGACTCCGATATGCTGCTCAATGGAGAGGACCGAGCCATTCTCCAGGATTATCTCGAGGTCGGACTGCGCGGCGATCCAGGGAACTTGAGTAACTAGGACTACCGTACGACCATTAAGGAGATCACTACAGAAACAAAGTTCCCAAATCCCCGCGGCTGTCTTGGCATCTAAAGCGGAGAAAATATCGTCAAGCAGGAGAACCGATGCCTTGGAATAGAGTGCTCTCGCGAGAGAGACTCGCGCTCTCTGGCCACCCGAGAGCGAAGTCCCATTCTCGCCGGCGATAGTCTGATCGCCTGCGGGGAGTTGGTCAAAGTCCGGCTCCAAGCAGCAACATTCGACAACTTTCCGGTACCGAACTTTTTCGAAGGCCTCCTCCAGCACGATGTTGTTTTGGATTGTGTCATTCTGAAGCCATGCAGTCTGGGGAGTATAACCAACGTCGGCAGGCCGTGTAACCTGCCCGGCTTCCTTGATTGTCTCGCCGAGAAGAGAGAGTAGCAAACTTGTCTTGCCGCTGCCGCTCTGGCCCGTGACAACATTGAGGCCGTTCTCAACGAAATCAATGGTAATGTTTTTGAGCTTGAAGACTGCCGTACTACTCGAAATGAACGTTCCACCCTGCACTCGCAGGGGACCGGAAGGATATTTCTGTAGAGGCTGGCAGCGGTCGTAATGCGAATCAAGTCGCTTGAAGGCAACAATGGCAGCCGTTATGTTCTTGGATAGAAACGACGCCATATTAAGTCTGCTCCGAAGGTTCTTCACCAGGGCCACGGTTGTGAATGCCACCGAAGACGTGAGCGGCTGCTTCTGGACCAGAATGCGTATACAGAACACAGCGAGCAGGGCCGCATAAGGGAACGAGCTATTGACGATATTGATCGCCGTGTTGAGGATAACGTATTTCCAAAGATAGATCTGCTCAACATTACGGGCCGCCTGTATCTTGTCGGTAGCGAACCTCTCCCAGGCAAAGTATTTGACGGCTCTTATTAAGGATAAATACTCGGAAATGAGCGAGATTCGCGAGTCTTGGGCATCTCGTATCTTAAATTGGGCCTTCATCATGGCTTGCGCGGTATATACGCTGACGACCGTAGACGTCACGAGGATAAAGGCAGCAACGAAGGCAGGCCACCCCACGACCCCGTACAGGGCGATGATGGCGATGGTGGCGTTGAGAGGAGTGGCTATGCAGACGAGAATCACATCTCGGGCCTTGAAAATAGCATCAATGTCACTGGAGATCATGTTTGCTAGGCGCCCGGTAGCGGTGCCGATCTGCTTCTTCTTGTTCTTGTTCTTTTTCTTCTTCGAGGGCTGGGCTGACTGATTCTGCTCTTCCTCGAGCTCCATAGACTCCATAAGCCTATGGTAAAGCTCTTGCGTCAAGGCGGACTTGATGCGAATGATGAGGCGGGTAGAGGTAAAAATGTACTGCTGCCAGGTGATCGATCGAGCCGTCGGCCCAAGGAATATGAGCGCCAACCAGACCCAGGGACGGTATACCGCATCCTGGGGGTTATCGATATAGTCAAGAAGCATGTACAGCGTAAAAGGAGGAACGATTTCAAGGACGAAAGAACTGCATGCCCACGTGGTCATGAGCAGCAACTCGCTCTGAGTAAGCTTAATGGTGGTCCAGAATGTATTCTTCCCCCATTGGCGAGCCCGACGGACGCGCTTTAAGAGCAGCGCTGGGTGGTCATACCAGGGAAGGTTTGGGAGTTTCTCTTTCGGCAGACTGCTGGTACAGCCTCTCCAGACTGTTGGAGTGAACCACTCGTACGAGCAGTAATAGCTAAGCCAGCTGCAGGTCTCCTCGGGTGACGGCGGCATGTCGTGCTTCACCTCGGCTATGCCATCGTGGTCAGCGAATGGAGACGGCCATTCCCTGGGAGTTGAAAATGCAATGACCACAGACAAGGCGAGGGCAAGTGAGCCGGCACCAAGGGGCGTACGAGCATTGCACGAGACGGAAGACTGAATACAGGGAAGCCAATGCGTCGATACCAGCAACAGCAGGAGGAAAAAGGAGACAAAGTTGGCTTGATGAAGAGCGATAAATCTCCAGTGAGACCGACAGCTAACTCGTATAAGGCCAAAGACGAGAATGTAAATACCAGCAGCGGCATTAGTCCAGTGCGTCATGCCACGTAGACCGGAGGTTGTCAGGAGGGCGGCGGCAAGAGCCTGGGTGGTCAAAGAACATAGTTCATACGCGAGCGGGGTCTTGATTCGCCGTGATGCCTGGCAGGTGCTCTGATAATAGGCGTGAGGGTTGTTTCGTCTCAGACGAGCTAGGTCTCGGAAGACCGAAATGATAGATACGACAACGATGGTTACTTGAAGATATCCAGAACGAGCGACATCACCGAGATGACGGATCCATTGTAACGTGTCAGAGGGAACTGGTGAGTTCGGAATTAGGCCGTAGCCTGATGTAGGGCCGAGAAGGATATCGCCAATCACAAAAGAACTGATCGCATCGTAACTGAGGAAGGAATTTTGAGGCAGGCCGGAATAGAATTGGTGCCTATCAACTGGCCAGGCAGCGATCGTCTGATTTATATTCATCCTTGCCAAACCTTTGGCAGCTGAGGAGATGGATGTCCTCAGTCTCGGGAACAGAGGATCGAACCGGATGTATTGTATATTGGCCAGAGAGTTCCAAGAGGAAGTGATGAGCGGAAAGGCAGAATAACTTTGGGCACTTCGAGGAAAGGAAAAAAAGAAGGAAGGACAGAACGGTTCTCTCCCAAGGCGAGAAATGCAGGTGGTATGTGCCACAGCAACGAAGCCTTCTATGCGTCTGGGCTCCCTGTATGCACAAGGGTGGTCGGCCGGGTCCGCTGCCTCGCTAATACACCGGTGGCTGCATCCGCGCCCAGGATCATTGGGCGAGGCGGTAAAGGAACCGGAGGTGGTTGGTACGTAGGCACCTTGGAGTGTGCGAGATCAAGGTTGGAAGGCAGATGAGGTGACTCAGAACCCCGCGATGCTGTACGAGGATCTACTTGTACTAAATAAAGGTATATAAAGGTCGAGGATGCTGCGGACGGGATGGCGTGCTGCGGAAGAAACAGGAGCCTAGCCAGAGAGGAGAGAGGATTCAACCTTGGGATTTAAACGGGCATCAGTGAGTCCTCCGGTTGTATAGTCTAGTCCAGGCTGTTGTCGGTAGACAATGCCTTGGGCCTGCACAAGTACAAAAGTGCCGAAACGCAACTGATCCGGGAGTCGGCTGCGCCTTGACAAAGTTCCTAGTCGGTCCCAATTGAGATTATCGGAGAGTCTCGCCGCTCAACGGCTTCGATGTGGGGGGACCAGGTGCCAACCCGCGGATGCCGGTTGACCCGGATTGGCTCTTGTGTGTAGCAGTCGTACACTGCTCGGCGGCCGAGACTACGCTACATCAATGCAACGTACGGGCCGCTTGGGAGTCGATGGATCAAACCGAGAAGTAGGGTAGTGTACGAAGTAGGGTCAATACTAATTATAGTACAACTATCAATCAATTTCTGGCGTATGAATCCCTCAGTCCCTCGAGCGTCTGATAGACCAATTTGATTGCTGCTGCGGTGAAGTGGAGCAGTTTCACCGCTGCAGCAGTGTGGGATAGAACCAGATTTTGACGGTCAAGACATGGACGTTTGATGGCTGACCAAGTCCAGGTCCAGACCCATAGATATTTATGCTGGCCTACTTCGTATTGTCGAATTGTATCGGGCCTCTACCCCACTATGATGTTGTGCCCCTGGACGCTGAGGGACGACATTGAAGTACCTGAGCTGCCACCTGTCAGTGCCGCCCAAGGTTCTGTCAAGGTCCATTAGTGGTGGTAAGAATTGATCAATTGATCGATGCTTAACCTCGTCTGCTTGGTAATAAGACAACACACCTCGCTTCAACTTCAAGTTGTTGCCTAACAATCACAATGAGCCAGAAACCGGATTGCAGAAGGATTTGAATACGAAGTTATCAACGTCCTACAGATCCCCGATATTAGGCAGAAGAGGAGAACCTCTTCTGGAACTGTACCACCCACCCACCCGCTTCTTCGGTTTGCCCCTCAACCATGGATGCCAAAGACGACGAGGGGGACGTGAAGCTCCAGAAGGAGTCGGCCGATCTCATCGCCGAATTTGAACGCACACTGCCGACCTTCCTTTATAAGCCCGATGGCCATGGCGGAACTCGCCTCCGGACCCGTGTGCGGGCGTGGGAGACTTTCAGATTGGATCAATCGGTGAGTGAGAGCTGGATACCTGCCCCCTCTATAGGTTTCGGGGCTGACTTATCGGTGACTGCTTCTTCGTAACGGAATTAGATTCTCTCTCCGTTCCAAGAGCTACCTCAACTTCTGGACCCTCATCTGGCCAAGTTCGTCCACACGCTTTCGGACGCCTATCTCCAGTCGCTCACGTCCCGGGGCCGCACCGGCGCCGTCCTGGTAAACTCTAAACTTTTAGAGCCCGTTCCTCGAGCTGTAGCGAGGTTGCTGTACTCATTTTGTAAGATTCGCGGAGAGAAAGTCATAGTACGCTTCCTTAGCTCCGAGACCAAGTGCCTGGAACACTTGTTATCCGCCCTCGAAGAAGCCGAGCAAATTCCTAGTGATCCCGAGAACCCCAACGGGCTCCTTCAATGGACGTGGCAGGAAAGGTACATCACGCTCCTTTGGCTGTCCCATCTTCTGTTCGCGCCCTTCGATCTCGCCTCCATTTCGTCGGTTGATCTTAATGAGGTTTCTGTGCCGGCCGTCCCTGGCCTGAACTGGCCGCCGAATCTCCCGGGAATCACTCTGAGACTCCTTCCGTTGGCCTTCAAATACCTCTCGTCGCCAGGAAGGGAGCGCGATGCTGCGAAGGCCTTGCTTGTGCGAATCTCTATGCGGTCCGATATGCAAAAGCTGGGTCTCCTGGATGCCTTGGTAAATTGGGCTCTTTGGGTTCTACGACCCACCAATGAACCCCTAACAGAGTCCACGTACCATTTTATCGGCGTGCTTTCTTACCTTGCTGGCATTCTAAGGTCTTCGATGGACACGTCGGATATGGACAAGTACCTCATCCGTATCTTCCATGCCATAAACTCGGTTACGACTGGCGGCAGGGACTGTCCAAATTTTGAGGCGATTAATGGCTCTGCCTTCGCAAGGAAGATCATGATCAAAGTTATGCGCTCGGCTGCAGTGTTGATTCTCCGGCAGGAACCGCAGACGCTCCAGGGAACCGAGTTGGTTGAGGCTTGCATTGGCTCACTGCTTGAAAAGCTGTCTGATAACGATACACCCGTTCGTTTCGCTGCCAGCAAGGCTTTGAGTGTTATCACTTTACGCCTTGATCCGGATATGGCATCTCAAGTTGTTGAAGCTGTTTTGGACTCGTTGAATCGCAGAGTGGTCTGGCTCAAGGATCCGCTGAATCCAGAGGGCAAACTAACTCGTGATCTATCTTCCGTTGATCCGCTAGAGTGGCATGGACTAATGCTGACCTTATCGCACCTACTCTATCGCCGCTCTCCTCCCCCAGACCAACTATCTGACATCGTCCACGCGCTCCTACTAGGTCTCTCGTTTGAACAGAGAAGCACCTCCGGTGGGTCTATTGGAAGTAACGTGCGTGACGCCGCTTGCTTTGGCATCTGGGCCCTCGCTAGGCGGTACACTACGCAAGAGCTGCTCGAAATCCCCATTGAGTCTGTCTTCGCCGCCAAATCTCACCCTGCACATTCAACAATTCTTCAGGTACTTGCAACGGAACTTGCGGTGACAGCGTCTCGCGATTCGGCCGGCAACATTCGACGAGGTTCCTCGGCCGCCCTCCAGGAGCTCATTGGCCGGCATCCAGATACCATCGAAGAGGGCATCGGGCTCGTACAAGTTGTTGATTATCACGCGGTTGCGTTGCGGTCCAGGGCTCTCCACGAAGTTGCCATTCAAGCAACGAATCTATCAAGCCGCTATGGCGAAGCGCTTTTGGGCTCTCTCCTTGGATGGAGAGGTGTGGGCGATGCAGATGCTGCTGCCCGACGCGCTGCTGGTACTTCATTTGGCGCCATTACTTTCCAACTCGCGTCGCTCAATCCCCCCGCTGCGCTTCGACGTTTGGGTGACTCTGTCGACACTCTCCTCCACCACCTAAAGAAGCTTCAGCCACGCCAAGCTGAAGAGCGGCACGGTCTTCTCCTATCACTCGCTTCTGTATTCGACAGGATTCCTGATACCTTGGCACTCCTCTCTGAAAAGAACGCGCTGGATCTAAATGGGCTCCGGGATCTCCTTCGTAAGATGGTAACAAGCATGCTCGACATCCTTGGTATTCTTAAAAGTTCAGCACTTCGCCGCCAAGAGCTGGCTGCGGAAGCTGCAAGCCGGCTAGTTATCTCGTCGATACCAATCTTCCAGGCGGCCATTCTTTCAAGACAGCGGGAATGGAAGGATAATGCAGGAACAAATACCTTATATATTGGTGAATCTCTTGTCGGTAAAGAGATTAACGGAGACCTATTGGACGTTATGACGATCTTCGACTCTGAAGACCTTGCCGAAAGAGAGTCGCAAGCCTTGGTCTCTGCTTTGGGCGACATCATACCGTCATGGCTAGAACTAGTAGACGAAGAATCGGAAGAACTAGTGGACGCAATCCCGAGGGCTGCGCTCGTTTCCCTTGTTCTCTCGCGCCCAAGTGATCGGGCGGAGAAGGTCCGGGAATGGGCAGAGCTTGTGAAGGTGCACTCCTCCAAACTCCACGATGCTACAGGATATTTCCATGCCATCGCGATGGCATATCCCATCTGCTCCGCGACGGGTATGCAGGGGATTGATGCCGCCAACCTGGTTTGCGATTCTTTGTTGCAAAGGTGGGCAACGGAGAAGGATCTCGAAGTGAAGTCGTCTCTCCTGAGCAGCTTGACACAGAGCAACATTCTGCGAAAGGAGCCGCGCCGCTTCCTCGGGTTGCTCATGGAGGGATTAAATGATTATACTGCCACGTCTCGCGGAGACATTGGAGCGTATTTACGCGGCGGTTCCTTGAAAGCCACTAGGACCATGTGGCAGTCCATAGCTCACGCGACCCCTAGTGACCATGAATGGCTCCAAAGGACCGTGTCCGCGCTCTTCCTCAGCGTGCTGCGCCTGGCCGCCGAAAAATTAGACAGGGTCCGAAACGAAGCCCACAAGACGCTGGCCCTTCTTCTGCATCCTGAGTAGGTCTCGTTTCCCGCCCTTGAACTAGCCCTGGAATGAAATCGTCCCAACGTCTTATAACTAACCTCTAAAAGCTATGTGGATACTTTCAAATCATATACCTCATCCTCTTCTAAATACCTGGAGTTCCTGCTACGAATGTCAGAGACCGACTGCCTCTTGCCGCTCATCTCGGACACTGCGAAGGCTGACCAGTCGGCGTGGATGTGTGAGCTGCTAGCGGGTTATGTGACATCCGCAGACACAGGAAACGAGACTCTCGTAATCACGAGCAGGGCGGTACTCTGCGAATTCTGCGAGGAGTCCCAAGAAAAGCTCGACATGGTCTGCAGGGCCCTCATGCGGAATCTAAGGGATCATCAAGGACAGGATCGCCTGCTAACCCCGACGCTCGAGATTGTCTCCTTCCTCCTCAACGTAGGCCTCATGCAGCGATCGGGCGAGGTAGATGCGCGTACTCTCGCGTCCCTGATGCAGAAGTCGGCCTACAAGAGTAGCAATGTGCGGAAGATTGAAACGTGTACCAAGGTCTACGGTGGGATTGCGCGCTTGGAAGAGGAAGATAGGAGTCAGGTGAGGATGAAGCGGGTGGAGGAAGGTATCGTGGAATCGAAGAAGAGATTGGGGGCTATGCTATACCATCCTTGGCCACGGGTACGGACTTATGTTGTTGATGAGTTGTGGAGCATCTTTGCGGAAGAAGAAGATGAGGAGGGTGAGGATGTTTCGTTGGCGGCCGAGTTGAAGGGGATGGACTGGGGAAGAGCGCCGAAGGATGTTGTCAGGAGAGTGGTAGAGAAGCTGGGTATTGAAACTACATAGGCAGAGGGACTTCGCGGGATCCATTTCTGAGGCATACGCCAACGGTCATCATGGTGAGGATGCGACATGCTCATCACGAGTCCTGGATATGCAATCCCCCCCTTTCTCAGCTAGCATTATGGACTAAGCGTATAGGTCAAAACATGTTTCGAACAGCTCTTCCAGCCACGCAAATACACTTGGTGTTAGATACGAATTTCACCACTCTTTCACTTCTATGATATTTCAGTCCGCCGATTCTTCTACCGACCTAACAAAGCAGCTTCGGAGTGGACTATATCAGGCACCTCGTCCCATATACTCCTCTCCGTCGGCTCCCATCCAAGTAGTTTCCTCGCCCTATGCGCCGTCCCCTGCGAATTCCACCCCCAACTCACCGCATCAAAGCCCGCTGGCGACTTAGCCACCTCCTCAACAGACAACTCCTTCACCTCGGGCTTCTCCTTCAAATAACCCTGCTCCAAAACCTCCTTCCCAATGAATTCCGCCAGTTCGCCCCAGATATGCTCGCCATTCTCGCACAAGTAATATCCCTTCCCACCCCACAACTCCTCATCATCAGCCCGCGAAGGATCGATGGCGGCGTTGACAAGCGCATCGAATAACCTGCTCACATCGTACACATGCACGTTATTCCACCTCGCGAGGCCCCGTCCAACGCGCGGGACATACCCCTCAGACAAGATAAACTTGGCAAGTTCGTAAGCCTGTCTGCTCCGCGTCGACCCGGGTCCCCTGCCCTTGCCGTAGATGGTAGGGGGACACACGATGGCCGTCTTGACGCTATCGGCGTGCTCGGTGCCTGTTTTGAGAACGATCTCGTCGACGTTTCGGTGGAAGGCCTCGGGTGGGAGGTTGACGAGCTCGGAGACGCCGTCCCAGTCGTCGAAGACTTTGAGGGATGGATCGCCTTCGGTTTTGTTGACTTCGGAGTCTAGGTATGTTAGGATGCCTGTGCCGCCTGTGTGTAGCCAGTAGCCTGGGCGAGAGGGGGTGTGGCCTTCAATGAGGCCTTTGGCTATGGCTTTGGCTGCGTTGACGTTATCTGAAGCATCGGCTGTGTCTGATACCGGCCGAATTCCCTCTGTTAGCTGCAAGGAGGGGGTGTGTTAGAGTCCAAAAGAGGTAGACCTTACGAACGACAATGTCAGCCCAGGAGGCTTCCTTTTCAATCTTCTCGGAGTCATCGAGGTTTCCTAAAACGATGCGTATGTCGGGGTATTGTGCTAGGACCTTGTCTGCTTTCTCCTGGGAACGGACAAGGGTGGAGTATTCGAAGTCTGGGTGGTTTTTGTGCAGCCAGTAGAGGACGTCGCCTCCGATGTAGCCTGTGACGCCAGTGATGAAGATCTTGGTGGGCATTCTGGAATTCTGGAGGATCAATTCTTACGAAATTAACGTTTGGTGAGATCAATAGCGAGGATCTTGAAAGGATGAGGGGTTCCCTGATGAGACAATCTTGATATTCTGTGCATCTAAACATCATGACTGTTACACGCAAAGTAGCAAATTGGCTGATTCAATTGTCAATTGCAAGATGCTGTATTTCTAATCATGATCACTTATTCTTTCAAGTATTTTTGCTTCAACCAGTATTAAACTATTATGCTCTGCCCTGGATCGGAGCTGGAATAACAGAAGAGTGGATCGACGCTGGCGAACAGACGCAGTGCTGATCAATCTCACAGGCTCACAGCCATGAGGGAGATCAGATCTCCACTTGACGTCACTGAGGAGACAACAATTGAGCGAGTCTCCGCCGCAAGCTGAAGATCACGAGCGCTGGGATTTATGGACCACCAACAAGTTTCCCCAGAGTGTCACGTGGGCAAACTTGGCGGTGTCCTTGCCACTTTCCAGTCCGAAGCAGATTTAGTAATGAATCGCCAATCGATTTGTGTTTCTTTCAATATGCACGTGTAACTTTACTTCGCAGACCGAAGCAAAGAAGCGAGGGTTGAATTTGATCAAGACGTGTGTGATTGCCGTGCCGAGGGATACCAAAACGGTGGATGGGGAGGAGATGACGCTTGTGACGAGGCTGGCTTGGCCTGGGGAAATGGCACCACAGGCAGAAAAATCCTCAGACCTGTGCTTTTTGTCCAGCTCGTTCGTCAACCCCAATTTGGGCGGGCATGTCACTTGGAGCCTGCTCTTGGTCTGTGACTTGCGTGCAGACATGCAGGTGAAGAGACAAAACGACTCACAGGAGCATAATCCTCGACCGACGAGCCCAACCTCACCCCCGTTCCGTGTGTTGAAAAGTACCTAAACTTATGTGTCGCACAGCATGACACTTTAATGACCCGAGATACAGAAGTCCCCCAAGCAGTTGTTGGTCAAGCACGTTGGTCAAGCACGTTGGTCAAGCACCTGGCTCTACGAAGTAAACTACTTCGTCCTTGCTTACGAAGTACGATATGGTGGCTGCAGCAGAGCAGATATTTCTTGAAGGCCAGCCATAGCCTACCATCGCAGCACACAACGAGAAGAACGGTTGTGATGGGCGATGGGAGAAAGAGGCTGATGAGTTTACGAGGGATGACATACACGTACGTATTCACGATGGAATAGGCAACGAACCACTGGCGATGCTAAAGGGTCGCGCTTGCACTTAAAGTGGTCAAGAGACCAATTAGTTATGATTGAGCACCTCGCCGGTCTGGCTGAGTTTACGAAGTTAGCAAGTTGCATGGATTAACGCCGATTTCCAAGGGCGTTAGAGTCCATCACGCACATATACGATGGGGGAACAGGGAATGGCTTGGTGTGGATGGTGTGTGGATGGTGTGTGGATGGTGGATGTGTGTGTCCGTCTCACTTGGCACCTACTAATTTAGAATGGAGTGTCGAACTTCAGGGTCTACACTAGATCCTGGACGTTCTGGAACGGGCATCATTGAAACGATGCGAAGCTAACAGAGCGATTGAGTTTTATCTATTATTTGATCTATCTACTTTGTACACCGAGACGATAAGAACTAATCAAGGGGGCAAGGGGCAACAAAGCTTTGATATCTCGCTCCACAGATTTAAAACGCTCGACTTATCTCTGACTTTGCAGTGACAAAGTATCAAGATATGGCTGGTCCCGGGCTGATGGTGCGACTCCTCTCATGGCTCAAATGGGGAGGTCGTTCATGGAACATTGAACCTTGCTCGGTGCTACTCCGCAATCTTTGACACGGGCTGTTACGCAGTATGCTGTCGGAAACAATATTGGAAATCTGGGCGGCTCCGGGTCCGTGGTTGTTGCGAGATTGCCTTTCTTGGTGACCGGTGGGAGTAGCGGTACCTCGAGTACTTGGCACTCTGCACTCTCCTCCTTACTTTAAGTGCAAGTAGAGTTTGTACGTCGTACATCCTACTTCGCCTAAACTACTGCAAGCAACAATTGTATCTCTGGGCACGATAGTACCAGATCTGTGTTATTACGTGAGTAAGTAAGAGTCCAAGAATACGAAGTACAATTGTTATGTTCAACTATATTGGTTCCTATAGTAGGTCAGCCTAGCTATATCACGGGTTCAAGGAACATTGAACATAAAGGCTTAATTCGACTAGATATTGTCCAGCCGCCCTACCAGCAGGTAAACGGTCAACCAGCCGCCCCGTTGGGATGTGGAAGATTCATGCGTCGGAGTCCAGCGAGACTGGGCGACTGGACTCAGAGCATTTGTTCGATTAGTTTATCTCTCATCCCCCCTGACACCTCCGGCCTTTTTCTTCTTAGGGAGTAACCAAACCGACGAATTCAACCCACCCTCCATTGCCTCCAAACCGATCTGGGCTCTAGACTGGATCCATCTTTCGGACCTGCCTATCTCGGGATGGAGCTGCAAGGTCGCACCCAACCAAACGTTTCCCAGTCCCCGCCAACATTACCAGTTTAACCTGCCCATCATGGAGACCCGGTTCTCTATCCTCCCTTATGCCACTTCTCGCTAGCCTTTGATCCTCTTTCATCCTATGGTTGCATTCGCCGCTTTCCCTGACCACTCTGTTTCCGAGTGCTAATTAGCGACTTGCTGGTGCTGCCAAGTACGTTACTTCGTAGTAATACGACCACTTCTTGCCTCCGCCGACATGGTTCAAGGTTCCCCATATTACGCTTGCTTGGATGTGTGACCTTTGCCCCGTACTTTTCACGTCTGGCAGTGCATTTTGTGAACGTCGTCGCGTGCCTGTGTGTGAGTCGTCTGAGTACCCCAGCATCAACGATGGCTGGGCCGATAACATATTATCCACACTTTTACAAGTAAAGCCGCGATGCAACCTGGAGGGGGGTCTAACCGAACCGAGTTGGATCAAGCTATCTCGCTCTCTCTCGTGCTCTCTGTCGACTTTGTATCTCTTTCTCTCTCTCCATGTCTGTTCTCCAAGTCTAGCCCGTTTTTCAACCAAATCTCTTCAAGGGATGTTCTTGCGCACGATTGAGCTATCAAGTCTTGTCCTTGACCACGGACCTCTTCGCCTGGCACGACTCGGCAAGTAATCTGCAATTTCCCCATGATCCTACACTACGAAGTACGTCGTCCTGCTTCATACGAAGTACAAGTAATCCAAGTCAGCCCAACCATCGTCTCTCCACCCGTCACTCTCATTTTTCCTCATCATCCCGTCCCCGGTCAGCCCTCTCCTCCCCAAGCCGATTATCCTGCAGAGAGAAGTCAGCATTAAGGCTGTGCCCTGGCATCGAATCCTCGCCGCACCTGCAAAGCAAGTCACCGCCACTCGCTATCATCACCAACCAGATTTCGAAAGTGCATGCAATCTGGTCCTGGATGTGATTGCTCGCGGGCGTCCAGCTTAAACACTATACATTGATACAAAAGCCCACTTTTCGATCTCCCAAGGCTATTTTTTTTTTTTTTTTTTAAACCTTCAGGATATTCGGATTCGGATGAAACTAGGCTTTTTTAATAATTTTTTTTCAAAGTCATCCTCCCATTTTTGAAGCCTCGATCTTGAACCTTCTCTCCCCGAGAAATCTAGCGAACGATTGGGTTTTCGTCTGGAACCTTGAAATTCACCATCCACTCCGGGAATGATAAGAAACCCTAAATTCTCAAGAGTCTGCGGCCCCATCCATCGATTCCAGCTAGTCCCGAAAACAGTACGAGCTTTCTCCGCCCTCCGACTGGTTCCCTTGGTTCCCTTGGCTCCCCCGCGATAGCATAGCCTGGTCGGTGTCATTGATTGTACCAAATCCAGTCGCCACTCACACGACCGCTCGCCCTGCACGAACTGGGATCTCGAGGCCAGCCAGCCCTCTGGTTCGATTTTGTGATCTCAGCTGCACTAATATCAGAAGGGCTAGTTCGCCAGGCCATCTTTGTTCCGTTTTCCGCCTCTTCCCTCTGATACGAACCATTGAGAGATTTCCCTAAAATCCTCGTCCTTCTTTGCTCTTCTTTTTCTCTCCGTTTAATGCGACGCACTCCCGATCATCCCGGCATTTTTTGCACTCTCCTGTGCGGACTCGAGCTCTCATCCATCAACACGATCTGTTCTCGTGCGTCGTCGTCATGGCGAGTTGACGTATGGGCAGCGACGATGCGATATCTCATCCCGCGCCATTTTCACTTGACCTCGAAAATCTACGAGCGCATAGCTCACTCCAACGGCGAACTGATCGGGCTTCGTGCCGACCTACCGCCGTCTATCCAAACGACGTCAAGTCGTTGTTAGACCTGCTGCTTTTCACCTTACCTTCAACCATCACTACCGACACTACGACAGGCATTGAAACATGTCTTTATACTCCAGTCCACCGCCCCTGCGTAGCGCCGACGATGACAAGCCCACACTCCTGGTCTGCTGGTGGATCACCATCTTCTGCGCCGTTATGATCATCATCCGTGTCCTTGGTCGGTTCATCCGCACAGAGAAGCTCTTCCGGGAAGACAAGGTTGCCGCCCTGGCTCTTATTCCCATCTTCCTGCGCATGGGATGCGTGCACTTCATCCTCGTACACGGCACCAACAATGCCGACTTTAGTGGCGTTGATCTCACCGATGAGCAGATCAGGAAGAAGTCGATTGCGAGTGGGCTTGTCCTCGCGGCTCGCGTGCTCTACGCTGCGACGTATGTGTAGATTTTTTTTTTCCCCTTCTAATCCCCCCTCATTATTTCCTCTCTTTTTGCCGTCTTTATTCTTCTCCATTTCCCCCCTGCATTTTGGTTTTTTACCCCAGACTTTGGATTCAAAGTTTGAAAGTGCACCACGACCACGTTGTTAGTGGGAGTTACGTCAAGCTTGCCAAGTCCCCTAGACTTTTTTGACAAAGACCCTTAGTTTGGAACCACGCGCAAGACTAACTTTTGGGCCACTTCCTCGTGGCTTTTCCCAGGTTATGGATCTTCAAAATCGCCGTTGTCGAATTCTTCAAGCGCCTCACAGACGTTACCTGGGAGCGCTCCTACCGCATCGCCCTAAACTACATCTGGGGCGCCATCATCCTGACTTTCGTAGCCGTCGTCATCAGCGACCTCGCCGAATGCCAGCCCTTCCACCACTACTGGCAGGTCCTTCCCGACCCGGGCCCCCAATGCCGTCAAGGGTTCGCCCAGCTCCTTACTTTCGCCACGTGCAACGTCCTCACCGACATCCTCCTCGTCGTCTTCCCCGTCCCCATCATCCTGCGCAGCGCGATGCCGCTCAAGCGCAAGATCCAGCTCGTTCTCCTCTTCTCCCTTAACCTCTCCGTCGTCGTCACCACCCTCTACCGAGTGCCCCACATCATCTGGAAGGACGGTAGTCAGCAATACCGCTCGCTCCTCGCCTCTGTTGAACTCCTTTTTGCCGCGGCGGCGGCGAATACCCTCGTCCTCGGCTCCTTCGTGAGAGACCGAGGCATCAAGAAGCAGAAATTCCGCTACGACTCCGAGGACGTAGAATCCTCCGAGTACGGCCGTCGTCGGTCCTCCGAACGATCCAGCCACCTCCGCCGGCCCACCATCCACCGCCATTGGGGTAGTGACGAGGATCTCGTCCGCGACCTGGGCATCGGCGTGAAGCCCGAGCTGCGCGAAATCCCAGAGCTCTCGCCCGGAAACGAACCCGACTTCACCGCGCCCTTCTCCCCCGCGCCCATGACTAGGCGTCTTTCTGAGCACTTGGACATGGACGACTGGCACTTCCCGCCTTCGGATGCCCGTGCCCCGAGCAAGGACGAGCGGAGCGAAGACTCCCTCATCCACTCGGATCCGCCCGCGTCACCGCCGCCCGCCAAGTTGTCTTCCAACAGCCAGCGCCGAGGCTCCGCGACTAAGAAACCGCTCGCGTTCTTCGACGTCGGCGGTCTATTAGACGACGAGCCGCCCCTCGGCAGCGGAGCCAACCCCGCGCGCGACCGCCGCGATAGCGGCAGTCCCACGGCGCCCGGGAGGTTAAATTCCCGCCAGGGGCTCTTACCCCAGCAGTCCACCACTACCAGCGGCGTGAGGCGCGGATCGGCCGCGCTGCTTCAGGACTTGGGGGGCTTTTTCTCCTTTCCTTCGCCGTCGAGTTCTTCGAGGAATTTGACTGTTTCTTCGAACGCGAGAAGAAATCGGTCGGTTGGCGGGTCGGAGATGGTTGCGCCGGATGAGACGCCTGAATTACAGGATATCGGCGGCCTGGCGAGATGATATTATGCTTCCTCGCTACCTTACCTTTTTTTTCCTTTTTTTTTTTGGTTTATTCTTCTGATGGGACGGGCTCGGGGCTTTTCGCTGGGATGAATTAATGACGGCAATGGATGAAATGCGATGATTAATGACTTGGACTCGCAGAGAACTAGTCGCGAGGGGTGACGGGCTTGTGTCTCTTATATATATATCTGGCGTTTTAGGGGTGGCTTCGCGAGCGGCCTGGATTTTTGTATCTTTGTTTTTTTTTTGGGGGGGGGGGGGGGGATCCAGGTGGTCTAGGTCTGGTTCTTGTCTTCGGGAGTGAAGGTTTGGAGAGAGATATACCATATACCCGGCTATGAAGCCATTTATTTCACATCATTGAATGCAGAGGTCTTACTTTCTTGTGATTAAATGTTAGGGAATATTGCTACCCATTGAGATTAACGCGATCTGTTCTTCTGGAGCAAGATGTTGGCCATCTGGCCGGCCGATTTGTGACTTGAGATCTCCAGGATGAGAAGGTCGACAAGAACTGGATGTTTGTCGTTATTCTTTGATTGCATTCAGAACCTCGTAAACGACAACTATGGAACAAGATAACAAGCCTAATGCCACCCTGAACTCCGTACTTCCATTTCGATTTTTAAAAACGCAGGATCCCCGTTCGAGAAAATGAAATGGCTATGTCAGACCACTTGATCAACGGCAATGCGTATAAAAGGAAAAAAGAAAAACAAAAACCAAACCCCAACAACCCACAAACCCACTCTCCTCCATACCTCCAAACCTCCTTATACACACAGCCTATACGAGGCATACCGCCCCGCCGTCTCCGAGTTCCTAATAATCTTCACAACCTGACCCCTCCTCAAACCCAAATACCTCGCCACCGGATCCTTCTGCAAAATCCTCGGTAGCTGCGTCTCCTTGAGCCTATAGCGCTTCAACAAAGCCACCTTCTCCTCCTTAGAGAGAAGCACGTGGCGCGGCACGAGCTCGTGGTGCGTGATGTTGACGAGCAGGTCCTCCTCGATGAAGCACTCGAGCTGGGCGTAGCTCTCGGCGACGGCGATAAACTTGCGCGCCGCGGGGGTCAGCGGGACGCGCGTGATGAGGATCCCGACGCGGGCGTGCTGGCCCACGACGGTCTGGATGAAGTCTTTGACTTGGGACACGCCCATGTTGTCGGAGGAGATGAATTGCACGAAGATGGTGCCGCAGTCGGGTTCGGGGTTGGGGTTTTCGGGGGTAGCGGGGGGTGTGAATTTGCGGATCATGGTGTCGCTGGGACGGGCGGAGAATTGGAGCAGTTGGCGACTATATGAGGTAGGCTTGTCGTTAGTATTCGGAGCGGATCTTTTCATCGCGCGAGTTTGTTTTTCTGCGGGAAAAGAAGCGACACATACACAATCTGACCGCTCTGGTCGACAAACTTGTTGCGGAACTGGTTCAAGGAAATCTTGACCTCATCCTCTGCGAGCTCGTATTCCTATCAGTTCGCAAATTCGGTCCTGTTAGCATAGCTCGTGACTATTTCCCCGTTTTCCTGAAGTCCCTCAGAGGCCCTAAAAAGCGACTCGGGAGGCATCATACCCGATCCGACACCATCTCCATAACGGTTCTGTACACCCGCCACATGCGAGTAATCTCCTTATCGGAGGCCCGCGGGAGCTGAGGGTCGTCGGACATGATGAAAAAGAAAAAAAAAAGAAAAAAGGGTTTCGCGCGAAGAGGGATTAAAAATCGCGTTATTGGTGATGCAGAATTGGATGAAGCGGAGAGGGAGGGCCGTTGCGGAGGGGTTTGTGAGGTTGGTCCCAGCTTGGGAGGTTTGGATTTTCTAGAATCTTGTCGATAAGCGACCGCCTCTTCCACGAAAAAAAAAAATTCTTGGGACTTCGCTCAGCCTTGCAGGTCCGTGCATCGAACAGATTCGATTTGCAGGGATTGAGACTGGTGGGGGGGACTTGACGGAATTTGCCAGCTGTTGCTGTTCGTGGCTCTCGAAGGTAAGGTCACGTGGCCTACATTCACAATCCGAACTTGAACGATCCGCACGGAAACTGCCTTTTTGTATCTTATTCTTGCCCCACCACGAAATATTTTGAGATTCCAATTTGACACATCGATCAATATGTCTAGTTTCTACCAGAGACAAGTGCCATGACTCAATTGGCTAGCACTGGTAGAGTCTTGCATCTTGATGGGCTAACCGAGTAAAAAAATGTGTTGAAGCAAGATGAATGACTGCAGAGTGGACTCACTCGTTGACCTGGGGCAGATTTGCTGGTTGACCGACTCTTGACTGAGGTCACGCTCCATGACTTGCTCCATAGAACGTTACCCTAGTGTAGTTGGCAGCTCAATAGTTTCGTTTAGCAGCCTTCGAGAGGTCCAGCGCAACAAGCCTAGTTTAAAGTCTGGAGCAGACCAGGAACTTTGGGGGCATTTTGGAACTTGCCTAGGTTCAGTCCAAACTTTAGGGGGGTATTGATTGCTGTGATGTTTGACTGGCACCCCTTTCCAGGGTTCTTCTCACTGGATTGTTCATTATGCAGTTTGTACCTTTGACCCCAACATGTGGCACTAAATCTCAAGAAATATTTTTTTTTTTTTCCCCCCTCAGATCCCAATATCCATGTGCTTGCTGGAGGAAGGACACTTTAGAACCACCTCCAGTCAGCTCCTTCCATTTCTCTAAGTTGTGCAGTCTTTAGCTAGCTGCAGTACTTTGGTACAAGCAAGTAAATACAACAAATCGATTCTTCTCAACCATAAAAAGTAGCCAGCTGCAGTCCTCTCCCTCTTTTTTTTTTTTAGTCACCCCCTAAACTGTACTCTAGTCTCGTGGGGATGTTCCCTATACTTTTCAATTGATCCTTGCCTCTCTGCGGCAATAAGGACACAACCACCTCTAATACACCTGCTGCACAAGTAGCCAAACTTCACCCACTACACATCTCCCCGACTAGCCATTCCCTCTGTTACGTCGGTCCATTGAACCTGGCTTTTGCAGGTTCAATTTCTTCTATATACACCCCAAATCCTATATATCATCCTCTCCCATAATCTCTATCCTCACTCACATCTACCATGGCTGCTGATGCACCTACTAAGGCCAACGGGGATTCTACCCCTGCGGCTGCAGTTGAGAAGACTGCGAAGCCTACCAAGCCCGATGAGGAGGCGTTCAAGAAGAGTCTTGAGGCTGCCGAGAAGGAGCACAAGGCCGTAATGGCCAAATATGTATGTCGACGCCTTTGCACCACCTACATAGAGCAACCTGTTTGTGGACCATCCCCCAAAGCTAATCCCTGCTTCCTCTAGAATGCGATCAAGGAAAAGATCGAGCTCGCCCAGCCGAACAAGAACAAGGACCAGCCCACCCCCACCCAGAAGCGCCGCCAGGAGCTCATCGCCCAGCTCAACGAGATCCGCCAGAAGCAAGCCGGCTTCAAGAACGCCCGCGCTTCCAAGATGGATCAGATCAAGCGCCTCGACGAGCAGCTCCGTAGCCGGATCGCCGAGCAAAAGACCGCCCGCGGCCGCGTGCCCTACAAGAGCCTCGAGGACCTCGACCGCCAGATCGCCGAGACCGAGCGCAAGGTCGACTCGGGAACCCTCAAGATCGTCGACGAAAAGAAGGCTCTCAACGACGTCTCCGCCATGAAGAAGATGCGCAAGAGCTTCGTCCAGTTCGACGACGCCCAGAAGCAAATCGACCAGCTCAAGGCCAAGATAAAGGAGATCAAGGACTCGCAGGAGGACCCCGAGCAGAAGGCGCTCAGCGAATCCTACAACAAGCTGCAGAAGGAGCTCGACGAGATCAAGGCCCAGGCCGACGAGGCGTACAAGAGCCTCGGCTCCCTCCGCGACGAGAGGACCAAGCTCCAGGCTGAGCAGCAGGAGAAGTTCCAGGCCGTTCGCAAGATCAAGGACGACTACTACTCCCAGAAGCGTGCGTTCTCCCAATACGAGAAGGAGGCCCGCGAGAAGGCCAGGGAGAGGCAACGTGCCGAGCGTGAGCGCATCATCAAGGAGCGTAAGAAGGCCGACGCCGAGCGCCTTCTGCAGGAGGCCAGCGACCCAGCTTTCCTCGAGGAGATCCGCCGCGCCAACAGCCTGCTCAGGTTCCTCGATCCCACCACCGCGCCCGCCGAGAAGGCTCCTCTTCTCGCCGACAGCGGTCTCGCGGCCCAGGCTCAGCGCAAGGTCGATGACTCCGGCCTCAAGGGCATGAGGCTCGTGAGGAAGGAGGATCGCGAGGACGACTACCTCCCTGCCGTGAAGAAGGGTAAGAAGGGAAAGAAGGGTGGCGCTCACGACTCTGCTAGCAAGAACTTCAACTGCCCTCCCTCCGTCGTTGAGGACTGCGCGTACCTTGGTGTCGACCCCCCCATGGGCGCCGCCGATGTCCCCGGTGTCATTGAGAAGGTCCAGGCCAAGCTCGCAGAGTGGAAGGCTAACCAGGCAGCTCAGACCCAAAAGGTAACGTCCCCCTATATCCTCGTTAACGAATAAACCATATCTACTAGAAACTCGAGTTGCTAACGTGTTGCTTCTACCACAGAACATCGACAAGGCGAAGAAGGAGATCGCCCGTCTCGAGGCCGAGGAATCCGCCCAGTCCAACGGCAGCGACGCCAAGGTCGAGAACCTCGCCTCCACCCTTGAGGCGACTACTGTTAAGGAGTAGATTAATCCACTCCTCTCTTCATTACCGCGGATATATATATATACCTGACCTAGGCTTGAATTGAAGCCGCATTCTTGTTGTCGAGTACTTGAGGAAGTATTATACGTTCTCCACTACTCGCATCAGAAAATGTCACCTTTTTTTTTCCTTATAAAAAAAGTTGTGTACGTAGGGAAGGGGGTGGGGATGAGTTGTTTCATTGCACTGGGGTTTTGGCTGTTCATCAACTGTCATATATACGGATACTGGATTCCAAAAGAAAAAAAAAGAAGAAACGTGACTATTTGACAATTATCAAGTCCCTCTTGTTCTTGATATCACGACCTTTTCGCTTTTCGCTTTTTGCTTAGTTCATGTTGTATTCGTAGGTACTGTCACGTACGTCCCAACGCGCGGAAAACGTCCCCGTCATACCGCCCTCTTGAGACCCTCGAAATTGCGCCATCTGAAAACGGCCATGCGCAAGAACGGGACCTCCCGACGCGGCCATTTTTTTTCTCCTGCAAGCCAAGCATTCACTCTTCTCTACTACTACCTATATTCTATCAAACTACCTCTTTGGACTTTCCAGTCTAGACCCCGCCGCCCGCATGCGGGGGAGGGGGAACCCTCGAAAGGCGAACGGGAAGTGGACCAGCGGGAAGGACGGAAAGGGAGATGTTAGTTGCAGTTGGGCATTCATTAGGTACATGTGCGTTCGTGGGCATGATTTTCCTGCTCTGCACGCGGGTTGTTTAAGCCATTTAGAGGCGTTAGAGGATTCCTGCCAGATGGCTGTCGGTAATGGACACATATCATGGCAAACTTGAAGTGGGGTTTTCTTTTTCCCTCTGTTCTTACCTTCGATACAAGGCTCGCCCGGGAATCGTCTTCAGATATGTACGGATCACGAGTCGCAGGTTAGGAACTTGGAAAGAGACGTGGGGTTTTATTGGCGTTTTTGTAGATCTAGGAGATGATTCGGCAAGACTCAAACTGACTGAGTGAGGGCTATTTTGTTATTCATCACAAAAAAGAAGCTGCCAACATGTGAAGATTCCAATGTTACATGTATCCATCGACAGATAGTCAACATACCGTTCCAGGTATAGCTAGATGACCGCAAGACAGAATAGGGGAAGCGAGCCAAGAATGGGAGAGGGGAAGCGCAGCTGTGTGTTTGGGTTATGCTTCGAGCTACGCCTAATGCTCCAATGTGATCAATAAAAAAAAAAGACAAAAAGAAATGTTCAGTATTTGTGAGTCTCCCTTCGCGGTCCCAACCTGGCCGGCTTTTTTATCTATACACCCAATGCTCAAACAATTTGGTTAGTTTTAAAGGAAATATGAAGGATTCCCTTCCCCACAATCGATATCATGGAGTCAGGAGGGTATGTAGGTGATCCTCGGGTATATCTGCCACCGCCGATATCCTGTTGTTTTTTGTGATTTTCGATTTTCGATTTTCCCCAATAAGCCCCGCCCTTTCAGGTTTGGCCACTGTAATGTCCCGTCGCGAACAGGCCGTGATCCGCGCCGAGGTAAGAAACAGGAGAAGTAGAAGAGAAACTCGTCAGAGGGTGGAGTTTCGCGAATCGCGGGTTAAGTCAAGGTAAAGAAAGCTCCCAAGAACGTCCTAAGAATGCCCCGCTAGAATTGAGAAGGAAAAAAAAAAAAATACCCGGAAACAAAAATCCCAAGAAATGCCGACACCGCTTAAATCCTCAGCGGGTCGTAAGCGGACGAATAACTCCTAAAAAGCTCGTTCATCATGATGCCGGAAGTCGTAACGTCGTGAGGGTAGTCCAGGTCGAATCATTCGAAAAATAAAGAAGAAAGAAGAAGAGAAGAAGTAGACGAAGGAGGCAGACACACATCCAGTACAAAAGAAGTCCCAGAGAGAGCGAGCTGAATAGATCGAGGCCGGAGATAAGCAGGTAGACCATTAGATTTCATTAATTCTCCAAATCCCATGAATTCCTCATGCTCGAGAACGAGGCCGTGCTGTTCTTTCACCGGCCAACGCCTACCACCCTTGGGGACCGTAGAACGTAGGAGGAGGTGGTGGAGGGCCGCGGTAGCTATTCCTGCTCGTCCTAGGCGGCCCCGGGGTTCTCCTGCCCATCGGTGGGGGAGGTGGAGGTGGCGGCGAAGATCGCGATGGCAGGTGCTCTTGCGGGTGGAATGCGCCACCGGCAATAGTAGCAGCGGGTGGAGGCGGACGTCGGCCGTTCTTTCGGCTGCCGCTCAAGGCGCTAAGGGGGGGATCTTTCACGCTCGGGTGGTCTTCGGGCGGAAGCGTCAGTTCAACTAAGCTGAAGTAGTACTCGAGCACTTCTGGGTACCGCTGGACGCTAGTTTTCCAGTCCTCGTCAATGCCACGCTTCAGGATTGCTTCCGCTTCGGCGACCTGAGCCGGATGAGGTGGGGATCGGTAGTGGTAGTAGGCGGCCTGTGATATCCTCTCGATATGTTCGGTGTGAGCGGCTTTCCTTCTCTCGGATAGCACGTTGAAATACTCTAGAATGTAGTCTTGAGCATGTCCCCTAGCCCAGGAACTGGTTATAGAAAAAAAGACGCGGGTTAGTCGAGAAATCATCCAAGAGCATGTTAGTAGGAGCTGAAGAAGACACGAACCGGATTTCCTGATAAATGGACTGCATCATCCGCCGTTCAGCCTGGCTTATTGCTGTTTCTAGGGCCTTGGCTTCGCAGTCACAGCGTAGGCTAGCAGCCCCGTTGCATATGGCACAGTCCGGATCCATCCTTTTAAGGTTTGAGCGAGATTTCCGAGATTTGACTTTACGTGGTTGTTTGTATTCACTGGTAAACATCTTAGCGGTTGTGCTTGTGGGAGTGGCTGTGGTTGGTGACGAGGACGAAAGACGTCGACGGGATGTAGCCAAGGGCCACATGTGAAGACAAGTATGACACCACACTCGGGGGTGTCTTTGGGATCTCGAGTGGAGGGTAGGGGAGGCCAGCAATGGCAGGGAGAGAGAATGGTACCGGGCAAAGAAGGGCGTGATAATATACAAAGAATGGTGGAAGAATGTATGGAGGAAGCAAAGGTAACTGAGAATTACAAGAAGAACCGGAAATGCGAAACAAGAATATTCATTACTTCCCCGGGACCCCGGTGAGGGTCTCATGAGAACAGGGGCAGTTAAGAGGGAAATACCCTTGGGGCAGATACGTAACGTGCTATGAATGACTTGTGGGAGGATAGAGAGAGCGAAGAAAGGAAAACAGAGAGGAGAGCAAGGACATGAGATCAAGGAAATGCGGGTTCAGAGACTAACCTGACTTAAGAATGGACTCGCAGGGCCGATACGGAAGCTGCAGTTGGGGCCCAAAGGTAGGATCAAATCACCTTAGGAAGAGAGAAGTGGTAGGCGAAACAATATACAAAATCAAAGTGAGGAGAAGCGGCCAGTCGTCGAGTCGCCTTCTAATGTATCCTGCACAAGGGACAGCTTGGGGAGGTAGGTCAGAGCCACAGAGAGGCGGAGATTCTCAGAGAGTCGCGAATGAGAGGGAAACAGCGAAGTCCCTGGTAAGTCGGTCGTACGTAGGTTGAAGGGTGGTGGCAGCTAAAGAAGTGGCGAGAGAAGGGGGAAGGACAAGGATGACAAGGACAAGAACAAGAACAAGCGAAAAAAGATAGAAGATGGGGAAGCGTTAAGCCAGCACGAGGCACGCAAGAATGCAGTCAAGTGTCGAAGATCTGCTGTTTACGTTCGTGAGCAGATCGCAGACGGACCGGAGCACAAGAAGGAACCTGTCCGTTCGCTGTTGACAAGATGATTAGGTTAACCTCAAGTCGTAGGATAAGACAGGGATGGAATGGAATGATGGGATGAGAAGATTGCGATATGAGGGAGAAAATGCGGGCACGCTGAGTTGCCGAGAGTGTAAGGCAGGCAGAGGGGGCATCAATGCCGTCATGGAAGAGAGAGAAAAGCAGAGACGGGAGACCGAGACGAGGAACAAGGGAGCAGGCTGTTGCCGAAGGAAGCGAGGTGAATGGGTAGAGGTAGAGAGATTGGCCAAGTACGACAGAGCAGGCGGGCTAGCTTATCCAAGTCTATGTCGTGGCTCGAATGCAGGCTCCCTGGCTCATGCAAGCATGAAGACGCTGGCCCAATGGCGAGACGAGAAGTTGAGGGGATCTGGTGGTGTTTGTGGAGGCCTGACTTGAAGTCGCCAATGGCGGGTAGGCCAAGCTGGACAGACTAGCGATATTGAATGGGGGAATGATGGGAAATGGAGGAGGGGTCTGGTGATTGAGTGGTGGGAAGATACGTAGTAGCAGGTAGCAGGGAGTGGAGAGCTAGGACGAGAGGCAGAGAGAAAGAGGAAAAGATTGAGGATGGAGACGGAGAGGAGGAGACTCAGAGAGACACCAATGCTGGGAGCTGGGATGAGGGTTCCAAGAATAGTCTAGGCGGAGGTGTTCCGGGAAGGAGATCAAAGGCCGAAAACGTACCGATGTGAGGATTAATGGGACTTATTTTGGCTAATAGTGGGTGTTGCAGCAATGGTTGCAGACAGACTGGAGACAGACTGGAGACCGAGCATCAACGATGAGATCTCGATCTTAGAATATGGAAATCGAACCCAACACTGAACTCGGCTGGGAACGCCAAATTTGGGGATCTTGAGAGCTTTTAAGGGTCGGATGGGCGGGGAAGGTGCAACTGGGCTAGCGGGGCAGACCGAAAGCAGGGCAGGAAACAACATTGAACAATTGAAATGTTGAAATTGATGTTGAAAGAACAACAGGGTCAGTGCCAGTGTCAGTGTCGGAGTGTTCCTGCCATTTCAATAATAATATCGCTTTACAAGAAGGCAAGTGCGTTGCGGGAAGTGGATAATATGAATGTATCCGTCCGGACCTGGAGCACCGCGATACAATTGTGGAGGCTTGAGCAGCTTGAGCGGGATTATGGGGTGGGGAGAGAGCATTGATCCGGCAAGGTTTGTCTGTCCTGGATTCGATATTGTTGATTGATGATGCTTTTGTTGGCATCAAATCATGGGTTCAGAGCCAACGAACGGTACACGAATACTGGCATTAATAATTTTTTCCCCTTTCTCTCCAATTGTACAAAAAAAGTATGTCACTGCTCGACGGAAGAATAGGGCTTGCCCTGCCTTCCATTCTTACACAACAGATTGAGTGAGGCAGCTGCGGTGGCTGTGGTGGCATGTATGTATGAGGTAGTGTATTACCAAGAATGCGTGGACAGACAAGGTAAGAAAACACCACAGGCAGTTTTGAGTGCTCATTGATTTCGCTACTCGTACAAGTACCTGTGCACTTGTAGGCCAGCCCCAACCAGTGTACTAGCACTGAGGTTTGAACTTGGACTGGACATGGCCAAGATCAACCGGAAACCGTCAGCAAGCCCAGGAGCATCAGGGGCATCGGAGGAGATGAAGTGGGAGGCTGGAAGGAAGGGGTATGGAGCACTTCAAGCCTGTTTGCTCCGCGCGCCCTTGTGCTGATACCTTGACGTGGTCGGTGGAGAGGAGAGCGGTGAAGAGATGATGCAGGCAATGTGGATCATGGAATCTTGGATCATTGATGTAAAGAGGCGTGTAACACCACGTATGCAATTGAGCGCCAAATCCGCGTGCAAGTATAAGGGTGGTATTTGATTCGCCTGATCCCTGTCTTGCAAACCTGAGGAAGTCGGACCAGGATCTCACGAACATCAAATGCAGAACGCTCGTTCTTCGTCGAGAAGCAACCTTCGAAAGTCTACAAATCGATCCAGGTGAAGCAGTCTAAACACACGCCAATTGACATGGCTAGCGAGAACGCGACCATCTTCAGCACTCCTGGTGCAAAATTCGGCACGGCCGAGGTTCATTTATGAGGCATGTCATGAATCCAATCGACCATGCTCTGAGCTGTGCGCACTTTACGACGCTCCATGGAGCACGACTCCCGTCACGAGACGTCGTCCATGCACCTGAAGACACACGAGCCTGTTTTGGACCCCTCAGACAGCAGCACATTGGCAGATTGGTAGCCAACATAGATTACTCTCGACCCGAATAGTCCAATCAGAAATCCTCTCGTCCAAAAATCTTTAAGAGGTGAATGGAGGATAGTACGGCTGCGGTACAGAGCATGTATTCTATCCGCGTCACCACGGGGTCTAGCAATTGTACGATAGGTACTCTTCCGTTGGTCAACCTCACCTTGTGAGGTGAAGGAGACGAGCCGTGAACCGCCTCGTGAGCCGGTGATGGAATGAGGTGGAATCTGGCAGTCCTTGCCCATCCTTTCGTTGTCATTGACAGTCGAGCACTAGAAACTTCGTCTATCTTCTCCCGCCCTGGACTATTCCTGCCAAAGCAATGTCGAACGCCGGGGCGCCCAGCCTTTGTCGTCATCGCTTCAACATGTGTAAAATCCAAGACCCATCTGGAATCAACCTCTCAGAAGTCCACCCAACCCATTGCACCAAATTGGATACTTGCAGGTTGCCCTCAACGCCCAATTGGGTGCCGACAACCTGCAAGAAATCCCCCAAATGCAACCCGGAAGCCGATCCTTCTATGTTGTCGCCACTGATGAGCCCATGCGGGTCCTTCCTCTCGTTCAGGCTTCGCCTTTGGGCTGATGGTGAGGCCGATATGCCAATCTGGATGCATGCTTCGCTGTTTGCATTTGCGAAATGGCTGCATCTGCAGGCCCGCCTGTTTGCGGACCGCGAGCCGTCTGGGTCGGATAAGACTGATGATGTTTGTTCAGGCTAAGAAGATTTCAAATATCCCCCACGAGCCAAGCTGCAAGAAATTCAGAATATTTGCATACGAAAGTACTCGTGCAAAGTAGGACATTTAAAGGCCGGATTTCCTTCCACACCTCCGAGCCCACGGCATCAAGGTTAAGATGCAACAACCAATGATGAGGTGCATCGATGACTAATGATAAGAATGGGCAAAAGCTCCTCAATAGTTCGAAGTTTCACTTTGCTTGCTGTTACGTCTTTAATGCCGATGAGCTCGATGAGGTGTGCCCTTAGTTGCACAGAGGAAGGAAATGGTCGACCCGTCGAAATCGAGTTTCGTGACGACGAGACAAGCCACACGATGATGTTCTGAATTATCCTTGCCGGCTTATATACTTAGTCGACGTAAAGGTTGCTTGCATTGGTTTCTCTAAAGGCTCGGGTGACCAACGAGGATCTGCCTCTTGCTAGGGGTGGGCATTACTCCGATAGTTCGGGTCCCCGTTATCGTCGTTCACTCCGGCGAGTATGAAATTCCCATTTCATGACTTGAACATTGCTTGAGTTCCTTCAACCGTTACGAGGTCATCATTGCCAGAGTCGAGGCTGAACCCCTCGGTCCTAGCCGAGTAAGATGCATCTACCCGTGTCATACTTTGTGAAAAGGGAAGACAGAAAAGACCGGGGAAGAGACAGGAAAGTAATTGAAGGGATGCTAGACAATCATTTCCCATACTGGCAGAAACAGGAAACCACGTCTCCTCACGATCTCCCCGGCTGCCAGGAGACGTCTTGCAAGAGCTGCGTAGACTACGTCTTGTTGAGAAAGACGAGAACGACCTGATCTTGAGGCTACTTGCCACGTGGGCTTTGGTATCTGTCGTCACTTCTGACACGTGCACCAGCATGTTTGCTCCCGATGCTGTGTGAAATCTTCCAGCTGTTTCCTTCGTCTTCTACAAGGCTCACTAGGCCTCCGATGATAGGAGAATAGTATGCGACTACTGCTACGGCTAAGAAAGCGGCCAGCTACTGCACAGCGGGTAGCATCAGGTAGGGGTCTGGCAAAGAAGACGCGGGTGGTGGCGTTTGTGTGCGATTAAGATCTATTATCGCCGCAAAAACTCATGTCTGTCCTGATGATGCAGTGGAGAGCACCTGTCTAGTAGGTTGTGACATCAGGCGAACTGAGCAAGCAGACCATCCATGCTCCCATTCTGCGTTTCGCGGCTTTCAATGCCAGCATAGCTTCACGAGATCGAGAACCTCCAGCTTGTGCTGTGTCACACAATTGAGAGACATTAGTGAGTTCGAGTAGCTCTGCTACCAACCCCAGAAGACTACAATGAAGGTGTGTTTAAATGAGTGCCACGTCTACATGCCCAAAGCCTGTCGACCTAAACCAATAGTCTCAGCGTCCGTACGCACCCAGAGGAAGCTGATGGCGTTGCCTCTGTCTGTGACTGCAAACAGCTGACAAGCCTCCAGTGCAAGGCCTCAAGCTAGGTAAAACTAGGAGGCGGTTATGGAGGTTACGGAGTCAACCTGTGGTAGCAAGAATCGCCGTGATGTTGCATATGGCTATGGTACCACTGGCAAGTGCCACTTTTCTTCGCGTTGAACAGGACGATCCACAGACGTTGCACTATCACAAGTGCATGACACACAGGGAAGGATGCGATGGAAATGAAGCGGATCACAGATTAAATACTGCAGTGGTTCAACCGGCCAGCTTCTGCGCGTCGGCCTGCTGATCTACCCTATATAAGCCATTCGGCTTACTACTTACCCTACTTCGATTTAAAACCGATGCGTTTCGTCGACTGGAAGTAGTACTTTATGAAGATGTACTGATTGCGCACGACCTGCTAAGAAGGAAAAGGCCTGGCGGTTACAATACTTAGCAGGAACATCCAGTATTTAGTATGGTGTTTCTTGTAGTTGACAACTTATAACGATCGATCATGTTCTGTGATTCGTAGTGTCTAGAAATCACCTAGCTAACAAGCGCGAAGGTTTCCAGCTACATCAACAAGCCGGTGTTGCGAAATAAGACCGGGGGGGTAAAGAGGTGAGAGACGCAGAGAAGAGCAATGAGGAGGCATATACAAGGTTAAATAAGCCTAATTATTTTCATTGCATGTATCCACATCAGCAACCTGCCCTAGAATCAATCTGAGAATGTTGCTCTGTTAGGTGAGGTCGCGTAAACGCGCTATCGTTCCTTTTAGTGCATCACCACTTTGCCGCGTCAGCACGTGACCTTGATCGTCCTCACAAGAACTCTACCATTCGCTTTTTGCCTCTCTCGACCAGGAGACTCGACACTACACAACCAAGCCCCCCAACCTTTCTATATGCTTACCCAGGGCACAAAATGATGCGCCGCCCTCGGTCGCCTTACCACGAACATGCTACCGCGACCCGCCGGTAACCCGGCCCTCTTCGCCATCCTCAGATCATCCCTCTCCTCCATCCAATCGCGACCCTTCTCGATCCGGGCCCGCTGTCTCAGTCCAGACTCTTCTCCTCCACCCTCCCCTGATGCCCTCCCCCGATCTCGCCTTAACCCCGCCCCCGACGATTACGCGGCTCCCAATTTCGCCGACAAGGCTAAGCTAGCCATCTATGCTGGCCCCGGCGGCAGCGGGTGCATCGCCTTCCTCCGCGAGGCGTACTTCCCCAACGGCCCCGCCAATGGCGGCGATGGAGGCCACGGAGGTAATGTCTACATCCAGGCCGTGAGCGGAGAGACATCCCTCCACAAAATCTCCAGAAGAAGGTTTGTACGGGCCGGCAGGGGCAAGAACGGGAGAGGTGATGCGCAAGCGGGGCAGAAAGGCGAGGATGTCATCATCACCGTCCCCGTCGGCACCGTCGTCCGGGAAGTCAGCCGCGATGATCCTGTCGCAGAAGAAGCTATGCTTTCGCGCATCCGGTACGCTCAACGAAAGATGAAGCGGAGACAGGTCCTCGAAGAAGGCGGCGAGGAAGCTCTGGCCGAGGAAAAGCGGAGGGAACTCGAGGACCCGGACAACCCAGACAGGGACAAATGGGTCCTCTACCCGGGCCTTTCGAAGAGCGAATCGCGCAACATCATCTTCCCGCGCCTCCCTCGCCGCGAGCGCCTCTTCGCCCAACCCGCGGGCCCGATCCAACTTGACCTTTGCCGACCAACCCCGCAGCCCATCCTCCTCGCTGCGGGAGGTATCGGCGGCCTGGGGAACCCGCACTTTGTCTCGCGCGAGCACCCGCGTCCGCTCTTCGCTACGAAGGGTGAGCAGGCCATCTCGCTCACCGTCGAGCTCGAGCTCAAACTCCTCGCCGACGTCGGGCTCGTCGGCCTCCCCAACGCTGGCAAGAGCACCCTCCTCCGCTCCCTCAGCAATAGCCGCACCCGCGTGGGGAACTGGGCCTTCACTACCCTGCAACCCAACATCGGCACCGTGGTGCTGGACAAAAACTCGGGCCGCCCAGTCGTAAAATCTTATGTCCGCTACCCCGCCGCCCCTGATCTCGGCCTCCCCGAGGAAGAAGTCGCCGTCGAACCCCGCACCCGCTTCACCATCGCCGACATTCCCGGCCTCATCGAGGGCGCCCACCTCGATCGCGGTCTCGGTATCGCCTTCCTGCGCCACGTAGAACGAGCCCGCGTCCTCGCCTTCGTGCTGGACCTCAGCGCCGGAAACGCCGTCAAGGCCCTCAACGCCCTCTGGAACGAGGTCGGGCTCTACGCGCAGATGCGCGAGCAGGAGGAACGCGCGCGCGAGATTGACGCCCGCGTAGACTGGACCCTTACCTCAGATCATTCCTCACCCACCACCCCCGCCTGGCAAGATCCTCTCTCGGGGCCGTCGACGGCGGAGTTTCCTCCGATCCCTGCCGACTCTACACGTCTTCACATCGCTTCGAAACCCTGGTTCGTGGTGGCGACGAAGGCCGATCTTCCGGATACGAAGGCTAATTTCGAGGAGCTCAAGGCGTACGTTGATGATATTGGCGCGGGGAAGTTACCGCATCCGACAGGGCTGGAAGGGGCCTGGAGGGAGAAGTGTGCTGTGATACCTGTGAGCGCGATTCATGGGCAGGGTGTGCAGTCGATTGTGCATTGGACTGTAGGACTACTGGACGAGACGAGTTGACGGAACAAAAACGAAGAAAATCATTAGACTTTGGGAGGTTTGGGAATGGATTCTGTATGAATAGATATAGACGAGTTTTGGAAATCTAACCTGTAACAATAGATAGACTTGACAGTCCAAATGATGCTTTGATCCTGCACACTGAAAACCCCCCTTTTTTTCTTTTTCTAATTCTACATGTAAATGCACACAAAAATCCCACACTTCAAATTCGCCCTAGCATGTATCCTCAGTACGACACCTCGCCTTTTTTTTTTTAAGCAGAAGCACCATTCGCCTCAACCTGAGCCTCCTCCACCTCTCCATTCTGTTCCTGGACCGTCTCCTCCGCAACAGCAGCCTCGCCCTCGCCCGCCTCCCCGTTCTCAGCAGCAGCCGCAGCCGCAGCCTCCTCTTCAAGCTTTTTCCTCTTCTGCTCCTCCTTGTCCTTCTGCATCTGCAAACCATTATTCACCAAGGGCGTCGTATCGTTGAACAACCTCAATAACATAGCGGCCCTATCCTCCTTCGGCAACATCAAGTTAAGCGAATGAACGCTCTTCCACAACGGCATGACGATCCTCTCCTTAAACCCATCCTCAGAACCATCAGGCTCGATCCTCAGCACGTGGCAGCCCATGCTCATATCTCTCACCCACTCGCCAATCTCGCCAAGCGACTCCCAGCCCCCATCAGCGATCTTGGGGAACATCTCAATAAGGAGTCTGCGCAGCGTCTCCCGCTTATGGAGATGCACAACGCGCTTATCGCCGACGTAGCCCTCGAGGATGGGCATACCCTCGGCCTGGATGCGCCAACGACACACGTCGGGGCTGGGCACGTCCTGCTTCATGAACATCTTGACGCCGCCGTTGATGAACTTGACACCGTGGCCATCGTTCATGGTGAGGATGTCCTTGGCAAGGGAGGTGGAGTAGTAGATGGCCTTGGCGGGCTCGCCGTTCTCGTTGCGGACGAGGAACCTGTCGAGGGGGAAGCGGTCGGAGAGTGTGTAGTTCTTCTTGATCTCGGTGATGGCCTGGTGGTCGGAGGGGAGGTACACGAAGGGGGCTTCGTATTTGATCGAGGTATCTTTCCGCTCGCCGTTCGCAGGTCGCGAGGGCTTCTCGGAGGAGGGAGTGGACGCTGCCGTCTCTTGGGCCTTTGCCTCCGTCGTGCCACCCATTTGCACATCGTCCCCGTCTATTCTAGGTTTCTTGGCGTCGGTGTCCTTCTGCTCGTTGTCATCTTCAACCCTTGGCCTCTTACCGTTGGTCTGCGATGATTCCGCGGGGGTCTCTACAGGAGTCTCGGCAGGAGTCTCTACAGCAGACTCAGTATGCGACTCCGTCTCGGGAACCGGGGCAGCTTCGGCCTCATCGGCCTTAGCTACCTCACGAGTCGGCTTCGACTGGTTCTCAGGCTTCGCCTTGAACTCGGCCTTCTTCTCAAGCACGGTAATGAAGAAACCACCGGTGTCCTGAAGATGGGCATAAACGCGCATGCACCTCTCCAAAGGAAGGTCCTCGCCTCCCGTCCTGGGGAACATGGTTTCGACTAGTCGTCCAGGAGCAACGAATTCGGGGTCCTCTTTCATCTTCTCCTCAATCTCAGCCCAGGAATCCCAAAACTGAGCAGACTTGTCCATGACCTTCCAGCTCTTCAGACCCGGCTTTCGCTTCAACTCGGGAAGCTGGTCAGAGCAGTCTATAATGTCAACCTTCTCCAGGCCGCCGCATCGGTCTATGGCGGCGGCAATAACGGATTCGTTTTCGATGGGGTTCATGCTACAGGTCGAATAGACAACTCGGCCGCCGGGTTTGAGCATCTGGAGGGCTCTCACCAATATCCTCACCTGCGTAAGGTGCAAACCGAGAGCGCTTCCGGGAACCCAGTTGTTCCAGAGATTGCTGTTCTTTCGTAGAGTACCATCTCCCGAGCAAGGAACGTCTGCGAGAATACGATCGAACTTCAAGTAAACGGTACGCTTAGGGTTATCGGGAAGAGGGGGTAGCTTAATCGAGGGGTACTGGGTGGCATCGTGGTTGGTGATCAAGAGGTTCGCAGAGGATAGTCGCTTGAGCTGATGCGTAAGCATGTGGCAGCGCTTGTAGTCGGCGTCGTTGGCAATCAGGAGACCGGTGGCGCGGCCAGCATCGCTAGGGTCGACGGACAGGTCGGCATTCGCCTCCTCTTCGGTCTCGGGGCCGAGATCCAGGCCATCCTCGGTAGCATGGGCGCGAAGGACCTTTTTTACTCGGGCCTCCTCTCCGACGTGCAACATTTCCAAGAGTTGGGAAGACTTGCTTCCAGGTGCGGCGCACAGGTCGAGAACGGTCATGCCGGGGCGGACATCAAGGAGCAGAGGAGGAATCATGCTGACAACCTCCTGCCTAGTGATGTGACCGACGCTAGTCTCGGAAACGAGGTATTTCTGGAAGGCAGAGAAGGGCCCGAACTTGCGAACAACATTCTTGGGGGTGGTCATCCACCAGGCCAACTCATCGGGATACCATGGCACGGGTTGGGGAAGGTCGACTTTTTTGCCTTCGTACTCGATCTTTTGGATCTCGGGGAAGTAGCGGGTCTCGAGAAGGTCGCGCGCAGCCAAAGCATGTCTGCGTGTACTGTTAGTAAGAAGGTGGTCCCTTGCATGGTGCGGCTAGGAGGAGGCATTCGTACCCTTTGGAGCCGCAAAAGCGGAAACTGTTCGGTAAATCCCTCTTCAAGGCGTTCCAGAACTCGACCCTCTCCTCGTCGGGCATGTCAAGAATGGCATTGTAGTGGCTCTCAAGTTTCTCATTGCTCTTGACGATTTCGGGGTACCTCTTGTGGTTGTTCGGATCGTCGCGATGATGCCGCCGCTTTCCAAAGCCTCCGCCGCCACCGCGCTAATGAATGGTCAGCTCCATGGTCAATGACGGTCGCGCAAGGGCACGACGACCCTAGAAGCATTTGGCGACGTGGGGGTGGAGAGCGCAGGCTAGATAGGATCTTAATACCTTCTTCCCATGACGAGCCATCGTCAAGCTGTCGGCAAGCAAATTCTGCGCGAGCAAGTGTGAAGGCGGGTCGCAATGGACAGTGAAGTGCGCCAAGCGGATTCTCGAGGAATTGGTCCCTGCCGCGAAATAGATGTCCGGCTGGATTAATTGACTCTTCGCGCTTTGTGAACCTAGTCGTTGCGAAGCGAAAAGATATGTTCTGGGGCCAATCCAGCTGTACATGTACGAAGAATCAACATTTCGAGATAAGCGCAGACTCGTTGCCCCTCGCAGGTGAAAGTCGAAAACACAGTGGGGTACTTCCACTGCACCAGCTGGCAGGAGCAAGTGCCACCGACTCGCTCTTGCCTGTTCACAGTGGCAAGGTACCTCGTACTTGTACACTTGAGTCGCACCAATGAGGACGCACAAAAAAATCATTTTTCCAAGACCGAAAAAAAAAAAAATTCTGCCGCCTGGCTGATTTATCACTGGTCCAAGCTCCTCTCACCGCCTTTGACCGTCTATAAATAAGCAGCGTTTCCCCCCGAATTTTCCAGTCTCTCTTTTTCTTCTTTTCTTCCTCATACTTACCTTGTCCCGTGCTCGCCGAGATCAAGAAGTCGGTAGTTCAGTGAGGATGACCTGCATTGCACATCGCGGAGTCGGCCTTGCTCGATTGTCCTTCGGGGCCGTCGGGGGCGCAATTTTTGATGTCTTTCTTTCCCTTCGGGGGAATCTCTTTTTCATTGCGATGGCGCTTGATGCGTCGGCGTGAAGAAGGAGAGCGAATCTGGATGAGCTGCGGTTGGGTGAGGGACCTCGCCGAGATAGGTCCTGGCAAATTGTAAAACTCGAGACCATGGATAGACTCTAATGGAGCATCTCGTACTTCTTCCATCTCCGTTGTGTAGGAGCGAGGTTTGCGTCGCCCGTAGGCCTAGCTGTCCCCAGAACTGTTGACGACGCCACCAACTTTCCTAGTCTGACGATAAGTTTCATCAGAGTCAAGCCCAGTGCCATTTACACTCTGCTCCCGATGCTGCTTGCTTGATACCGTGCTCTCTATACGTCTGTACCCCTGTGTGTAATTTTTTTGCATCACATCCTTCGTACTCAGTATTATTGCCGTGCTGTGTTGTGCTACTGTTCCTGTGTGGTCTTGTCCAAGCACCGCCGTTATCTGGATTTAAATGGACATTTCGAAGGACCCCGCACCACCCACTAAAGTAATTCCACACGCGTAAACAGAAGCTTGTCGAACCACGCGTTCTTCAACAACCACAACTCCCACTTTACACGCTCCACTGTCACTTTCGGTCTACAAACATCCAGAGGCCATGTCGCGCTCTACTTCAGTGAATCGGAACCTGTCCGCGACAGAAGAGCTCGAAAAACTCGAGCAATCCATTACTCTCACCCTGCAGGGTTCGTCGCTGCCCCCACTATCAGTACCCCACGACATTCCGCATCCCTCATCTCACCGCATATCCAAAGAGCTAGTCGACTAATATGTCAAATTGTCCTGGCAGAGATTGATCAGAACTTTAGCAAAGCCCACCGTATAGTAACAACGAGTATCCTCCCCCTCGTCGAGCAATATGGCGAGCACTCGCGTGCTGTGTGGGATGCCTCAAAGGTATGTCCCGAGCTCAACATCGCAAAGACCCAGAACCACCCACACAGACTCACTCACGCTCTTTCCCACCCTCTCTAGTTTTGGAAACAATTCTTCGAAGCCTCCGCAAACGTCTCCCTCTCCGGCTACGAAGAGCTAAACAACGACGAAACAACCATCGAAGAAAGCACAGCCCAACATGACTCCACAATGAACACCACCACTACCACCGCCTCGGACGTCACCGCCACGCCCGCCGACCGTACCTACAACAACGAAGACTCCCTCCTCGATGACGCCGAGCTCTCCGGCAGCACGCCGCGCCCCCCCTCTACCAAAACGATCAAGACGCAATTCGCCGACCTACGCTCCCCCTACGAGATTATGCGCCGCGAGATGCGCGACGAAGAAGAGGCCACCGAAGTTCTTGAGAGCGAACAAGGAGACGACGAAGACGGAGAAGAGGATAATTCCACGCTACTGTTCCAGCAGAGGACGGCGAGGTTACCCGATATGTCCATGACGCCGAGGTCCTCGCTGCCGCCGCAGCGCAAGGACATCGACCAAGGAAAAGACCCCGTCTTCCATCGCATGCTGGACAAGACGTACAGGCTAAAGTCCACGCCGCATAAGAACGCGCCGCCGCTCTCGGCGCAGAAGCACCGTGCGCAGTCGGCCTGGCATGATTCGCCCATGTCTTCGCCGGAGATTGCCATGCCGAAGCTGAGGAGCGAGGCGTTCATGTCTCCGTACAAGGGCATGGTGGCGAGGCAGCGTCTCGAGGCGGCGGCGGCGGGGCCGAGGACGCCGGGCGTGAGTGTTCAGACGCCGACGGCAAGGAAGACGAGGGATGTGTTGGGTACTAGGGATAGTTTTGCGGAAGAGAAGAGGCCCAAGTATGAGATTGATTGGGAGAGTGATAGCGATGATGGAGTTGGGGGGATAAGTCCTCCGAAGACTATACAGTTTGCGCTCCCGCCTTCAAAGCTACTCCAAACTCCAGGTATGCCTCCCTCGTCGAAGTTTTTTGCTATAACTTCGCTCGATACTAATTAGGCCCTCTTAGCGCGCGAGGCGAGCAAGCGGATTGTCGATGACATCCTCTTAACGGCTGGAGCAGCCGAAGGAGACACGGACGAATACAGCCCTACGATGGTTAAGATGAGTAGGGACGTCCTTGACGATACGTTCTAGATTGCGAGGCTTGCGCTGTTGACCTGGAGCCGGCTTAGATAGGGACATGAATACGAGATACCCGGTATGTGACGAGTTTTCCTAAGTCGCATCCATTGTGTTCCCCAACTTGTGCGTGAAAGAACGCCCCATTATGGGACGTCCCGTCCCAAGGCAACCTCTTCATCCAAAACTTAATGGCCTTTTTTTTTTTTTGGAGGTTTATGAATCACTAGCGACAAAGTTCCGCAGAGATGGGATCACGTATTCCGCCCGAGTCGGGGCAACTACAAGCCGCAGTTCTACAAAGACCTCTTGGTATTATCTTGGGAGATACACGTGGAAATGGCACCAACACGAGGGATGGGTCGAGAGTCACGTCTTTATCCGCCATATTCCGGGCTCCAGTTTCCAGACCCGAAGAACCGCCCATGCAACCCTCGAGCCGAAAGAAGCTCCATTCCTATCTCATTGTGACCAGGGTTGCATGATTGACATAGCTGAGAGGACAGTCTCAAAATCAAGTTCAAGAATGGCAGGGACCTTTATTAAAAATGAGCTTAACCCTTTTCTCAATAACAAAGGAACTTCCTAGATGCTATGATTTCCAGTTTAAAAAAAAAAGCCCTCGTTAATCGAACAATGGAATCTGCGTTCTCCCATAAAGTACCACCCCGCTCCAATTCTATAGAGAGAAAAAAAGGAAAAAGCATTGATGCCGTCACCAATCCCAAGGGCCCGGAAACAGCGGGTAAGAGAAGGCTAAGCGAGACTGAAACGCATAAACTGAGATAGTCCAAGATTGGGCCAAAAAGGGAAATAACGGGTCGAGGTGACAAGAAATGAAGTGACAATTAGAAAAAGGAAGACAAAAAAAGAAAATCGAACTTTCCCCGATGAGGTTATATCCTCCGCTCTTTCACCCTGAGGACTCGAATGAGCCCAGGATGGTCAATCGCCATTCCCCTGCTCCCCTCTTTCTTCCCATCTTTAGCTACCCGAACTTTCGAATAGCCTCCGTCATTCCACCCCCAATGGATCCCCTGTCGATGGGGAACCCGGAGAGCGGAATTAGCAAGAAGGAAAAGAAGAGGGGGGCGGCGGGGAATTTTCCTTCGTCAGAGCCATATTTTTGGAGCTGATTGATGCGATGAGGACGAAGGAAAAGAAGAACGGAAAGAACGGCCTGTTCTCCCCATTTCTTTCCCTCGTCGAAGAAAAAGAACTAAGGCGCGTGACGAATCCCATGGTGCTTTTTTCCTTCCGTTCTGTAACTCGAACGTTCTCATGTATGCCTCAAATACGACTCCATCATAGTTGGCTTCTTGAGTAAAAATTGGGCGTGCGCCTTTGGCGGGCCGAAGAGATTTCGGTCCGCTCACTTATTGGAACGGCGGAGAGATTCCTTGAGCAGGCTCACCGTGCTGGAAAAGCTGCCCTGGGAGCGTAGACTGGAGGTGTCGCTGTGCTTCTTGTAGCTTTGGGAAGAGGAGCGAGAAAGGCGCTGCTGGCCCGTCTGGCTGTGGAGGATGCCCTGGAGGACGGTGTTGGTTTGTCGCCGGTCGTTACCGGTGGTGAAACCGTAGTGGCCGAGGTTGTTATTCATTGTGAATGTGGTTTGGAGTTTGGACGGTTTAAGTTATGTGGTATAAATTGGTAGATTGTGATGAGTTGGTAGACTTGAGCAGTTGGTTTAAGTGTGTCAAGTATGTGTAGGTGGATTTGCTTGGTCTTTCTTTGGATGCCTGGAAAAGAAGAAGGCAGAGAGTGGCCTGGATGAGGCTAGACTTATATACACATCAGGATCTTATTTGCGAGATTCAACACAAGGGAGCGTTTGTCTGGTGCCTGCTCATTGTGCCATAAGGGGAGTCCGAGTCCCGGCTGAGGGAAAAAGCACCATAACAGATCCCATTATTACGACGACCCAGCCCACAAACAAACAAACGGACGTATGGTTGCCGCAGATGACCGACCACAGCCTCCATTGAAGTCGAAAAAATTATGTTCCCTTAGGCAACAAAATAAAAGAGCCCCTCAATGCAACGGCTTGGTGTGTAGGCTCTATGCGGGAGACACGCACTCCCTCCAGGGATCCCATTCCTTGCTCCCTTCGTGTTACCCACGTACAAAGTCTTTCAATCACTGGAGTCCCGGTTCTTTTCAAAGGATACCACCATCCTTCGCACCTTAGGCACGCATGACCCACGCAGCACCACGACTCGTCGGCTGGGTTTAGAGGATTCCCTAAAAAATAAAGGGTGGCAGAGATGCGCCCCGGCGTGAGTCACTCGATCACTCCAGCGTGCGACGGGTACAATGGGTGGGACATGCGGGTGCATCGAGGGCAATCTGCAAAGGATATTATAGACTAGAAGGATGGATGTTATGGGAAGATTGATTGTACTTGTACCATACATACTCGGCCTGATTGTGGTTGTGTTGTACTCGCTTGGGGTTGAAGATCGTACCTCTACTCTGGTCTCTATACTTTGCATATCCCATGTCTGGAAATTCTATGTACTAGACTCATGTGTGAGTTATGAACTACTTCGTACTTCGTACTGGTGCAAAAGGAACCTTAGGCATCACCATGCTGAAGAAGGAAAATCGTGCCGCCAATGTCTTTCGGTGTGGGGGTGCTGAGGAGAGGTTCTCTCTTACTGCAACCGTGATCAATTGATCTTGATTTGATGCTTTTGTCTCGCTTCACCTCAACGCCCCCCTTTCCGTTGTCGTGTATTCCGATATCCCCCATCGGAGGGGCCACCCGCGTAATCAGGCTTTTCCCCGGTGACGTTTACGCAATTTGAAGTTACGCAGAAGCTACAGATGCAGAGACCCTCGGATGATGCAGAGACGCGGAGACCCTCTCAGGCAACTAGACGTTCGTATCTCCACCACTCTCGAGAAGAGCTCTCAATTGAATGGGGGGATGGGCATTGAGACGTTCAGGAATGCTACCGTCTCAATTGGCATCCGGCACGCGACTGCGTTTCCGTTTGGTATTGCTTCAATTCACGAAGATGAGTCAATGGCATCCTCCGGCATCTCAGCCTTGCAATCTCACTCCCACACCGCGTCTCAAGGCTGAGCCTCTTCGCTTAAGTGTGAAAAAACAGAAAAAGAGAAAAGTTTATCCATCCTTCAAACGGTCATCACCGAATTGATACAGCCCAAGGAGTCACTCATGGACGTCATCTGTCCAACCAGCGCCACTGGTTCCTGTGGTAAGACGGAGTCTTTCCTGTGTAACACTCGGTCCCGCCTGCACACTGCCCGCCGCGATGCAGTCATCCTTTTGCACACGATCATGGAAAACTTGGGATGAAGAGGTCACAAGTCAGGAACAGGTGCAGCTTGCCCTAGGATCGAAAGCCGTGAATTCCCGATCAGCCCTTACGCTGTAGACATCCTTGCGGCATTGCTCAGTGGTTTCGACCTTAACCGAGATTCGAGATGCACAGCCTCATTTAGGAACCTTTTTTTTTTTTCCCTTCTTCGTCCCCTTCTTCTTCTTCAGAGGCTGCACATTGGTTCTTCCATGTGTAGGACCCGGCAGATCCCTGTGCCAAGCCTCACTGGTGCTGTGTTCTTACTTCGCAATTCCAGCCCTATCTCCATGAGCAGAGCATTTGGAACCTCACTCAAGACTGCGGTCCTTTCCTCAGACCGCGACCACGCGACTGCGCCTGTCGGCTGAAACTAGATGTACCGACGCTTTATCATGTTTCTTCCATCATGTTGCCTCCATCACGTTGCCTGGTGTCCCGCGTCTTACGTCCGTACGGAAATGGGTACAAAGGGGAAAAAGAAAGAAAAAAAATCGAGGAGTATTGCACCGCCCACTCATCTCAATAATATCAATTATATAGGAACTATGGTACTCCCGAAGCTCTGTCGTGCTCAACTAGTCTTACACGTTAGCGCTCTCCGCAAGACGAAGATGGTGGCGCACCATGTGCCAACGTGGATTTAAGCTTATTTCCTATAATTCTTGTGCCGTGAGTTTCTGAGGCGAGTCCAGTTCCATGATGTGTAATGAGAGAGATTGATGTGATATCACCCCCGTCCTCGTCGAGATGGTGGTGCCAGCAGACCTCGAACCTCGCGTGCCTAACGTCATGAAAAACCGCAGAGAAAAAAGATTGATCCATTGATTCATTGCTCTAATTGCTCACAGAACAAAAATAGAAAACCTCAATCAGTCGAATTCCTAATCTCCCTCCTTGAACAAACCCGTGACCAAATCTTGATCCCGATACAGCTTCACCTGTCGGCCGTAAACACTCGCCGCCCCCCCTGCGTCCGGAACTCCTCCCGAGCCCGCCCGACAGGATCTAGAAAAAAAAAGCCACAAGACGCCGCACAGCGGAGCATAGCACCGGAAAAAGAGAAAAGGGAAAAAAAGGATCCAATCAATCACGCGCCACGTTGAATCTCGACAGCGCTTCGAAGGTTCCACCCCTCCTCCATGGTGACCTGCTGCCTAGTCCTTCTCCGCTGCGCATCATCCAAAAGTTCCTACAAGTTTCTTGCATAACCGTAACCGTGAACCATAATCGTAACCACCTTGATTCTTGAGAAGCGACGTTGTTGCCTAAGAAAGCGGGTCTCGAGGCCAACATTCCTTTGACGTCAGATCATCCTGTGCAGGGATGGGAGAGGGAGGAAGGGAGAAAAAACTGAGGGGATCAGACGTGAATGTAGATAATATTCTACTTGGTGAAGAAAGTACTTCGAAATTACTTGGGACGCCCTTTTGTGTAACGGAGGCAGGCAACAACGCCCGTTCCTTTTTGGCAAACAATATGGGAACATGATGGAGATCCTTTCTTTGCCCCCTCATCTATAGCATGGAGATCTAACGCCCTGCGCCGATTTTTCTTCGTCGGTGTTTGTGCGGTCGAAAACGAACAGAGAGGTAACCCTCGTAGTTCAGCAACGATCCTCGACTCTCGGTCCCGAAGCGTCTTGATCAAAGTGAGAGACCGAGCAAGGCTCACCAACCCGAACAACTGTAATGGCTCCAAACGTCCCTCTGCTCAGTTTGCCCGTTGACCGGGCCCCTATCACGAAGCACCTTCATACGTACGTAATAACACTGTTTCGTAACTCGTAACAACACGTTGCGTATCAAAATACCACTTCGATGAAACCCTATCCAGGCAAGCTCTAAAAAAAATACCAAAAAAAAATTTACATCCCCAAGCCCTCGTCTTACGTCCTAGGGCTCCGAAGAAAGCCAACCACCCCACCACAATACCCGACCAGCCCATCCAACCGACTGCTCTCCCTCTCCTGCACCTCCCTCCACACCCTCAACGCCTCGAGGATGCTCTCGTGCTCCGTGACCACGTCGAAGTGCAGCCGCAGAAACACCGTCATCCACGCCTGCGTGAGCTCGTAGTCCTTCCTCGACTCTAGTCGGCTGGTGAGAGCCCGGATGAAGTAGAGGAGCTCGTTCTTTTCCGGGTCGTCGGCGGAGAGGGAGCGGAGTTCGAGGTCGGCCGCTGAGGGGGGAAGGGACTTAAGGTGGTCGATAAAGTCGTCGTCTACAAAATAGTTAGTAAGAAGAGAAAAAAAAAAAAAAAAAAAAAAAAAAAAAAAAGGAACTAGGCGAGAAGGCGTATAAGAAAAAGTTAGTTAGTTCACTTACAATTTCCCCTAGCGGCTCCCGCAAGAAGCTTAGTAGTAAAAGTCTCCTCCTGCCGCGCCGCCATCTCCACCTTAAGTATCCTCGACCTAGACTCCTCCGAACCCTCATTTTTCGCCGCATCCTCAATCTGCTTAGGCGCGCCCGATCCCTTCCCGCTCAAAGACGGCAAAAAGAACGGCGCCTTCTCGGGCAGCTTGGGTGCCTCCTTCGGCTTATTACGCTGCTTGATGAGGTCCAGGTGAAGCAGCGTCTGCCACCTCGACTTAGGAACCAAGCTCAGCGTCGTCATCTCTGTGCTCAGCTGATCCACATCCGGCACGATGACGGCCGGCTCGTCCACCGACTCGGCGTCTTCCTCGAACGCGGCGTCGAGGAGACCCTCGTTGCCCTCGCCCGAGACGGTGGGCACAACGGCGGCGGCGATCTCCTTCGCCGAGATTTGCCTCGTGGGCACGTGGCGGAAGAGCGACTTGTTCGTCCATATTCCGACGCCCATCTGGCCCTCGATGCAGGCAGCGAGATACTCGCCGCTCGATGACATGGCTACAGCCTTGCAAGGGTGCTCGAAGCGGATGGCGTCGATCAAGTGGCTCGTGGGCAAATCCCACACGCGAAGGGTGCAGTCGTCCGATGCCGCGATGATCCACCGACCGTCGTTCGAGAAGCAAAAGTCCGTCACGTCCTTCTCGAAGCCCAAGAACTCTCGGATCGTCCGCCGAGTCTCCACGTCAACGACGCGGATCGAGTTGTCGTCGCAAGAAAACGCAATAAGATCGTTAGGTGCGTGGTAGCGGCAGCCGGTGATGGCGGTCATCGGCGCCCAGTCAATCTCGTGCATGAGATTACCCGTGAGGAAATCCCAGAATTTGACTTTGCCGTCGAGAGAGCACGACACGACAAACTTGTTTGTCGAGTCGACGATAATACCGGTGATTGCCTTGGTGTGTCTCCCGGTTCCAGGTGCAAAGCTGCTGGCGAACTTGGTTTGGAGATGTACCACGTCGTCCACCTGCTTGAGCTGCTGCATCTTTAGCTGTCTCGCCTGAGCCGGCGTGAGTTTCGAGGGGAACTGTAGACGATGAATTCCGGACTGCAGGTTGAACATGTCCATCGTACCACCAGCGGAACCGACGAGCGCAAAGCTGCCACACGGGCTAATGGCGACGGCCGTCACACTGCTTCCGTCGCCCGTCTCAAACATCCAGCGACCCGCCCTCTTGCGGCCCCAGAACCACGTCCTGGCAAAGGAATCGCCCTTGTGGCCCGTCACGACACTCTCCCAACCGGTCATGCGGCTCACCTCAGCATCATGCTTAACGCCCCTAGCCCGCTCCTTCCTCGAAGCTCGCGTCCATATCGCCTGCTTTCCGGGAAGAGCGCCAATACCGCCGTCACGATTGAGCGAACTTGCAATGCACGTAATTTCGGGAGCTTTGATATCTTCAAGCGTCGTCGTAGAGCCGTGCGCCAGGGCCGATGTAGACAGGATACCGTATTTCTTGGCCTTCTTCCGAATATTTCCTTGGCTCAGTTCGGTGCTTTGGCCATCCCTTCGCATACTCCATCCCCACAGGCTCCTATCACTTCCACCGCTAAGAAGCCACTTGTTGCCGGCTTCGGCACCATCGAAATCCGAAGGCAAGAACTGTAGGCAGTTGACCGGCGCAGCATGTCCGCTCCTCGTGTGAAGAATTCTCGGAATGGGTGAGAATGGCGTCTTGTCAAAGATCCAGGTCTTTAGAGAGTTGTCGAGGCCGCTAGACACGATGACAGGCTGGCCGTATAGGAATTCAATCTTACTGATACCGCCGCCGATGACGGATCCAGCACGGGATGGGGGATTGTGGGCACTTCGTAGAATACCAGATACCCTGCCACCTCCATTGAGGTCCCAAAAGGTGATGTCGCCAGTGGCTGACGTGGCTGTGGCCATGATACCGTCTTTTCGTCCATCCTGTCCCGCGCCCATACCGTCGGATCGGAAGGTAATGGCGCAGACAGGAGTAGTGGGGGTGCCAGCGTTGAGCTCGATAAGTGGCCGGTCGTGGATAACATCATGTACGACGAGCGGGCCGTTAGAGTAGGCAACAGCGAGGAGAGCCAGGGCCGTCGAGGGCTGTAGGCATGTAACAGAGCCTGCGTTCTTGATGGGGGGCACGATAGTATAAATTAGCTTTCCCGTGCTAACGTTCCATATCTCAACCCACCCATCCTTGCGGCCGACGAAAATCTTGTTGAGGAAGGTAGGCATGTTCGTAACACCACCCGTCACCTCGTTTCCGCCCTCAGCAGCAGGAACAGTTCGGATAGTCGTGTAGTGCTCAAGTGTCGTCGATTTCCAGACCTCGATCCTTGTAACAGCGCTGGCAACTATCCACGACCCGAAGACGAGGATCTGTCTAATCGGCTCATCTAAATCGTCAGGAATTTCGAGCTCGTCGACCTTCTTTCCTCGCTGGAAGATCCAGACGCCCTGGGTGCCACTTTGACTCGAATCACCCCATGCTGCGAGAACCTTTTGCTTCCATGCTACAGTGGCAGTAATATCGCTCGGGGTCTCGGGGCGAGTAACGAAGACAAGGTTCAAGCCGCGCTTGAGATCGTAGGTCTGCAGAGCTCGACCGACAGAGGTGGTGATCTGAAAAGTAGTCTTGCCGAGAGGGACGGAGGTGAATGGGACAGAGGTGGGAGACACCAAACCGATAGTCTAGAGAAAAAAAACGTCAGAAGCAGAAGCAGAAAGCCAAGGCGAGCAGCCGCGACGAGAAAGGGAGAGAAGAAAGAAATGTTTTCTTTCACATACTCGAAAGGGGGCAAAGATGGCAGAGGCCTTCTTTTTGCTGGAGCTAGGGTGCACAGCCTTTAATTGAGAATCTCTCTTCTGGCGTTTAGCCAGATGGCCGCCGTGATCCGAGTGCGGCATTGTGAATGCAGAGTCGTGCGTGGCTCCTTAGAAGAGAGAGTGACTGCTTCAGCGGTCGAGGCTCTTCAACTGCTCAAATGCACATTTCTGTTTTTTTTTTTTTTTTTTTTTTCAACCATTTTTTTTTTTCTTATCGATTTTCTTATCGCTCCAACGAGCAAAGCCCAAATTCTCAATTGGGAACCCCACCAAAATCTGTGGCTTGTGCACGGACCAAATACAATACAGTGTATTGAAGTGTTAATTACACTGTGATGGAGGGGCTCATCAACAGCATCGCCAGCGTCATCGTCATCGTCGTCAAGTTGGGAGGAGGGAGGAGGGAGTGTTACAGAGCTCTTCACACAGCCGCCACTGTTTCGCGACTTGCTATTTTGGTTTATAGAGCGGCCTTTACGATGTACAGAAAAGCAACGTAGTCACGAGGCTCCCAATGAATAAACTACAATCGCTCAAGCTTAGGCTCGGCTTCAATCAGTCACGTTATGGTCTTTTTCAGCTAATCTGGGGGCATCCCCCTTCCCCGTTGCCGAGAAGGAAGAGCGCCTTGCACATCTCGCATCTCGATATTACCAGATAACCATAATCGGGTATCAACACAAGAGCATTTATTGACAGATACGAGTTTCATATGCATGCCCATAGGTCGGGTCAAGCATGGAAAAGTGGACTCTAGGAAATGCAATGAATCAAAGCCGTTGAGAGCATGCATGATCATTGATTGTCCTCGAAGCAGAGCCCAGAACTCGCAAAGATCTACGAGTATTGGTACCAGACAGGTTCTGGGCGACATGGGATTCGACCTGTGTGACGCCGGCACCAGGTTCCGGCCACGTTCTCTGATCCCATGTCGCCATCCATCCCAGATCAGTACCGAAACCCTGGGGCTGCAGCGCGGCTCATCCACTTAGAATCGGTATTTCGGCCCATCCGCGATCCAGCTGATCATCCCGACCTCAGTGCTCGAGTCGTTGGCTAGGAACGCCCCATATCAGATCAGGCCCTGTCCTGGTAAAATTCCTGACGTTTCTTTGTCAAGCTGCCATCGTCATCGGTTTAAATTCTTCCCTGTTGGCCACTCTACTCGGGCCAATTGCCATTGAATACGCTTCTTCTATTGTTGTCCTTGTTGTCCGTTAATTCATCGTCCCCCGAAGGTACCCACGAATGACTCCATGCCTCATGCCCCATCTATCCTCCATACTCCCGAGTCCCGACTGAGAAAGCCATGAATTCGTCCCCGATTGGTGAACGAATGCGGAGCTGCAGGGCGCCAAGCTCCTGATGGCAGCAAAGCAAATACACTACGAGGCACTTAACGAATCCGCCGGCGCCTTTTAGTCCGTTCGCCGGGTCCATCGTGAACCAAGGCCTCCAAGACCTCAACCTTGTGAAATCTCATTCGGATATCCACGTGCCAAGTACTGGCCCATACTTCACCTTCCTCTCCAGAGCACTTGGCACCTTACTGGAGCGATTAATGGATCTAGCCTCTCAGTTTGGAAGGGCAACATGACTGACGACAACCTCAAGTAGCACCGAATCAATTCTAGCGTTTTCTTCTCTTGTTTTTCGGGCTAACCGTCCCTAGTAGGCCTGGGGCGGCTCGGTAATACTCTCTAGCTTCAAGTTGTTAGTCCCAGATTTACACTATATTCAATCCGACATCAGTTGAGCTACTCTAGGATCATCAAGGTCTCTTCGCCCATCCCTTTTCTTTTCCTGTTTTCGCCTCTTCTCAGTTTTACTCTCCTGTTATTTTTTTTTTTTTTTACCCACTCTTTGCTGGCCACCCTTCCGACTCCAGGTTGTCCACGGTTGTCCTCAACTCCATTGACTTGGGTCTGCAGCCGGAAACCCAGTACGGATCCAGAGCAGCAGACTTGATCAATTCTTCGCAGCGACCGTCCAACAGGAAGCCGCCTTTCTCCGATAACCGGTTCCGCCGATCTGTTGATTCGCTGTTGCTCCCAGACCCTTGGTGCTGTCACACCCCTACCGGGGCAGCCATTGGCATATTCTCCGAATAAATATCTGGAAACCCTCACCGACCATTGTCCTTCACCAGCAAAGCAGAGAAGATCAGGGTGCCTGACCAGCCCAGAGCTTGTCTGGGCTCTAACAGCACACAGCTTTGTGGGAGGACTCCAAGCCAAAAGAGCAATTGAAAATAACGAGTCTGGAATTTCTTTTCTTTAAGAGGTACCGGAATATATCTAGAGTCAATTGATGCTGCTTTCAATTGAGGGCATTTCTTCTCTCTGAACCTGGCAAAGCCTTTAAGCCGACTCAGGACTGGATCGAAATCCCAGTATCAATTGCGACATCTTGGGAACTAATTGGCCTGCTCCGCCGGTGCCAACGACCCCTCTGATCCAGACCCTGATCAATTGATCCATTTGATATCAGACACTGGCAGTCTGGCACTGGCACTGGCACTGACACTGTCGTTGAACCCTGGACGTGCTCGTTGCGAGACCCTCCGCTGCGGTGGCAAAGCGTCGCCAAAATTGGACGAGGAGTCACTCTCAACGCAAAATTGGGTAATAAATACCCTAATAAAATTTCGGCTTGCAGAACCTTGAACCTTATTGTGCCTCCCGTCTCCGTTTCAATTCTTCTTCCTGCTTGGAACAGACTTTTTGAGGGCCCCTAAGATAAAGCCATTGCAGAGAGATCTCCTCCCTGGTCTTCGAATCTCGTGCTGAGTTCGAATCTTCCCTGCAAGGTTTAGCTCCTAGGGGTCCATCCTTACCTGCATCTCTATCCCCCCCCTTCATCCATTTGCCATCCATATCCAGCCATCATCATGGATCCCTCAAACCCACCTGCGGCGCATCCCTCTGCGCCAAGCCTTGACGACCAGACTCCCTCGCAAGGTCCCAAGTCAAAACTTTCCACGCAACCGAGCTCAGCAGGATCTCTTTCGTCATCGCAGACCGCCCCGCCACCATCCACTTCAGCATCGAGCGCCCTGCAAGCAACAGAAAACCAATTCCAGACTCCTAGACAGGGCGAAGGCGACGCGTTGCTGGACCCAGCACCTCTAGCCCATTCATCATCTTCCCAATCATTAGCGAGGTTAGAACCCTGCATCCCTTCCTCCATGCCGGCGAGCATCCCGGAATCTTCCATGCCCGAAGCGGAAGGCGGTCTCGTGCCATCATCTGCAGCCCAATCTGCAGCGAGTCTCGACGACGGCGACAATTCAGAAACCCCTCGACTCCTTGCCAGCTCGAGTCAAGATACTTTCAACTACTCTCAACTCCCCGACCCGAGCATGACCCCGAGGTCGTCCGTGTCCGAGGTCGACAAGCGCCTCTCGATGTCTTCCCTCGCCTCCTTCGCATCCACGCGTGGCGTCGCCCCCAGCTCAGCTGCCTCCGCCAACGGCTCGGACGCAGGCGCCGTCCCTTCACGCTCCAAACTCACCATGAAGCCCTCGAGCAAATCATCTTTCTCCGATGCTGGTGCCGGTGTGGCGGCCACCGCTGCCTCGTCGCCCTCCTCGGCACACTTCCCACTCCAAGGTGGTACTTCCGGTCCGCAGCGTAGCCCTCGTGATCCGTCGCAACAGCAGCCGACTACGTCTTCCTCCTCCGACAGGTTGAACCGCCGAGCCCCGGGCCAAAAGTCGGAGCCGGGCCAACCGCGGTCCGCAACGACCCGGTCGAGAAGTCGTGTCCAGCGTCGCTTCAGCGGGAGCCACATCACTAGCTCCCATAGCCCGGCCAGCGACCGAAGTCCAAATCAAAAGGAAGAATGTTAGTAACCACCTCCCGGTCAACATCTTGGTACCATCTGGTGCCTCATGATTTCCAGAGTCTAATCTAACTTCCTCTACAGCCAAACCGGCCCCTTACGGCGTCATCGGAGTGTGTGCTTTGGATATCAAGGCCAGGAGTAAACCTAGTCGAAACATTCTTAGTCGATTGATCGAACAGGGAGAATTTGACATTGTTGTTTTTGGCGACAAGGTTATTCTTGATGAAGGTATGTATGCAAGCAAGAATGGCGAGAATGGACCCCGAAAATCTTCGCTTTTCGTTATTCGCGATTATTATAAAGAAAACAAAAGAACAAAAAGAAGAAAACGAAAACACCAGCTAATATATTTGTGTCTGGTTTATAGAGGTTGAAAACTGGCCGATATGGTGAGTCGACTTATATATCCCCTTCCCTCTGAAACACCCCTGGGCCGCCCTCGGTGAGAGGAAACGGCAAGGCTGCGAAAGGCCCGGCCGGGGTGGTGACGGGGAATTCGGAACCCCGGCGCGGCTGGTGCAACGCTGAAAGAAAAGCAAATGGCCATTTCAAGACCGAGACATGTCAATAATTGTCCCAAACTTTACGAAATCACCACTAACATAACACTCAACTTCTACAGTGACTACCTTATTTCCTTCTACTCAGATGGCTTCCCCCTCGACAAGGCAGTCGCCTACGTCAAGGCCCGCCGGCCATTCTGCGTCAACGATGTTCCCATGCAGCGCATACTCTGGGACAGACGACTCTGCCTTCAGCTCCTCGACAAGGTCGGCGTCCCCACCCCGCCCCGCGTCGATGTAAGCCGCGACGGAGGCCCGGCGATCCTAGCCCCCGAAGTGGCCAAGCACGTCCGGGATATTTCCGGCATCTCGCTCGAGCCTGTAAAGCCCGCCGTAATCCCTCCGCCGAAAAAGGTAGAGCTCCTCGAGAACGGCGACGTCTTGAGCGTCGACGGCGTTACATTGAGGAAACCATTTGTCGAGAAACCGACGAGCGGAGAGGATCACAACATCATCATTTACTTCCCAAAATCGGCGGGTGGCGGCGCGCGGAAATTGTTCAGGAAGATCGGGAACAAGAGCTCCGAGTTCGTGCCCGATCTTGACGTCCCCCGCGCCATCACGCAGCCGACGGAGAGCTACATCTACGAAAAATTCATGCAGGTCGACAACGCCGAGGACGTCAAAGCCTACACCGTCGGCCCGACTTACTGCCACGCCGAGACGAGGAAGTCGCCCGTCGTCGACGGTATCGTGCGCCGCAATACCCATGGCAAAGAGATCCGCTACGTCACAGCCCTCAGCCCGACGGAGAAGGACATTGCTAGCAAGATTTCGCTGGCCTTCGGTCAGCGCGTCTGTGGCTTTGATTTCCTACGTGTCGGCGGGAAGAGCTACGTCATTGATGTGAATGGATGGAGCTTCGTCAAGGATAACAACGATTACTACGATCGTTGTGCCAACATCCTGAGGGAGATGTTCTTGAAGGAGCGGATTAGGAGGGGTGCTCCCACCCCGATCCCTTCGCCAGCCGCGTCCGACTTTCCCGATCCTAGCATGTCCCGCTCGTCTATGACGTCGAGGGATAGGGACTTTGCGCGTCCGACAGGAAGCGCTGGAACGGCTGCTGGAAGCAAGAAGAGCCTGGATATTCGTGGTGCGGAACCGTCGCAGACAACGTCGAGCTTCACAGTTCTCAAGGCAGAGCCGGTCGTAAACCATCATAAGTTGCTGGCTTCCACCGCGTCCATAATTCTCTCGTCTCACGACATGGCTGGCGCGGGCTCTATCTCTGCGGCGCCATCCATCATCTCTGCCGGCACCTCCGTTCCGGCCGAGACGGAGCATACCCACGAGGAAGAGCAGCACCAGGCGCCACCACCACCTAAGCATTCGTGGAAGCTCAAGGGCATGGTCTCCGTCATCCGCCACGCCGACCGGACTCCTAAACAAAAATCCAAGTTCACGTTCCACACGGAGCCGTTTATCCAGCTCCTCAAGGGCCATCAGGAGGAGGTGCTCCTGATCGGAGAGCCGGCGCTGGCGAGCGTCAAGCAGGCCGTTGACATTGCTGAGCTAGAGAAGAAGGAGGATCCCGCGAAGCTCCGCGCGCTCCGTGCCATTCTAAAAAAGAAGAGCGGCCTTGCCGGGACTAAGGTGCAGATCAAGCCGATGTTCCGCAAGCAGAGCTCCAAGGACACGCCGACGTTTGACGAGATTGCTCCGATCGCCGAAGGTGTTGAGTCCGATGTCCAGCACAGCCAACCGGAGTCCGAAGCCGATGCAAAGAACCACGTAAAACCCAGACGCAACCCAAAGAGGCAGGATTCGCTGTCCGGCGTGACTATGTCGAGGATCACCGCCGTCGAGAACAGCCTCGTCCTCGACAAGCTTCAGCTCATCGTCAAGTGGGGAGGAGAGCCGACCCACGCGGCGCGGTACCAAGCGCAGGAGTTGGGCGAGAACATGCGAAACGATTTTAAGCTGCTCAACAAGGAGGTTCTGGACGAGGTGCACGTCTACAGTAGCTCCGAGAGGCGCGTGACGACGAGCGCGCAGATCTGGGCGTCGGCGTTTCTCAAGAAGACGGATCTTGGGGAGAATTTCATAACGGTCCGAAAGGATCTTCTTGATGATTCGAACGCGGCCAAGGACGAGATGGACAAGGTCAAGAAGAAGCTTAAGGGTCTCCTTAGGGAAGGAAACGAGCGTCCCCCGCAGTTTGCCTGGCCCGACAAGACTCCGGAGCCGTCTGAGGTGCAGAAACGAGTGGTGCAGCTCATGAAGTTCCTCCGCAAGGCGATGCAGTACAACTATCGGAAGCTTAACAGCAACACTATCCAGGAGGCTCCTCTTTCGAGGACTTCATCCTGGAACAGCATCTCGACCGACAAGTTGGAATCCTCCGGATTGAGCAGTTCACAGTCGTCCTCGACGTCAATGAACAATATTCAACCGCGCTGGTGCTGCGGCGAGGATTCCGTCTTGTTCCAGGAGAGGTGGGAGAAGCTCTTTGTCGAATTTTGCGATGCGGAGAAGGTGGACCCTAGCAAGATCTCCGAGCTCTACGATACGATGAAGTTCGATGCCCTTCATAATCGCCAGTTCTTGGAATGGGTTTTCACGCCCACCAACGCTATGCTCGAGGAGGAATATGGTATTGTGAAGGAGTCGACGAACCAGTTAAAGGAGCAGGAGGATAACAGCAAGACCTCGGAGGACTCTAGCGCGAGGAAGGTTTCGACGGGCGCTTCTTCTTCTTCGTCTTCTGCCGACAGGGCCGACAAGGCCAGGGGAGAGAGATATAGTAATCATAATCATAATCACCAATCGGGCCAGTCGAGCGAGAGGTCCGAGAAGCAGTCGATGAGGAGGCTCTTCCGGAGGAGGTCATTCCTCAACGGATTGCGAAACTACGGCGACACGGCGCAGCCCGAGCAGTACTTCCGCCTATACAAGAGCAACCCGCTTGTCGTCAAGCAAAAGTCCGACGCCCGCCTTGAGCCCCTCCGAGAGCTGTACCAACTAGCGAAGATCCTGTTTGACTTCATCTGCCCCCAGGAGTACGGCATTTCGGACAGGGAAAAACTCGAGATCGGTCTCCTGACCTCCCTCCCGCTCCTCAAGGAGGTCGCCCAGGACCTCGAAGACCTCCAGGCGTCAGACGACGCCAAGTCTTTCGTCTACTTCACAAAGGAGTCTCACATCTACACGCTCCTCAACTGCATTTTCGAAGGCGGCATCGAGACCAAGATCAGTCGCAGCACGATCCCCGAGCTCGACTACCTGTCGCAGATTTGCTTCGAGCTTTACGAGTCCGAAACGAAAGCTCCCGAGGACGCGGCGTCGCCCGACGATGAGCCGACTTTCACCTACTCCATTAGGATCACTATCAGCCCTGGGTGCCATGTGCCGGACCCGCTCGACGTCCAGCTGGATAGCCGGCATTGCATCAGCTGCGCGCCGCGTCGGAGCTTGACAGCCCATGCAGACTGGTGGGAGGTGATTAAGACGTTACGAGCTAAATTTAACCAGTAAGTGACAAGTCTCAAGATATTTAGCGGGGGTTCCACCTATATCACACACTTTTTTTCATTCGTGCTCCTCCCTTCACCGGTGTTGGTTATGCATAAAGCACGATGCATCAGGAAGCAAACGACTAACACGAGATTTTTCTACCTTCCCTTTAGGGTTAAATTACCTAAGAGCTTCATCGCCGTCAACCTCTCAGACGCCTTCACTTTTGAAGAGCAGGACGATGCGGAGGATGAGCCAGAACATGTCAATGGGGTCACCAAGAAGCCGGAGGACGACGAACCAAAGGCTGGGTCTCCCGAGCAGGCTATCGAGCAACAGAATCAGAGCCAACAGACCCACGACAACGCAGACAACGGGACCAAACAAGAAGAGGCTAGTCCGGCCAACGCTGCCCCCCAGGCGGCTCAGCAGGTGGGAAACTGAAAAGGACATGCCACGGCCGGGGGTAAGGAGTAGGGGTTTCGCGTGTTCGTATTCCTCGGTGAAAGAAAACCTCGGAAGCAGACAGATAGGCGGGAAAGAACGAGGGCAATGATTTTCTTCTTCACGTGGGCTCTCAAAGTGAGGACGCCTCAGGCCTTTCGAGATGCTGACGCCATCATAAGCCGAATGATGTTGTTGGCATTATGGTTAGGGATATCCTCAACCCTTCTATCCCGACCAACACATCATCCACCACAGTTGGTTCCTATTCGTTCTCGCATCCCTGGCCATAGAGGATTTTTATGGAGAATATTTGGTCTGGGGGTTAAAAAAAAAACAAAATAAAAAGGATTCAAAAGGAAAAAAGGAAGAAGAAAAGGGAAGTCCTTCCGAGGCTTGTTTGTCCTTTCTTCACTGGTTGCAAAGAGAAGGCTTTGATTTCATGAGCTATAGACAAGGGAGGGGCGTAAGAGAAAAAGGGCTTTTTTCTTTTTGGTTTCTCCAATCCCTCTTTTTCGGGATGTTGGGCCGGAACTCGCGGGTGAGGTTCCCCGGCAGGCGGGCGGGATAGGATACTACGAAATTTCGAGGTTCGTTAAGAAAGGCGTTTTATTATTATTATTATTATGGTAGAGTAGAAAAAATAGAATGGTTATTGACGGGGGTGGGTATAACTCTTTTCTCTGCCGCGAAGGAGGTCGAGGTCGGTCCAGAGAAAGAGAGAGGTTCTGGGCAAACGGAGAAACGGAAAGGCAAAAGAACAGCGGGAAAAAAAAGGGCGCGAGCATAGCTTCGTTTCAACAGCAAGATATTTTGAGACGGGGAAATTTGAGAAGGGGCACGGAGAGAAAGAAGCGTGTTATTCAAAACGATAATAGCGTTGGACTGGTGATGGTGATAGAGAGACAATATTGAACAGATTTACCTCGCTCATTCCGATCCCGCGTTTCCCTTCCCCAGCCCCCAAAAGGTAAATCGGTCGTTTCCTTCCAACTCGCATAGCCCCCAATCCGTTTCTCGGAAGTCTCGTTACATTATGTTAATAGCTTCTTGGCCCCCTCTCGGTAGCTAGAGTGTCCTCTTTTCATGTGAGGTGGAGACTTATAATCCGGGACGTGAAGAAGTAACAGCGAATCCTGCGGGCCCGTAGTTGGTTAAGTTGGTAAATGGCATGATTCGGAAAGACTTGCTTCGTTGGGAGTGAGGGTATTGGGAAGGCGTTCTACGCATATAGGGCAACAGCACAGACCTGGCAGAACGTGGCATTCATTCATCCCCTCGCCCCTAGAAATGGTCGGTCGGTATCATGGAAAAGAAAATAAATGGAATAATTTCCAGACTTTACACATTTCCGGTGGTAATCTGCTTCATAATCTCGGATGTGTGAGGCATCTGCAGCATTTGCAACATCCACAGACACTTTCTCGTCTGAAGATTTGAGAGCACACTTGGTGATCGAGGCGCCTGGCGGTGGGGCCTTTTTTGTTCGCTTTTCCTTCGAAGTTGAATCGCGCATCAAAGGAGAGGGGGTGGACGGATGGAATTCCACTCATCCCACTGCAGTGACGACTTAAACCAGCCTAGCCAGGCGGATACGAGGAAATTGCCAGGCTTCTAGAAGCTTTTGCTGTGGAGTCGTCGAGAATGAGCCTCTTTTCCAGGCTACCGAAGTTCCAAGCGTTCCCCCCTGCGCTGTGTCATTTTTGCATCCATCCACCCCCCGGCATCGTCTTTTTTTCCTGTCTTCGTCCCAATCTGTCCTGCATTAGGTGGAAATCATCGGCAGTGGCTTCAAGCGAGCAAGATCGCCGCATGACAACTTTCCTTGGTCAAAAGAGAGGAGGACGAGCAAGGGGGGTTGAAAAGAGTAAAGTTCATTTACAAGTGCCAAACCTATCGTAGAATTTCTTCATCCGTTCGAGGCGTGGACAGTTCGGGACGGAAGCCGAAGGGAAGATCAATCCCTCATCCCTCTCCCTTTTTTGCCCTTTTCGAGAGGGAAAGAGGCGTCGCAGCGCGAACATCATACCGAGAAGCCTGTTCGTCCAATCCCGTGGTCAGAGCGAGCTGCGAGATCTGCCCTCGAGTCCGGTCTCTCCCTCCCCCCTTCGCCCTATCGGAGACCTGCTCTTGGCTGGCCGAAAGAACTCGAATGTCTTAATTAGGCTACAGCTCAAATGGTTCGTGGCTCAAAAGAGAAATTGGCTCCAATTCGTGGCCTGGCCCCAGGTAGCGGCACTATCTTGGAGGGGGAGGGGGTGTGTGTTGCTGAAAGTCAGACGATCGTGTGGAGAGCCGTAAATCCTCCTTTGTCGACTGAGCCTCTATCTGTATGCAACGGTGCATCACCCCATAACCCACAGTCAACCTTTATTCCCATCCCAGAGGGTCTGTCGACAGTGGGAAGTCGTACGCTGAGGCAAGAGTGGGTAAGTTTAAGTCTACCCAGCCCCTCATCTGAAACGCGAGTGTCTTATTATTAGACCTTGCGACGCGATGCTATATCGGGACATGAATACGTCAGAATTCGCTGACCGATTCCGCGCAGAACCCACTTCAAGACGGGGTTCCCTGGCGCCGAATTTGTATACGCAACATAGCATCATGGAAAAGGCAAATGAGCATGCCGTTCAGATGCAACGAAAAGTGCCGGTACAATGGGCGACGTTCCCTCCAAATCCATATGATGCAGTGCCTCTTTTTGAACCCCATAGACATATGGACGGGACGGGAGGGTGGATGGATATTGACGAGAGCTGGATAATGAGCATCACGGTTCCCCCATAACGAGTGTCTGGGCCACGGCAGCACGACATGCCAAATACCGGCTCTGAAGCCAAGATGGTTGGCTTCTGGGATAACGTGGCCATCGTCTCCCCCAATTCAGTGCAATTATGGGTCTCTTTTCTCGCCTACACCGACCGGCATTGCTGGAATCTTCAAAGGAAGAACGGCCAACGGGTCCGCCTCCACCTCCACCTCGGCTCTGAGTCTTCTGGAAATACCAAAGGTATGACTGGGGCGATGATGTTACACGGGGCTTGCCTGTTCAGGGAACTAGGATTAGTAGTGAGGCAGGACACGTGGAAGTTGGTAGGGTTTTAGCATGGTCAGGGCAGATTCGGAATTGATAGATGCTGTCAGGCTCGAGATTCAGTCCAGGGTAATGCCTGCAACCCGGTCCTGTATGAGGTAGCGTGCGCGGGATGGTGTGCCCCATTTCACTAGCCTTGGAGCGGCTAGTGCCAGGCTATGAAGCGAAGCCACTGAGCCAGCCATCTGAGAGAGTCATCAGGCGTTCGATTCGTGGATAACCCGCGGAATGACCCCTGCACTCGTTCCATTGTCCTTTGATCCTTTTCGCTTCCCTCGAGGCGAGGCCAGGCAAAGTACTACCTCGGTAATACTGGGCGCCGGTCTCTCGGTCTTCTTGGTACCGACATCACTTGGTAATAGAAGCTCCAGTGCGGCATGCGGAAACGCGAGAGGCTCGCGTGAGTATTGCTTCGCATGTGGTCTACCGGCAGATGCACTCGAACGATGCACTCCTGGAAACCATATTTCCAAGGGTGGCCCGAGGAACGGGCTTGTTGATGCGAGGTACAATACGAAGTAGGCAAAGCAGGTCTGGGCAGTGTTGTTTGCAACTTTGAAACGAAGGGGAGAGAGAAAGGCCGATTACCTACACCGATCGTGCACACAACTAATTCCAATGTCTGTGCTGTACTTCGTACATTTCATTGTATCCTGGTGCGTAATAATACCGTCATCCTTCCTTCTGAAGTACGGCAGGTATATTGATGACTGCCTCCCTTGCGACTTCCTCACCTCGCCATTTCCGGCCAGGAAAGGAAGTCGGTCGTCGACGTGGGGAACGCTGTGGGGAAGGGGCACCCGTGCAAGTGTGGCTGTCGAATCTGAGCGAGTGCCCAGGCTCTGGGCTCCGTAACAAATTCGACAGGTCCGGCGAAGTAATACCGGTCTCACCGGTTAGGCAGGATTTAATCAGTGGGTTTGCCCATCAGGACGTGCCGTCTATGCGGTGTTTGCCCGCCCGCACAGGCAACCAACGGGGCAATCCGTTTCAAAAGGCATCAATCATTCAAGCCTTCATGGACAAACATTAAGGAAGGGCAACTAACATAACATTGAAGTTGAGGGGTATCTAAGAATAGCTTGACTAGGCTCGAAATGCGCTAGAAAACCGGAGATCACCGTTGAAATTAAACATGGCCCTATGATGCACTTGGAGACAATGCGAACTTCATGGAAGCTCACTTCCTTCGATTCTTCCCGTTTACTCCTTTTGAGTTCTTGCTAATAATGTCGTTCATCCTTGCCTCAGGCGTGATCTGAGAAACCCCAGCCGCGGAGGTGAGGAAGTCGGCCCTTTCCTGATGGGCATAGTTTCCGTGAGAAATCAAACTGCGTTGCAAGATCCCAGGATGAGGAAACGGAGCACCCCCCAGCAAACAGCGTGCCGCAATGCGTAGTCAGCAAAGCACTACTCTTGACTTGGACAACAATTGAAGACGCTGCGAAGTACAATTGTAGTTAACTACTACAAGAGGCAACCTACAAGGAACCTATGCCGCGGTTCAAGAGTTCCACGGACAAAGTCGCCGACAAGTTGCAGAAAAGCAATAAAGCAGTTGATCAACTCTTGTTCTTTGTTCCTACTTCGTACAGATTTCATCTGCATCCGCGTCTGCTTCTTTATCCATTTGGTCGTCGTCGATTTCTTGCCCCTTTTCTTTCTTTGCTTAGTACCATGGCATATACTCCACATTTTGCCAAGATCAGAATCAATTGCCGTGCCGAAAATGCGTTTCTTGACGATCAGCCCAGGCGTTGGGGGCAGAAACTTGCCTGAATTGCTGTCAGGGCCGTGCCGTCGGGAAGGGAAGGAAGCAGGAGGCATACATAAGCAACAACCTGCAATGTTGCCTGGCATCAATAATACCTCGTAATCTAGCCTCAGTAGGCACCGGGCTTCGGTTCCGGTTCCGGTTCCGGCGCCGGTCCCTTGTACCTTCAACCTTATCAGGCACACCTTCGTGTTCTTTCCACGTTGGGGACGATGCTACGATGCCAATATTGGCAATGATTTTCATATCACATGCCATTTTCACTGAGAATTGGCAGCATATCGGCCCAGCGAAGTGGTCGATGCCATCATGGATACAACAGATAGAGCGATAGATAGGGAGATATCAATCATTCTCGTGGCAGCGCAGATGGGTCGGTGGATTCATGAGCCAGCCTGGCGGGTTCTGGCCAGCCTGTTTCTTGGGATTTTTGTGTCCCCTGCGTCCCAGCGAGCTCATTTGCCGGTGTCTTGTTCGGCTGAGTCGAAGGTGTGCGTCGCAAGGCATCTGGAGCATCTACTTATGAAGTACGAAGTAAACAGCCATCACAGGAAGATTGCTCTCTTGTTCCGTGCCAGGCTCTTTCTCCCGCCCCCGGGCCGACTTCATATTCTCTGCCACAAGTACCTTCTCCAACTTCCAGATGAGAAGAATCCATGGATGTTTCCAAGACGCCTTGGCCTATATTCCATGAGCTTTCTTTCGTTCGGCTCAACACGAGGCCAAGCATCCACGCCCAACGGCAAAAACTTCGAGTGTGCTGCGCATAGGCTGTTTAGCATTGTGTGGTGATTCCCCTGACTCCAAATTACGCATACTTCCGCGCACCCACCACATCAACAACGGATCTATTATCTCTTTTCGTTGATGTGATTCGGGTGTGAGGATGCACCTTCCGGGGGGAGGAGACATGCAAGCCATCCCGCATCCCGGAAGCAGAGCCCAGACCTTTTTTTTTTTTGCCAGCAAAGTCGATTTCGATGTTACATACCAAATTGGTGCATTTTGCTTTTTCGAATGGGAGTTTCTAAAGCGGTGTAACGTGTTTCCTGCGTCGTCCTCACGTCAGTTGGTATGCGACGCCCTGGAAGCCCAAGCCGTCTCACCGTCCAGGTTTTATTAATATGGAGCCGTCTCCACCGGTGAGCAGTTCGATGCAGCCTCATCAGCGGCGGGCCCTACACTTGACACTGGAGCTATCGAGTATTATAGGAAGATAATTCCGTGATATACTCTCATTATCGGAACCTGGGCGTATATGCACCAGGAGTGGAGCCAGCCGAATTTTAGTTTGAAGTCCTCAAACTGCACCGCACTCAATTTCAACTTCTCGGTGGCCTGGGCTCTCATCTCGAGGGGTGACGACTCGGTGCTGCCGTCTGGCTTCATCAAAGCCGCAACTTTACCCTACACCCGGGATTAATTATCCGCGTATGTTGATTTCTGTTCAAAGTGAGTCTGGGCTGATGTGTAAATAAAGGGGAAACACTATTACGCTCGCCTGCTCACACGCCGGGGAAAGAGTATGGAAGTTGAGGAATGGAGACAAGGAACGAGGACGAAAACAAGAAAAAGAAAAAGAGAAAATAAAGAGAGAAAAAAAATTTTGAAATTAAAAATTAAAATAAAAACAATTCACGAGGGGGAAAAAAAAAAAATAAAAAAAAAAAATAAAAGTAAAAATCAAAGTGAAATAAAATGAAGAAATTGGCTGGCAAACTACTAAACATTGTCCCGCACAATTTAGATTATCGTGGGACGGGAAGCATCCGGCTTCTCAAACCATGGGATGGAAGATTATGGTTGCAGACTACCGGCGAGATTTCGCTGGTGGCTTCAAATCTTAATCGTTCGCTTTTGACACACTGAATCATTTGATAGGGGGGCGTGAATCTTGTAGGATCCTCTTCCCTTTCCCTTGGATCTAAAGTAGTTGATAGACTAAGGTCCCTTAAGGCCCTCAAATGAGACGATGTTGAAAAACAAGGGCGGTCGGCCGAGCATTTTGATACGCCGGCATCCAAGGTTCATGTTGCCGTTTTTCTGTTAGCACTTGGGTTTGATATTATACTTGCTGTGGCCGTCCCGATCAGGACATGATGCACTTTTGCGGGTCGTGGGTACATTTCCTAAAAGGGACCAGTGTCCTTTGAAGGAATGAATGAGGAAGTTTTAGGGTACGGCAGAGCGACAACACCCATGCCGGTTCATGGAAAAAAAAAACGATCAGATCGGCTCCATGTGGCCAGAATTATTATGGGCTTGGCCGCTGGTCTTATGGTAAAGTTACGACTGGACCTGTGACCGTTGTCTGCCAATGAGCTAGGAATTGCCAGAGCCAGGCGGTTTCTGTTACCTTTGTATTCACTGGTAGGGATACGATTGATCCGCATCTCCGTCGTCACCGACTTTGTTGCTCGGCGGTCTTTGCTCCCAAGCTCGTCTCTTTTCCCCGTGCTCATGTAATTTTCGCAGCGGATGGGCGAAGCACACTGCATCCTGGACCTCTCATCACATCGGTAAAGTCTAGAGCGTTTCAAACCACATAATAGGGACTCCCGCATTGGGACACCACGTTCCCAAGGCAAGGTACGTACAACATCGAACCTTTAATACAAACAATCCAGGATGGATAGACACACCTGCAGGCGGGATCAATCACGATCCTGTATGTACATGTAACGCCAGTGGACCGGCTGGACCGGGTTATAATTGATGGCACCAGAAGCCAACAGCAAAAATTCTTCCGGACTATTTACATGGAACCAGTGACGGGAAGGGCACAATTGCAATAAGAAGAGATAGAGAAGAGAGAATACGACTTCGTAAGCCGCAACAAAAAAGACGCATGTTTTAACTGCATGTTCCCAAAGAAGCAAGAGAGTAATCTAAAAATCGTCTGCATCGTTGCCCATTGCTGTAAACCTAACACACAATTTTTCCGTCCGAGATGCGGTGCATGTAGCAACAAGTGGAGGCCAAACAGCCGAGGGGACAAACGATGTTGCTGTTGGTCTCTGCGCTTAGCATGGATCAGTGTCGAGGAGCAAACAATACGGATCAATCACAGTTGGGTCCCGCGGTAGGTCTAGCCCAGTGCAGACAGTCCCAACTGCACCTTGTCCGGTGAAGAAGGAGTCTCGGCGGGATTTTAAGCAAGCGCAGAGCGAACAGACTTTATGTACCCACAAAAATCCCACAGAATTCGCAGGAGTGGGATCAGTGTTAGCCCCTCTCGCTGGCTCCGTTGGTCTATTCTCATTCTATTCTCATCCCCCACTAGGAAGATACGGATTCAAGGGTGGGCGAGGCAGGCAGCACTGGAGGTGGTTCTGTCTCGGACGGGAAGGTAAGAAGACAGAAAGAAAAAAAAAAAAAGCCATCAAGGAAACAAAATGACGTAGAAGAGGAGACAAATTCTTGACCAGGGCAAGTTCGAACAAAGGAAAGATCCAGAACGGGTGTTTCGGTTTCGTTATCTCCTTCCTCGTCTTGCTGCTTTCACATTTTCACATGTGTCGGGCCGTTCATATTATTTCGTGCTCGTAGTGAGAAGGAAGCGGCGTAGAACCCCGTCATGGAGTTGGATGCGTTGACGGGGTTGGATCTGCCCACTACACGACGGAGTCCCACGAGCAGCGCACAAGGTGATACTGCGCTAGTAGGGTAGTAGGGGCATTGTGCCTTTTGTGGTCTTAACAGGGGTGGACTTCCAGAAACCGATCGAGTAAAATGCCCGGTGTCGAGTATACCGACCCTAGACCTTGAACAGCGTCCCAGAGTGGGATGAGGTCGAAGTACCTCTACTTGCAACGTCATAAGAGCCGCTAACTTCTTCGAACCTCCCTGCTATAGACAGGGCACTACCCAGAAACGGCACCATGACTGACCAGTTTAGTCTTAGACTGCAGCACCCTGACAACTGGAACTTCGTCAGCGCCAGTGGACATTTGATTGACCCATTGTCCCGCCCGCACCTATGTGCAAAGTATCAATCAATGATTGATGTATTACTATTTACATGGATGGATGGATGGATGGATGGATGGATGGATGGGTCAATTGGAAAAATAACATTGCATTACCAGTACCCCCCTCCAAAAAGACACAACTACCGTCTGTATCCATGACAGTATATATGTACAATGTATTGGTGCCTGTGAATTTGGCAACCCCGTATTGAGGAAGGTAGGAGAAGCCATGGAACACATCGCACGTTAACGATTGAAGGCCCCATCGCCGATGCCTGTATTAGACAAATGTACCCCCGTCTGTGGATTGCCCTATGATCCTTGCCATAATACTCCGTTTTTGTCGTAGTTCAAAGCAGCGTGACCGAAACTTTCAACCGTGTCGCTCCAGAGTGGAAAATAGGAAGCTGTTTCCGGACCAGACTTTGCGAGTCCGTGGCACCCCAGAAGTTAGAACGTGTAAGACCGACAACTCCCCAAGTCTTCCCATACCAAGACTACTCGGTAAGAGGCAACGTTATCAAGCGTGGCCCAAGGGTCACCGGTGGTTGATACACCCAAAACTAGAGTTTGCACATGGCCTGCCGTTGATGTAATCCCTAATCCGTTTGGTCTCGTTTTCCAGTAGTCGGCTTTACTTTGGAGCCCGTGCTTTCCGTTGCCCACTCCCCTCTCTCTCTCTCGCATTCCCCTTCCCTTAAATGCTAATATCGCACTTGGGTCGTTCGTTAGTTGGTAGTTCAAGCCGTCCTTTTGATTCCTTTGCTCCAATTTTCTTCCCCTTCCTCTTCCCGTCCTCTCTTCCCCCAGTCCTCGGTCTCCGATCCGACAACGGGTTGTACCTGCACCCCCTTCTCCACTCGTTTCTACGTACACACTCAAGGTGTGAATCGACACCCGTTTCTTCGAACTTCAGAGTGTGGTTTGGTATTATCGTCTGTCTCGGACCACAACAAACTTGCTGTCGTCTGTTAATGGTCGATGATCCCCGGCCGGACCAGGGCCCGTTGGATTTGATGTCGGCTCACGTATACCTTCCGTTATGCGAGCCCAGGCTTCTATATCAACCATACGAGTGCTCTTATCCTGCACCGACGCGGAGACGCAGCGCAGACACCAACACACATCAATTATATCCACACAAACTTGCCCTCACGGCCAGAATCACACCTCACACCCGGTAGTTGGCACACACCCTCCTCTGTTTGATGTGACGAGGTTATAAGTAGGGTCCACAGCCTCACCAGAGTCCACTCCTCCGGTCCATTCCCGAATATCAACATCAATCTCTTGTGTCTCTGCATCCATTCTCCCAGGCATATACAAAAGGCGGACTCCCCCCTCGCCCCATCCGCGCTGTATCAACCTCTATCACCACTTACAATAACCATTCACACTTGACCACTTTCAATAACCGTTCCCCTCTATATAAGAGCTCCCCAGCAGAGCTACACACTCTCTCGCATCAAGCCCCAGATCTCACATCTCACACCTCAACGCTCAACGCTCAACACTCGCCCTCACGACTCTAGTCTACACTTCTCCAATATCCAACCATTACGACCTGGCAAAGGACAACGTGCCACTTCGACCACCACCCTTCCAATCATCCACTTCCATTACCAAGAAAGTCGCACCTTCCGCCTTCGGTTGTTATAGGATCCACAAGATCTTGTTCAACTCGGCAGTCGCAGCCGTACTCTCTGAGAACCGCCAACAAAGCAGGAACGCGCCTTCCTAACAAACAGCAAGATAACGTCAGAGGAAGAAACCACACAGCATCCTTGGTGCTTCCTTCCCTCGTTCCGAGACCGAGCAGAAATCCTATTAAAGCTCACGACCTTTATCCCTCTTTGGAAATCCAACCCACGTTTGAAATCGTCATTTCAATACGACCCTTGATCCCGGTCTTCACCATTCCATTTACCGACTCTCATCTTGCGATTTTCTCCGTCCAACGCCACGTCACCTGCTAGGTTTCCTCGGCGTACGAAATAGGACATTCGTTTTTTTCCTCATCTTATTTAAACCGTAAGTCTGTCATGAGATGCCATCAAATACCTCGCCCTCCTGCGCACCATGGCGGTTGCTGCTTTACACATGCATATGCGAGGATGATGACTTCCGGACCTTGCACACCTCCTTCTAAGTGGCATCTCGGTGACATGGCTAACTGGAGACGACTTATTCTAGAACCTTGCCGCCGACCTCGTCTGGGGACTGCGGCCATTTTTAGATCTTGGCGACCTTGAAAACTTGCAAGGAGCCTAAGAAGCCTTCTTCCTATTCGCAACAAAGTCAAGGTTCCCGATCCCTCGGCTCCCAAGATGTGCCGCACCACGTCATCTAAGAAATGCACCCAGTCTGGCACGAATGCAGCCATGGCCGTTCCTAGCAATTGCGCGCATTCCTTCCAGCTCGTCAAGTCGGATAGCACTTTGATCCAATGGACGTGCAACATATGCCACTCCGGTCCACACTGGGCTATCTTTGAGTGCCGGTACTGCAAGTTGCACACATGTAGGCCTTGCACTCAAAGTGCCTAAAATGGTTGCAGCCTCGGGCCACATACGAATTTCCAAGCATCGACAGATGGACCCCCTCCTTGGTCCACATCACCGTGTGGAACGGCCCCAATGCAGCAAGATGCAGGTACAACACCCGGTACGTATGCAAGAAACACGCCCTCTTCACAACCCTGAAACCCCACCAAGCGGAATAGAGAAGCGGCCAAGCGAGAGCGAGGCCTTTTTCTTCCCTTTTTTTGGACTTGCCTTGGAAAAGGACCCATACCAAAAAAAGAAAAGGAAAAAAAATCGGCTCGCTTCTTCATCAAGCCGAATTGTCCTCTTCCGCCCCCAACTGCCATTTTCATGGATCTCCAGGCCCCCCAAAAAGAACTGGAAAAAAAAAACCGCTCTCAACTGTATACCTGGAAATTGGCACGGAGCGGAATGGGTTTCATCACCCTCTGTAACCAGAAGATCCATAACTGACTTGGCCGAAGCGAGAACAGGCTTTACAACTCGATTATTGGCTGTTCATCTTTTCTTTTTCCTTCACTCTCATCTCCGCGACGAACGACTTTATGGCCGCTTACGATTCCAAATTTTTTATGGTTCCTTTTCCAAGTCATCCGAACACACGCGAGCCTCCCGGCATCATGATTGCATAAGATCGACGGCGCTGTCCTTCCCCATCCCACACCGTTCCTTCGACGATTGCTTTTTTTCCTTTTGGCAGTCTGACCGGTGTCCATGGCTGAACGATTTTCAATCATGCACGATGAGGCCACTTCACTTCTCCTAATGACCCTTTGAATGGTATTCAGCGGTCTCAGAGGACCCTCGTCTAGTCAGGAACTTTCGGGGTCAATTCTGGTCCATCCGTCTTGAGATCTCGCCCGGGCTTCTGTCCCGACTTTGGCGGCCCGGCGAGCCTTGAGCGGGTATTTTTCCCAGTCTACCTACCACTTTTGATTTTCATACTCGGGCAGAGCCCGTAGTTTCCCCCGTCGCATGTGTTCGGAATCTTCACTCCTCTGCCTTGTATATCTTTGCCTTTTTTTTTCATTTCGTTTTTCTTTTTTTTTTTTTTCGTACTGGAAGCAAGCGATGGACTGATAGAGAAAAACCAACAATTGGTATGGGACGGGAAAAAGGCGAATTGTATAAAGGGATTGCCGTATAGGCTGGATCTGGAATTAGATTGCAGTTTTCTTTCATGTTTCTTGTTTCGTATTCATTTCCCTCTTTGTCTTCAGTGAGGCCAGAGCTAACGGAAACTACGAATCTTATGGTTAGACAAACTTGCATAGCAATACTGGATTTTCATTTTTTATATCCCTTTTTAGAGTGGATGGCGTTTATTTTCGAGGCTTCCCTGCATGAGCAGGTTACCGCCACTATCAATATGAACTAGAATTTAACCTTCAAGCGCTTTCTGTGTTGTATTGAGTGTTGTATTGAGGTCGAGAGCAGAGGGTATATACACTTCTGTATGCCTTCTACTTTTCCTTTTCTCTTGCTCTCTCGCAGCAGGGGCACCGTGTTTGATCGAGGCATTGCTTTTCGATCTCTTGCTGGTCCAGAGTCTAATCTGCAGATGATTTCAAGCTCTAGGATTTGCTTTTACTCCTTCTTCGGCGATTGCTGTTAAGAGAAGCAAACATCAGATGCAGCCATGCGGCCTTTAGGATTCCGGTCTCGCCCTCACCTTGAACACCTAGAATCAGCCTTGGTCACACCAACTACCCAAGTGAACTGAACAAAAGAAGACAAAAAGAACGGGTTTAAGCTATGCTTCCACGGCCTCTAGAACGCCGCACGGTCGGGCCGCTGCTGTTAGGGGGGGTATGTTGAATCGGATGTTTGGAAGAAGTCGAGACAAGGAAGCCGGCAATGATTGGACCAACAGGTTCGAGTGTTCAACACGCCCCAGCCTCGAGCGTACACCGGGTGTGTATTCAGGAGGAAGGGAAATGCAACGTGGGAGATGAGAGTGTCTTAGGTCCCTGATTGCCTCGGCAGGTATGCCGAAGCCTCGATAACAGGGCATGCTGTGCGACATGAGGCTGGGAGTTGGAAGGTGTGCGTGTAAGTGGGCGGGCGGGGTTAGGATGCGACTGTGCAACCGAGAGACTGGACGACTGTTGCGTATTATGGAACCAGTTTGACCCAACATGGTGTCTGATTATCAGAGTCTCCAGCAGCCCTTCGGAGTTTGCCCTTTCTGACAGGTGACTCCCGGATGCTGGCCTGTCCCAACGCTGTGGGGATCCGGTGCTGCGACGCATGTATGTGGCGTGCAAAGCCAACAAACTCTCATGTTTTCATTTTGAAACCCTGCTTCTCCCCCATGACAATGAGCGTTGTCGTGTGCTGCGTCATGCACGGGCTACATGATGTTGAGGACACCGCGGCGACTCAGTTGATGTGCGTACGTGTTGGGGGGCAGACAGGAAATTGCTTCTTCTACGACTCATCAAGGGCCCGAGACCAGGGCGTAGCTCTCCACAAATACTGCGCACCATCTTATTTTTCTGACCCCGGTGAGTGACATCTGACAGCCAGCGAAGATGAACGACCTCGGGTGCTACCCTTCGGTGACATGGTAGGAACATTCGCCAGGCATTTTGATGGAAGATGACAGGGGTTATATCGTTACCCTGGGTCTGCCACGTTAGCGAGATCTCGCGTTACTACCTGGTTTTTTTAACCCATTCATTTCCTTCTTCCTCTCTTCTGCGCTAGGCGGGTGGTAATTCTGCAAAGAGCCTTGCATGGAAAAGTTTGCTTCTGAGGACCTGGAAGGAAGAAAGAAAAGCATTGACCGAAGGGGAAGTAAGAAGCAGGATAAGGGCGTGGAATGGCGGGGAAGAACGGCATAGAAAGGAAAACATGCCGCTCTCGGCTCTCATAGAACATTCCATTTCCATTCTATTCGGGAAAAGCGAACGGATCTTAAGATTGCTCCAGCAAACATCAATGATTTGGAAGCCCGGAAAGGTGCAGGACTGGGGGAGGGGGAGTGACGACCAACCAGGCGGGCTCAGGGCGAAAGTGAGTAACGTGGGCAACACGGCAAGATTTGGGATGTTTGCGCAAACGGGATGACGATCGAAGATGCAGCTCGGCCTATCCGGGGCCGGGTAAGGCGAAAGGGGTACTGCTGTGTTGTCGACGGGAGAGATCGTCGTCGACGAATGGTATTGGGACTGGGCTGTTACAGCCCAGCGGATGTATCGGTGCACTGCATGGCAGGGCCCTGAGGCATGCGTCCAATACTACATGCTGGAGATTTGATGATTTGCCGTGTTGCATGCAACCTTCCTGACGCCTACTGGACAGAGAGGTAGTGGATTCTCTCCCCTACCCGCTACCGCCTACCGCCTACCCCCCTTTCTCTTTCCTCCTCTTCTTTTCTCTCCCTTCCCTCGATGCTTCGGTGACGACGGGAAGATGGAGGAATTATCTACGAGGGAAAGGAAGAAAAGGTGGAAAGGTAGAGGAGGCTCACTACCGTCTCTTGAAACGTAGGTTGGGTGGTACAAAAGGGACGGACGGCCGTCAGGACCCGAGAGAGAGAAAGTGCCGGAGGTGTGTTTTCTTCTACCACCACCCAATGCCAGCTGGGCGGTAGGGCGGACTGGAACTCGAGGGGGACACGGCATTTCTTTCATAAACACGTTCCCGGGTTACACTGATCAGCAATCAATCAATCCCCTTTGAGGGAGTCTCGTCAATTACGATTGCCGAATTCGGCTTCTGCGTTGCCGTCATTGGCCACGTTCACATTGTGAGAGGGGGTAGAAAAACGAGGGGCGTTGTATCCCCCACACTCTCTTCCTCTCTCTCCCTCTCTCTCTTCGACGAGAGCCAACTCGTCCCCTTGCCACATTTTCTTTTCCTTTTCCTCAATGCATTCTCGAACTGACCCGAGGCCTCGCCTCATTTTCCTTTACGGTCCCTTTAGCCCTTTAGCGAGGGCCAATCCCAAACATCTCTCTCCTGGTTCCTCCTCGTCACACGCACCTCGTCCCCAACAGCAATCTTCCTCAGCTTCCCAGGGTCTTCTCTCCCTCCTCCTTCCCACCAGCCAAGAAGGCCTCGTCGAGGCACGGTGACAAGAGAGGCATACCGGCCAAAGATGGACTCCCACTTCTTCCCCTTGTCGACGCGGCGCGTAGCGGCCATAGTCCTTAGCACGGCGCCCCGCCTGCCCTCGGTCGGACGACCCGTTTCGTAGTCGACGTTGACGGAGACGCAGCGTGCGCAGTTCCCGGTGAGTTGTAGGGTGGGCGAGCCGGAGACGGAGAGTTCGGCCCAGAAGTCTTCGTCCCAGGGCCGAAGGTCGTCGTCGGAGATGGCATGATTATCCGTAGATGGCGACGACGACCCGATGATGATATTGGGTCGGAATCGGTGCATTTCGAGGGGTTTAGAGTCGCCGACGCGTGAGGAGAGATCGGCGAGGGATGATTCGGAGACGACTAGGAAGGGTGCCATGTCCGCAAAGGTAATCCACGGTGGTTGTGCATTCTCGTGAACTCGGTCTTTTCTTCTTTTCCCTCCCCCTTCGTCGTAACCAAACAAGAGTGGAAAGGTCAGGAGATAAAAGAGACACGCGGAAATGTATCCGAGAACAAGGTCAACGAAGCTCAAAAGCAACCCTGCGCCACTCCTTTTCGGCTTCCGCGCCGGCGCTAGGGGTAAAAATCCCAGCTGCGGCCGCCTGCCGTCGCCGATGTAGATGAGAGCGGCGGGGAAGCCGAGGCAGGCGGAGAACCAGGCATCGTAAGCGTCGCCCATGCGGTAGGCTTTCGTGGAGCTCCGATACATGTCAATGGTGGCGGGGTCCAAGGTCGTAGTGTCCGGGCGGAGGGGGACTGTGAGCGGGGTATCGTGGGCGGGGTGTTTTGGGAGGAGGGGTTTCTTTGGGGTGATGTAGCGGACGATGATGGTCGGGGCTGGCTTGTTGTCGCCCTCGACCGCTTTGCCATTGGTGAGAGGGATGTCGTCATCCGAGTCATCATCGCTCTCATCCGATAGCCCTACGACCTGCTGCTCGAAGAGAGCGCATTCTGGGTTAGAGAAGACTTGAATCTTAGTGCGGAGGGACCCGTCTTCGTTGAGACTCCAGAGCATGAAGCGGCGGTCGTATTTGATGCCTTGGGGGGTGAGATGGGCGGATGTTAGGGGGATGCCCCTGAGACCTTTTATGGGGTAGAAGTAGAGCTGGTGAGGACGTTAGTTGGAGTTTTGGTGAGTGGGCTTGAAAGGCTTTTCTTACACCTGTTATCTTCATTGCGATGATATTGACGGGAAGTATTGGATCAGATTCCGAGGATTCACAGAGCCGATTCTCAGCTTCGCCAGCAAAGTTCAATTGTGTAGGTGACTCAGTTTACATGCTTGCGAGAGAAAAGAAATCGCACTTTAAAGCAGAGATATTCTAGACTTAGGGTAACTCATGAAAAAGGAAAGGGAAAATATCAAGAATATATATATGTGTATATATTGATAGATATATAGGAAGCAGTCGGACGGCAACTCGTGGTCATCTTCTGTGAAGCAGGGCGGATTTCTAGAAAGGGGGGGGGGTGTTCTTACGTATTAGGGCGCGGATTACATTTAAGCAGGGCGGAAATTTCCTAAAAAAGAAAAAAAGACGGCGAACCAGGATGTGATGGCGTTCTCTGTTGAGCTGCCGAAACGGGCAAGAAACTGTTAGCAATAAGGAGGAGTTAAGCCCCCAGACGAGGTCCGCCGTTTCTCTTCTACTTTTACTTGGTGACAAAACTGGGAAACGGGGCAGACCAAACTGCTATACAAAAGGGAACATATAGAAAGAAACAGGAATATAGGGCGCCCGAAATATATGTACATAGGTCATCTAAAATCGAAATATGCTCAAGGGAATAGAGCATGAAACAGCATAATTCGGCATATCCACCGCCTCAACAATCTTCAAATTCGCAGCCACAGAAGCCAACAAATACGCATCCGTCCTCGAAAGCCCCTTCTCAGCCTCTATCCAAGCGACCAACCCGCGCGTAGCCTCCTTCGTCGCCTCGAGCAAGTCAGCGTGAATACCCATAGCAGCGTACTCTCCCATGGCGAGCTCCTCGGCGCGGCTCGGGGGGCTGACGTAGTGGGGGGATTTCACCCAGGGCATGTTCTTCTCGACGGTCAGGGAGATGGTGGCTTTCATGGGTGTCTCGACGGCGGAGCCGCAGACTTCGCCGTCGCCTTGGGCCGCGTGGCCGTCGCCGCACGAGAAGAGTGCGCCGGCGACTTTGACGGGCAGGTAGAGAGAGGAACCGACCGTCAAGTGGCGGCAGTCGATGTTCCCGCCCGTAACGTACGGCGGAATCGTGCTATGCTCTCCTTCCTCAGCAGGCGCTACGCCCATGATGCCCAAAAACGGCCTCACGGGAATCGATAGCCCCGGCTGAAAGTCCGCCCGCCCCGTGATCGCAGCGCGTGACAAATCCCAAATCTTAAGATGCGCATCGGGGAACTCATCGGCGAGGAGCCCGAAGCCGGGGAAGATGGCGGTCCAGCCGTAGTCGGCGGTCTGCAGGTCGAGGACGTCGACGCGGAGGACGTCGCCCGGTTCGGCGCCCGTGACGTGGATGGGGCCGACGACGGGGTTGGCGGAGGAGAGGTCGAAGGTTGCGAGGGCGGTGGCGGCGTTGGAGGGGGTGATGTGGTTGGAGCTGGCGTCGGGGAGGTCGAGGGTTATGGTGGAGCCGGAGGGGATGGTGAGGGCGGGGGGCAGGGAGCGGGACCAGGCGGAGTGGGTGGAGGAGGAGGGGAGGTGGAAGGAGGGCATGACGGAGTGTGTGAGGAGGATGAGGACGAAGAGCTGCGAAGAGAATGTTACGATATGAGATGTGGTGTTGGTACGAAGGGAGGCTAGAGGATGTCTACAGGTCTCTCTGGTCGAGGGTGTTCGAATCGATCACGATTACAATTACTACAATTATACCTGGTTAATAGGCAGATTGGTTAAGCTGGATTGGATCAATTGGTCCCCCCGCTCTCGGTCTCGGAATGCAATGCAGCACGCGATATCGGCTGCGAGCCATCGTGTTTTTGCTTCGTCTCCAACCCAGACGAAGCAAAAACGCGATGATGAGGTTCGAGGATGAGCCTTCTTATTTGGACATCGATCACATGCCAGACTGTATCAATTGATCTTCTCTTCTCCGGGGCAGACGCGGAGGAGGCGGAGGAGGCGGGGGAAGCGGAAGCCGAGTCAGAGTACGTACTTTCTTTGTACATGAGATGAACGAATACGAAGTTACAAAGTTGGGGTACATCAATGCGTTCGATCGATACATACGAATTAACTAATACTTGATCAACCATTGGGAGAGGCGCAATGCGGCAACGTGCAACATGGGGTTGAACTGAAGAGGGAAAGCAAAGCTACCATGATATTCTATGATTCTATTCTCCTCGGACGCGTCGGGGATCAATGGGTGCATTTGCATTTCGGGCATGTGTAAAAGAAGTAAAGGCCGTCGTCCAGATTCCCTCGAGTTTGCATCAGTTGTGCGCTGAGAATTTGGACTTGATAAGCCAAAGTGCCCCTCATCACCCCGCTCTCTCTCCATTAAGTCCCTACGCTTGTATCCCTCAAGCTCTCGAGCTCTCTTTGACTCACCAGCTCACGTCTCTTCATCGCGCGAACTCATCCTCGTTCTTATCCTCACCCCATTCAACTCATCCCATCCCCCGATACCCTTAAACTAGGCTAAGGTGGGCATCAGATCTGAAATCTCCAAGTTAGGCAAGCTTACATCCACACACAAAATACTAACCGCGGTTGACAGCAAATCCAGCAAATCCAGCTTCTTCAGCGCCTCTCTCGGCCGCCGTCACACAAGATGGCCTTCACAATGCACTCCCACTCGGGCCAATTCTGCCCCGGCCATGCCAAAGATGCTCTCGAGGAAGTCATCCAGCAAGCCATTGCCCTCGGCTTCAAGACGATAGGTCTCACAGAACACATGCCGCGCTACAGCATCGAGGACCTCTACCCCGAAGAGGTAAAATAATATATCCATATACATATATATACACACTCACTCCCACACACTCTCTTTCTTACTCTCACTCAACCCTTTCCTATTCTCTTCACTCTAACATTTCACCTCTTAACACCCAGCTTGAACCCTCCCCCCAAGCCTCCCTCGCCGCCCTGGCCCCCCGCCACGAAGCCTACCTCGTCGAAGCCTCCCGCCTGCAGCTCAAATACGCTCCCACCCTCCACGTCCTCATCGCCTTCGAAGGCGAATTCATTCGCCCCTCCGACGCGCCCCACGTCCTCCGCCTCGCCAACCCCTCCCTCTACCCGCAAATCGACTACTTCATCGGCTCGCTCCACCACGTGCGCGGCATCCCCATCGACTTCGACCGCGCGACCTACCTCCGCGCGCGCACCTCCGTGCTTTCCGAGCAGCAGCCCAGGGATGAAGGCAAAGAAGACGACGAGGTGTTTTTCGAAGCGTATTACGATGAGCAGTATGAGATGTTGAGGACGTTGAAGCCGCGAGTTGTGGGGCATTTTGATCTCGTGAGGCTGTTGAGTGATCATGAGCAGCAGGCGCCGGAGAAGCGGGCTGCTAGTAGGGATGTGAGGACGTGGAAGGGAGTTTGGGAGAGGATTGTGAGGAATTTGAGGGTTGTTGTGGAGAGTGGCGCGTGGTTGGAGTGTAATACCAGTGCTTTGCGGAAGGGTCTTAGTGAGCCTTACCCGTGTAGGGCGATTGCGGAGGTAAGTGTGCAAGCAAAAGAGCTCTATTCGGTGCTGGATATGGCTTCCTTTGACGCTGAAACAACTTTCTAACTTGTCTTTTTTTAGGAATATCTATCCTTGGGCGGCAAGTTCACCTTCTCCGACGACAGCCACGGCATCGCCCAAGTAGCCACAAACTACATCCGCGGCCTCGACTACCTTGAGAGCCTCGGCGTCTCGGAACTCTGGACTTTCGAGCGGACGCCCCATCCCGGTGTTGACGGGGGTGCGAAGGCCACCTTGACGGAGAAGAGTGTGTCGATTGCAGAGTTTAGGGGGAGTCTTAAAGTGTAATAAAAATGAACGGGAAAACGAGCTGCTGCTGTACCTGTGTATAACTCTCCTTTTAGGACAAGATCGAATAGGGTAGATTATAGAAGAAGGGGCAAGTGGTATCATATACTACATACTCGATCCCCTCAAGAGAATCAAAATCCGTTATACGAACTCGTGGTCGAGTCTCAGTCGCACGTTACTCCGACTATGCCTTTCGTTGGCTCCGATAAGAGGGCCTTGCTTGAACTGTGAAACGTTCGAAGAGCCCTTGCGCAACGAGTGAATGAGCCTTTACGTGGCATAGGATTAGAATAGTTCCTCGGTCACCATTAAACATGCCCGGGCTGACGTTTATACCACTCTTTGAACCTGCTGAAGTTGAACCGTATCTCGGACTACATTTCGATCCACGGACACACATAGAGGACACTGAGCACATCAAGGTTGAACAGTGAACAGAATAAACTAAGTATTGCTAGCAAGAAATCAAAATAAAAGAGTCGCAATCGCAAATCTGTCCTCGCGTGCTTTGGGGGGTATCTTTGATCTTCCAACCATTTTCTTTTTCTTCGCAGACCGAAACCACGAGGTCGCGAAGCTAAACTCCGATTCCGAAAAGAAGAATAAAAATCAGGAAACAAAAAAAAAAAAAAAAAAAAAAAAAAAAAAAAAAAGCTCAACTGCCTCAAGGCGCGCATGCTGAACGATTCCCCTGAATGTATGTAAGAAACGGAAGAGAGAAAATTCGAATATTCCCAGGTTGCCAGTTCATATAAACAAGTCCATGTAAAAGAGGCGGACAAACGGGACAAATCTCCTATGCGCCAGATCCTCGTTCCCTATGCTGGAAACCAATTCATCAACACCATTCCAACCTCCCCCCCGGAGAAAGAGTAAAGTAAAAACCTCGTTTGCGAAGAAGAAAAAACAGCATTAAAAGAGCGTAACGTAACGCGAGAAGCGAAAGAAAAGAAGAAGAAGAAGAGATGAAAAACAAGTGACGCGACTGTAAGCGTCCTGTTTTCTAGGCAGATTCCAAAGCCAGGTAAGCCAGGTATCCACTCTGCCATTCGTTCGCAGGAAGCACGCTCGCTCATCTTCTCACTTCAGAGGGCGTCTCCGGAATATCGTTGATGGGCAACAGCGGAGGTTTCGGCTTTGCCTGGAATTCCAGGAGCTACTGGTCATCACCCGAAGGTTCGTTCAAAGGACGCGCGAAAGGAATGGCAGATGTCGCGGTAAAGCTGGGCAGATCCGCTCTCTTCATCGGAGTCGGCGTCGCCATGTTCGGAGGGAGGAACTTAACAGGCTCGCTCATGGCCACGGCGACGGGTGTGGGTCCCTCTGGTTGGTATCGCACGAACTTGTCGGGCGTGCCCGGTAGGCCATTCATAGGGCTAGAGGGCAGCGGGACGCCAAGTGGATCGGGCGACTCCCAAGACGCGGACATGGGCCTCTCCTCAATGGGGCTCGTTACCGGCATGGAGGGGATTTTCTGATTAGGTGGCGAGGTGTCGGGGGTAGAAACTCCACCAAGAGACTGGGTGGTCTCGGGTGACGAGCTGCCGGATCGCTGGCCGTTCTTGATGAAGCGGATACGGGGAGTTGGCTTGACAGGCCCCGCCGCGGTGCTACTAGCCGTCTTCGCCTTTTCCTGGTTGTCTTGCTGAGACTTCGAGACGAGCGTGATTCTAACCTTGTTCATTCCCGTAGTTATCAGGTCGAGACCCGGTTCGTCACTCGACTGTATATTGTCGGAGCTAGAGATTTTAATCTCTGGCTTCTCTGGTGTTGATCCCTGGGGAGTGACAATTCCAGCTGCGGCCTTCGTTGCCGTTGTCGGGCTCTTCCGCGCCCCTCTCGTAGGTGACTTCCTTCCACCGACCCTGGGAGCCCTGGCCGTCGTCTCCTTCCGGGGCGCCGGCGCCGCTCGGGGTTTCTTGACTTGGAGGAAGGGGGCTGATCCAGTGCGGGCGATGGGAATGCCGCCATTGGCATTGCTGCTGCTCTCGCCGAGTCCGCGGCTCTTGATATTGGCTACACTGGCTACCGCTAGTTCGTCTTCGGCGGTGGTTGTGAGCACAGACGCGGTGCTAGCGCGCCTGCCAGAGCGACGGACCGGTTGAGGAGGTTCAGCGGTGCCAGCTCGGGAAGAGGGCTACACGAACGGTTAGTTTCCGTCATATAAATATAGGGGTGTTGAAAAGGAAAAAGAAAAAAAAAAATTACCAATCCGTAGCCATGAGCAGTCGTCTTCCTTCGACCCTTGGTTGGCTTATCTACACTCTCCTCCTCATGAATGGCCTCAATTGGCTTCGCTCGCCTATCCCTCAACCCAGCCCTGGTAGGTCCGTTCGGGGGCGTGGGGAGCTGTATCTCTCTCGCCACCTCCGGCGGAGGGGAAACAGGGTAATCTTGCTTGGCCTGCGCAACTATCGAACCAATCTCTTCAATGGTGCAGCTTTCCGTTGGACGATCCTCGGGAACTAGAAGCCTATAAAGTTCCTGCGTGGCGATGGTCCAAGGAACCTCGGGGGGAGGAGGGGTGGGTGGCCGAGAGAAGGAACCATTCAGACCGGAAAGACTTCGACGTAAATTGATGGGGTCAACTGCCTTGGCCGTGGATGCATGGGTGGGGGAGCTGTAAGTAGGAGGAACGGCGTGACGAGGTTTCTTGGCAAACGGAGTAGGGGCAGCTACAGCACGCTCGAGTTTGTCCAAGGCCGTACTCGACCACCAAGCCGGATCGAATGAGAAGGAGGACGAGAAAGTTCGCTTGCGGCTCTGAGAAAGAAGGCCGTGCGGAGCCATGCAATCCGGGGCCACATCTTCGTCGATCTCCTCCTTCACGGCGTTGAGATACTTTGCGTCGTTGCCAGTCTGCGTCGCCACCATGCCGCTCAAATGGCTAAAAACACCAGAACAAATTGCCCGATCGCTATAACCACCTTCCATGACGCTGATAATACGTCCGTCTGTGGCCGTTTCCGGATCGGATGCCATTTCCACGACATCTCGGGTAATTCGGGCGTAGAAGTCGGTGGGGACCATGACCGAGTGTCTCTGCATACCCGCAGACTCCCACTCGCTGGCGTCGAAGCCGGCGGAAATGAAAATGGCAGATTTGGCGGGCTTGTTGGCGTTGCGAAGTTTGGCGGTTTGGGCCTTCAAGAAGGATTCGGCCTTGCGGATGAGTACGGAATAGCGGTTTTCGTACAGGGCCCAGAATTCGGGCTCGGTATCCCAGGGCTGCAGATGGATATTCCAAATGTTTTGGCCGTGGGCGTTTTCAATGCACAAACTAGCATTAGTGACCTTCTCGGCGTTGCCCATTTCGCAAGGGAAGGAGTTGATGTCGTGGAGACTAAAGTAACCAATCGCCGACTTCTTCCATTGGGACAAGCCACCGCGGCCTTTGCCGTAGGTGTGACGATGATTATGGCTCCATGCAATCGCTTGAGAGCCGTCGCCGTGGTGAAGGTCGAAATCGACAATGGCGGCGTGGGTAAGTCCGTGGTTCATCATGGCGTGAGCGATACCGACGTGGACGTTGTTTACCCAGCAAAAACCAGACGGATAGTCGCCTGAGCAGTGGTGGCCAGGAGGGCGGATCGAGACGAAGCAGCGACGATGCCCGGACGTGAAAACAGCGTCCACGGCCTCGCACACCGCGCCAAGAGCGCCCTCCATGGCTTCAAGGGACTCGGGGCCGAGGTACAGGTCGCCCTGGTTGAACTGCGGCTTGGGTTCCTGCCCGGGCCGGAGGTTGCTGTTGCACCTCTTGACCTCGAGCTCGTTGGCCGCGAGCTTGGCCCTCGTCGACTGGCACATAGACTTGAGCTCTTCCATCCACTCCTTTCCGTGGACGGCGACGACGGCCGCGGAAAGGAGGGAGAGCCGCCTCGAAACCTTCCGAATACGGAAGGGCAGATTCGGGATCGACGCCGGGTCAAGCCTCGGGTGAAGCGCATGCCGACCATCGGCATGACGCTCACCGAGCTTGACGTAGGCGGCCGCGACGCCAAGAGCGCAGGCCTTTAGCCGCTCGGGCCGTTCGACGATAGAGCTTAGGATGTTGGTCGTCGAATTAGGCCTTGAGAAGCGATGGCCGTAGCACGAATCGTGGAAAATGACCAGGGCGTCGGTGGACTGGCCGCTCTTGTCCTCTTCGTGCGATTGAAGATCTGCCACGAAAAACTCCTTGGCGATCGAGTTGGCGGTGAGCACGGGCTTGGGCTCGGGAAGTGGTGCGTCGCTCATGGCTAATGGTGATTTGGCTATTGATGCTGAAAGGTTGACTGAACTCGCCCTGCGAGACAGAGATTGACCGGGACGAGGCCCAACGCTTGGAGATCGCAGAGAAGAGGTAGAAGCTTTTCGAACAAGAGAAGGCGTAGATGATCGCGAGGCTCTTCCTAGCGAGGGGCTGCGTGGGGACAGTTTGGGGTGATTTGCTGCTGGTGATGGGGACGCAAGAGAAGTAGAAGAAGGGCCCTTGAAAGGGGTAACGGGCTTGGAGCCTCTTGGGGATTTGGCAGAAGAGGGAGAAGTCGCAAGAGTAAGCTTCTGCAGTGAGAGTGCGAGATCTGCAGCATGAGACTCGTTGGATGAAAAAGCCGTCGAGTTCGCTGCTGAAGAAGATTGCCTTCGAGAAATCGAAGGGCGGGAAGATGAAGATCTGAAAGCCATGATGGGCGACGAGTGGCAGCCGAATTAGGGCTTTGCCCGATTGCGAGGGTATGCTCTCAAAGACGGAAGGAAGGAGTGAACGAGCGCAAGGCGAGGTTGAGATTTGGAAGATCGTGAGAGGGAAGGTTCCATGCAGGCGGGTTTTCGGGTGGTGGATGACAATAGAGAGACGTCGTCAATAGGCGCGCGTATTGATTGGGCGCAGCGCCAAGAATGGATGGCGGCGGATGCAAGATAAGTCGTCGCAAGTCGAGCTTAATCGTTAAACAACAATATGATTCACGGAAGCCGTAGTCCTGGTATGTCTAACCGACAAGTTGAAACTCGCGAAAGCTTCAAAGTTAGGGAGACTCGAAGATTCGAGGACGGAGGGGTGAATCAAGGAGACGCGATTAGGAGAGTTCAACCGTTTTTTTTAATTAATTCCAGCTCCAAGCAGCGGCGGACAGGCTCCCCGAGCAAGGATCCAGCGCAAGGATCCAGGAACAAGGGACCGCAGCGCGTAGTACCGTCACGTGTTTACTAACAAAGGAAACTTTGTTTCCATCGTGCAGGGAGCAACGGTCCTTGACTCCTAGGTTACCACAAAGGTACATAGTCTACAAGTACTTTGCACCTGGGTTGGCGATTATTATTATTATTATTTCGAGATTTACTGAGGTAAAAGTGCTGAGTATTATTTACGATTGCTGTTACTCAATGGAATTGATTCCGGATGCTGCGTTTGGAGAGTTGTCCATTATTTGTTCATCGCCAGGAGGGTCCAATTAAGGCTCAAGAGCTCGTGCGCTTCTGCAGCTCCCGCTCTTTGGGGAAAAGAAGCAATTTTTAAGCTCTACTTCGTATTAGTTATTACTTCGGACATGACAAGCGGAGGTGTCAAGAAATGAGCTGCATCGCTCATCATCTGCACCGATACCAATTCTTCGTTGTGATAGAATCATCAAGACTGGTTTCCATTTCTTGCCGTTATGATCCATCAATTCAGAACTTACATCGAAAGTAGCATTGAGAATCCAAGATCATAGCCATGGCAACCAAGCTGGGAGGCGAGAGATTAATTGATAGCCCACGCGCCACTAAAACGACACTGGCGCTGATAAGACTTGGGCGAATATATAAACATCAGAAGAATCAAGGTAAGAGAAACGTAAATAAATGTCTGAGAAATAAATAATCGTGTAAGTGGTATTGTATTTTACGGTGCTTCCCTCAGTTTGTTTACTTGGTTTATCTCGTCCCCTTCCAGTAATAGTTAAACATGTCTAGCTTCATCAACAAGTAGCCAATATTACTATTCTCCCTCAACTCCCTCCCCAGCGCATCCTGAACATCATCCATAACCTCCTCTGCCTCCTTCCTCAACCCCAAGTCTCCCTTCTCCGCAAGCCCACGACAAACCGTGATAAACACCTCCACCTTCTTCCTAAACGCCCCGTACAAATCCCCCACTTCGGGTCCCTCCTCGGCATCATCGAGCGTCGTCCTAACCCTTTTAGCAAACTGCAAAACCGAAGTAAAAATCTCTTCGAGAAGCGCGAGAACGGGCTGCTGTCTCTTCCTGAGTAAAAGCGCATGCATGATGTGGTCCAAGATCAACGAGTGGCACAGCCGCAGCCGCTCGGGACTGTGCCGCGTGCCTTTCTCATCGTTGCGGTCGTCGTCGTCACCCACCACATTCTTTTCGACCTTGTCGAGCCAGAATTCGAAGGCGCGCCACGTCTTCGAGATGCCCACGTCGACAAAGTAGCTGGCGATGCTGTGCACGAAGTGACGTGCCTCGAAGCAGAAGCGGACGGCGGCATTGCTCGGGTTGTACCACCTGCACGTTCGCGAGTTGATGTCCTGGAAGAGCTGGTTGATCACGTAGACTAACCGGAGGACTCTGAGCATCACCTTGAAGACCCGATCATACTGCACCAGGATCACTGGGGTGAAGATGGATGCTAGCGCCGGTGGAGGCTTGTAAGATAAGCGGAGAAAGTCGAGGGCCTCGAGAGCGTCCTGATCCATGCACTTGTCGACATTTTCCGGCGACATGTCTCTCACCGAGAAGCTTAGGTCGCCCGGCAAGTCCTGAGGGCCTTCTAAGCTCCCTCCCCCATGAGGCTCTGCGTTCTTTTCCGAGGCGTAGCTCTCGGCTAGGATCCCCATAAGAGCTAGCCGGAGTTCCGAGCTCGCAGGTGGCCAGTTGTCTCGGCCACTTAGACGCAAGCCCATGACGCCTCCTTGGCGAGCGACACCGGGCTGCCTTTCCGCCGTCTCCAGGTCCGGATCGAACAGCGCGTGGGAGAGGCGACTGCAAAACATGCCATTGCCGAAGAGATGAAACTGGCGCTGGACTCGAAGATGTCCGCGTAGGTCGTGCGCCGTGAAGAGTAGCCGTAGGCTCTCTCGGTTGACGATGCGGGCGTGGGCCATCACGATTGGCCCAAAGGATAATGCTGGTAGAAGTGACCAGTGTGGACTAAAGTCTAGGCCGCGGTCCTCGTATTCATTTTGTTGGCCGCCTGAGAGTCGTTTTTTGACAATCACTTTCAGCTTGTCCTCCTTCACATTCTCTCGTAGGGGCTCGCCCAGTTCTTGAATGGATGATAGAATGAGATGTTCTATCTGAGATGCATCCGCCCCAAATACTCGGAGCTCGAAGCCCTCTTGACCGCTCAGCGACGTGAGGTTGTCTTGCCTTTGCTGATCGTCGTTCTCGGCTCTGAGTCTCGATAATGTAGAAGCTAAGCTTGCCTGATAATCCGCAACCCTATTTTCGAGCCGTAAGATCGAGTCCCAATCGTAAAGCCAGCTATTCCGTGGTGGGTCATTGGTAGATACGTTTTCCTGCCGTGCGAGTGGATGATTCGGATGGCTAGCTTTGATAAACCGAAGGTTCTTCCCCGTCTCGAAAATCGCATCGAGAATATCGTCCGGTATAAATTCCGGCACTGACTCTCGATCCAACCGAAAATCAACATCTTCCACTTCCTGGCCAAAATCATCAACGTACATCTCGCTATCCACCTTCACGAAGCATTTCCGTAGTCCAACGTCATTCTTCGTAAGCCGGATCCCAGTCTCCGGTCGTGTGCCAATCCACTCCTCCATAAAGTCGAGCCAAGGCCTTGAGACTCTCTGCAGGACCTCTCGCATCGTGTCCCGCACATGCACATCCTTGTACTCGGCAGCCATGGCCCGCCGGAAGACCAGAGAGAGGATAGCATCGTCCGTATGGCTAGACCTCAGGCCCCCGACTAGACCGTCGAACTCTCTCAAAATGGAGAAGATTCCCCTGATTTTTAGCTGTAGTTGCAGAAGCGATCGCGCTTGTCGACCTTCGACTGCAATGGTTGCTTCAATAACCCCCAACACGGTGTCCAGAGCACTCGCCAGAGCTACCCGAACGGGCGTAGGATGTTTCGTATACGTCGAATCGACGAGTTTTCGCAACCGACGGAACATTGCCCCGCAGCCTACCGACATGTCCTGTATTCCTCTCAAAACGTCACCGGAATAACCCGATATCCTCATCTTGGGCAAGACAGGCTTAAAGACCTTGGCATCGTAGGTGAAAAGGACTGATTCGCGACCGACAGCAACGGCCATCAGCGCCGAGAAGTATGTCTTTGTATTGACGACCGCATGTTCGCCGTTTTTCAGATCTAGAGGATCTTCTTCCCCTCCGAGGAGCGCATCGTACACGTTCGGCCCCGCCTCCGTGACATACAGAGCCTGAAGTCTCGGCGCATCTTGCGCGCCAAAGGTATCCCACGATTTGTATTCCGGGACCTTCTCCCGGGGTTCGTCTAGAAGCCAAAGGTCAAGAATACTATCGGACCCTTCCGAAAAGCAGTGCTCAGACTCTTCCTCCGTCGTCGGCTCGTCGTTTAACGTAGAATCCTGCTGTGACTCGGAAGCGAAGGCCGGCTGTCGGAAGAATCCCTCGTCGTCGGTGAGTATTGGATCGACCTTGACACGAGAGTCAATTTCTATAGGATTGTAGTTAGCAACCAGGGGTTCTGGGCGCAGAATTAAGGACAACTTACCCCTCAAGTCGAGGGAAAAGAAGCTCGAGGTGGGCCCATCTCCAGCTAGCCAGCTCGACGACTTCCAGAAATCGGGGATCGCAAAAATGTCAGCCGCCTCGTCGTCAACAGCCATGGTGGGCAGGAATTTATTTTCTCCAATAAAATCATCTGGAGGGTGTTAAAAGCTATCGCTTCCTTAATAGCTTGCTAAACATTGACGTCGTTAAAGATTGTCGGCGCGTCGCGTCGTCGAATTTCTAGGTGCACGTGTGGTCTAAAATAACCACTCGTTGGCAGCTGCCAATAAAGTGCCCCACCAAAGACAACGACAACTCCAGAAGCTCCAAATTTCCTGAGCTCACAAGACTAGCTTTCCCAGCAAGCCATCAATTAATGATCCAACGAATTGATTCACCAGGCTTCATCACCACCCTCCGATAAGCAGCGCATATCCTCATATCCTCTCCCTACGTTCAACATGCCGCCACGCAAGAAGGCCAGAGGCGGCGCAAGCCAATCCGTCTCTACACCGAACACAACGAAAAGCGACGATGCGATGGATATCGACACACCCAAATCCGAAACGCCCAGCAAAGCTACAGCAGCGGGCAAAGGCACGACGACAGTAGACATCCACAACGACATGTGGACAGACGACCAACTATCCTCCCTCTTCAAAGGCGTGATTCGATGGAAGCCAGCAGGTAGGGGATATGCGCGACCCCCGATCCCAATTTCAATCCCCACACTTACACTACTCGAGAGCCTATGCTAACAATGTGCGCCGATGATCTAGGAATGCACAAACACTTCCGCATGATCGCAATATCCGAACATCTCCGCAACCACGGCTTCGACCCCGACATCCACCAGCACACCCGCATCCCGCGCATCTGGGAACGCTTACGCGCGCACTACAACCTCGACATCATCAACGACCGTGAGAACTTCGACGACGACGCCGCCGAGGATAAGTACCTCGAGTTTTCACTAGGTCGACAGTTCCACGAACTCATAGAGGAGCGGGTGCTTCGGGGTTCTTCGAGCGAGATGTCGAGCGAGGAGAGCGTCGAGGAGGAGGAAGAAGAAGAGGAAGAAGGGACGGAGGAGCCCGAGAGCGAGAAGGAGAAGGAGAAGGAACCGCCTGCCAAGCCGGGAAGGAGGAGTAAGCGCGGTAGCGAGAGATTGAGGTCTGGGAGGTCGAGTACTATTGACGATTCGGAGGATGTGACGGAGACGGAGTCGCCTGCGCCCAAGGCGGCGAGGACGGCGAGAGGACGGGGTAGGGGTAGGGGTAGAGGTGGGAGGGGAGGACGGGTTTCGGTGTCAAAACAGGCGTCGGAGGTTGAGGAGAGCTCGGAGGAAGAGGAGGAAGAAGAGAGCGGGTCGGAGGAGGAAGAGGAGAGTGCGGAGGAGGCGACTCCGGCGAGATCAACACGGGGTGCGAGGGGAGGGAGAGGTAGAGGGGGTTCTAGAGGGAGGGGAAGAGGGAGGGGCAGGGGGCGAAGCTAACGGGAGTCATTGCGGTGAATGTGAGCAGAGGAGATGCAATGCGGGAGCGGCACGAGCGGGCATAGGCCAATGTATGATTATACCCAAGGTTATCCGGAGCAGGAGGAATGGCGGATACTTATTTTATTGTGTTGTACTTGTACAGTTAACCAGATCGCAGCGACTCGCAACTGCAAGCTGAAATTAGAAACGCGAAGCTTAAGAAACTTTTCACTCTGAGTCTTCTTTTTTTCGGCTCTACTTCCACATGGGGGTATCTTCATAAATCATACAGAACATCATTACTTCTTCGTCGTGACCTCCCACTCACTGACATACTTGATGCTCTTCCTCCAATCTTCTCTTTTCAAGTAATCGTCAGTGGAAACAGCCTCCCTTCTCGCCTGTTCGAGAACACGATTCTTCCTAGCGAGGCTCTCCGGAGGGTCAAGTTTCAGCATCTCCCAAAGCTTCAGCTCTCCGTTCACGCTAGCCACCTCGTCGCAGGAGGCCGCGTAGGACTCGTGGTTCCGTTCAGTCATGACACGTCGCTTGATGGCGTCGATCGTACGCCGGGTAGGTGGGATATCGAGGGCGGTGTGGAAGATGAGCTCCCGAGCTTCTGTTTGGGCTTCTTCGTCTTCGATCTCCTTCCTGATCTCTTCGTCCATGGTTGCCTCGGCGGCTTGTAATTGCGCCTCGACCACCTCATCGTCATCGCTAGCGATATCGTTTTCTTCCTTTGTGGGGGGTGTTTCATCCTCGGGGTTGTCATCATCTTCACTCTGGGATTCTTCCGACGAATCCTCTTGCAACTCCTCAGTTAGCCCCAAGGCATGTTCCACTTCCGCGAAGGACAGGACTGACAAGCCCTTAGCGCCGTCTTCGGCGTCAGATTCCCCATCAGCGCCCTCGCGCAGGCCCTTATCGTCGTAGACATCCAGCTTCAACCGCCGGGGACATTTAGCCCAGAACTTGCCACTATCCCGGGCCAAGCCTAGGGATTTCACCGCCGCCACGACATCCCCCCGCTTGACCAAGTCTCTCAATCTAGTTTCGGTAGGTCCTTTGGCTCGAATTCTTGACGAGGAAAAAAAGATGGCAGAGCTGATAATACGGCGGGTAATAGAGACGGTAAGATTATGAAAATCCTGGAAAGCCGTGCTTCTAATCGCAGGCGGCTCCTCGTCGATAAAGTGCCAGTTATTCTCGGGAAACGACGCGTTCATGAAGACAGTGCCGGAGAGCTTCAGCCAGGTTGGGAGGTGGAAGAGCTGTACGAAGGGCTCATCGTAGTCTTTCGGGTTCTGGTCTAGTTCGGATGCGGTTGTCTGCGTGATGACCCAGGGGAACTCGGCCCACTTTTGCTGTTCCCGCTTCTCCTCGTACCTCTGTTGGCGAAGCGAGAGTTCGTCGGCGGCGGCATCGAGGGCAAGGCAGCACTGGAGGCTGATTTCGGCAGCCGCGGGAATATCCGCCTTGGTCACGATGTCTCGATTTTGAGCGACTCTGCTCGTAGCCTCTTTCTCGAGGAGCTGCATGTATTGTGTAACTTCGGGGATGCTCTTGGTCTGTATCCGCGAGGCAATCCCTCGCAAGTCGCCTTTTCCGAGCTTTCCCACGGCGTCGAAAAACAACTGTTTCTCGGTAGCAGTCCATACCACCATGCCAATCTGGCTGGTGAAGAACTTTGAAGGCTTGGGATCGGCGGTGATCTTTTCTTTGGCGTCGTCAATGTCTTCGTTTAGCAGGCCCAGGTAGTCCGCGTTGAAGACGCCGGGCATGCGTTTGTAGGGTAAACGCCCCTCAGGCATATCGAGGCCTGCCGAACGACGCCTTCGTTTCCGTCTGGGCCTGGCCGCTTCTTCATTATGAAGCCCTTGTTTGTCTTCTTCGCCTTCTTGTTGTCCTTCGTTCTCTTCTTCCCCACCCCCCTCCTCCTCATTCCGAGATGCAGGCGATGGTTCATGTCTGGTCACATGGCTGCTGCTCGGTTGGGGGGGTTTTAAGATGACCGGCGATTCCTCTTCGCTATCTTCGGGCTCGGACCCAGATGGACCGGGGACGTACTCATCTTCGGAGTCGTCCGGCCATAGATTCATTGCCGAGTGAGTTTCGCCAGCCTATGGGTTGGGATCGTTGGGAAATAGATGAGTAGGGGGTTTTCCTTATGCGTAACAATCAACAAACAAGTGGTCATGATGAGTGAAGGTGAGAACGCACAGTGGAGGACGATTTGTGGACGAAGAGGTCAAGTGCAAATTCATTGAAATTTTTACTTTGGCAGGAGCGTCTTTGGTGGGTGGATTATCCAAAATACCGTCACCATGTGCTGTGTAAAATCAAATCTGTCAGCAGCCTCTGGTGTTGAACAGAACGACACTCAGGCCTGGCCTAGCCCAAATAAGAGCGAGACCAACTAAAGCCCAGGCTCGAATGCCACCACAAACGCTGAATTCCAAATGCCCACCTAATGCTCAATGTTCACCAATCCCTTGAACTTCCAACTGAACCAATTTCATGCTGTTTGGGCTGAAATACACAGATTGCACGACTCGGGAAATCCGCACCGAGACGCGAATAATCAATCGCATTTGAATTAAATGAGGTCGTGATACCAAGGCACCCATAGAACTGTCCAATCTACTCAGTGGATCGGCGTCGTCACTTTCAATGGGAGAGCGGGCCCGACGGCATCCAAGCCCTTTAACTCCGGCTGTGACGGTGTCCGGGCCCTGTCCAGGTTGTCCGGCAGGACGGAACATACGGAATGAACCCCATTGTGTAACGTTGGGACTCCCAAGATGGATGCAGAGGTTAAGGCAGCAAGAACCTTCTGCACGTAACTGAGCAGCTTTCCGAAGCGGAGACGTTATTAGTTTCATAGCCTGGCGACACAGCGAACGATGAGCGATTCGACCCAAGGACATCAACGGTTAGCTTCTTTCCCTCTCCTTCCGTTTTATTTATTTATTTTATTTTATTTCTTTTGCTTCCATTTTACTACGATACCCCTAGGTTTCGCATTGCTCGGTATGCATTCATTCACAGACACCTGCGAAGCCACCCTTCTTGCCCCTAAAATATCGAGGTATCAATTGATATCGAGTTGAATGGGGATGTTGCGCACGTGACATTCTACAAGTCCATGAAAATTCGTATCAATTGATCCGTTCCAGCAGAGACTGGACATGGACCGTGTATCAATGAATTAGAAGACTTGCTCGCCTCGATGCTTCGAGGCTAATTTGGCTAGACCTCGAACTTCACCTCCTTCGCGTCATGCCAGGCTCCCCATTTACATAAAAGCAAGGTCAAATGTTATGACCATCACGGCGTGCCCATTCTATGAACCCGCAGGATAAAGATCTAAACCGGGTCTTCACAACCATGTACCATGCTCCGCATATTCAGCCAACGTCTCACAAGGTCCTCCGGGATCCGTAGACCTTATCTGCACTTACACCCTCACACTCACTTTCACCCTCCCCTCAGGACCTTGCACACCAAACCTCCCCCATCCTCTTCCCCCATCAAACTCCGCGACTACCAAGAAGAATGCATAACCTCCGTCCTTACCTCCCTCTCCCAGGGCCACAAACGCGTAGGCATCTCCCTCGCCACCGGCAGCGGCAAAACCGTCATCTTCACACACCTCCTCTCCCGCATCCCCGCCCCGTCCCCTATGGCAACCCAAACCCTCATCCTCGCCCACCGCCGCGAGCTCGTCGAGCAAGCGGCCAAACACTGCGCCGCCGCCTACCCCCACCTGCGCGTCGAGGTCGAGATGGGTAACCTCCACGCCTCGGGCCTCGCGGACATCACCATCGCCAGCGTGCAGAGTATCACGTCTCGGGACAGGCTTGAAAAATTCGACCCGAAGCGGTTCAAGCTCGTGCTCGTCGACGAGGCACACCACATCGTCGCTCCCGGCTACCTGCGGACGTTGGCGCACTTTGGTCTTGAGAAGAAGAGGGCGGATTCGCCTGCCTTAGTGGGCGTGTCGGCTACTTTTTCGAGGTTTGACGGGTTGAGGCTAGGTGCTGCTATCGACGAGATCGTCTATCACCGGGATTACGTCGACATGATTGCCGAGAAGTGGTTGTGCGACGTCCTCTTCACGACGGTGGAGTCCACGGCAGACATCTCCGCCGTGAGAAGCGGTTCCAATGGCGATTTCAGACCCGGCGAACTTTCCCGCGCCGTGAACACGGACCACGTCAACGAGATCACCGTACGGAGCTGGCTGGCTCACGCCGGTTGTGCGGAGAAGAAGAGGAAATCCACCCTCGTCTTCTGCGTGGACCTCGCCCACGTAGCGAGCCTTACGCAAAAGTTCCGCCATTACGGTATCGACGCGCGGTTCATCTCGGGCGACACGCCGACCATTCAGCGTGGTGAAACACTCGACGCCTTCAAGAGGCGGGAGTTCCCTGTGCTCGTCAACTGCGGCGTCTTCACCGAGGGCACCGACATTCCCAACATCGACTGCGTCGTCCTCGCGCGCCCCACCAAATCCAGGAATCTCCTCGTCCAGATGATCGGGCGTGGAATGCGCCTCTACCCGGGGAAGACGGACTGTCATGTCATTGACATGGTTTCGAGCCTGGAAACTGGTATCGTCACGACCCCGACCCTCTTCGGTTTGGACCCAGGGGAGATCGTCCAGGACGCCACTACGCAAGACCTTAAAGCGCTTAGAGACCGCCGCGGGGTCGATGTCGCAGCTGCCTTCACTGACCCCTCTGATTCGGCTGCTGCTGAGAACCCCCTCGACCCAAACACCAAGGTCACCTTCACCCAATACTCCTCCGTCCTAGACCTCATAGCCGACACATCGGGCGAAAAACACATCCGCACGCTAAGCCCTAACGCCTGGGTCCAAGTCTCGCCGGACCGCTACGTCCTCACTGCGCCCAACGGAACCTACATCCGCATAGAGCGCATCCAAGCCCCATCATCATCATCATCACCATCATCATCTACAAATCGCAAAACAACTACCCCTACTACTACAACCACCACCCCCACCCCCCTCTTCCGCGCCGTCGAAGTCCGCGCCCTCCCCCCCGGCATCGCCAAATCCCCCTACGCAACCCCCCGCGACCTCCTCTCCGCAACCTCCCTCCCCGACGCCGTCCACGGCTGCGACAACTACGCCGCCTCCAACGCCACCACCTTCCCCCACACCTTCATCCACCGCCGCCAGCGCTGGCGCTCCGGCCCGCCCACGCAGGGCCAGCTCGACTTTTTGAACAAGCTGCGCGGGAAGGGCGCCGAGCCGTTGACTGCGTCGGACATCACAAAGGGCGCTGCGATGGATATGATTACCAAGGTGAAGCATGGGGCGAGGGGACGGTTCGCGGCGCTGGGGGTGGAGGGGAGAAGGAAGAGCAGGGAGGTAGCGAGGGTTGAGGGGGAGAGGGAGAGGAGGAGGAGGGAGCATGTCGCTGTGGGACCTGTACGATATTGAAACTGAAAATGTTTGTTAGATGCTCACCGGTCAATTAATATCCTGTAAAACTGCCATGATGAATACTTAGACCCTCACGGGCTCACAATACAAAAAAAAAAAAAGTCGTACAACACGGACTACGAATCTCTCACGCGGACACTCTCCGGGAATCACCTCTTCAGTAGATATATCTTGCAAAATAACTTTGATCTTGCAATCACTTGGGTATCACTTTTATTCAGCCTATAGCAATCAAATCATTTTGTGCCCAAAGCCCAAGGACCTCACCGAGTCCTGGGCCCTCCCCCAGAAGCCCCGTCAACCGGCGCTGCCGTGGACAAAAAAAAAGAAACGACTCGTCAGACACCCTTCTCCAATCTCAAGGTTCGTTCGAAATGAACCTCCATGGAATGGAAGATCATGAACTGCGGAAATCCCTAAGAAAGAAGTGTGCTGTCGGAGGCCATTCTCGCTGTGAATATGATATGCAGAAAACGATTGCGTTGACTGAGTGACACGGCCCTATTCCAGGAGATGAGGCCGAGCCGAAAAGAAACGAGTGATAGAACATCTCATCCCGGTCCGAGTTCCATCTTCCCCTTACACAGCCATGTCCAGAGGCATAAAACCATGCCCACCCTTTCCCCAGTTCCGTGCAAGCATGCGCAGACGACCCAATTGTCCAGCCAAACTCCCTCTTATGCACGGAACGATCCTTCAAAATCAACCCTCGAAACCCCTTCCTAACAACATCAATGCCTCCTTCCATGCCCCCCTCTTTCGGAATTTTCTGAAAAGACGGAAAGAAATAGAAAAAGAAACAAACAGGTTCGCAATAAAAAGAACTCTCCGAACTGCAAGCCTACAGTCGTGGTGGCTGCTCCTGAAACGTAAAGAGACAAGATTCGCTACCAGTCGAAAATGCTACCACCGTGCGTATTCGATAGACACAAGGCTGGAAAGGTCGGTGGCCGTCCCATCAGGCGTGTAGGAGTCGAAGCATAAACCTTTTTTTCTTCATTGTTGAAACGCAGCGCGTTTGGGTATTTGGTATTTGGTATAAAGAGGGAAAACATCATCTCGACATGTCGTGGCGCGTAATTCAAAACGATACAGGACCCGAAAGGCTCGTGAACCCACCGAGACCGTTAACAAATGATGGAAACTGGCCGACAGCGGCGGCCAATTGTCACCAGTAAGAGCCCATGACACGGCTCAAGAACCGATGTCGAGATGGGTGACGAAAATGAAAAAGGGGAAAAGGAAGACAGAAACAAGCATCCTTGAGAAGCAGAAAAGAGATACATCAGATAGAACACAGATTTGAATAGGAAAATTGGAAACAAAAAATCATTGCGACCCAGAAAACAGAAAGTGCTGCCGACCGATGCACGAGAGAGAATCTCCGGGTATTTGTACGCCAGGGTATAGGGTATATCCAGCCGGGGTATTTTGCAGTTCTAAGAAGGGAATCTAACGGTATGGTCCAATGGGACCGGGGTATCCTGAATTGGTAGAATGAGAAGTGGAAGGGCGTCCGCTGTCGCCGGACGCGCGAGTGCCGTGTCGTGGAGTGGCATCGCCAGGTTGGGGCATATGCGGCATCAATTTGGAGCCGTTGCCGATATGTTGGGGTGGTCCCCAGATGTTGTGGTCTTCTTCCGGAAGGTTCACGCCGCTATCGTTCCAGGGGTTACGGTCGGCGTTGAAGCTCCTGGCAGACTCGATAGAAATGAGAGACGATTTGGATACGTTACTTGAGCCCTTGAAAAACCCAGCAGCCGAGGTTGAGCTGTTCTTCCTGCGGTCCAAGAATGACGAGATGGATGTCATGCTGCCAGGCTTTCGGAGCCTGTCGAAGATGGTGCTCCGCTCTCGAGCGACTTCTTCTCCAAAAGCGGGCTTGACGGGTGAATCAGTCTTGATTGGGGCGGGTGCATGCTGGAGAAGTCGGGAGTTGAAGTACTGGAGCGAGTCTTCGAACGAGTCAGACTTCGGTCGTAGGATGGAGCCCTTGACAATGTTGACTTCCACACCAGCAGTGGCAAACTGGGCTTGTAGGAAGTCCATTGCGTCGCGAAGGCCACCGGCGTTGTTGCGAGTGAAGCTCCACATCAACGTAATAGTAGGCAGGCCGTCTTCCCTTCGCTCATCCGGGTTCTGATGGACCGTGACTTCGACTTCGTGTTGAGTCTTAAACTTAGGAACCAGCTCATGAGCAAAATCGGGCGACTCAAGAAACTTAATCAGATCGGTGGACCGAGCTAAAACTAACTCGTGGTTGTCGGGTACCATGCCCTATTATGAGATGGAAAGGTTAGTTGCGCTTCGAGTCAATAGCTGTCGATTTTTGTAGCTACGTACCAAGAGCTCGTCCACACAATGAGGGACTTGCCACTGAGGGCCGTCGATCTTGACTTCATCACTAGCATCCTCAGTGCTGGGGAAGTGAATCTTGCAATTGTACTTGGATTCTAGATCAGAGATGTCACCGAGACGCGCGAGGAGCTGACGGTGATAGAGTCGGTCAATGTTGACCGTCTGCGAGGTGTATTCAGAGTCCTACTGGTGGTTAGCTCCGAATTACCTCGGAAGGGCTGCGGTATGTTTCCGAAGACTTACAGCACGGTCCACCATCTCCAGAATCTCGTTCTTGACCGCGTCGAGGTTCTGGGCGTTACGAGCGGGAGTTCGGCAGATGACGTTGTCAACCTTGATGTCGTCATCCTCGCGGCTCATACCGCCGCGGTCCATTGCATTGGAGAACTTGACGAATACAGAGTGCTTCTTCATGATTCTCTGAATGTGCTGACCGCCAATACCGATGATGCGCTTGTGGTACTGGTCTGGAACGTGGAAAGAGATAGACGCCGGCATTTCTTGTTCCACCATGCTCAGGCCTCGCTTCATAAACTCGTAGTTGACGGCCATAACATCAATGTTGAAGTTGTACTCGTTGAAGCCATCAAAGATAATTTGAACGTTGCCTAGAAGATAAAATTAGTACTTCGCAAAGAGAGGCGTGTATAGATAGTCCCAAAAAGACGCACTGGAACCCATGATCTTGTTGATTTTGCCGTTCTTCTTGCCACTGACGAATTCCTTGTGCTCACTCGCCAACTCAATCTTGACACGGATCTGATATTGCGACTGGACAATAAACTTGATCTCAGACATGACCGCCAAAGCTGCCTTGACCGCATCGTCAGATCCCGTCAGGTTGAAGCTATGCTTGTCGAAAGAAATCTCGGCATCGGAGTTGGCGCAAATATCGCCGAGGATATTTCGAATGTCAGCGGGACTCGGTGGTTGTTGGCGGGGATCTGCGTGCTGGATAAGCCACGAGGCACTATAGAATTGACCAGCCTAGAGTAGGAGGTTAGTCTGCCGCACGACAACCTCATGCATCTCAATAATCAAAATCATACCAGAGCCATAATCTCCCGGATCGCTCGCTCAACGTGTAGCACGTCAAGTCCCTGGACTCTGACCATGTTTCGCTGGTTCGCGAGCGGCGGGAACATGATATAAGCAGCATTGGCCTCCATGATCTTCCTGACTTTGTCTAACCGCGTGAGGAGGATGCTATCGATCTTTGCCGGGGTGATCTGCACATCCTTTACAAAAACTCGAACTCTAAGCGCGGCATCGTGAAGTCTCTGCTTTGCCATCTCAATGGCTTGCTGGTTCTCGCCAGTGATGAAAATGTCGTTGGGATCGCGACGGCAGGCGTTTGGGGGGCAGTAGCGGTACATCTGCGAGAAGGGCGGCGGGAAGTAGATGGCGGTTCCAGTTGCGGACTCGATGAGCTTGATGCTCTTTCGGTGGCGTCCACAGATGATCTGATGAACAGACAGTTCCAGCTGGACGGCATCAACAATGCGGCCAAGCTGTCCCAAGTAGTCAGCAAGAGAAATAATCCAAAAAAAAAAAAAAAAAAAAAAAAAAAAAAAAAAAGAAGAAGAAAAGAAAAGGTGCTAGACACGCGGCATCCAAGGGAAGGTAGAGCAAGAGCGAGGGGCGGGATGTTAAGGGCCATACCAGACGGTCGATTTGGATCAAGACACGAGCCTTGGCATGCTCAGCCGCCAGGACATCTCCGTAGATTGCGATTCTCCATCGTTGATCGACTCTCGCCTCGCCATCTCCAGCCATACCATCGACCATTGGTGTCAGTTTCGGTCCAAGCAGGAAGATGTCGACACCACAATAGGCGGAGATCTTGTCAAGGTCTTCAATGACGGGCTTCTTGAGAACGCCGGCGGCAAGATCGCAAACAAGCTTGCCGTCGATATCAATGTGTGTGCATCGCTATTGTTCATAGTTAAAATTAAGGCCAGGAGGGGGGAGAAGGGGGGCGCCTGCCAAGAGGACGGCAATGCTTGGAAATACGCACCAGAGAGATGGGGGTATCATTGAGGATGGTCTCACGGCTCTTCTGGACGAGCTCGGGGGAGCCCGAGAGACAGACAGTTGTGACCTGACCCTTGGCATTCTTAGGAGTGGTCGTAACTACGTGTGCTTCTACGGGTAGAGGACCAGCTGAAAGATCTCTACATAACCTCATCAGGTTTGCCAAGTTCTGGGCGTGGATTGGAAGATCGTGGACAGGGACATCGTCGGGGGCGTCTTCGGGGTGAGTCCAGCGGAGGACAGCATCCGTGGTAGCGTGAAGGATGTCTTCCGTGTTGGGCCCTGCAAGATCGGAGGCGAAGGGCACATTGAACGAGTAGTGAATCGTGGCATCGCCCTGCGGAGAAGCAATTGGAGGACCTTGGGGGATTGGCGGCGCCTTCGTATGAGGATTCAGCGGGTTTACCGGTATGTTCGGATTCGGTCGGCCTCCGATGGCAAAGTTGGGGCTCATCCGCTCTGACCATTGACGCATATTCGACAGCTTGTTCATAGTGGCCGAAGAGATAAATAGCTATGGACTGAGCAACGCAGGTGCCAACAAATTCGAGAAGTGGTCTTCGCGGTAGTAGTTGTCATGAATCGCAAAGGCCGCAGAGACGAAGTGGGCGGGACTCGAAAGGCTCGAAGACGGGGGAAGCTGGGGTTTCTCGGCGGCGGGGGAAGGCTCGGACTAGACCAAAGGCGGATGACAGCGTAAGAAGAAAAAAAAGGGTATAAAACGATCTCGCCCCAGAAGAGAAGGAAGGCTGAAAAAAAAGGGAAAGGGAGAAGGAGAAGGAGAGACGAAGGTATCAAGAAGGGAATAAGAAAAAGAAAGGGTTGTGAATAATGTTCCTGGGGTGGTTTCTGGCCTCGATACGAGAACAGAAGTTGATCAAGTTGTGGAGAGAAGAGAAGAGGAGTTTGACCAAAGAGAGTCTTCTTGGTGGTGCTGTGGTGCTGTGGGCTGGTTAGTCAGGCAGGGAAGGATGAAGAAGGTGCAGTGAGTCTTGGTCTATCCAATGTCAGGTTTAGCAGCTGCACGCAATCCCGATAGGCGGACCCAAGTTAGAGTGTACCAAGACTAGCAATTGGTGGGAGCCAGTGACTTCTTGATGGTGGGTGGTGGACAAGGGAACATTGAACCTCGTCGCAGTACAATCGAAGATACATCTCGTCCGAGGCACTGCACTACATGATTACTTTGTACGACAAGCTCCCTGGCTTTATGGAACAGCGCACTTGAGAGGAATATCATATTTTGAAAAATGTTCCTCTTAGTAAATTATAGAAATACTTAGCCAACATTACTGCGACTGACGATGCCCTTGGCATCAAACCTAACAATTGTCTTGTACCTTAGCCGGTGCGGCAGTAGTTTATTTGTCCTAGACAAGTCGACATGTGCTCAATGGACCCAATATCTTAAATGTATCGCACCCTGTGTAGCGACGAGGACAAGTACCTCTTCCAGGCCCTAAACCTTGGAGGTTCGAAATTGGGGGCGATATTGTTGCCATTGCTTGTCATGCTGCAAGCCTGCTAAGACCAATATTACTTTTTCGGAGATCCATTGAGGCAGTGCTGAGAGGTAATTTGGGGGACCGAGATCAGTGCTGCTCCGGTTACGAAGTCGTGCCAGCGCGTCCCTGGTCCCATCCCAAGGTTAGGAGAGGAGAAGATCCAAGGATATTCCAGTGTTCAATACCTCAGTAATCTTCTCACATATGGATAGACTGAATCTCACAGGCTTCATCTGCATTCCCATACCGGCGCAGTAGATGCATTTGTGGCTTCAAGTTGTTCTCACATCAGAATCCCGTAGAGCCGAGTACAGGTACATCTCTGCGCATTACGTGATAAGACTGGATCAATGTCGACGTCCACCCCACCATTGGCTCTTTCCCTCCATAGGCTGCATCCAAGTAGTTTAGTAGTGTACTTCGAACGCCGAGTTACAGAATGGACTATTGAGAGAACTCGGGTTGATCAAGTCGTGTGAGATGACCGACCACTGATAGAACACTCAGCCAGCCAAATGCTGTGTTCTCGTCCAACATCAATGGTCAATTTGATGTATTAGAGTCTGCATCATGCTTGGTCAGTTGCAATTTGGATCAATCAAATGGTTTGTGCAAGCTGGAGGACATCTTTCCCGGCCTCTCAGGGCAATTTACACGTTGTGGGTACGCGATTGGTCGTGTACCTGAACAAACTCTACGCGGGTTAAGGTGCCTGCCCAGGAAGTATTGATGGATCTTAAGTTGTACCCTTATGAAGTCTCTCTCATCAGGAAACAGACATTGAAGTACCTCAGTATTGATCAATCAATGACATTGTCGACTTCGAAGCCGATTGAGACCACCAATCAAGCTTTTCTCTGTTTTTCAGTGACCGCCCATGCTGGAACTGGCAGTCTGGCACCATCATTGCTTGCACAGAACAGAGTATGACCAGACCTAACACCGAAAAGGACAGGGTCCCACGCCCCGCAAGGTCCAAGAGACCAGATGCATCTTGTGATTCGCTCCGATTCGATGAATCCCTCTGCGCCCAAGAGCGACTCTGTTTATCAGGTCTGTCCCTCTCACCTCTGAAAAGGTTTACCGTAGCGCCAGGAAGAGCCTCATTCTTCGCGATGCAGCTGACCAGCGTTGCTGATTCGGCGACCGAAAGCGCCGGCGTAATGGAAGCAACTACCGGAGCGTCCGGGATGCATCTCTTTTGCTCTTCTCGTCGGGTATAGCATATCCACTGCATATAGTTTACGTCGTACATACGCTTCGTAATGATATGCCTCCCCGTCATGTACCTCGAGCCAAAACTTCCTCGCCTGACCATCCCTGCGTCGCCTGACCCTAATTCTCCATATTGAACCCTGGGACGTGGACCCCCTGCACGCTGCACAATCCATTCGCCGGCAACAAAAGAGACTTTCAGCCAGACTCGGTCGACAAAGAGTGCTTTGTTTCGTCTTGCAGATACTCGGTGACGGGCGGGAGTCTTCGGGGGAGCTACAAAAAGGTTACTCCTTAAGGCTCAAACAGATCATAATGTCTGCTACCAGACTGTAAAGCTCACGCCAGGCGTCTTTCGACCTAAGAGAAAGGAACTCCACTTCCCTATTTAGTAGTAGTGTACTTATACCCTCACATCTTGGAACGAGATCTGAGCTTGGTGGGGACGGGGACTGTGTGCCAGGAAATACGGAGGACGCTTGATTGATGAAAGACTTAACAACCATGCCTCTCTTCTTACTGGAAAATAACTGCCAGCGGCTTCTCTGACCTGAAGCATTCATACCCCAGCTCGAACGCGTCAGTGTCAAACCAGGGTCCAGCCATGTCTGATTATCGAGAATGCCGCAGCAAGCCACAGATCAGAAGGGGAGATCGACCATGATTCATTTGTCAAGGGGAGCAGGCGAGGAGCAGCAGGGGAAAGACCCCAAGAGCTGTGATTCTCCTTAGCCAAAACCCTCCCTGATCTCGAGATAATAGCATCTTTCCTCTATGATCTCCATCGACCCATTACCGATCCTGTTTCTTCCCTCCCTCCCTCCTGCCCGAGCATCAATGCGGGCCTTAATCACTCGCGAACCAGGACAAGTAATATGCGCTTTGGTTCCTTGAACCGACTCTCCAAGGGAAGATCAGATTGATCTGCGGCTCCCAGCTCCTTCGACCGGTCTTATCGGGTTAATTGAACGGCATCGAAGCATTCTCACAAACCTATCACCGTCCACCCTTTAACACAGAAACTTTAAACCTATTCGAAATGCTCTTTTAACCCTCAAACCTATCCCTCCACCTCTTCAACCAGACCCACAATCCTGACCTATCCAAGAGGTACCAGCTAGATCCTCAAGATAGGCCCTCAACGTGCTCCCCAAGCGTCCTCACTAGTGACACACTAGAGAATGCCGGTATTCCCACACTTCGCGTGCTTTGCCCCAGAAAATCTCTGCCGGGCTTGATGCCATTGAGAATCTACTTCAGAATCCGACACTTATCCGGGAGGCACCCTCGCTAATACTGTTCCAGTTAGTAGTTCGTAGAAGGAACTGGAAGACCTGGAAAGACCTCAACATCACCTGAGCTTGTCTTTCAAGATCACTGTTTACGTAAAGCGTTTTGCATTCGATGTCACAAAGAAAAACAACGACCTTAACTCCACGCGCTGGTATGGATGCAGACAGGACAATGATGTAAAGCTGAAGCAGGGCGTACATTGATACGTATGAGGCGCTAGGGGTAAGGAAATGGATGAAGTTAGAATATCTCTCCTTCGTTGTTCTCATATGAGCCCTCCCTCGAAAACTAGAAACAATTCGAGTGCTGAAATCTTGAGATGTTTCGGCCTACAAAGTAATTAAACAAAAAGAAACTTAGACTCCGAGTTCATGTGCCAAGTTCATCGAAATTACTGATGATCTAGATCTATTGATGGGGGTTTGGGTCATCAAATCGAGCTATGAAGCAAGGGAGAAAGACTTCCCTCTGCTAGCTTACTCCAGGTGACACCAAGCTTGTAGTTCCGCCCCAGGATAAGATTTCATCCTTCACCACGAACAGAAGAAGCTCGAGCCTGATGAAGCCTTGGAGGTTCAGACTATGGAAAGGAACATGTCAGTAACTCTTTACATCTAATCATTAATACAATTCTTAAAAACTAGAGGTTACTCCTCGACGTTAGGGTCCACTACCTCGCAATCTCGGACCTGTGACCGCATGTTGAAAAGAAGCATCCATTTTAACCCGGTTTGCCTGCCTATGCTTCCATAAACCCATATGTGTAGTGTAACTCTGTAACTCTGAACTATTCATACAGGGAAAAGAAACAAATACTTCTGCCAAATAGACCCCATCCTCGGACCGAGTCCTCCCTGCCATAGTAGCTGACATACCCATCATTACAAAGACAATAGTACTCGCTTCATAGACACCAAGACAAACACCACTTGTCCCACATCTTCCTTTCTGACAGGAAACATTAGACACCAATCATCGGTAAGCCTCTCGTCGTGGCTCGCTAGAATAGACAACATCAGGCCGCGCACCAGGCCTCTCAATGTACGCCACCTCTCCATCATCGACGGGAGCAGGCTGGCCATAGTATCGCTCTGCAGGCCGAACACTATACGGACGTTGCACAACCTGGGGCGGTCCGTAGTCACGGGCCGCCGGTGGTGCCATCATCTCGACGCGGCTCTCGGGTCGAGATAATGGTGCCGAATACTCTCCGGGAACACCATCAGCCCTCAGGCCATGAAGCCGACCCCTCATATCTGTCGGGTACTCGTATCTAACTTGTTCCAGCGGTCGAACACTGGCCGATCTCGCGATGTACTGTCGAGGAGCTCCTCCCTCCACCGGCCTGCGCTCCACAAAGCCCTGGTCTGGCGCGTAATCATCCACCGGCGCGGGCCTAACGGAGTATCTGCGAGATTGATACGCCATTCCATCAGGACCAAACTCAGGTTGCGTAATAACTCGTCTAGGAGCAGGGAATGGAACGGGAGAGGCGCGTCGGTAAATCACACCACCCTCTTCGTAAACTTCGGGTCCTGGTCGACGTGACATGGCCCGAGCCGGAACTGTCCTTTCATAAATAACATCTGGCTCCCGCGGTCGCATCTGTGGCGCAACCGAATGTCGAACGGGAGCGGTGCCCTCATAAATAACCTCCGGATCGCCGTACCGCACAGTCGGCGCAAGGGACTGACGGGCCACAGGGGCCGGCGGGGGTTCGAAGTACTCACGACCAAAAGAATCAACGAGCACACGTCTCAGAGGTTGCCTTTGGGAGCCTCCAAGAGGGGCATCAACATCCACCCTGCCATACTCGTCCTGATAGTAGCCGCGGCTAGGTAAAGCCTGAGAGGCTGATCGGACCGGATAGTGAGGCTCATCTGCATACTGAACAGCATATCTAGCTCGGGGGGAATTGCCCTGCCGGATGTAGTGGGGAGGCGCGGCCGGTTGGGCAACCGGGGCATCGTCACGATAGACACGTTCGTAACCCTGACTTACGAGACGAGGGCTGGGTCGACCCGAACCGGGCTGGTACAAGTCGTCACGCCTTCCATACGCTACTGGAATTGGCTCAGCTTGGTTCGAATCCACCAGCTGATAGTAATCAGGGCGCGCGGGAGCCTGCTCAGGCAGATCTTCCGGTAGCAGGGCATACTGCTGGCCCTGCTGCTTTCTGCGCTTCGCAGGTCGAATGTTTGCCGGGGCAGAAAGTGGCGATGGAGACCGTGGTTCAGGCTTAATGTACGGGGTCGAAGAAGTATCCTGGCCAAGTTTATCCGCCTTGCGCTTATTCTTCTTTTTCCCCTTCCTCTTCTCGCCAACCGTTGCTCGAGGGGATGAACTTTCGGGACTAGATATTCCTCTAAGCTCACCTCTAAGGGCTGCTATCTGCGGAGGCGCACCGCGGTGTCCGTTGCCATTCGGGGTACCTCCAGCACCGGGTACCATTGCAGAGCTCGCCGCTACCAACGACGATACGTGGGCAGCTTGTGGCGCCACGGGAGTGAGGTTGTGTGACCGGATGAGAGGCGGTGCACGTCGTTGATGTTCCATCGGCTCTACTTCACTCGCCGATTGCTGAGCAGGATACTGGTACATATCAAGTCGGGCGGAGGTGTCGGACTGAGTGGCCTCGCCGCTCTCTAGTGAATCCTGCATGTTTCGGAGTCGCTGGGACCTCCTCAATGCCTTGGTCTGGCGGGACCGTCCATCAGGCGTACCACCGTTCGCGCCACCTATGTCTGACTGGGGCTCAGTGTTAGATGTGGGAGGGTTTTGCGGGAGTTGAGGGATGGAAGGTGGGTGAGGGAGTGGGAGTCGTGCTGGCTGGGGAGGGTGGTAGCCATCAGCCCGAGGCCCAGTCGGCGGCTGTTGCTGGAACACGCCGACCTGGCCAGGCGCAGCGGGAGGAGCTGCGCGTTTGTCTGTCATTTTCAGATCGGCACCCGCGGCCTCGACGGGTTCACTTTGCTCAGCACCACTGTCACGAGATTCGAGAGTCTCATGTCTCGAAGAATAGTAGTCGTTCTCATCGAACGAAGAATCTCCATCGGCTGCAGCGTTAGTGACGTTGGCAGTAGCGGAAACAGAGGGGGCTGCCGCGGCCTGCACAAGGGCCTGCGCCTTGGCGAAAATGTCAGACACGTCGAGTTCATCTCGAGGAGACTCGACTTGGGCGGCATTAAACTTGTATCTCTTCTGCTGATCCACCTCCTCCTTTAGAGCCCGCTCGAGCTTATCTCTCTCCAACTTCAACTCTGCCTTTATCAATTGTTCAGATTTTTCCAGAAAGATGGGGTTAATCTCAGCATTGCCAGTGGCAAACGGCTTCGAAGCAGGAGCAGCGGCAGTGGCAGCGACTGCTTGTGATGGTCGAGGAATAACGACGGGCGATTTCGTCTTGACGGAGTCGGTATTCGTCTGGTGACTACGTGGCCAACGCTTGGCAGCATCTGCTGTCGATTGAAGATTGGGAGGGGGCACTTTCTGTGCGGCAGCTACTTTAGCAGCCAACTGTGGCGGAAGCTGAATTCTAGGGTGAGTTCCAGCAAGAATCTTATTCCTGAACTGGACGATTTTGTGACATTCCTGTATCACAAACTGCTCCTCCCCCGTCAGTGTGTGCGACGTATTTCCCTGGTTAAGAGAAATACTCGCAGGGCTTGTCGGTGGGAGGGTGGCAGCCGTGATAACATGGCTAGACGCCGCCATTGCGGCCACGAACTGCTGGGCAAGTCAAGACGTTCTTTTCTTTCCTTCTCCTTCTTTTTCCCTTTTCCTCTCTGCGAAAATGCCACGACTACTCTCGTAGCTCTTTGGAGGCTCGCTTGAAGGGCCAACTCACTCGTCGGCAATACGATGTTTTGCAACAATCGCCACGCGCGAAATACAAACCGCTACCGCTCAGACTGTGCCACAAGTATCTGGTGTCATCAAATAGTGGCTGCCGGAATTACCCTGATGGTTGGGTTCGTCTCCGAGAGTAGGTTTGCAGATGAAGTTTCAGTAGGAAGAACCAGAAACAAAGTCGCGAAGAAGAAAAAAATAAAATAAAATGTGAAGCGAACTTATTAAGCTCGTGAAATCAAGGATGGGCTATCGTCGTGTGTAGCCAATCACAAGACAGAACAATATTCTAGTGGCTCCCAGCGCTTAATTGCTCGTGCTTGTTTTGCTCTTGGATGCCTGAGGCCCCCTTCGCGCTGTCGGACAGTGCGATGCAAGCATTGAATTGAATTCAATCCCTGAACTGCCCAACTGTTGCTCTCTCCAATAGATTTCCAGGAGGCAAGTGTCACAAACGCAACGACTCCACTCTACCCGTTGGATTCCTCCGACGGCAGCCTTGGCGAGGAGCAAAAATTCATCTCACATCCCATTACTTCGTAAAAGTCAAAAATCTAGTAAAATGCTGTAGATGTTTATGGTCATTTTTCTTCTGCTCTAGGAAAGTAAAAATCCGCAATTATCAGATCCTGGCCTGCCGCTTGACGGTTCCTAGCTATGGGAGCTGAAGTGAGCAGTCAAGGCTCCTCGGTAACTCTTTCTTAAAGCCTCGATGTATTTCGTATCTCTGCCAGAATTATTAAGCGAGAGTTGTTGAACTTCCCCGGGCAAGGACAAACCAACCTCGAAACAATCCTAGATTGAGGTCTCGTGTCTTTCCAAAGATGCTAGGGTTTTCTCCTCGGAGAGCTGTTGTTCATTATTTGTCCGCTAATCTCCCTGCCACGAAGGCATTGCATTCCATCAACGTAGCGTCACCGCCATTGACTCATCTCTCCACGCTCGGGAATCTTCGTAGAGCCAGTTGCAGTCCGCCACGAGCATTGTTTGTGTCTGAGAGAGAACATATACAGCCCGGACCACCTCAAAATTCTCTTCGTATCGCAGGAAAGGGCACTTGGCAATCATCTGTTCGAGTACACACAGCAGGATCGCGAAATTATACGACCTCAACCATGGCGACAAACCACAACCACACAAATGGTGACGTAGCGACATCGGCCAAGCCGGTGTTTTTCTTGTACGCATAGAACCTCACATGCGCTCTCCCTGGTCAACGTCGCTCACTAACACATCTTGTTAGCGATATTGACAACTGCTTATACTCGAAGAGTGAAGATCCCTTGTCCTATGATTCATTGCTGGCCTGGCTTGCTGACTTTTCTGTAGGCAGGAGGGTCCATGATCGGATGGCACGTCTTATAGACCAATTCTTCCAGACGCATCTCAATCTTCCGGAAGAAGAAGCCATAAGACTTCATCGTGAATACTATAAAAACTACGGCCTAGCTATTGAGGGCCTTGTTCGTCACCATCAGATAGACCCACTCGAGTACAATTCCAAGGTCGACGATGCATTGGTCCTCGAGGATGTCATTACTCCGGACCCGGAGCTGCGGAGCCTCCTCGAAGATATCGACAAGAGCAAGGTAACCATGTGGCTGTTTACCAATGCCCATATAAACCACGGAAAACGAGTGGTTAAACTTCTCGGCGTCGATGATCTTTTCGATGGGTTGACGTACTGCGATTATTCCCAGCCTCGCCTCGTCTGCAAGCCCAGTCGGGAGATGTACGAGAAGGGCATGAGGGAAGCAGGCGTGAGCCGAGTTGAGGACTGTTATTTTGTTGGTAAGTTCGCAGGGTGCGTGGTCGGGCCACTGATGAGTCTGTCCTGCTAACCACAGCTGTGTCTACAGACGACTCGTACTTGAACTGTTGCAAAGCGGCGGAGTTCGGATGGTCAGTTGTTCACTTAGTAGAGGAGGGGACCCCGATACCAGAGAAGCCAGCGTGCAACTGTCAAATCCAGACTCTACAAGAGTTACGCGACGTCTACCCCCAGTTTTTCAAGTCAAAGAACCCTCCGGCTTAAACGAAGATCAGGTCGCGATGGCTCATCTAATAGCGGGGGTTCCGATGGATATTGCAGGTTCTGGCGTTGCCTAGGACTGAAGGTACGGGGTGGTTAAGGGGGCGTTGATATGGCAGCATTCATTGTACTTTGATGATAGAGAGCATATGGCGCTGTTGGTGGTATATTTCGCAAACTCAATAGATTATATGGATAGCTCTCCCTTGGTATTTGTAGAACCTGGGCACCACGCCCTCAAACTCCGGACCGAGACGCCGAACCAAACGGAATTCCCAATGAAAAGGGGGACTAAAACCATCACGGCCGCCTCACACTCTTCAGTATCCGATCAAGTTGGCCAACAACCCTCTCCTTTTCCCTCAATGCATCCTGCCGCTGCTCCTCAGCCACCTTGAGCTCCTCCTCCAGTTCCTTTATGCACTGCTCCTGGTCACGCTCGCTGCTATCGAGGCCCGGGAGTGTCGAGATAAGAACTTCGATCTGCTGTTCCTTAAGGATAAGATCGCGCGATAATTCAAGAAGGCCGGCGCGGAAGTCATCTTCGGGAAGAGGGTCAACTGCAGGTTGGGTCGCGTGGGGTTAGCACGTTCTCGCCAAAGGGAGTAGGGACCTTCCGCTCAGCCCACTAGAATCGAGGCAAGGGCAAATATACCTTCTTTCTCCTCCTCTTGCTTCACTTTGCGGATCTTGTCGTTGGGGCCGAGGGTTTCGAGGTCGTGGCGCTTGTGGGCGAAATGGATGGACGCGACGAATTGAAGGGCAAGCTGAATGTCGAGTTCCAGCCAGTTAGCCTGACCGTGTTTGGAAGGTTGGAGAGAGTAGCACGTATCCTTACCTGGTCAACAGCATCTTGTAATTGGGTCAGCCTATCCATCGCAGCTATGGGCTATATCAGATATTGAACTCGGAAAGTTGGATATTTCGTCGTTGTTTGCGGGGAGCGTAGTTCCGCCATCGACAGCAATGGTGGGAAGTTAGCTTTAGTGGGGGTCAGTAATAAACTTACTACTGGTACATTAAGGACAGGGATGTTCCATTACCTAACAGTGCGGAAGGTTCATTCAACTCAATTTTGGATGTTTCGAATTGGAGGCGGCATCGGCACCCGCCAAGACGGAGCAGACAAATATCAGCGACCACGATACACAGGTAAACCAAAACGAATATCAAGTTGGCGAATACATCGGTTTTGGGTCATGCCGGTGAATGCGTTTCGTTTCCGATCGATTGATGTGGCGATGAATATTTATGAGCATTCTTCTCGTATATATAATACATTTTACTACATATCCCAGCCAGCGACGAGATCAAATCCGTCATTGACAAGGTCCGTTCTTGGCCTCATCGTGGGAGTTCCATTCCGAAATTATAAGCAAACAGATCTATAGATCTCGTCGCGAGGTCCAGTACACTTCCCAGGGTCTCTTGTGTTCCTTCGCCTTTGTGGAATGTAATATACAAGCAATATTACTCCCGTCCAGATCCAACCTCCAAGATCTGTACACTAGTCGCTAAGAGCTCACTCTGTAGTATACTATTCGCAAGCGAGGCACGGCGAAAAGTCAGACGTATGGGCACCAGATGCTCCCCGGCGGGTGGGTAGATTAACTCCGAAATAGGGTCGAAAGAAGGATCCCGGAGCGAATTCCTAAAGCCTGGCTCGCGTGTGCCCGGGGCCCTCAGGCGAGGCTGAAGCGAAACGTAAGACGTACTCGCCCAAAGAGAAGTCCAGTTTAGGTCGAGGTAGGCCACTCAAACAACACCTCACTCCTCATTGCACGGCGCAATGCTACCGGCCGGAGTCAACGCTTCCCCCTTCCAAGTTAAAACAATCCGCGACTCCGCGCTGTCCGCGGAGTGCCGCAACGCTGCATGCAATCCTTCCAAGCCTTCTTGCTCCGCCCGATGATTCCATCTCACCTGCGAGATAACTCCCTCGGCAGAACAGCAAACAAAAACCATAGCCCACCGGCTCCGCGCCAACGCATCAGCCACGCCCTTAGTCGCCACCTTTCGACTCGCGAGAACCCCGAGCACACCTTGGCCTCTCCATCCGACGGGCGCGCCGACAAAAGCACCCTCAAGCTCGCGGATGGTATGTGGGCCGATGGCGCCCGCTTTGCACTGCACTAACGCCTTAAGCGGCTCTTGGGAGGACGGAAGAGCCCAGGTCCCTAAAAGGTCGATACCGTAGTCTGAGGCGCCACCGACGCGTTTCAGTGAAAATCCGTACTGAGCGAGACTACCCGCTACCGTATACTCGTAGTGGGTACCGACATAAACTGTGGATTTGGGGTTGAGGCCTGATTTCTGGGCATATTTGAGAAACGAACCCAAGTCGTTGTGAGAGCTTGTTGGGGCGTCTGGGAGAAAGGAATTTTGGTGCGGTATACTTGAGTACGCTCTTCTCGATGGGACACGGCAAGACCTGCCAATTCTGTGGATCCAGATATATGACGGCTTCATGGAGGCGTTGCAGGAATGAGTTTTTCCGCTCTGTTGATGATGAGAAAGATCAATCCCGATGAAATAAAATTTGGCGAGCTGTTCCCTCAAAGGACCAATAACGCGGGCCGAGATTGATCGCCTGGGAACCGACCAGGGTAGGCGGGAATTTAGACTTCGTGGGGTGCCTAGGGTGTCTGTTCACTGGAGTAGCGCTGGGCTTGGCTGCTCTCACCAGTCGACACGTCTTTCAATGCCCCACATCCAGACAGGCCAGACAGCTCAGACAATATCAAGCCGTCCGAACCAACAACACCTTGCTGGTTCATGTAGCATCCCGTTTCATTCGTGAACTCCTCATTAATTTACCACCTCGTTCCTCCAGCATGTATATAATTTCCGACCTTGGTCACGTTCGCTAGGTTCGTCTCCCATATTAATTAGGCCATGGGTCGTGCTCCCGCTCTGGACTTGGATATGCGAGCCTAGAGACACGGACACCTTGACATCCACAGTGTATCCTATATCCATAGATCTGACAGCCCGGGTTTCCCGATCCGTACAGGTTGAGCAACATCATTGACATCTCTAAATTCTCTATCAACGAGCGAGAGAAGTAATTGGTAGACGTAAAATGCATCCATCCAAGAGCCTATAACTCCAAAAGTAACAGTTCCCGTTTGGTCTGACGATTTCCCGTGTAAGCTTGGGCCAAACCCCGCGTTTGCGTAAACTCGAAAATGCACATGGGAAAGACCATCTCACACATCTCTGTCTCTCTAATCTCCCCACATGGCTGCTTTGGCCTTCTCGACCTCCTCCTGACGTTTCCTTTCGGCAGCCCTCTCCTCCTCCTTCTTCCTCCTTGCCTGTTCCTTGATAGCCCTGTCATATGCCTTTTGCTCTTCCGTCTGCTTCGGTGCCTTCATGCCTAGAGCACCAGCAATCATCCTCCTAGCAACAGCATCCGTCTTCTCAGGTCTCCTGGCCTCCGTCAGCCCGGGTGACATGGGCACGTAGTTCCCCGATGAAAAATCTGGCACAAAGGTTGTATCCGTCTGGCTGTTATAGGATGGCGTGATAGGAGTCGGAGGTGGAGCCGACGGCAATGAGGTGTTCCTCTTGGAATCGCCGCCTCTGTTCTCCTCGTCTGAGCTGGAGGAGAGGTCTTCGTCCTCCCAGGAGTCGACGACGACATTCTTCTTCGATTTGGTTTTCGTAGTTTTTGTGTTGCCGAGCGAGAGATTCGATAGGGATGAGGCTACATCCTTCTTTGGCTTGGCGGCTGACATAGCTGGAGCCGGTAACCTCGGAAATGATCGATTAAGTGGGTGTCGACGGAAAGATGGATAGCGAATGTATCAGAATGATGCACTGTAAAAAGCAATGGAGGCTGGATCTGCGGTTGCAAAGGTGGTGGTGGGCATGAGAGTGCTAGATCAGGAATTTTTAAGTCCCTAAGCTGGCACAAAGGGACGGTCTAGTTCGAGGCGGGGTGTAAGTACTACGATGCGCGGGGAAATGATTGAGAAAGGCTTCAAAGAACACAGCTCTTTTGAAGGTAATGCGGGGCTTTTAATACCACTTCCCTCGAGACTTGGAAGCGAACTTGTTGACTGTGAGTTGAGTGGATTTAAATAGATTGCGCCTATGAGAAACGTAACGGGCAGAGGCGGTAATAATGGTTCGTGGTCAATAGATCCTTCTCTAAGTCCCGTTTCTGGCATCCCGTCCAAGTTCAATGGTGGTTCAGGTGAGGTTAGGAAGTGGGGAGGCATGGCCCCTTTCACTAACTCGCAACCTTCCCGCCGGGGTTCTCGCTTCCCCGCAATGCTGAGCGACATGGACGACGACGCTTATTTCAGAGCTCCCTGATGTAGTGTACGAAGTGTGATTGATGTCCAGCAATGATTGATGATTGGCAGATGCAGGATGCAGATTTTGTGATGAGAGTTAACCTCTGAGATGGACATATATATATTACGAGGCGAGTTAGACCCCTGACACTGTAAGTGATTTCAGGTTTTGCGCTTTACTGGAATAGCACCTTTCAACGGCCTAAGGAAGTTAATGTGATGTTCGATAATGCTCGGTATGGTGTCTGTCTCGAGCGCTAGATCTCCAGTGCGTCCTCTTGCGTGCTGTCTTTGAACCTGCTAACTTGGGAAGTTCTTAGGCTGTTGAACCAAGACTCCGGGCTGCCAGCTACGGATAGATCCGAATAAACCAAGTCCCGAAAAGAGACACTATCTGATCAGTGTTAGATGAAGGTGTGGTTGAAATGTTCAGGCTACACTACACGTATACGAAGATACCTGGGTCAAAGTAGGAGAGTGGGCCAAAGGCTTATCATATTTTTGGTTATCCGTTCTCGTTTGGAAGGTACTTGTAGATTTCTAGGAAGAAACAGGATTTATCTTCTAGTTTTCGAAAAAGAGCTTTCAAGACAATCAGAGGCCCACGCTTCGAGTTCCGCAATTTTGTGACTCCATTGCGATTCCTTTCGGAGTCAAGAGAGGGAACAAGAGGAGGTGATATGAAGAGTTGAGCTCATGCTACTGCATTTTAATGTGAGTGATGATCCGATCCAACTTTGACGCAATGCAGTCGCCAAGTTTGATGACTAAGCTATTCGGTTGGGCCCAATGAAGACTTCGGCTAACACCCAAACGGAAACAGGATTGCCTGGGTTTCCCAATTTATCAATTAGCAATGGGAAATCGATACAATGCGCATTGATAGATCGGACGTTTGGCGTCCAGGAAGGCTGCCAAAATAATGGCAATCGCAAGGCATACAATTATAAGCTTCGAGTCCTGGCGGCTTTCGGTTTAGCCGCCGCGTTGTGACGCGTAGGGTGTGTTTGCCGATGATATTCCGAAATCGAGCCGCATTTCGGAGGAAGCTACCATGCTTACGACATCATCACTGGTTGCTAAAATGTTTCTATGAGGTTCAGTGGAGAAAAAAATCAACTCCACTACCGACTTCTTATAAATCACGATCTTAGATGATACCGGGTGGTTTTAACCAGTCTTGAGCTGGGCCACTTATACCTTTTGTCCTTTACTACTTTTATCTCCATCCGTCCCATCTCCTAGAGCTCTCCCTACCGGCCTAATCTTGTTCGAAAGCGCGTTTGAATTAATTACTCGGCTTGGTCTCGCCTCTTCGGCGGCTGTCACCGGCCAGAAGCTAGCAAGATGCTCATGCGATCACAATTATCTCGGCAATGCCTAAGACAATCCATCGTCTACCCACAGGCCCGAATATCGAGAGCCCACGCGACGCGATTACTGACGCGAGCGAACCCGAGGTCCTCGGGCTTTGTGCTCAATTCCCCCCATACTTATGCCCACGCCCAACAACTGGCTGCCTTTTCCACAAGCTCGGCTAGGCGGAAGGGTGACAAAGATGGTGACCGCGATTTCTTCGACAAGTCCGTCGAGCCTGCCAATGAAGACGAAGGCCAGGTGAAGCCTGACGAGTCGAAAGCAGCCGAGGAGTCGACTGCCCAAGAGACCAAAAAATCAAAATCATCCAAAGATGATGAGCTAGCAGCTTCTACCAAGAATGAGAATGGACCCAAGGATGGCAAATCTTCCTCTGCCGGAAGCTCCGGTAGCGGCTCGACAGGCGATGGCTCCGGGGATGGTGGCGGCAAGAAGGGGAAGAAAGGAGGAGAGAGGGGTCTACAGAAGCCCGTCGTTCCCGATGTCTATCCTCAAGTCCTAGCCCTCCCGATTACCAAGAGGCCCCTGTTCCCCGGCTTTTATAAGGCGATAACGGTTAAGGACCCCCATGTGGCCAATGCCATCACCGAGATGATCAAACGAGGCCAGCCTTACGTTGGCACTTTCCTCTTCAAGGACGAAGCGAAGGACGATGATGTAATACGGAATGTGGATGATGTGTACGATGTCGGTGTGTTTGCGCAAATCACAAGTGCTTTCCCCATTCATGGCCAAGACGGTGGAATTACAGCGATTCTTTACCCTCACCGCCGCATTCGCCTATCTAGCTTAATCCCCCCGACTACCACGACCGATGCAAAGAAGGCCGATGGCACCGCCGCCACAACAGTCCCCGAACCCATCCCCCAGAAGCAGGCGGAGACTGAAGAACCAAAGGGCGATGTCGTTGCAAGCTTCGAAGAGTCGGCAATTATTCCCAAACCCGACCCTAACCAGCCTTACGAACCGACCAGCTTCCTGAAGAAATACCCCGTTAGTCTTGTCAATGTTGAGAACCTCAGCGAAGAGCCCTACGACCCGAAGAGCCCCTTTGTCCGCGCCGTTACGAACGAAATCGTCAATGTCTTTAAGGAGGTGGCGTCCATCAACAACCTGTTTAGGGACCAAATATCTACCTTCTCCATGAGCCAGACCGGAAACGTCACGGCTGACCCGGCGAAACTTGCTGATTTCGCGGCTGCTGTTTCTTCTGGCGAGACTGCCGAGTTGCAGGAGATCCTGGCCAGCTTGGACGTAGAAGATCGCATGCACAAGGCTCTTACCCTTCTGAAAAAGGAGCTTATGAACGCTCAGCTTCAGTCGAAGATCAGCAAGGATGTCGAAAACAAGATTACGAAACGTCAGCGCGAATACTGGCTGATGGAGCAGATGAAGGGTATTCGACGTGAGCTTGGCCTCGAGACCGACGGCAAGGACAAGCTCATCGAGAAGTTCAAGGAGCGGGCACGCAAGCTCGCAATGCCCGAGGCAGTTCGCAAGGTGTTTGACGAAGAAATTAACAAGCTGGCACACTTGGAAACAGCGGCGTCTGAGTTCAACGTGACCAGGAACTATTTAGACTGGCTCACTCAGATCCCCTGGGGCCAACGGAGCGTCGAGAATTTCGGAATTAAGCACGCGAGGACGGTTCTGGACGAGGATCATTACGGCCTCAAGGATGTCAAGGACCGCATATTGGAATTTATTGCAGTCGGCAAGCTGCGGGGCACGGTTGAAGGCAAGATCCTATGTTTCGTCGGCCCTCCTGGTGTCGGAAAGACCAGTATCGGCAAGTCGATCGCCAGGGCCCTCAACCGAGAGTACTACCGGTTCAGTGTCGGCGGCCTCACTGATGTCGCGGAAATCAAGGGCCATCGCCGGACCTATGTAGGCGCTCTTCCTGGCCGTGTAATCCAGGCTCTGAAGAAATGCCAGACTGAGAACCCGCTCATTCTCATCGACGAAGTGGACAAGATCGGACGTGGATACCAAGGTGACCCTTCGTCCGCTCTCTTGGAACTTCTCGACCCCGAACAGAACGGCTCTTTCCTTGATCACTACATGGACGTACCCGTTGATCTGTCGAAGGTCCTCTTCGTCTGTACCGCCAACATGACCGATACTATCCCCAGGCCGCTACTCGACCGAATGGAGCTTATTACTCTGTCGGGCTACGTGGCAGATGAGAAGATGGCCATTGCCCAGCGATACCTCGCGCCTGCCGCCAAGGAGGCGGCAGGTTTGAAGGAAGCTGATGTTCAGCTTACGGACGATGCGATTCACGAACTTATCAAGTCTTATTGCCGCGAGTCGGGTGTGCGGAATCTCAAGAAGCAAATTGAGAAAGTTTACAGGAAAGCTGCTCTCAAGATTGTCCAAGATATCCCTGAGAGCCAACTTGAGGAAGCCCAACCTGAGGGTGCTTCTGCCGCTGCTGAAACCTCGTCGGAGGACACGGCCGCGAGCGAGACCGCATCTGAAACTTCCCAGTCCTCTCAAGAGTCGGACGAATCCGCGTCGTCGACCTCCTCGGCACCGGAGGAAGAAGGAACCGCCAAGACTGCGGAAGCCCCTCGTGCACTCAAGGTTCCCGACACCGTGCATGTATCCATTGGAGCTGATGGGCTCTCCGAGTACATCGGACCCCCCATCTTCACCTCCGACAGGCTCTACGACATCAGCCCACCAGGCGTTTCCATGGGCCTCGCCTGGACGCAGCTCGGCGGAGCTGCCATGTACGTCGAGTCCATCCTGCAAACGCCCCTGAGGCCCCACACGCGACCGGACCTAGAGATCACCGGCAACCTCAAGAACGTCATGAAGGAATCCTCCTCGATCGCCTACTCCTTCGCCAAGTCCTTCATGGTGAAGGAGTTCCCCGACAACCACTTCTTCCAGAAGGCCAAGGTGCATCTGCACGTCCCCGAGGGTGCGGTGCGCAAGGACGGTCCTTCCGCGGGTATCACCATGGCTACTTCCCTCCTCTCCCTCGCGCTCAACGAGCCGATAGTCCCGACCATCGCCATGACGGGTGAGCTGACCCTGACGGGTAAGGTTCTTCGCATCGGCGGCCTGAGGGAAAAGACTGTTGCCGCGCGCCGTGCTGGATGCAAGATGGTTATCTTCCCTAAGGACAACCTCTCGGACTGGCTTGAGCTTCCGGAGGTAAGTTTTATTTTATTCATGTCTTTCTTCTATCTTACAATAAGGTGTTCCTTTTACTAATGACTCATCTCTTTTCGCAGAACATCAAGGAAGGTATCGAAGGCAAGCCCGTCGGCTGGTACTCAGAGGTCTTTGATCTCGTCTTCCCCAACATCGACAAGGAGTTGGCCAATACCTGTAAGATTTGCGAGTGGGCGCGGGAGAAGAAGAAGAACAAGAAGGACGAGGCGGAGGAAGAAGACTGATGAAAAGAGGTCTCTACCTACGGTGCCCACGCCCCGTTTGGTTTGCATTTTTTGCACTTTTTCACGTCATCTGGGAAAATGGTAGACAGCGTTGTTGATTTTCCGCCGGCGTTTGCTTCTTGCGCGGTAATGTCTTTGCAACATCTTCCCTTTCCGCCCTATCTCAGGGCTCACCGAAAAAAGAACAGCCACTTGTTGCCTCGCCCGAACCTGCACTTTCGTTGTCTCCAAAAAGGGAGGCTGTTGAAACAGGGGAGGGTGGACAAAATTGAGTGGTAGGGGGCGTTTGAGGGATGAGAAGTGAAGAAGCCTCATGGTTTCCCGTCCCTTCTTCATCACAGCAGGGCAGCGGTAACACGCAGCCTTGGTTTGTTTCCATCTTCTTCCATACTCCTCCCTTCCTGTTGTTTTATTTTCTTCTGTTTTTTTCTTCTTTTTCTTGCACGTTGAACAGATAATACCTCACTCCTGAGCGACGTTATATATTTTTGTATATCATAACGTACACATACATTTGGAAGGTTTAGAAAGATAGGAGGAGGAAAGCGGCGGAAAGACCTTGTACAATACAGAATAGATGACGCGATGAGCATTGGATTTTGTGCCCTTTGAGACTTGGCAAGGTGATTCTTCGATCTGTGACTTGTATTTTCTCCCAAATGTGTTAGGGCTCTTCAGAGAGCGCTGATCTGTTGGCGGCTCTTCGATCTTCCTCCCCAAAGCATGGAGAGCCGCGCAGTGGATGCCAAAAGCGGATGCCAAAAAGTGAAGGACACAACAGAGAGAAACAAGATTGACGATGCATCTCGGAATCCTCGCCTCAGGCTGGGATGCAAGGACCCGTGCTGCACCCCTTTTCCCATTTCACTCCCAAGCCTGCGTGTAATACTCCGTAAGATACGGACGGTCATTGCCACTTCTACGCTCCGTCCGGCCCACGTCACCCTCGTTTCCCCTTCCAGCACAAAATAAAACAATTACGAAGCACAGATCGTATGGAGTGATTAAATGAAGCCAGAGTGGCTTCCGAAAATCTTCCTGCCTAATCACTCGGGCATAGGGCTGCAACGTCGGTTGGGGACGACATTTTAACAAGCTACCAATCTAGGAAATCAGTCGCGGAGTGTTATGATGAGATTGGGAAATTGGTGGTTTGCTGACGTGGGGTCCTGGGATTGGTGTTGGCTCAAGCTCCAAGAGAGGGTTAGGGGAGATCAGGCCTTTTTGGGGGGTGTTTGACCCGGACTCTTCGGTCCGCCGTATTGTTCTTCCTTTCTGTCTGTCCTATTTTTCCATTTGGGGTGTGTGCCACTGAGCCGGTGCTAATGCTAGACCGATGAGCAAAATCCACAATCCGGTTTTGAATCCTTTTTGGATTGGAGGGCACGGGACTTTTATGAGAGATATCACGCATCCGTAAGGATGGTCTAATGTAGCGTGATGAGGGAGGGTACTCGCTGGAATCAGTCGACGAAATGGGGCATCGGAGCAGGGACAGGCCACAAATCTCTTAGCTGGCATTTCGCCTACCTGCTTCGTCTTTGGTGATGATCTCGGGCAACCCGCTGAGAACGCTGCACTGACCGTTACTTTAGAGTAGAGTAGGATTCTGGGTGACCTACCCTCCTCCTTTTTTTTTTCTCTCTCTTTTTACCAACAGGCGCCCCAGGTTCCGTCGATTGGCCAACAAAAGGGCAACAAAAGGGATGTGAAGGTCGAATAGGCGGTGCAGATGAAGAATGCTGCGCCAGTCGCAGAGCGGCAGCCCCAAGTGTGGACTAGCGGCCTGTGCCCATGCCTGAAGGAAACCCAAGACGGTAAAGGTATGAGGGGGGCGTACGGTTATAGCACCTCGTGGACACTCCTCGTAATACAATATTCCGAGAAGGGATTCCTTTTTTAGGCAGTCTGCATCGTGAATCCCACACGAATGGGAGACCCGCGGGGCTCTTGTGTGGGATAACTGACAGGAGCTTCGAGAGCATGGGCGAAGCCGACCTACCGATGGGTGGGAGCACCAAAATCGAATTGGTAGGGTTTGTTTCGTTGATACCGGCATGCCTACCTTTGAGAACCGAGCCTCTGGGTGCTTGGAGCATGGATTAATCCTGGGGGAGAGGTGGGGGAGGGGGATGAACCCTCTGGGCGGGCTCGGAGTTGTCTGGGTCAGGCACAAACATCAATTCAGGCCAATTCACAGGTTGGGTGCCCATATTGTTTTTTCCCCTCGATGGGCCACCAAGACAGGCCGAATGTCGGAGAGGAGGAGGCATTGTTGAGTACCGAAACAGCTCCTGCATTTGATGGGAATCTACCCTACCCGTGGGATAGGCTGGATCTGCGACCAAGGACCCGTGATGATGTCAAAACGGACAGCCCTGCAAAGGTGGGGTCGTTGTGAGAAAGCTCGGCAGGGTCCAGACGGGGGCTTGGATATCTGCCGTCTATCCCTGAGAAAAATCCAGACTGATAGATCAACGGTTCCAGGAGTCGTAGGTGGTCGTATTATATATAGCATGAGCAAAGTAGTGTCCCGGACGGGGGCCGTTTTGTTTGGGTTGTGGAGCTAGGGATGGTTGGGTTCCTGGCATAGCAAAAGGCGGTGATGAAAGAGCCAAGGTCAAAGCAGTAACCGACAAGGAATATTGAGCATACCGAGGTGTAGGTATATGAGGTAGTTTCTCAAAGAGAACGAGGTTTAAGATCTCTCCCTATCATACACAAGCTGTCCGAGGCCGAGAAGTAGTGAAAACAATCACCAGCATGCTCGACGCTGGATTGCAGTGCAGTCGTAAACGGGGCTCTGATGATGGAGCGACAACGGATCGTCGATCTATAGCGCGCACCGCCTATCGAGAGGAGGGACGGGAAATGTGGGGTGGTTCGGGGGGTTCCTGAGTTTCGACGACTCGACGCCATTAGCTCCCGCTCTAGCCGCTATTACTTCGTAGTTTACTTCGTGCTGTGAGACGGGATGTGTCCTATAACAAACACCGAGTACTCATTCTCGTAGGTTCGTAGAGACGGTACTGTCGAATGGTCCATTGAGACTTCACTTTACGGGATGAACGCCACCCGTCCTTGTGCTTCTGTCGGTGGAAAATAAACTAGTTTCTCCCATTGGGTTTCAATTGATCTCACATCATCGTCGTCAAGTCAGGCTTCGGCTGGTGCTCTGTAGACCCAAGACGCTGCGAACCGGAACGGAGATGATGAGTCTTCCGATGTTATTCTCCCGCAGGTTCAGTGCCACCAACAAATCGTGGAGACGACACAGCCGACGAAACAGGAGTCCCAGAACCACACGAGGGAATGGTGCAGTTGCATGGCAGTGTTTGATAGATAGAAACTCAGATTTCAGCTACAGAACATGTGTAGGTCTTACTTTGGAGTTGGAGCTGGATTTCGAGCTCATTTGGACAGGGAATATTGAAATGCAGGAAACCGCGCAACGCACGGAGAAGAAAACGTCGTTTCATTGTTCCTTCCGAATCTGATTAATCGCTCTTTTCTCACTTGGCTGCAGACGGGGAGCTATTCTGGTTTTACGAAGTACGAACGAACTAGAGACAGGGAGCTTGAGCAGACGTCGAATGGCAGGCACGATATGACAACACCAACCAAGTACATGACGATTGACTTGCTCCTCTACTTGCTGGTCTGTACGTCAGCAAGGAAAGAGGCAACTGCACATGGCCCCATGGCTTCGGGAAAAGAAGGGGCGAGGAGTGCATCCTTCAGCCTCTGGACTTGTAGATTCTCACATGGCGTAGTGCCCTCCCTACTTGTACATGTAAACTTATGTAAATCTCGCAGATGGGGTACACTTCTCGCAGGCCATTTTCCCTGCACCTTGACGATGGCTCTTCTGTACATCGTACATCGTACATCGCGTCCTACGCATACATCGTCCATCGTCTGGTACATTGTAACATCAACTGCTGTCGAGCACATGCTCCGCTGATGTAGACTCCTGCACCCTGCACCCTGCACCCTGCAGCGCTGCAGCTAGCAGCCCAGACAGGGAAGGCAGGAAGCAGGAAGCAGGAAGCTCGACCTGACAACTCATCAATCAACCACCGCAATTTTTCACTCTAGTCCCCTCGTGTCTTACCTCCTGATTCCTCGCCCCTTCTCTTCTCCCTTCGTGAAGTACCTTGCTATTCTCTCCCTCTCCCTCTCCCTCTTCACCCCCACATACACCCCCTGGTGACGCCTGCAAAGTATTCACTGGGAGAAGAATCAATAGTGAAAAAAATGAAGGTCGAATCAAATAAATAGTTGGCATGATTACGAGACAACGCTGGCCAATCCCTCCACCCGCGCCCTAACCCCGGACGCCTCTTTGCGGCTCAGGCCCGATCTCCCAATCTCTCTCTTAATTTGCACCCGACTTGCAAGCCTTCGTTGCTCATTGCTCCATTGTCATCCTGTCCAGCTTTATACCCACTCCACCATCTCTTCTTCCACTCTCCCCTTTCCCGCTGAAGTCTAGTTTAGCTTCTCCGTGCTGTCACTTTCATAACGTCAATTGACCGTCTTGGTCGACCGTAACCTCGTCCCCCCTCGAGTATTGACTGGTCGACGTCCCTTTTTAACGAAATGAGGCGGCTTATTGGGCGCAAATAGCACAGCTCGCATCCTTCCATACACCGCCCACTGAAGGGGAGAGAAAATTCCCGTCAATTATCGATTGATCCCATTCCAACTTTCCCCGTCTTTTCTTTCGCGCAAATCCCACGTCGTCGTCTCTCGTCTAATCATGTCTCTAATTGCCTCGATGTAATGTCTACTTTGAGTTGCCTCACCCGATACTCAAACGCCTTGTCTCGCCCTAGCCCTCCCACCCTTCTACTCCATTGTCACACGAAACTGGACGGCTGGTTACATGAACTTGGGCTCCGTGAGAGGAACCATTGGCCTGTTGGCTCTCCCTTCTACCCTCTCTAAACCCATCTATAAAGCTGTCATACACGCGCAACACATGAGCCATACACACGAATCCCATCCACTCAGAACGCATACGCACTTCTCAAGATCCCAGGCATTTGGCCATTCCACTTTACTTGTTTCTTTTCTTCTTCTACGGTTTCTATTCCGTAGTCCCGGCTGTCCCGTCAGTTCTCTGGAACGAGAACCTCGGATATTTGGCAAGGACGGGACCGCATTGCGAACCCGACTTTCCTGAACTTGAAGAGCCTCAGGTCTCTATCTGAGTCCGGTGCCACAGCCCCCTTGTTCAGAATCATCGAAAACACTCACCCAGCGGTCAACCATTCATCTTTGCATTAATACCCAGTTTTAACATGCAAGCTGTCCCTCTCTGTACCCCATATCACATAACGGCCCAGTGCTCCGCCAGCCAAGTCTTCATAGTCTTGTTAGCGGAATCTCGTATCACCGACATACCATTTCCCCAACTCCTATTCTCCGGACGGGCACTATCGGACGCTTCCCGCCCACCTAATCAGCGGTTGTGAACCCAGCCTTATGCTAGCGAAGAGGGGGTCGAGTCCCAAGAGTTGAAGAATATCTCCCGATCGCCAACTCGCGGCGTCCTTCTTCGATAGTCTTAACCTAGCTAGAGCTCCCCGAGAAGGTGAGAGCTGGTCCGACTAGCTCTCCAACTCCTTTACCTTAGTGAAAAAAAACCCCATCGCCAAGGTGTGTGTCTTATTCACTGCCCGCCTTAAGGAACGGCGACGACTCTTTTCCCGTCAACAGCCGTATCCTCGGCCCCAAATGGCCCAAACAGATATCCCAAGCTCCACGCCCCCTCCGGGGACTACCAATTTCCTTCGCAGACTACTCTTCGGCTACGGCAACAACACAACTGCGACCTCGTCAGATCCGAAGAAGTCCGAAGATGATGCTCCCCAGAGGACTGGTTTAATTCGGCGGGTGTCGAGGAAAGTCGTACCGGGCCTACCGAGAATGCAAACATTCAAGAGGCAACAGTCCGAAAAACGGACCAATCTCGCACCTGTGCAACCCACGCCTGCAGAACGAAGGGCTCTCTCTGTCGATAGGCGCGCCGTGCTCTCGCGCACAACATCTAGAATATCTAGAACAGCCACCGAAACACTTCCACGGTCGAGCGCCCCAGACTTCCTGGAACCACCGCGCTGCTCTCAAGACTTCTCGACCTCCGAAGTAGTCAATCCACATGACTCGGGGTGGCAGAGCGATAGTGCTGAGGAGTTCTGCCGCCTTGATGTTGAAAGTCAAACCGATCCGAATATCGATCTGGATCCTAATCCGGAGTTCGAAGAGAATGATGAAAAATCCCAAGACCCCTGGGCTCACGAAACAGAATCGATTACCGCCTCTCAGATCCAAGAGGAGCTCGAGACTACTTGGATATTGAACCTTAGTATGCATTTCAGGGACAAGTCGAACCGCGAAAAGTTCTTTGTGACCTACCGCGAGCAATGCGAGACTGAAGTTGTTTGGCGACGCGTTACAATATCCTTGGACTACAGGAAAGCTCCCGAAGACTCTCTTGAGATGGAGCTGACGAAGACCAAGTTCCAACGCGACAAGAGTGCCAAAATCTACGAAGCAATTCGAGACAGTCTCAGCGCTATTCGCTTCTACGATACCGTCACGAACTTGAAGCTCCAGACCACGGATGGCAGGTTACACGTGCATGTCGCCGAGGATCTCAATGTTTGTTGCCTCTCTCTTTCCTTCCCTTTTCATTCCCCTTTCTTTCTATCTTCTCTCCTGTTACTAGGGTGCAAACTTATGATGCACTCGCATGGCCGCCACATTTTATGCGGAGATGGAGGTACTAACCGAGTAAATAGGAGATCATCTCATATCCGCCTGTGCGCGAGGTTCAGCACCTCCGCTGCCGTCGGATCCGCGAACGAGACATCGCTTTCGACTCACACATGTCGGGCTTTGTCTACAAGGTCCACGTAGGTGGACAAGTACTTATTAAAAAGGAAATTCCGGGACCCGATACGATCAACGAATTTATCTACGAGATTAACGCACTGTACTCACTGCAGTACTCGAGCAGCGTTATCACCTTCTTTGGCGTCGTGGTGGATAACAAGGATGAGCATGTGAAAGGTCTGCTGATTAGCTACGCCGAACGCGGCTCTCTGATGGACATTCTCTACGACCATCGACCCAATAACGAACAAGGGCTCCCGAGATTGCCCTTCACAACCCGAGCGACGTGGGCGAAGCAAGTAGTCCAGGGGCTCGCTGATATTCACGAATCTGGTTTTGTTCAGGGAGACTTTACCCTCTCAAACATTGTCATTGACAGCGGGGGAAATGCCAAGATTATCGACATTAACAGGCGCGGCTGTCCGGTTGGATGGGAGCCTCCCGAGGCTAGACCGCTTCTGAAGAGCAGTCAGGGGATCTCGATGTATATCGGTGTCAAGTCGGATCTGTACCAACTTGGCATGGTGCTATGGGCTCTTGCCATGGAGGACGATGAACCTGAAAAGTACGGTCCCAGGCTGGCCCTTGAACCGGACGTGGATGTTCCTTCATGGTACCGAAGGCTCGTCGAGATCTGCCTTAGCGACGAACCTCGGATGAGACTCCAGGCTGCATCTCTTCTCTGTCTATTTCCTTCAGGACTGTCTAGCGGGAGTGTGCGACATATGGCACGATCACCCTCTCAGTACGGTAGTCATCTTCGAAACGGGTATCCTTCGGAGGGAGCGCGCACAAACGGAATTCCCGAGATCCGGGCGGTATCCCCGTCGGACCGGTGGACTTACACGAGCTTCATGCACCCCGACGACGCAAGTTTTGCCGGCTACGATGCGCCCTATGGCTACCCGCCTCGCGGACGATCGCCACCAAGCCCGCTGCCGAGTAACTTCGGGCAGTACGACATGCACAGGGCTCATGGCGGTGACTCTCGCTCGCGCAGTCGATCGGCAAACGTCGCGTCATACAGCGATGATGCCGGGTGGGATGCGAATGCCGAGGACGCCCAGTCAATAGACTTGGCTCGTAAAGAGGATGAAATGAGCAAACTATCAGACGCGTGTGCAGAATCTTTAGTGGCGCGCGACATGGATGAATATGCAGGCAGCGAAAGGGGCGGAGAAGTGGAAAAGGAAGAAAGGGAGAAGGAGGCAACTAGCCCACGGGTGGTGGATACTGGGGATGCCGACGATGATGGATCAACTCCCCAGCAGAAATTTATCGTGCTTGAAGCTCGGAACAAAGATGATGCAGCTGATGCAACCATCGATGTGCAAGAAACGACCAATACGGATCCTGCCAACGCGGTAAATCGGGACGTTGAGGCAGGACCAACCGAACATGTCGACGATATGGAAGGTGGGCAAATCCTCGCCAACGGGCTGGGGATCTTGTCGGTGGCGGGGATCACAGAACCCAAGGGACAGATTGACAGCGGAACGAAGGAGATGACGACGGCCTCAGAATCCGACATGCACGAGAAGTCTGGTGAATCAGCGGGTCTAACAGAACCGGGAGAGCCACCCAAGGTTCATGGGAGAGAAGCGGCGGCGGTCATCTCAGCAGATGATGATGAGAGCGGCGTGAGAAACGGCGTCAATACCGATACCGATACTCTGGCCGCAAAAGCTCCGACGCAACATTCGTCCCATGACAAGGAGGTATCTCAGCGCAGCATTCAGATCCAGACTCTCCCGTGCAGGAGCTCGGAGGAAGAAGTACTCTTAATCCTTGAAGGCGTTGGCGCAGACCGGCATGCCGTACGCGACATGTCTGGGTTCCCAACGTCGCTGGACGACCGTGACCTAGTATTTACGCCTCCCGGTATGTCGACGACAATGCAAGGCCTGGAAGAGATTCCAGTCTCAGCTGTCGTGGACGTCAAGGACGGCTAAGATAACTATCGCGACGACATTTACGGATTTACGATACTTAAGAAAAAACACGAAGTAATGCAGCACAGCATCCTGACATGATTTCAGTATACATAATGTACGGAAAACGAGGAGCGGCGGGCGGCATACACTTCTTATCTTCCCTTTGTCTTTCAACATCATCAACACTCTTCTCTCTCACACGAGTCTCTAATTCCGACTTACGAATTTTTTTTTCCCCTTTGGGAATTCTTATGGTGTATAGCCGGGCGTACGGGTTATTCAGGATATCATATGTCGGATTTCTGATAATACCTAGGGGCGGACCACCAGTCTCTTGTGTTCGCTTATCGCTTCTTAGGGGGAGGGGGAAACTAGGAGCCTGAGTAGCCTTCCAACAAGGATACGGGCCCCCAAAAAAGACAAAAAAAAGAAAGAAAGAAAAAAGCCACATGGCGGCTTGGGAACTTGATATCAAAGTTAGTATAGGGAGTTTGCTGGTAGAGATACCGCAGCTGGTTAGAAAATACATAACTCTTGGATTCTTTTTCCCGTCATATGATCTCTTTGCTATCGCTCGTGTTGAGAGGGTGGTGGAGGGTTCCCACAGGCAGTATTCGTAGCAGAGATTCTCTCAACACGGGACTGGTTCAATATCCCGTCCCCCATCAGCCTGGGGGAGATGTGAACATCCCTGCTAAGGCCAAGACCCGGGAAGACCCGCCCCCTTGCTTGCGGGACGTGTGCCAAGTTTTTGAGAGAAGGCAAAGAAAACTGTGATAGCTGTTGTCTTGTTCATTTGGCGATCTTGGGCTGTTGGAGAGCCTATTTCGAGGGGCGGCAGGATAAGATCATCTCATGTGCGCATTCTCACCGAAATAGAAAGGACGGTGAATATGATGAGCAAGAGAGGTGGTGCGACAAAATCCGCAGCATACGGTTTTTGGATATGCGTTGGGGTTCTTTTTACTGTGGGAATTCTTTTTGGGGAGGTTGATCGTCACTTATAGCACAGGGAGACCTGGGGCGGGAACGGCGCCATCGGCAGAACTGGAGAGGTTCGGGTCCGTGTTGTCCGGGGATTTCCTGGTGAGTGTGGGTATTGTGGGGTTTCGGCTTGGGGGCTGATTTGGGAACATTGAACTGGGTGAGCGTTCTGGAAGACTCAGTGAAGTGTGTCGTGTGCTACGGGGGAAACGGCATGCAAAGTACGTAAGCAGCCGTGGTTGGCTCAAGAAGAATAAGAGTTGGGGCAACGCTGGATCTGGACGGCTCTCGATTCCGTTACACCGAGGTGGCTTGTCGGAGCACAACAGGTTCGGAGCTAAAGCCGTTGATGCTCGGCATTTGCAGGTATGCAGCCAGTGGCTGTTCAACAAACAAAAATGCCCAGGACCAATGGCCAATCCGCAGAAAAAAAAAAGAAAAAAAAAAGGAACTTGCACTGATGATCCCAGATATGCCTGGTTGTTGACTGGATCAATGTGCAACTACACTACTTCGTACACTCCACAAATTGATTGCCCCCGTCTCTGTCCTTGGTTCTTTCCTTCTCGTCCAGATAAAACATGCGATTTACGAAGACTCATATTATGGGCGCATCCGCATGACAAGCAAGTGGAATTTTGTGGCTTGATGGGAGATCATTGTCAAATACGGGAGAGCTGTTTGGTTAGAGTACTCAGGGATTCTCGCAGTAGCCTCGAGAAAGATCCGGAGCTTGGAAGTTGAGGCAAGTGGTCAGATTTATTCCCCAACCGGGACACGGGGAGCCGAGGAGGCTAGATCAGATTGATCTCTTTCTTTCAGAAGTTGTTGAACTGCTCTCTTTGGACGTGAACATGTGCTCTAGCCTCTTTTCGTGTTTCGTAGTTTACATGTGGCGCTGGGAATAATTCTTGCTTTTACTCAATAATCCGTCGTACCTTACTGCTGGGACACCATGGACTAGAGCCTAGAAACAGGATGACGCAGCGCTTCCGAGCTTAACGATTGGTGCGATGGTGGAAAGGTTCACTAAGATTTAGATCCGGACGACGTGTTCAGGTACAAGTAGAGACATGTAGGGGTACAGTTGTAAGGCTCGAATCGCTCCAATCAACACTACTTGCGAGCGAGCTTACTGAGCCCAGTTCGTCATCTGCGAGAGCTTTGAGTAGGCCTTGCGCTTTCTGGTTCTCTTCTCCCTGCATCGGCTGGAGCTCTCCGATTTCCTCCCTGCGTCTGCTGAGGGACCGGATTCCAGTGATGAAGATAGGAGGTGCCCGATATAATATCAATTGGTTCGTGCTGTGATGGCAGATGGCCCAGTTCATGCCAGCCTGTCCCTTCAAGTTCCGGTCAATCAATCAATCTGACGCTTCAACGCCTGTTGAAGCATGAACAATATTTTCCGGCGACTTTTTTTTATTTTTCTGATTGATTAGCAGCTAATTTTTTTCGATCCATGTTCCCGAACGCAGACAGGCGGGAGCTCCCCCAAGCAAATCAAAAAGTCTCGGTACGCGGAAGTGACTATTGACATTTTTCCCGCTCAACCCCACCAAGAACCCCAACAACTGAGGTGCGGCCAACCCCTGCTCGCCCTCAGAGTTGACAGGGGTGCAGAAGTGTTGAGGCTTGGCAATATTGTTGGGGCGAGAACCCAATCAGATCGGGAAGTGAGGCGTGTGAAGTGGATTTCCACTGGCCCCACTTTCGACTAACATGGAGGAAACTGGGAGGAACTGCGTGAAAGAAACATGAACGCCTTCGAAGTACGAAGTGGATGTTGTCATTGACAGTTTTTATGAACACTCGCAGCAGCACTGGGGCTTGCTGTTGATGCAGCGAATTGCTTTCCTCTAGAAGTGTACTTCGTACTCTGTAAGTGTATTTCGCACTCGTAGCACGTAGAGGAGACAATTCATAGGCTGGCGCGGACAAAGACGAGCCGAGTACGATGTACACGACGCGTACTCAACCACTACGAAGGTACACTCCAGACTTCGATGCTCCAGTCTCGGTTGAGCTGAACATGCTTACTTGACATTGCTCTCGCCGTACTTTCGGACTTCCGTACTCGTCTTCAAAGACATGCTTCGCCATACTTCGTAGTTGTCTGGACTCTTACTTTCTTACTTCTCCAGTCCTCAACACTGCAACCCACGAGCTGACATCTTCCGAGGCACATCATTCGATCAGAGGCTCGAGTCACGCCTGTGAACGACGTGATATTCCTCGGTCGAAGGAGGCGAAACGAAGCCATTGATCCATCACTTTGCCGCCGTCTTTGGTCACCACAAAATTCCACACCAGGCCCCCGGGATCCACCAGCGCACCATAGGTACTTACCTCGCACACTGAATTACCGCCTGTCCGACGTGTACCTCCGAGTCCCTGATCTCCCCCCATCTTCCCCCCAATCCCAGTCCCAACCCCATCTTCAACATATTTTCAGAAGGGACCCACGCTCTTGTCACACCTTCCAATCGTTCCCCAACCTTTCCTTGATCCCTCCACCTCCGTCGGGAACCGCAGTTTGCCTCCTTGACACAAGTCTGAGTGCCTGCAGGTCCTCTTTTCCTAATCCTGGTTGTAACTTTTTTTGGTTTTTAACGCCGTCATATCCTCCCTCACTTTTTGTTCCCCTTCACCCAGACCTCCTCTCCAGGATTCTCATGGTGTATAGTTCTTCAACGTACTCACCATCACCTCACTAATCAGCGAGGACTCCCATCGTCTTTTCTTTTTCTTGTTTTTCTTTTCCTTCTACTCTTAATCACACCGGAGTCGTGCATCACATCTCCCTCCCAATTCCTTATTCTAAGTGGTGGATCAGTCAGGATAGCCGCAAACATGTCGGCCAAGTCGTCGAGCGTCGATGCCTTCCCCGATGGCACGACAGATTACAAGCCTCTGAGGGCTGCCGGCATTAAGAAGGAGAGCGGCCCGAAGAAGCCTCACATTTCCGAGTTGCCCATGACTTGGTCCAACTGGTACCAACATGTCAACTGGCTCAACACGACCTTCGTCGTCTTCATTCCCATGGCTGGCCTGATCGCCTCGTACTGGGTGCCTCTCCAGCTCAACACTGCCATCTTCACTCTCATCTACTACTTCAACAGCGGTCTCGGAATTACTGCTGGTAAGTTGAGAAACTAACTCGCGCGACAGACAAGGAAGACGGTGTCCGAGTCTATCTGCATGATTTTTCCGGTCAGTGTTTGCTGACAAAGTCACGACAATAGGTTATCACCGTCTCTGGGCGCACAAGTCCTACCAGGCATGCCTTCCTCTCAAGATCTACCTCGCTGCTGTTGGATCTGCCGCCGTTGAGGGCTCCATCAGGTGGTGGTCGAGGGACCACCGTGCTCACCACCGATACACCGACACCGACAAGGATCCCTACTCCGTTCGCAAGGGTCTCCTCTACTCCCACATGGGCTGGATGATCTTCAAGCAGGACCCCAAGCGCATTGGCCGAACCGACATTACCGACCTGAACGAGTGCCCCGTCGTCGTCTGGCAGCACAAGCACTTCCTGAAGTGCACTCTTGTCATGGCCGTCATTTTCCCCACCGTTTTCTGTGGCCTCATGTTCAACGACTGGCTTGGCGGCTTCGTCTATGGCGCCATTCTCCGAGTAAGTTTGATTTTTTTCTTTATGCGGCCGGTGAGGAAGTGGCATCGCGCATTGATAGCTAACGAATGAGTGCAGATTTTCATCGTTCAGCAAGCCACCTTCTGCATCAACTCGCTCGCCCACTGGATCGGTGACCAGCCCTTCGATGACCGCAACTCTCCCCGTGACAACGTCATCACTGCCCTCGTCACCCTTGGTGAGGGATACCACAACTTCCACCACGAGTTCCCCTCCGACTACCGCAACGCCATCGAGTGGTACCAGTACGACCCCACCAAGTGGCACATCTGGGTCTGGAAGCAGCTCGGCCTCGCCTACGACCTCAAGCAGTTCCGCGCCAACGAAATCGAGAAGGGCCGTGTCCAGCAGCTCCAGAAGAAGCTCGACCAGAAGCGTGCTACCCTCGACTGGGGTGTACCTCTCGAGCAGCTCCCCGTTGTCGACTGGGACGACTTCGTTGCCGACTGCAAGGAGAGGGGCAAGAAGCTTACCGCCATCGCCGGTGTCATCCACGATATTGGTGACTTCATCAACGACCACCCCGGTGGCAAGGCTCTCATCAACTCTGCCATCGGTAAGGACGCCACCGCCGTTTTCAATGGCGGTGTCTACGACCACACCAACGCCGCCCACAACCTTCTCTCCACCATGCGTGTCGGTGTCCTCCGCGGAGGCTGTGAGGTTGAGGTCTGGAAGCGCGCTCAGTTCGAGAACAAGGACATGTCGTACATCAGCGACTCCACCGGCCAGCGCATCATCAGGGCTGGTCTCCAGGTTACCAGGGTGCCTCAGCCCGTTGCTGCTGCTGATGCGGCGTAGATGATTTGTCCCTGAAATCTCAGTTGACGGTTGAAGAATAGAAAAGGTGCAATTTTTTTTTTTTCCTCTACGAAATGGATTGGCATGTTGATGGAGTAGAGAAAAGAAGACGAAAGGGAACATGAAAAAAAGGTTGGCTCAGGGCAAACTCTCCAAAAGCCCACATGACCCCGAAAGTTGCTGCATGTAACAACGATCATCGATCGAATCCACCCGCTAAACCAAACTCGGCAACTTTAAACCACCACTCACGATGCGACGAACCGACCTTAATCCAAAGAATCCCTGGGAGGGAGAGACGATGATGCATATGACGAAAGAGGGTGTCGATTTTATCTTTCACAACTCCCATTCGAATCATCTTGTTTTTTTTTGATGCTGGCGTTTTTCAAGGAGGCTTTTGTTTTTCAGGAATTGCGAAAATTGTTAACTCTTTTGTTCTTTTGAGGGAGACTCGGCTTTGAAGGAATTGAGCCACAGTCTTTTTCGTATAACACCAGCATCTTATCTTTTATTCGTTTCGTTTCTTTTTGACATTTTACATTGTGTGACACCATTACGGATTGACTAGAATGTTACGAAACGAGGAAGGGGGAAGGGGAGCGATGGGTATTAGAATCCCGATAGCATTGGTATGAATATAAGCATTTGAGAAACTTCTTTTCCGTCTTTCAATGTGATCTCAATCGACTCTTAAGCCCCGTATCTTGTCCATCCTCAACGAGGCTTCTTCGTGACTAGAGTTAGACTCGCAATGTTTGCACAACTCCGCAACGAAACGCCACTTGAGCAGGTAGTACCCCGGCCTGAAGAACCTATCTTGTCGCGTTCCCTTTATTGTACATTAAAAACTACTTAAGTGCATACGAGGAAACAAAAAGGAAAGTAACAAACCAACACAACGGACGAAAGAACACTATAGCCTACATCTAGATCCACATGAAAAACCTACCCGAAGCTCCCTTGTCCACGAGGCCAATTTTTTTTGGATTCTTCTACTTCTTCCTTTTTGATTTTTCCCCAATTTTCTACCGTGTCCGCATCTCATCCAACTCCGGTTTCCTCCCGTCTCATGTACATATCCCAACGAAATATCGTTTCAGGGGTAGAAGGAGCTCACAAGTTATGCAAGCATCGAGTGCTTCCGGACACCCTTTGGCCCAAGTTCACTGTAATTTCTCGTTAGCAAAAGAAAACCAAGTAGGAAAAGACGAAAAAAAAAAAAAAAAAAAAAAAAAAAAAAAAAAGATAACAACATACTTGTACTCGACACGACTCAAGCTCATCTTCTTCTGCGCCTCCGTATTCGGCCCATCAAGATTATGCAAGCAAAACGCAATCCTCCCGGCAACCTGCGACCCCAAAAACATGGCCTCCTCGTACCCGTTCTTTGACCACTCCGACAGATACGTCGGCAGGGGCGCGAGCTTGATGCTCGTGGGCGTCTGGCTATGGAACCGATGCGACGTGCCGCTCGACGCACCGCCGACTTCGCTGGCGGGGGCTCCGGGGCCCGCTAACAGCCCGGCGTTGAGGGTAGCAGTCGTGGCGGCCTGAAGCAGAGGGTTCACGCCAGAGGTAGGAAGCTGATGAGGCGTGCCCGTAAACGAACCCGTGGGCGTCTGGGAACCCGTACCCGTGGGGGTAGCCATGTTGGACGGCAACTCGGATGTGAAAATGGTAGCGGACGAAGGCGAGATGAGATGCCGCGCCGTGAGGGTCTGAATGATGTTCTCGCGGAGACCGCGGATGCGCGAGCCGTTTCCGACGATGACGATGTGGTCCCAGCACGCGGGGCGCATGAACATGTCCGGGATGCCTTGGACGGTCTTCCAGATGAGGGAGGTGATGCGGTCGATTTGTTCGCGTTCGGCGAAGGTGAAGCGTTCGAGGCCGACTTCGATGTCGCGGCGGACGAGCTTGGCTCGGAGTTCCGTTTCGACGGGGCCTTCGTCTTTAGGGGCCGGGGCTGGTTCGGGTGCCGCGTCGACTTTCATGGCGTCTTCGCCTTCTGGCTTGGCGGCTCCCTCTGGCGCGGCAGGCTTGTTTTCACCACCTTCGGTAGCTTCTGTGGGCTTCTCGACACCGTTCTCGGTAGTAGCAGCGGTGGTGCTAGTGGGAGCGGCGGCTGGAAGGGGGGCAGGCTTAGGCTTAGGAACCTCTTCCTGAATAACCTCCTCGTAATGGAAAACATTCCGCATCCTCTTAGCGTTAGGCAACCTCCCAGTCCTAGCATTCTGCCCATCCGCTCCCTCCTTATCCTTCCCCTTCCTACCCCCCTTCCCCTTTTCCTTCTCCTTCTTCGCCAAAAACTCCTTTGTCTGCCCGCTCGTAACAATACTAGCCACATCCAACACCCCATCCGAATCCACCCCTCTCTCCTCCGCGTCCTCCTCATCAAGCATCAACGGCACCCTCGCCGCCTCCGCCGCAACCTTGACAGGATCGTTACCAGCCCCCAACGCAGCGCCGCCCGCGGGGTCCGCATTCTCCTTGGGCAGCTCCATATAATTGGGCGGCACGTCCGGGTTATATGCCAGGACCTCACAGATGCCGCTCTTCTTCAGCTGCTCGGCCATATCATAATTAAAACCCTTGTCGCGCAGGAGGCCCAGCAGTTTTTGCGTAAAGACTTCGCCACCGGATTGGATACCCTGGACTTTTCCGTAGGGCACGCCGATATCCATGTGGTTGACTACGCTGCCGTCGTAGATGCAGGTGACGTCTACTTTTTCGAAGCCGATGTCGACTACCGTCATGTTGGGCCAGCGGAGGCCGTATTGCGTTGCGAGCGCGGAGTGGATTAGGCAGAGGGAGGGCGTCTTTGTCTTTTCGAATATGTAACGGGTAATTTCTTCGATGCAGTCGCGCGTCCATTGCGGGGATGCCATTAGCACGATGGGCGTGTTGTGGTATGTTGTTGTGAGCATGCTATGGATGTGGTCTAGGAAGGCGAGGAAGGCGGGCATGTTGACGATTCGACCGGCTACGGGAGAGTCCAAGTTAGCAAGAGAATTCACACCCCGAGATCAGTTGGGTTCCCTCCCATCTTTTCCCAACTCACCTTGCATAGGATATACCGCCCCCTCACTCGAATCCTGATCCTCAACCCACTCCCACTCATCATCCTCCACCGCCTCCCCATTCTGCTGCACCTGCTGCACCTCCCCCTCGGCCTGCTGCTGCTGCTTCTTCCCCGCGCCCGCCTTCTTCCTCTTGAACGTGTGATACGGCCTCCACCCGCCATCCTCGGGATCCCTAAACATACGCGTCGGGATCCGATGCACCGGCGGCGTCAGCTCGTTGCATCCCAGTTGCGCCATCGTCGTCTTGCTCCCCGGGCAGATCACGAGGATCTGCTCCTCCTTCCACTTCGCCGCGCTTCCCGACATTTTGCCCGTTAGCTACTTGCTCCCTTTTTTTCCCGACTCAAAAAAATAGTTCTGTTTCGCGGGGTTGGACCGGGGGGGGGGGGGGGGGGGGGGGGGGGGAGGACGAGGCTCGGTTGGTCCTCTTTGCGTTCGCCGTCGCGTGGGGTAATTTCTCGATTGTGTTGGGTTTTAACAAAAAGGGAGTGGCGACTATTCTATAGACTCGCTGTGTTTAGTATGCGCCGCAGGAGAGAGATTGGCGTGGACTTGTAATGCCTGGCACGGCAATGAACACTTAGTATTGCCGGGATGCGCGATGGAGCGTTGTTGTCGCGACTCTTCCAAAATGCACTAAAAAGTGTTTGCGCTGCTCCTTCCATTGAGGTAAAGTTCAAACTCAGGGTAAAGGGGGGCTGGTGTGTGTGGCTGGAACTGCGGCTGGAATCGGGCAGCCAGTGTAAGGCTGGTGACACCTGCCCGCGGCAGTTGTGTGGCGAGGGTGGGGTGAGCCTTTGTGGGGAGTGAGTGTATAGCATTGGGCACTTCATCCCCAACATCAAGAAAGCAGGAGGCTTCCATATCATAACGAAGCTGTAAGGTAAAGCAGCTATTAAAACTTGCAGGTCATTCTACGCTAATATCGAGGCGAGGAAAGTAATCGAATATGAAATTTGGGTATAAATTAACAAGAAGCAGGCGAAGAAAACCCGCGAAGCCTCGACCCCGTAGCTAATCCGTCTTGATGCCTCCTGTCAAGACCATTTCACCATCCAAGACTAGCCGGCGTCCTTCAGCAATCATATCTCTCTATCGGCATATCCATCGATTCTCTTGTTCTTCAGAGACTCATCTATCCTTCCTACGCCTAAACTTGAGAATCCCGCATTCTGACAGGCCGTCATGCCTCTAAACAGCAACCCACCCTGTCAATCCCGTTCCCGCGTAAAGATTAGAAGTAATTGTAAAAGAATTCCCTCCCCGAGTTTCCCGCTGAAATAGGGAAGCAAAGACCCTGAATCCTCACAAACGCCAGTTTCATAGAGCAAGGGACCATCAAGAAAAGGCCCAGTTCTTCCAAGAATAATGCTTCCAATAGTTCTTTCCAAATCCTCCCGATCGTTAAAACAAAAAGAGAAAAAGAAAGCTAGCGGTGTTGACTAGCTTGTCTGCAGTGACATTGCAGACTGGGGTCATTAAGACGCGGCCGCGTGTTAAGATGTGCATTGCTATGCCTCGTATACTTTATAAAGTGTTGTACAATACCCCCGGATGAGGGTCGGCCCGTTTCGTTTCGAAACTGTTGTGTTCTTTGCTCGTCACATCCAAATCAGGCGACGGTCACAACCGTAGCAGCAGGTGCCACCTCAGTCGCGGCGGAGGCCATGTCAACTGTCGTTTGCTGAGTATTCGAGCCATGTTCTTCGGCAGACTCCGCTACGTTTGTTGACTGGGTATCGGCCAAAGACTTAAAGCTGGCGTTGTCCTCAGAGTCAAGAGAAACAGGCGTAGGAATGTCGCGAGGTGCAAGGTGTTTAAACTCGACAGCGGGCGTAACCTGCAGTGTTTCAACCTTGGGCTTCTCCTGGGCGATGGTGGCAATAGTGGGCTCTGACGCAACGGATACACGCTCGTCGCTGGCGAAAGAGCTCCGGGCAGGGCTCATAAGTCCACTCACATCGCCAAGATCACTCTTGGCTTGGGAGCTGCGCGCGGGGTTGCGAAGAGGCAATGGTGGGGGGATCCTCTTCGGAATGGTGACGATAGAGCCTTTGGCCTGGACAACTTGAGATGATACGACGGCAGTCCGTACAGGTTGCACGGCCGATGCCACCTCGAAAACAACAACAGGCTCGTCGTCGTCATCGTCAAGCTCGTCATCCTCGTCGTCGGCATCGTCACCATCATCATCCTCCTCCACAGTCTCGATTGGCAGAGGGACATCGGCAGTAACTACGGTTTCATCGTACCGGGTCGAGTCGCGGTCAGTGTGTTGGTCATCGTCCGTGCTAGTTGAGCTGTCAATCATGGTCATGCCATCGAGAGAATGTTGATTGCTAAACTGCCTAATGGGAGAAAAGTCGATCTTGGTGTAATCGACCTCCTCCTCGATGACATTCTCTAGGCCCCTCATCTTCTCTAGAGATGCCCGGTCACGGCTGTCGTCGCTGTGAGCCAAGCTAGGTGTTGTGTGTGGCGTGTTCGAGGTCTCGGTCTGAGTGCAGGCATCTGTTGTGTGAGTGTTCTCTGTGCGAACCGACAGACAACTGCCTCGGTTGCTTCGCGTCGCCATCGTATCGATGCTCTGTCGCTTGCTGAAGCGTGGAAAAAGTGGACTCGTCGGGCTCGGAACATACTCGAACTGGCTACTCGCAGGTCGAAGACGGGTACCAGCTTCACGGATCTCCAGGCCGGCCATCTCGAGCGCTAGGACGCCAAAAGGATCGGGGTCATCGGGCGAAGGAATGCCGAAGGGCTGCCGTGGTGATACTGGGGGCGTGGGCTTCGGTGTTTCTATGACCGCGTCGCCGGGGGCACAGTGGACGGAAACTTGCTCGATGAGTGCGGCATCGTAATCGGAACGACCTTCTGCTTGCTTAATAACCTCGGAGAGGGGTCGAGACTCCTCGACGTCCTTGGAGACGTTTCCCGCTAGAATATCCATCATAGTAATACTACCACCATAGAAACGCTCATTCTCATTTCCACGTTCAACTAGCATGCAGCCGTTGAGGTTAACTGGTTGGATTTGGCCCCTTGACTTCAGGTAAGTGAAAACCGTGTTGCCCAAGTCCTTCCACTTGATCTCCTCTTCGGAAGATCCATGAGGCACCATGGGGCCGCAGAGGAGGCCAACATCTTCACCAAGGGTGACCTGGGGTTGCACAATGGACTCGAGAGCCGACAGGTTGTTGATAACCAAGACACAGTCGTAGATGTCGACGCCCATAATGAAGCTTAGCGTCGGTGTGTGCAGGAGCAGAGCCGAGGGTGGCGACCAGGTTCCGTCGGCCTTTCGCGCAATCAAGATGCCAGAGCCTCCCGAGCCGGTCATCCAAAGACCGGACCGCATACAAGTAAAAATAGCAATACCGGCAGCATTCTGAACAATTCGTTTCGGTATCCTCTTGGTGATTCTCAGCGGGGACTTTGGTTCGGATGCGGTGGTCGAGTCATCGTCGGTAAGCGGCGCGAGGCATCCGTCGGCTGTACGTTGGGAGTCATATTAGAGTACATCACCAACAGAGGCAGGTGGGTAGATGTCCATGGCGAAAACGAGAAACAGAGAAAAGACAAAGAGTATGTGCTTGGGGGAAGGAACGTGGGGATTGGATGGACCATACTGCAAAAGGATTTCAATATGCGGGCGGCCTTTTCGCATTCCTGATCGAGACTCCCGGGCCAGAAGTCTTCCTTGGTCACCTTCGTCGTCGTTGTCGTCGTTGTCGTCGTCGAGGTAGGAGTCGATAGGCGATTGAGAGGGTTGGGAAGTTTCTGGGCGGATTTCCGCTTATCCCACGACAGTAGAGCCGATACTCGATGCATAGTGTGTGTAGTCTGTAGACATCTATACGACGGGGTTCATGAGGAATGAAATCAAAGCCCCTCTAGCGAGGGCGCTATCCAAGTCGACGTCCCCGATGCGAAGGTGTCGAGGAGGGGCGCAACTTAAACTGGTCGTGTCAGGTAAAAGGTCAAGTTGGTTAGAGGAAAAAGGGAAGAAGAGATTTGGATCCCAAAAAACAACAACAAAGGCGGTTGGACCGAGGAGGGAAAAGGGCCCAAAACTCGATTTGGGCTCAGGCTGAGTTTTAATGAGGAGGGACTATGAATGAGCTAAAGAAGAGGAAGGCAAGGAGGACAAGACAACAACGGAGGGCCTTGGGCGAACGAGAGGGAAAAAGCAAAGACAATTTGCAAGGGTCAGGGCAGTTGTACCAAGACCAATGGGCCAGAAGTGGCTGCAGGAAAGGGAAGCACAGCTCTTTTTGGGTTGGACTGGATTGGATTGGATTGGATTGTGCAGGCTTTGTTTGGTTTGCTTTGGTGTGGTTTGTTGGAGGGACTTGGAACTTGGAAAGGGAAAGGTGGAAGACGAGTGAGACGAGAGAGGAGGAGCGCGAGGGAGAGGGCGAAGGTACCAAGTACACCAGAGGGGTGACTGCAGCAAGCCCGACAGAGAGACACTTCGCCCACGATACGGAACGGTACGGTACGGTTCGGGTACGGTAGTTGCAGGTCGTATTGGTGTTGGTGTTGGTCTTGTGCTTCTCGTCCTTTGAACGTTGGCGTAGTTGCAGGATGAAGCCTACTTCGCAGGAGGGCGCTGGACGGGAGCAATACCGAGGAGAAATGGTGTTGGTGTTAATTTGTAAGGCTGGAAACGGAAATGGCGTAGCATACAATACTTTGTAAGGTGATTTCCAAGCCGTAGAGGTACACGACTGATGCTGATGGACCCTTGAAAGTGGGAACTTGAAGACTGCAGTGGCTGGGTGAACGGAGGAGGAACCAGATTCCAGGTCCGAGGGTGACGGCGAAAGCGATTGCGATGGAGATGGAGGCGGGTACCAGCCAGGCTAGGCAAGGACCGAGATGGATCAGAGATTTTTCTCGTTTGCCGCTACCAAATATTACGAAATAATATTCTGGAGAGGTATTATGGCAGAACTGGGGCAGGCAAGATCAAATTATTATTATGGAGCAGGAATGAATGAAGAATTTTCGACGTTAATAACGATGGTCAATGAATTGTTGGTCCGAGATTCTGGGAGCCGGTACCCTTGTCCCCAGCTTGCGTGCGAAGTATGAAGCAGCGTCGTATTGTGTACCGGACCACTTGGACTTGGCACTTCACCTTGCAATGATGGGCGGATGCTAGGACAGGGTTTGTTGGATTGGGCGACGCAAGAAGTGCGCCACGGAGTTGTTGGCGGGGTTTTTTAAACAAAGCGACCTGACCATCAATGGGGCGACCGGATGCGTCCATTCCAGAGTCAAGCGGTTCCAGGTTTGCTTGTTTTCAAATGTTCTATGCTGATGAAGATCGTAGGCGCATTTGCGGACTCTCCAGGCAAAGCAAGCCAGCCGGTGAGCGATATCAAATGGCCAGGCCGTGATGGCTGGAAATGGGCCGAGATGTGAGGAAATAGGTCGCAGTGATGAGGCTTCAATGTTGAGTGGACCTTGTCTTGGAGAGGGAGGGGGAAGCCCCAAGGGAGAGCAAGAGGGTGTACTGCACCAGTGTACCGAAGTAATACTGTACTTTGTAGCGGCAGTGGGGTGCAATACTCCGTACTTCCACTCTCACTTCCACTCTCGGAGAAGACCCGAATGACGTGGAGCTACTGCTAGCAGGACCGACCGGCGTAACTCTGTGTTTTAGCTGCCTGCGATTTTGCAGGCGTCGATGATATTTGTGATATTTGGGGGCAGCCTAAGTGGGACTAGGATTTTGACGACTCGGCGCTACGGGGGAAATGGGGAAAAGCAATGAGGGGACAATGGACGATCAGATGGAGAGAGAAATAACAGTAATCGACAATATCAACAGAGAATGAGAGAACGAGGAAAGACGAGGGCCGAAAACGAGAGACAAAGAGTCACCAGAGCCAAGGAAGGAACAAAGGTCGCAGTTGCATGTTGGGTGACAGGTGTGGTTCGTGGTCCATGAAAGTTGGGAAGGTCCAATCCTGGATCGAGGTCACCGTCCGGATTCGCCTGTCAAACAAGGATGCTCGATCGTCAGCTGTTGGCGGGCTGTTGGTCAAGTTGGTCAAATGGTTCTAATGAGTGAGATTCCCAAGAGAGCGAGACAAGTAATATTAGCAAGTACACAGGTAATGAACGACAAAATGAATGGAATGGTGGCGGTTTTGCGCGTCCCCAGGGATGAAATGAACGAAAGGAAAGGTGAAGGTGTGGGGAGGAGAGAAAAGAGAAGACGGGGACAACAGCACTTCATCTTCATGATATCGCCTCCTCACGACCCGTCATCTATCATCTACTGAGCCTTTCTAATATTACCCGTGTGAAGTACTATTATGGCCGTTGTACGAAGTATGAGTTCCCGCGCTTGCCCGTGCTGCAGCATTCTTACCATCGATAACCTCACTCGATATTGACAGTCGGCCAGCACAAGCAGCGGCTGCCCGCTTGTCTTGCTGAGCCGGAGGTTTTCTTTCCCACCAGACACAAGAACTTCGTTCGCAGACTAATAGATTTGATCTCCAGACCCCTACCCGACGTGCAGCGGGCGGTGCCCCTGACGAGAAAGTATAATTCTGCTCGATCGTCATGTAGGAACATTGGCTGCATAATTGCAATAGATTGCCCTCCCTCAGTCCATCTATTAAACGGAAGACCCTGCGGGGAAGTTATCGAGATCCCTGATCCATTTCTGCCCCCATTTAATATCAGCGGCAGCAATAGCGAAGAAGGAGGCCTTGTATCTCACAGGGCAGTGAAAGGCATAAAGATACGAGGGCATTGGGTGGATTGATACAATGCGTCCACATGGCCAACTTAGACCCTTTAATATATCGATTGATTGCTCAAAGCACTGAGCAAAATTACGAGGTATCAAGATCAATCAATTAATGCAATCAAACGCAGCTAAAAATGTCTTTGTCGGTACCGCCAGGACCACGGCATGTCCTGTCTATTGCTATTGCCCTACGAAGTACTTCGTACTTCGTATTATATTGCACAGTCCGATTGTCCCAATCGATCTGTTGATGTCTGAGAAGCATCGAATCCTCCAAGGTGGAACTTCGACCTTGTGTCTCGACGGAGACAGAGTAAATACAATTGTACTTCGTAGTGTACAATGTAATCCGAGATACTCTGCTGTTCCTCTCAAGAGAAAGCTGCATTGCATTAGCTCTGCAGCCAGCTCTGCAGCCAACATACTTACACTACACTACTTCGTATGTGTCTAGGCCCTAGATCTCAAATCATCAATCGTTCATTCCTACGAAGTACGAAAGGAGTCTCTGTTCGATCTCTCTCCGGCCTGTGCCTGCGATGATCACCGCAATATAAAGTCTAAAGCTGTGGATCTGTGCAGATGTCGAAGTTTATCTCCTCTCCTTGTACGTTTATGGTATGGCTAGCAGGGGAAAAAAGCGAGGCAATTGATTCACGATACCTCTCTCCTGCCCAATCCGTCGACCATAACTCCCATTCCCCCATTTCATCATGCAAAGATGGTGTGGCGATTTAAGCGAAGCGCTGGCTCGGGGCGCCTACGAAATAACTCACACACACCAATGCAACAATGCAACCAACCCTCTCCACGCCCATCCCCATTGGGAATCTACCTGGAAGTGATTGTGCTCCAATCCTTCATAACTACGAAGTAGAGACAGGAAACACCATGTTACGATACCAGTGCAGTCGGAACCAGGAGAATTTTACACACGTGTGTGCGGTAATTGCTTTTCTTTCCTTCCCGTTCAAGCAGTACGACGAAACAACACGAGAGCAAAGGCGACAACACGTTTCGAAATGCACTCCTTCCGCAGAAAGCAGGCAAGAAAGAAATGAACGGACAGCGCACACAGTCTCTTCATCCTGCCCTCTGTTGCTACCCACCGTTTCTCTCCCTCTCCGAAACCTCACATCATACCAGAGGACGATGTGATGGGAGCAGACCACCTCAACCAGCCCCCTTCATCCTTGACCTTGAATCTGCGATCGACGGGAAACAGGGATAATAGTGTAGTGTCTCTCTCTGAAAATGCGAGTCCTTGCGGCTCCACACCCGATGATCGCCTCTTTGCCTGTCCGATGTAGTGTCGGCACTAGTCCAAGCGCATGCTAGCGAAAAGTAATAGTTCAGTCGTCCCAACCATCCCGCCAAACAAGCGGAGTTCGGAAGACGTCAGCGATAAAGACTGCATGATTCCAGCAAGACGCAAGCGTGCGTGTGCGTGTGCGTGGACCGGCAACCGGTTCCTGGATCCTGCGTTATGGAAAAAGGGGCATCCATGATGATTTTCCTTTTTCCTGGACCCCGATTTTCCATCAAGGTTACCATCTTCAGCCTGGGATGGCGACATCAATATCTCTCCCAAAGCGTAACGACAGTCTAAACCACATCCACGTGTCAATTTTGTGTACAAAGCCAGCAGCCAAGGCAGTCAGTCAGTCGTACGAACTAAACCACTTCATACGCTGACCCCGAAAAGGCTCAGCGCCACAGTGTCTTCCCCCGCTTCCACCAAAATCCAGGCCAGCCAAGCCCAACCCAACCCCGAACCCTAGGAAAACCCGTGAACTTTCAACTTATTGATTACTGACCAACCGCCCGCTGACCCGGACGCCTGAGCGCACGGCAACTCGGACGGATCCATCGTGGGGAACATGAATCCAATGAGAACGCTTCCCCACCCACGGTCTCCCTTTCTAAGAGCGAACTTTCAGCTTGAGTCTCTGATCTGAGCGAGATATCTCTTGTCGCGCCACACCAAGGAAAGAATAGCCCACGATTTTTACCCGTGTACGTAGGAACTGCGAAGTAGCCCCCACTGGCCGTTGTGCTGAGTTAGTGATAAGACCAAGTACGTGCACAAGAAGAACTCTCTATGCTTAACTTCAAGCACGAAACAATGCGAAAGGTGCCTAGTGGATATCCTCGTAACCATAGCACACACCGAGTACGGAAGGCCATAGTGGATTTATAACTTTTGAACCCGGATGCACAGGCGGACCGTGTCCATACCACCGCGGGTGGTGAGGTCCTCGAGATGTTGGTGTAGCCCTATCCATCGACCGAGTATCCAGACCGTGATATCTGAATGTGCGGGCTGTGGTATCTACTTTGCTCCCTCCATTCCACCCATAAACTACGTTTCTCCACCACGCATCACGGCATTGCCCTGCAAATCTCGACGTTCCTTCAAGGCGAGGAGAGCGTATTTAATCTAGGGGATCTGTTGTTCCACTCACCGGAATCGATTGCGTATGGTCATATTGCCAGCTATATACCGTGGTGGATTGTGCCTTTGTGGTATTGTCTTCTTCCTGTCACGTGTGTCATCCCTTGTTCGACGTTTCCGTTCTGTTAGAAGCCATCTTCATCTTCTTATAACATCCTTTCCTCTTTCCATTGTTAACAGTTCTGGCACGCTTTCAAACATGTTAGGAGCTTTCATAGTTTCCTGGAAGGTTTGATATCTACCCAGGCTTTATCTATTCCATTGCTCCTTGCTCTTGCATGTGATTCCTCTTTAATCTTCATGCTCCACTGGTCTGAGGATCTGAGGATCTAGGGATTTGATCTTGTGATATTAGTCAAAGTGAACCTCAAATGCTCCTTCCATATATGATATTGCTCAAGTGATCGAACTGCAACTTCCTCCAGCAAGAGATCAAGATGCATTGGACATGTCACATGCCCAGTTGCCTTCTTCCCAAAACAAAGCTTTCCTCATTTTCTCATCTTTCCTTCTTTTCCACCTCTTCAACATCTACGAACAACACCACTAGCGACGTTTATCGTCACCACCATCCATTCTGTTTACCCATCATCCTTCTTCATCATCGTTCTCCCATCATCATCATTCTCCATCATCATCATGCCTCATTCACAGGATATTGGTAGAGATCTCCCTACTCCTCCATCGACCCATAACTCCAGATCTGGTCGATCAGCTCCCACCTCAGCAGGGAGCAGTGCCTCTGGTACCTTTGGAATATCTAGCGTCCAGTTCCGTGTTGGCGCCCCTCCCCTGCGTCCCCTACCTCTAGAAACTACATTTGACAACACAATGAGCGCCATTTACACTCAATTTGCAGTGGAGTTCATCGAGAAGGCAGAAGAAGTTCTTGCTGCTTATGAGATTGAAGGGAATGACGATTGCGATGTTGAGATTGACTTTGTAACTCGATCGGTGCTTGGCCTACCACACACCGCGAAACCCACCCTCACCATCGTCGCACCATGGGAAGAGAGCAAGAAGCATAGCTGGGAAGCCGTTGTTTCAGCTGTCAAATCATATATCGACAACCGGCTCGCGGATTCCACCTTCGACGACCATCCCGGACCCATTGATGTCTGCGTCGAGATGATGGCGCCTGAGTTAACACGACGCAAATTCCTTGGGCCTGTTGAAGACAATGCCAACCTGGAATCAGACTGGCCAGCCATACAGGATAAAGTCTATTCGATCCTGGAATCCTTTTCACAGACGCGGGGTTGTATGACCTCCATTGGTTTGTTCCGACTGGGGTTTTCGCCTAATCCTGACAACAATCCAATCACAGTCTATGTCTCTCTGGATTATGACGCAGACGAAGTGAGCTGGCCACCAGTTGCTCGGGAAATACAAGCGTACCTCGATGGGCTTGAGCACGGCCTTGTGGTCCATATGGAGCATAACATCCTAAAAGGATTCGCCTTCGAGCTCCTGGAGCCGCGTAACAGCCATCGAGGCCTCTTGATCCCCGATGATTACAAAAAAGGTGTGGGTCTCGGAGGCGATATCAGTGCTTCAACTTACCTCACTCGAGACGACCAAATGCGCTGCAATCCCATTCTGGGGACACTCGGGTGTTACATCGAAGTGAAAACTAGGTCCTCGTCTGAGTGGGTTAGGCTAGGCCTCACAAACTACCATGTCATAAGGCCGTGTCTCGAAGGCTTCAAGTTAACAGCAGCATCCGGGACTGAACCGTTTCCTCACGGGGGTATTACTGCTCCAGGTGGCGGCACGATAGATAGCAGCCTCACCGCGTCCGCTATTGCAGACCCCGTTAGGGAATCGCAACTTTGGAGGGCGGACATGTCTGGCTTCACCCCGAAGACCGTGCCTGAATCCCTACCTCTCGAATCCCCAGCGCGTATCAAGCACAACTACACCGTTCATGACGATGCAAGCATTATCCAAGAGGAGTCTATGATGCCTCTGTCCGCAATAACCAGTGACGCGGATCAGACCGAGAAGATGGCAGAGATGAGAGCCAGTCTTAAGGCCAAGATTGCTTTTTTTGACCTTGGAAAGCATGTTTTCGGTCGGCTTTCCTACGGATCGGGTCAACCGTAGATCTAGTCGGAACCAGAGACTCGATTGGGCTCTTATTGATGTGGAACATGACCGACATGGGCCCAACCTCCTGCCCCCGATGTCAACCTGGAGAACTGCCTATGGCGGGTCAAGCTGCTGTCCGGGGCAATTAGCTCGCAATGGAACTCTACGGCCCCAACTCGACGCATCCCTTTGGAAGATGCGCTGCGGACAAAAGGTTTTCAAGGTCGGCGCCCGAACGAATGCAACAGTGGGATATTACAGCAGGTATAAACCCAAGTGCACCCTCGACCACGACAAGTACATGAAGGTTAAGCCCTCTTCGGAGCACGTAATTATCGGGCACCTTTTTGGCGACGGGTCTCCCCAGGCATTCGCAGATAACGGCGACTCCGGGGCTGTCGTCTTCGACACCTTCGGCCAGATGGTAGGGCTATTGCTTACGGGACAAGCTCCACAGGGAACCCGAGGCCAAGGCTACGCCCTTGTTACACCCATCGAAGAGGTTTTCGAGGACATCAAAGCCATGTCAAACGGTGAGATTACGGACATCCGTGTATCGAATTGGTGAGCGTGTCGATGCGGGGGGATTTTAGTTTGTGAGAACAAAGATTACCTTCCGAACCAACTCCACTGAAGGGCTCAGGCCCCGATGTACTTCGCAAAGAACATCTGACACCCACGCCTTCTTCTTCTCACTCGCCCGAATTCCACACGCAATCCCGAGATGGCAATGTCCCTCAAACAGTAGCGGAAATGGTCTGCGGTAATGGACAACTACCTTGGTGTTTCTGTCTCCCTTGAATACGCAGATAGTGCGACTCCCCTTCTGAAATTAGATCTTAAACCCCCCGCTCATCCCACTGTTACAAGTTAGTTAAGCTCCCCGCCTTGGTAAATTCTTGGAGGAAACGTGGAGCCTTCTCCACGCAAACGAGTGGGAAGAGCCTGTTTAGATCCCCCCTTTTCCAACAACTATGAAGTATCAACTATTAATCACGCATGTGAAGATGTGAATCGATGAATTAATCCAGACAGGTAATAATGAAGTGATATTTCGAACGCTTGTTTCGGGTTACCCGCACTCTCCTATGCTATGCAATGTCGATCATAAGCTGTCTGCCGGGTAATGGATATCAACGGACTGCATAATACGCCCAAATATATGCGGTTTCGCACCAGCTCTCTCCATCTTAAACTCTTTCGAGCATTGTGCATTCCTTCCAAGTATTGGCACCTCCGCAACTTGGAGAGTGCCCTGCAGCCGAAACAGAATCCCCCTTCGTGCATATATCAATTTATATGCGGCGCTGCTCCTCAACCCATTGAGAGCCATGCGTCGTAGCCGCTCAATTTCCCTAGGCTACATGTACATGACAGTAGTGGCCCAGATAATAACCACAGAATATCAAGTCTCTGTTCCACCCGATGATACGTCTGGCAAAAGCAAAAGAAAAAAAAATGGTCCAGGTTAGTGGGTTCGATGCCGATGCCCGATGCCCGATGCCCGATGGCCAGAGCTAGAACTGATGTTTTCTGGGTCATGCCACCTTATTCTGCAGATGATGCCAATACGAAGAGTCCTTTTCGCTAATTACTTGGTAAGAAGTAAGGGGACAGAGGGCCGACAATAGCAAAAAGAAGTAAATAGGTGCCTAGTGCCCGGCTATCGTCGTTTCCGGAATGAGAAGGGTCTGCTCTATTGTCGATACTCATCTCAGAAGGGTCTTCCTGCATGAAGATGTGGTTGGCCTCCAGCGTATTCACCATTGCTTTTTCTTCTTTCCCGCTTCGTTTCCATCCCCTGCTATGTAATCTCGACGGCACTGCTGATATTGTGGACTACTTCGTAAGTCGAGACACTCCTATGATACATCATCCTCGTCGTTCCCTGCGAACGACCCACTTGCCAGAGAAAGAGCTTGGCCAATCTGTGTCTGGCGGGTTCCCATGCGCTAATATGGAGACGGGGAAAACCGCGGAGCTCCTTCAGCAGTCACTAACGTCTCCTCTTAGAGGTGCATGGGCCTACCCCGAGTCATCTTGTAGAATGAAACAATCCACTTAATAGAATCAGAAAAGAAAGAGGAAGTTTCAGGCCTCTTGCGATGGCGGAAATCGGTAATGAGAGGGCCAGACCATGCCTTCTTCCAGGCCACCTTAGTGGTGGACTTCCCCCAATTCTAGGATGCGACGATGTCTCATATTCATCTTACTGAGCCAACATTTCCTTTCACAAGGGACCATTCTAGCCAGCGCTTTATGCTATGCGCACACGACCCGCTGCAAGATCACGATCAAGTCCATCGTCGAAGTCATGGCTTTCCACGGAGGTCCATGGACGGCAGCTCCGGACTCCATGAATCTAGACTTTCCCTCCAAAAGTCTGTATTCATGTCCTCCCCGCTCGGCGTTGCGAAGATGGGCAAAGTTTCTCAGAATAAACGTGAAACGCCTAATTTAATGAAACCCTTCTCTACTATTTGTGAAGAATGCCAGAAAGTCCGTTAACACAAACCGATAAGCACCGTAGCTCAGGAGGCTTCCCCTCTTGGCTCAGCGGGCAAGACATGCCACGCCATCCCGGCTCAATATGAGACTTTAATCCAATTTGAAAATACGATCGTCGAGAAAACAAATCTGCTCGAGGCGAATAAATATACGAGGATCTAGCCTAGAAGTTCATGCACTAACACGATGTTGATGCCAAGTCTTTCCGAGCATCAAGGGAAGAGGTCAATATTACAGCATTTGAATGAGCCATCGTTTGAGACCTTGTTGACAGTCAAAATATTCTTCAAGCTGGCAGGTGCTAGGCTGAGCTATAAGTTATTGTCCTTGTGTCACCAAGCTTTTATTATTTATATTCATTTGCACTTTTATTCAAGCCGAGAGGTGAAGCAGAAGTCGTCCTCGTTCAGTGAAAAGGCGCTCGGAGTTTGGAAATGTTGAATACACACCCGGTCGTAGATGTAGAGTTTTCGGCAATACTATTTTCCTGTTCCGACAACCTCCCCATTTTCACCATCGCGGGACAACACGCTCTTCAAACGAACTGCGTCACTCAAAGGAAAGATTGTAAACTGCCTCCCGGCTCCGATCCTTCGAGAGAGAAAAGTACCGCTACACTCCGGGGCCGCATCGCCGCCGGAACTACCCAAGCCCCCCGAGAGCACCCCCGTAGCGTAATGCATCACTCATAAAATCTCATCCACAATGCTCTTCCAGTATGTTTTTTCACCTCCCATAACCCGGGCAGACATGTGTAGCACATATAGACTCTCGAAGATGGCCCGTCCTCGATATCTAGCTAACGAAAAACCAGAGCATACAAAAACCTCTCTTCAACTATGCGCATCGGCGTTGGCGTCGGCATCATCGCCTGGGGCGCCATCGGCCTGTATCTCTCGGATCGCGCCGAGGAAAGGTACGGCCTTACGCCTTCGGAGGCGGATAAGGCGGCCCTCGAAAAGGTGACGCCTAAGATCTTGGTTGTCGATCGCCCCAAGGGCGAGTGAACGGACCTTTTCCCCCCTTCTTTTCCACGTTTGTATTTCTACTTTGGAGGTGTTTTTGGAATCGAACCAGGCAACGCTATGTGCAAGGCAGACCGGGGGAATAGAATTTGGGGGATATCGAGGGAGGATGATGACTGGAGAGGCATCCTATTCGGTAACGGGGGTGTTTACGAGGGATGATCTTGCCCACTATCCTAGGTTACCCCTAGCTCAGAGTTCCATCTGGCGACCTCAGTGGATGTCGGTGTTGGGCCTGCAGGTAGGCAGGGCATGCCGGGAGACCTCGCGTTTCTTAAGGAAGTTCTCAAACACATCAATCAAGATGTTGATAAGAGACATGTATATATAGTCACATCTAGACCCTGTTTGTACCTAATACCGTCTTCGTACCATTCATTCTATGTGCAAATTCCCCAATCCACGCGCCCCCCACCAATTTATGCCCTCCTCTCTTTTACACCTAACCCTCTCTTGAAAACCCGTAGAATGCAACATGTTTATTCGACAATCTGGCGATGGAAAGAACACAAAAGGGGAAAAAAAAATGAAGGTAAAAACCGAACTCTTATAAAAATGACCAAATCCCCACCAACTTTTTTGTTTTGCTGGACATACATAACCTTTCTTGCCACCTACTGCTCGAAGAAAACACCATCCCGACGACAAGGGTTGATTCGGGAGGGAAGCCATCCGACAATCCGTACATATCAAGACTGCCGAGAGCCGACCCTTCCGTGCCCCTTCACATGCCGCCCGTGAGGTAAAAATGAGAGAGAGAGAGGGAGATAATGAGAGGGGGGAATATGAGAGAGAGAGAGCAACCTGAGTTTCATGAACAAGAAAAAAGATCGGCCGTGAAAATCGTGACACTCCTAGAGGGCCCCTCTTATGAATCCCTGCCAGGGCCTCTCTGCTCTATTGATGAAAATGTCTAATGCAGTACCAACTCCCGGAGTCCGTCTATTTACTCTTTTCGAGAGGCCACCCTTTCTGAATGCTGACTGACGGAACAAGATACGGAAAAATATGAGAACCAGAGGAAAGAAAAATGAGATACTGCAGACGAATAGAGTAAGGAATACGAAGAAGTTTGGTAGACAACAACTCCTGAAGTGGTTGACTCGACCAAGCCCCTTCGTATTCATCACTGAAATTTTTTTGGGCCCATTCCATATCATAGACACATCAGCCACATCCCCCACCCTTAAAGCAAGGAGGTGAAAGCACATCAGTATGTAAGAATGCAACATGCTGTTTGCTCTGGAGCAAACTGTGGCTGATTGAAGTCAGATGCTGAGGGAAGTTTAAAGACGAAGAACGCCATCAATGCAAGACTGTGAAAAGAGGAAAATGAAAGAAAATAACAAGGTGAAACATGGATGCATGTGCATGGCAGCTTTCGGCAATATAAAGCCATCTTTATAAACAGGGTGCCGTGGCAAGTGCCTGAAGGTTGTTCATATAATACCGGTGTCGATTTCGGTCTTAACAGAGGGTATCCGAGGGTCTTCTACCACTTTTGGTAAGGGTGTGAAAAGCTGCGCCATATTAAGTGTGCGATCCGAGACACCATAGTCCTTGTTGATGTCTCCGACAGATCCGAGTGCTTCGCCCCTTGAGGCCCCGTCCGTCATCACCCACGTTTTGACTGACCGCAAAAGTTGCATCACTTGCGCGAATCGATCATCTGGGGGTAGTTGAAGATCCGATGGCCGGGTGTGCTTGAGCATGTACTTGGCTAACCAGTAGAAGTGGATGCCGTCCCTTGAGAAGCCGTACCTGCGAGGATTCTTGACTTGGAGTTGGGGCGGGAATTGGGTGACCATATCGGCGTCCCAATTGGCCTTAAACTTGTCCAACGCAGTTGATAATGCTTGCCTCGTCTGGAGGGGTATTTGTTGCCCCGCACCTTCTACCGGAGTCGCCCGACCATTACTCGAATCACTCCCCCTGACCATCCAATCGTGAGGCGGAGGGGTGCCCATCTCCTTCACCATTGCGGCCGCGCTTTGGTCCACCAACGCTTTGCGAATGATGGATAATATCGCGTGGATGAGAACAAACTTGCCATATAGATTCGTCCTTCCGGGTTGAATTTGATATGACCCGTGTAGAAGTGCCTGGAGCGCGAGGTTGGCTTCTGGTTGCTTTGCGCGATGCGTGCCATCTGCGCTCCTTTCCCGAGCGGCCTCAGGACCGTACAGTCCCAATGCCGTAGCACACTCCACATCGGTCCGAGCATCCCAGGCCCCGTCGTCGCTAGGGAGCGGGATATTCAGCTCGAAGGGGTCTAGTTTTGGCGTCATGTTGAAATACAGGCTCATGGCAGTGTCGGCAAGGAAGATGATGTGAACCACGCGAACCTTCTTCTCCTGCTCTACCCATGCTGACCAGTCAAAACTCGAAACGTCAAAGTTCTGAGGCGAGAAGCCAGGTTGATGAAGAGGAGAGTATGGCGTGGAATCGGGCGTGATGCGTAAGAGGCCGGCGGATCGGACGATAAGAGCGAGAAGCGCGTAAGTGCGTTGGCCCCATTCTCGTTGCAGTGGTGTTCCATGCCAGACGTGGAGAGCGGATAGTAGGATGGTAGTTTGTATCTCTTCTACGTCCTCCTTCGACAGTGTCGTGGGGTAGTTAGTCTGCTGGTGCCAGTCTTTCGCGAGAAGTTTAGATTGTTGCTCGAATGCCGGTCGCACGAGGTCCATAACATCGCGGACGTGATCAGGAGAAACTCTATCAGAGTAGCACGCTCCCACACAACAAAGACCTGCGAGTAAGCCAGTGTTCAACTCCGTGATGCGAATAGACGGGACATGGATTAAGGGGAAGTGAATATGGAAGTGAGTGTATTTATCAAGGAAATCTCGGATGTTCTCGGGGGAGAAGAAGGAGTGGGCGAGGTTAAGGTCGGGGTGAGTCGGATACGCGGAGCCTGATGATTGAAAGTAGGCGAGGATCTGGTTGGAGATTAGGACGTAAGGGTTTTGGGTCGTTGGCGGCATGTAATTGGCGAAGAAAAGCGAGTCGGTAGGGTTGACACCTGGGACCCCGTCTGTTCGATCGTTCTCGACATTATGTTCTTGCTTGACCGGAATCTGTGTCTGACCAATATTAGGAGGGAAGGCATTGGCGTAGGAATCTTGCGCACCAGTTGGGAACACTTGACTCCAGTCAACTTGCTGGTTCGAGTTCGATCCGCCCGCATACATGGGCATTCCGTTCTGGCCCGGAGGCATATTGTAGCTTGGCATTTGCTGGCTGGCCATCGAGCCGGCAACGTTACTGGCGTAGTGCTGCTCATAACCACCACGACTGGGGGCAGAACCCATAACGGCGCCACCCATGCCCTGTCGATCTTGGTTTCCGTTGTTCTCTAGTCTACTCATGTTGCCGGATCGCTGCAGTTGGCCTTGATCATTTGTGAGGTTGGGCAATCCGTCAGGAACTGGAACCATTGGGTATCCGTGAGACATGGAGTCACCGTGAAGGTTGCCGAGGCCGCCGTTGAGGTGGTTCAAATCACCCTCCATTCCGACGGGCGCAGGCGCCTTCTGAACAGGTGCGCTCTTCTTAACGTGAGCTTGAGGGAGGGACAAGTGGGTAACGCCGGCAGGGTTTCCCCTCCTAATCGAGCATTTTTGGAAGTGGCGCTTCAAAATATCACTGCGAGAGAAGGTATCGTTGCAAAGAACACAGCGGTAGGGGCGATCACCGGTGTCTGAGAGGCTAAATTAGCATCATTTTCCGAAGGGACGCGGACAACTCGGTCGATCGCAGATTGTCTATAGAAAAAGCCTGTCTGAGTGGGGTGGGAGATGTGACTTACGGCGAAGAAGATGGCGCTTCAGGTGCTTAGCATGCAGATAGGTCTTTGTGCAATGAGGGCACGGGAATTTGCCGTCCGCATCTTTTACGGGCGTTATTTGGCCTTTGCTGTTGACCTGGCCGACTGGGACACGGCCAGGAGCACTGGGAAGAATACCGCGACGTCCCTGGCTACCCACAACATGGGTTGGCTGATCACCCTCCTGCAATCCAGGGCCTTGCTGCATCATGGGGTTTCCCATCATGCCTTGCTGATTCATAACGCCGGGCATCGGGCGTAATACTGGGGCTCCTCGTCCGGCGGGAGGAGCCGGTGCTATGGGCTGCGGGTGAGAGAGTGCCTGCGTCGTCTGAGGCATGCTGAAAGCATGGGGAGAAGGATACGAGGGAGGGCCAGACATGGCGTATGCGGGACCCCTCGCCGAGGGTTGGGTCGTCTGTTGGTGATAGCTGGGAAGATTGGAGCCAGGAGCTGGGGCGCCTGGAGTCGCCTGACCGTGAGGCGGCTGAGGGTGGTTGCCTCCGTACATGATTTTCCACGCGTGACTGTTCTTGCTCTGATCAATGATGGGTGGCAAAACCTGCGGGTGATACTGCTGTTCTGGTTGTGCGGTGCTGGAACGGGTACTGGGTGAAGGATAGGCGGTGGCACTCGTTGATGAAGTTAAACCATCAGGCGAGTAATGAGGCCCTTCCATAATATTCCCTAGCGAGATAGTTCAAGGGAGATGTTTGGAGCGACAGGTATGTCAACTCCAGAGGCAGGCAATGAGGCCTTGGTGATTGCTCGATTCGGAAAATTTGTCCTTTGTCTTCGACGATGGCGATCCTTGGGATGCAGCGTCGGGCGTTACCCACCCAGCAGTCGAGGGCAATTCGAGAAACTGACGGAAACACACACGAGAAGGAGTGGAGTTGAGGGCCGATGTGAGGTCAAGTCACAATGGTATGCGGCTGATTGCTGGATACTCCGCCGTCTTGGATGACCGAGAGTGGGATAGAGCTCTGTTGATGAGGCTCCAAGAAAATATGATGTATGGTGGGATGATGGGGTAGGTGGAAAGGGTCTGAGTGGAGAACTGGGTCTCAAATCCTTTTATTTTGGGTGAGAGACCGTTCCTGTCAGGTACGGTACGCGCGAATGGGGGCACACTCGGCCTGGTTTTTCGAACCCACTTTATGTGGAAGCAGCGGATGTATCGAGTCTCGGAAACGGGAAGGAAGAAGACAGAAGGGGAAAAATCAAAAAAAGAAAAAAGAAAAAAAAGGAAAAGAAAAAAAAGTAGGTGAACAGGGACAATAAAAAGTGTGTTGCCTCAGGTTTGAACCTTATACTTCCGCAATTTTTTCTTTTCTTTTTTTCGCCCACAGCCACAGATAGCCGAGAAGCCTAAGTCTCTTCTTTTTCTCGAGTCGACTCGTTGTCCACAAGACTGAATATCTTTCTCGCACGACACGTTCTTGAGAATCCTCTTTTCCTATGCGACAGGTGAAGTTCACCGAGCCGGAGAGATGAAATTCTGGAGCCCGTCAAAAAGCTGGAACAGGACTGGTGGGTGAGTGGAGACTGAGATCGGAGAGAGGTAGGGAAGTTTGGTCGCTCTGGCGAACTACTGGGGGGTGGATGGGTTTTGTTGGAGAAACAGTAATACCGAGGAGGGAACAATTGGAGGAAGTGACTTCTTGACACATTCGGGGCAGGTACCACGCCACTTCGGTTTTAGTAGCGTCCACGCACCCGCGTCCGTGGTGTGGTGGGGGACGAAACCGGCGGCTCCTTCTGTTTTTGCCTCTCGAATTTTTTTTTTTCGCCCTCTCAGGTTACTTCCTCATTTCGCTCCAAAGCCCCCACTAGCCATTGCCCTAATCTTATTAAGTATACTTGTAACTCCATGTCCCGTACTTTTGGAGTAGGGTGGGATGCACCACTCCTTTGTACTAATAGAGCTGGTTATAGTCACATACAGTGGACGGCAGCCCTGACGTATGGGTAGCAGGGTGCCTCAATTCCTACAAAACGACAGAGAGAGAGAGTGCTCTGACACTCAAGGTTATGGAGCAATCGTGATTCACAGCTTGTGGTTTGTACTGTTATTTTTCCCCAAATCAAGGTATTTTGATCCTCATCGTCCTACGTTCCTTCCCCTCGAACAAAATCAGGGTGCGGTTACACACTGAGACTCTTCAGTCCCGAGGATCTGAAGTTAGGGTTCGGAACACTTGCAACTTTTAACCATTGTCAACGTGGCCTGGCCCGCGCTGGGGAGCAGGCCGGATGTGCTGACAAAGGTCACTCAGCATGGGATTGGCCTGGCAAAGACGATGCTTTCGTGTCGGGTACAAGAGGAAGGTCTGGAGGGGTTGGTTTTCTTCCACATCAAATCTTGATGTATCATTTATCAATGTTAGGTTGGTACGTAATTACTGGTACAGTTCTCCTTCCCTTTACTTCGTAGAGGGAGTTAACATTCAGGCTTGGATTGTCCCTGTGATAGCACTATGCTAGAGATTTCGACTGCCTGTGGAAAGAGAAATCTGGGTCGAAACGTAGGGGAATTGGCTTTTCCTTCATCTGTGAAGACCCGGAACAACGGAAAGGTTGGATGAGGGCAATGGTCCGAGGTCAAGGTGTGGTGACGTACTTTCCCGCTACGAAGTATTGCCCGACTTGTAGGGTACGAAGTACGTGAGTGCTCTCGGACACCAGTACAAAAATTTCCCCTTGTGTACCTCGCTGCCAAGATATTAATCGATGAATATTTCGTGTGCTAAGAACAAAGGTACCTCCATACAAAAAAAAGTACTTCGCTGAACCAGTTGTCTTGACTCCTCTAATAACTTCGTACGAAGTACACTACGAAGTGCAAAGTATACTCCCTGAGCTGGGTGCGACGGGAGGCTTTCCGTGCAGTACAGGGGTACAGCGAGAGAGTGACCGACAGGCCGACTGGGAGAGTGAAATAAAAGGGCAGAGGCTGAGCCTCCTGAACCATTCCTCTGACAGCAGGGTACTCTCGTCTTTGGAGAATAGTACGAGGTCACATCAATCTGGAGCAGACCATCAATTCTCGCGACCTTCTGATACAACGAAGTAGGCGTCAGTTCAAGCACCGATCCCACGTCCGTCGGGCGCGTGGCATTATCCAAGCCAATGGCTAGATCGTAAAAGGAAAACGATGTGTTGCTCTGGCTCAAGCGCGATAACCGGCTTCAGAGACACCTCTGATAAGGGACACTCGACAAGGCAGAGTCTGCGCGCTGGATGGTCCGTCGATGGACAGCAACTATTTCGTGGATGCAAAAGGGAGAAACAAACCTTAATGACACAGGTCCCGGAATTCTAGAGCTCGGGCTTGCGTTATCTTACTCCTTGAAAATAGTTAGGCGAGTCTGTTGGCAGACTTTGGTCGGCAATTGCAAATCGATAGGATGCGGCACACCGAAAGATGATGCCGTAAGGTACCCTAGCAGACGCGGATAAAACTGTACTCTCGATGATGATAAGTTGAGCCATTTCGTCATCTCGAAGCTACGGTCCGGTGTTTGAGTCTATTGAGCTACTGCTGCCCACCCCAGCGACAATGGAGCTCTAGTAGGCCGGAGAAAAGCGGCATCGCGCTAGGTGTGTCATCCTGCCCTTGACAAGAAAGACAAGACGGGTAACAAGGGGAAAAAAAACCAAGTTGAAGCAAAAGAGCGTGCGCCAGGCCTCGCGACTCGGTGATACTCTGCAGGATGGCGTTTTGCTCCGTACGTCAGGCCCGAGAAGACAATGCAGCTCCAGCCTTCTTTGTTTCGCGATTGGAAAAGTCTTGTCCGTCAGGTGCCCAGTCTCGTGTCGCGGATTCTAATCCTGAAGAAGAATAAGGAATTAGTTTAAATCATATCGATAACGAGCACGCTTTGCTGCCTCAGAGGCCCCGCCTTTTGCATCAATCTCTTTAAACTCGTGAGATACCTGTGGCTCAAGTTGCAACCCTCAACCTCAACAATAATAAGCCAATTTACTGATGACCAGGACCAGGACCAGGACCAGGTGCGTGCAATGACCAGGCAAGAGACTTGCCATGTGGCAGCTGCATGCGGACTCACACCAATTGGGCAGCCTCCGTGTCCAATCCCAGCTTACTTCGTCTAGTGTATACTTCGTACATCTGGGTTATGTACTGTCTCGTACCCTTACTTTGTACCCTCCCGTGAGCAACCACCAGTTGGAGAAAAAAATCAGGATTGAGGATTGCGTAAGAAGAATAAGAATGGCAAGTCTTCGCAGTCATGCGCTACCGGATATATCGTTCGAGAAATATGCACATCCCTCGTAATTCAATATGATCTCTATGCAAACCCGGCGCCCCTTTGAGCACAGTAGGAATATAAACTACAATATTTCTCTTGCCAGAGTGAATTGATGTACAAGCTGTCTCTTGAAACGAGCTTCACCAGTGAAGTTGATGCAGGTGCACACAGGTCGCCGATGCATGGAAGAGCTGCACCGCCTGGGCACGCACTAAAGAAGGTGGTGGTGCCTTGAAGGGAGGCTTGCATGGATCTTCGATCGGCTAGGATGGATCACCCATTGCCAGAACACCAAGTAATCAATCCTGCTTGGTCCTTGAAGCCCAAGTGCTGCGGGCGGTGCTGGATGGACCACTGCGAGGCGCCACCCAACCGAAGGTCCCCGACGTCGATTCACACCATTGCGATCGAAGAAGGGTTGATTGAGATGACGTTGACATTAGACACTTTGTCTTCGATAGGTTCAGACTAGTTCAAAGACCCCGATAGGCCGAACCTATCAGAGGGTTGCGCTTCTTGGAATTTCATTCCAACTATCCGAAGCAAAATGTAGACATGACATTGATCCTTGACTTGAAATTGTTAGCAATGCACAAGGAAGGGGCGTGTTGTATCGAATATATTCTACCCGCCACCCAGGCCATTTCACGCCCCCCACCCTTGATTTTGTGTGAGAGTGATGTACACAACTAAGTACAAGATATCCCCAATTGCCAAGTATCTCTTTTGGATTATTGCCCGCTATTTATCCCTCCAATGTAATTCAGGTATAGCTCCCCACGACATTGATGGCAAAGTACATCGCAACTCTCATCATGCGTCTGATGAGGGAAGGGAAGTACTTGAGTGATGCTATGCTCCATCGATCCCGTTGGCGCCCACTTTTTCAGGGCTTCGAGAAGCCCACTGGAAGCCTATCCCATCCACACTTGTTCGGCAGATATATGTAATACGTCGCGTTATAAGACTAGGATCTCCTTCAGGGACCAAAATGTCCCCTCTCCGCTCGATCGCTCTCCAACGCGACATTGCGGAGCGAACTCCTGAAAAATACTTCGCTCTAAGACGTGCCATGAGAGACACGGTCATTGGGGTAAATACGACTTCTCAGGTTGGTGTACTTCGTACTCGAGACCATATTCAATGGTACGAAGTATTGCCGGCGACAAACATGCCTCGGAATACGAAGTACTTTACATGGAATTTTGGTGCAAGCTGGCGTCGAATCATGCCTTAGTAATGCACACGGATTCCAAGGGCATCAATCAGTAAGAATCAGTGACCTTCTACAAGTTTTTTTGCAACTGTACTTACTTCCTACGAAGTAAGTACATCAAGAATCCAGCACGGCCAGGCAATTGTAAACTAGGACACACAACGACTTGGGAATGTCAGCATTACGAAGTATCTGCGTAGAGGTACAGCGGTACGAACAACAGTGTACGAAGGACCTGAGTGCATTGATTCACTGTATGGGAAATTCTCCTGCCATCGGAGCTTGATTCCGAGCATTAAAGCGGTCCAGGGACCAGTCGAACTTCGCTGTACCTCGTCGTGTACTCCCACCACCAGAATAAAGTGTGTGCGGGCCCAGTCTTAATGCGCCATGCTCTTCTTGAAGCAACTCAATTCTCAATGAGATGTCGAATCTACAGGTCTCAGGCGGGTAGAAACTAAATAACGAGCAAGTTTCTGTAGCTCTGGCCGCAAAAGGGGTCCCCCCTCTCGGCCGATGTCTCGAATCCGTTTGGAGAAATTGACTTTCGAGCACATGCTCACCACGAGCTCCTCTTGGCAGGATTTCTCTCTGTGGTCTCGAAAGGAGTGTGAAAGGCAACAACCATTTGCCTCACCTTGCATCCATGTTAGCGGTGGGTTGCAAAAATCCCTGGTCGGAATAGATTGAGGCGATCGACGAAACGAATCTAGCTTAAGTCCTGCAACGTGCAGCACTACTTCTCCACTAACGGCGCCCCATAACATTGACCAGGCGCATCGAAACATTGATAAAACAATCGTAACGTCACTTTTCGCCGAGATGAGTAACAGGGGTGGTTGGTTTCCTGACGAAGTATTTTGCAAGAAAAAGAAGAGGTTGAGATCTGACTCGGCTCCTTTTCATCACGGGGCAGGTCTTACGCAATCCCACGAGTCAAGGCGAGGCAGCCCCCAAACGGTGTGCATCCAGTACGAGAAATGGGGGATCATGGGCGGCGGGTAATGTGCGGTCAAGGGTTAAGGGTTAACTCCGTTCTGCCGAGGGCGTCGGTGTAACTCGACGTGTTAAGTCTGAGACTAATTACGAGATGACAGGCCCAGGTTGGAAGAGAGCGTCCGATATCCCGCGTCCACGCCAACCTCGCGTTCTAGCCTCGCGAGCTGCGGTTGGCATCGGAATGAGCAGGGAAACTCTGAAGTCTCGTGCCATTCCTACGCGAAATCCCGGCACCTTTAGCTCCTCAAGGATTCTCTCAAACATGTACTTCGTCCAGGTGAATATGAACTCGCCCGGCGGCTGTGTATTAGTATCATCTAGTCATTGCCCTTTAATATTACTTGCATATTATATACCCTACACTTTCTCTGAGATTCACAATGGCTTTGGTCTAATGCCTGATATTCCCCCAGTCCTGCTTCGTAGTGGACTTCATACCGTCGTCCCATATTGACTAACTACCCCCGCTATGTGAAGAGTAATTGAAGTTTTCAAACCCGGTTCCACTCTGTTTCTTTTTCCCCCTGGTTCGGTGGCGTCGCCATCGTGCGGCAGGCACAAGACCCTCGCGGATACTGTATTATACTGTGGTGTAGGCTTTCACCCCCTTGCCCGCCGAGCTCACCAACCGGGGGCATCGACGCTTGGATTCGCCCCGCTGTGATGCGGCTCGCTGTTGTGGCACATCAGCCCTTTAGGTGGATTCTACGAGGCTAGAAGGGGAGAAGAAGCGGTATGGAGACCCAGGCTCTAAAAAAAAAATTCCATTGTGGCATGTGCGTTTAGGGGATCTCGGACCGGCTTCATTCGGGGAGGTGGATGAACAAATTTCAGGTTCTAGAAGAACTCCTGGCGGAGTAGAATACTACGTGCAGTACACTAGTTCGCCGAGCAAATTAATGTACTGGGATCTCGCCATCTCGGGAGGAGAGAGCCTATTGAAACCAGGTACCTAGGTACTCCGTAGTAGTGTAAACAATGGACCACTATTGACACTTTTACGCTCCTCAAAGAGTACGCTCCGTTGTCCCCAATTCGAGACCGAAACCCCTTCTTGAGCAATGTTTTGGTGATTTTATTTCAGGCGAGCACGATTGGCCTGGCCCGAGCGAGATTTAACGAATCTCAGCGTGGCCTTTTGCAGTCGCATTGAGCCCCTCCGATAACCGCACCAAACAAGGCGCCCCAAAACAATAGTGAACAAGCCTCCAATACTTCGCGTACTTGGTAATTGTGCTTTTCGTACGAACTATTTACATACCTTCTGCTCTGGGATGCGCCGCCATTCCTAGGATTTGAGAGCACTGGTCAAGAATTGCTCGGGCCAGAAGCAAGGGGTTCGGGTATAGCCCCAGTTCGGTTCTTGACGCAGACTGAACTACTTTTATTAGACGACAATTTGATCCTGCAAAGCACAAGCAGGGCTCATCCTCTCAAGTCAATATTTATTAGCTGGACTTCGTACACCGTCATCCTCAGACGCTGCATATTTTGGACGCCTAGATACGAAGAATCGCGAACCGGTGTGCCACACAAGAACTGGGCGCGCCTTCCCGTGATATTTTTATCCCGGAGTCAAAATACAAAGTCATTGACAAAGTCACTGACAAAGTTCTGAAAAGTACGAAAGTACGAAGTAGAGGTACTGGCATTGGATCTGAAATACCAAAAAAATAGTGTAGCATTTAACAGGCTTAAAGGTATTAATACACCAGTGATAGACGACAAGGCATCCTGACCCTCTTATTCCCGTCAATCGGCCGAATTATCCTGACTGTCTCCAATTCCCACTTAGTACGAAGTCAAGTATTGATACACAATTTCATTAGTCTCTGCGCTGTGACGACATGATTTTCTTAGACTCGACCAGATTTGGAGAACTGTCCGATGGAGCATGTCTGAGGAGGCAGTGTACTTCGTAAACGACACCAAACTTGAATGGATGGCGACGCGCGTATCAGAAAGATCAATATTCCCAGCCCCAATGGAACGCGCCTGCGATTGATATTTGATGATATTAAGAACACTGTGCATCTCCAAGTAATGCTCTCTGCGAACGGCATCGGAAAGGAATCGGCTTGCACCCTACCACCAACATCACCAGATTTTTTTTCTCCCATTTACTCCGTGTTGAGAACCCCAAAATCAGTGCTTCATCAACTCATCAAGCGTAAACTCGGAGATGAAGTATGATCTCGGCAACATCGGTCCTCCTAGGAAATCCCTGCTTTCTCAGAACGACGCTAGAAGAATGCACGGGCAAAGTTGATCCTCACACCTGCACTATTACAAGGACACTAGTGTACACAACGTAGCTTGCACCAGGAGGGATTCATGCGCACGGCCTACACTACGCAAAGCTACGCTTCCGAAAAACGCAAAAACACATTGATGGTGGTAGGGTTGTCGTAGGGAAAGGGCGGTGGTTGACGGTGGCTGGTGATGGACAAGCAAGGATCTCAAGACCAACGATGAGAAATGCGCCGTTGATTCTTCTTTGGGAAGGTTGGTTTTGACCTCGGCAATTAATAGCGAATCAAGGAGAGTTGTGGCAGAATCTGGGTTCTTTTGCAAAACTTCGATGAATTGTCGAACGACGTGGGAAAGTACTTGTAAAAAAAAAGTGAGCTAATTATACCTATTAATTATCCCAATTCAAGTAGATCTGGCCCAAGAGACACCATCGAAACGAAGCAGCAAAAAATGAGCCCCTTTTGTTATTGCCTGCTCTTTCCCCTTCGATCAAATTTACTGATCATCTGTTGTGGGATGTTTTCCACGTGCGTGTCCATCCTTTGCCTTCTCGTGTGGTCCATGAGGCGGAATGTCTCCCCCCTCGAGTACTCCATAGTGTCACTACGGAGTACGAGGCACACAGGTAGAGCTACCAGCATGTTCAAGATGCATGAGCGAAGCCAAGAACTGTTAGCACTGCTACTTCAACTAGCATTCCATGAACCGGCTTCAACTACCGTGCATGGCGAGCACTAAGACTAGTGTAGGTGTCTAGCTGCAGTGAATACCTCATCGCTCTCGAACTAGTTTAGGGCATATGTTTTAATTGTGTGAAGTACTTCATAGTGAACGCTCTACGAAGTACACGACATGGTCCGGCTTCTGTCCATACAAAAAATCTGCAAGGAAATCCTACTTCGTAACATATATATATACCTTGGCTTGATATCGGCGCTGTTTCTCGAGATGTCTAGCGCTGCGAAGTAGGCTGAGAAACCAACTAGTCAGCGCTAACTCTGCTCGACAGTGGGCTGCCTATTTCGTAACAGATTCTCCCAAGTGTCGAACGGGAAAGGGTCAAGTCGAAAGATTCTATTCCGGTAACTCCGTCCTCCAGGCTTCGTATCTTGAGCAAGTCGGCGATTTCTCTACCATTTCAATAGCTTGACCTTGATATATTCCACCCTTGCACCTTCATCCCGCTGTCTGTGTGTTGTGCATCCCATATGCGATAATATGCACCGCGTAAGTGCAACCTTGGTCCTCTTTTGCTCCCACGAACAAGGTCGGGATCTCCATCTGGTGGAGCTCAGGGGGCCACCCTTCCCGCGTGTGGCTTCCTGACGTTCCTCGTGGGGCCGCCCGCTGCTAGGGGGGCAAAGACGTGGGAGGGCAGCTTTTTGGGGGTGGGAGAAAGGGGAGGGGGCGGAGAGGGGACTTGCTTCCACACACGCGGAAGTAAGAGCCGAAGTAGGACGAAGGTAAGGGAGACTGCTTATGGGTCCTGAACCCCTCTTCCCTAGAGGCTCGATCAGCCTTGTGGAAGTGTGTTTCCTTTAGAGGGACGACGCAACGCTTGTAAGACTTGGAGCCTCCTCCTATCGAGAGTGCCCCCAAAATAAATCAGTATTTAAGATGGCTCCGTCCAATATCCGGACAAAATTACACGACAACCTTAACGAAGTAAACTCGGCTTCCCCCTCACGCATCACCACGAGGTACTACCATAACCAGAGCGGCTAGGTATATCTACGCCTGCTTTCAAATGATCATCCTGCAGGTTGCTCTCAAATTACAATTTCGGCAATCCAGATATCCTTTGCCGAGATGGACGGACGAATAGTGCGCCGTGCAAACGGAAGCAATGCAGCACCAACATACACAAAAGCCGCGATGATCGACGACCGACAGTAGACAATGCATGGCGTCTACAATAGCCAACAGGTTAATACTACGCATGAGCAGTCTCTCTCACACACACACTCTCTCTCTCTCAAACACGGATTCTCAAACTCACCACCATATCGGTAGTTCGCCTTCTCTTTCTTTCCGTTTTGTTCCTGCTCCAAGTCTAGGCCTTGTTTGAGGAGGGCACCAACGAGTCATTATTCCGAAGCCTCCGCGAACTTGATTTTTTTTGTCCCTCCGTCTCTGATGTTGAGGCCGAGTTTCCCTGTTAGTTGAAAGGGCAACCACGTAACTTTCCGGTAAGGTTTGTCTGATGTCGACCGATACCACTGCTCATTGGATGGGCACTCCGTACGATGGCGTTCAACTTTCAGCTTCAGACGAAGAGGATGAGCCTCATCTGGTTGTGTGGCATACGCCATCTCGTTTAGGGGGGAGTCTGTAAGTCCCAACAGCGCCAATTGATGAGTTGATCAGTCGTGAGAGGTTGGTCTTTCCTCCCAATGAGATGTGCCAGTTCCTTTGATTCATTCCCGACTAGCATAACCCCTTGGGATTATGAGAATTTTCTATTCTGAGCTTTACCTCCATGCACATAAACGACTACACTACTTTGTATGCGTGCACTAGGTGGGTATACCCCCTCGGCTTCGGCGACCTGTTCTAGCCCGTTCCAAGACCCTCAACCAACCTCCGGACCTTGCCGCCCCGTACGAGCTTGCGGATGGTGTAAACAATCCGCCATCTTGATCCAAAATCTCTTCAGCTAGAGCTACGATCGTGCCAATGACTAGCCATGACCATGTGGCAAGAATTTTTTTTCCTTCGCTTTTAAACTAGCTCTTGGCGCCAACTTATGAGAATACTTCGTTGAGGAAAGAAAAATTCAGTCAGCCACCTCACGCGGTCGTGCGACAATCCCGATTCCGGGAAGAATTAGCTTTTTCCGAAGGAAGCATCACACTTCCCGCCCTCCTCTGAAGGTCTTCCAGAAACTTTTTTTGGCCCCTACCCTTCTTTTTTTTCTCACAACTTTCTCACAAACTCTTTTTTCTTCCTCACAAAAAAATACCCTCATAATTTCTGTTTTACAACGTAACCCTTAGCCGAGGTACACTGAGTTGTACTCACGTACATTACACATTCCGCGAGACGCGGACACAGCGAGACAGAAGCAGAGGCAACTCTCTTGGTCCAGTCCTCTGTTTCCAATGCACTAGCGTAACGTCGTAACCAGTAGTGTCGAGCCCTCGGTCCGGCTACAGGGTTTCTTGGCACCGTCCGAAGCCGGATCAGGAGAGAGCAAGGCACATTTTTCACTCGCGTGCAGTAGTGTAGTGTGCCATCCCACGATAGCGCGTCACGATATCCGAAGGGTCACTATCCGAAATAGCCCCGGTCCGACTCGACGACATGGCATGAGCGGGAGGATAATCAGCTCAGGAATACAGCCTCCTATACAAGGCCGCAGAGTCACGGGGAGTGAAAGAAATGATTACTGTTAGAGTCTGCCATTGGATCAATGAAGATGAAGCGTTGCCCGAAGTAAACATACTCTGGGAACTTCGTGGAAGAGTATGCCGTAACTCTACGGATGTGTACGTACTCTGTACGGTGCCGAGTCTTTAGAAGAGTTGTACGAAGGATTACTGAAAGGAGGCACAGATTGATAGAGAGGCGGCGGGTCTCCAAAGAGATTGAAGAGGACAGCTAATCGTATGCCAGTTGTAAGCCATTATTTTCCATTCCAAAGCACATCAGCCGTCCGTTGGAATGCGCGCTACCACTTGGTAAGGGTAATGCTGCGAGCGCCAAGGTCGCGAAGATTGCTACTCAATCTTGGGAAAATAAAAGAGCCGCCTCGCTAAGGTGCGTCGCTATTCGCGAGATACCTTGGCGAGAGATAGGCCGCCCGCACGAAGCTAGATGCGGCTTATATGCTGTTTTAATATCAAAATATCACCTCCCGCGGCAGCGCAGCTTGTCGATGAGATGATAATTGGAGACCGTTATTGATATATACTCACGGGTTGACACGTACCCCATGGAGCAGAAAAAGGACCGTCGGCCATCACAGCGAGCAAGGTAACTCCTTAAACTTCTCCAAATGAAATCTGGTCATCGAGGTTTTGAACTTTTGCCATAGTCCCCCCACTCTCCTTCGATTCTATCCTTGGAGATCGAAGGAAAGCCATGTTCCATGCGTCTTCCGTGATCTTCAGATCGCCCTATGCATCGTTTCGCATAAAGAGCCCAGCAGAGTCGGCGCTCGCCTGATATTCAAAGTAAGCAGTCATCATTCTGAGAGCGCCAACATGCAAAAGTCCTTCCTTACCGCCGGGCTGATGGACACGAACACGGGCATACCTTCCCGCTTGGGGACTTCCCCTTGGGCCATCCTCCCCGTTCCGTGGTGCGACAGGAAAAGAGGTTGAAGGATGGGGGTAATAAGGGACACGGGGCTGCTACCACGTGTGATCAGTTTTTGCAATGATCGCCGCCTGCCCCTCCCCCATAATATTTCTCCCAAAAAACGCGGCCTTGGACGTGGTTGATGTTGAACCCGCATTGAGGCTCCGCATGTCCGCCCGCCCTTTCAGCCTGAAATCTGTCCCCCTTTCCTACAGCCCACACCCCTTCTTCCCCCCACCGTGCCGGCTCTCAGATCTGACGCCGTAGTCTGGGAACCGGGATCTCGACCATTGAGGCTGTTTTGAAAAACGCCGAACAATGAGTTGATCCATCTTTCCCGATGGGCGGATATCCCGATAGAACCACTTTTGCCCGCCCGTGCCTCCACCCCACCCGAACGCATTAAGGCTTGCCCCGTAAGCCAGCCCCTCCTCCTCAGCTGGGTGTAATACCCGTATGCTCACAATAACAGAGCATCACGGGGGAAAAACCACGGACCTCCTCGTGGCCCAAGATCCACGACGTGTCTTCCCAGAAATGGTCCCTAGTCTTCAGGGGGAAGGGAAAAGAATACTTAATCCGGCGAGAACAGACAGGGGGATTAGTTTCAGGTCGGGCAACTCTTGGGGAAGCATTATTCTTGTCCCCGCGATTGCCTCTTCAAATCGACCTCTAAATTATCATCTCAAACGTGGCCAACAATACGAAATAATCCAGTGCGAGATAGGGTATCGTTCGCGGCACGATTACTTGCGTATAGGCAGATATAATACCATGCTGAAAGATCCCTACCGCATCGCCGTCTGCACGCACGGAACCTGGGGCGTCGTCGGCCGAACATTGGCACCTCCAGGAACATACATGAACATGTAAAGGTGGCCGGGCGGCACAGGATGGGGGGGTGGCACCTTCAGTCTCACAATCTGAAAAATTCCGGATTTACCGGTCCGCCAACGACGACGTGGGATGCACACTCGAGATTGCGCTGTTCTCGAATAATTCCATTCTGGGAGGGTCTCGACTGGCGGGAGTGACATCGTCCATCGTCGGATTAACAACATTAACAAGCAACACGTGACTGGACGGCTCCGTATTTGTATCAAGATTTGTTATTATTATGGCTGGAGTAGATATGGGGAATATACACTACCTGATTTATGTCGTGAGTTGGGAGAGGAGAGCTGATTCTACAAGTAACACGAGTTTCATCATCTAAAAGATATGGCACGGCTTTTGGGTGCATCGTTCAGGCCACTCGATATAATCACGTGACATTCGTAAAATAGAACTCCCGACCCCGAAATCTGAATTGCTCTGATTGGCCAGCAAATTTCTATCTCATTGAGAGCTTCCAAGAAGAAAGATGATCGAAGATCGTAAGAGAGAGACATTCGTATAAAGAATCCTCCTCAACAGCACCCACCCCAATGGCGAGTCTAATCGCCACCAAGCCTTGCATAGGCAGACTCCTGCGGCCACGCGAGCTCCAGCTCGGCGCAACGGCGATCACCCAACCGTCGGTGTTTGCCGCGACACGAACCTTTGCGACCACCGCGCCGCAGTGCAAGAGGACGAAGCACAGCAAGACGAGAGATAACAACCGCTTCCGAGGAGTAAGCGCTCTCCGAAGGACGGGACTCCGCGAGCCCGTATCCGTGTCGAATGTGCCGCTACCTAAACCCGTCGAATTCCTCCCCAAAATCGAGGTGGACCCGAATCACGGCCTCTACGCATTCTTCGCGGGCCCCGACAAGTTGATGAACACGCCAGCGGAGGACAGAGAGCACGGACGGGCGTGGTCGGTCGAGGAGCTGCGAAGGAAGAGCTGGGACGACTTGCAGAGGCTCTGGTGGGTGTGCTGTCGGGAGAGGAACAGGATCTCGACGGCGGATAAGGAGAGGAAACGGGCCAATATGGGATTCGGAGCTGCTGAGTCGAAGAACAGGGACGATGCGGTATGTTTACCCAGTCTTTCAATCTTCGTTAATACTCTCGATTCCAGAATTGTTGAGCTAACATTTTTCTGTGTCTCCCTATTTAGGTCAAGCAAACGATGAAGGCTATCAAGCACGTCTTGACGGAACGATACTACCTCTGGGAGGATGCGTACGAAATTGCAAAGAACGACCCCGAAATCAACCTGACTGGCGACGGAGACGTCTACGTGCCGCTGGAGGATCAGGAGTTCTTTGAGGAGGAGGAAGCGAGGGCCAAGTCTGAGGCTCCTAAGTCGGCTCCGGCTTAAACGGCAGAATGGCTAGAAAACAGCTTGTTCTCTGCCTCGCACCAACAGCCCTTTGCCATAATGTCGGCGCTCATATATGATTTGAACTTGGAGATGGAGAGGATGTGCTAGAGAGCTCGAGCATGCAGCAAACTCGCCCATGGTTGTATGATATGTATAATACATAGATTTTCGCATTCTTAAAGACAAAATCAATGCTATTATTGTTTTCTTATATAGCCTCACTTGGTACAAACCGAGAGGATTTTACGGACTGCTGGGTGTCGTATGTTGTCCAAGCTTCTTCACATCTTGGAGATGGACGCCGCAGGAGCTTCGTTCTGAGAAAAAGCTATTATGAAAATGCAGACCTCGACGAGCCTAGATAGCATAGCATAGCATAGCATTCCGTATATCCCTGCATATAAATATACGTAAATCATTGTTAAATGAGTATTGCTCAATCGATGAAGCTATTCCATGATGGGAACTGGCGGCGGACCTTTTTCAACGGTTTTGTCGATTGCCGGCAACGAAGAAGGGGCTCGATGCAGCCCACTCTTGATGGGCATTACGAAAATGGCCAATCGAGACCCTGATGATCGCCCAAAATGCAATTGATCCCGACATGGTTCATGTGCAGATTAGCATGGGATAATAATATTGATCAAATTTGATTTCTTGTACCTGAGCCTGAGCAACCGGACACTTAAACAACTTAGGCGGTCAGGTCGAGGTGGCTGCCCCTCCTTGCTGCTCCTCGGTGCTAGCACCAAGCAACCCTCCCCTACGCTAAAACCTCCTCCTTCCCCTACCTCAATCTCCCCTTGGAAAGCATCATCTCAACCCGCAAAATCTAAAACGAAGTCTCCTATCTGAAAACCCCCTTTTGCAAGCGTCTTGATTTTCCTCTTTTTTACCCATCTCCTAATATATCTTCCGCAACCATGGACGAGATTGCCAAGGAGTACGATGTCATTGTTCTCGGCACAGGTAAGCTCTCTAAATGCTTGTGTCTCCCCGCTCCCTCCTTTTGAACAGCCCCGCACATGTCGATAACGGAGGGGTTGTTTCAAGCCCGACGACGAGGAGAACGAAGAGAATATCGTGAGATTTGGACGGATTGAGGATCTAACACTTGTGCAGGTTTGACCGAGTGCATTCTCTCTGGGTAAGAATATGAGTACTCGAGAAATAGCTGCCACTACCTTCCCTGCGGCAGCTCTAGCTAACGTACCGTTACTTCCCGCTTGTAGCGTGTTGAGTGTTAAGGGGAAGAAGGTTCTGCACATTGACCGTAACGACCACTACGGAGGGTATGTTAAAGTTCTTTTTGGCGATTTCGACTTATATCCTCACGGTTTGCATGGGGAACTAACTTGCGGTGTCCAGAGAGGCCGCGTCCCTCAACCTCGAAGCGGTATGCATCAGCCCCTGTGCCTTCCAATATTCCCCGCTAGCTATCGGCAAGCAACTGACGAGTTATACTCCTCCCTACAATAGTTATACAAGAAGTACGGAAACTACCAGAAGGGTCAGGAGCCATGGACGAAATACGGCCGTGTGAATGACTGGAACATCGACCTCGTTCCCAAGTTCCTCATGTCCTCGGGCGAGCTCACCAACATCCTCGTGTCGACCGACGTTACCCGATACCTCGAGTTTAAGCAGGTTGCCGGGAGCTTTGTTCAGCAGGGTGCCGGTTCCAAGGCCACAGTCGCCAAGGTCCCTTCAGATGCGGCGGAAGCTCTCAGGTCGCCCTTGATGGGCATCTTTGAGAAGCGCCGAATGAAGTCGTTCATCGAGTGGATTGGCACCTTTGATATCAAGGACCCTGCCACACACAAGGGTTGGTTTCTTCTATAAGAGGAGAGAGAGGAGAGAGTTGGGATTGAGCGGAACGCAAGAGGTTGGCTAACATGAGCAATGGGCAAAAGGTCTCGACATCAACAAGTGCACCATGAAGGATGTTTACGACAAGTTTGGCCTCGAGGCTGGAACCCGAGACTTCATCGGCCACGCCATGGCCCTCTATCCTACCGACGGCGAATACATCGACGTTCCCGGCAAGGCACCCGAGGCCATCGAGCGCATCCGCCTCTACGGTAACTCTGTCGCCCGCTACGGAAAGTCCCCCTACATCTACCCTCTCTACGGTCTCGGAGAGCTTCCTCAAGGCTTCGCCCGCCTCTCTGCCATCTACGGAGGTACCTACATGCTTAACACCCACGTCGACGAGATCCTCTACGAGGGTGATAAGGCTGTTGGCATCAAGGCTACCATGGCGGGTGCCGATGGCATGAGCTTCGAGACCAAGTCCAAGATGATCCTTGGTGACCCCTCTTACTTCCCTGGCAAGGTCAAGGTTGTCGGCCACGTCCTCAGGGCCATTTGCATTCTTAACCATCCTCTTGCTGGCACGAGTGACAGCGACTCTTGCCAGTTGATCATTCCTCAGCACCAGGTCGGCCGCAAGAACGGTAAGTGGCCTTGCATCGATGTTTTCTTTCCTCCTTCCCCCGTTTTAATAGGTTCTTGGTAGCTAACATACCTCTTAGACATCTACATTGCCACCGTCTCTTCTTCCCACAACGTCTGCCCCAAGGGTTACTGGATCGCCATCGTCTCCACGATTGCCGAGACTTCCGCCAACCACCACCTCGAGCTCCAGCCCGGTCTCGAGAGGCTCGGCAAGATTGAGGAGCAGTTCATGGTATGTTTTATTTTCCCCAAACGCTTGCATCTTTCTCGGCTTCTCTTGAAGCCCAGGGGAAATAAATACGTAAACAATATACTAACATGTTATCCTAGGGACCCCCTATCCCCATCTACGAGCCGCTCGAGGATGGCTCCAAGGACCACATCTATATCTCCAAGAGCTACGATGCCTCCAGCCACTTTGAGACTACGACGGACGACGTCCAGGATATCTACCGCCGCTGCGCTGGAGAGGAGCTCGTTGTCGAGGGCCTCAGGGAGGGTATCAACGTTGAGGAGTAAAGCTTGGAGGAGGGGAAAGAAGGTCGAGGAGAAGGACTATCTTATGACAAGTGTGGGAGTGTGAGTGAAGGGCTATAAGTGAATATGAATAAATAAATAAATACCTGACTCGAGACGCCTATAAACAATTTTTGAACATCTGCCGACTCGCAAAATCTAATCATCACAATGAATGATCTGCAATATAAAGAATCAATTCCCCGTTCTACTACTACTACTCCTACCACCACTACTAGATGTTCACGCAAGTAATCGTAAGAAGAAACCTGATAAAAATAAAGAAAGAAAAAAGAAATTCCCCGGGATCAACTTTTTCTTTTTCCCAACAAGACGAAACCAGCCAGCCAAACGCCTCCATGCCCTGGGCTTATTCTTTTTGTTTGTATATGTGTCATCGTGAGAGTTGTATAAAGGGAGCCTCGACATAGAGACACACCCCTTTTTAGTGGGAGGGAGAGGATGAGAAGAAGTAAACAAGTAAAACGGCGGATATTGAGGAAAAGGAGAAGGGATGTCGTTAAAAGCGAAATGAGAGGCTCAACGCCTATTCGTCTTTCCGATACCACGTTTTCCAGAGAACTACAAACACAAGCCACGTTAGTAAGAAGCATACTATTTCTCGAGATTTGCGATTGACTTACCAAGTGCTTAGCCAGAGACGCCGTCTCGTGCCTATCAGCCTCACCCTGTCTCGCCATCCTATTCATCTTCTTCTGGTTCAGCTTAGCAAGCCTCTCGGCCCTAGACCTAGCCGTCTCATCCGTAACACCGTCCTCTTGCCTATTCATCCTAGGCTGGCTCCTCGCCCTGCTCATGGCCCTAATACGCTCCTTGGCAGACTGCGACTGCGACCGGGGGGTATCGACGTCCATGGCATCCTCGGTGCCAAGACGGCTCCTGGTCATCGACCTGCCGCGACGGGGCAGGGTCTCCTGCATGGCGGGGACGAAGCGCGAAGTATCCACGCCAAGGACGTCGAGGGCCTCGTCCATCTCGGACAGCATCTTCTTGGTCTTGGACCTGGGCATGACGGGCCGGTTCTTTAGCCTCTTCTTCAACCTCGCGTCGTTCCTGATAAGCGCGATCTTCTCGCGGATCTTGCCGGCATCCTCGAGGACCTTGCGATCCTCTTCGTCCGTCAGCTCCTCATCGTCATCATAGTAACCCTCGGCCTCGAGACGCTCCTCCTCGGCTTCGAGTTCGGCAAGCTTAGCCTCGATATCGGGGTCGATGTAGTCGGCAACGTTCTTGCCGTCGAAGATTTCGGGAATCTTGTCGTATTTCCACTCAGGGTTCTCGAGGAGGTAATCCTTCTTGAGGTCGACGTTGTAAACACCCGCACCACCGTTTTCGGCCTCAATATCACGGGCAAGCACACGGCGCTCGGGATCATTCTTGTCGTACTTCTTGAGGCCCTTCACGGCCTCGGGGATGAAAGTCTCACGGGTAGCGCCGCCCATAGGCTGAGCAACGTGGATACGCGCCATGACTTCGGCAAGACGGCCACCAATGGCACCGCTGCTGGATGTTCCAGCCTTGAGCTTCTGGGACACCCTCTCCGCGATAAGCCTCTCACAGGCAGCATTCTTGGCCTCCTGGACACCCTCCTGGGTATTGCACGAGAGCTGCAAAATGTCGGCTACCTCTCCGGCCTTGACGAGACCTTGGATCTCCTCCTGCAATTCGGGGCTCAAGTCCTCAGGCTTCGTGACATCGATCTTGTTGATGGCGATGAAGACAATCTTGTTGGCGAAGAGGGGGCGGATACTCTTGAAGAGCGCAATCTACGACAAGCCCGCGTTAGCATCTCAGTCCACAGGCAACGTCGCGCTCCGAAGACATACCTGTGCGGACACAGGATAACCACACTGTTCACTGAGATCCATAAAGTAGAGGATGGCGGCTCGCAAATGAGCAATTGCTGTAATAGATTGCCTGTTGTCCAAGTCAATATGCGCATCAAAAGGAAAAGGGAGAATTGCCAGTACGACGTACATTTCAATGGTGTTCATCTCCTCGAGAGGGTGATCCAAAATTCCAGGGGTATCAATAGCGCAAAACCGAAGATATGAGTGATCGAAGTGTCCAACAAACAAACTCTTGGCTGAAAAAAAGGTTAGCAAAACCAGTCACGGTCGACCACACCCTCGAGAATATTGGGGCAGCTTACTCGTGAAGGCATAGGGTTGAACATCAACATCAGCCCTAGTAATGCTCTTCAAGAACGACGACTTTCCGGTGTTGGGGAAACCGCAGATCAGGAGGGTGCGGGTGTTGGGATCGATGGCCGGGAGACGACCGAGATGCTGGCGGACTTGGTCGAGGTAGAGGAGGGGCTCCTTCAACTTCTTGACGATGGTGGCCATACGACCGAGGGCGGCGCGCTTCAGCTGCTTGCATTGGAAGAGCGATTGGGCGTACTTGATGAGGCGGACATAATCGCGGGAGACTGTTTCGACGAGATGCTTGGCGGTGCTAAGCTGGCCGAGGGCGATGCGGAACTGTACACCATATTAGAACGAGACTCGACCCGACGTTATCCTAGCCTGCGAGTGACGTACGTGATCGGCATCGTATAGAGTGTTGAAAAGATCCTTGTGGAACGGGTGCACATCTGAGCAACTGAGTTAGCAATTGGGTTTATGCGCAGACAATATCACAAGCAGAGGTTGAGCGTGCACGGTATCCGCGCAAGAGGAAGCCAGGAGCCCAGAATGGCAAGGAATGAAGCTCACCATTCAACCTAGGGAAAGCCTCGATAATCTCTCCCAGCCTCTCGCTCAATGTCTCCTGGGTAAACTTGACCTTCCTGGTATAGAAGGCTCGAATACGGCTGATCTTGAAACCGGGGCGAATCTGGGTGGGAAGACGACGCTGGGTACGGCTCAGGGTAATATCAATAAACTCCTGGGCCGTGGGCACCGGAGGGATATCCTTGAAAGAGGTCCTCATGATGGGCGGCGTTGTGGCTGGCGTCGCACCTTTTCTGAGAGAGGATATTTGGTATATTGAGGGAGGAGGAATTGAAGGAAGTTGCAGGTCCCAAAGTATCGACCGCCCGTTTTCGAACGGTGGGCAAAAAATTTCTTTTCTTTCCTTGAATTTTTGGGGAAATGTGGGCTAGCGGGCTTATCTTATCAGGACCCACTTTTTGTCTGCCCCGCGTGCAAAAGTACTTTCAAATGTATTTTTTTTCTTGTGACAGTTGAGCCGGCCAAGTCCTCCTCAAGCAATATTGATTTTGATCTCTCACGAGCATTGATGGACGCCATGACGGGCACCTTATATTGATCCAATTACGACAAGAAATATCTAGCATCTACATTCTTATATGCTCGTATTATATGTAGATTTTACTCGGATATTTTAATGATTATTTTCCTTCTGCAAATCCCGTACAAGCCTCGTCTCGTTGCCTGTGAAATCGACTTAAGACAGAGAGATCTGATCTATCTGCCCCTCCTCTCCCCCCTCCTCCACCCCACTAAAAATTCTGTATCTAGCAACAGGTCGCATTCTCCTCGACATCCAACTTTCCACCTTATACCCTCAATCATACGCAGTTGATTCAGTTCTATCCTCTCGTGTCTGTGTCTACGTTTTGTCGCAATACCACCGTCACTCTCCCCCTCGCTTTCTTTCTAAATTAGCCATGTCTTCTCTTCCCCAGTACAAGGCCGACTTCCTCAAAGCCGCCATCGACGGAGGTGTCCTCAAGTTCGGCTCCTTCGAGCTCAAGTCCAAGCGCATCTCCCCCTACTTCTTCAACGCCGGCTCCTTCTTCCGCTCCGACCTCCTCCAAGCCATCGCCCTCGCCTACGCCAAGACCATCATCGAGGCCGTCGAGACCACCGGCCTCGAGTTCGACATCGTCTTCGGACCTGCCTACAAGGGGATTCCCCTCGCTACCCTGACGACCTACTGCCTCGGTGTCCTCGACCCCAAGTTCGCTTCCAAGTGCTACTCTTTCGATCGCAAGGAAGCCAAGGACCACGGTGAGGGAGGAAACATTGTCGGCGCGCCGCTCGCGGGCAAGAAGGTGCTCATTGTTGACGACGTAGTCACGGCTGGTACAGCTAAGAGGGAGGCTATTGATAAGATTCGCAAAGAGGGTGGTATCGTCGTTGGTATTGTCGTTGCTTTGGACCGCATGGAGAAGCTTCCTTCGCCCGATGGTGATGACAGCAAGCCTATGCCCAGCGCCATTGGAGAGTTGAGGAAGGAGTACAACCTTCCCATCTTCTCTATTCTCACCTTGAACGACATCATTGACGGCATGAAGGGCTTCGCTTCGGAGGATGACATTAGGCGGACGGAGGAGTACAGGGCCAAGTACAAGGCGAGCGACTAAATAAAAAATATGGACGTGACGATATATTGGCTAAAAAAAATACAAGAAAAATTCTAGAAATGTGAAATGACGAATCCAGGTGTGTGATGGAGCAACCGTCTATCTAAAAGGGAGAGCGAGTTTTTCTGGAGTTAGAAAGAGTTTTGCAGTCACAATGGTCAGATTCATATGGATCTATCTGTATCCTGTTCTGTTTTCCAAAAAGCACGATTCATGACTTGGGCCCTCATGTTCCGATCGCAGGGGGTCACAATCGACAGTATTCCAATCCAAATATCATGCCACAGGAGGAAGTTATGCGGTTACTTCCTCTTTGTTGTACTCGAGGACCTGCATATCTCATGTGAGTTGGGTTCAGGTTTCCGTGCATGCAATGACACGCACGTATGGTATATGTTGCAACCTTACCATGTCGTACCAACCTCCACCACCAAACTGAGCGGCACTGGGGCCCAGGAGTTCGAATCCCAACTTTTGGTAAAAGGGTATAAGTCGCTATCGGCATTGTCAGCGTCAACATCGTCGGGCATGAGTTGGCGATACAGGATATCTAGTAGTTAGTGCAACTTACGTCTTCGCAGAGCAACGCCACACGATCAGCCAACTTCGATTCCTCTATGTATCTAACGTAGGTCTTCATCAAGAGGGGTCCTAGCCCAAACCCTTGGAATTGAGGAAGAATAGCTAGCGAATGGAGGCAGATGGTCCTGATCCTGCCATGCTCAGTGTGACTTGTGCCGTTGGTTTTAGCATTGCGCCAATCTTTGGGATACGCCATGTCGGCATCCGTTACGACCGGAGAGTTTCCTATTGTAGAAACTGCATGGGCAACCAGAGCTAGCTTCTTCGCATCCGTATCGTCGTTACATGTCAACTTGGCTAGAGTGGGCTGGTCTATTTCTGACAAGGGACCGGAGTGATGGGGGTCTATGACAGCGAAGAGACCGCATGAGACTTTCGAGTACTTGGTTAAGCGATACGTGAACTAGGTAGTGTAGATATTAGTCCGTTAGCCCGAATTGCTCTACTTCGTATATATATGAGACATGAAAACAGTGTCGGATATCGGGACCATATCCATACAGCTGATGACACCCACCTTTTCCGGTGTGCATCTATGGTCTGGATTCTCAAATGCTGTTTCCACCACGCTGCAAGCGGGTTCGTCAGAGACGCCCAGTGGCCTGAACCTGAGTTCTAAGCCCTTGATCTTGATCTTGGACTCAGGTAGGCTCTTCAAGACTTCTTCAAAACATTGTTGCGCCATTGTTTTTCAGGGAGGGAGGGAGCTAAAGTTATTGTCGAGGAAGTTACTCTTGGCGAGGGTTTCTCTGTTTCTGCAGAAGAGGAGGAATCCCTGCAACGAGACCACTGATTCCCCTAGCTGGCTTTAATACGCTGTGTAAAGAGTAGCATTCGACCAAGCTTATGGAGAAGTCTCCCCGCTTGGCAATTTTAGCGTCACACTGTTGAGCGTTTAGGTGGGACGTTCCCCCGAGCCGGCAGTAGTCTAGATCTAAAGCCGAATTGCCCTTGTAGGCAACTCGGACGTCATCGTGTATGAATCACAGTCGACGCGATCTGAGATCCGATCCATCGAGAACGTGAATTTCTGATCCGCAACACGGAGCCGGACGCCGAGAGGATGATGCGAAGCAGGGATGGGTTTGGCCGTTCTCTCTTCCCCTGGCATTTTGGCCATGTCGCTTACAATCTGTCCCATAACTATAGACTTATATGTTTCCATCCAAAAAAAAAGGATCCCCGTTAAAATGGTTTCACATACAAGTGAAACCAGGTTCTACCACAGCCGTGACTCTGTGACTTGAATTGGTGGCGTGAGGTCAACCGATGGTCCGCTCCTTTGTGATATCGTCGAAGCTCCTTCGAGATGTTGGATCCCGAAACCACCATTATTAGCTCGGGGGTTATAGATTCAGCGCACGTGAAGAGGGGCTCACTTGGGTGGACTTAGACGAGGCACACAGACACAACCACCACACAGACACATATGCACATCCATTTACCTTACCTAACACCTATTTGGCTCACCCCTCTAGAAGGCCTAGACCACTCAAGGTCTGTTCAGAAAGAGTGGTTCTACATGGATGTGGATGTGTGAGCTCGGCGAATGTGTCAGAGCTGGGGTAACAGTGGGACGATCGTCCGTCCCAAGTTTTTCCCACCGGAGCCGATAACCGATATGCGAAAGAACTGAGCGCAAAGACATGCAGCCGTAAGCATCTACGTGGGGGCCGCATCTCTCGAATGTGTGGAAGCATCATTGATGGGCGTCTACTTCGGCAGAGAAGAGCACAGCAGGCGGGTTGACGATTGGGATCGTGAGCCGGCAGACCAAGGCGCATGCATGAAAAGATTCGAAAATCGACGCTATATGAGAGCCCGATATAGCAGTTGCGTATGCACCTGGTTGGATTTGGATAGCTATAGCTTCCCAAAGCGACACACAGGACTGAAAAATCCGGTAGTGAGGAGCTGTCGCTTTGGGGGATCATGTCGCCATCGAATGAAAACATCCCCAAAACGCCATTCCGAGTCGTGGTGGATGGTGCGGAACTGGGCAGCGGGGGCCAAAAGCATTACTCTTTGTTCACTCCATGTTTGGCTGTGTCTTCCCGGAGCTTAGAGCTTGGCGTACCCGGTAGGCTCAGGACACGATGGGCCAAACGGGCTTACGGAGTACGTGCTGGCTTCTTTTTTCGCTTCACAGCAAGAAGGATATTGATGGAATTGATTAAAAAGTTGTTTCACCTTCAACCAACGCAAAGCAGCGGTCGTCTCGTTCGGTCTGGCCAACGCATCAATGATGGCTATTATTGGATGCCCTGTATCCCAGTCATCCTCCACGCAAGCCAGCAGGGCTGAAGTTGAAGTGATGCATCAGATTCTGGAATGGAGGATTATTTGCCCCCCTGTCCTGGATCCAGGGACACTGATTCCTCCTCCAGGATAGCCCGGCTTGGCCGGCAAGATCCTTTGCCTGTGAGAAAGGAGGCTGAAGGAAAATTATGACTCTAAAAGAGGAAGATCAGGGTTTCCAAAATACATCTGGAAGTTTCTAAATCAGAGAAGTCCGCGTCCGACCTTTCCGCGTCGGCAGCCTCTGGGCCACGGAGATAAGCTGCTTTTGCCTGCCCTGGCTTTAAATATGTGGCCCAGTGGCCCCTCTAGGCAGACGTCATCTCCGTCAGCCTAGCTCAGTCACTTCGTCGCCACCCCATAATATTGGAGTTGTGTTACATTAGACTGTGACCGGTGTACTTGTACTATAAACCGGGGCAGCGGGGAGCGTGCTGTCACTGGTCTGCTGGACTGCTGGACAGGCCAGCCGTGCGATACAGCGAGGAAGCCGGCGGAGGCATCAAGTCACAATGGTCTTGAGTCTCGTTACACTGGAGATTTGAGGAGAATAAACTTTAATGATATGAAAGTATCGGACTCACTCCTCACCTCACCTCAACATCATTTCATCATAGCTGCGTTGCTGTCCTTCATTCTCTTACCCACTACCCTTCGCTAACTTAGCCTCTGGCAGCATCTGGCCAAGGTCCAAGCTCCGAGCTGTACGAAGGAAACGCTGAGCTATTGTTGAAGTGAGGTCGTGCCCCATGGTTTCTCTTTGAAGCAAACGGGGAAAAGATATTAGCGAGTAATTCCCGACAAAAGGATCTGCCGACAAACCAGAGACCATTATCGTACGGTACAAGAGAAGGAATCAAAAATCCTCCCTCCGTGGACCCGCAAACAGCACATGGGTCATCATCATGGAGCTTAGCGAACAAGATGTGTATTGAGACCGCGTAACGTGGTTGCCGTTCTGGGGCGGGAGCTTTGAACTTTGCCTTCTAAATTCGGGTTTGGGCTAAATGTACCCCTCCTCCCTCGTCCCTCGCCCCTTGGACCTTCTCTCTTGGAGCGACAGGCCGCAGCAGCTGGCCTGGTCAGGCAAGGGCCCCCAAATCCACCTACATAATCCACCTAATCCACCAAAATCCACCCAAATCCAGCATCGAGCTTGGGCCAGGGCAAAGACGACTGGGCTTGCCACCTCCCCCAAAAGCCCGGCCCAAAGTTGACTGAACCTTTCCAAGCAATCGGATTACCCCGCCACCACTACCGACCACTACGTACCACCAGCACCACCACTATTTGTACCTCGTTCGTCCTCCAGTCAGCTCAACTCCTGCTGCCATTGTCACAAGAAGACTGTCCTGCACCTGCACCTAGTCTTTGCACCTGCTTCTGCCTGCTCATTCTGCTGCTTCCCACTGCCTTCCATGCAATTCTAATTCCAACTCGGTGTCCTCCTGCTTACACACTTTTGATTACATCGTCCATTACAATTCACAATTCAAATTGTACCGCCAACCGTCGTCGACCGACCACCGAACCGTCCACCCCATCTCGCTCCCTGCGGCTTCTCAACTTCCCCATTCAAACGGCTGCTTCTCCTCATTCTTCCCTACCCACTTCTCTCCTGCACCTCTCTTACTTGGGTAAACACGTCCCTGACCCCATCTCGACCATTGGCACGCGGAAACACCATATCCACCATCCCCCATCGCGCTAGTTCCCGTCGCCGGCATCAGACTACCTTTATCTGACCCCGTGCAGCCAGCCACCTCCTCAGACTGATTTTTTTGAGACCACGTTCATCTTTCCCTCACCATCACGCTACCTCACGCACGCCGAAGCTATTCTCTCCGTGCAAACGAATCCTGTATTCACAATCGATTCGCGGCCCTCCGCAAGACACTAACTTTCTGGTCTGATATAATATATCCCACCATCCTGCCGACCCAAGGCGGTCAGAACAAGAGAAAATGTGCGCTTCCTTGCATTTCTGGTATTGATGTTATTCAGATAGCGTGTGCTGACCAACTCCGATGCTGCAGGCGTATCACGCTCAACATCACGAACCCCGAGGTCGACGAACAAGACCAGCTTCTCACACTCGATGTCTTCCCTGATATGACGGTAGCTACCTTGCGTGACTCCATACACCGAGAAACTCACATCGACCCCGCCTCCCAACACCTCTACCACAATGGCAACCTCATCGGCGATCCCTCCCGAACCTTGGAACAGCTCCAGATTAGAGATAACGACATGCTAGCCCTCCACGTACGAGACATGCGAGGAACCACAGGTCTTCCCGAGACTAGGCGCCCTGCTAGGCGGAGGGCTGGCCAGCCTGATCCCGAGGTTGTGCGACTGCGGATCCTAGGGTCCCCGACAGCTCGTCAGGAGCTCCAGCGCCAGAACCCAGAGCTAGCCGCCGCCTTAGAAGACCCCCAGCGTTTCGCCCAGATCATAAACGATCACCATGCGCGAGAAGAGCGAGAGAGGTTCGAGCGGCAACAGCTCATCCAGGGTCTCAACGACGACCCCTTCGATATTGAAAAGCAGAGGCGGATTGAGGAGATGATTCGTCAAGAGCGAGTCATGGAAAACCTTCAAAACGCCATGGAATACAACCCAGAAGGTAGGAATATCTTCTTCTTCTTCTTCTTCTTCTTCTTCTTCTTCTTGTTCTTGTTGTTGTTGTTGTTCTTGTTGTTGTTGTTGTTCTTGTTGTTGTTCTTGCTCTCTTACTTTGCGGTCCCCATTAGAATATTAGCGGAGCTAACGTGATGCCTTTCATTGTTTCTAGTCTTCGGTACCGTGCACATGCTCTACGTCAATGTTGAGATTAATGGCCACACTGTCAAGGCTCTGGTGGACTCGGGAGCTCAAGCAACGGTCATGTCTCCATCCTGTGCCGAGGCCTGCGGCATCATGCGCCTGGTTGACAGACGGTTCTCTGGTATTGCCCGTGGTGTAGGCACAGCAAATATCATTGGCCGCGTTCACCTGTTCCAGATCAAGATTGGCAGTCTCTTCCTTCCATGTAGCTTTACCGTTATGGAGGGTAAGGCTGTCGATCTTCTCCTTGGCCTCGACATGCTCAAGAGGCACCAGGCTGTTTTGGACCTCGCGAAGGATAAGCTCATTATACAGGGACACGAGGTTCCTTTCTTGGGGCCTGCTGACATTCCCAAGGACCAAGAAGAGGCGTTTGTGCAGGAACCCACGATCCCCGGCCCCGCGGGCACCAGGATTGGACAAAAATCCGGTGCTGTAAAAGGTCCTGATGGCCAAGAGGAAGTTGCACAGGGTACGGCTGGACCGGCGACCAGCACTGGGCCCTCCCAGCCAGCACCCCAGCCAGCGCCCCAGGCGCCACCGGCCGGTCCCGCGCAAGCCAAGTTCTCGGAGGACGACATTAACAAGTTAGTGATGTTGGGCTTCTCAAGAGAGGCGGCCGTCAACGCTTTGCATGCTACAGATGGCAATGTCGAGGTAGCTGCAGGTCTCCTCTTTGGTGCCTGAGCACCCACCTTCTTCTCGTCGCACCTCCTAGAGGGCTTCCTTCGAATTCAACATCTAGAAACCAATTCTTGATTTCATTTCAATGCTCTATAACAGAGTCTAAAAAACAAAAAAGCATTTGGGAAAGCATGCATGGCGTGGAAAGGGTCTCATGTGTGTTGGTGTGCGTGTTTGTGGAGGAAAACGATACATGCAATTTCTCTCTTGATTTGGGATCTAAACCAAGACGAATGGACACAACTTTGCGTTCGGACATTCTCGTTTTCACTTCACATCTCGGTCATTTTGTGAGCAAGATTTTTTACGGTTGTTTGGCCTTAGATTCGGGATACATTAGTGTCTAGATCAAGAATCGACTGGCCCTCGCTTGTGGGTCCTCATGGGTAGTTTTATACGTCTTGTATGTTTGTAAGTGAGGTCGAGGAGTAGTGTTCCGGATTTGTGTGGAGACTGGGTGATGGATGTATGATGCTACAATGAAACTGTCCTTTTTCCTGTCCTCGGACCGGAAGTAGGAGATCTTATTCACAACATTGCTAAGCCCATGTTCTCTTAAACGCTCTTTTTAACCACGAGGTGGCCTGTATCGTATCGTATTGCCACTACTTTGCCTTGCTCCTCACTCGAAACTCTCCTCGTTCACCTTAGTTTGTAGACACACGGCTTCAGAATCTTGCTCTCATCCACCTTCTCAACAACCGGTGGCCATTCTCCCTTCTTTCCCTTGCGCATACCACCACCGGCGCCACCACTCTCCTTCTTCTCCTCCTCGCCCGTCGAAGGCGAGGCCGCCTTGATGAAATTCATCCTCACAAACATCTTATTCGACATATCAACAGCCTCAAACCTCTCCCCCTTGAGCAAAAATCCGCGCTTCCTCAACGCCTCAACAAATGCCGAAACATCCGTCTCATTCCGCCCATCAACCTGTCCATCGACCTCGACAGCCAAGTCCTGCGAGAAGTCGGCTGCCTCGGCCGGTTTACCCTTCGCGGCGACGGCGGCCTTCTTCCTGTTGCCCACGCTATGCGCGACGGGGTTATTTCCGCCGGGCCTAGAGTTCACACGGCCGAAGCGGGACTTAATCTCCGCGATCCAGAGCTCGCCCTTCCAGTGCAGGATGCGGTAGGCCTCGTCGATGAAGTCGAGCCAGTTGGTGCCCATGAGGGCGAGGCAGAAGATGGCCACATTGACGGAGCCGTCTTCCAGCGGGAGGTTGGCGATGTCTGCCTTCGTCACGAGAGGGCTCGGGTTCTGCAGATCGAAGCTGAGGATGTTGAGGTTCAGTTTATCCTTTTCAGGCTGGAGGACAGTTGCGAGACGGGCGTCTCCGCAGCCTAGATCGGCAACGGTGCAGAGCCCTCCCGTCCTAGGCAGAGCCTGGACACCTCCCGGCGCGGCAGCGGGAGGGGGGGCGGGTTTCCGGGAGGGAGCACCCCGCCTCTCTCGCGGCGGTTGGGAGACGGCAGCGCGGACGCGCACGGCTTCGATGAAGCCGTCGACGGGGTTCTCGGGCCACACGTTGACCTGCTGGCGGAAGCCCGCGTGGTACTCTTCGAACATCTCGGGGGAGTCCTGGAAGAGCTTGAAGGCTTCGTCGGAGGGGCGGGTATAGAGGGTTTCGTTGAGGTGGCGGAAGCGCGCGGGGATGAGCTTGGCGCGCATGGCGGCTTGGAGGGGGGTGAGTTTGGGAGGGGCGGGGTGCGCGAGGGATGGAGGTGGCTTGGGGGGTTCTGATGTTGGGGTTGGGTTCTTGCCGGTTGGGAGATCATCGCTTTCCTTGGGTTGGCCGTCTTTCTTGGTCTTTTTCTCCCGCTTCTTATCCTTCTTATCCTGTTTAGCCTTCTTCTTCAAGTCCTTCTCATCGGCTTCCTCAGAATCACCGACTTCAGGCTTCGCTTTCTCAGCCTTGTCGCTCTTCTCGGTGTCCTGATTCTTCCTCAACTCATCATCCTCTCCCTTACCGCCCTTCTTCTGCCTCTTCGATCCTCCCTTCTCACCAGCCTTCTTCCCGCCCTCGCTTTTCCCCTCGATAACTTTTTCATACATGGACGCGACGTTCTCAGACGTCACGTCAGCGCCCGGTCGCTTTCTCTTCTTGGACCGGGACTTGGACTGCCCGCTGCCGCCATGGCCGGATGGGAGCTGCTCGGTTTTGAGGGCGTCCGTTGGGACGGACCAGCCCTTGACGGCGAACATGGCTGAGGTTGGGGGTGAGGTTTTCCTCTCTTTCGTAAAGTGTGATTATCAGGCTTCTAGAAGCCTTATTCCCGATTTATTCAGGGTTATGGGCTAGAGGATTTTAAACGCCCGGGATCGGGCTGGGAAATGAAACTTAGTGAAGCCAAAGTTGGAGCACATGCAGCCGTATCTCACTACAAGAAGCGGTTCACTGAAAATTTCTGCCATTGAAATTTCTCTGAAGTTGAGGTGTGGTTGGAGGTGGGGGCTAAGCAGCTTCCGCATGGTGGCGGCTGCCCACAGCTGTTATCTAACTACGCATCCTTCGTCTCACTCATTAAAGGAGCTCGAGATCATGGAGGAAGTTTGAATGAAGCAAATGACACGCAATATTGTTGCTACTTTTTGCTGTAAAATCGATAGCTTGAGCTGTATCTCACGTTTCTTCAAAGTGTGGCAACAATACGAAGTACTCTCACGTTTCAATCTCCGTCCAACCTTCCATGTCCAGAGCCTTGATCGACAGCGCAGATGGAGGACGGAGACATACTTCATTGAGACGGCAGTGTCGGATTTACATTTCAAGTTAACGCCGGATCTAGACCACCTCGTCCTAGTGTACCTCGTACGCGACAGGGCCAAGGAACTTGAGGCTCTTCTTTTTTTTAAGTGTACCCACCGGTTTTCTCCTTCAGGCGTTTGTGGTGGGCAAATGATGTCCCTGTTCTAACCAGGGTTTCTTGTGATGGAGAACTTTTCAATGTAATTTCTCCCGCCGATCAGATGCCCTTTGTTAGCTTCTTGGCCGTTATTTCGTAGCGTTATGTGGGTGACGAGAGACGCACTACTGTATCTCGTAATTATGATCATTCCAAAGTAGGACTAGAAGCACATCGGCATCGGCATCATGAACTGGCTAGGTCCTCATTTGTAAACTACAGCGCGATGCTACGGTGGCGGCTTGACTAGCACAGATGAGCACCTGGGGTTGAAATGTGACAGGTTCCCAGGAAGGGGTGGCTCAACATGGGTCTGGCCCTCTAAGACGGTAGAGATCAGTCACTTTGCCTGGCCCTGGCCTCTCAAGCCACGCGAGCCTTCCGAGCTTTATTACGACACGTCAATCTAGAGAGAAGATCTCGCCCACCTGAACGCATGAAAAGGCGTGGTCAAGGCGTCCCGTCTTGTCATTCTTTACCTCGAAGGGTGTTATTTTTCACGGTGAGCTGCTCTGTGGTGTGATGGGCACTCTCTTGCATCTCACAATTTTTTCATCCGCTCAGAAGTCCTTTTCACTGGACCCTGAAGTGGGTTTGGTAGGCAGGCGCGGCTGCTGAGATCAACGACGAAATCCTTGGTAGGTAGGCTGCATACGAAATAAGGTCCGCCACACTACACTTGAATTGGCCAGGCCAAGGGATCCAATGTTGTTCCTGCCCGGGTTTGACCGGCAGTCCTGTCCACCACATTCTTCGGATGTCGATCAGTTAGCGCGAAGCCTCAAGGGCCTGGCAACCTCTTCAGAATTAATGGTAATTATTACCGTGTTGTAGTTCCGGGACCGAGCACATCGAAATCGAGATCTAATTATTTCCCGGTGACTGGAGGACATTGGATGCATTGTAGTGTAGCTTCAGTGCAACCCTCCTCACGCTTCCCTCTGTCCTCTATTCACGGAGGTCCCGAGCTTTTACCCCCATGCCATTTCCCTGTCGAGTTATAACCTTTCATCGGACTTATGACATCTAGTATAGTCAGGGTCAACCGATTTCTGTGTAGGGCGAGGAGAATACCGATATTCTGTCCTGGAGGTGGAGTAGCATTCCCACGTCAACCGCAGGGAGAGGCGAGGTGATGATGAATACCCATACAACCTCACCTCCATTATTACTTCATAGCGGGCTTGTTTGTGCGTGTTCTACCGGAACTTCCAAACCGGGCGCAATCTCCGTGCCTCTTCCGTACTTACTTCGCATGAACCAAGTTAATTGGTGCGCGAAGTTTTACTTGTGCAGTACTTGATAGGGCCTTTCGTTAAAGCGCGGCTACCTGAAAGGCCAAGGCAGGTGGTTCGTCGGTTCGACGGTTATTACAGAACCGACAGGTCGGTATCACCGAGGGACGGAGGACAAAAAGTTGCTCCGTTCCGGTTATAACCCACAAGCACCGGTACGACTCGACTCACATATCCCGAGGTTCCAAGAGAGTCTAGACTTTGCGCAAAAGGAATGCTCCAACCTGTGGATCCGAAGGTGATGAGCAGCCCGCAGTAGAGGTGGCGAAAATTTTGTGATGGAGCCGGCCGGAGGGCACGGATGATCCGGCTTCCAGATTTTCCCGATCACAGGCTTTCACAGCAGTGGTTCTCGGGGGAAGCAGGCACCCCATTTCCCGACATCTCCTTAGATCAGAAATGAGCGGGATCAGGAGACGCAGAGGTTGGGCAAGACGAAAGGGAAAGCTGCTTGCTTGCCTTGGTACGTGACCTGAGACCTACTCCAGACACACAGATATTCATACTTTCTTTTTCTTCCAGCTGTTTTTTTTTCTTTCTTTCTTTTTTTCAAATATCCAACATACGCATACATTGGGTGCGTTGACTGTGTCCTGACGGTGTTGGGCGCCTATTGTAGGGTATCAACGAGCAAACACTTATACTTGCGTATTTGCTTTAGGCTGAACGGGAGGCTAAAAGATAATCGATATTCTTATTCTCCGGCTTTCGTCTCGGAACTGAGACAGGCGGCGAAGTTCACTGCCCTCCAAAGGCTTAAAGTAGAACAACTGGTCACTAGTGAAGTTCAAACTACAAACATAATAATGTAAATCCTTTTGTATAGAGGGCTTAGAACGCCATTGGTTTCTTGAGTCATGGCCAACCGCGTGGCGTGGGGTTGGCCACTTTCGCGGGATCAAGCGTCTTACTGCGTGCAAGGCGAGAGCGTCATTCATAGCCCTCGTTGACTGAGTCGATGTGTTGTTGTCCTAACAGGAGAGTACCCTCCATGAGTATTATCATGAGAACGACAGAATGCCCTGAAGTAGAACTTTTCTCGCATCTATTGGCCAGATCGATTTGAGATTCCACGGGACTCCTTGTTTATTTGCAACATAATGTAATGCAGCCGCATCTTCGTCCGCGTAGTTGAGGGGGATGGGCAAGCAGTAATTGCTTTTTCCTCTGGCTCCGAAGCTCCCAGCCAATCTCTCTATCCCGCAAGGGGAGGGGGTTTCACGAACAAGAGTGAATGGCGATGCAGTGCTACGTAAGCTGCCTCGAGTCTCCTCTCCACTGCAACTGTGCTCACATCCCAGTGCTCGATGGTCGGCCGTCCCGTCCTCTTCCGAAGTAGGGTTCGACAATGGTTGGATTGGTATCCCAGGACGCTCACTGTACGAAGTCGGGAAGCGACTTTTCCAATCGGGATCTACGAAGTACGAAGTATTGAGCGTTCTCTTCGGTGTGCGGCTCTACGTTTGGTAACAATCCCCTGTGAAGTGTCGTGTAAGATGCCATGAGCTCGGTTGATCCGAACCCGAGCACCTGCATCAAGTTACCATGTAGTAAGCGTTGCAGGTGGAGCCCCGGGACTTCGTATGCAACTGATGTCGGCGCCGTGTTAGTGCCGAAGAAGCATCGGTGGGAGAGGGGGGATGGAAGAGACCGGGAAGTGCAGCTTTGGGAATGCCGGGGATAAGTGAGGTGGTGGGGGAAAGGGATGAAGCAGAGAGTAAGACGGCGATGGGACCCTCACCGATTGATACCCAATCTACCACGGCGCACCACTTGTACGAAGTCGTCTGTTGTACGACCATCCCACGACGTTTTCTGCTATAGAAGGAAGGGGCACTCGCATAATGTTTTACTACGAAGTATATGCAACGGAGATACTATGTGGGGGGGGGGGGGGAATACTAATATCAGATTTGGGGATGAAGCATGACTGGGTCGGCCAGGCTGCGGAGGTAATCTCTCGCAGCATTTTATACTTCATACTTCATACTTCTTTCACCACGAGGTATTGCATCCTCCCGGGGCGAAGCGGCTGTCGCAAATTGGATGAAGTGAAGGTCAGGGGTATTAATGGGTGAAACCGATCGAGGCTTTGAGGGAGGATTGGTCTGGGTGGGGAGAACTGGGATCGGACAGACATGGATCAAGAGATGGAGGGGAGGAGTGTGAGGGTTACCTCGTATGTGCATTCTGCGGAGTAGCATGGGGGATGAAATGAAATGAAATATGTACGAAGTAGTGGATGTGAGATGCAGAGGTGCATATATATATGCATCCATCAAATTTGAAGCCCGAGGCGTCCAGTGTTGCGTGTTGGATGGGGTGTGTGTTCAGGGAGTTATCTCTGCCGATTGAATAGAATCGGTCTATCATACCAACTTTTCCAGTATACTTCGTACTTAGAGGTTCGTTATACACGATATCACTGAGATGTAAAGTAATAAGTAAGAATGAGGGACGCAAGGGCAGAAGGTTTCTGATCCTCGATTCAAGACTTCATGAGAAGTACAAGTAAGATTAGACGAAGTTTGATCAACCCGGGGAGATCGGTCCAAGCCATCCATGCCATCCATGCCCGCCGCACCTCTCTGGGCGCTAGCAAGCAAGCACGGTTCATGAATGTGTCGACTGCCGGAACGCCAATCATTGTCGCGAGGGACCGAGGTACCCTGTCCCATTTTAATCTAAAGCATGTAACTTGTAGGAGTGTCAACTTTCATCTTTCATCCGGTAGGAATGGCGCGGATCTCGGCAAAGGGAGGGGGCAGGTCGAGGTCTTTCCTCGCTGAATCCCGGTTTTCGTCGTAAAAAGGGATGGGAGAATTGGAGATCGATGTGCGGCATCGTCAGACAAGGCTCCCCTGGGTTGGCTCTCCGGGGCTCCAGCCAATTGACGCGTTCAATTGCGGTGCTTGGCCTCACATGGTAAAGTGCCGGGAGGGAAAGTGATCGGAATTGACGTTAGTTGGCTCTTCTTGACAGACTTTTTCTCCTCGAGTTTGATATTGCTTCGTAAATAGGAAAATAGGGCCAAGCGAACCGCGATCGACAGTGGAGGATCGGAATCACACCCCACCTCAACTGCCACCGCAGACCCAAAAGTCTGCTTCGCAGTACCAACATTACACATTACTAGTGGACGAAGTAGTGTACACCTCTTACTTGGAGGTTCAAATGCTCAAATCTCAGACATAGCGCAGCCACGGCCAACTTCGTTGAAAAGGGACAGGGGTACAAAGGCACCGGGCGAGACCCAATCGACGGACACTGCCTTATGCCAGACCAAGCACACTCCCATTTCCACTTCCATGGGAGCAGTGCCCTGTACGAAGTACGTGCCTTCTGTGGTAGGGTAGTCTTGCAGGTTGCAGATGCATATTTTCTGGTCTGCGGTCTGTGGCCTAGGTGTGTGAAGGAAGCACTGGCATTCTCTTCTTGGAACCAGATTGGCGAGCAAGACAATGCTTGGTGGAGATTTGTTCAAGGTGGGACTGAAGGTTGGGAAAGAGTCTGATACCTCGTAAACTTGGTAGCATCTGCCCGCCGTATCGTTTGGCACATTTTGATCTAGTTCATCCTCGACATATGAACCTTTCACCAAATGCTCAAGACTTACTCCTCGCAGAGCTTCAAATCCATCGTCTGGTCAAGCTGCTGGAATGCATCAGTGGAACTCGACGCAACTGTTTCTAAGCTCGTTACGGTAGTTGTGTGAGCGACTAATGCATTGTAACCCCTTTGACATCTTGACATTGATCTGGCTCAACAGCTTCTGGCTTGATGGTAAAAAGCACTCAAAATAAGAATATCCAAGATCAATTGATGTCATACTTGAGGGCACTTAATATGTGGCTGGTACCAATTTGTAAGCCGCAGCAAGCTTCTGTCGCATCTCGGCGATTTCCCCGTGAAACCTCGCACTCGGTCGTACTCTCGCGGCGAATTTTTTCCTCTTCGGGCCTTCCATCGCAGAAGGGAACAATCTTTCAATCGGCCCTCCAATTGACTTCAAACCCTACTCTGTGCAGCTCGTGGGTTTTGCAGACCGCCTCGGGGGCTTGGGAAGTTTCGCCGAAGCTTTCACGTCCCCCCTCACTGATACACCGAGAACGAACGATGACTATCCACCGCTCAGATGCATCGATGCTACATCCTGACCAGGACAGCTTGAAAACGCCATGCAGGCATCGGATGCCTTTAGAAAGTTCGATGCAAAATCCAATTGCGGCTAGCATCGCTCGCAAGGGCCCGGCTAAGGTTACCTGTGCGTGCGACGGGGAGGCCGTCGTTCGTGGATGCCTAGGGCTAAACTAGTAGTCGTAGTGCCTCGCATGGAGAGATAGTGGGTTCGAAACTGGTTACTGCCCTTTCCAATTTCCACGAGAAGTTGAGAACCAGCTGTTTGTATGAAGTATTAGTGTAAGGAATCGCCTTGCACTCGCCTACTACAAGAGTGTCCTTCATACACAGGTGGTGTAGTGTACTTCGTATACATCGTGAACGGAGTATTTTCGAGTGTGGCTGTCAGTCGGCAGTGAACGACCCCAGTAAAACTGACAGGCACCCACGTCGATCGCCGGTGATCCGCTGGTGTGTGTTTGTAGCTTGTACGACGTCAACGATTCTCACGACTGACCGGAGGTTGATCCTAAACGATGCAGGGAGTCTAGACTCAAGTCGACACTCCCTGAAGTACGAAGTCCTCACAATTCAGAATTATCAAATCTCAAACAAATACGCAAGCCCTACGAAGTACAATTATCATAGCTTGCTGGGCTCCGCTACTATATATGTATAACATAGTCTCCCGCCTCAGAATCATTTCCATTGATGCTTAATGCCCTCTCGAACCTGTAATCCTATCTTGTGACGGGACGGCACATGGACGGACGGTACACTTCGCAGGATACTTCTCTTAGAGAACACTTACATTCTCTGGCGCTCGCTCTTATGACCATTTTTGTTCGTTTCGGCCTGCCTATATTACACAACATAAGGATTGTAGGTGTCCCTTGCCGGGAAGACGAGGGAGGGGAGAAATATGGTTGCAGTAGAATATAATAATACTTTGGGGTTGTATAAACGCAGTTGGAAGAGACTATCAAGTACATATTGATGTACCCAGACAAGGGGGTTGGCAGACTGGAAAGACTGCTTTACACAAGCGTCGAAATAGTGGCTTGCAAAGTACCCGACCTACCCACCACAAAGTACAATGGTACCCAGTGATCTCCACTCTCATCCCCCACCAGAACAACTGATCCAGCACACCCTTGCACCCTTGCACCCACCCTTGCTCTTGCAGCAAATCAATCCATTGAATTGATGATTTAGTGTACATTGATGATCGATTGATTCATGTACCCTTCTACCCTCTGAAGTACATCCTGTCCTGGGTCATGGTAAATTGCCTGCTGCAACTAGGAATGGTACCACGGCTACACCCCAACACGCTGACTGATACATGAAACAGCAGTGCTGCACGTTACCCGGTAGTGCCTGCTCTCCCCATCCCGAAGAAGGCGAAGGGGAACTGGGATGGTGGGGAAGGAAGGAACATTGAACCACTTGCATTAAAATCCATAGGCTCTGTTGATTGATCGTTGAATTGATATCTTGACGAGCTCTTCCCGGACCCAGGATACTCTCCGTGCTCCATACATACTTCGTACTTGCCAACCCTCTCTTAATCTGGGTCGGGACTCGGCTCTAACGCAACAGCACGAAGACTGAATACTCCATCCACGACCCTCAATTCCTTGCCCCCCCGATTCTTCTTCTTCCCTTCCTCCTCAAACCTAGAACCGTTGCCTCGTGCCACCTTGACTAGCTCCCTGCCATCTGCTGCCGTCGCATGTGGACGCGTGACGAATAGCCTCTCTACGACCATCTGATAGTTTCTATTTCCCAATCCGATTGATCCATCTCACCTCTGCGATTCCCGACTAGCTGGAACGACTAACGGCTATCTGTCCTGGCTTGCATGCTGTTTGGGGTCTAAATCGCCGAATTGTCCTGTTGGCGACTAGGAACCCCCCCTTCGACCACTTCTTGCAGCTCCCACCATCTCTGCTGCATACTACATCAAGTAAGAAAATTCTAGTCCCACATGTACACTACGCCTGGCTGCACCACACTACACTCACATCGTCCTGCCCTTGGAGTGAAGCCCTGTTCGGACTTTGGGGGTAAAGCCTGAAGCCTGCGTCCGATTAGCTCGAGCTCTTTTTCCATCAATGATCTCTTATATGCAGTGCATCACCTAAACTCTCCGCCTCCCCACCGTTATCGTTACCTCGTCCTCGAAGCTCTCCATTCCTAGCGGTTGCTCCTCCCTCTCCGTAAACGGTTATCATCCCCTTCTTCCTCACTTGAAAGACCATTACTCTTTGAAAGCTGTTGAGCTCTCCTAGTGGCGCATTAGACCCGTTCTGTTTCAGCCGCCTCTCAGTGCCAGACACCCAAATATAGGTAGCTCGACGCCGTGTGACTCTCTTTGCCTCTCAGCCCCTCAATTTTCCTCCTAGGATTCCTCTCGCAGCGTTTGCTCTCAATTTCCGGGGTGACTAGATACAGTTTCCTGTTTTGTCGTCTGCTCGCCTTTCCCTTTGCTTGTTTCTGTTCCCCAATCTTGCCCCGCAAGTTAGCGGCGCCGAGATCTTCACCATATCAACAGCCTTACCTATCATCGTTCTAATCCCCCCTTTGATCAAAGTTCTTAACTCATCTTCTCACCCGTTAAACTCGTCACAAATTTGGTCCTTGATTTGCACACGGTTGTTCTTATCTCTGCGTGTGGCTGTGCCCCCTAACACTCCGTTTTTTCAGCCTCGATCCCTTCTGTAGATATAGTCGCGGCACCGGCGAGAACCTGTCAGGCAATATGCGAGCCTGCTCCCTTCCTAGGCCTTGAAGAAACCCTGGTTGACGAATAGAAGCGAAAAGAAGGCAAGCATCCACCACATCAGTACGAACTTCGCCTCGCTTCCCCGGCCCCATCGCTTGTTTGTTGGTTTCCTCTACTATCATGGACCCGCCGGAGCTTGTTTCAGAGTCCAGCAGCACTCTTGATGGAAGACCTCCTAGTGCGGGAGGGAACGAAGAGGGGAATGATGATCCGAATCGCAAGAAACCGGCAGTCCGGAAACGGACAAAAACCGGGTGCATCAGTAAGTATACTTGAACCTTTGCGTGTCCGTACCGATAGTTCGCCCTAGCCTACGACTCGACAAGAGAGGATTCTGAGTCTCACTGACTAGTCCTTTGCCCAGCTTGCCGAAAGAGACGTATTAAATGCGACGAGGGCCGGCCAACCTGCGGGAATTGTATCAAATCCAAACGCCGGTGTGATGGCTACAATCAGCGCGTTGTGTTCAAGGAACCCATGGGTGCCTTTGGTGGCACGATGGGATACCCACCCGACTCTCCGGACCCTTTCCCAAATCAACTTGCTTCCTCTCCGACTAGGTCAGGCGCTCCCGGTCATAACTCTCATCAATTGATAGCGCCGAAGCCATCATCTTCTGCCGAACTCCGTGGCCAGGCTTATTATGGTGTGGGTGTTGGGGGATCTTCGGCGGCGCGTGCAGAAGAGTTCAACTTTAACGAGCCCTATGTGCATCACGGCATAACTTCTACGCCATCTGAGTTCTCTCCATCAACACAATTGCCACCCGGAGTCGACCAGTCTGTTGCCTTTCAATGGAACCCGCGGAATGTAGGTTCACGTACCTCAGGTTCTGCGCCTGCGGGGTCAAATTCGAGGGGCATGGCATTAGCATCTGGTGATACGCGCGAAGGAATTGACAGGGCATACGACGCCGATATTAGAATCGATGATGGCAGCGAGGACGAGGATATGTTCGAATCCGACGACCAGGAAATGGAGGAGGACAGTGGAGGCGAGTTTGAAATGGAAAATATGGATCCGCAGGAGAAGCTGAGGAAGAGGAGCACTTTTGGCGCACTTATTGATGGTCGCCTTGTCCCCCATAACGAAATCCACGAAACTCGGGTTCGAACCTTCTCAGCTTACGCCCAAGGCACCACCCTGTCTACATACGCGCCGTCGGTCGGCCATGTGCTCCCCACCGATCCTCAATCTATTGCGATATTCCGGCACTTCATCTTCGTTACTGGACCGAGTATGTCTCTTTATGAACGACATCCCTTCGATCACTCTAAAATCTCCCCAGAACAACTGGTTCCTCAAGTCAACCAGAACATCTGGACCTGTAGGTGGCTTGGCTCGGTGTTTTCCCGACTGCCTTCCTCGAATGCGCGCTTTGCGGTATCAGCTAACCTTTAGATAGACACCTTCCCGATGCTCTCTCTTAATCACCCCGCTCTCCTCCAAGCCATGCTGGCCCTCGGAGCTTTACAAATTGCCAACTTGCAACGAATGCCCCCAACCGCTGCGATGAAGCACTATCACCTCGCCCTCCGAAAAATCGCCAAATGCGTACGCAGCTCAACCCTAAGGGCTCACCCTGCCACGCTTGCTGCAACCCTACTCTTAGGGTACTTCGAGGTATGGTCCTCCGACCACACAAAGTGGTGCAGGCATCTATACGGTGCTAGGATCCTCTTCAGAGATGTACCTTTCCTGCACATGACCCGCACAATTCTTCCTACCAAGCGAGCGAGGAGGCAAAAGTATGAGGAGGATCGCACGCAGGATCCGTTCAACCCGTGGCTCGACTACAGTGATGTTAATGCCGGTGTGGCTGGTCTTGACGAGGTTGATGTCGAATTCCTTAGCGCGATTACAGGCAGAGAGCTGAATGACGAGGATTACGGCTATGGGTTCGACCTTGATGCGCTTCCGCGGGCAGCCTTACCGACGGATCGGGATATTGAGTACTACGAGCACTTGAGGGATCTATTTTGGTGGAATTGTAAGATGGATGTTTACCAGAGTATCTTGGGAGCAACGCGATTATTGTGAGTACTTCGGACTCAGCAGCCAATTTCTCCTCTCTCGATTTCGTGGTTGCTGACATGGTTTTAGTATGCGGCTCGATGAGTGGCTCCCATGTCCACCAAGAGCCCCGGTTGGGCGTCTTGATGCTATGTAAGTTGTGGTCTCAAGTTCCGGTGACTTTTAAGCCTTCTAGAATTAACATGACGTCTCTAGCTACGGAACCTTCGATCACATCCTGTTATTAATGGCCCGGCTCTCGGAATTCGTGTCTAATGACTTGCCACGGAAGAGGAAGGCAAACAAGCCCCCCGGCCCACCTGGGGCCTCTCCACCCATGTTTCCCGGCATGGTTCCTTCTAGAGGTAAGGTCGCAGCGCCGACCGGCTTCAGCACCCATCGGGACCCATCTCCACAGAGCGAAGGGGATGAAGATGGCGACCTTGATGCGGCAACCCAAGCTGCGTTAGCAGAGTGGGAGGGAATCCGGCAAGCGTTTGAAGTCTTCCGCTCAAGACTGGGACCTGAGTTCCAGCCCCTAGCCGACGAGTACTCAGACAGGAGAGACACGCCGTTCGGGCCAGCAATACAGTATCGGACCTATTCCGTCGCCGGTATTTGGATGAACTTTAACATGGGCCTCATCTGCCTATATCGAGCCCACCCGTCAATGCCCCCGGCGGCTATGATGGCAGCCGGAAGAGCGGCCCGAGATACTGCACCCATGGCGCGAGATATCGGGCGCATTGCAGCGGGCCTCTCGGATGAGATATCCAACATTACGGAGATTAGCACGTTGGTTGGCGCCGCCTTTATCGAGAGCTCGTTCTGTCTGTTCGTGGCTGGCGTTCAGGTACCGTCCCCCCCTCCCCCCGGGCATTTTTCCTAACATTCCTAGAGTTTTGGTAGGCTACTTACACCAGAATGTACAGTACCAAGACAGTAACCAAAGACATTGGCTCATCCATCGCCTCCACGACATCTCCCGGCTCACGGGTTGGGCCTCCGCCCGGCAGATCGCAGAGGGGTGCGAAGCTAGCTGGGTGCGCGCAGCACACATGGGCTGCGGCCCGCCCTATATGCGGTCGGAGGATCTCATGACTGCAGCGCCGCGCACGGTGTGGTCCAATCCAAGGAGGATAGATAAAAGGATTCAGGAGCTTGCAGACGGCGGTGAGATGGTACTGGCGAAGGTGGATAGAGCGCATCTCGCGCTAGGGTTGTTGGGTCTCGATGGAGATTTGGATAGGTTGAAGATCGTAGATGATGATTAATGGCTTTTTGACGTTGGATACTTGGCTGGCGAAGGAAACGACGGGAACGATTATGAAGTTTCAAGATAAAAAAAAAAAAAAAAAAAAAAAAGGCCTATACGGACGCTATTCGGGGGGAAGGGGGGGAGGGGTCTACGCTGGGGACATAGGAATGGGTAATTAGGAGGAAGAAGACCTTTTACAGGCCGGCGGTGTTGGGTTTCCCTTCAGGTCGAAGCCTTAGAGGTTAATGCTTTTCGGATTCTGGCCTAGAGATGGAAGGGTATGGATCGATGAGACACGAAGAGCTCGGGGATCTAATTGCTAAAGGAGAGGTGGAGAGGACATGTGTGTGAATAGTTCATCATGATGATATTTTTGAATGTACGACCTCTGCTGTGTTTTCTAAAGTTACTTGGGAAGCCCAGCATTGTGGTGAGATGACGTTGAGTACGCTGGAGGTGAGGTGAGCCATCCCTGGAAAACGGGGATATTGATAATACGATATCTACCCATCCATCTCACACTATCATAGCTAGCATCACGTAGGCTACAGGGCCATCTTCTCACACAGGGTGAGCTGATCATCTCGAATTCTATTCGACATTCCTCGTTTGCTCATCTCGGCGCTCAAGTGGACTCCGTGGACTAAACAACATATCAAAGTTGAATGAATCAACCAGGCGGTATCTTGTTTTGGGTATGTGGACAAGTAGAGTACATGTTGGAATTTAGGGAGTCATTATTTTCATTTTTCTTTGCTTTGCTCGCGAAAAACCTCGAAAGCGTCTAGTTAGCGGGTAGGCGCTGGACAACCTCGGCCATCTCCTCGTCGGTGTATATTCTGAAGCCCTTCTCCTTTGTGACGCTGGCGAGTTGGACATTCTTGGCATCCAGCTTCTCCTCCATGACCTGCTTGAGTGTTTTGAGGACGAGAGTCTCCGCGTCGGTGAGGGTAAGAGACTTTAAATCGCAAAAAAAGAATTAGCAGCTCTTTCTCATCAAGTGAAATAAAAAGACCAGGAAAAAAGAGACATCTTCCTACCTTGTGATACTCATTCTGCAGCTCAGCCTGCGCGCCCTCCGACCCCGACCCAATAGCCTTAGCATCGTACCTATAAAAAGTCCCACTCGGCTCCGCATGGAAAAGCTGCGGCCCATCCTCGTCAATACCCGCAATCAACAAAGCAACGCCAAAAGGCCTGCTCATGACGCGATCCTCGCCATCGGCGCCCTCGCCGAAACGCAGGGCGAGATCACAAATGGCCTGGGTGCACGACTCGACGCGCAGCGACTCGTTGTAGTTGAAGGCGTGGGACTGGCACTCGACGCGGGCGTGCTCGACCATGGAGCGGGCGTCGGCCTGGAGCCCGGACATGGCGCAGCCGATGTGGCGGTCGATCTCGACGATCTTCTCGACGGAGGAGGTCTCGAGGAGGGTGGAGGTTACGCGCTTTTCGACGCCGAGGATGACGCCTTCGGAGGTGGAGACGCCGATGGCGGTTGAGCCGAGTTTGATGGCTTCGAGGGAGTATTCAACTTGGAAGAGGCGGCCTTCGGGGGAGAAGGTGCTTGAGAGGGGCGAAGGGTTAGTTTTGGTCGGTTCTTTGCGGTTTGGATGGAGGAGGGGCTAGGAGCTGCCTGAGTTCAGGCACGATGGAATGCAGACGTACTTAATACCTCGATCTAGAGAGATAAAGTTGTTAGCGACATAGTGTCGAGAGCTGCGGCGAGAAGCAAGTAAGAGCTTGGGGAGTTGTCTATGCTTAGAGCTTACCGTATTCCGACCTTGCCATAAACATCTTGGCGGTATTTGTGTTAATAGACGGTCAATTAAGGAGAAATGAGGACAATAAAGAAACGCTGGTTCAGGTTTCGTGGGTTAAGGCTCTTGAGCGATTGCGTTGATGGAAGATGGGAAAGGCTGGAGGTGTTGTCGTTGAGGTTTGGAGCTTCAGCCACGAGGTCTGGGAAGGCGGTGGTTGCTCTGGTTGCTCTTGGCTAGGCAAGCATCCAGCCGCGTAGCTTAGAATGGGTTGTAAAGGTACTTTGCTTCGTCCGCCAGCCTCAGGCGGGACCAGTGGTGTGGCTAGTGACTCAGTAGGTGAGGCTGGTACCTGTACCACCCCAAGTCGCTGCCCAGCTCGCAGCATCCTTCGCTGAAAGACCCACTAAAACCGCCTGAGCCCCTCCAATGTCCCTGATGCAGAATGTAAATAGCCTGGCCAGCGTGCTGTTTTGTTTCAACGCGACCCAAGTAACAATAACCTCTCTTCAGGCACAGCGCACACAAAGGGTTCTTGTACCAGTGACTTGATCCTGTCCATTTATGTACTTCGAACAATCGCGGTTACTTCGCGACAAACCACTTCGAACCCGTCGATCGTCCCCCATTAAATCCCACCTCCCGCCTATCCACCGAGAACGACTCCCCACATACCAGCTATTCCCCCAACCGACAGAGCTTTACACCAAATCACACCCTTCCCCCTCCAACCCGCAGATGCTTCCGTCCCTACCATGTCCGCCGCCGCCCGGCTCTCCACCCACGAGCGCCGCTCAAGCGCACACCCCGACGACCGGCCTCGCCCGCGTGTAAATGCCCAAGGAAGCTTCAAGAGCGACCGCTCGAGCGACCCCCGCCAGGCCTCTTACCACCAGCACCAGTATTCCACGTCACATAAGAGATCGGCGTCCGGAAATCCCCGGCCCCTGAGCCGCACGATGGAGGACCGGAGAACCGAGGAGAGGAGGACGGAGATTCATACGGAGAGGGCATATGTTACGCACCGCGAACAGCTGGCTACGAGGACTAGGAGTCCCGAGAGGAAGGAGAGGGTGGAGAAGAGGGAGGCTGCGAGGCATCGTGCGTCGGAGTCGCGTCCGAAGGAGCAGTCTAAACCAGAGGCCCCTCAGGGTAGGTCCCATGTCCCGGCTAGTATTTTGTTTCTCCTTTTTACTCTTTCTAGGGAGTGTGTGTGAATGTATGTTTGCGTTGCTTGGGCTAACCTTGCCTCACCCATTCAGCGCCATGGAACCCCGAAGCGACATTGATACCGCATACCTCAGCTCCCCTGGCCTGTCGAATCTCAATCCCACCACTAGCATCGCAGGCACCCCAAGCCCAACAGCCGCGACCTCTAGGCGAACTGACGCTTGAGGCTCAGGAAGCCGCCATTATCGAAGATCTACTATTCACATTTATGGGCTACGAAGGGCAATATATCCGTTTCGCTAAGACCTATAACCCGCACGAAGAGAGGGACCGACTCACCGGCCCTGCTTTTCGCATTCTCCCCGGCTTAGATCCTAGCCTACAGGACCTCACAAACTCCATGCTCAGGTTAGCGACGTATTATTCCGCCCTAGAAGCCTTCGTCGATGTACAGAGCCGAGAAGAGTTCGGCGCCGTGAACCACGCGCTCTGCGCCGCCGTTCGGAAACATCTCCAGGATTATCTCGTTCTCGTGGCGCAGCTAGAGACGCAATTCCTAACAAACGAGAGCTTCACGGTTCACGCGCTCAACGTACACACGCTCTCGACGAGGCAGATGATGTTGCAACTTTACTCCTTGGCCCACGAATTACTAAAGAAGAATGCCCTCTTGGATGACGAGTCGGACGAGTCGAGCGATAGTGGCGACGACTTTGAAAACATTCTCGAGTCTCTGAGGGAAGGAGGAGAATTAGCACCAGGCAATATGACGGGCAAGAAGATATGCAAAGGAGGCGTCGTGCTGGGCATGATATCGAGGAGGCTCGAGACCATGTCGGGAGACCCATCAGCGAAGGCGCTCCTCACAGCATTGCTACGCGACGCCAGCAAGCCGTACATGGTGATGCTCAACGAGTGGCTCCACCACGGTGGCATCAACGACCCGCATTCCGAATTCCTCATCAAGGAGCAGAAGAGCATTAAGCGTGAACGGCTCGAGCAGGATTACACCGACGAGTACTGGGAGCGGCGCTACACCATCCGCGACAACGACGTGCCTCCGCAGCTCGAGGGTGTCAAGGATAAGGTCCTCCTCGCCGGCAAGTACCTCAATGTCGTGCGCGAGTGTGGTGGCGTCGACGTCAGCAAGGAGGTGAAAGACGTGCCGACGTCGTTCGACGATAGCCGGTTCCTCGAAAACGTCAGCAACGCGTACGCGCACGCCAACGAGTCCCTCATGCAGCTCCTCCTCACGACTCATGCCTTACCCGATCGGCTGCGCTCCCTGAAACACTACTTCTTCCTCGACCCGTCGGACTACTTCTCCTACTTCCTCGAGCTGGGGGCCTCGGAGCTCAAGAAACCCGTCAAGTCCGTTAACACCGGCAAGCTCCAGTCGCTCCTCGACCTCGTCCTCCGCCAACCCGGCAGCGCCGTCTCTCTCGACCCTTTCAAAGAAGACGTGAAAGTCGAGATGAACGAAATCACCCTGATAAAATCCCTCCAACGCGTCGTCAACATCACTGGCATTGAGCAGGGGGAGACCCTCGCCCCCGTCACATCCAACCAACCCATCGAGAACGACAAGAACGCTATCGGCTTCACGTCCTTGCAGCTCGACTACGCAGTTCCCTTCCCCGTCTCCCTCGTCATCAGCCGAAAGACCGTCTGGCGGTACCAGGCCCTCTTCCGCTACCTACTGTCTCTGCGATACCTCGAGTCTCAGCTCTCGACGACCTGGCAGACGCAGATCCGCGGCGTCACTTGGGCGCACCGCAGCTCGTACGCCAAACTAGAGACGTGGAAGCGGCGCGTTTGGACGCTTCGTGCGAGGATGCTCGTCTTTGTGCAGCAGTTGCTGTACTTTTGCACCGCTGAGGTCATCGAGCCGAATTGGCAAAAGTTCATGTCCCGGCTTAAGGCGACGGACGGGGGAGATGCTGGCAAGATGGGCGCCGCAGAGGGGTTGACGAGGACGGTTGACGAGTTGATGCAGGATCATGTCGATTTCCTCGACACATGTCTAAAGGAGTGTATGCTGACAAACAGCAAGCTCCTGAGGGTAAACGTTCCCCCCTCTTTCTTCTCCTCTCAAATCACCAAAAAGACTAACATTCAATCAGATCCACTCCAAACTAATGCAAACCTGCACCATCTTCGCCGCCTACACAAACTGGCTCTCCCGCGAACTCGAAAAAACAGACCCCGACCTCTCCGCTCCTCACCTCCGCCCCCCCAACATGACCCTCCCCGAATGGCGCCGCCTCCAAGCCCACCGCGCCTCCCAACCGCCCGCCCGCAACGCCTCCGACCCTTCATCCGCCTCTTCTTCCTTCTCCGAAGCTAACAGCAGCAACAACAACCCCGACAAGCGCGTGGCGGAGCTCTTCGAGATCATGCGCAAGTGGGAGGGCAACTTTAGTAGACATTTGCAGATCTTGCTGGACGCGCTGAATCATTATGCTGCGACTGAGACGGTGGTTTTGTTGAGTCTTTGTGCGAGGTTGAGTGCTGCGAACCAGGGGACGGAGTATGCGGGGTTGAGGAGTGAGGTGGAGGCAGCGTAGGGGGGTTTGGTAATATTGGGAGAAGACATTGATGTTTGTGAATGAGAGGGAAAACGTATGGGTTCTGTACGGTAGATACCCCAGGGTCATGAGATTCGAAGAAACGAAGCATAGAGAAACGTCTCTTGTGTAGCCAAGCGGAGTTCAAAACAGGAAACGAATGGAAACATATATATGTTATGACATACAACATTTGGAGCCGCGTCACAGAGAAAAGTGTTGAAGAATTCATAAGAGTTCATAGAAATCATTACAGTAATGTTCTCTATCAGCCATCTATTGGATCACCTCCTTCCTCTCCTCCGTCTAGCCAACCCTCTAGTCTAGCCGGGATGTGTGTGCCACACAAAGGGGCATTGTCCGTGTAACATTCATCCCCCGCCCTCAGTTCAGAAAGAATAAGGAAAAGAACAAGCGAAAACAAACGAGGATATTATATCTGGCCTAACTCCACGGCTTCCCCTTTAAACAAATATCGAAAAGGAGCAACACCAAATCCTTCCCTTCCCCTACCAACCGCCCCCAATGCTTAAAAAATGACCATGAAATGCCTCGGGAATGTGTCGATGCTGCAGGAAATATATGCAGAACGGAAAAAGATGCATAACCTCGATAACCCCCAATTCCCCAAACCACCTCTCTCTCTCTTCCCGCGCTCTCTCCCCACAAGCCTCATCCATATATAACGCTTCTTCCACCAGCCGCCGTCGAGCCATACCACCGCCTTTCCCTCTTCACTTGAATAAACTTCGCAGATCCATGAGTTTCTGCCTCGCCGCCTCTCCCTTGTCAATGGCTTTCCCCCGCCCGTCCATGCTGAGGGACGCGAGCTTCATCTTCTTCTCCTGCAACTCAAGCATCTTCTCTTCGAAGCTATTCTTCATGATGTACCGGACTGTACGCACCGGTCGTTTCTGTCCAAGACGGTGCACGCGATCAACCGCCTGAGCCTCGGCGGCAGGGTTGTACTGCGGCTCCATGACGTAAACGTTGCTGCCCGCCGTCAGGTTGAGCCCGAGACCGCCGGCCATGATGGAGACGAGGATGACGGGTACCGTGCGGTCGTCACGGAACTTGTCCATAGCATTTGCGCGAGCCAGCCTCGACATCTTACCATCTAGTCGGGTGTATACGATACTAGCCGCATCAAGACCCATTTGAATGAGATCCAAGTGAGATGTCCACGCCGAAAAGACGACGGACTTGATCGGTGGTTCGTCCGGATGCATGTCGCTTTCAGCTTTGGACTTTAGCAAGTCCTCTACCAGGGCCCGGACCTTGGTACTTGGGCCGGAGTATCCTTCAAACGTCTTCTTAGTGCCATTACCGGTCTGCCTCTTAGACTTAATCGCCGGTCCTCCATCGTGTTCCACATTTGTCTTTGACCGTCGCAGTTCAACCAGGTAAACTTGAACCCAAGTACCGCAGGCAGGGCAGGGACCCCGGGTCATTGGGGGTTGCATGGCGGCTGTCGATTGCTCCTTGAACGACTTGACACATGAGGGGCAGATGAGATGGAAGCAAGGGTTCATATAGCCCATCAGATCTTCCTGCCCTTCCGACTCAATATTGTCGCTATCATCGGCCCCGAACTTCCTCTGGCAGCTTATGCACGAGTCATTGTTCGTTTCTTGCATAAGCTCAAACATTTCGTATGCCTTTCGCTCCGGCAGTGGTGAAACCGTATCATCGGGCTCCTCGTCGCTATCGAGATCAATAGCCGTCTCAGCCGTCATTCCCTGCAGCGCGGCGAGATCGTCCTCGTTGAGGAGATCCTTGCCATGGGCGCAGATAAGTCGGAGGCGCAAAATGGCTCGCAATATGTGTATGTACGTATGACCGCCCAATGCCTTTTCTATGCCATGCCCTGCTAGCACCCGCACGCGATCTTGGGCATTCTTGGCAAACAAATCGTATATGTACCGCTCCTCCTTAGAGAAATTAAGCTTGACGATCTGGTCGGTCCGTGGTGGGAGGTCAATTTTATCCTTGAGTCGGCGAAGAGTCACCGAGTCGACGAGAATGCGCAGCTTCGGTACGATCTCCGGGTCGCAACACTTGAAAGGCTCGACGATGTAGTGCACAAACTTGCTTCTATCATCAAACGGCTTTAGGCGGATGAAGGCGAGCAGAGCGGCCAAGTCATCAAGCCGATTCTGGACCGGAGTACCCGTCACCGCCCATCGACGATCAGCTTGGAGCCTGCAAATTGCCTTGAACTGAAGCGTGGACTGCTCCCGAATCATATGCGCCTCGTCCAAGACGATCCGGAACCATCCCAGCTGCTCGAGGGGAAACGGACCCTGCTTCTTCTTCTTGCGGCCACTGAGCTCACTCGAGACAGAGCCGTAGGTAGTCAGGATAAGGTCAAACTCGGACAGTTTACGCAAGTCCTTGATACGGTTGGCCCCATGGTAAACGTAGTACTTTATGGCACCCGGTTTGATGTGCTGCTTTATCTGCTCTTCCCAATTCGTAATGGTACTTAGCGGGCAGACTAGTAGGGTAGTCTTTGTGTTCCTCACGAGCCGCGTTAGGCCTAGAGCTTGTCCTTGGGCTGGAGGGTTGTGACTGTTGTCGTGACCGTGGCCGTGGCCGTGGCCGTGGGGCTTTGGAGTCTTTGGCTGAACCGGAGTCTTCACGCCCCATTTCTTAGATTCATCAAGAGAGTTGACGATAAGAGCGAGAATGCTCAGCGTCTTTCCGAGACCCATCATATCAGCAAGGATACCCCCCCGTGTCTCCGGTGGATGAGTTGCCCATTGGCCAGTAATGACATTGACGTAGGCCATTTGTAAGTGCTCGTTCATTCGCCTCTTCCAGAGGGACGGGATGCTGCCACCCGTGCCTTCTACGGTTTCTAGTGATTCTCTGCATTTCATGAAGTATAGGCCTTGCCTTTGGTGTTTCAAAAGCGGGGTTTGGACGCTGGGTGGAGTTGGAGCTTCCGGAAGATGCTGGGTATCTGCGAGCGAGTCGAAGACTGACATGACTTCGTTCCGGACTTCCTCCACGGTTCTGAGAGTAGGTACAGCAAAGGAGCTACTACCTTGAGGGCCACCATAGGTCCTTTGCGGCGGCGGCTTGTACTCTTGTATGTGGGGATTGAACACCTTGATGCCGTTCTGAACCATCTTAGGGCTGTGAAGCTGCAAGTTGTACCTAGATAGGTGCTTCCCAACGCTTTTAGCATGCTTGAGCGGGCCGTAGAGAACAAGGTCTATGGGGTAAGCTCTAGATATCGGAGCTCCCGGTATTTCGTCAGCCTTCCTCTGCCTTGAGGGAATTCGACAGTCCGTGCGTATCTTCATGGTCGTGTCTAGAAGCGTTGCAAGTCCGGCGGATGTGTCAGGGTCCACGTTGCCAATGATTTCCCTCGTATGGTCATAAGCCTGGATCCTTGTCGTCTTATCTCCCGAGAGTCTCTTCAGGACGATTTTGACAAGTGGTACCCACTGAGGGCCAAAGAGACTTAGCGCTCCCGGCTTCGGAGAAGGCACCTTGAAGCACACGAGCTTCGCATTAAGCATGCCGTAGCAGACTTCCTCGTCCTGGGGGCTTTGGACCACCTCGACATCGTCATCACCTTGGGAGAGTGTTAGTCACGTCAAGATATAAGGGTAGTTGAATAAGCAACATTACCTTCCGTCAAGTCGACCGTCTGCGCCCTACTATTTAAAGCAGGCACGCCATGGGTCGGAGTTTGATTTCTAACGGCTTCGCCCAGAATGCCGCCGCCACTTTTTATCACAGCTTTTTTCCCGTTGGAGGCATCGACATCGTCAATCCTCCGCTTTTTTGATGGTGGGACAACGAAGGCTCGCTCCTGCACATTATTCATGCGTTCGATCATATTTCCCATGCCCGGAGCAGTGGAGGAAGGGGTAGCGATAGGTGTAGCCTGGTCTGCAGAAGGCTCTGGTGAGTCAAAGTTGAAGACGAACGATTGCTGGGTCATGTCAGATGGGACGTCTGAGCGCGGGGTCAGAGAAGGAGTGCTATTGGCAGGAGTAGAGTCGGTGACGTTCGAGGTTCCGGGTGTCGAGAAGAGAGACGACGGCTCAGCCGAGAGGGTTGGCTGGGAATGCGACGAGCCGAGGCCTTGACGTCGAGGCGCAGGCTGCGGTCGACCAGCGCGCCGAGGATCGAGAAGCGCCGCGGGGCTCCATGATGCGGAGCCGTTGGTTTGGTGATTCGTAGGTGGTACAAAGATCGATCGTCCTTGAGGTTCATCTCTGTAAGCATCACTCAGAGCAGCCAACGATGGAGCAGAGATGGGGGTTTGCGAGGGAGGGGTGGGCCTCGAGCCAGGTAAGGGCTCTAGATCAAGACTATGCACCCAGGCACTTGCTCGAGGGGTCATGAGCGAGTCAGGTGTAGAAGAGGCAGGTATTGAAAAAGTGGATCGGTTGTCAGTACCATTGGGAAGCTTCGGAGAAGGCATAGCGATATCACCGGGCTGCCTTGCCGGGAAGTGTGAATTCTCGACGCGCTCGGTGCATTCGAAGCGCAGGATGAAAGGCGACGCGGCGATCCAGTGAGGGGCGAGTTGGTAACTGCGAAGAGGTATCGATCACATAGATCCTATCACGATGGCTTCCGCCAAATCAGGAGGCCGGAATCTATTCAGGGACTTAAGCGTCGCGTTGTCGCAGGGTTCGCGGGGTTCTGGATTTGGATTTGGTGGGGTTTGGTGGTTTGGTGGCTGGATCGAAAACGCGTTGCCCGTCGAGGAGCAAGTGGCGGCACCTAGCATCAGCTTTCTCCCAAAACGCCGATTGTGCGGTTGAAGAAACGGAAAAGGTTCTAGGCAGACAAGGCAGACAAGGTGGTTGAAAGATAGCAAATGCAAACCACCAGAGTCGCAGTTGGGATGGAAAGTCTCCAAGAAGTTCGTGAATAGCAAAATGAGATTAGTTTGGCATTGAAAGACCGCCTTGACTTTCGGGCAATTTGAGAGCAGGTTTAAGCTGTGACCAAGGCTCAGTTACACGAGATGAGCTGGGGTGTGGTTGGTGTAGTGAATCCGATGCAGCGTCCTGCAAAGTTGACGAAGTTCTTAACCAAGAAACAAAGGTTTTGGAGCCAAGGAGATAAGGCAGCTCAGTGAATGGCAGTCGCCTCAGATAATGATGATCCAATGACAAAGAGAGAGGGCTGAAAGTGAAGGTTTGAAACTGAGCCCAACCAGCAAGTGAGGAGTGTTAGTTTGACGGATATGGCTTGTCTTGCAGAAACAATTGAACTAGGAAAACAGCAACGTGGGAAGATGATTTATCAATGATCGGTCAAGGACAAATGTCGGGACTTCTTTCCTCGGACGAGGTCTCCTTTCCCCATCGCCCTTTACCACATGCACCAAACTGATGAAGAGATTCGTGACAGGGAAGGAGCAGACGCCTGTGAGACGAGCCTGTTCCATCCTGCACTGTGAGTGTGGGGCAAGTTTTAAAGGCAGGAGCCCAGGCTAGGCAGGCAGGCTGCTACCTGAAGTCGCGACCAGCCACTAAAACCACGCCTTTAACAGCCTAACGTTAGAACCTGCCTAGTAATTTGTCAGTGCCCACCCGTCCGTAAGAGGAATTTCACACTGTGAGGTCATGCGACCAACTCCAACTTTTCAAGTCGCGACTTCCCACGCTCAGAAGTGCCCCTGCCGGGCTTCAGGAAGACGAGATTGTGTAAATTGTGCCCGCCGCCGCCGACTCTGTTGACGCCTAGACCGAGTTGAGACCGAGCTCAGACCGAGCCTGCACGCAGATATCTGTCTGAGTTACGAGCAATAGCAATATCCAGGCTCCGGTCCCAAGCCATCCAAATTGTATTCGTGTTAACGAAATCTTTCCCTATTCATGGAAGGCCAATCTGTGTGTGGATTTTTAATATCAAAAGTAACGCCCAACCAAACATCCCAGCCCGCGCTCGATAAATATCATTGATCAATGATCTGTGTCTTTCGTTGAATGGCTCCTGTCCCCAAAGTACTCCGCTATTATACAAATACAGATGGTGCTATCGTAAAATCAATGGCAGAAGCAGGCCACCATCTCCCTCATCCAGCAATTTGACTATCCTCCAGTTTTGTCTCAAGCGATACTCAAGCAGATGATGGCCTGCGGTATTGTTGAGAGACCCTCAGCTTCGCTCTGACCTTCATCTATTGGAACCATTCTCGAGTGTGTTATTCTTCCATTTTTTGTGTGGAGGTTTGATGTCTGGACACCTCACCCATCCGAGCCCGACTCCTAGTTCGACTCCTGGTCCTCCTCCGTCTCCTTGTGCTTCCCTTCTTCGAGTATCGGTCCGTCGAGCGTGACGGACTTCGGCTCCGCCGTCTATTCATCATCGCTATCCGTATCAGTCGTCTAGTCTTAGGAGAAGACCCGCGAGCAGGCGTCTTGACCCCTTGGGCGCTTGTGTTCCGAGACACGAGAGGGGAAGTCGATCTCCATCGGGTGCGGCCACGGAGCGTACTTGATTCCCCCGTTCCGGTGCGGTATGTGGTTGTCGGAGATGCTCGGGGTGCCTCTCGGGCTTTAGTTCGACCCCGGCTCGCATCGGAATCGGTGGGTTCTTCCACCGTCGTCTCCTTGGGAGTAGCTTGGGCTGATTTGGCCTCTTCCTCAGCCGTCATGGTGAGTTGAGTGTTGATTCTTCGTGGCGTATGTCGACAAAAGAAGGGGGGTTTGTCAATATTCCACTATCATTGGAACCTTGAAGGACGATTGCTGGTAGATATTGGAGAGATGGGCAGATATCGTAATAAGGTCGCTCTGTGAAGTCCGTCTGAAACACAGCTTCGAGGGTTTCGGTGGGAGTCGGTGGTTTGGGGAACTTTGTCGTTGACAATTCCCAACACTCTTCAACCAATTCAACACACAAAGAACGGGGCGGTCGGAATGGACGACAATCACAAAGGATTTTCTCGACAGCGACCACGCGTGACACATAAACCGGCGTTGTACATATCTACATAGATGTGTCGATCTATATATTATATATATTCTCCTATTATCCAGGGGAGGGGTAATATATACGTAAGGTTTGGCCATCGCTACGCTAGTCATCGTCCAACGTATGGACTCTAGACCGGAATCCGATGTGATCGGCACAAGTCTAGCGAGCCATTGGTGGCATCATTCGAGATAAATCGAGATCCCTTCAGACCAAGAAGCTGAGAACCATCACTCTCCAGACGTGAAAGCAAGGGCCGATGCAGGTTTGCTAGGGCCTAATTGGCCATCGCGTCCTCCAATGCAAGGGTATATGCGGGACGGAAGCCTTCAAGGATAACGGAAGCAGGAGTGTCTTTGTGAAACCACCCATCTCGAAATTGTGTACGAAGTACTGAGGTATGCTCGCTCTCATAAACTAAACTACGATAACGACGGTGAGGATTTGTCAGTCAGTGTGCTACGGTCGGGAGGCGTTCACCTTCCCCGACGTTTCAATGTGGGGTGGACCGAGACGACGTCATTCCAGCCAGTCCACTGTCTTTGGCTCCGGAGGACCCACTAAAATTTACCCCAGTCCATCAGATGTCGGCTTTTATGAAGCTTAGTTAAGCATCGGGATAGCATCGGCTAATTCATCAATGACATGGTCCAACTGAACACGCTGATGCTTCGAGTCCAACAACCAGGAAAGGAGGTCATGACGGAGATCAGTGACCCGACTTCATATGCATCAAGAGAAGTCCCGAACCCAGCAGTGTAGACGTATCAACGGCAACCCCACGGTAAAATGTTTTTCGGCTCCCAATAATGGAATAAACATCAAGCGTCTCGGTTTACAAAATACCTCTTCTTTTCCTTTCTCGCCCTACTATGTACGTCCTCGCCCCTGGCCATAAAGTGCCCTCTATCCTGCCCCTGATTTCCAGGTTCCTGACACTTTCGTGCTACAATCTAGACATTCCACCGTTGAATTTCGAATTCGTCTCTCTTTAATTCCCGCGTAGAATCGTGTTCTCTTCTCTTGCCGACTCCTCGGCAGCGCCGACGAGTCCCATCCTTTTCTCTTATCGACTACCCCGAGCTCTTCTTGACCTGGAATGGAAGACAGATAGACCATTAGACAACACCTTCAGGCCCTCGAGAATTCATTACCACGATGGCCCCCACACGCCCCGCAACGACGGGATACGAACGCCTCGCCCAAGCCGACCGATTTAGCGATGACTCGGATGACGATGATCTCGCCCAGAGCTTTTCTTCTCTACAACCTCCACGCGCCCAATATAGTTCCTCACAATACGCGCGTTCTGACCGAGGAGCTGGTCGGTCCGGATATCGTAATCGGCGTGGAAGCAACGCCGGCGTCGACTTGAAGGCTATCAATGCCAGACTGGAGAAATGGGCCGATGAAATTGCTTCCAAGTTCAAGCGTACAAGAGCCACAACCCCCGGCGAGGAGGAACGGTTAGAGATACATCACTCAGTGTTTCGATCTCCCGAAGGAATCCGGCCCGTCACACCCGGAGAGCTTGCCGAGTACCAAGCAGCCATGTCTAAACAAGAGTTTGAGGAAATTGTCGATAGCGTAAGGACCGCTATTGAGCAAGGAGTGCACCCCCGGATGATTTCCCAGGGAAGCTCGGGTAGCTACTTCGCTCGGAATACGTCGGGAAAGGTGGTAGGTGTCTTCAAGCCGAAGGATGAAGAGCCTTATGCAGCCGGAAACCCAAAGTGGAATAAATGGATACACCGAAACCTCTTCCCTTGCTGCTTTGGCCGAGCGTGGTAAGTCATAAGGGCATTTCTTCTTGTGTGGATTTCTTTGTCTCCCGAATCAACCTAACATGCATCATAGCCTCATTCCGAATCTGTCGTACGTCAGTGAAGCTGCTGCCTACACATTAGACTGCCAATTGCAGACCAACCTGGTACCCTACACCGACGTTGTCTACCTCTCATCTAAATCGTTCCACTATCCATTCTGGGACCGACACAGCTTCTACCGCAAGAAGAAGCCCCTCCCCTCCAAACCCGGAAGCTTCCAGGTCTTCCTTAAGGGCTTCAAGGATGCCAACGTCTTCCTCCGCGAGCACCCTTGGCCCGATCAGTATCTGTCCGGATTTCGCACAAACGACTCCCACAGGAAGCGAAGGAGGAGATGGGCAGATAACTGCCGACCCAGCCGGTCATCACCTGCCGGTGACTCGGACAGTGAAGGGGAATCGGCGGAGGCTCTTTCACCAGGGCCTAACCATTTTGTCTGGACGGAAACTTTGAAGCAGTCATTTAGAGAAGAGTTGGAGAAGCTCGTCATTTTGGATTACATCATGAGAAACACGGATCGAGGGCTGGATAATTGGATGGTTAAGGTCGATTGGGAGACCCAGCAAGTATCCATCACCTCGGAACCTATACAAATGAACCTAAGGGATGGGGAGGAGGAAGACTCCGTTGGGCCTCGGCCAGTGAGTCTGAATGGGAGACCGCAAATGGCGGAACGTGCATCGTACCCTTACAAGACACAACGTCCCATGAAGGCTGCGAGCCCGTCCAGCTCCAGCGCGGAGCCGCAAATATCTATCGGCGCCATTGATAACTCGCTGTCTTGGCCATGGAAACACCCCGATGCTTGGAGAAGGCGAGTTGTTGCCCTCCTTTTTTGTCCATCTTACCCCTTTAGCTCATGTTCAGCATTGCTAACTCGCCGTTCTCTAGCTTCCCATTCGGATGGCTCTTCCTTCCGGTTGATCTCATCGGTCGGCCTTTCTCGGAGAAGACAAGAAACCACTTCCTTCCTCTCCTCACTTCCACACATTGGTGGAGTCAAACTCAGTACGAGCTCCGCAAGGTCTTCCAAATCGACCCCGATTTCAAGGAACGCATGTTCGCAAAGCAAATCGCCGTTATGAAGGGCCAAGCGTGGAACGTGGTCGAAACGCTCAAAACGCCCGACCACGGCCCTCTCGAACTCACCCGCCGCGCCAAGGTTTGCGTCTGGGATGACCTCGTGGACGTTCCCGTCGCGGTGCCCATGCGCGTGACATCGTCCGAATTCCGCCGCGGCTCAACCCACCGGCGCGACTCGATAGACGAAATGGACATTGGCGCCGTAGCTTCGTCTGCGCCGACGACCGTTTCGGACGGCGACCTTCTTGGTGTCGCCGCGAGTCCGCCGCCAGCTGATATGCCCCATCCCGGCCGCTTCGAGCTGACCCCCTCGGGCGATGACGGCCGGTCTCCGGATGAGGTCTCTGTGAACGCTGCTCCCAATTCGAAACGGCCAGTGCCTCCGAGGAAAGCTGACTCCGAGTCCGAGCCTGCTACCGGCTCGAGGCCGAGAATGAGCTACCAGGGTCCGTCGAGGGCGGCCCTTAACATGTACGCGCCGCCGAGGCATATTCGACGGTACTCACATGCGGCGCTGGCCTCGAAGAGGACGAATAGCATAGCGCAGCAACTCTACGGTGACGTTCTTGATGAGGACGACCTCGAGGGAGATCTTGGCTACGCTGCTGCGGAGGGCATGGAGGGGATTCACCGCAAGGTCATTGTTGAGCGGTTGGAGATGGTGAAGTCAAAGAATCCAGTTTTCAGCTGCTGGTAAGAGGAATAGATATATATCAAACGGTGCTGCTGATTCTCTTTTGGAGGGGGTTAGGGGCGGTGAGTTGTTTTGTTATGATCAGTCATGGATGGCCTATAAAATGCATCACCTCCATGATTTCCTTCCAGACTTCTCTCCTTACCTTCTGGAGAGGAGCATGAAGTTTTCTCCACTTTCAAAAGACGTTTGAAAACAATATAGAAAGCCTTACGAAAAATAGATGGGAAAAAAAAATCATCACTGGAGACGAAAAGAGACGGACGGGAAATCGCAAGGAGTTAAGGGGTACTGTTTCTGCATCAACTACTTTCTATTTTGTAATACATTACTACCACCACTTTGGACAATACCCCAGAGAAAGGGGAAGAAAAAGAACCAAGAAGTTTATCCAATGGAAATTAGTCGTTCACAGAAACAAACTTGCAACTTCGTCCTTCCAGTGTCTTCCCTACAGCGACCACTATAACCATGATGATTTCGTCGGGCCGTTCATAATACCTACGCTTAAAAAAGAAGAGGGAGGGGGGAAGAATAGACGAAAACAAACGCAAGACGGCTTCCCGCACCCGTCTCTTTGGCCAGAGAGAGAATCACTCACGCCCCGCCTTAGTTCCGCACATCCACTTCATCCGAGGTCAAAGAGCGCGGGATGGATTCCGGGGAGGGGGACGTTTAGCCAAGACGACGAAGATTTCTCCGCGCGGGAGGACGACGAGCGACCGGGCGCCAGGGAAAGTTTGAACAAAAGAAAAACTGCCACTCCACGCGTTCATGTAGGGTGGGAAATAGATGTTAGATTCCATTTGGCTGGGAAGTTTTGGGGACACGCGAGATACAGACGAGATGTTCAAAAATCGTGACCTAGCAGATGCCACACATATACAGGTTTCCTAAAACGTCCTTTGGGAACGACACAACTTCTGGCCTTGGTGCGAAGTATGCGTAGGTCAGGCGAGAGAAGGACGAAGTAATAATGCGGAATGGATGGACAAGGATATCGCCTCGGCGGAATAGTACTTCGCCGACCAAAATGGAAATACCCCGGACCTGATACGGGATAGACCCAGTTCCTCCGGACAGGGGCTCTCCCACTTCGCCGGGATGTATTGCGAAATGGGGGGATGGAGAAATCAGGATTGGCTTCGAATTATAAGTCCGGACCCAAAGAAGCGGGTGGCCGGGAACAGGTACTGTATAATCTGACAGGATGAGACGAGTGGTGATAGGGCAAGCAAGAGAAGGAGGAGAAGTAAAATGGGGGAAATGGTATCAAATTCAGATATGACATTGACCTGTCATGTCGTACTCCGGGGAGTTTTTCCTGTCATATCGCTAATGAACTTGAATCCACGGCACTTGCGCTTCGTCTAAGGTTTCATTGAACGGTTGGCGAATAGCAAGATACAGGTAGATATTTCATGCAGAAGGGGGAAAGCAGAGTGAGGGTATGCCGGCCCTTCTTTCGCATGAGCTTCCGACTAATATCACCCTTATCGAATGTGGGTAAATGATCAAAAAGGAAAAAGAGAACAAAACGAAAGGGCAGGGGTGGGTAGCAAGTGACGCCGAAGTCGCTCCTCCGCTCCTCCCCATGCCTTTCACCCGGGGGGGGGAGATAGCGAGGCGTCTTTTCCCTCATCAATATGGTATCTTATATCGCCCTCGACAAGCATTCCAAATGGATGCGGCCATGATCATGTTATCCTCTGCGATGAGGACAAGGGCAGGAATACCAATGAGGGAAGAGAAGTAAGGTTCGAGATAGCAACATCAAGGGCTAAGATGAGGAGGTCCCCGACCTGCAAGCATGGACTCGCTCATTCCCCCCTTTCCCTTCTTCCATCAAGAGACACATTGTATTATACCGAGGTATACCAACCCGGCCTAGCAGTCGGTTGGTTCCTTTTTTTTTTTCTCTCTCGTTTTCTCTATTACTTCGTAGATAACGGAGCGAGCCTTCTTAGGGAGGGATCATCAACAAGGATGACGCAAGGTAGCCCCGACGGAGCAAGAAGAAAGGGGAAGAGGAGGATCCTGGAGATGTTAGGGAACGAGGGTCAGCGAAGATGACCACATCTGCATGCCGTTGGGGATGCTTCCCAAAGTGTGGGAAGATGGGTAATGTACTCCATAATTTTCCCAGACATCCATGTCGACGTGGTCCTGGTTTTATAATTGGTAATAAAAATTGCAGGACGAGGAGAAGGCATTAGCCAAATTAGACATGATCCGTCAAAAAGTGCCTCCCGTGGTCCAATTGCATCAATCACTCGGAAAACTTGTCCTCCAACAAGCTTTTCCGGGCGTGGCATGGGATGGCCTGGCCTAGGTCCCGCCAGCAGAAAAAAAGAAAAAAAAAAGGACTGGCCAAGAAGCTGATTCTGAGGCTTTCAGAAAAGGCGACCTACCACGTATCAGTCGCGCATGTACGTGAGTCCAGGTCGGTCTCCCTCGAAAGACCCCGGTCATGCGGCCCCGCGCGTCAGTCAAACGCAAACAGAAATTTATGTGGCGGAAAAAAATAAATAAATAAATAAAATAAAAAGAAGAAAAGTAAAATCACTTGCAGTTCAGGCTGCCCGTACCGAGCCTCTGGGACACGCCCAGGAGGTTGGCGCAAAGAAACAACGGGACCGGCCCTTGTCAGACTTGCGGTATTACGAGCACGCTAGTGCTTCCAAACCCTGGATCCGTCTGGACACTAGAAGCCACTAAGCACAAGCAGAACCTGGGTTGAACCCAAGAGTCTGGTAAAATCAGCGCAGGGGAGCGAGCTGAAAACGGAGACGCCGCTCAAGTGGTGTTTGTTGCAGCACCGTTATCCCTCTCCGGTTACCGAAGGCTTGGTTGAAGCTCTCATACAAGTCCGAAACACAAGAAAGTGGTACCCAGATCCGTGACAGGAGCACTGCCAGCAGGCAACTTACCTCGCACACTGCGGAAGTACATAATGGCCCTTTGTAGAGATCCTGGATTCGGGCCGGGGACGGCTGGCGTTCGGCATCAACTGCCACGTGTAGCAGTGGGCGCGTTCGTAAACCAGCCTCCTCTCTTCGTGTCTGCAGGAGCACTGGAGCATGGTCAGCCAGCGAGATGATGGTGTGGACAACGAAGAAATTTGCGCTCTCTCTCTCATACACACACACACACACAAGTACTTTGTATACACAAAACCGACAACTTGTAGATAGTGCTGTGCTTGGCTGTGCTGCGTCAATGCCCTTGCTGACGTGCAGAAACACCCGTGTGCCCCATCGTGTACAAAATGTTCATGCCCTAGCGTACTCCGCCAACCACAAGATACAAGTTGGACAAGCAGCAAGCACACCAACGAAGAGGGAGGTTCGGGTTCGGGCTAGGAGGGCATCAAATTGAGGTTAGTTTCCGAAAAATTGGTTAGGGAGGGGGTGAAGGGGTGTGGAATCCATCCATTCCACTGGATTTCAAGGTACAAAGTACAGAGCGAAGGAAGGGAAATTTGTCCACATTACAACCCCGGCCGAGTCATCTCCCACCCACGTCTTTTGTAGTGTACTTCGTACCTTCAGCCGACAAGTTTTCCTTCATTCTTCGTCCATACCAAGGAGTATGTATACTTCGTCGGCTGAAAGACACCACTCGAAATTAACTGGAGGATGGAGTCAGCCGCCGTTCTGCCTCGTCACATTTCTTCGACATAAATGGACAGCAGCAGAGAAATTCTGCATGCGAGCCTTCAGAAAAGGTGATTCAAACGACCACTGGTGGTCATCGCCGACTGAGCGGTCCGGTCGCCTCGGGTGGCCATGCGCTGTGATGTAGGGTGCCACCCGCACACGCGTGGGCGCAAAGATACGCAAAAACGCGCTCAAGAGAGAGTGCCTGCCAACTCATAACACGCTCCTTTCTCCATGCATTCTTGACCAGGCCAGGGGGCCCAAAAGAGTATCGGTACGAAGGTACTTCGTAAAGTCTGATACTTCATACTGTACTGTAACCGGCTGGTCGGTACCACCCTCAACCCAGAAGCAGTTTGAGTGAGTCGGAGCGGGAAGAGCGGGCAATGATGTGCTGCTGGCTGGCCGGCCAGGCCAAGGTGTCCAGAGATGATAAGTGGGCCGCCTTTTTTATGACAGGGATGGGAGCAGGCAGGACACCGCCTTCATGTCGTCACAATTTCAACAGGGTCTTCCCACACCTTCGGTTCCCCTCCACCCCCCAATTTCCTGGAGCGTCGAAACGGTTCTCACGTACTATTTCACTACGAAGTATCGTCGTTTCGTTTGTCGTTTGTCGTGGACCATGGCTCGTCGTCGCCCCTTCGAAACTGTGGCGTTTAGGTTTCACCTAACTTAATTTCAACCAGAATTTTGGGCCACCACCTTCTGTCTCAGCTATCTCTTAGAAGTTAGACTCCCAAGTTAACCTGTAAGAAGCAATCGTGTGATGGCTTGGGCGCTATACCCTCGGAGTAGTGTATTAGTGCGCCACGACGTCAACGAGGAATAACCTGGCATATTATTAGTAGTTTAGAGTCCTATACGTCGTTCAAATTTCTTCACCACTCACACGATATCCTACGAGTCAGATGTCGAGTCGGGCCCCAAAATGTTTGTCTCGTGCTTTTCTGAATGTGGCGTAGTCCGTTCCCTTCGACCCGCCAAGTCCCGTTCTTGGTAGTGTTTACATCATGGCCTCGCTCGTCTTGATTCCCACTCCCCACTCGGCATAGTGAACGAGTGCAAACTAACAACAAGAAGGTCGAGGAGCAACGGCCTTGATCATGTCACTCCCAGTACGTATAATGTTAGTACTCCGTAGTCCATACTGCTTGCTTGAGACGGACTTGATCAGCTTCACCACCCACGTATCTGTTCTAGAAGTGGCTCCTCATGTAGCCAGAATGCGTAATTGATCCGTACTTGTACTAGACCAGGCGACAGGGAAGATTACGCAACGATTTCGGTGAAAGGTATGGTTCTAATCTTCCGGCGGTTAATTTTATTTTCCTCGTCTTTGCTTTCCTTGGATCCACCGCTTCTTCTGTCTCTGGGCATTGTCGCTGCGTCCTTAGACCCGGTTTTGTGAATCTGGTGACAGTAAGTGGAGCTCAGAAGCCCCAGTGGCGACGAGAGTTGCGGGAATCTTTCTCAGATGGCTGGACAAGAGTGCGGTATTATCCCAAGCTAAGTTTACCTTCCTTACCGCTCCAGAAGTTCCACAACACCCCTTAACGAGGGGTAACTTCACACACACACACTCTCTCTCTCTCAGGTCTTGGCCTCTCCCTCCTTGTCGGAGAATGACCTCTGTCTGCCAATAGGTTCCCTGCGTGATTTGTAGTGTATCAACGATGCACCACCTAGTGCATGTACAGGACAAGAATCGCAGCCCCCCGAACAGAAACATAAAGGATGGGAGGAAGGGGGGGAGATTCAACATCAGCCGCAGCGGCCCGCCCCAATGAGGGGAAAAGTGGTTCGCAGCCATTGCATTGTCCGGACAGGATGTGCGACCTGCAGCAAGTCTTGCGTTCTCCCTGAAGAAGAAAACCTTGAACAAAAATTGGCAATGGTCTTAGCGTAAAAGAGACAAAATCAAGGGTGCCGCCACAGGCTCTGCAAGGACCTACCTCGATCAAGGGGGCATCCTCGCCCTCATGCGAAGTATACAGGTCATTCATGGTTCTGGCCTAGCCCACGACAAGATGAGACCGGCAAGTATCAGCGGCATTTCCCTCCTCTTCGAATGCGGTTATTGTCCATCATGCCATGTATGTCCAAATCAACTCGAGGCGTAATCTGAAGCGATCTTTTGACGGTGTGTTAGACATGAGCTCTTCGGCTCTGGGGCGCACTTCCCCAACCTCTCCATAAATTACTCCTCGGCGGATATTAAAGTAGATTTATGACTACTTGGCCTGGGCGGAGATTTCGGTCCTGCGAGCGGAGCGCGGGCTGCCTCTAGGGTACGGCACCCAATATGTCTGGGCGGTGAGAGTCTGTTAGACTTCTGTTGGTATGTGCAATATTAGTGTTATCTCCACATCCGCCAGCCAGCCTGGTCCTCTTGTTGCAACAGAGGAAAGTCGGGTCACATTTGACCAAGAACACCAACTACCCACCCTACCCACCCTTTCTCCCGCCCTTTCATCAACGTGGATCCGATATGTTTCCTATCCACCGTACAGTATTGTACGGCGGTCTAGATCCGTTGACCCGTTAGGCTTGTCGAAATCATGGACGAGGTACCGGACGTAATCTCGCGCTGAAAAGCACTCGTATCCCCGTATTTAGACCTTCCATTCATAGAAACGGAGGCCAATTCGTCTAGGGTGTGGTGAGCCTTCGGCATGTCGGGTTTCCCGCTGCCCCCCCTTCCTTGTTTCTCGACCGTAGGCTCCGTACTATCCCGTTTCGGAGCGGCACCAGCCTGGGGACGTTTCCTCGGGGGTCTTCTCAGAGAGAATCCCAAGTCCATGTCCCCGGTATTCACCCACCTCTTTTGCTGATTCCCAGCGCACCAACCCCCTTTCTCTTCTCATTAGATTCGTTGGCTCACACTAACCCAACATGTATTGTACTAGGCCACATACTAGATTCCGTTGGAAGTTGTGAAACGTTCCTCTAATCCGTCGGTGCGCTTTCTCCATCCCGCACCCTGGATCTATGCGGGCACTGTGAAAATCGTGACCCGTTCTTCGGCGTTTCTCCCGCCTTGGATGAAACCCTTAGCCCACAACGTACCATCTCCTAATTTCGTTATGCCACACTTCCACTAAAGTCGCAACGACAAGTTTCCTCCCTCCCAAAGCAGGGGTCGTTCGGCCTCCGTCGCCAATCAGCGCCGGGCATTAGAATACAAAATTCAGGATATTCTTGTCGGCAGTGCAGTTGACGTCGCCTGAGGCCTGACCCAGACCGCGGCAGTGGTGTGTGCGTATACGTCTTGCATTTCCCATGAAGACTGGGGAGGGGACACTCCCGTATGCACGCATCATCAGAGATGGTCGTCTATGATGTCTGCTGGCATGGGTGACCCAATCAAACCGGTAGGTGCCGGCACTCTCGCCCGAAGCTAACGGCCCTTAATTGAGGTGCGCAATTATGGAGTGCTAGTATTGAACTAAGTTGGCTTATAGCCATTGGCCTGACTCTGTCCACTCCTCCCTGCTCTCTGGTCTGCTGAACCTTGGCTGGCCTCTTGACAGCAAAATCGGGCATCGACATGTCAACGGACGGAGTCGTTCGCTTTGTCCCTGCTTCTTCAAGCAGAGAGCCTCTACCACGGCAATACCTGTAGTAGACATGTCGTTTTTAGATAAAGAAAGGGCAATACATGACTCGGTTCATGATAGAGGACCTTCACTCACGATGCAGTCTTTGGCGCAGCCACAGTGGCCGCTCCAACCACCCTCCCCCCCAGCGTCGTTCCATTGTCCCTAAGCACCCTTCCAAGGCAGACGGTCCCGAGGTGGTCCGCGTACCAGTACTTTTGCGCCAACCATGTACAGCGACCCAGCAACTTCCACACCCCCTCCCTCTTTCTCCTAGTTCAGGCATAGAGGCGAATAGAGGATGTCGGGCTTTTGAGAATTGCGACCATTGTTCTGGAATTTTCGTGGGGAGATCACCTACACCTATTATAGAAGGTGGGTTTCTTCAATCGATGGGTTTTCTTCAATCAATACGGAGCCACACCGTCTTACCCAAACGGTAAGGATGGGGGTGAATATGACAACCCTCCGCCCGAGTCTATGACCACATCGTGGGGTGCAAGGCGACCTCCGTTAACCAATCCAAGCTGTATTATGGCGACAAGGGATCCACCGCTCCCACGAGCGGCCGTTTATTATGGGTTCTAGGCTCGACTGCCGCCAGTTTAACTGAGGCCCCGTGTGTCCAGTAAGAACTATCGTCTCTGCGCCGGTTCTGCTGGGTCTTTGGAATGAAGAAGGCCGAAGCTTTTGGGGATACCTGTTTCTGTGAAAGCCGTAGTAAGGTTGATGTTCACCGAAGTGTTGTTCCAGCTCTAAATCCAAACGTGTGAAACCGAAACCCACGAACAGCACACGATCTTTATCGTCAGCATCAAAGGAGAAGCGCGTTTATAACAACACATACCCAGTTGCGATATGGCAAGGTAACGCTCCCCCCCCCCCCCTTTTCCTCGCGTATGCCCGCTTAGAGGGCCGCCCAAATAACGAATACTTGCAAGCTCGTCAACATCAACCGACCCGGGAACCGTCCCTGCGGACCAGGAGTTCTTTGATACAGTTACCCATCATGGGAGAGAGTATCAAAAGTATTCCGTGGAAAATGGAGTATACTTCTGCCCTATCGACGAGGTAAGGCATTCACGACGCCCGCGTAGCATTAGAGGGACAGAAACTTGACGCCTTTCCCACGTCCCAGGACGAGATCGATCGTCTCGGTATCATGCATTCGGTGTTCTGTCGAGTGTTCGATAACAGACTGATATTCCCGCCCATCCGGAACCCGAGGAGAATATTAGACTGCGGCTTTGGGGCTGGAGATTGGGCCATCGCTGTTGCCGAACGCCATGAAAACTGCGAGGTATGTTCCTTCCCCATCCATTAGCATCTAGGTTAGGATTCGCAAGAGAGGAATGTAATCAGCCTCGTTAGGCGAACCGAACAGGCCGACCTAGATGTTGTATAGGTTGTTTTCCAAACCATCCGATAGGCTTGGGGCCCCCGGGAAATAGATGCCGCAACGCGAGGAGTAGAAAACCGTGGACTAACGAAATCTCCGCCTATAGGTAACCGGCATCGACGTGAGCCCACACATGTTCCCAGAGAATTACCCAGATAACTTTGATCCACAAATCGACGACTTGAACGGCAGGTCAGCCATCAGACCCCAGCCCTCGCGAGCCAACTGGCGAAACTGATCAGAAATCCCAGATTCACCTTCCCGTCCAACCACTTTGATCTCGTCCATAGCCAGATGATGGCGGGAGGCATCCACTCAAACAGGTGGCGGAGCTACCTTGCAGACATCTTCCGGGTGACGCGGCCAGGAGGCTGGTGCCAAATGGTAGAAATCTACTTCAACGCGCAGTCCGACAATGGAACATTAACAAATGGTGAGCTCGCTGGGATCCGGCAAGACCGAGGACAGGCTGTTGCGAGAATTAAATTGAATTCTAACTGCATCTTGGCTAGATCATGCTCTCCGGCGCTGGTCCCGAAGGTACCTGCGGAGCGTCCATCCATACAAAGATCCCCGAGCTCCCTTACAGATGGAGGGAATGTTGCGCAGCGCGGGCTTCGTCGATGTCGAGTGTCGAGTGCTGAACCTGCCAACGTGTGCTTGGCCGAATAGTACCGCTCCCTTGCTTTTTCGTTGTCATGTGGCTTCGACACTCACAGTGGTTGGGGACCGGCGAAACGGTTGACTGACAGACGTGCAGATGATCGGGAGCGCAACATCGGAGCCGCCAATCGAGAGAATGTCCACAGATTTTTATCGTCTATGGCCGTCTACCCGTTCACAGAATTCCTAGGGTATGCTCTCTGCCACCGGGAAAGAGATTGCGGATTCGCGACTTACCACCGCGCAATAGCATGTCGATATCCGAAGTTCAAATTTTAGTAGCCCAAGCGAGAAGTGAGGCTAGCAATCCCTCGTTCAAGGTGAGATAAACAATTTATCTCTTTTGAGACTCTGTGCGCCGTGTCCCCAAGGATTACGCTGACCAGTGTGGACCGGTTCGGCGAGTGGGCAACCAAGGCATATTTCCCATTGTAAGTTCTCTGGCCTCAATCGTGGGATTCAGCCGGAGATTGACTAGCACAGGTACGTTTGCATTGGGAAAAAGCCCCGGAGATAGAATACACTGCAGGTCGTCCGGCGTCAAGGGATCTAAAATCTGCAAGGATTCTGTGGTGATGAGTCGGAGCCCGGATCATATTGGGCGCAACTTTTGAAATCTCATAGCATAGCGTAATGAAGTGTGGGTAAGGCGAACTCCGGAGTCAAGAAATAAGTCTCGACGTTCATGTGTTGGTCGCAAGTTGGTTTTCAGTCGTTGCACATCGACAGCATCCAGGCAGGGAATGAGGCATAATGCTTGCGGATGGCAAGACAGATTGATGCCTTGGCATCATTGGGGAGAAAAGGCTCTAGGTATGACGACAAGAGGGGAGTCCATTCGAAATCTCTTTCCATCCTTCCGCACAGGACTGCCAACTCGAAAGTTGCATCCATTGGGGATGCAGAGGGCGGGAGGGGCGCTCTTGCCGAGCGCCCCAGCGGCCCGCAACTTCCCACTGAATCTGGAGACTGCAATAGAGTTTCTGGTTGATTTTAAAGCCCGGATTATTGTGTACTGCTCTCAGGAGTCGGCCATGATTCGCTGTCAGCTGCTGTGACTTATGCATGCTGGCAACTCGATGTACCTTTTGATAACAGTTGCAAGCGCATAAGTTCAACAGAGCTTGTACATGTCATCCAGTTAGACCGGAGGGTGCAGCCAGGTGTCTGTTAGGCACATGCCGGGGTAAAGCATCTTCCGCATCATGGGAAGGCGCCACGGCTCAGCAGGCCATGGGTGGATTCCTGGAAATCACGGCATGGGTGTTGGGGAGGGGAGGAAGCGCCGAAGGGGCTTGACCCTCTTCTGAGTGGGTAGTCGCGACTCACGAACGCCACGCTACTACTCTAGATACCCAAGCAGGCAAGGGCTTGGGGATGTGAAGTTGCTTGCTGTCATGGCTTCTGAGTTGCTTCCAATGTTGTTGGTGATGTCACCATAACTTTAGACCCAAGTCGAGCAACGATAGAGCTAGCCAAGGAAGGTACTAGTGCCTCTGGTTGAAGAACAGAACAATCCACGCGTCTCATAATACGTTTGGGTGAGGGTTGGGAGCGACTCGTGGGCAACCCAGGGGAAAAGGAGGAGACGGACCCGACAGCTTGGTAAATGAGGCCCAGCCTAATCTACCTGGGGTTTCTGAGAATATGCCCGGTGGAACCGTTGGGCATCTTCACCAAGAAGAAAGACACAGCCCCGAGCGAAGGAATGACCTCGTAATTTACAAAGCATGAATTGGGCATTTGACCATTAACTACGAAGCAGTTCTCCATCTGGCCTCAACTCTGTGTGTCGTCTACGTGTAACATACATCCTTCGTGGGTGTTCTCGACGGATCCAGCAATTCTCTAGCTTACCGCGAGAGCCGATTTTAAGTATCCTGTCAAAGCCATCGATTTAAAGAGCTATATGGAAGTATACAGGGCCATTTTCATCTGAGGGACTCCCTTCCAGGCCTTCCAGGAACGGCTCATAAACCCTCTGTTCTGGAGGAAGTTTCCGTGGGTATTAGAGCAATGCGAGAAAGCTCTTTCCATCGGCGACAGAGTTAGTTCTCACGAGGTCCCAGCGGTCCTCATGGAAGATCTTCAGACAGTGATTGATGGATTGTGATGGCGCTAGGGCTATCAATTCGTTTTCGTGATGTCAGTTGGTGGTTCGAGCGTTGACACCAGCCCGCTAAGGACCCCGTAATCCCAGACCAGGCTCCTCCTGCCAACGTCCACGAACTTCGAAAAGCATGCCTTGGGTACTTTGCGCTTGATCAAAACTGTAATCGAAGATAAGACTATGCAGTATCGAAGAATAGTGCTCGGCACTATCACAAAATATTGATCACGCATCGTTGAAGGAATAACGCGCTCTTTTTGTCTTTTGTGGGTATTAATTGCCAATTGGAGAAGATCATCTGGCCAAGATTCTGCCAAAATCCAGTCGTACGCACAGACCTCGGGTAAGGATCAATTGATGGCCTGCACTCCTTCCAAGATCTTGACTCCCCATTAGCCAATGACAAGCTTCAGATTGCTAGCTCCAACATACTTCCTCTCCAACGCTGAATTTTCCTTGACAGCTGATGGAGCCACAGAGTACACTCCACGATAGCTTCAGACTTCAACAAGCCCACTTCATCTCGCCCCAGCAGCCTAAATAGGCCCTATCACTCAAAATGGCATCCAGAATTTTCGCCCGCCGCTTCGTCGCGACATCGCGCCTTGGAAGCGCCATGCCGCGAATCGCCCTCCCCCAACGATCGCTCGTACGACTCTACTCGACCAGCAATGACACCCCTCCCCTTCTCCAGAAGCTCAAGGGCGACTTGAAGACGGCGATGCGCGCCAAGGATGCCGCGAGGCTCTCCGTTCTCCGCTCCATCATGTCCGCTACCCTCAACGCGTCCAAGGGACCAAACCCCATCCACACCGATGTTCAGCTGGTTGCGCTGCTTAGGAAGACACAGAGGGCGTCGCTCGACGCCGCTAAGGAATTCAAGGACGCGGGAAGAGAGGACTTGGCGCAGAAGGAGGAGGAACAAGCTCAGATTATGGAGGAATACGTGGCCGGCAGTGGGGTCCAGGTCCTCAGCGAACAAGAGCTGAAGGCCCTGGTGACGGAGGCCGTTGAAAGCGCAAAGAGCGCCGGCGTGGCACCTAAGGCTCTTGTGGGAGACGTCATGAAGAGGCTAGCGGGAGCCTTGGAGGGCAAGGATGTGGACCGGAAAGAATTGGCGAACATGGTGAGGCAATTGGCTGAGGCGGCTTGAAATCAATCTTTTGTGCACCCAGTCCGCTCATGATCTATTACACTTGTACAATACTGTATTAAAAAGTCCAGATGCCTCAAGATACTACCACTCAGCATAAATGTGACCATTTCCCCAAGTTCTGTGCTCCAGGTCATGCAAGAATTGGTTGGTCTCTCTATTCCATGATTGCCGAGCTGGGCCTTTGGGAAGCAGAGAAAATCTTGGGACCAATCAATAATGATGAAACTAATCGAGTACAATAAATGCAATTAGAAGCAGGAAAAAGAACTACAGAAGAAAACGAAAAAAAAGGGGGGGAAGCAAAGTAGACCCCATAGGGGAAAAGCTGAAAAGGGTAAAAAAGAAGCGAACTGTGCTTCGAACTTGGACGTGACCGGGATCGAACCGGTGACCTTTTACAGACGCCATTGGAAATTCCAATGTTGATGCGAAGCAAACGCGATACCACTACGCCACACGCCCTGTTGCTTCTGAAGACTGACCCGCATTAGCCTCAGTCTTGAATGTATCGGTGTGGATATCACATAAAAATTGACACACGCACACAACCTGGGAGGACATTGATCAAATGGGCATAGCGAATAAATGCGGCAGTTTTAATCAATTGATCAATTTTAGTGCGCTAATACCTCAGTATTACTTGCAATGACGAGATCTCAGGAACCTGGTCTAAGTGGGGGAGCGGGGACAAGACAGTGAAATCAGCGCAAAAATGATTGACCAGTTGTCCGCCCCATCCACTGAATATGGTCCATTACCCTCCGTACTTGTAGTGTACATCGGGGACTTAATATGCTGCGACCGGCTATCCCACCTGGCTTTCCTGGCTTTCCGCTAAACTCGGTTATTGTTACCATTGAGGCTCTACTAAGAATTTCGAGAAGAGATCTCTCTCTTTATCCGACGCATTTTCCATTGCATTGTTCTATCGAATCTGTACAATCCAGCTCTTGAGTGTGGATCGCATCAGTGCGTACTCTACTTCGTACCCAGGTCACGCGGAACCACTCGTTTATGTCCGTTGTAAGTAATGACCTTGATAACTTCACCGGCCAGTACCGGCTTATCGCACTGAACCGTCCAATAGCATGCACAGATGGAGATACAGTCTCGGGCATCAGAACTCTTCCTCAGCGTCTTTCAGCGAGCCACTCTGTCCTGTTAGAGTCGGTGAGATCGTTCCCGACAATCCCCCCCCTGAACCCAACAATTCGAAGCGACCCAGCCCTCAGGAGACATTGTACGCCGGGCCGAGACCGGATCCGCCCTTCTTCTCGAAACAAAAGCCGCCCGCCCACTTTTGGACACCGTACTAGTTTCTCCCCGCTTCCAACCTAAGACCACTCGAACCTCAGAGAACATCCAACCATCAATCATCCATCGATAATCAACCATCAACAACACAATGATTCAATACCCGTCAACCATCATCCCCACGGATAAAATCCTCACAGAGCAAACGGCTGGGCTGGTTCGGACTAGTCGTCGGGCTAAGGGCAGCGGAAGCAGTCGGTTCGATAAACTCGTGCAAGACCTCAAGGATGCCCTCGGGCCATCGTCAGGCTTAACGTCCGACGACGTAGATGTCGAACATCTAACCCGACTCTTTGAACAATATGACCCTGCCGATAAGGGATGGAGATCGTATTTCTTTGGAGATGCCTCACGGGATTACACCCGCAACCTGGTGGACGAGGGAAATGGAAAGAGCAATCTTGTAGGTGTAAAGGTGTAGAACGGACACCGAGGGCGAACGCAGATGCAACTAACATAAGGTCCACCACAGTTGGTGCTTGTCTGGACTCCCGGGAAGTCGAGCCCGATCCATGACCATGGCAATGCTCATTGCCTAGTGAAGATACTCAAAGGAAACCTGACGGAAACTCGATACGAGTTTCCCAAGGAGAGCGAAGAGGGCAAGCCGATGACCGTCATCTCAGAACGGGTTCATTCAGAGAATGCTGTAGCATACATGTCTGATGAACTCGGCGTTCATCGGATGAGCAATACCGGCAGCGACTTCGCTGTGTCTCTTCACTGTAGGTGTGAACTGTTGCCGAGTGCCTTGACTTCGCTAACAGTTCGTCGGTCAGTGTACACCCCTCCAAACGTTGCCAAGGGTGGATGCAACATCTTCGACCTGGGAACGAGCAAGAAGCGCCACATCAAGAAATGTGGGTATTATTCGGCGTATGGGGAGCTTGTGTGCGAGTAGGGGACCGACCGGACCGGCTGGATCTGGCTTTGGGTCTCCAGGACGGAAAGCAACCTAAACCCTACACATGATCTCTGGTGATCAGCACCTGTGTCTTTTCTGGGTATGATTAGTATCGTTCCGTTCGTTCCTGTGATGTCGTTATGAGGGATATTCAGCGTGGGAACTTTGGGCATGCTTTTGGAGTATTGGTATAATGAATTATGGGCCCAAGATTGGTATCATTATGAAACGGGCCTTCGAGAAACTGCCCCCAACATGTTAATGAGCATTTCTAATGGCGAGAGGAGGAATGAGGTGAAGTTGAAGCAGGGGGGGTAGTTTAGCATATGAAAGATTGCTTTCCATACCACAAAACCAGGTCACGTGCGATGGCATCATGAGGTGCAGTGGTGATTGGCTTGGTGTTTTGGATCTGAAAATTTGGGCGGAGTTGGAGACGACGCTCCAAATTGGGCACGTGACATCGCGCCTAATTGGAGCAACTTCTTGACCTCTTGACACTTATCTCACCGCGTGGACGTCGCGCGGACTCGAGGCATAGTTTCATCCCATTCATTCCATTTCCACCAACGTTCTTTGTCAGCCTCTCCCGGTCTTTCTCGCCATCAGCCATGGAATTCCATAACGATGTAACTTTCCGCGGATTAGGGGCGAAGTACTTACTGAGATTGACTCGATTCTATCATGACGTGAAACGCATTCCAACACGGGCGTTTGTAAAAGGAAGGCAAAGTCTATGTTGTTCCTGCACCTGTCCTCTCCGCACCACTGGTTTCGGGCGCCTTCTTCTATCCTCCATCCTTCCTACCCCAATAATCTTAGATTTCGAATATACCACATTTTGCCTTCTAACTGGCTGCACCTACCTGCAGAACCTTCTGTGTCGTGCCTTCCTCTATCGTCTTGCTTGAATTTAGGCTTACTAGGTAGGGGTGCCTTCCTTCTTCTCTCGCATAGAATTTTCTGTGCCCTGCGGCGTGATTCATGCGATACACATTTCTCTGCTTTTAAGTAATCCTCTAGTCCTTCCCCCAGCTGCACTCTCTCCACTTGCCTGTCCTCTCATCCCTATCCCTCACTTCATCCAAGAGGCCCTTCGGATCCTGCTTCTGTTTAGTTAGGGACACCACGAGAATCAATTGGTATGAGTTCGTCACGAAAACGGCATCCCTCATCCGAGGATGGGGGGCTGGACACAGATTTCATCGGCGATTCCGCAGAAGGGGGCAAGGGTCCTTCTTCGAAGAAGCCCTGTCTGAGCCACATCACATACTCGAATGTCCCAGCGGAGATATCACTCCCAGACAAGCTTGAAGACCGAGTCCTTTTGCTTCAACAAGATGGAGAAGTTCACTTCCAAATTTCAAACCAAACCAAAGAGGCTGTGGAGCCTCCTCAAACTAATTTAGATACGCCGCCATCCAGCACGACCACACATTCCTCTACGTCAGAGAGCATCTCGAGCTCCGAGGGCACAACGAATAACACCCCGTCACCCAATGAAGCGAAAGACCTGGCCCTTACGGGTGAAGTCTCCCACGTTCCTGACCAGCTACAGCCCGTGAGCACTCTCTCGCCGAAACAAGACTCGGCCGAGCCCGAGAGCGGCTTGACAAAGAATGAACACATTGAAGTAGAGACTCCACAAGGAAACAGTGTATCTCCAAAGACCGAAGACGCAGGAACTTCAAAAGATGATCCTAACCCTATCACGGAAGACATGTATCTTGACCTGGAAGACGAGGATGCGAAATTCGAGCGGGCCACTATCGACGACAAGAGCTACGTGACCAACTGGACAGTCGATGAGAATTCACTGGCTCGCATGCCAGCCGCTCCCCAGCCCGCTCGAATCAAAACGCGGCTTTTGTTGCATCAACTGCAGGTGAGCTCATCACCTCTGCTCTAGTTTGTGTGAATTGACGGCTAATCGAGCGACACTAAACGCAGGCTCTACATTGGATGCAAGGCAAAGAGCATCCTGAATTATTGGAAGATGATTCGGATGTGATTCAATTCTGGGAACCCAAGAAAGGCGGCGGATACACCCATATAATTACTGGTGCGGTTGTCGACGACGCGCCTCCCCTTTTCTCTGGCGGGATTCTGGCAGATGATATGGGCCTTGGGAAAACGTTGGAGATGATAGCTCTTATACTCGCCGAGCCCGCAGAGCAGCCAACTCTGGTCGTGGCACCGTTGGGAGTCATGAGCAACTGGGAATCCCAAGTAGCCCGACACACATCCCCGGATCACAAGGTGCAAGTTGTGAGGTACCATGGAAAGGGCTGCGAGGCCACAATTGAAGACCTAGAGTCCTCGGCAATCGTCATCACTTCCTACAGTATATTGGCCAAGGAAACGAAACTACGGAAGGTAGCATGGCGGCGAGTCATCCTCGACGAGGGACACTTCATTCGGAACCCAGGAACCCAGACGGCCAAAGCTGCCTGCAAGCTCGAAGCTAATTCATACTGGGTCTGTACCGGAACGCCGATGTAAGCGATTAATTCCGCGGTGTAGCGCCTTAATTTCTTTTGTCTCCCCCTCCCTTTCTCCTCTCTCCCACTTTTTTCACTATTGGGAGGGAGCCTCGATCGCTAACCAGTTCCGACAGAATCAATACTCTGAAAGATGTCTACTCTCTTGCTAAATTTATTGGTGTCGAGGGTGGATTAGAATCCTGCCAGGTATTCACCAGCCTCATGAGAAAGAATCACCAACTACTTCAAATTTTCATGACCACGATTTGTCTCCGCAGAACGAAGAGGATGAACTTTGTCAATCTTCGACTGCCGCCAAAGACAGAGGAAGTTGTCCGAATCGAATTTACCCCAGGAGAGTACCAGATGTACAGAAAGCTTCTGTATGGCTCATCCTAGTCTTCGCTCTTCCCTGTTAAAGATGGTTTGAAGCTAACACACGGGTTACAGCGCGAGCGCACGAAAGGTCGCTGCACATTTCTTCAGAACTGGGAATTACGAGGTTTGGCGTACGTTGTTTGAGCGTATCCTTCGCCTCCGTCAAATGTGCGACCACCTGTCTCTGTGCAAGACGAAAATCGAAAAGGACCTCAAAAAGGAACTTCTAAAGCTCGTTTCCAAGAAGGATCCGTCCGCCTCCGATCTCCAAGAGGCCCTACGGCTAAGTGTTGAGGCTAACGGCACCTGCGCATCTTGCCAAGGCGCTCTCGAGCTGCATCGGAGGCCAGTTATGGCATCCTGTCTCCACGTATTTTGCGAATTGTGCCTACAAGAGACGATGAAAGTTGCATTGAGATGCCCGTCGTGTAAGAAATCCTTCGACAAGACACGAGTGATTCGGCTGGACGTGGAGCGTGCGTCAGCCACAAGCGAAGCAGTCATGAAGGGCCACAGTTCCAAAACGAAGGCATTGCTGTCGATTCTCGAGAAACGCCTGGCTCAAAAGGGGTCGAAAATTGTTATCTTTTCTCAGTGGACATCTTTCCTCGATATCGTTGCGAGGCATCTACTTAGGAATAACATCCAATATAGCCGTATCGATGGAACCATGTCGACGGGGGAGCGAGACAAAGGCGTTCAGTCCCTTAAGCGAGACAAGAATGTCAAGGTTATGCTCGCAAGCCTCCGCGTCGCTGGAGTTGGTATCGACCTGACTGCAGCCGATACAGCAATCCTGGCTGATACATGTAAGTGACTGTCCCTACCGCGGAATTCCTATGCTAGGCCTCTTTTTAGATATGATGGACTAATGTAACCCGGCTTAGGGTGGGCGCCTGCCGTTGAAGAACAGGCCATTGACCGCGTCCATCGCCTTGGACAGAAGCGGTCGGTGCAAGTCTTTAGACTTGTAATGAAGAACGCCATTGAGGAGAAGATTTTGATGAAGCAGGACACCAAGAGGGAGCTGGCGGGAACGGCCCTGCAAGAGGACTTTAAGCGGTTGATGTCTGCCGACGATGTTAAGAGGATGGTCAAAATTCTTCTTGAGGAGCCCAAGCCTGAGCTCGGTGACTCAAATTCTTCCCCCCAACCCAATTCCCAGCCCGGCAGTTCAAATCTTTCCCCTCAAGCCCAAGCTTGAGGGCCGGTGTTTCGTGACTGTTTTTCGTTGTATTTTATTTCCTCTCCTCTTTTCGTGTTAAGGATCGACTTGGTTGTTGGTAGGTTAGCTGGGGTTGCCGTTTGATTTCTCAGACAGCCAAGCTACGAGTGCTTTTATGATCTACCTGGGTTTATGCTCTGTTTTACGGATCCCGGAAGGCTTTAGTTCTCCAGCTGCAGGAGAAATGATAAATATTTGGTATTTGGGATGGTCATGGTCGAGGCTCTCCGGTAGCCATATGCTCCCCTCCAATTAGATGGCTGTTTCTGCCCCATCTCATTACTGGTATCACACTTAGGCTTTCAAATGAGAAAATACAGGTACATTTCAAATGCATCAATGTGTTCGCGAGCTAACGTGTACCAATCAATGCTCTGCTTATTCTGTCTTTCTCTTGCACACTGGCACTCTTTAAGGAGGCACCGCACCCCCAACTTGAGCCTCACCCCCAGACCCAATCATGGCCGTGACCTCAATCTCAATCTTCATCTCCTCCTCCATCAACCCCGCCTGGATCATGGTGGCTGCAGGCTTCGCCTCACCAAGCCACTCGCGAAGAAGCGGCCAGATGGACGGGAAGTCAGCGCGATCCGGGAGAATGTAGCGGACGCGAACGATGTCGCGCGTGGATGCGCCTGCGGATTGAAGGGTCGATGTTATGGTTGAGATGGTGTTTTTGGTCTGTTCTGTGATTGAGGGGGGCAGGGTGTTGGTGGCATAGTCGTAGCTTTTGCGGTCAGAGTCACTCGGTTAGTTGGTCAGTAGATGAGAGGGAAGAGGGAAGGGGAGGGCGAACCCCGTTGTACCGGAGACGAAGACCCAGGGGTGGGTGACTACGGCGCGGGAGTAGCCGATTTGGTCTTCGAAGGCGGAGTGGGAGGAGATGTTTCTTCGGGCCATAGTGGGTGAGGGGTGGTTTCGGTGTTGAAAGGGTTGGAGATAAGCGTTGAGAGATTTTGGTAGTTGCACCAACTTGGTTGATAATAAACTGAGGGATTGAACAATTCCCGCTCTCTTTTTTCTTGATTCTGCTTGTTCTATTTAATGGACAATGTGGAATTGGATTGTGAGTAAATCTACGAAGTATTGTGAGTCACTTCGACAACTGACCCGGAGCTGAATTCTACGCCAGCGCCGTTGCCAGTGTATCAAATCTTTGGGAACCGTCTAAGATCGGATAACACCGGATATCGTATTTCCACAAAAGGGCTTTTTCCAAGACTATATCAAACAGATCTAATATACAGCACGCGCAACGGCGCCACCAGCAGCAAAAGTGCTAGCAATAGTAATAAAACTCGACGTAGACAAAAGAGAAATCCCGCTAATTCCATGACCAGAAGTGCACCCACCCGCTATCCTTGCACCAAGGGCAAACAAGAAACCGCCAAGAGCCGCCTGCAGGTTCGAGACGCGCGGGTCCGGAGCGGGCACGACGCTAGGATACGCCACGCGGAGGGCATACACGCCGGCGGAGAGGCCGGCAGCGAAGATGAGGCTCGTGTAAGACGTGGGGGCGGGGCCGCTGGCGCCCTTGACGAACCAGGAGAAGTACTTGCCGATATCTTCGTAGACGGAGGACACGCCGACGAGGCACTTGCGTAGAAGGAGAGAAAGGAGCTGGGTGCTGCCGATGAGCACGCCGCCGAGGGCGGGAGCGACGAGCGGCTTGTAGGGGCTGGCAGGGGCATAGAAATAAGCGGCAGCGACGACGGCGCCGTAGAAGGCCTCGAGGACCAAGAGAGTGGCGAACTTAGAAACGTGCGCGCGCTCGTAGATGGTAGGAGGAGGTGCGGGCGGGCCGCCCTCGGCTGTGGTCTTGGCCGCGAGAGATTGGCGACGGCGGGCGATGATGGGGCCCAGGACGCCCGCGTAGAGGATTCCGCCGACGGTGGCGCCGCCGAGCGCGTAGTAGGCGGGGCGGAGACCGAGGGCCGCGGCGGCTATGGCGGAGCCGGGGCAGGAGGCGGAAAGGGCCATGCCGGCTCCGAGGAGGGAGCCGCCGATTATGTTGCCATCGTGACGGGAGATGATGTTGAGGGAGGAGGCGCAGCGGGGGGGGACTTTGGCGTATCCTAGCTTATCGAGGGCTGCGACGACGATGCTTTGTTTCGGGATTTTTGTTAGCGGCCGTTTTTCGTTTTTATTCCTTCCCCCTCCCTCAGAGGAGAGGAGAAGGGGGGGAGGTGTCTTCGGACTTACCTGGTGGTCGCTGTCGCGGCGAGGAAAGTTTGGATCATGTCGAAGTATTCGAATCTGAATTGGGAGATGATGACGGCCGGGTCGATGACGCCGGAAGAGGCGAGCGCTGCGCCAAAGGCGGCGCCTGAGATTAGAGTCGTCATGGTTTGCGGTTTATTTCTCTCTGCCTCTATTTCGGTTTCGCTGTTTCTCTTCTTTGCTTGAGATGGAAGATGAAGAAATGCCTCAGCGCAAAGTGAGGGTGGGCGCGTTATATAAATACAAGTCCGAGTTCGAGTGGGATGTGGCGTGGGATGTGAATGTGATGTGATGGAAAATGGATGATGGATGCGAGACCAGGATGAAGGGTCTTCAGAGCTATTGGCAGAAAGCGTCCAGGTGGCGCATTGACGACGATGGCGCCATAGCCGGGCTCTTTACTACTCTTGGAACAAGTTTCGTCGGCTTCGCTAGGGGGGAGGCGAGCTGGATTTTTCTTGATTAGAAATTCGAATAGCGGGCATCAATCGATTAATATTAAAGTAGTTTTTCGGTCGGCGAAGTGAAATCCCCGGACAACTCCTGTCTTCCCAAATGGCCGGGGATAATACAAGTCCCCACACAAGTCCCCGGAAGGAATGCCATGGCCGGCCGGGGGAGACTCGGTCCTTGGTCGCCGATTCTGTGGATTGACCAGACCTTGAACTGGGCTCTTCGAGGCTGCTCCAGCTGCTCCAGTTGGGCAATCGTTGTGTTGCGTCATGGAAGCTCGGGCTTCTGTGATCCCCGGATGACCCACTCAACCCCCAAAAGGAGGCCGAGAGCAATCGCAACTCTTCGGGCTTGGGGACTTGGAGATGCCCTCGATCGAGACGTCGGCGAGGGCAGGAGAAAAGGCATTATTAATTCGATCAATCCAATCTTTGATGGATTTTATCGTGGCGAAGCAATGACATTGTGTTCAGATTTCCCCTGAACCTTGGAAATGAAAAGACGAATTGATCCCGGTTGCGCAATTAACGAAGGAGCACAGGCGATGACTTCCTCGATACCGCGAGCTCCATTTTCACTCATTAATGCGAGGGTTGTCCATCACGGGCTCCTCCCTCTATTGTTTTCAAAGCCGTGTTCCGGGTTGGGTAGACATTGAGATTTTTCGACCCTAACCCATGAAAGACTCGACTCACTGTCCCCAACAGCCTCGCACACGAACACGTATCTCACTGCCCGTCATATCTTGGAATCCCCCATTGTTGCTTCTGGACACTGGCTTTGTACACCAGGTCGGAAGCGACTCGGCAACATACCACAACGGGACGGGACGTTGTCGACTGTGAGAGAGAGTTGAGAATGCCTCCGAATCTGACCCCGGACAAAAGCAGTAACTGATCCATTTTACTGAAAACGACAATACAACTCCGTTGGACACAGCTTTTGAATTCACGCCTTCGTATGGTGCCTATGCTGTTGACAGCTCCTGGAAGAATATCGGGCCAATTTCAATTGTTGGGAATAGCTTCATTCATTTGACTGTCTCCAAGAGGCCGACCTCTCGCTGGCAAATAGAATTCCTCCAGCGTTCCTGTATTGCACTCCCAACGTACTACTCTCTTCGTACGTCCTTCCAGCAATCGACGTTCCTGGACTCTGGAATGAGAATTCATGCCAAGATTCTATGAAAAATGGCTTGCTTTATAAAATTGGATCGAGCGCGAGCGCTCTTCTTCCCTCTTTTCCATCCCCAAGAAGAGAGTCCACCTAAAGTGTCTTGTACATCTTCTTTAAATCACGGCCCTTCTCTATCATTGGTGTCCCAACTTTACCATGTATCCAGATTGGCCTGAGTCCGATGCTGATTTGGTGCCACTGCCACTTTGCGATGGCCCAAAGCTGAAGCCATTCGACTTCCAGGGGCCGCAGAAAATCGAATTCCTCGATTACCTCGGGGAAGGCCTGCACGCACATGTCCTCAAAGTCAAAATTCTAGGACAAATCTACGCCTTGAAACTCGTAAGCAACATCCCCTGCCCCAACACATGAAACATGCAAGAGCCACCAAGTTAAAATTGGTCTCTAGTTCAGGTTCGGCTACGACGAAGACTGGTTAGGTAACGGACCGTACATCGACCCGGACAATCTCGAGGCCATGAGCGCCTTTTACGAATATTCGGAGCCTTTTAGCTGCGAATGTCGTGCTTTTGGTCGCCTTCAAGAAGACGGCCATGAAGAGCTGGCCGCTCGGTGCTACGGCTACGTGCTCCTCGACGAAGAACACGAACGTGTCGTGATGGATCAGTTCAGCCACCTCGAGATCAATTTCAACGGCAACATCCAATATAGTGGATATGAGGATTTGCGCTCACGTTTTGTGGGCAAAGGCGTCGACAGGGCCCCGCCCATCCGGGGCATCGTCAAGGAGTTCGGTCCCACCGAGGAGGATTTGCGGACAAGGGAAGTGCGTAGGATGCTCAAAGATGTTATTCGATTGCAGCAACTCGGCATCATCTACATCGACGTAGGGCACCGGCAACTTGTCGGCGGCAAGTTCTGCGACTTCAGCACCGCTATCACCGTGCCGCATTATATCACTACTCCGGAGCTGAACCCGCGTCTTGGGCCTGAGTGGATACCCGCCCTAGAGTTTGAAACTTTCCAGTTCAGTATCAACGACTACTGGCAATTCGACGAGATGGTGCGGGAGTGGAATGATGAACAGGAGAAGCGGAAGACCAAGAAGAAGAAAATCTCAGTCTACGCATTTCCCGGCGGGAGAGGTTGTCGAATCAAATACAACCTGAGAAGTACGCCATTACGGGAGCGCGTCTATTCATTCGTTGACCCAAGGCTGTATGGCTGGAGGACTTCTTCCTCAAGTCCGGGGGGAGGCGCGGCGGGGACACGGGGCAGACGAAAATCCGGCCGGAGGACAAAGGGTGGCAGGCACGGAAATCCGACAGGACAGATTTCGAATTTCCGCCGACGACTCGCTACCAGGCCACCTAGGTGGTACCTTGATTGTGATAAAGATGTGGCAACGACCCTGAAAAATTCAACAAGTTTCAGTACGTCACTGGAGTGGGAGTTTAGGGATGGTCTTATATTTCCACGGAAGAGGAGGTAGTTCCATTCTAGAACCAACATGGTTTCTCTTCCCTACAGGCCATGACACCTGTTACATAGAGAGCTGTCTTAGAAGAACTGACGTAGTTTCCTTTCCCTCCTTGAAGTGAGACAGACTTGTAGCCCTGACTGCAACATCACACATAACAAAGAAAAGCGGTCAATGGTTTATAATGTGGCGAACACACAGTAGAAGTTGCTGTGGAAGAGGAACTGAAAGGGAGGGTGTCGTGGAGGGCAGAAAAGACAGCCACTTCACAGGAAGAATTGATGTAAATAAGAAGTCGGATTTCAACTCGTTCAGATTGGGACTCATAATGAAGATTATTGTAATGACACTTTTTAACTTGTAAGTGGAAAGGGAGATAAGAAGAAAAGAAAAAGAAAAAAAAAAAATAGCAGTTGAATCAGGATAAGCGCCTCCTGCTATCCCCTCCTTTTGATCACAAGTTTCCTCCCGTCCTCCCTCTTTATGAATGATGATTGCCCCTTCTTTACTGAGTAGGATGGAAGTTCAGGGTATCAAAATTGCCAAGGTTTATATCGTTGGAATCGGCGGCCTCGGGCGTGTCGATACCGGCATCCGGGTCGGTGTTGAGCCACTCATTTTCATCGAAGCCAAGGTCTACGCCTGCAGCGAAATCGGCGCCGTTATCTGATGCGGGAGCGTTGCCGTCCGGGTTCGGGGGAGGATCCGTAAGTTGTTCAAAGCCCGAGTACCCGTGCCGACGGACCCAACCCCTATCACCACCGAGGTCGATCACATCCCAATGGTTGATTCTTACTACGTCCTCATCCTTTACGACGGCGCGGTTATGGTGGGAGGACATCCCTAGCATGCACAGCCACCACAAAGCAAGATCCGTCGTAAGTACGTCGATGCCGTTTCTACCCCATGGGATCGGCATGATGGATGCCTTCCAGTCCCCACCGTCTTCGCAGTAAACAGCAAGCCACGAGCTCTTCGTCTGTTTGGATGTACCCGTATCGAGTTTAGGCATTTCTACAGAGGTTCGCCAGTTGTCTCAGAGTAGCTTCTGTTGCGGATTATCCAGCTGATTGGCGAGCCCCCTGCCACTCCGTTTCAAGCTTGATCTCCCGAGTCCGACCACCAGGTTTGGCGCCGGAAAATCATCGAGAGGTAACGTGGTTAATCGTAAGTCTCTGAGACCCATCGGGGATGCTGGCCAAGACCGACCTGTCGGGGGCCGAATAGCTATGGCGTAGTGTGATCCCCGGATGCAACCGGAGGTGGGATTTAGCAAATTGTAGAGTCGGTTGCATCACGGCATTATTCCGGCCGATAAGGTGGTAGAGGTCTTCGTCCCTGTTGATTACAACGCCCGCCAGAGCCTGATCGGGTCGGAGATCCGCTAACATCTACTACGAGACTTGAAAGTCGAGGACATGGCCGTGACTCTCATTGAGGTTGGCCAGATTGAAGTCGTTCCGGATAGTGACACCATCGTGAAACTCGGGCCATAGCCTGCCGATGGTGTTTTTGTTCGCTGTTGACCTGCAAGGGACGAGCGGTTTCCTTTGGCTAAGTACATGTCGTAATGTAATAACACTAGCCATGTTCGCGACGGAGATAATAAGTAGCTTGACTTTATAATTCAAAGTGGATTTTGGAGTGTAGGCAAATATGCTTAGTAAAGGGAAGCTTCGCGATGTTTCTCGTTCCTTACGCAAAGGACGGCGGGAGCTCTAGGGTTGGATCTGAAGGCATGGGCATTTGTAGAATATAACCTCCTCCGCTTGGAGTAGAACTGCCACCGGTGAAAACAGACTCCGGATCCCGGCTCCCGCCGAGGTGTTACACGAGGCATTGGGCTTCGTTTGCGTTGCTGCGTGTCTCCGTACCTAACCGGACTTACATTATTCAAGCTGTATGGAAATTGAGGCTTTCTTGGCTGTCACTGTTGACACAGTAGTGAAAAAGGTAGGGGCTGAAAGCATGTATCAGCCTCCCGAAGGTAGTGAAAGGGGTCTGGGGATGACGGAGCCGAATCACCACCATACAAACACCGCAGGACAACTTCTTAAGAGCGCTTTCAGCTCCGTCGGCGATGCCTCTGGGTCACGACGAGTCTGCACATCAAATCTTGGTACAACACACTTAACTCGCCACGCTCTCAAGATCCGGTCAGCTCTGATAGTATCATGACTCACCAGGTTCCCGTGGGCCATTTCAAAGAATGGCTGCATGGCAGGAAAGCTGCAGCCCTGGTGATGGCTACACACCAAAGGGGCATGGCACAGCTTGAAACACAATGTTTACACAAGCTGCTGAGACAGATATGGATCTCTATTGTTGGAAGCGGGCCTGCGCAGCCGACGCTCCATCGTCTATATGCAAGTCTTAAATGCTACGTCGTTAACCCGATCTACCTGTTTTGCTAACGACACGATGCTCACTCGAGGAGGTCGGGCAGCCATGCTAGCTAACATCCGCGACGTTCCCTCAGCCTTTCACAGAGTCAAGGTCGACCCCTCCTCTGAAATCGCTCCTCGCTGCAGAGAACTCTATTCTCAGCTGTGGCAATAGAACGAGAAGCCTTGTGACTGTCGTTAGTAACCTCCTGTAGCTGCTCTCGACTAAAGATCAAGGGAAAAGATATCTAGAAAACCTTATACATATTCGAGAATGTTGCCCGCAAGAGTTTTTTGTACTCCCCATTTCGAATTTACCTGTGTTGTGACCTCCCTGTACTTTGCCCTTTGTCTTGCTACTAGAAAATTAATTTTTGATGTGCTAGCTGTTGTTGGAATATTTGCAGGGATATAGAAACAAAACTTAGCTCGGACCTGATCGGACAATCCAATACCGTCGGATGTCACAGAATTCCCAAAATACCACTATAAAACAGGCCTTTTTAGATAGCAAAAGGTCTTCTGAAGTCATACTAAGGTCACACTATAGAAAGGAAAATATTTTAAAAATAGAAACTAATTTTAGCTAGGGTTTATAATATAAAAACTATTTTAGTAAAGAAAAAATTACTAAGATAATTTCTATAGAATTAATTACTTTTTCTAATATAAAATAGAAGGTAGTAAAAAGCTAATTTCTTCTTATTTAGTTAATATAATAATAACTTCTTTTATAATTATTTAATAATTATAAGTTTAAATTTACTTTTTTTATAAGATAATTGCAAGGGAGTAACAATTAGCACAATAGACCAAAAGATCCACCAGTTCCAACACCACATATTAGAACTACTCCCTTACATCTACTTAAGAACCCTCTTAATCATGGCGCGACCAGCCACTTCTAGGTATTCTATTATATATATTTAATTTATCTTTTATAATTTCTACTTTACTATTTACTTTTTTTAAAATAAAAAATTATTTATTAAATTTAAATAAATTAACTTTAATAAGATAATAATTTTTACTAAAATAGAAATTATAAAAATTAAAAACTAAAAAATTATATAGTTTATAATTAAAAAATTCTATAAGTTTAAAAAATTAAAAGTTTATTAGGTCTAGTAAAATCTTAACTTTTATATTAATATTATTTTTACTAGACTTTAATATATAAAAAAAATTATAATTAATAAGAAAACTAAGTTATTTTATTATAAAAATAGTAAATATTTTTTTATTAAACTTACTTATATAAAACTATTAATAGCTCTTATTAGTATTAGAAAAAATATATTTATTTAAAATAAATATTTACTTTTTATTAATATTTTTTATTTAAATATTAAAAAAATTATTTTTATAGTAAATATAAAAATATAATATTATTATTTTAGCTATTTTAATTTTAAAATATTAAAAAAGCTATTAAATATAAACTTAATATAAAAATAATAAAAATAACTATATTAAAATATATAATAGAATACCTAGAAGTAGCTAGTCGCGCTATAATTAAGAGGGTTCTTAAGTAGATATAAGGGAGCAGTTCTAACATGTAGTGTTGGAACAATTATAAGATAATTGTAAGGGAGTGACAATTAGCACAATAGACTAAAAGATCCACCAGTTCCAACACCACATATTAGAACTGCTCCCTTATATCTACTTAAGAACCCTCTTAATTATAGCGCGACTAGCTACTTCTAGGTATTCTATTATATATTTTAATATAGTTATTTTTATTATTTTTATAGTAAATAGAAAAATATAATATTATTATTTTAGCTATTTTAATTTTAAAATATTAAAAAAGCTATTAAATATAAACTTAATATAAAAATAATAAAAATAACTATATTAAAATATATAATAGAATACCTAGAAGTGGCTGGTCGCGCTATGATTAAGAGGGTTTTAAGGGAGCAGTTCTAATATGTGGTGTTGGAACTGGTGGATCTTTTAGTCTATTGTGCTAATTGTCACTCCCTTACAATTATCTTATAATTGTTCCAACACTACATAGGTCTACTGGATTAGGTAATTCGGGCTGGGTATATGTGATCGCTAGTTTGAAACCCAGTCAGCATAGAGGCGTTTTTCCTGTGCAGTATGGAGGTTTTCCTGTGCGAGAGGCCTAGAGGTTTCCTATGTGACTGTTATAGGGCATGATGTGGTAGGTGTCGTGAGAGGCACACCTGGGCATATAGCTGCATTAATCCTTTATCAGGCTCATAAGGTGCGCCCTTGGGGGTTTACATCTACTAATTACATCTTAGCCAGCTCTATTTAAGGCTCGGGACGAGCCTACTTAGAGGGGGAAGAATTGTAATAGAATACCTAGAAGTAGCTAGTTATGCTATGATTAAGAGGGTTTTTAAGTAGATATAAGGGAGTAGTTCTAATATGTGGTGTTGGAACTGGTGGATCTTTTGGTCTATTGTGCTAATTGTTACTCCCTTATAATTATCTTATAAAATATAAGATCTATTTTCTTTTAAAAACTATATATATTATTTTTTATATTTTATAATTAATTAAAATTATTTAATTATTTAGATATATTATTATAGATCTTTAAATATAATTTAAAAGATATAATAAGTATTTAATAAATATTATTATAATATATAAAATATTAAATATAATTTAAAAAAATTTTTTTTTAATAAACTAATAAAAACTTTCTTTAATTTTTTCTTTAAAAAGCTATAATATTAAAAGTATTAATAGTAAATAGATATCTTATTTATTTAATTAGATAATAAATTAAAGCTTTTTATTAAATTTATAAAAAAACTATTAAAAGATAAAAAAATTAAAATCTTATTATCTAATTTTAATATATTATATTAAAATAGAAAAATAAAATATATTAAAAAAATATTAATAAAAAATATTATATAATACTAATTAATATTAATTTATTAGAAAATATATAGCTAGCTATCTTTAAAGCTATAATCTATATTAATAATAAAATTTTAATAAAAACTTTAAACTAAGCTTCTTTATTAAAAACTATAATAAAATAACTTAAAACTAATAAACTATATTTATATAATTATCTTCTAAAAGATTATTATTAAAATATTTCCTATCTTAAAATATTTAAATATAGAATTTATCTACTTACTTTTTTTATTTTAAAAAAATTTAAAAAAAATAATTTAAAGTTTTCTTTAAAATATATATTAACTACTTTATAAAATATAAGTCTTTAACTTAATATATAATATAAATATTAAAACTAAATAAATATATTATTATTTCTTATATATATTTTAATAAATATTTTATATATAAAAATAATAAAAAAATATAAATTTTAATCTATTTTAAAAAAAAAACTTAATAAATTAATTTAAAAATAAAAATAATATAAATTAATAAAAAAAGTAATAATAATAAATTAGATATTATTTTTAATCTAATAAAATAAATAAAACTAAAAATAAAAAATAAAAATAATATTAAAATCTAAAAAGATATATTAACTAATAATATATTATAAGATAATAGATTATTAATATAATTAAAATTATTATATCTAATAACTTCTTTACTTATAATATCTTTAAGTTTTATATTAAATATAATATTAATATTATAATTATCTTAACTATTAAAACTAATATTAGATATAGCTTTATAAAATATTATATTAGATAATATAGCTAAAGAAATATTATCTTTACTTTCCTTAAATATAACTTTTTAATTAATTAAAAACTAAAACTATAATCTTCTATTTACTAATTAAATAATAATAAAAATTTAAAAAATAGTAAATAAAGCTAAAAAAATAATAATTAAAATTAAAAAAAATAAATATAATTAAAAATATAAACTAAATATTATTAAACAATTTCTTAAAATAAACTTTATTAAATATACTTCTTAAATAAAACTTAAAAATATTAAGAAAAATATAAAAATATTAGAAAATAAAAAAACCTTTAAAAAATATAATAAGAAAATCTTAGAAAATCTTTATATAATAATTATTATTAAATTAAAATAATAAATATATAGATATAACTTATTTTCTATATTAAAATATTATATTAAAATTATAAAATATTTATTTATAAAAAAATAAAAAAATATTAAACTTATTAAATTTAAAAAATTTAAAAAACTAGATAACTATTTTATAATCTTATAATTAAAAGTATAAATAATTTTAATTTTATTAAAATAAATATATACTTACAAATTTAATAAACCTAATTATTTAATAAAGTTTAAAATTAAATTATATATAATAAAAAATATTTAATTTAAAAATAACTAAAATATATATATTATTATATTAGTTAATAGATTATTTAAAATTATAATAATAATAATCAATAAATTCTACTTTTATATTATATAATATAATATATAATTAGTTTTCTTTTATTTTAATATAGATAAAGATATATAAGTTTAGCTTTTATTAAAGTATTTTATCTAAAGTATATATTAAAAGCTTATAAAAGCTTTCTATAATTTAAAAATATCTTTATTATTATAATATAGATATCTATAGTAAATTCTTATAAAATTAAATTTTAAGCTTTATTTAAAAGACTTTTATATATTTAATAATAATAAGATAATAATTATTTTCTTTATTAATAATTTACTAATATTATTTTAATCTAAATATAAAAAGAAATAAAAAAAATTTAAATAAAAATTAAAAAAATATATTAAATTTATTAATAAAATAAAAGTTATCTAGTTTTTAAAAATTTAAATTATCTATAATAAAAATAATTAAAAACTATAATTAATAATAAAAAAATATATTAAGAAGATAATTATAAAATATAATATTAAAATATTAAAAAGTAAGTAGTTTATAATATTTATAATCTCTAAACTACTTTTAATTTAAAAAAAAAGAGTTTAATATTATAAAATAAATATTATATTAGTAAAAAATTAAATTAATTTTATATATTTATATTATTTTTAAAATTAATATAATTAAAATCTATATAAAATTAATTTAATTTTTTACTAATATAATATTTATTTTATAATATTAAACTCTTTTTTTTTAAATTAAAAGTAGTTTAGAGATTATAAATATTATAAACTACTTACTTTTTAATATTTTAAAATTAAAATAGCTAAAATAATAATATTATATTTTATAATTATCTTCTTAATATATTTTTTTATTAAACTTACTTATATAAAACTATTAATAGCTCTTATTAGTATTAGAAAAAATATATTTATTTAAAATAAATATTTACTTTTTATTAATATTTTTTATTTAAATATTAAAAAAATTATTTTTATAGTAAATATAAAAATATAATATTATTATTTTAGCTATTTTAATTTTAAAATATTAAAAAAGCTATTAAATATAAACTTAATATAAAAATAATAAAAATAACTATATTAAAATATATAATAGAATACCTAGAAGTAGCTAGTCGCGCTATAATTAAGAGGGTTCTTAAGTAGATATAAGGGAGCAGTTCTAATATGTGGTGTTGGAACTGGTGGATCTTTTAGTCTATTGTGCTAATTGTCACTCCCTTACAATTATATTATAATATATTATTTTTTATAATAATAAAAATATTTAAAAGTTTTATTTTTATTAATAATATTATAATAATATTTTATTTTCTAGTTTTTTATAAAAAACTAGAAAATAAAATATTATTATAATATTATTAATAAAAATAAAACTTTTAAATATCTTTATTATTATAAAAAAGTTAAAACTTATAATCTAATTTAAATCTAATTTTTTTAAAAAATTAAATTAAAAATATCTTATAAAGTTTTTTAATAGATTTTTTTTATAAAAAACTAGAAAATAAAATATTATTATAATATTATTAATAAAAATAAAACTTTTAAATATTTTTATTATTATAAAAAAATAATATATTATAATTTAATTTTTTAAAAAAATTAGATTTAAATTAGATTATAAGTTTTAACTTTTTTATAATAATTTATAAATTATTTACTTACTAATAAAAAAGATTATATAATTTTATATATAACTTTATTATATAGATATTTATTATTATTAATTAAAATAAAAAATATAAAAAAAGTATATTAAGATTATCTAAATTAATATAAATAAGATAACTATTAATAAGCTAATAAAGCTATTATTAAAGGAAAAATTTCCTATTTTTATTAATTAGCTTAAATTTATTAATATAAACTACTTTATTAAAGAAAATAATATTTAGTTATTAGATTTAAATTTAAAATAGCTTTACTTACTAATTAAAAATATATTAAAATATTTATAAAAATATAAAAATAAAACTTAACTTAAACTTAATTAAATAATCTAATACTATTAAATATTATAGAATTCCTAAAGTATTATTATAAAATAAGCTTTTTTAGATAGTAGAAGGTCTTCTAAAATTATATTAAGGTTATATTATAGAAAGGAAAATATTTTAGAAATAGGAATTAGTTTTAGCTAGAGTTTGTAATATAGAAACTATTTTAGTAAGGAAGAAATTACTAGGATAATTTCTATAGAATTAGCCTACTCTTTCTAATATAAAATAGAAGGTAGTAAAGGGCTAATTCCTTCCTATCTAGTTAATATAACAATAGCTCCTTCTACAATTATTTAATAGTTGTATCTGCTATATACCTGCAAGTAAGTTGTGAGTACCCTGTTCTTTGCTGTATTTCCTTTTATATAACTTTGCTATGGCGGATTTCTTAATAAGTATATAAGTACTTGACTCTAACTTCCTTTGTACTTTATTTTCTTATAGGGATATCTGGGGAGGGTGTATCTGGTAGGTAACTATTGTCTTCGACTATGTAGGTTTGTGTTTCTATTTGCTGATGTGCAATTGGGAACAATGGGAATAATGGGATACTGGAAGAGTTGAGAATACTAGAAGAGCTGGAAATATTAGAAGAGCTAGGAGTACTAAAAGAGCTGAGGATATTAGAATTGAGAATATGGGAATATGGGAAGAGAAATATAGAAGTGTTGGGAATACGCGCTTGCCTAGGAATGTAGGGGCGTAGACTGGAAACAGCACAACTTCGACAAATGGCCCAATGGTCAAGGGACGGTCGTAATGGTCTTCGTAGGACGTCCGGAAATCAATGATCAGTGGGAATCTGCATCGCAGGGCTTCACTAGGAAAAGGAATAGAAGAAAAGTAGATATAAGAAGTAATATTGAAAAAAAAAAAAAAAGATAAGAGAATGGATCCCGCAAAACAGCCTCCAAAACCGAGGGAAGTGACTGATCGCTTGCAGCCGCTTGCGCCTCCCTTTTTAACATATGCCAAACTGCCTGTCTGCCTCAGTCTTCGTCTATGATTGCAGGATCCATCCTCCCCTTAGATGTGTAAGAGAGGTCTAGCTGTGCGGCTGTGGCGGTGGCTATTCTAGTTCCAGTGTGGCACTGCGGAACGAGGGCTGCTCTACTTCGTACGCAAATGGGAATGGGGGATATGGGGTACTGGGATACTGGAAGAGCTGGGAACAAGGGAATAGAGGAATGCCGAAATAGGGAATGGGAATATAGAAGTGTTAGGAATATGGGGATATAGGAAAGGCCGGGGAGAGAAGTAGCATAAAATCTCTCAGTGGGAAGAAAAAAAAAATCAAGTATCATCGATAACCTGATGGCGCTCTCTTGGGAGGCCCGGACATCCTCGAAGACCCCAAGGCTGGGGTCGTAACCGTGCTTATATAAGGTGATACTGAGGTCTTCAAAGGGTCGCAAAGACCAAGACAGCATTTGGGGTTTAGACACTTGAAGCTAGAGCAATACTCTTCACTATACATTGAAGGAAGGTGGGTTCGTGCTTGGCTGGTCTTGATTGCATTTAGACTTGCAGGATCAATGGCTCATTACTTCGTAGCTTCTGTCGATTGATTGATGATAGAAATTCATTGTTCGCATTCATTGTTCGCACGGACTTGCCTCTCGGTAGCATTTGAGGTCGCTCAAACGGAACATTGAACTTTGCATTTGTAATTGAGTCCGAATTATTAAAACGACTAGATCGTCGAATAGGACATCTTCAAGTGAATCTCATTAGACCGGAGACTCACAATCTTAAGTGAACCGACCTCGGCACTGCGGAACCGAGTCAGAGAGCCCCAAGCCGGCATCAAGGGTTTCCCCACATCCTCACCTCGCTCATTGCATCATCGTCACTACCATCAACCCTCAATATAATCTGGACTTCTCCTCCAGCATTCCACCTGAGCAACACTCTCGTAGAATCGGTATATTTGTCTCAGTTGTGAAAGCAAACTAAGCTTGCTTCTTTGGAAACCTATAGCTGCCGTTCAAATCAGCATTGTGAACTGGACGACTGACACTCGGGACATCAATTAATCTCACGATGCCTCAAGCACTCACTATTAAGCATGTCGAGGGGAAGCCTGGCGAGGTGTACTATCCGTAAGTTACATAGTTGAGTCCAACCAAACACCCCAAGTATTCTCACAACCCATCACCGCACCCTCTTTACCAGAAGATCATCTTACACTCGCATCCTCCCCCTTCTTCTTTTCACCCTGTGCTCTTTACGCTCCATCAATCTACTACGCTGCTAATAATGGCCTCAAGGCTCGAACTCAAGGAGGTCCGCAAGCCCACTCCAGGCCCCAAAGAGGTTCTCGTGCGCATCAACTCCGTTGCCCTGAACCATCGTGACCACTGGATCCGCAAAGCCCAATACGCCGCCATCTCCTTCGAAGCACCCCTCTTCTCCGACGCCTTCGGCACCGTTATCTCCGTCGGCGAGGCATCCTCCCGCCCGGACCTCGTCAACAAGACCGTCGTGCTCACCCCGGCCCACGGATGGATCTCCTCGCCAGAGGGTCCCGAGGACCCCGTAAGCTACGCCATCCTCGGCGGCACGAAGCTCAGCCCCGTAGGCATGGCCCAGGACTACGTCGTCGTGCCCGAAGACGAGGTCGTCCTCGCCCCGGAGCACCTCTCCGCTTCCGAGGCCGCTGCCCTACCCCTCGCTGGCCTGACGGCCTGGCGAGCCTTCGTGACTAAGACCGGTAATGCCGAAAAGGGCAGGAACATCCTCATCACGGGCATTGGTGGCGGTGTTGCTCTCATGGTGCTGCAATTCGCCGTCGCCAAGGGCTGCAACGTCTACGTGACATCTAGCAAGCAGGACAAGATTGACGAGGCGAAGAAGCTCGGTGCCGTGGGCGGCGTTTCTTACAAGGCCGCGAAGTGGGACAAGGACCTCCTCGCCTTGCTGCCCAAGGATAGGCCGTACATAGATGCCATTATTGATGGTGCTGGTGCTGATATTATTCGTCGCGCGACGAGCTTCTTGAAGCCTGGCGGTGTTATCGCCCAGTATGGCATGACGTCGTCGCCGAAGATGGATTGGTCTATGCCCGCCGTTTTGAGGAACTTTGAGCTCAAGGGTACGACGATGGGCTCGAGGAAGGAGTTCTATGACATGGTTGAATTCGTGAGGGAGACCAAGATTAGGCCCCCAGTGAGCAGGGTCGTGACGGGCGGATTGAGCAACTTGGAGGGTATCGAGACTTTGTTCAAGGATATGGCTGAGGGAAAGCAGTTTGGCAAGCTCGTGCTCGAGGTTAGTCCTGTTAGCGACTCGTCTAAGCTCTAGACTTTGTTTCTCTTTTTTCGTCGGTGTAATATGCTGGTGCCAAAATGGGACAAGGGTCTGATCTTTAATGAGACAAATGATTGATGTTCCCTTTCCCTCTCCTTATATCACGATGGGCATACAAAGTTCCCACAGCCGTAAACAGTCTGAATAGAGGGTATCTTAAAAAGAACGTATCTCATTATACAGTGTTGGTTACACACACCCCAAGCAATGGTAACCATCCTATGCCAGAGCATAGAGAGAAAAATAAAAGATCTAATATAGCCAATATAGCCAACAACCGTCCAGTTCTCCACCTCAGTCTTCCGGCTCGGCCTCGGCCTTCCTCCTCTTCTTCTTCTTCGGCCCCTCTTCGGGGGGAACAAACTCCTTTTCCCTCTCGCGCTTCTTCTCCTCCATCTTCTGCTTCTGCTTCTCCATCTTCTCCGCCTGCGCCGCCCTGTCCTTGGCCTGCTTGCCCAAGAAGTACTCTCCGCTCTCGATCTGCAGGTCGACCTTGCTCTTCTCGGGAGCCGGCGGGAACGGCGTGTAGGGCTTCTTGCTCTTGTCGTTGACCTTGAACGGCTTTTTCCTCTTGCTCAGCGACTTCTTCTTAAAGTTGGGCAGGAACCGGTCCCAGCTCTCGTTGGCGAGCTCCGGGTCCTTGGCGAGCTCGCGCTTGATCATGAGCTCCTTGATGTGGTAGATTGGGTGTATATTGGCCATGCAATCTTCGACGACCCTCCTAACCTCCTTCAGCCCCTTGTATGGCCCCATTGCCGAGACGGTGTTACCGTGCACTAGGATGTACGTTTGCGTGAGGAGCTCTAGCGCCTTGAGCGTCGAGCCGTTCGGTCCCAGGATCCGCTGCCGCCTCTTGACGAACCTCTCCTTGTTCCGGACCAGGCTCCTAATCTTGATAATGTCGCACGCAACGCCGTCCTCGAGGATCTTGACCGCCTGCGGCGCAGGGACGCTCCTCGCCAGCAACCGTATCAGGTCCCGAGCGTCGAGAATCGCGGCCGGGTCGTACGTCTTCCGCGTCGTCTTCACCGTCATCGAACCCTCGACGAGGTCGAGCTCACACGCGATGCCCCTGGCTTTGAGGGATTTCGTTACGAGCGGCCAGGCTTCCTTGAGGTAGACTTCGCGGTACTTGGGGAAGAGGGTCATGAACGAGGACTCCTCGGCGAGGTTGCCGCCCTTGTTGTCCTCGGCTGTGAAGGTGTCGATCTTCCATTTGTCGATGTCGTCCGTGTCCCACGGTTTTTCTTTGGTGTGATTTGATGGCATCTTAGATTTTTTTCTTTTCTCTTTTTTTATTTGGTGTGGTTTTGTCGGAAAAGGTTTCAGATGAGAGGTTGCTTGCGGTGCTTCATGCAGTGAAAAAGAAAATGTTCAGAATATTTTTTTTCCTTCTTTTTTCGCTATCCCTGCTCCACCCCGCCTTATCGCTTATCACGATAAGAATTTGGAGTTATCGTGGTTGCTTATGTAATCAAAAGAACCTCGTCCGATGTTTGTTCAATTGGAGCCACCAGGAACAAATTTTGGCGAAGAGCAGCAAGACCGAGATTGATGAACGACGACATCTTACCGAGCCTCCCCCTCCGCCCAACGAATCGCGTGCACCTCTCTACGCAATTTATAACCTACGTCTAGCGCGCAGGATCGCCCGTTCATGATGTCGAAAGGAAAGGGAGGAGTCGACCAGCTCGTGAAGCTCATCGTCGGAGCTGGACAGGCGTCGCCCAGTCCCCCAATTGGTCCCGCGCTTGGAAGTAGGGGTGTTAAGTCGATGGATTTCTGCAAGGTAAGGCTTTTTATTCCTCTCTCTCTTTCTCTCTCTCTCTCTTGTGGTTCGGTACTGGGTTCAGATTTTCCGCTAACAAAAACTTATCTCAAAAACTAGGAGTTCAACGCGAGGACAGCACACATCACCACCGGCACGCCGATGCCCTGCCGCGTAACCGTACGGCCTGACCGATCCTTCACCTTCGACATACGGACGCCACAGACGTCGTGGCTTCTCCTCAACGCCGCCAACGTGCCCGAGATTAACGGAAGGAGGAAGGGAGCGAGCAATCCGGGCAAGGAGACGGTGGGGACGATCAGCCTCAAGCACGTTTACGAGATTGCCAAGATTAAGCAGACGGAGCTGAGGTTGTCGGGGCTTTCTACGGAGGGAATGTGCAAGTCGATTATATGGCAGGCGAAGTCCATTGGTATCGAGGTGATTCCGTGAATCGCTGGATGATGGAAAGGGGGACGTGCGAGCGTTTGGAGGACCCATTTCTGGTTTTCTTCTTCACATGTGAATGTGAATGAGATGAGAAATGTGGGCTTCGTTTGAGAAAGATGTTTGGTGATGAGAGATTACGAATTTGTTTGGCCTATCTTGCCGGGTTGCGGCGGTGATACGAGGGGATGGAAGATAGGAGTGGAGAGTTGAAAAGCGGCGGTATGTATGAGTATTCGAGGCTCTCTCCCATGTACACTATACAAAAACACATAAACGTACCATCAAGAGCGCATTCATCACACAATTCGATTCCCAACAACTTTTCTGAGCCTCTCGATCATGAACGGGTGTTGGACAAGCTGAGCGAGGAAAGGGGGTTTGTGGCAGATAACACCATCTCATAAGCCGTTCATCTCTATAAAGGGATCAGGTCATTTACGAAGTTGATTGCCAAGCTGTTGCGTCAAGGATGTTCAACCCCTTTCTTTGCCTTCGCCAATGTTTCCACAGATGCGGCTCAGTGTTGGGCAGGTATGGGTCAAGATGAAATACAGGTCACAATTTGTTTGTTCGGCGAGATGAAGTTAAGCTCTAGAGTGGGACTCGGTTCGCAAGGGGCAAAGACGAATGGGAAACAAGGAAAAAAAAATAACAAAAGAAAAGCAGTAAAAAAGTCGGTCGATGAAGTAGACAAAAAGCCAAGACTTGTTTAGAAGATGGCGGCGGTGCCTAACTTTCCACGATGGTGCCCGCACCACGACGAGAAAAGTGCCGGAAATAGAATAGAACGGAAGGCTACAAGGTTCAACGTGGGACGGGCCAGTGAAACGTACTAAGTCCCGGTGCCTCTTCCGTTCTTCTTCGAGAAGGGGACAAGCTTCGATGTCGGGTTTCGTTGAGAGTGTGGAAGTGGAAGAGGGTGTAGGTGGGGGGTCTGGTTGACGAAGAGGAGAGGGGGAGTTTTCCTAGAACCGATCTATTGGTGCTTGGGCTCAACCTCTCAATTGGGTCGGGTACCTGAACGATTGGGTCGTATAGATTCGATAGCTACTGGGGTGTGATGAAGAAAATGATTCGATGGTCGTGGTATCGGTTGATGGAAGTGTGGAAGCTTCGATGTTCTGCCCGTGGCAAAGTTTGAGTTTTTCTGTCGTCTTTTTTTAACCCTTGTATTGAGACAAGGATCCATCCTGGTAAAATGCAATGGATCTCTGGTTGCTGCGTGCCTGAGCGGGTCTCTAACAAGGAAAATTTTCAAGAAACAGAGTTGATGGTTACAGATACGAGAAAGCTTGAGGCTCGAGGCTTGCGAGGCAGGACCCATAGTACCCATTTATAAATCATTATATCGCGAGTTTGACTCTGTCTAGTTCGTTCGCAATCGCCAATAACTTGATGCTCCCGATATCAGAAGAAGCCGGTTGCGGCAGACGGACATGGATATAAAGTGTACGAGGTACCCTGCACTCGGTGTCGCCCTGCATGGAAACCATATCAATGGTAGCGGATACAAATCTGATCTTGGTAAGCTTCGAGTCCTTCGTATCTTGATTCTTGGGTGACTCGCAGGCGGTTACACTTGGCTCCACCCTTCAGATTAGGATGTTGAGAGGTAAGCGGTCAAGCAGATTGGACAGCAGGGTGTTAGTCCCACTCTCGGTGACGACTAGCGAGAATGTGCATGGATCAATAGGACGGATCGAGCAACAGCTCAAGCTACTTTGTAAGTACAATTGCATTGTAGACAGATACTTAGCCCTGTAGGGAAATTGGTCCTTGATTAGGTGAACGAGAAGAGTCATCGATGGTAGTGTACATCACCGAAGTAAACGATGAAGTACGAAGTCTTAGATCATGGATCTATTGGCTGCGGTTTTGGCCTTTTCTCATCAGACATGCATGTAGATACTGTTAACGGACGAAAGAAGGAGCACGAGGAAGAACTAATTTTCAAGGGCAGAAAATGTTGATTTAACTCCTACTTCTTGTCCATTTCAGGGAATGTCGGATGTCAGTTAGGTCCCTTGACACCATAAATAGATTTCATACTCAGCCAATCAATTACTTTCTTTAGAACAGAAATGAGCAGAACAAATACCGCGACCATTTGATAGCGTCTTCAAACGCCGACACCCAGTTTCTCCGTTTTGATGTCTACATCCATGCGTACCATGCTTCATTGTAGCAAGAGATCCATAGCCAATGCACCTCAGACCATTCGCCAGATTGCCACTAGGTGCCGTCCGAATATTCTACTTGATTCGCTACGTTTATCTGCCAAGTGCGTCTCCTTCTCGGCACTGAGAGAACCACTGGTGCCCCGTAGATTTCCATCCAGCAGGTTCGAGACCATTGACGTATCGGTTAAGGTCGAGGAGGAAACGTTGCCATTCTACAGCTCGAGGATGTTCTATCCCGTTCGTATCGGCGAACTCTTCAAAAACCGGTATCAGGCCGTTGCTAAGCTTGGCTATGGGACGACCTCGACGACGTGGCTTTGTCATGATCTCTTGTAAGCTTCCACCTCGAGCTAGAGAATCGTGGTGTTGATAGTCATTTCTCAAGGGATCACCGATATTGACGCTCAAGGTGCATATCAATGCTCTGACTCCGAACCGAGAGCTACAGGTCTATCAATGTCTGGAGAGTGTCAAGTCAGATCACCCAGGCCGTGAAATGATTCGAATGTTCGAGGATTCTTTCAAGCTATAAGGGCCGCATGGCACACATGAAGTTTTTGTCTTGCCTCCACTTGGCCTAAGCCTGAGAGCCTTTCAATACATGATGCCGCGTCACATCTTTGCCCAGCCAATCGTAGTAATAGCCCTTCAACGAGTCCTGGCTGCTCTGGACTTCCTCCACGGTCCTGCAAATCTTACTCAACTGGTACGGCAGCTCTTGCTATCTTAGACTTCTGTGCCCATTCCTATCTAAGCTCGAATCAAAGACGTCTATGCAGGCAATCTCCTTATCGGTGTCGAAGATGAGTCGCAGCTTGCGGAATTTGGGGAGAATGAACTCATTAGACCATCGTCGAGGAAAATGGTGGAAGGTATCACGATTCATGTTTCTCAATTCTTATTAGAGAGCTTTGGCCCACTCTATCTCTGCGACTTCGGCGAGGCTCGTATTGGCAACCAGCACGAGGGGATTGCCATGCCTGTTCAGTATCGAGCACCGGAAATCATTCTCGGCTTGTCCTGGGGTCATTTGGCAGATATGTGGAGTGTCGGGCTCCTAGTAAGCCCCCTCCCCCTGTCCTCTACCATTGCCTTCTAATATATAACATATTATTGTTTGCTAGGCCTGGGATCTCCTCGAACCAGAAAGTCTATTCCACATTTATGACCCCAACGATCCAGCACGGAACGAAGCGCATCATCTAGCCAATATGACTGCCCTCCTCAGTCCCCCCCTCCATTGGAGTTCCTGGAGAGGAGCTCGAAATCACATAAACACTGGGATGGGAATGGTAAACTTATATCTCTTTTTTTAGGCAATTGGATAGGCATCGTTCCTATACCTGTAGGGAGGACTCTAGACTATCTTGCAACATCATTGGAAGACGGTAAAGAGAGGGACGAGTTTCTGGATCTCATTCGAGGATTGCTCCGCTAGCTAAGAATGGCATTACAGACAGCAACAAGTAAAGCTATGATCTTTGGATAAACGGCAGGACTTGGTGGCAGGTAAACGCCGCTACTTGTGTGGACCGGACGAGTAGGTGCATACTCTAGTAGAAATCGGAGGCCCTGCTCTATAATTAACGGTATGGGTTGCTTCAACGGTTTATCAAGATACAGGATAGATTCACCAGACGAATCATGTATGTAATTCTCCCAAATCAGATCTTCAGGGATTATGTGGACGGGTTGACGATATGGAATGGCAAACAAAATGGATATGCTCGGCACAAAACAAAGTTTGACAAGCGGGTTGTATAGTGGATCATTGAGATGCAGTGAATGCAATGCACTCGATCGGCTCAAACCATGCTCCATCCGTCCATTTAAGTCTGCCTCCGGGGCCGGCCGGGATACCTTTGACTCCTTTGAGCCTCGTCTCGTGCTTCTAGTTTCCACTGCATGCTACCACTTACTGCGTGCTTCTGCTCCGTCTTTCGGGGGTGTGTTCGTCGGTGGCAACACATTGATGCAATTGCAACTAGCTAGAACTTACTTGTTCTAGGTCGAGTTTGTGTCCTCGTAAACCTTCTTCCCTCTTTTTTTTTTTTTTTTTTTTTTTTTCTCCCCGAAAACTACCCATCAATATTGTTCTCTTCTCCTCTATTGACCCGCTTGCCTAACCTGAGTCAACTTCATTCTCATGCCCCAATGATCGAAAGCCCGGCCGGACTCGGTTGAAGACTGAAGATTCCAACCGTCACAGCCTGGGCTGCATGTACTTCAAGCATACGCACAATTGTACTCTGTAGTGGGACTTGACCGGAGTACTTCCAATTTGTTCAATTGTTCCCTGTCGTACCTGTCGTATTATACCCACCGGACCCCACCGTCATTTTTTTTTTTTTTTCTCATTTTCCAGGAAGCCAGGCAAGTGCGACCTGAGCCAGAATCCCAGGCCTGCACTGCGTTGTGCTCTTTCCCTCCCCCCCTCCTCCTCTTAGATCTGAAGCGGAAAGTGCGAGTGTGGTTTTACATGTGGTCGCGGTCACAGTCGCAGTCGCGGTCGCAGTCACACAGGTAGTGTACTTCCGTTCACGATAATCGACCTTAGTGCTCTTCTCGGCCTGAGACCCGGTTGCATTTGCCCTCATCCCAAGCGCCAACAAGCCGGCGCACCCGAAAAAAACTCCAAGCAGGTGCAACCTGCTTTTCTACCCCGCCATCAATCATCAGTGGCATCACTTATCTCCTTCCTTTTGCCAAGAATCTTACTCTCTCTTTTTCTCTTTTATCCCTGTCATTTTTTTGGTTAATTTTTTTTTTCCTTATTATTTTCCCCCACTACCCCTTGGGTCGAGATCGCATCGTCCCCTCGGTCGCTCGAGATCTCCGGCCTTAGACAGCGAACGGCGCATGTTCCTCACGCGCATCGTCTCCAATTACCTCCAATTGCTCCCGTATCGCATCATTTTGTGTCGATCCGTTTCGTCCATTGAGGCATCCATCGATATTACCTGGACTACCTGGACTACCTGGACTCCCTGGACCTGGACCTGGACCTTGTCGATACCAACTCGCTTGCGGCTTCACCGCCCTCAACTCGAATTGCGAATGCCACCCCTCTCTGACCTCTGATTCCGTCCGCTATCACTACAAAGTACTTATCTCACCCTCCGCGACCATCCTCTTTCATCCAATCCGGCCCCCATCTGCGGTGCAAGCCTACGTCAAATCAGTATTGATCAACTCTTTCCCCTAGCCAACGTGGCCCGACCGCTTGCGCAAGAGCCCCAGTTCTAGGCATCAAAAAGTATCCTCGAGTGCCAAGTTAATGTCCACAGCATGGGTAAGTTCAAAGTTACCCATCCACTTTCTCCGACCCTTCCGGACCAACGGCGACCCCACGTTGTTGGCCTTTCCGCTCCAACAGTGAAGTTAGCCGCAGCCACGCACAGCACAACGCAACGCCGCGCATTGATTGCATCTGATCCACCCCTCCACCTCCTCCCATAGTTCAATATTGAACGTGAATGTGTGAATGTGAACTCAGAGCCCACGCGCGACACCGGAGTTCTCTGTGCTTGTGGCATACGCCATGTCTGTCCCGTGTACTACCTGGACTTTCCAAGTCTCAGTCACATCTTTCTAATTCTTCTCCCGTCCCGTCCCGTCTCGACTAACACCTGCGGTCCCTTTATTAGATCCCAGAACCTCCGATGATGCCCCAAGGGTCGCTCGAGCTCAAGAACCCCCTGCCGGCCCCCACGACCAGCACGACCAGCACGCAGTTCACTTTGCTCCCACCGTCGAGGAGATCTCCCCAGCTGTAGTCGAGAACAACCTCCCACCTGCAATAGTATCAGCTCCAATCCAAGCTCCCGCACCAGGCCAGTTCGATTTCTGTCGAGACTTTCCCAAGGAGCGCCGTCTTTCCCACTTCCATTTCGAGCCCGTCTCCCTACCCGCATCGAGAGTAAGTTGCCCCCCCTGGACAAACTTTAAAATCTTTTTTTTTTTTTTTTTTTTTTTTTTTTTTTTTCTCTTCTTCTTTCTTTTCGTTTACCCCCCTGCGCCGTCGCCCGTTCCCGTCGATGGTTCATTGGCCAAGCTTTGTCCAATTCCTTCGCCACAGCATACTTGGCCCCTGAGTTTCTTTTTATCCCTTCTCGTCCTGCTCTTCTAGATTTATTGTCGGCCGTTCATCCTATGCTCTACTCTTGTTAGCTTAACTCCGATGTGTATTGCGCGGCTTGGCCCCACCGTTTCCTTTCAGGCTCTTGGCGCTCTTGGCGATGTCCTTCTCATTCTCTTTTTTCTAGAAAACCTCGAGCTTTAGCTAACACATCCTTTCTCCTACTCAGACGACATCAGTCGAAGGCAGTCCCACCAAGGCACATCATGAGGAGATGATTTCCTCAGTAAACGCCGTCAACCGCCCTCATCAAGCCATGCAATCCCCGCCGCTGACCCCGGCGGCCACTGCTGGCTACCCGGACTTTCCGGACAAACAACTATCACCAAACTCCGAAAGGGTTCACGAGCTTCGCGAGCCCCAGATGATTACCCCGCAGCACTCGAGCTCTGTCGAAGAGCCTCCCCGTCAATCTAACGAGAGAATGGTGACGATTCGGCCCAAACCCCAACCTCGTCAAAGCTACGGATCGCATCCAAGTGGTGACACTTCTGAGGACCACAAGGCGCACCGAAAGGGAATCTTCTCTCTCGGAGGTGACGCGGCCGGTGGTCTCGCCTCAGCCTCCCGAGATGTCAGCCCGTCAAGGGCATCCGAGCTCTATTCCCGGCCCGTTACCCCATCGGCGGGCGAGGTGGATGGTCCCTATGCGGCGAAAAACCGGAGGCCGCAGGCCCAACATGCGTCTAAACGGTCTGTGAGCCCCAGGTTCCGATTCAAGGATAGGACCGAGTCGCGCAGCGCTAGCTCCTGCTCTCATGCCCACCACGGCTCGGAGAAGAGGCAGCACGGGCCTGCTCGTTCCTCTCTTAAAGCGCCCGGAGACGATGCAACTCGTACTGACACTACCAGATCCTTTGGGAAGGACGGCAAAACGGGATCCTTTGCCACTCTCAAGCGATTCTTCAAGCGAGCTGTTTCCGGCGAGTCCAACAAGCGCGCAACGTCTCCTACTGCCCGTAGTAGTAAGAAGGCTGGCAGGAAATCTCCGTCTCCACTGGGCGGTGAGACTGCGCCCTTCTCCGACGACCATCTCCTCGAGTCCAAATACGGCAAGATTGATCGTGTCCTGGGATCGGGCGCCGGAGGCAGCGTAATGCTGATGAAGCGCGATGACGGTAGGGCATTCGCCGTCAAGGAGTTCCGCCAGAGGCAGGCGCGAGAATCGAAGCGACGCTACACCAAGAAGATCACGGCGGAGTTCTGCGTCGCCTCAGCTCTTCATCACAGCAACATCATCGAGACCATGGATATTGTCGAGGTCCGCGACCGATGGTTCCAGGTCATGGAGTTTGCGCCCTACGACCTCTTTTCCATTGTCATGTCGGGCAAGATGTCGCGTGAGGAGGTTACCTGCTGCTGGCTGCAACTACTGAGTGGCGTAACGTATCTTCACAGCTGCGGCGTCGCTCATCGTGACCTGAAGCTTGACAATGTGGTGGTTACGAACGGCGGTATTATGAAAATTATTGATTTCGGTAGCGCCCACGTCTTCCAGTATCCCCACGAGACTGCCATTCACTATGCGGAAGGTACGACGATATCTGTTACCCTACTTGCTTCGCTCCTCTTCTTTTACTACTTAAGATGTATTCTGATCGACTAACCACCGAGGCATTAGGCGTTGTCGGCTCTGACCCTTACATGGCCCCCGAGGTCTATGACCCCCACACCAAGGCCTACGATCCCCGATTAAGCGATATCTGGTCTCTCGGCATTATTTTCTGCTGCATGACGCTTAAGCGCTTCCCCTGGAGGATTCCGGCCGTGACCCAGGACAAGTCTTTCAGACTCTTCGCCTCTGCGCCGTCAGCCGGACACGATCCTAAGCACCTTCTCCTCGAATCCAAATCGGCTGTCAGCCTCAGCAAGCTCAAACTCAGCTCTCCCGATTCTAACCCTGCCAGTCCTGATAGTCAAGATCGTGGCGGAAGGGAAAGGGAGGGCGGTGGTGCCAACGGTGAGGCGAAGCAGAGATCTCAGTCCCAAGGCGCCGAGGCGACGGAGAGGAGAGAGATTATTTCGGGACCCTGGAGGATCTTGCGGCAGCTCCCTCGGGAGAGCCGGAACATTATTTGGCGCATGCTCGAGGTCGACCCTAAAAAGCGCGCTAAGATGGAAGAGATTATCCGCGACCCGTGGGTTGCCGATACCGTCATCTGCCGAGAGACCCCGTTGGGCCAGGTCATCCAGGCACCCGGCCATAAGCACACGTTGATTGTGGCAGCCCCGCCCTCTAACGGTCAAGATGCGGCAAAGAAGAATGCAGTCTAGAGGAATACACACCACATTACGGCTTACCCGGCCCGAAAGGGAAAGCAGAATAGGAAGAAGAAGAGGAGGAAACGATAACACAAATGATGGATTTAATGGTAGCAGACCTCTCTCTCCTTCTTCCGCTTCCTCCCACTTACCTTTTTCTTTTTGTCTTTTCACTCCCACACCCTTGCTTTTTCTCCGATCTCATTATACCACCCTTTCATAACTATCTGGCTGTTTTCGCAAACGTTTCGGGTTTTGAATTATTCGGTGTTAAGGCGATATATCTGGCTCTCCAAAATAAGATTTCTTTCGAATTATAGGGTATTACAAAAGGCGGTTCTTTCACAATTAGATGGGACAGAGCGATACATAACTTGGAAAACAGAATTGGAGTATTATTCTCGGCGAGAAGGGGCGGCAGATTGATGGGAAGCGCAATGTATTTCGTTTCTTCTTCGCCCGCGTTTCTACCTTTTTACCTATTTTCTCTCTTTTCTTTTTCGGACTTTGTGCTTTTCTGTTACAAGGACATATGGTGGCCTTGGATTGGTTTTTCCTTCACAAGCGGGATGGATAAAGGTAGGAGGGAGAGCATGATAGAGGTCTACTTGTTTTCTGTTGCTTTTGAATTTGGATCCTGGAGCCGGGGATTAAGGTTCTTTTGTATAAAGGGTAGAGTGGGCTTGACGGGCATACTAATAGAAGCGATGTATGTAGTAGATAGCTTTTATGACAACTAGACGGATTGCGTCGACATCTTGGTCTTCTGGTGTGGCGTGGAACTTGAATCAAGATTGATGTTCCCGCGTATCGTTGGTAAGAAAGACCCTGGTTGGCGTAGATTACATCCGATGACCCAACGGAGAGCCATGCCTTACTGTGCTGGGAGGGAAGAGCTCTCATCATGGCAGTGTACACTTGTCAACAGAAAGGGACATTGAAGGCCACGCTTTATATAGAGAGTGGAGATTCCTCGGCATACTAATAACACAAGCATTATCACAAGACCAATCAATCCATCACCAATACCCAGACCACAGCCCATCCCCGACAAGGATGGGTGAGAGAGGACCTGGGGGTGCACTCCCCAGTCCCGAATCTACAGATTCCCCAGTCTATACATGGTGTAGCCCCCGCCCTTCTTCCCAAACACCTCGTTCCGCAATGATACGGACTCGGTTTCCAGGGATTCGTGTTTCTTCCTGGTTCTGGACAAGTCGTATCGTTTCATGAATTTCGGTTCCTTGGGGTGGGAGTTCGAATTGTTGGAATTTTTGTTTTATTGGTGGTACAAAAGTTATGGTACAGGTGTTTTAATATATCGCTTTTTTTCACAGAGCCAAGTGCCCTCTTTTTAAAAGAGAATGAGTGGCTTCTTTTACTCGTTGATCTTGGCGAGAATTCTATACAATTTCAGTTAGAAAAGAAATCTCATCTCAGAGGGAGAAGAAGAAGGCAGGTTGGAAAAGGACGTACTCGCTGTCTCGGAAGAGTTGGTACTCCTCCTCACCGACCTTGACGGGGGAACCACCGAACTAAACCACGAAAATCAAGTTAGCCACCAGTTGTTACTTAATCCTTTTCTTCTTCTTCTTCTTCTTCTTCTTCGCAATGGCATCTAGGAAGAACGGATTGGGAGACAAGTTCTCTCATCGTACCTGAGGAATCAACACCCTGTCGCCAGCGGCAACACCCATAGGCAGCCTCTTTCCATCCTTGCCGAGGAGGCCGGGACCGACGGCGAGGACCTTGGCCTCGTTGAGCTCCTTGACGCTGGACTCGGGGAGGAAGATGCCCGAGGCGGTCTTGGTCTCGGCCTTGACGCGCTGGACGAGGACGCGGTCGAGGAGGGGAATGAGGGAGCGGATGGAGCGGACGGTGGTGGCCTAGATTGTGATATTCGTTAGTTGTGTTGTTGGGATCATGAAAGCTTGCGAAGCTTTTTCCCGAGGTTATTTGAGCTGGAGCTGAGAGAGCTGGAAGCTCTTTATCCTGCAGGCATAAAAGTGCTGGGGAAAATAAAAATAAACTCACCATTGTGAATTATTAGGAGATGGCAAATTAGAGCCTGAGCTGCTGGATATAAGAGGCGATATAGAAAGGACGAAGGAAGCGAGGTTGCGAGATGGGAGAAGTTGACGATTGGAAATTGGGGGAAAAGGGAGAGATATCAATTGGTCCTTTTTTTCTAAGAGCTTCTGGAAAGTTCAGTATTTTTTTTTTTTTTCTGCGCCGGGCGGATTCCCGCGACTGGACCGAAGGAGCTCGGGGCGGGTTTACGATTTGCCGATACCGAGACCAATCACGATCGACGTAATGCTGGAAGGAGCAGGGGAGGAGGGAGAAGCCGACAGCTTTAATCATGATGATTCCAGACAATGATTTCGATTCAATTGACTAGTGAAAAGAAGAGAGAAATATCCTAAGAAAATGACATGAATTATTTGCAGAATATAATAACTGAGAAAAGAAAAAAAAAAAAGAAAACAAATAGAAAAATACAGAGAAGGCAAGAGGAAAAAAAGATGGACGCACCCGGAATCGAACCGGGGACCGCCTCTATGCTAAAGAGGAATTATACCACTAAACCATGCGCCCGTCACTTGATGGAAGTTACTCTTCTATCTTGCTATACCAAGCTCACTTGATTGGCCCCAAGCGAAGTTGACCTCTCATCTCTGAGGCACCTCGAATAGCATCACGAATGATAATTGTGTCCAGGAGCTCTAGAAGATCAAATTGTAAGATAATTAGAGGAAAATTGTATCAAATATAGCCGAGTGGTCAATGCCTCGGTCACGCTCAATGACTTCACTCGAAACGCCTCTCATGCCTCCCGTTTGTGAACCTCTCCAACGCCGAGAACGCCGAAACCTGTCAAATGATCCAAGTACAAAATATCGCTTCTTCCCCTTGCTTCTTTGAAGTCCATAATATCCTTCTCCTACATTACTTCCACCACCGTCCTCTTCTCACCCATCCATGAAAAGCCCCTCTAGCTGCTCCTCATCCATCCACTCTCCACCTACCGGAATCCTCTCAAACACCCCCCACGAATCAAGCATCCCCGCAGCACCAGCAACGCTCCCCGGACAACAACGCGCCGGCAGCGAAACCCCCTTCGGCTCCAGCCACAGACCGACCACTGAGAGCAGGAACGTCGCCGTCAGCAAGGTTCCTAGAATATACGTCGGCACGGGCTTCTGCACAAGCCGAAGGGAGGAGAAGGGCGTGTGTATAACTTCCGCTCTTCTGGATCGCTCCTGCTGTCCCTCGTCTGCGAGCGCCGTTGGGGAGGAGGAGGCCGAAAGGGTTTGGGCGCGGATGAGCGCGTACCGTTTTGCGATGGTTGACGTGATGGATGAGGTGCCGTTGTTGGCGCGGAGGAGCTCATCTCCTCTAGGTTCTAGAAGCTCGCACTCGATATCGGACAGCTCTCCAGAACTGGCCATGAGACGCTTACATGTAAGTTCGACCTGAACAGCTGGGAGGCTCACTTGTATCCTGTCTTCCTCCGACAAGTCTCCACTGGTGGGTTCGGACCCGGAGATCACAACATGCTCATATATCCAAGCCGGATACGATGTGTTATAATGGCTTAGTATTGAATTCGCCACCACACTCGCTTCATTAACCACCTCGACGTCTACCCCACCAGAGATGACCTCCCTTGGTGGTATCTGGACGGCTATCTGCTGCTCAACACTCTCCGGAGAGAACAGCCCCGCGGCTAGAATGGGCGCAAACGTGACGAGAAGCATCGCTGTCGTAGTCACCAGCACGCTCCAGCTTTTCCGTCTGGCAGCCTTGCATAACGTCACGGGAGCGATTTCATCCATGTACGTCGTGGCCATACCACGCGAGAAGTTGGACCCCCTAAAAATATCCAAAAACGGCGCCGTGAACCGAGATTCGGAATCCACGGCCCAGATATAAAGTGTCAAAGACATGAAAATGGCGGCGGGAAATATCGTCCATGCGGCAACTTGCGCTTGCGTAAGTCCCACCTCGGCGAGCCCCCGGTATTTGTTCGAGTGGGAGAGGGTGCCCCATAACGCCACCGCCAGGCCGATGGTGAGGGCCATGGTGACCATGCGCGTGCCGGGACGCAGAACTAACGGGCTGTAAGTATCTCTTACGGCGAATGCGTCGGCCTGTTTGGCCTCCCTCCTTTTCTGTGAGGAAGGTCTTCTGTCGGCCACGCAACGGATTATGAATCTCGCCATGTGTGGGGGATCCGTCGTATACCTTTCCACCTTGGTGTAAAACAACCCCTCAAACCTGCCCGCGACGGCTCCTGCATTATCATGGTCGACGTCTCGAAGCCTGCCCAAGATACCCGGACTATTCGAAAGTAGAGTCGCCATCGACGCTAGGGAGTTTGGATTCCTCGGCGCAATGCCCTGCGTCGGAACCAAGAACACCATCCAGCTTGTTAAGAGAGCAGATATCACAAAAAACACGGCCATCGCGTGCGCAACACCCGGCGATACCCGCAGTCTTTTTTCTTCAACCGCAGTAACGGTTATCACGGCTGGTTGGTTGTCGCCGAAGCGAAGCTGGGAATGTAGGATGAAGCGGCGAAGCACGGAAGCCACTCCGTCGACTTCTGTCCTCGACTCCTGGATGGCGAAGAAGCCGGTCGAGAGGACAATCTGCAATATAAGGAGGATACGCGTTATTATCGATGCTGTGACAAGGAAGTGTTTCCGCTTGGCAGACAGGAAGAGGGTTTTCAGCATTCCCGTGCTATTGTAATCGAGGAGCAAGGTTTCTGATGCGTCGCGGGGTCCGCTCTTCTCTCCGGCGAGGTGGATCCAGGGGAGGAATCGTCGGGTTTGGAATTCGACTCGGCTCCAGAGCGCTGCTATGACCGTAAGGACTAGGAAGACAACGGTTAGCCGAAAAGGGGAAAAAAAAGACACGAGGAAATCCCTTCGAAGTCCGCACGACACCCCCTAACTTACTAGCTGGTGGGCCGTATGTCCATAGCACTGACACTCCCCCGTTTGGATAGCCGAGTCCGCTGCTTTCCCGGTCAACTCCGGCGAGGGCCTCGACAATGATGACGAGCACAACAAACACGGCGGCAAACGACGCTACTATTCTCCTTGTGAGATATCTCGGCTTCCAATTAACACCCAACCCAGACTCTTCATCGTTCGTGCCCACCCCTGTATCCGCCGTATCTGTCCTCCTAACGCCCTCCTCTTTTAGAACCCCCCACTCGCGGCTGGCTTGTGTAGCACGCTCTTCCCAAGGATTTCCGCTCGTTCTATTCACGGGCTCCGTGTAAAGTGCCTCCTCTATATTCAGGAACGGCACCCCAGCGGCTGCCGCCTCCCGGAGTTCGATGGCCTCTCTCTCCGGATCCTCATAGTACCCCGCAGTCGACTGATTCGGTCTCCTTTGCTCGAGTGGTTTCCTTCTCACGCTGGGTAATACCGGCCCCCGTGTTGAAAGAGGAGAGACCGTGAAGGCGGACGGTGACCGGGCAGGCGACGGAGGCGTCGCCGTCCGAGGGGGAGGTGCCGTCGGGCGTGTGGCATCCCAGTATATCGTCGTGGGAGAGTCCTCGTAAAGTATGCGATGTCCGGACATGTTTGCGGTGTGGATGGACAAGATGGGAGTCGAAGGAGCTCTAGTCGCGCTTTTGGTATTATTCGAAGCTTGAGATCCATTGCGAGAACAGATTCATTCTTCATTTTGATATCATCTTTGAGACAATAGATCCGGCTCGCAGGTTTGGGACTAACAAAAAGTGACAGAGAATAGAGATAATAGTAACAGGGACCCCGAAGCCGATCCGAAGCTAAGAGCCATAAGCAAGGAATAATAAAAGAAACAGCCCCTGCAAGCGGCCGAAATCCCTCCTCCGCCCCGACGATATTACAAGAACCCGCGAAATCGGTCACGTCTTCTTCCTTTTCTCGAATCCCAGCATAGCGCGGAATACTAACTGCTGTCAAAGCCCTGCTCTTCGAACTAAAAAGACGAATCCTCCGGCGGAGCGCAATTACGAAGTTATGAAGACATCTACAACAGGTTCCGCACTGCCACATCCCTTCCAATTTAAAAATGATCCGTTTTTTTTCGAGCCAAAAAACATCAGAACATAAGAAGCAAATCGATCGAATCCACCTGGTGTCAGTCTAATCCCTTTTTTAAAAATTCAACCTGATTTTTTTCGGGGTCACTCGGCGCTTTCCCCCATGGTCTAGGCGATATGTCGTCGCTGTGTTGCTGTGTCTTATTGTCCCGACTGAAGTAAGATTGTTGAGTTCAACGCGACTCTGGGCTCTTCTTGGCAGACTAAAACGTCAAAAGTAGTACAATTGTCGTCAAACATGTCCGGGATCTGGCTTGCAAGACATTCCCACAATTACCTCGGTCTTAAGACGCTTAGTTCCCGGGTTCCCAAGACAAGGGAAAGCTCCCCACTTCGCCAATCTATTTAAAGAAACAAATCATCAATATCCCGATCAAATAAGCCCTCCCCCAGCAAAAAGTATTGAGATCGCTGTGGGGAGAGAAGAGGCCAAGTTGACACAGGAGTAACCCGCGGAAGGAAAAGAGATTAGGACGAGGCAGAATCCATGTTCTGGATAATTGGTAATGATCCGGAATCCCAAAAGGAGCCGATATTGAGCTAGCTCCTCTGCTGCGCAATGCCGCGCTCCTATTTCCTAGTTCCTATTTCCCATTTCACGAACAGGATTCAGGACCAAGGATTTCGGTCGCAAGACACGGTTGCAAAACGGAAACCAAAGGATCAAGCATCAATATTACTAAAAAAAAAAAAAAAAAACCATAGATATTATTCGATACGTACGGGGCAACACCGCCTTCAAAATTGTCGTTTATACAGAAAATCTCAACAGATGCCTAAAGAGCGAGAAGTGAGAGAAAGGTAGATAAGACAAGAGAAGGAATGTCTGGTGTTTTCCGAACATGAGTTAGGTTTGTTTCTTTCACATCACCTTTGATAGAAAATAAAACGTCCATCCCATACCAGAGTGACATACAAAGTAAATAAATGTCGGAAAAATGTAAAAAAAAGAAACAATGAAACGGAGAAAAATGAAACACGAAAATATCGAATAATCTTGCGTGCTAGTAGTGTAACCGCTGGCGAGTCGGCGTGGGAGCCGGCGCCATAGATTCTTCCGCCGATCCTGGAAGCCCAGGCTCAACGTAATTCCTCCACTCATACACCCGATTCATCCCCCGACCCGCGCCCGTCAACCCCGCCATCGTAGATCTCGGTGTCACTCCGTCATCCGAATGCCGCCGCCTATGCGTCATCGGCGCGTGCATCATAGCCTCTTCGGGGTACTCGTGCCGCGACGATCGGCCGGGACCGGCCCTCTCGGGGGCGCGTGCCCCTCGTCCCATGTTGAAAGCGTCCTCGTCCCCTGTATGCCGCCTCATTAGCGTAGGAACGGCAGGCACGGGCGGGGGCATCATTGGTACATGGGGTGGAAGAGGGCCGTGGCCGTGGCCGTGCGGACCGCCCATCGGCATCAAAGGGGACAAGGGGGATGGCGGGTGTTGCTGATGGATGTGAGGGGGCATATGGTGGAGAGGCTGGAGCTGCGGGTGCGGGACGCCCCGCTGAGGGGAGAATCTATCTGCGAGACGTCTTTCCATCGAGGACCCCCTGACGCCTCGCGCCTTGCTGACGTCGGAAATGTAGTCTGCCGCCGTCCTGGTACTTCGGTCAAATCCATGCGGGACGCCGGGTGCTTCATATCCATGGGGAACGGTGGGGGGAGCTGGCGGAACAACCGTCCCTCCTCTCATGTAGTCATCCCCCCCACCGCCGCCGCCGCCGCCACCAGCACCAGCACCACCACCGACCCTTCTCCTCCTCCTGGGGCTGATAGCAAGCGCCTCGTCGACACCGGCGAGCCCTCTATAGTCATCGTCATCGTCATAATCGTAACCGTCATCATCGTCGTCATCGTCATGCTCATCCTCCATCATTACCCGATGATTATCTTCAAATGCGTCACGCGGACGCAGATGGGAATGGGAACGCTCTCGGTAGCGATGATCTCGAGGGGTCGAGTGCCTCTCGAATCGCGCAGCCAAGTCTCGCTCTCTGTACTCGTGTGCCGAGTGCACCGAGTGCCCAAACACCTCGTCATCCAAATCACTTGCTCCTCGTCGCCCTAGCGGCGGTGCCGTCATAGGTGGCACGAATCGAGAGGAGCCATTTCGGTAAGTAGGCGTCATGGGGAATGTCTCTGATCTAGCTAGTGTGGGGACGGGAACAGGGTCAAAATCGTCATAGGGCTCTATCGGGTCATTGTTGAAGAAAGCACAGTCGCAAGTGTTCCACTTTTCACCGCATATCATACAAAACTGGGCACCACATCGACTGGGGGGGAATGAGAGGTTAGCACTTGGTATAAATAGATGGGATCATGTCACACATGTTAGTTGGAGAGGGAGGGTGGTGTCTTCTCTTCTTTCCCTTCCTTTTTTTTTTTTTTTTCTCAACCCCTTGAAAAATGCGGATGAAAAAAAGGGGGGCGGGAAGTGAAAGCGGTAAAGTGTGCGGGATAAATAAGGGCGGTGGTGAGGTGGCTTGCATGAGAGGGAACAGCCTTGAGCTCAATGATAGGTTCGGATCTTACCATGTCATGTGGTCGCAGCCCTCCTTCAGCTCAACCATCGCCCTACACCTGTAGCAGCGCTGCCAGCCCTGTTCCTTGGCCTGCTGCAGAAACTTGTTTGTCGTTTCGTCGAGAGGGCAGTCTCGCGAAGAGTGCCACTTGCCGCTGCAGGTAACACAAACCTTTGTATTGCACCGGGGGCACCGTCCGACTTTGCGTCCGGATTCTCTGGAGATGTGCTCCGGTTTGATCGGGGTGCCACACTTCCTCGAAGGGCAATAAAGTCGATTTTTCGTCGAATGTTCCACGAATTTGTGGTTCCAAACGTGCTTAAAATCCGAGTCGAATAAGTGGTCCACGTGCTTCAACGGGATAATCTTGTCACAGCACTTGGGAGGCATGTGTTGCGAGTCTGTAACGGAGAGCTTGAAGTTTTGCTTCAAGCATCCGTAACACACTCGATGTCCGCACTTTAGCTTGGCAGTCTTGCCAGTAGGCAATTCGTCGAAACAAATAGCACAATTCGCCCTAGAACGTGGGTGGACGAAACAAGTAGAGCCAACATGTCAGCGAGCTGAATGAAGCAAGTGGATGTGGCCAGGGGAGTGGGCAATTTTCGAGGTTGACGATCGTGACTACAAAAAGTGAACAAGGAAGAAAGACCCACAGTTTATCGGATCGTTCGTATCCGTGAGAATCTCGAGAAAAAGGGTCAAACAGAGATGACCGTCTTGGGGATGTCGTGAGGCTAGCAGGTGTATGATAGCCGCCGTGTGTATTGGACCTCCGAATAGATTTAGGTTTGACATGGACAATGTCCGAACCGTGACCCCTTCTCCAAGACCTAATCTGGGGTTAGCAAACAAAAAGATCCGCCAACCCAGTAATACCACGACCGAGCCAGGAAGCTCTTAACAAATGGCTTGGGACTTGCAGACCTTCTCGAAGTGGGATAAGCGGCCAAGGGATCTTCGGATAGAGGGGGGTCGGGGAAACGATGGCGGATCTGAGGCGGTGTACTCCGAAGTTTGGATGGTGAGCGTCGACGGATCCCTTCACCGGGCCAGTCGCCACGCCTCCCGACTCTGGATCTAGATCTGTGTGTTGAGACGTGCCTTGATTCTCCTTCCTCGTCTTCGTCTTCTTCTGTTTCTTCGTCCGAGTCCTCTTCGTCAGTTTCTTCTTCTTCCGAATCGTCTTCTTCGTCTTCTTCTTCGGTGGAGTCGTCAGAGTCGTCGTCGTTCTCTTCTACCTCCGGTACCAAGGGTACTTTCGACTTTCTCGAGTATCTCGACTCGCTAGGTAGTGTCCGGCGATGGTGCCGAGTGGCCCTTCTCGGGGAACGTCGAGAGTCGCTGCGGCGGGGGTCGTGATCGTCGTCTTGGCTCGAAGGTGTCCATGCGGATTCTCGATCGGAGTCGGAGACGGAGGTGTGCGAGGATTGTTTAGATCCTGGTGTCGAGGCGAAATAACGAGGCGAGGCTGCCATATAATCTTTTCTAGAACTTCTACGACTATCCGTGCCTGAAGTGTGGTGGTCGTGGAGAATCGGGGGATCCCGCCTTTTCCTGTCTGGAGCAGAAGGGCGACGGGAGAGGGACATGACAGCGTTGGGCCTGGTGGACGGCGGCGGGGCGGGTAGCTGGTTGCTGCGTCGACGGGACGAAGAAGCTTGAGGCCTGGCGTCACTGCTTTCTATCTTTTCTCGTTTGGCAGTTCGATCCCTGTACGGCGCGGAATGATGGCGATAGCCACTGCCTGCACTCCAATCATTCTCTCCTGGTGGGGAAGGCATTCGATGATGCCGTCTTCGGCTGGACCGCCTATCGAGCTCATCGCCGTCGGGAAAAGCCATTGGAATCCCTTAGTCAGCCTCAACATTCAGAGACGGGTTGGACAGGATTCCGTTTTGATCGGGCTGCGATTTATTATCGAAAGGGGGCGTGTGGTATCGACTTCAGGCCTATTTTGGCGGCAGGATGAACAGCTGGACAGCCGTGAGTGGACGGTTCTCGTGCATGCATCTAGCTATGATTGGGTTTCAACAAGGACTGCATAACTCCAGATGCAGCCACTCGCATTAATTTTTTTCTCCCTTTTTCTTACGCTTCTGAAATTGTGCGTTGTTTCGGGAGGGACCTGGGTTTTTTTGTTCGTTGTTCGCCCTGAATGAACCAACGGAAGTTGTCAGTCAGTATAAGTTGGGTCCGGGGCGAAAGTAGACACGAGAGGATCAGATTGTCGTCCCGGTTTTTGCCTCGCAGGAGTGACAGGTGGCTAGACAATCGGGAGGATTGGGCAGGAAGTTCAGGTATAAGGCACTGCCGACCAGGGGGGGAGGAAATATGGGTATAGGACCGGGGAAAAATGGATTGACGGAACAGGAATGGGAGAAGCTCGATTTGAACTGATTGTCCAACCAAAAGTTCTCGAGTGGGACGTATACAGCAGCAGCACCAGCAGATGAGAACATGAAGGAATAGGAGAAGGGGAACGGACTTTATGGTGGCTCTCCGTGTTACTTCTCTTTGATCTCCTTCACGATGGCGGTGATGACACCGGCAAGTCTCGCGAGGAGATGAGAAGAGCAGTCAAGGGAATCACGATATTGACGAGAGGTACAGCGGTTTTCGTGTCGTGGACGAGAGGAGTCGCCGGTTGTCAAGACGCGAGAACAATAATAACAAGGGCGGTCGGCGGGGACGAGACCCATACGTGACAGGGCCAGGCCAGGCCAACAGTCGCTCGTTCGGTCGCTGGGGTCACAGTCCTAGGAGGACGAGGTAATAGAGCCTACCAAGCCTCTGTTGGTCGATCCAGCACAACTCGCAGCTTGGTCGAACCGGTCCTACGAGGCCGATTTATTATCAGGAGGGGAAGCGAGAGTCCAGACCGGGCAAGGATTATTCGACGGGCAAGGTCGTAGCTTAGTTTGAGAACAAGCGGTGTCGTGGTTGTGACACCAGGAGATTGACAAGAGATGAACCAGCAGCTCTTTCAAGGATATTCGGGTGCTTGAGCGGAGAAAGGCGATGACGACGTGCTTCGTAAAAGCGGGAGAGTTTGGCTTGGCTCAAATGGGAGCCTGCAGAGTGTCTCTTCCTCTTCCCCAAGCCATCAAGCAGAGGAGGTTAGTTTGGGAAATCAGGAGGCTGAACTTGGGGCCTCACTGTTTTCGTTCGATGATGATGAGTCCGTGCTGTCATCTGCCCCTCTACAGGGGACGTTTACCTGCACCAGTCACAAAGGGGAATAGGAAGTGGATGGGCAGTGGACAGACATCGCTGATAGGCGAGTCACTTAAGACTCAACCGCATGAGCTTGCACAAAACCTGGAAAGGGAATTGATTCTTCAGGTGTCACAGTGTCCAGAGTCCCCTGAGTCACGTGTACGCTGCAGAACTTGGTGCTACCAGCCCCGGACAATCTTGGAAGGAGTTCCCAGCCCTAGGGAGAATTCTAGAGCTCAAGGACGAAAGTACTTGACAGTTGATTCATGTACCTCTACTTTGCCCATCAAGAAATGGTCAAGTACATGAAGTATTGAGGTTAGAGTCCCCTGTCCTCACGATATTGATCGTTCGTTTCCTCACTCGACTCTATTCTCTGCTTGACCAAAATCAACGACAAAGGCATGGACCTAATCTAGTTTACGAAGGCAACGGACGGATGGTCCCCGGTCCAGGGTCCAGTCTTGAAGAAAGCACCAGGTGGCCTCCAACGGCACAGGCTCCGTGTGTTTCACCCAGCGGGCTGCGACGAAGTTAATAGTGCCATTAGGGGGTGCCACCCTGCGTTCTTAGCACCAGCATTGGGCATAGTGTGCAGCTTCCAGGTAGTGCAGTGTAGGCCTGGCGGCCTCGGCCCGAGCGCTAAAAGCGGGGTCGGCCGCTAAAGCTGCTGCTGCCCTCATCCGCCGTGGCATGACCCCTGGCTTCGGTTGGTGAGAGTTGCGCCACCACCGAGTATGACCACTTCTTTCAGTTTGTATTGATTTCGTATCCCACGGGCGGACCGAGAAACTCGAGAGTGCTCAGTATCTACTACTAAGCTTATCATAAATGACCCATCCGAATAGGTATTGATGTTGGTAGACACAGCACGGGCCGATCTCTTGCTTCATCAACCGCACATCGAACCAAGCCATCTTGTCTAGACCGGCGTCCTCTCTGCACTGCACTGCCTCATCTAATGCCCCATCACCAAGCCTGAACAGACCCATATTACCCTCCTCCTGCAACGACGAAAACGACTCGATGTCGATTCCCCGCTCTCCAAGCCCCCACCGCCTCAATCCTGGAACGTGCCTCCATCCCTTCCAAGTGACTCCTGCAGCATGCTCCGAACCGAGACGAGATGCACAAGCTGACCGCATGAGAAACCAGAGGCGAAAAAGATCAGAGGTCTTCTCTCGACCTGCCATCCCTACCTTAGGAGGGTATCTTGCCAGCCCTGCCGCCCCGCTAACAGGGTTTCCGGCACCTGTATGGTTTGTATCCATCCCCTTGGCATCGGGAAGAAGGAATATCCAACGTTCCAACCCCAAGAGCTTCCTTCCTTGCATGCGAGATGCCAACCACTCAAACCAGACAACGTAAGATACCTCAATACCTCGGTACCTCAAGTGACCCCACGAGAATCACAGCTTACGAGGTACTTCACACATCATATCAGATGTTGCCTCTGTCCATCATTGTCTTGTGTTTCCATCCGCCATGTCCCAAGCCTTTGCACTTGCATCAAGTGATCAAGAACCAGTCGATCCATCCATCTTTCTTATCGCCCTCCTGCAGCGCCGCACATCTCAGCTCGTGGGTCCGCTGCTGACGAACAATGTCTTAAACGCGGAAGCACAGCGGCAGGCCGCAGCAGGGCTTGGAGAGAACCCAAGCCCACCATGCTGCCGTCGAGTTAAAGCGGTGCAACAGGCGCAACACTTGGATTTCCCTTTCCCTTTCCATCTCAGTAGCACAAAGTGAACCACGTTGCCTTTGTCATCCCAATAAGCGGCTCGTCTGTCCCGAAGAAGAAGAAAGCAAAAAGAAAAGGAAGATCAAACCCAAGACAGATAGCTTCAAAACGGCAAACAGAACCATCTTCAAAATAGTCAGGATAGTACGAGTTATTTGAAGCTTTGAGCCGCCCGTACCCGTCAGTATTTCCTACAAACATGCTCCTCAAGCGAGAGACATGACAACGCAGGTCCCGATATCCAGCTTGGTATCTTGAGAACGAGGATGCACGTAGCATCCCAGCCTCAGGTTGATACACCTTCCATCTCCGGCGAGGTGCCTACTGCTGTGCCAGTGGTGTGTGACTTTCTCCGGTAGCACAGCGTCTCTTGATTTTCTAATAGCGATTCTCCGGAGCGGAGATTACGCTTCAGAAGGCACCAGCACTTCATGTTTCTTGTGATACACTCGGGAGCCTACATAGCATTTACATCTAGTGTCTTTTTAGGGCGCTCTTAGTAGAGCCTACGCTTTTCACAGCTTTGATGTTGTACACCCCTTGCGGTTAGATTATAAACGGTGCTCGATTGTATACAGCCTCTACAATGGGCTGGAGCTAAAGGAAGCCGATATCAAACTAACGGTCCATGACTTTGCTCTATATAACCTAGTTTCGATGGGGTGATTCCAATTCCCTCACGAGCCAAGACGAAGTTCGGTGATGGAGCCCAGCCAGATGGGAATTTGCGTGCCTCTACCGCCATTGCGAAACCAGAGAAGAGCGAAACGCATTCAGTATCTCAAATGGAACCTGAAGAAGAAACAAAAATGAAAAGAGCCCTCATCGAAGGTGAAGGACTTTTGAACCCATCAAACAGGCAACCCCCCTCGACTCGACTTGGCCTTGACCAAACATTGGCCTATCCGCTCATATCTGCACCGTTCGGCAGGCATCGTGCTTTGAACCCTCACTCATGTCCACAGTGATAGAGCTTGCGCTTGCCCTTCCCCGTGCGCGGCATCACGCAAGTGCAGGGTCCAGACGACGAACCCCTGTTGCGGTCCTGCATGACACATGGGCTAGGAACCAGGTTATGGGGATGAATCATGGCCTTGGGTATACCCGTAGCACGGCAGATCCTGTGGGCCAAGGGAAAAGTGCATCGGATACAGCCCGTACAATTGGGAGCGCAACGCTCGCCCTCCTTGGGCTTGTAGCAAATCTGCTCGACGATCAGGTCGAGCCAGCCGGCCAGGTGGCTGTCCAGCCACTCGTGGTAAAGGGGCGAGGTGAGTGTATACGCGCCGCAATAGGCATCGAAGATCTTCATATACTTCCTGTATCCCTTGGTGAACCTTTCCGCGCTCATGATGCCGAGGTTTGCCATGGAGCCTCCCTAGAGCTCTGACAGGCATCCGATTCGGGAAATGACCCAAGCCCGCACAAGGTCGGGGTACACACCGTCGTAGTCCACGTCCATGGCTTCCTGGAATTGTTCACGGAAGTCACGGCCCGGACCGAGTTTCAAGACGAATTGGGCAATGTCCTGGACCCAGGGCTCTCGCTTGACGATGGAGAGAATCTTTCGGTCCTCGTACACATCCCAGTCCTGTACCGTGGTGGTCCAGGTAGCACGCAAGCCAACGGGATCGAAAGCCAACGTCTTGCTGGGTTTGGTGTCTGTGACCAGCTTGTATACGACGTGCTTGGTGGGAATCCAGTCAAGCGTTCTCTCGGACTTGAGGACGCTGGCATCGTTGACGTCGAAGTGGATGATTTCGATGGATCGGATAGGAAAGCCTTCTCATACAAAGATTAGCCACCCATTCTTTTCGTCGTCCCAATCCAGGCACTTCAGTCTCCCTCTCTCCCCTCCCTGGAAAATGGTGTGGTGAAGGGGGATGAAAACTTACAAGCCATGAGCTGCCAGAAGAATGGCGCATACAGCAGATGTAAATCGCTCTCAGCCCTTTCCAAAAGGCTCATTTTGAAGGGGCCGGGATATTGGATGCGGCCGAGGGGGGGCCACAAGATCGAATCTGCATGATGGACCTCGGCAGCCACATTGTCAGTGTGGTCATGGGCCCACCCCAGCCGACCCTGGAGAACCATGGCCTTGCACACGTACGCGGCCCGGGCGAGGTAGAGCCTCATGTAGGCCCACTCGCAAACGTGTCGATGGCCTTTGTTGTCGAGAGGGAAAGACTGGGGCATACAGTAGTACTGGGGCCCTTTATGGTCATCCAGCTCACAGCCGGGGCAAGCGCGGGCTCTTGGGTTCTTGCAGACTACGCAGAGTCCGCTGTTTACGAACATCTCACTCAATTCATAGTCCGCACTGCTATCGAAGTCAGGTTTGTCGCACTTTTGACAAGAGAGCAGTTGCATGAAAACTGATTTGGGAGGATATGGCCTGTGGAACTTACCTGGCATCTATGCCTTCGAATTTTCCCTTCAATGCGAGTGCCATGATTGATAGAAGCGTGGTGGTATTTTCTGAGATGTGAACAGGTTTTTGTGGATGAAAAGAACACTGTCTTGACTCCGTGCCAGACTTGGTTTTGGAGATGGGAGAGAAGGAAAGTTTTTGCGGGCATGACAGATGTGAAGATCTTTGACTCTCTCTTCTTAGGGTTAGGATTGGGCAAAGGAAGGTACTATGAGGGACCTCAAGGGCTGAAGACTGTGAAGGATCACTCTTTCCAAGTCTCTCTTCACATTTCTAGCCCTTTGAGTGGTTGCCATGGTGAGTTGTGGAAGATTCTAGTTTGTGATGGAGTCATGAAGTGCAGCTGGTGAACATAGGGCAAGAGCGATGGTTCTCCATGGCTGCCGTGCCAGGCTACAGGAGAGCTATTTCCTGACCTCCAGATTGAAGAAGAGCCAGGCCAGACTTGTAAAGAGATAAATTAGCTAGCACAAATGGATATTCCCTCTTCAGCAAGGTTGGATCCCTGAGATGGATGCTGCTGATGTTCAACAGGTTCTCAAGGGCAGAATTTCTACTGGAAATCTGATTCTTAGAAGCATCCCTAACTCGATATCAGAGCACAAGGAACAGCTTTGGTGACAAGCGGGCGTCAATGGCTGCCCGTCGATAGATCCTTTTCTGCCCATACCTGAGTATTGGAAACAAGCCGAGTTCGAAGGGACTGGGGAATATCACGAAATACGGGACCAAATAGACATATAGGACAAGCAAATAGGAAAGACCTAGTGAGTATTGCGCCAGGGCATTACACGCTCCTCAAGGCGTAGAATCTTCCAACCCAGCACACTTCTATCGTTGTCGACCGGGAGGATCACCTAGTGAAGTCCGATCGAGCTACCCACGAAGGACGCCCCCGACTAAAGAAACCGCCAAACCCGCCCGAAACGAAATGGTTCTTGGCATGTGTATCATGGGAAACGGCATGGGGCTGTCCAGAGGATCCCTTCCGCATCATGGACTCATACATCACCCTAGTTTCCCCAGCAATATCCTTCCTAAACAAGAGTCCTAATTCTTCACGCAAAAGAAAGCAAAACTGAGCCCTCCAAGCTCAAAGAAAAGCCTCATCTACCCTAGAAAGGTCATACCAGTAACATCTCCCACTCATGAAGCCGCGCAATGTTCATTCATTCTGGGCGTCGTTCCTGCACTTCTTCGAGCCTAGATATCATGACCACTCCCTCACGGTTACCACTCGAAACAAACAACCAGTTCCACTGCTACCTTTCTCCAGCAAGTAGCACTGGAACGAAATAAGAATGGCAACTCGTACAGCATCCTGCTTAAAAGCTCATGCAAGCCATCTCTAACCCTCTCCGAAGCGATATCCACCTCCATCTACCTGTCCACACACAAATCTCGACACCCACTTCGAAGAATCTCAAATCAGCAAAATATTTCAGGAAAACCTGCTTCGGAGCAAGGGAAGAAAATAGCAAGGCCAAGGGAGGGTAAAGTGGCTAATTAGTAGAAGTGCCGCAACTCCCTTTTCAAGAGGAAGCAAAGTAGACGTCACTAAATAGCCCCCCCCCAAAAACCCCCTCGACCACATCTCGCTAAACACTTTGAAGAATGGAAGAAGTTACGTTTTCTTCCTGTGCCATTTTGGAGTTAATATTGCCCCGAAAAAGAAAAAAAAAGGGAAACTTGAAATGTAAACGCAGGCCCAACCGGTTTTCAAAATTCTCTTCAGGGCCCACCCAGCCACAACCATCAACCATCCATCTCGAAACTAAGGGCCTCACAAGTTACACCCAAGAGTAAAAAATTACTCAAGACCGCAACGGTTGGATGTAAGGGAGAAGAGGAGGAGGAAGAGAAAAGGGAATCATCTGCCGCCGAGCAATCTGACCGCCGGCTGATCTCCCTCGTCACACTTGGTCATGTATCTGAACGGCGTAAACATCATCCCAGAATGCAAGGCTTTCGATTCAGAGTAACCACATGCCATTCCTCTTGAGCCAGCAGGGTTAAATGCATACACGGCATAGACGCAGACGGAGAAGAGAAACACTCCATCAAGAACACTCACATAGCAAGAGAGGCGAGGGCACTGTTGCGCTATTATTATATTATATATAATACATCTTACACCCAAGCGCAGCGCAGCGGGACACCCATCATCCCCGAGAAAACGAGGTTCACGAATAAAACGCTCCCAAAAAACATGTCGTGTTTCAAACGGCCTTCAAAGAATCAATATCAACCTTGGAAACAAAAACGTTGCAACCTAGACACGCCAAGGGGCCGACTTGAGGAATAATAAAGCACCACCCATGTTCCAAGTTCATCAAAGTCATGAGAGAGAGAGCAGACAGAATAACAAGAGTAAAAAGAGAAAGAAAACAGGAAGAAAACACCTCGCCAAAAATTGGTAAGAAAAATATAAAATATCGTTCCCCAATCAGAGTGGAAAGAATTGAACATCTCACGGTCTCCCAATTGATATAAAAAGAATTCCATCACAACGCTAACAGGAAGGAGGGACAGTCCCACCGTGCGTCCTTCACGGGATCCCAAAATTCCACTCCGCGCCTTGGTTCCATGCTGGGACAGGCGAGAGACTTCGCACCCGGACACACGGGACTCAGTTGTCGCTATCTCCGGATAGCGGCAAGGCGATATGGAGTCGGCAGCGGGGAAAGTATCGGGTATCTTAGCAGGTGCAAGATCGACCAGCGGAGGGGATAGCTACAACTGTAGCCAGGCCAGTAGAACCGGACACTTTCCGCACTGCCGTGAGACGAGGAAGAAGAGGAAGTGCGAAAGAGCAAGCCGCTCTGTTCCTGTCTCACTACTATCCCTCTCCTTCTCCTCCATCACCCCTTTCATTTCGTCACAAATTTCCCTCAAAAGGCACGGATCTCCATTGAAGAGCTGAGTACCTCCAATTGTCGTCGTCATGGTCTCCTCGACGGAATAGATCGATCGCGTGAAGGAGGGAAGCAAGGTTGACCCGGGGTGGTTGGCTCCCTCGACCACTGATTGGCTGAATGTATTTTCCCGGATATTCGGCCCGAATCCCCTCACACCTTCACTATTACCCGCCAACCACACACTGCAGCGAACGGATGAGATCTGGCGCCTATATGGGCTTTGACAAGAAAGGGGGGAGGGGAAAGAAGGTTTGAGAGAGAGGGGGAATTCCAACGAAATCCATGCTCCCCGCGTTGCTTTTCTGCAGCGTTTGTGCGGAGCGAAAGAAGCCGGATGCTGAAGAAAAAAGAGGTGTAGGAGTCGTACTTTGCCATCTCTAGGGTATCGTTTCTCCCGCAGGTGTCGCCGCCGCCGCCCGGCCGGAGCTGTGATTTTTTCCCCACGTCACTTTCCACTCATTTTGATATGTCGTCCATAACGGCGTTGCATCCAATTCCAATCGGTCGTATCGTCGGTCGATATTTTCGAAAAGCCTAAAATCCTGTAAAATGTCCATTCGCCTTTTGAGCTCAGACACCCCCTTTTCAGACCCTGTCCAGGTCATGAAGCAGGACGGATTCCATCCGCAAGCGTTGTCCCAATCGAGAATATGTTGTTGTTGTCGTACGTCATCGTCTGTATCTTTCCCCACACTCGGCTAGAAACGGAGCTCATCTCATCTTAGTAGAGGATTCCAAGACATCATGAGGAGTTGCGACGTACCGTGACAGGCTGCCTTTGACTATCCAGTTGCTAAATCTTCATCGGGCGATGTTGTGGTAAGACGTCGTCTTCATCACATAGTCATCTCGTCTCCGTCGGATGTCGTTCCCTTAATCCCGCATCGCACACACCATCCATAGAATACTAGGTGGTTTCGTTAGTCACTTTCCTCCCTCCCTTCTGATCAGAAAGGATGGAAGTCCAGAAGAATGACCGCATTAGCGCGTGCTGGTCCATATGCGGCTCGAGAGCGAAGCGGAAAGGCCGTACGTGAAGTGGGGAACTGGTTAATCCCGGAAACAGAGCTGTAGGCAAGATGCGGCCGGTTCTCAATGGGTCCTAAATTAGAGACGGAAAAAATGCAACCGGTTCAAGCCTCTGAAAGAATTGGATCCAAGAGCTCTCAGAGTTCGTAATCGCCGCTAGTAAAGCCCTTATGTTCGGCCAAGTTGGAAGTGATACCCCATAGTCAAATCGAACTAATTCCGACCTTGGAGACTTCCGTTTCGAGAGGCTAGCCCCAGCCAAAGGAGGGCAGACGGGAAATAATAGCCAAGACATGAAATGCCTTTTCCTTTGGTCGCAGATGCAGATCCCCGGCCAAAATAGAACGGGGGCTGGAAAAAGTGAAGCGGTTAACGACCGTATTAAAACGTTGGGCTTTGGGTTGCGCCGCTGATACACGCAATGGCGAAACGAAGCGACCTCGAAACTCATTCCCACCAAAGTAGCGCTTCCAATCCCCATGAACTGGGGTAGTGGGGAAAAAAATGACCAAAGTCAAAAAGGCCTATTCCGCTTCCCGCCCGCTGGCAGGTAGCGACAACCCCGACTTAGATCCTCCCGGTTGGTAAGAGGGGAATAACGTATCATGTAGACGCACCCTACGCCAGCCATGGGTCTCGGGAAGTGGATATTCCGGAGCCGGTGGAGGGCACGGCGTTGCAGTAGCAGTCCGCCTAGAGCAAGGCTTTGCGGACACAAAAAGAACGTTGACGGTTGACGTGAACTCCCAGGTCCCGGTCCCGGTCCGATCGGCTCCAAGGCAGATCAGTAGACGCGAAAAACTGGAATCGTCGAGAATAGCCTTGGCATATTCTCCTATTCCTGAAGAAGCAGTCTCGATGAACACCCAATGTAAATTGTTGCAGCCTTTTTTTTCACCCCCCCTTCCCCTAATAACTAGGGCCAGCGTCAAAGACGGGGCCGAAAAGTCAACGGGGGGTCGGTCAAAGGCATTGGGAAATGATAATGAGAGGGCATTAAGACCATTGTAACCGGTAGTAATTGTTTCAAAAGAAACGAAAAGTATGAGAGGTGGGGAAAAAAAGTCGAAGCTTCTTTTTTTCTTCCCCCGCGACTCGTTACCATCGTCAAGCGTTGAGGAACGCCCTTCTTCGAACCTCAGCTTCTTTGATAATTTCGGCCGCTAGGCTGAGGCTGGGCGCCAACACGGCATATCTCTCAATTTCCATAACAACCTCGTTGATGATGTGGTCAATCGTCTCTCGGCTGTGGACGAGCGTAAGCAGGATGCTCATCAGTGAAGGGGACATAGTTGCGCCCATTACGAGCAGCGTCTGCGATACGATCGACAGAGCTCCTTGCCAGAGATAAGGCATGTGGCCGGCGTGACTGCGGTGAATTTGTTAGATTGGTTTCATTAACTGCATGTTCGGCTCTCATTCAAAAAGAAGAATGAGACATGGATGTGGTGGGCAGGGCAGTATGTGGTGTAATAAAGGGGAAATGGGTATCTATATTAGGCGGGAAGAGTGTGCGGGGGTTGCTTGACCTGCAGCTGGGAGAAATATGGAGGCCCGCCGCAGAATCGAGGGGGGGACCACTCGACGGCTTCAATTATTGGGGGGGGGGGAGGAAGGAAGGAAAGTGGGAGGGCAAGTTTCAACTTACTGTGCCTGGATATGTTCCAATTGCCGGATTGCCGCTTCGAGGCATTTATGGCAGCTTTCCCGTACTGATGGATCCAATACGGCGTTTTCGTTATCCAGAACGGCCAAGATGTAGGGCCGGTAAATTATAGTTCGGCATGCGAAGAACCTGAATCGTAGGACCGTTTGGACCGGGTCCACGAGCATGGTCCGCGCGAATGGGAACTGCAAGGGCATAGGCAATGACTCGTACCACTGGGTAAGCTGGTAGTCGAGCTCGGCCACGACCGGCTCCAGACTCGTTGTCGAGGCCATGGAATCCTTGGAATAGATGAGCTGGCTGACGCGGTTCAACAACCTTCGGAGAGCAATCTCGGCCAAGAAGTACCAGAGGTCATCGCGTCCCACGGCTTCTTGATTATCCTCTCCTTCAAAGCCGCCGGGGAGGCCGACATTCTCTTCAAACTGCACCACGCCCGAGTGGGGGAGGTCCAGCTCGGCAAGGAGGTCGCTTTCGAAGAGAAGGGCATTCCAGTAGATACGCTCCGTCAACTCGCGCTGCTGAGGAGGGACACGGTTCGGTGACATGAGTAGAAGTTGTAGCTTCGTACTCGTAGTACACAAGAGATTCCAAGCCTCTAGAGGCCTAACCAGATAGAAGAGATAGGCCGCCGCCAGGAGATGACACTGCGCTGCGAGTACGTGGTTCGAAGTCATCATACCGGGAAGCAAAGCCCAGGCCGCGGTGAAGTATTGAAGGCCGGGGGGATCCTCCTGAGGGACAATACGTGAGATGCTGCCCCGCAAGCTCGCCTGGCCGAGGGCCAAGACCAACAAGACAATGCAGCTCTCGGGACCCTCCCTAAAACCGTTGGAGAGCGCGGTTCGGTAATGGCTCCTCCAAGTGAAGGGGTTGACGCAGGCATACCACACGTTCACTCGCTCAAAGTACGCCTCGATGTAGGCTTGGGTATTAGACAAGTCGACGCAGGGAGTTTTGGTGAGCGAATGGAGAGGGTCCCGCGCCATTTCGAGCTGGAGCAAAATCTGGGGGTCGTAGGGTTGAGAAACGAGATCACGGATAAGGGGCCACTGGAGGAGGTGAAGCGCGGCATTCGTGTGCACCTTGGGCATCGTCGAGATATTGGTGGGGCTCGTCCAGGTACCAAGGCCGCCGTTTGGAATGATAGACACAAAGTTGTTCGCGGCGTTTCCAACCATGAGGTTTTCCCCACCGCTCAGGGCAGTTCCGTTGCTCATCGAGGGGGAATCGTGGGAAATATTTATGCCGCCGTTAGCCTGGCTGTTGACAATGTTCATTTGCAGTAGATTTTCGATCCTGCCAAGGCGCTCCAGGATAAGCTTGTCGCCAGCATCAAGCTTGATTCCGGGCTCGCGGTAGATACACTCGGCGCCGAGCTCGGTGCAGAGCTTGCATTTTGGCTTCGTGCCATCGCATCGGGACTTTCTGGATCGGCAAACCTCGCACTACAGTTTTTGTTCCCGCTACGTTAACAACCACGGAGCTCCACCACTTCGATGCTCCAAATCCCATGAACAAGGAGAAAGAGAAAGGGGAGGGAAAATGGAAGAGCAAAATTTAGCAACATACAGCAATAGTAGCCCTCCTCCTCGGGTAATCAGGAGTGGAGTCTGGGTTGCGCCTTTTCAGAGGGTTGCTGCTAGGACCATCGTCGGCCTGCTGCGACTTTTGGTTTCCGGCGGCCATGTTTTCGGATCGGGTATCGGTGGGCAAAGAGAGGTTGCGCGCCTTCTGGGCGGCGCCAAGGATGCCTTCCCTGCTGAAGCTCGCAGCCCGCTGCGTCTTGATGGTGGCGGGGGATTTTATGGAATTTACGGCACCGTTGGTGACTGAGTTGAGGGCGCCGGAGGGTATGTCAATGGTGAAGTTGTCACGAGTAGGCATGGTAAACCGGGCGGTGGCTGCTGCTGTGGCCGATCGAGGGGAGTCGCCCGTCGAGGACGGGGACATGATTTTGGTTTGGAGGTGAAGCTGTGTGGAAGACGTGGTGGGCAACGGCGACGGCGTTGTTGCTCTGAAGGTTCAGAGCAACCCTGACCCGAGGTGAGCTTGTGTGTGCAGACTTTCCTAGCCGTGGTTGGTTTTGGGGAGATCGACAACACAACCCCGGATTACACAGTTCTGTCGGCTTCTTTTTGGGGGGGTTAAATAAGAGGGACGTGGAGATAGCACAGCACTAAGAGCTTGGTCAAGAAACAGAAGTAGAGTTCAGACGACGATGTGTCGAGTATAACAAAAACAGGGGATAAGAGATAGATTGAGGTTAGAGACGAAATAAGTTTTGGCGATGAAACAGTCCAAGAGATGTCAACTTCCTCAGGTGAAATGGTGGAGTTGGAAACGGGAAGCAAGAGTGAATGAGACGAGAGGAAGCTACAAATTGGATGTAAGCACTGGGCCGAGGTGTTATTATGGCAAAACGAGACCGGATATTGGAAGAAATGTGGAGGATCAGAGGTATCAAATATGGGGTGCAGTGGGTGGTGGGTGAGAGCGTGGAGCGCCTGCCACGCCAGTTCAAATGTAGTTTACAAGTCGTCAAGCCTGAAGTACTTCTTGCCTCTACTATATATTGCCTTGCCTCCCAAGTACCTGTATACACTACCAACCTGTGATCGTTTTTAGTGGGATCATTGAAATGGGAAATAAAAGATGGGGAAAGAAGTGATGGAACAAGGGTCGCTCTCTCGTTCCTGAACCGTACTTTGGTACTTTGCTATAGGTTCCTCCGTCGTATTATATTAACTGAGATGGGGACGACAAGGTCCTGTTGGGGGCAGTTCCGGGGTAAGATACGTGATGGCAAAGTAGCGGTACGGTCTCGTACCCGATGTGATACCGCACGAACCGTTGGAGGGTACATTTTAGTTACATCGCGGATGAACGCCCACACGTACCCACACCACCCCAGAACTACTTCGTACGAAGTACACCGCACTACCTGTGTACGAAGTGGTGTACTGTATTGCAATGGAACTTCAGACGAGTGCCAATTGAGTTCTAGATAGGTCAAATGGGGAATGGGGAATGGGGAAGAGATGCGGGGGCCACCAGAGTAGCCACTAAAATTTGACTGAATGGAGGCGAGTTTGGTCGAGTGGGAGGAGAAAGCGGGCGAGCCTCCAAGTCAGGCTTTGCCCTCCACAGGACAAGGGCAAAGGGAATGTCAGGGTCGGCGGCGCAGTCGAGACCCTAAAGACTGAGATACAATGTACATAAGAGGGTCGAGGACAGGGGCCCAGTAATTTTCTCAGACAATCCCGATCTCGACATCTGTGACAGCAAGCCCGAAGAACCAACAACGAAATATCACTGTGGAGTAAGACAAGGCCACTGACCTCCCACGCAAAATCTACACAAAGTGGGAATCGTCACCGAGCTGGCAGTGCAGTCGCCAGTGGGCTTAATAGTGGGCATCATCGCTCACGGGGACAATTTGTTTGCGAATAGACCAAGAGCTCTCACCCAAGAACTGTGTCCCCAGATATCCTACACGAGAAGGATGGAAGCCGACTGGTCTGAGCCTTTTCCCACTCATGCAAGCCACCGCAATGGGAGGGCGGTTGAGGCGCCCACCTCCCCAAAATGATGGGAGAAAAGGGCTCGCTAACAGCTCTCGTGCTCGTGTGGTCATTCCTCGCATCAAGGATAGATGAGTACGGCACCACCAGTGAGATTCATGCCATTAAATTTGTTGCGTACGACGTGCCACCACCTGCTCCTCCTGGCGCGCCACGCGAAGGCGTGCCGAGCATTTGTTACTCAAGCTCTCGTGGCTTTCTTTTTTTTCTGCAAGTAATAACGATTCAGACGGATCAAGTTATGCCGCACCTTTGGCTGTGCCATCCTCTCACATCATTGCTTGCATTGGCATCTCCTCAGCGTACAGGGTGTCGGGTTCTCCGTTCTCCGTGTGCTGTGGTTTTTCTTGTTCGCCGATTCCCTATCAAGGACCTGCCTGCCCCCTGTCATGCTGACCTTACCTCATACTCTATCTTGTTATGCCGATGATCCATCCTCTTGCAGTAGCACGCTCGCAGTCCAAAGTCCATCAAGGAAATGTACTTCGCAGTGAAGAGCAAGAAGGTAAAAAGTGCGGGGAAAAGGCCAAGGTACGCCCTGTGCCTGCTGTCTGGGCACCAGGCGCGGTCGCCAATCACCTTTACTTTTCGCTCTTAGGGATGGGGCAAATGTAAAATGGGTGGGCTGCCTTGTATGTTTGCCCAAGCTGTGTGATTTACACCTTGAGAACTTTCATATTACCATGCCCAGAATGATATCTTCATGCCATTGCCGACAGCTTGGCTCGTCTATTATGGGTGTGGGTATTTTTCCTACCGTATCTGGATGAAGCATAGCCAAAACAGATCTAGCCAGGATGTGCGCCGCAAGATCTACCGTTCGCCGAGGAATTCGAGACGAAGAATTCTACACGAATTACACGTCTCCAAGGTGGTGCGGTGGAGATGGCCACCTGGGTCCTGTCCTTTCATGCACAGTCTAAATCAAGGTTCCTGCTCCATCTCATCGCCTCACCTCCCACCCTCTCGTTTCTAGGCGTCCATACCATCACATCTAGAAAACGGTCTCGAGGTTGCACACCACGGAGAGTACCAGATTCTGAAGGAGTCCTGGGCGAAATGAATAATCTAGATTTAATTGGCATTCCTCGTCGCCTTGGGCGGGGCCGTGAGATGGAAGCATAGTCCCGAGCATGATATTCCTCCACTTTTTTCCCCAGATAATGATCTCCAGATCCTGTCTGTCGAGAGGGCTACAAGAAAAGAGTACGTGTACGGACATTGGCCTTAAGTAGCTATTATTTCGTAAATAATCCCAAATTGTATGGAAATTGATTTAAGCGTACGAAGGAGGATAGACTCCCCACTAAGGGCGTGCATGAAGGATCTCTTAAAAACGGACCCTCCCGTGAATGATCCTCACGTCAATACCAGCGCCGTGTCCGAGAAGTTTAGAGTCGAGAACAAGCCTTCCTCGACGGATCCATAATATCAGTTGCCTCCGGTCCCCGCCCGCCACCCGTACTACTCCTTTCGTACTTGGACCTTAAAGGGTCCAAGTCGGATATCAAGGCAAAGGACCGGGACTCTGACAATACTTCCACCACTGGTTACCCTGCTCCTTGAAAAGCCACATCATCCGGGGCCACCAGAACACACCTGTGGCGAGAAATGATGGGGTCAGAAGTCCGAGCCCTCTTTCCAATTTTCAACATGTCACGAAATGACAGAACCAAGACGTGAACGAGTGAATGGACGCTTTGTTGGCGTCTCATTGGATGCAGGCTTCGGAGAGGGCCCTCGGATCCAACGGTTTCTTGGTATTCAGACTTGATATGTATGGCTTGAGAGGGGTTGCAGAGACACTGCGTGTAGATGAAGCACCGAGTAACATTGAATTCTAATTACTGATATTTCCCATTGTCGTCAGCACCTCCATCCTTGGGCAGCCTCAATTTATCAAGACTCAGGTTAGCCTCCTCCCTCTTTACGATGTATTCCGGAGAACGAATAGCCATAGCCATAGCCATAGCCATTTGATATTGTTGTTAGTCCCAAGACCAGCTCTGTGGAGTGCACAGGGCCTGCAAATGCCATGTAACGCTCCAGGCCAGCCTTTTCCCACACACCGCACTCATTCAAGCTTGCATTCGTCTCTTGACCACTCCACTTTTTCCCTTTTTCCTTTGTCACAGAAAAGCAGGGTTCCGAGATTGGCGGCTCCTTGGGATTGAGAGATGGGAATTTTCTCTGATTCCGTTCGAATACCCTTGCAAAGGAAGACTCCCAGAGACGTGGCTCCCAGGGTTTCGCTTCTGGCGGGCGTGCTCCGTAGTAATCTTAATCTTACGGCAAAGGGTTACTCCCGGAATGATACGACGTGTGAAAATGGAAGGGTAGGTGTTGAATGTTTAGCCTTTAGGGTGTTCGTGTGTCTCCCTCTTGAAAGCGCAGGCGGGAAGCGGATCCGACACGCCTAGCCTCGAACGGGATAGTACCAAAATTGATGATTCTCTTTTTCTTCGTTCAGGGAAAGACTCAGTCGAAAACATCGCTCTGGATTCTCCTTTTTCTGCTGCTCGCACGTATGGAGGTACTCATACGTGCTTCAGACCTTAACAGAGCAAGCCATCGATACCTTTGCGATCTCCCATTTGTTTCAATGGCAGTCAAGACACGAGCTTTCAGCACCTTCCTCATTCTTCCGGCTTACCTTCAGCCCACATTTAAGATATAGCCCAGTGCCTGCTATTGCTATTCCGTCCTCATGACAGGTCTGGCACGCTGTACCTGCATTTTACGAGCCTATCGCCATCATAACAGTGCTCATATGGGACTATAATAAGAAGTACGCGCTCTTTTGAGTTGTTAGAGTGGCCGTGGTTCTATGTGTATAATTGGCTGCTGAGGACGAGTGGATGCTGCCCGTCATCTAATAGACACTTACCTTCCACTTGCCGAAGGGTAATGTCGCCTTGAGAAACAGGACTGTAAGTGAAGGTTTGGTGCCACTCTTGGAAACACGAAGCCAGGCAACATGAGGCGCTCCTTGGTAATAGCATATCATACATGCAGGAAGGCCGCCTCCTCCCGCTCTCTATGGAGCTGCGGTACCTTCAGTTGTAAGTGCCGTCCTCCCAACACCACGGCGAAGCACCCCAAACTGTGTTATTTTGGGATCCATTGCTCAAAGTATGCAGAGCCGATTCATGGAACTATAATTAAAACTTCAATGGATTTGGAAAAGGAAAAGAATGGCAAACAAGAATAGAGGTGAAGGAAGGGCAGGGTTCCGTCGGCAGGTCATCAATGATTCTATTCTCAGCAAGCGAGGATTTGGCGAGGCCTCTAAGCCTGCACCTGCGATATTGGGGCTTTTCTGCTTCTCTTACATACAGCCATTGACGAAGTAAGGATCGGAAATAGATACCAGGATCAAAAATACAAATATAATCTACAAATCCGGACTCGGTTCGTGTTGGCAAGATCAAGGGCACGTGTTGGATCTGGAGGATTTTTGGCACTTTATATTTGCTTCCCGTAGGTACTTACCTGCATTAATGTATTGGCAGTAGTACGAAGTAAGCCCCAAGAGGCGGATGGATGGATCAAATCCATCTCGGTCGACGGGGATGGATCGCCCAAGCACCAACAAGGCCTCGTCGAGAGGCCCATTCGTTCATATGTCCAGTCCCGAGACGGATTAATCAATACTACGTTTTTGTCTTCTGGAAGGGAGGCTCTCTTCTTATTCCGATATTGGCCGTCCCTTTTTCGTGCGCCAACGCACCTCATGCTGTTCTGATGGGAACGAGAGAATGTGATTTGATTCGAGGCGGGACAGGGAAATAGATGACATGGTACTGGGCATTGAGTGTGCCGAACGGGCCGAATACTCGAATGAGCAAAGTTGGACGAAGAGGTTGCATGGCTCTTGAGGGGGGATGGGGGAGGGCGAGAAAGGGCCTCTAGAACGACAACCAACATTGGCCACTGATATTAACCTTATCCCGTAAAAGCCACTGATACCTACCGAGGTAGAAAATTAAAGGTCGCAAGAAGGAAATTGAGTGGGTAGAGTCGGGGTTGCCCTGCTTTTCCTGTGTGTGTCGCACCCTTTTTGCACCATCTCACAATGGACCAAAACAGGATGAGATTAGCAAGGGAGATGCTGATGAGATTGATCTCGAATGTTGCTCCCAAGCCTGGCGCTACACCCCGAACGACGCTAATCGAAGCAAACCCTTCCCGATCTTGATGCCAGGTTCGGGGCTTGCCAGGCTAGCGGACGCGCTTCGGCCTGGGGTCCTAGAGGGGTACTGTACGCTACAACGGCTCTTCTTTTTCGGGCCTGATTCCGGAGCCCTTGCAAGAGACTCTCTGCTCGTGGACATTGCATACGCCAAGATGCAACGCTGTAGTGGTATTGGCTGGCCTGACCTAGCCCGGGCGCTTCTAGTGGTACTACATCAAAATAGGCGATGCATCTCCGGACGCGTCCGCATGCAGTCTTGACAGACACGGGGAGAGAATGGCACTCTTACCCACACACGACATCGATCCCATTGAGCGAAATCCGGTGTCTGCACAGTTTCACTAGCGATACTGCCTCGCAGGACCGTGCCTTCTCGCCTCATTTCTTCTTAGCAACTTTCCTTGTTGGGAAAGAGGAGACCTTCGTTGAGCAAAGGCGGAAGAACAAACTCGCCGCTTTTAGAGATCGTCGCAACTTTGAACTTCATGTAAGGTTACCAAACGTTCAAGCTTCTCAAACAATAGGCGGCAATGGCATTCTCTGTCGACCCGAGCGCCGAAGTGTTGTCTGCAATGTCTCCAGGTACCTCGGTACTTTGTCGTCCTTGTTCAATACTCATAGAAAACGGGGTCTCTGTCCCTCCACCTCGACTCCATTTCCTAGCAAGCATACCCAAGCCATCCCCAGCTTCCCCAGCTTCTGTCTAGCGTCCCCCCCCACAACCATCTGCGTTTGGACCGCCCACGAGGGAAAGGGCCGTCTCGGAGCCTTGTTTCCCTTTTGCGTTCTGTTCGCCGTCCTGCCTCATCCGGAAAGACGGTTCGATCCTCCTGCTGGTCAGGTTCTGGTCCACGCTGGTCATGAGGCTTTGGGCAATACCGCTCGCTATATATTAACAGCCCACCTCTTTTTTATCTCACTTGTACCGTGTTCCCAGCCTGACACCGATAACCCAAGGGAACTTGCAAGGGCAAGCCACCCTGTTGCCTTGTTTTAGAAACGAAGCAGTGCTTCCAAGTCCTGCGTAGTGGTCATGTTATTTCGCTTGAGCGAAGAAATGAAATAAAAAAAAGATTCCTCCCGATCCGCACCGCTGGGTCTCGTGTACAGGTTCAAGGATCCTAATTTTCTAAGGCCCGCCAGAAACACAAGTGTGTTGGCGGCGGGCCTACTCTTCTTGCTTTACGATGGAGCGGAGATGGGAAGTGGTGTGCGCGTACGGGAGGATATTGAGGTGTGACTTGATCGTTTCTGCTTTCGAGCTATTATACGAGGTAGACACGAACCCCTGGACAATGTGCGAGGACCATGTTTTCAAATTGTTGCAAACTAGAAAGAAGGAATCGTTGGAAATAAGAAGGGGCCAACCATAACATCTCTCTGATTTGAACGGACAGTCATCTCAGATCTCAGGAGAGGCTTTCTCCATCGCACACTATCTTCAGGATCAGGGATCATCATCGTCCCTGCCGCTCGATACCAACCTTAGGCCCAAACTCTAGCTCGATGTTGTATTCGCTGAATCGTCCATCTTGACAAATTTTGGTCTACGAAAGTAGCTGGTTCGACCCGTGGACTAGACGCACGGCGGTGAGGGTTGGGTTCCTCCATCTTTGATCACGAGAAGCCGTGGTCTATTTACACAGGCGGTTCTTCTAAGTTGAAAGAGCACATGTGCGGTTTAATATCAGGCGTGGGACTCGGAAGCAACCGGAGCATTTGGAGCTTGAGTCAGGGCAGCGCCGTGATGATGATGATGACAGCTCATGTTGCTTCGACCATGACCACGGACCGTCGAATCAATCTGGAACCCGCACGAACAAGGGGAACGGTTCCGAGAGCGCCCACATATGCGCAACACCTAAAAAGGTGAAATTATTCATTAATAACGCACTAGTTTTCGTCCCTGGACAAGGGGTCTGGTGTAAGTGCCCTGTGATGTGTGATGAGGCTCGTCTTGGACTCGAGATCAGCCACGAAAAAATAACAGTTTTGTGTTTTTATATTATTATTTCTCCTACTGTCGATAACTTCCATTCCTTTACAAAGAGTCCTTAATTATCTCAGTGGATGAGGAATGCCAAGATCTCATTGGAGCTCTTGCAGTGGTCATGTCGGTTTGTGGTACAAGCTGTATCGAGTAAAGTATGTGAATGTCCGTGATGTGACGCCGGACACAACCTGCTTGGAGGACAAGTGGAAGCACCACCAGCCTCTGCACCAGAACGCTGTCCCAGACCTCTCTCTAGCGAATACTTCATTTATTTCTACCGAGGGAAGCCGATGTGGGCTTTCTCATCTTCCGGATTAGCTCGCTTCCTGCGGACCTTGGTATCGCCAATATCAGGATATTAGCTGCCAGTGGGATGGTGAAGAGTTTCAAGGCGCGCTTTATTAGAGTCCATTCAAAGTTCTTCTTACTCCGAGAGTTTTTACCTACCCTCATAGCTCTAGCGACAACCCCCTCCAGTGACGATATTGATTGTAGTTTTCAAGGTTAGTTGCAAGGGGCATGTAGCCGCCACCAACTTTTGCATGCCGTCCCAACAATCGACGGGATTTGAGCCTCCACGAGGCGCTATGAAGCCATGAAGGGTAGTCCGCCCTGAGCTCTGCAGTATCACCATACCACATCGTACGCCTTCGATCCCCGTCATTGCAGGTTGCTTGCAGCTGCGGACGTGCCGCACACCACACACGTGTCTCGCAACAGCAAACGGCAACCGGCAAGCAAATGCTACATACGACTCCAGCCCTTTCCATCACCGCCCCCAACTCCGGTCCCTAACCCGGCCGCTCCGACCGCTTGTGCAGTCCACGACCTGGTTCTTTTCTACATGTTGGCATACTTCGTACCTACGGAGTACGTACTTCGTACTACTACTGCAAGATCAAATAATTCGTCCCCAACTGACCCAGAAAACCTCCATGTGCGGATGAGATCCACATTACAGGACCCCTTGTGTCCCTTCACAGAAACGATGTGGCGTGCACTGCATATACCTTCGGTCCTTCGTACAGGGGAGTCGTTCTCCTTAGGCCTGGTTCCATCGATTGACCGACGTTACTTGGGTCAATCTAGACCCTGTTCCCCTGATTTCTTCTTTCCCTTCTCCGGCGATTCTCTGCCGCTGTCACATTCACTGACATGTGGAAGACACTTGCAATTTAGACTCTTCCAGCATTTATCAAACCTACTCGTCATTCTCAGCCCATGTTTGGCTCTATTTGTTACGTCTTTTCGGCGCTCATTACGTGTTCGCCTAGATTACTGGGGAGGAAAGGGATGGCCTGGTCGCACATCCTACTGAGTGATGGGCGTTACCCGCGACCATTTCTAGTGTTCGTTTGGCAGGACCAAATTTGTTCTTGTCGTTAGGCCTTTTCCCTGGGCTTCCTCACCCAAAACTCGGGGTCAGATAATGCCCTGGCTAGAAAAGGGGAGGACGGCGGCGGTCGGCTGCTTCAACTCCGCTACTACAACGTAGACCGGGGGGGTTAATGTTGTCGACGTGTGCTTCTGCTTCTGCTTCGTCGATCCCATCCAGAAGTGATCTCCATGAAAGCATTAAACCAATCCAGACCTTCCCTCTTTCGGAATCTCGCAAATAGTTTTTCCGTCCTCTCGATCCTGGTCCGAGACTTCGAGAACTCTGAGCAGCCCTGTGCCATCCGCCCGCTCGTCCCATTCGGGCTGCCGAAAGCCGGATTAACTTGAGCCACCCGCATTTGTCCCATTTCCTCACAAAGACTTACACTCATTTCGTCGGGTCCATAACGCAGCAAGATAACAGGCCCTATTTTTCGCTTTGCTTTGCTCCTTTTCAAAACGCCCGCTCTAGACCCGTCCCCTTTCTAACTTGTGATCTTTAGTCCGATGTCCCCTTCCCTGCGGTTGCTAGTAGATTTCCCATCGCGGACAGATGCATTGATCCCTTTTCTTCTGCAGTGGAGCGGACCGGGGCTCGAGTGGCAAATGTTCTTTGAAGAGGAGGAAGGGTGTGTGAATCGAGAGAAGACGTGCGGGCGTTGGTATTTGAATTCAAGTTGAATTGAGATGGCGACGTTGATACAGTCGAGTAAGCGTGAACCTTGGACAAGCGTCACGGTCCCTGCCTCCCATGTCATCTCCCATGTCATCCCAAGCCCAAGACGACAACGGGGATCGGATCGCCTGTAGTCGTGTCATTCTGTTCGCCTCTCTCACTCGATATCCAACAGAAGGGACGCAGAAAAAAAAAAAACAGAAAGTCTACCGCCTTTAATGGAACCCTCAATCGTGTCTAGCATTCAGTAAAACTAAGCTTCGTCTTGTGAAGGAAACCCCGTTTTAACGACCTTCTCTCCTTCCCCTTTCCGACTTCTATCTCTCTATATCCCCTTTTGCCCCAACTCCCTCATTCTACTCGTCGAAAATAACAGCCGTAACACCGCCCTTCACGACCGCCGCGGCAATAACGCCCCCCAACTCCCCCGTCTTGACATCCCTCCCGATGACCGCCACCCTGCTGTCCGCCTGCAGCGCAACGGCCACGAGCGTCCCCTCCTTGTTAATTGTGAACTGGCGCGGGCCGCGACCACCCGCCGGAGCCTTTTGAACGAGGGTCAGGGCGCCAGAGGAGGAATCGATGGAGAAGGTGACGAGGGTGTCGGAGGGGATCTCGGCGGGGGAGTCTTCGTCGTCTTCGGAAGGGGTGGGGTTGGGGATCGTGAAGGCGTCTTCCATGCGGGAGGAGATGGTGAGGAACTTGCCGTCGGGCTATTAGGGGCAAAATATTCTGTTAGAAAAAGAAAATAGAATTCCAGGACTGGTATCGAGGGTTCCAAACTTACAGAGACGAGAATCTCGGCGGCGCCAGCAGTCTTGGGGACTTCCTCCCCCTCGCCATGCGTAGGAATCACAAACACCTCCTCAAACGAAATCCCCTCTTCCCCCTCCTCCTCACCGTAAACAACGTTATACGCCGTAATGGTATTCGAAAGCTCAGAGATCAAATACATAACGAACGACCCGTCCTTCTTCTCAGCGAACGATATATGACGCGGTCCGCTCCCTGCCGCGGCGACGAGCGGCTCGCCCGCCGTGACGGTCAGTCCGTCCTCGTCGGAGATGGCGAAGACGCGCACGAGGTCGGCGCCCAGGTCGGGCACGAGGATGAACTTGCCCGTGGGGTCGAGCACGGTCTGGTGCGGGTGGGGAGCGTCCTGGCGGCCTTTGTTGGGGCCGGGACCGTCGAGGGTGAAGGTTAGGTTTTGGAAGGGGGTGAGGGATTCGGGGTCTGTGACGTTGATGAGGTTGAGCATTGAGCCGGCGCTTTGTGTTCCTATGTTAGTGCTTTCCTCTTCTTTTCGCACAGTCTCTGTCTCTCTCGTTTGTTACTTGAGAGAAGGGAAAGAAAGCTTCGAGCGTGTTTGTTCCAACTCACTAATGCGCAACAGCCAATCCGCCCTTTCCATAAAGCACAGAACTCACAGGTCCCTGCTTCGTATTAATCTTATTCAAAAGAATCAACTCCCCATCATCCGTTGTCCTAAAAGACGACATGGACCCCGTCGCCTTGGTCAGCCCCTCGTCGGAGCAATACAGCAGCGCGTTATCGTAGTCGAGCTCCAACCACGCAGGACTGCCTGCACACCCATTTGTGGAGCTCACTTCGACGAGGGTGCCATTCGCGGGAGGCTTGGTGGCTCCGTTGCAGCGGGCGCGGGACGGTGTGGGCTCGGCGAGGGTGAGGTTGAGAGTCGTCACGTCGCCCGAGTAGGAGGCTGCGTAGAGGAAGGTTGCGGAGGCTTGGAGAGTGAGGGTCGTGAGGGCGAGGAGGCCCCGCGGGAGGAGGGTACTCTTCATCTTCGTGGAGGGCCTCGGGATTGGGTTAACCTCAGCGACCAGGGCTGTAGAGAAGAAGGAGAAAAAGAGTGGAAGAAAAGAGTGTAAGTAGGAACAAAAGAAGAGACGAAAGCAAGGTCCAAACCTTCGTTCAAAAGGGAAAAGAAGAAACAAGTCGCGTGTCCCCGTCGTCTCCCAGAGTCCAAACTCGATATTCTCCAACCCTTTTTAAGAATTCCCCATACTCCTCATCCTTCTCCCGCACAAAGGTAACCTTTCATACGTTTGCTCATTCTTCTTCTTTCTCTGAAATGAAACGATGAGATTCAATTGATGGTCCCACCCGCTTTGCGACATAGAGTGCCAATTTGACTCTATTTCCCTTTCGCATCGGGACAGGATCTCTTTCCCGTTCCGGCTGCCGTCCATGCCCCGAAGGAGAAAGTTTCCGCGAATGGCAATCGACGGGAAATATTCTTTCGTGCGCGCCGGGGAGTGGGGGGAGATTAGAGGTAACAGCAACGGTGACAAGAAAGAGTTGAGAGGGCTCGATGGACTCTGGGACTGCTGAGAGATCTTCGGGGTCAATTAGCCGGGACCGTGGGAAGCTTGGTGGATTTGGAGGATATCTACCCAAGCCTTTGTAGATTATATTCTTCTCCACACTCTATCTGCGGACGATTGACTGCCGGGTTCCGAGATTGAACTCCTGTTGGATGTATGTGGCTCTCTTGCGGAGCGATGAGGTTGTCGTCTTTCTCCCCTTCTTCTTTTTCTTCTTCTTCTTCTTCTTCTTTTTCACATTTTATTTTTATTTTGTTACCATTTCACCAATTCGTGTTTTTTTTATTATTATTATTTCATTTAATTTTACTATTTATTTTAATCCTTCGCTTCTCCGGAAGACTTGTTTGGGGTCTTTCCTGTGGTTGTGGGAATGGAGTCATGCGTGAGATGGTCTTTCCAAGAAGGATATCAACTGCAAGATGCTTCCGGCCATATCCCATACAATCGGATCTTTTCTAGAGGCCATCTGTCTTCTACTGTCTTTCCATGCACATATTACAAGAGGGCAACAAAAAAAATTATGAAACAAAACACAAGGGAAAGGTGGTGTTCCTCCACTACGGCTGCCGGCACTGGAATCCTCCCTCACTAATACATCGGACATAAACCACCTTTCTTTTCGCTCCTTTTTTTCATCTCATCTCATAGATCTCATGCCCTCCAATATCAAACCGTTCGAACTAGCCAATCCCAGATAGAACATCTCGAACATCTCGAACATATTCCCTTCTTAAACTTTAATTACACCCGGCCTATATCCCCGATCTCACCGGATGGGCATGCCGTCCCCCCCGCGTTTCCCTCTTGCTCTCCACTACGAAGTAATGCACACAAGATTGCCTTAAAACGTCTTTATAAGTTAATGAGAGTAAATAGTATAGGATATGAAAGTTAAGCGTAAGATCCTACACCCCGAAGAAATGACCCTGTGCGCCCTCCCAGCAAGCCTAATACCGAAAAATCATATTTGACGGCTCCCTCGTTTTTGTGGATAGATGTTGCATTCCGATTGTGGGGAGGGGAGGCCCGGGGAAGATTGTATCACATTCGGGAGGTCTGGCATCGATCATTTAACACGTGTATCAAGACCCCTGCATATATGGATGGATGCTGAGCATCTATCGTGTCTCAACGGGCATGGTGTTATTTAAGCCACGTCCATTATTGCAACTTAGGATTGGCCAAGCGAGTGAAGCCAAAGGTGAAGCGAATAAACATGATAACGGAGAACGACCTGCAGAACGACCTGCTTCTGAACAATAGGGCGCCTGGTGTCGAATAAGCGTCTCCCGTTGACTCGAAAAGCGGGCATGGTGGAATAGACCCGTCGTAGAGGGAGTGTGGAAGGATGGAACATCCAAGGGTTGACATCCACCCAGCTTCACTTGTTCATCCTGAGAGTATGGAAAACTATGGCTTCCCCGGACCTGCTATCACGAAGAGTGGATCTTTCACAAGACCCTTCGGCTTATTCTGCTATTAATGCCTTCATTATATTCACCATCACCAACCCCTTACTCCCCTTCCCCCCCAATTATTTTATATCAAAAACAAGCGAGACTCGTTCCAGCATCATCAACCATATCAAAAATGCTCTCGAACCACCGAAAACCCCGAGTAGGAAAGGAGGGAGAGTTGACAGAAGCTCATCAATGCATTAAACTACATCAAGTTGTAACCCATGTTTTCTTTTCCTTTTCCCTTCCTCTTCCCCTCCATCAAGAAACACCCATCCGCTATAATAGTCTAGAGTCCCTGGGATGGCGTATCCAAAAACAGAAAATAAAGATAAACAAACATCGGATGGAATTATATCGGCGTGGTTGTTCCCCTTGAAGCAGACATGCTGTATGGAGCCTGTGGACAAGAACGAGTTAGCTAGTCAGCTCCGGTCAGTCAAAGTCCCGTCCCTACTACAACTTACCAAAACCTTCTTCGCATTGCAAATCCTCCACGCCAACTTCTTCACATTCCCATCAGCCGGAACAACCGCCGCCGCAAACTCCACGCCAAACATCTGATGAATCGCATAAACAACCCTCTTAGCGTACTTGCTATTCCTCTCGACGTGACTACCGAACGGCTCGTCGACCGTCGAGGGCGCGATGTCCGGGTCGCGATCGAGGCAGTTACGCACGATAGGCAGGAGTGCCGACTCGACGGCGCGCTCGTACACGTTCGACGAGTCACCATCGGCAGGGGCCGGGGCCGGCTCCTCGTCATCGGTGAACTTGGAGATGCGCACCTCGAAGGGCTGCGAGATGGACATGACGTTGTGGCGGCCGTTGTGGTGGTACCGGAACTCGAACACGCCCTGCGTCCACCAGAGCCTGTCTCCGGAGAAGGTGACCTCGCCCTCGACGAGCTCGGGGCCCGTGGGGTCGGCGGGGTTCTCGACCCTGCGCTCCGTCATCGTGATGGCCTTGTCCGTCGTCGCCTCGTCGTACATACCCTTATTCGTGGGGACCCAGCGGCCGAGAGATCCGGTGTCGGTGACTTCGCGTGAGTGGTTGTCCGCTACCATGTACAGGCCGATCCAGTCCTTCTTGCCGTGGTTGGCTGGGGCAGTCCACTTGACCTTCAGCGGGGCGCCGTACTCGAAGCTAAGTGTCTTCGTGCCCTGCCTGAACCTGGCCGTGAGGCTCTCCTTGCCCGTGGCGCGCTCGTCGTGAACCGAAGCCGCAGTGGGCGTGCCCTCGATGCTAAGTGAGTAGTACTTGGGATCGTAGCCGGCCAAGTCGGGCGCCAAGCGCGTGATGGTAAGTCGAGCGGGAGAGTTGAACAACGTTTTGGTGTCTCGGACGATCGTCTTGACGCCGCCCGCAAGCTTGGGTCGCGCAGTATCGAGGAAGTCGGCGACAAACGTTGCCGTCTCGTCCCAGACCTTGTCCATGCTCTCCTGCCAGGTCTTGACGGGTGGCGGCAGAGACTTCTTGATGAACTTGGTGAGACCGGCTTCGTGGCGAACGTTCCTGCCGTAAATCTTTTGCATGTGCGGCTTCTCCACGTACGAGAGGAAGCCCCAGGTTAGGATCTGGCTCATGAGGGCCATGAGGAAGATGGCTCGGCTCCAGGTGATGAGCGCCGCTCCCCAGATACCGGCAGAACCCAGAATACGCTCGGGGTTGTTGAGGAAGCGGTAGATGGACGTGTAGGTGAGCCTGCCGCGGCTGTCGAAGAAGAAGTCGCCGAAGAACCAACCAAACTCGCCGAGGGATTCGTGGATGCTCGTGGCCGTCCAGATGTGCAGGGCGACGAGACCGGCTCCGACCACGTGCTTCAGAGGCATCCAACCGTAGCTCCAGTCCTCCGGAGGCACGTACATCTTCCAGCAGGCGGCGATGAGGGAGGCGTAGCACATAGTAGTACTGATGTGGTACAGTGCCTTCCACTGGTTCCACGCTTCGGCGGGGGACTCGCCATACTTGACAAAGTGCCGGGTCCAAATCTTGTTCCTGGACTGCTGGTCGAGTATAACGCCGAGGCCAACAGTAAACCATAGACGCCAGAAAGCAGCGTGGATGACGAAGAGGAATTGGTACAGAGGAGTGGAAGGCGTTACTAGAGCAAGAATACCAACGTATCCGCAGAGAAGAATTACTGTATAATCGGTGGCTCTGAAGAGATCGAGATTCTTCAGGCCGACGAGGTTGTGGACCTGGGATAGCGATTCAGTCTCGTCCGCTGGGGCAGCAACTGCCGAACCGTTCAGAGCGTCATCAACACCGTTCGAAGTCGTAGACTCGGACTTGGTAGAGAGGGTCCTCTTGCGAGGCGCCGGAGGATTGTACGTCTTTTCGATGTGGGGGTTCTCAACGAAGACTAAGAAAACGAACTGGGCAGCGTGGGCGAGGATGGAGATGAAGAGAACGTCGTAGCTGGCTGCCATCATAGAGATGCCGTAGTAGCCCGCATAGCCGATCGAGTACATGGGATGAGGCGCCATCTCGAATACACCGTCAAAGGTGAGCTCCTGGTCGATGAGGTAGAAGAAATCGCCCCAGTACCAGGCATAGTCTTTCACGACACGGTGAGCGTCCAACTTGACCCAGAGGTTGAATCCGACAAGACCGATGCCGAGAGCCCACCTCGTCAAGTAGATGGCCAGCGACTCGCCGGCGGGGGTGTTGGAGCAAACAATAGCGAAAAGGCAGTAGGAGACGAAGTCGCACATGAGAATCAGATCGACGACGCGGCGGAACAGAAGCCATGTGTTATACTCAATGGGGGCCCTGTCGAATTCGTAATCCTCGGGAATCTTGGTCTCAAACTCGCTCTTGAGGAGGCTGTAGAACCAGGGTCGAGGCTGGTTACCCGTCGAAGGGTGCTCGAAAAGTCTCCACCTCTTGGCCCAAGTCACAAGCCGCCTGTGTTTCGATTGGACACTTAGCAAGTAACCGATACCAATGTTATACGAGGCTCTCCAGAATAAAAAGACGAGGGCGAAGACGGGACGCTTGAAACTCGAGGGAAGTGCGTAGGCCAGGGCAATGTGGAGGGCGAGGATGGCTATGACAATGGCGTCGGCAAGGTTCTTCGGCTGGCGAGGATCGAGGAGCTGCGAGACCATGTCGTGGGTGGTAGGGACAGTAAACACTAAAGTCACACTACAGTTAGCGGCAATGGCATGAGAGAAAGAGGTAGGGCATAGGGAGAAAAAAAATGTGCAATGACTAGAAGCTTATCGTACCTGTCCCGTCGGGTGTCCTGCCATAGGTCTTGGTGGGCTTCCGCAACTCATCCTCATCGTCGGAGGTAGAGTCTACACTCTCAAGGGTATCATTGTCGACATCGACATCGACATGGTTAGTGTTATTCGTCGTGGTTTGCCTCTGCCGAATGCCGCTTGTGGAAGCAGCACCTTCGGGGTTGGCTTGTGCTGATGAGGAGCTCATCCTGAACGTCGTTGAGGGCGTTCGGGATGTGGATAGCCCCAGCCCCGGTTCTCTTTGAAATCTAGAGACGGGGAAGCGGAAAAGCGGTCACAATTGCTAACGAAGGAAGGGGACGGGATGTTGGCAGGACGGAGAGAGAGAGAGTAGAGAGAGCGAGAGAGCGAGAGGGTGAAAATACCCCGATTCGAGTGGTTAGAAAGAGAGGATCCAAATTTGAGCGGTGATGTTGTTGTTGAGGGAAATAGATTTGTCCAAGTTGAGGGCTTGTGTATTCCTTATCGATGAAGTTGTGCTTCTCCGTCAGTGCGAGCGTGCGAGAGCGAGGCCACAATGCAGGGTACGATCAAAATGTAGATTAGTGGGGAATCTGGGATATCAGAGGCAGCCACGAAGTTGAGTTGGGAAGGTAGAGGTACTTAGTGCCTGGTACCTGGTGTTCCTGATACACATGACGTGCTGGGGACGAGTAACACTAAAAAGGCGACACTAAATATCGTGACAATCGAAGAGTGGATGGATTGATGGATGGATCGACAGGCATCACGCTACAAGCTGAAGATGGCAGAGGAAAGAAGATGACAGTTTTTCTAGATCATTCTTGACAGAAGAGTTCATGTTCCTGTTTCGAGAAAAAAACGAAGCAAAATAAAACAGAGTGCTCAAGTGCCGACGATGCCCCTACTAACCTCGAATCAAATTTCGGCCAACGGGAGAGCGCGGGATCGAATGGAAGCCGCTGGAAACAAACGGGCTGGCGATTGAATTTGAATTAAGCCTACTTCGTAGGCCGCGGCTACCGAAATAGCGAAATCGTGGACCGGCCCCATCAGTGATGCCACCCGCGGCCAGGCGATAGGCTGGGGAACTTGGAAGATCATCAGTTCGAGCCACCTCGCACCTCAAATTGAGGCTACTAAGAACAGGAAGTCGATGCGAGTTTTCTCCGTCAGTAATATTCAAGTTGGAGAGTGAGACCGAGAGTGAGAGTCCGTCAGTCCGTCAGTCCAACCTGTCGTTCTGCCGGGTGGTGGCGCTACGTCACACGACAGGACAGCTTAAATCCCCCACGAGTTGACGACCCAGTCTAGCAGCTGTCATTGGCATTTGGCCTGCCAGCCCAGGCCAAGGAGGTCTAGACTCAAGTTTAGAAAAAGCACAAGGACATGGTCCGATCGATCAGATTATCCAATGTTGAAAATCTTGGATCGTTTGCGTTTGACCTGACTGGGTACAGATGCTTCCCTGCTTTTCCCTGCTTTTGCCTGCTGCAACCACACTTGGAGGAAGGCTGGTCGTGGGATGGAACAGCCAATTGATGAGCACGCGGGGGATCTCTGAGGTTTTGCTGGCAACTTTTCCTGGAGCGGTCAAAAGTTGAAAATTTTGGATTTTGGATTTTAGTGTGAACCATTCGCATGTGATCAGGTCACCATCGAGTGTCTGTTGTGTTGGTGAATATGCATCAGAGCCTGTACCTGTACTTGTGCCTGTACCCAAGGCTGTACCTGTACTCCAAATTTGTACCAACCTCCCATTCGTCTTAGTGGCTTCGGCGACTCGGAAAAGACCAGAAAACCGAACAACATGACTTTGATCGACAAGAAATCGAATCTTGCTACCTGCATTCTCACTGAATCATCATTCAAACATCATCCAGCCAGATAAAAACCAGGTAAAAGGCACGTGTGGGCAGCCCTCTTCCCCAAAAGCGAATCCAAAGTCGCGAGTTGGAATGGATGGTGTTCTTGTGTGTAGGGTCGCGTGCTCCTATCCTCCCACTCCGGCACTACGCCGACGCGGGCGGATTCATCCAGCGGTGGGGAAAGTCGATGCGGAAGAGAAGATGGGGAGGGAACGCTGCAGCCGCGAAGTAACCCGCACTATAAAGGAACCATTGAGCGCACGATTGTGATGCGGCTTTGGCAATCGTGCCATTGTACTCCGAGGCAGGTACTCACATACTGCATCCAAGCCGAACTCCTGTGAGAATCTCTGACATAATAGGAACTGCATGCCGAGCCTTGCTCTGTCTCTCTTTCGCTCTCCGAGTTTAACCTGGAGAGAGATGCATCAGTCAATCCTGAGCCTATCCCATCGCCTGGTCTAGCCCTCCAAGTGGAGGTGGCGTTAAGCCTGCGCCAGGCGGCACGGGTTTGAATGGACGACATCATAAACTAGGTTTCTTAATCATGGCATTGAAACATTCATTGTCTGTGGGTTTAAGTGTGGCTTCTTGCTTGCACCACCCGTTCGTCAAAGGTAGGGGTCTTGATCAACTTGTAATCTTTCGAAGAAGCCCAAAGGCCTCTCCCCGCTCTAGACACCGAACTGTTCGAATTCTTCAAACCACTTAATGTCGGGAAACGCTATTATAGCTCCCCATCCTACTTGCAAATCGTGTGTATCCTATTTCCCACATCGCGACACGCGTTTGATTACATTGTCATGCGAAACCATCCCAACTCCACCCTCCTTGGCCCATCATCCCCATCCAAACGCAACCCGTGGCCTAAAAAAAACCTTGAAACATTCCCCGAAGGGAAAAGAGTCGATCATAGTGCTATTTAATGCTTCAACTCGATAGATCCCTGGTCAGTTCTTCTTCATTTCTCACTCGTTCGTGCCCGGCTGAGATGGGCGGAACCAGCCATGACGGGCCTGGGGTTAAAGGACCCTGAACCCGGCCCTGGATTCCTTCGCAGGTTTTGCATGAACTTCGATGATTATGAGCCGGAATGGAAGGCCACTAGAAATTTTTTTTCTTTTCCTTCCCCTTTTCTGTTCGTTATTCTTCAGATCACACGGTTTTTGGTAGGGGTCAAGAAACTAGTCATATAGATCTCTGAATATAAGACGAGGATCTTGGTCCTCCTTGTCGTCGTTTCTCTGTCTTCCTTTTTTCCCTCCCCATGCGGATTCTGCTTTCTCGCCCATCATATCAGATAATCAGTCCAAGAATACTAAAAAAAAATCTATCCACGCTCATTCAAATGTTCTCATCCAAAATGGCCAAACAAACCCCTCCCCCAAACCCACAAGACGCCCCCGCCCCACCCGTCAAAGAACCCGGCGACAAGCCACTCCCCGTCCCGCGGCCCGGAACCTCAGGCACATTGGCCAACCTAATGACGACCCGCCGCGACGCCGCCGAGAAGCTCAAGACCGCGCGCCGCGCCGAGCGCACCTACCGCACCCGAAAGCACGCCACCATCGCGCGTGCGGACCTCTCCGAGGCGCGGGCGCACTACGCCGAGGCGGGCAAACACCTCTCTACTGCCGTGAAGTTGTCGTGGGCGGCTGCTAGGGGCGTCCCGGCTGTTTTGGGGGAGAAGGGGGAGGCTGTTAGGGGGTGGTGGGGGGAGCAGAGGAGGAAGAGGGCGGTTGTGGAGAGGAAGAAGCTGGAAGAGGAGAGGAAGAGGTTGGAGGAGGAGAGGAGGAAGTTGGAGGAGAAGTTGGCCAAGGAGCAGGGTGAGGATGGTGAGGAGGAGGATGAGGGAGAGGAGGGTAAGGAGGCGGAGGATGAGAAGAAGGTGAAGGGAAAGGGAAAGGGGAAGAAGGTGTGAAGAGGTGGTGATGTGCAGATTGTTTTCCTTCTTCTCCTTAGCTTTCTTCTTGTGATACCCCATCCCTCCGCTCTTATTGATTTCTTTTCCTCAAGATCCTTTTTCTTCTCATAATCGACTTTCTTTGTTCATAACGGATCCGAACTCGCCATATCAACACGTATGCCGTTGCATTCCGTGGGCATCCAGACTTATACGCCATCCGTTCACCGAAGCATAACCATTCAAACACAGCAGCTCGACACTGCTAACCTTCCGGTCTTTTCAGAACTCCAATCTACTAACCAAATGGCATCTTTCCTTGCGTCAAACGGCGTTCATCATCTTTCGGTCTTACTCGTCTCTCTCTCTCTCGCGCGCTTCACATACTACTTAATCTGGGGACAGTACACGCAAAGCTGTTTCCCCGCGACACTCTCTCTGATATTTTCCCAGTTTCCGACTTATCAAGTCCGGACGAAACTCTTAATCTCCTTTGTCAATATCATCATGACGGTCATATATTAATGTGGCGAACTGGGCACGGGAACAAGGCAGGAATGTACGGAGTACACGAGCTCATTCTCATCAACCAGCATAATTAGCATTTTGTTCTTTCCACAGTTCCCTTTTCAGATAAAGCAAGAAGAAGCATTAGTTTCTCATATTTTTCCTTCTCTTTGAATTCATAGCTACATCTACCTCAGTAGTTCGAGTGACTTTAACAAAAAAAAAAAAAAAAAAAAACATGACATCTAAACCCGGATACCCGTACCCTATTTCATGAAGAAAGAAGAAAACCAACCCCCTCGATGAATAACACATACTCTTTTCGTTTTTACCAAACTACCCTCTGCTCTCCTCTTATCTCTCCTTAAGCAGCCTTCTTGGCAAACTCTACTCTGAGAATCAAGTGCTTGAAACCGAAACCGTCCATCTTGGCGCACGCCTTGACCGCATCATCGCGGTCGGCGAAGCTGATAAAGGCGAAGCCCTTGGCGAGGTTGGTGTCCTTGTCGCGGGCGAGGAACACACGAGTGACCCTGCCGAACCGCTCGAACATATCGCGCAGCTCGTGTTCTTCGGCCATCTCGGAGACCTGGAAAAAGTGAAACAGTTAGCTATAAAGTTCTGTGTGTGTTACAGCAAAGGCTACACAAAGCCCGGGCTCCGTGAAGAGGGGGAAAAGAAAATCATTAAGCCAAGAAAACTTACGTTTGTGACACGCAGCGTAGCCAAATCGTCCCTCTCGCCATATTTTCCACCCATCCTCTCCCCAGCCGCAGCACCACCTCCACGAAGAGCAGGCGGCACATATGATCCCTTCTTCGCCGCCGCCGCCGCCGCCGCTGTAACAGGAGCCGGCTCATCACCCATGCCCGCAGCAACATCAGCCGTAGCCGTCTCGCCCACGGGCGCCATAGTATCCTTGTACGGACACCTCGCGGTGAAATGCTCCCCGTTACAGATACGACACTTGACCTTCTTATCCTTGAGCTGATCCTTCAAAGCCTGTGCGTTGGGATCCGTCTTCTCGTCCTTGGCATCCTTGCGCCAGTTGACGCTCGGCCGGAAGATAATGTTCTCGCCCACCGACGTCGTGTCCGGCATCGGTCCCGCGGTGTCCTTGGCGCTCGCGCCGAACTTGGTCCATCCTTTGCGCTCCGCCACCCGGGGGTTCACCTTCTCGGTGTGCGTCGTGTAGCGTACTCGCCGGGTCGTCTTCACTTTTTGACCGTTCTCGTTGATGTGGTAGGTGATAATCGTCTTGGTCCCGTCTTTGTTGCTGATGGTTTGGGCGGGCGGGAGCTCCGTGGAGATCTCGTCGATGTCTTCATCGTCGGCCCAGTCGTGCCTACAAAGGGATGAGTTGTTAGATATGGGGGTTGGGAACGTCGGGATGGGAGGAGGGGGCGAATGTGGGCGGGTCTGTCTGCAAACGTACTTAGTCTTGGTCGCCATGTTGGATGGTTTCTTAGAGCTTTTTTTATTGGATTTGATCGGATATTTAGGTGGCTCAAAATTTCACAGTCAGTCGTTCAGTGATGTTCGCTTGATTCGACTCGAAAATCTCGGAAGCTGGGTTTGTTTTGGTTTTGGTTCGTAGGATCTCGTCGACCAAAATTCTGGAGGGGGACATCTATTTGAGTTCCTCGAATTTCGCACTTTTCGTGTGGCGTTGACTGAAAGCACAAGATTTCTGTGGAGGGGCAAAGGTGGGCGACCCCAGATGCGGGATAAATGGCGGGAATTTATCGGCAAAACATTCTTAGCGTCCGATCAGAACACAGAACAATGAAGTCACAGAACAATGAAGTGGCGGCCTGTCTCAGCGCTGCTGACCTAAGAATTCCAGCAGGTCATCGTCTCACCAACTGAATTCAACGTCACCATCACTTCAGTCCTTCAAGCAAGTCAAGAGTCTTCAATTCCCCAATATTTGATCCTACGTAGTCCGCATGACCCGTCATTTGATCCCCAAGACTCCCTTCCTTCCCATATGCTATCGCATAACTCTTGTCTCATCCGGAGATCTCGCCCAGAAAATCAGACCGAAAAAAAAAAAAAAAACGAAAAAACCCAAATACTCCAAAAACACCCTTAGCTGCTACCTGGCGGAGTGGGCGCCTTCCCTTCTCATACGCATCTCTAACGTAGCAGCGGTATCTATACATTCAAAGGAAAAGGGCCAAAAAAAAAAAAAAAAAAAAAAAAAAAAAAAAAAAGAATTAGTAACGCCTGAAATATATCCCGGACCTTCTTTAGGAGTATGCATCGTAATCGGCCATCGAAACTTGCAAAGTCGTCAAGAGGGTATGCAGCTACAAAGGGAAAAAAGTCTAGGCCAGACTGAGTTATACCAAACTCAATCAAAAGCACAGAAAGATGTGAGAGCTCTCGTAACAAAGGAAAACTGAAAGAGGGAGCAAAAAAAAAAGAGAGTGGAAAAGGGTCGCCGATGTGGGCAAGCGTCTATGCCTTGACCCGCCTCTGCGGGATTGGCGGGAGAGCACAGGTCGGCGGAGGAGCTGGAGGGGGTCCCTCAACGAGTTGCGGCATGCTCCGGCGGATTGGGACGGCCTGCTTGTCTATGGATAGGCGCCCGTTCGGGTACGTTTGCGTTCCATTAACACCGTTGGCAGTCACTGGTCCGAGGGGCATCCCTTGCTTCGACTGAGAAAATGCACGGAGGGCAGAAATCGTGGGGGATGGGTGCGGGTGGTCAGATGCATTCGAGAAAGAGAACCGCGCCGTCCGCTTGTCGGCCACTGGCGGGCTCAAATTCTGGAGACTTGCCCTCTTGGCCTGCGTTGACGTCCTGGTGGATGGAGATCGGCTCCTCGGGCGAGGATAATAGTCAAAAGATGACCTACACCGCCGCACAGCTTCGGCGGCCTCTACATCGGCCCGTGTCGGTAGAGAGGGAGTAGGTGAGTCTAGGTTGTGTCCCGTGGTTGTCCGGAGAGCCTGCATTGATGTTGCTTTCCGCGGCGGGGTCAAATTTACGCTCAAACCGACAGCATCACCATCCGCCAATCCTGCCGCCTCCGCGTTAGGGGCGCCGACAAACCCGTTCTCAACAGAGGCCGCGAGCGGCGAATGAGGGGGCGGAGAGACGTTGACGATGATTGTATGCTCTTGTTGAGAAGCGCTATCGGATTCATCTGTTGTTGCGGGTGTTTGCAGGGCCTCTAGTTCCATAATCGGAGAAGGCTGATCCGCTACGATAGAGAGGGGCCGAGACAGCATGAGACCGGCCGGGGGACACCTCCGACTGCTGGCCCTGGCCGGATAAGCTGATTGGAATGGTTGTTGATCAAGTGCCTGCGGCGGCGCCATGGTCGCGGTCTCGAGTGCGGATGCAGGTGGCTTCACTAGCGAGTACCGTCTGCTCACGGAGTGAGGAACGCTAAAGTTTGGCGTCGTCGGGCCATAGGCTACCGCGGGATCGGGTAACTGGCCGGGACCGTATGTCGAGTGAGGCCGTACGAAGCTGGCGACCTTCGGATCGATGAATGGATTTATGCCTTGCATTGACTGGCGACGGTCTGCTATAGCTGCGGCGTTGGGCCTCGGGCGGACCTCCGGAACGGGATCTCTTAAGGGAACCTCTTCGAAATGGCTAGCGAAGCTGTCCCTCGTGGGAGAACAGGCTGGTGATGAGCCGGCGGAGGTGATGATGGTGCGCTGGCCAGATGAGATGAAAGAGAGTCGGTTGGCACCGGTGCTGTCTCGAAGATTATCAAGCTGCCTGCCGTCGTGCGAAACGACACTGTTTGTCGTCGAAATATCGTCCATAGATTGCTCAAGTGTTAAATCGGCCTCCACTACCGTTACGGATCCTTCAGCATCTTCACCATTCGTCATACCGGTTCGCTGCCATGTCAGTTCCTGGGGTTGTATCATCCTAGAAAATCGCTCCGGATCCCTAACAACCAAGGTCCGCTGGCTTGGCTGGGCTTTCAGTTCCAAGACGTTGTCATTCGCCTTTGGCTTGCCAGTCTCAGAAAGATTTTTCTTTCCCCCGAGGGCTTCGATTTCACGCCGTAATATCGTGATCCACGCGTCCATATCCTCTGCACTTTCGAATACCATCAGGAAATTTGACGCATGTCGCTTTTCGCTTGCGCGGAAAGGCAGACGGGAGAAGAGTGATCGGGAGTCGGCAGTCGCCGCGCCGTTAGCCTCCATCACAGAAGCGATCTGGAGGACCCAGTGCCGGCCGGGAATGACGTCGCTGGCAAACGCGGCCGAATCTTTTCCTAGGTGCAGCATCTTCTCGGGAAGTCGATCAAAAGAGCCCTCCCCGGAATACTGGAGCAGGTAACCCGACGTGACTAGGACATATATCTTGGTCGTCCAATCCAACATGCTTGAGAGATTCCGCCGGTGCTTCCTCTTCTTGTCCTTATCGGCGGATGTGTCGTCGACCGCATCCATGTCATCCCGCACGTTCCTCTTGTCGCTAAGACGCAAAATCGTGTCGGCCGAATGAGTGCAAGCAGGCAAATGAGCGTGGCGTATAGCTTGCGGGTATGCCTGGAACAGCGGTGGAGGATCCCATGTGGCCAACGTACCGCGACTCATCCTCGGTGGCGGCGCGGGTCTCGTGGCTCCTCCATTGGAGAGCTTCTGGCGTGCTGCGGCGCCGGCTGCTGGTGACGTGAGAGCCGGGCTCGGGGGAGCACTAGAATCAGATATCGTTGGCAACGCGGGCGTGGATCGCTGGTGAGGTAGCGCGCCGGCGTAGGCAGTCCAGCTGCTAAGATCAACCCAGGAGGCGCGAATACCTCCCGGTTTCATTAATTGGCCCGGTGACGTTGGCGCATCTCCCTCCTTACCGGTCTTCGAGCGGCCAAACAAGCCACGCAGGCCTATCCTCGACTCACGGCGGCCAAGTTTTGTGTCCGGCTTCAAAGGTACGCGCTGCTCTTCGCTCGTCATGACGTGTAGGTCCGGCGGTCTCAACCTGCGCTGATGTGGGGTCTGGTTACGGAGTGCCTCAAATGTGCCGTTTCGTTCGGAATTTATATCTGATTGAAGCATTGTGAGCAAGCTTCTGTGAGTAAGCCTGCGCTATGGAATGCAAGAGCTGACTGCCGTGTGAGCAAGGCAGATTGGCAGGTAGGTATCCAATGAACCGGAACAACCTCAGCAGTCGGCTAGAGGGAACTGAGTGTTTATAACGGATCCGATGAGATGTTGGGATTAGACATGGGCGACTGGGCGGAGAGAGTGCAAAGGCCGAGAGGAAGGAGGCCAGGGAATGAATGTGGCGAGAGTAGGATCGAGACAGAGCATATAAGAGAGATGGGAAGAGAGGCACGCGCCGTTCAACCGGGTAAGTGTGGGGTTTCTTTTCGCGGCAGACGAAGTGAGAGGAAACCTGGCGAGGAGAATGACACGGTCTGTCGGCTTCCTTATTCCCCCCCTTCTTCGCGTGTTTTCTCCTTCGGATATTATGGGTATATACGTGAGTTTATAAGGGTATTAGTTACGTTAACCAGACATGGCCCAACACGGAGCAACGAATCAGTCGAGGAAATCTGGGGGCGTCTCCGTCTTGCTGGGTAGGCTCTTATAACCGAAGCTGGGGGGGATGGATGGTCCACAACAACAGGCTCATTATGGGGTGGGGGATGGGATGGCGGGTGGGCCAGTGACCACGTAGAAAGCTCAGTGTTCTCTTCGATTAGCAAGGTTCTGCTGGCTAACACCGGTCGAACGCGGGAGGTTCAAGATGCGATAACCCGGTCAGATGACGAGGGGAAAACTTGAAAAGGCAGAGAGGGAAGATTGAGGGAAGAGTGAGACTTGGAAATATCGCATTAATGGGAATATACAATAGACAAGAGGAAAGAAAAAGGAAAAAGGACAGAAAAAAAAGTGACGCGAAAAAAGAGCCAGGGTGCTTGGACATTAAGACCAGAGGAGGGCGGAAGTACGTGAAAAGGTAGTGTGCGGTGGTAATAATAGGACCGTGTACACAACCTGACAGGAGAAGGAGGATCCAGGCGGATAGGGCGAATTGGTCCGTGATGTGGGCGCGAGAGACAAAACAGAGAAGGAGCAACGGAAGATACTTGATGTCCCTAGACGTAAAGTACCACTATTTTCCGATAAGTACTTCGTATACAACAGAAACGGTGGATGAGGGTGAAGTAGCTCCTCGACAATTATAGTACATGGCTCGGTAAAATCAATAATAATTGTACTTCGTACCGTTATCTGCACAAGCAGTAATACCCATCGCGGGAAGTCTGACCGGCGAGCAGGGGTTTGGGGGGAGGGGTGAGAAGTGACATGGGGCCACATTGATTTTGGGGGAAGGGAAGCACAGTACTCTTGGTAGGTACATATGTAGTGTCAGTGTGGACACCTGAAGTCGTACCTTCCTTCGTACGAGGCGAGGCAAGTGCGACGAGGAGATTCGTCCTGTTCATTCAGCTAATTGGCACGAGGAGCAATCTGAGGATTAATTCCAGCTCGGGGCAGCAGGGGTCGACTCGAGATACTACGAATGGACATTGACGGAAAGAAGAGGCTCAGCTCGAACAAGCGACTCATGTGATTCCTAACCCGCCCGAGTCTAAATTGTACGTGCCGTGTATTTTCGTTCTTTACTCCGTACTTCGTCAAGGATGATGGGGAGAACGATGCGGATGACCAATCTGTCCCGGTCGATCGTTTCTCGGACGTTCTTACGCGAGGATTCGCGCGTACTTCGTAGTATTTATATCAGATGTGTTTGCCAAGTATTATTATAGTCTTATTACCTGTGTACTCGGGTACTTTTTCGGACCGAGAGATCTTTGATGCTTTACAATGGGACCGAGTCGCAAGCCGGGGAATCAACATCTTGGAAGCGTTTGTCTCCCATCCCGTCGCGGGGGATGTTAATAACGGCGCATTAAGGTGGGCATTTACCTCAATGTTTGGCCCGGATAGAAAGCGCCGCTCGGCTTTTTTCAAGCTTTAATGCATATGAAGCCCGTCTTGGGTGCAGCGACCGATCCACAACAATCAATTGATAAAAATCCGGGCATTTTGGTCAATGTCTACAAAGTACCTCGGCGTGCCCAGGGAATTGTATTTTGTATTTTATCCAGGTTGCTGGTACGAAGTACTCTTTTTCTCCTGTCCCGACGAACAAAACCACGGAAATCGTAGGTTTTGGAGGGGGATTTTCCGCCATCATCGATCGACGTGTGTCAATATCAGGTGGCTCCCGACTTCGAAGACCAAAATAAAATAAAGAAGAAGCAAGTTTAAACTCGGAAAAGAGGATCCCTTCAATGAAGAAACATATCCGCTAGCTCGTACTGGTTCAGATTGACATCGCCTCCCCAAAACTAGCAAGTGCACTATGTATGTCTCGCTCGAGTCCTGCAGCAAGAATATCAAATTCAACTGCCAACCTTGATCAGTCATGCTTTCGATGCACTGCGCTGCGCTGCAGTATCCCGTCTCCGGCCTGAGATCATTGTCCTCGCTAGGTTTCTTCTCGGCTAGTACATGCATTCGTTCGTTACCCAGAATAGCTACGGCATTTTGCACAGGTTCTTCGTATGAAAGTATGAAAGTCCGAGTTCATAATGGTGGGATCTCGAGATTGATTCGAGGTCGATGAACGATCAATCTCTCTCTCCCTCTCCTTACCCCTCCCTGCCCGTTGTGCCCCAGTAACGTTGCTGCGACCTATTTGCGTATCTTTCGCGCTTCATGCAGGTACGATGGTTTAGTCACGATCGCAAGGGAGTGATGATGTGACGGAGGGTGCATTTCGGGTCATGTGCAGCAGCCAGTAAGACCAGTAAGAGTGATCGAGAAGCTAAAGGGGCGGCCTAGGCACACGGGAAACGAGGGGTCGATGAAGAAGAACAAGAGGTGCTTTAAAAGGGAAAACGAAAAAACGAAAACAAGGAGAAGAATAAGAAGGAGCAAAAGAGAATGAAGGGAAATCATTTATGGTTCCCAGTTTGGGTCCGTCAGAGGCAAGACATTTCATTCCGCTGATTGATTGGGGGCTCGAGAAAACCCCAGGCTCGGTTTTCACGACAACCACGAGGGGCCAGGAAAGAACTGGAGGGAGGCTCCCAGACAGGAAAGCGTAGATCCTGATTTACTTCACAAAATCTCGACATAAGCCCTAAAGTCTCACAGAGGACACGGACATGCTAGCGTGGCGGGCACGAGGGATGAACAATTGAATCCAATCACTCAGATCTCGTTCATCCCGCGTGGGTTTAAACTCCAACTTGCTTAGAGCCAGGAACTGCTGCTGATAAAGTTTACCAGTCCGTTGATTGATGTTCACTACCTTCGCAAACCGCGGGAAGAGTTATCAATTGATGATTCCCATCATGGCCCCATCCATGAAAGGAACCTCGGTGATCTCTCTCATGTCCCCAAACAGGTAACATGAGGAGATGTTGGAAAGGGGAAGAAGAAAAAAACGCGAGAATGGTTCAATTGAGGTCGCACCATGTTTCACCAGATCCTACGAAGTACAACGAGCAAGGAATTCCCAGGAATTGCCAGGGTCCTCCCGACAAAGGTTGGGGGTTTTGGAGGATCTGCAAAACTACCGATGATCCTTCGCTAAAACGAAAGAAGCTTGACCTTTCCGCTGTAGTTCATTCAGGAAAACGGAGAGACGAAAACGGGAATGTTCACCCTCGACGCCTTTTACTCACACGAAGTACTTGTATTTTACACTCACTCGATTGCCACTCGTTTTTCCCGCTCTTCCTCCGTTATGCAAAGTCAAAAGTAGAGTTCCTTTCGCCTTACTTCCTTACGAACTTCAGGCGCAGCTGCATGCAAGAGTTGATTGTACGGAGTCAAGGTGGGTATCACGGATGTCGCAGGAGGTCTGAGGACCAGGACGCATGCAGGTGGGGGATCCCTCCATTCTGTCTGATATCACCCACCCCATACACCCACGAGGACCAGGTCAATAAGCCAAGAAGTGCGTCATGGCGCCCTCGACATTGCTTCTCCCATCCCCCTTTTCCCTTCTTCTTTGAGTTCACTTGGTCGTACGAATTGCGGATGCAAGCAGTCGTCGAGCCATGTCCGTTGCCAACCAATCCAAAGAAAATGCGTCTCAGCGATTTTACCAAAAGTTGCACGATGCCGTCGATGGGCGAATTGGTCTGCGGCATTCGTCTCAGGAACCCTGAAGTATGGTAGGACGAAACGGATTGATTCCAAGACAATACGAGCCTGCGGCGACAAGGGATCTTGATATTTTCCGAAGGAGTCACCATTGTCCCCATTGATATCATTTCAAATAGTATTTTCAACACGTCTTCATCCATGAGCTGGAGACGCGTCGCCCAACCTATCAGCCTGCAAAGTCTTAAAAGCTGAAAGGGGATATAATTACATTCGAACCAAAAATGATGAAGTTATGTCGTACTGCACATGTTTAATATCGGCAGTACAACCGCGGCGGTGTTTGCGGGTGCGACTCTCTCCACTTGTATTGCAACAGGGACTGCGCCTTGGGGACTGGTTCTTGCAGAGAAGGAGATTGACTTGAATCGTTGGATAGTCAAAGCTCCGACTGACCAGAGCCGCCCCCCAATATCGTCTTAAAAACAATCCGATAATCGAAGAAAGAAAGAAAGAAAGAAACCAAAAAGCCATCATCTTCGTTTCACGTTTCTGAGAAACCAGATCTCAAACCTCTCAGCTAGACTACTCCCCAGCCACAACTCACAAGTACCGGGTGTCAGGGCCATGTTCCTGCAGTAGCGCTAGAGTTCAGTGTTTGCGGGTACGCTTCCGACTAGCCCGCAGCCATCGTCGCCAGGGGTTTATACCCAGTACGCAGTAGCTCAGGTGGGCGACATGTCATGGCGCCTGGTTGGGCTGCCTGGAGGGTCCTCCCCCCGGCGGGAAATGATCGCATCAATCGATGGCTTGCTAGGCTGCGCTAGGATCCTGCACCGGGCTTACGAATGTTGATGAGGATGAGTGAAGCGGCTTGGCATTGGGGAAAAGAACACTATTGCTTGCTAATGGAGTGCACCTGTCTGTGATGGATGCCTGCCCCTTCCTTACTCCGGGCTAGTCCCGTGATGCTAGCGACTGGGCATTTGGGGATGGATCACTTCGTGGCTCAGAAACTTCGCTTTTACTAACAATCAAAAAGTATTACAGACGAAGTGGACTTGAAATCGCCCAGTTTGGTTGCTTCTACGGACACACCACGAAGTACATTCTCGACCCAATCCTAATATTCATACAATTACCACGGAGCACCGAGTGTACTTCATACGAAGTACATCACACACTATTTCGCATTAGTGATGGGTACGGAGTGCTTAGCAGGATCGCAAGAAGAGTCGCACCAATACCGCGGACGGAATTACTAGTAATCTACGAAGTACTCCGTACATCAAGGCAAATGCAAGATCCCAACCGGTTTTGCACGAAGTAGATCTCAGCCCAGTCCAGTATCGTCTCCGACGGGCTCTCCACCACCTCTGTATTAGTGTGCACACAGAGCCCTTTTTCCGTCCCCACCACCAAGGCTGTGAGAATCCTTGCTCATAAAAATTTCGTGCTAGTTTAGTCTACTTCACGCATCATGACAAAAGGGATAAAAAAAGTTTTTCCCGAAATATGGCAAGGGATTCCTGGACTTGGAAAACCGTGCAGGGGATGCGTCGGAGCTATGGGAGGGCAGAGCAGGGATGGAATCAAGAAGTCCAGGAGCTTGCTAGCCCGACCCTGAGAGACACTTCCGTTTTGTTCTCTGAGTAAGTTCGAAGTACGCTTCATGGTGCTCCGCAAGAGGCTGTGCCACCGAGAATCCGACGAAGCGGTCGCAATCCTTGTTCTCATTTAAGAAAGACACTCACGAAGAGCGACGGCTGGCTTTATTCAAGCGAGGGATGGGGTTTTGCAGCCTCGGTCCCCTGTCGAAAGCTTCTGCCCAGGGCATCCAGATCGCCTGATGTCGATCCTGTCAGAACCAGCCATTCGGTGGTTAACCCAATCATTATTAGCGGCGACTGTTGCGGCTTGTCGAGGGGTTTGCGTCTTTGAAACTGCTTGGCACCCATGATTGATGCCGCCGCACCGAGGCACAGCAGACCTAGTTTTGCTCACTATGAAGTAGAATATTGTAAGCTTCATGAGAGCTTTATTTTCCTTGACGATTGCTTGCAATCAAACGTAGGATTTTCTTGCCATGGTTAGTGATGAAAGCACACGTCACTGGTTCTTCTTTGGTGGCTATTATATACAGTCGAGGGCCGAGCAATGGAAGCTCAAGGTTGACAGGTCTTGACGCAGCCACCAACTTTCAAAACGATGTCTCCAATGGCCGATACGGGCGACATCAATATATTCTCTCCAGTGCACTCCCCAGTCATAATCAGTTGACCCGTATCGTCTGGAGAAGAATCGAAAGAAGGAAATTAAATAAATAAAACGATAGTAAATGAAGGCGGGAAAGGTCGATAGTCCGTGGATGGCTCCTTTGGCGCAGCCATGCGACGCGCAAGTGTGATTGATATTCCTCCATTGCCTCGGTTGAAGCCGCTCTGCCTCCCGGAACCGAGCGATTGCACAGGCCATCGCCTACAGTCGGAGTCGCGGGCTACCCAAGCAGCGTGGCTCTGTCATTGGAATCTGGGGTTGAATTATGTATGAACCAAGTCTGGTCTCAAAAGTTCCGTGCAAAGACCAGGTCCAAGCCAGCGCATTGCTTCCTCTCCGTTCACGAGGCCTAATCATATCCTATCCGTAGATTGACGGACCTTCCTTATCTAGTGTACTAAGCCTACGCAACCTCTCGGGCTCCTTTGGCGTTCATGCCAGTTGACGCAATGTGCGTCAATTCATCAATTGATAGCTAATGGCAGCGGAGTCTGTTTGCTTGGTCGTGTACGAATAGTAGTTTAAAAGGCATGTGCTAGGCATGCCTGCCCCGGTCGTACAGACGTAGGGCCCAAAGAAGGCTTTCAGTTGCTCGAAATAACTGGATATTTGGTTCCGTTTGTAGAACTCACGTGTGCCAACCTCAAATACTTGTCAGAGAATTATACTTGGGAGGGATGTCGGGAATAGACACTGAAGGTGGTAGGGTATCAGCTCGTAACCCCGGCTGGATTTTGATGAACGGGATCCTTCATAAGCTCTGCGTTCACACGAGAGTCGTCTCTCCCAGCGAGACCATGCAGCCTGTCTGGACGAAGTATAAACAAGAGATATGCACATGTGGTCCGCTGGATCAAATACCACAATTCCCTCCACAACACAAGTAGTTTCCTGTTCTTCCGCTCACAACGTGTTGGCTGGTTCTTATGCTGGTTAAAGGCTAGGATATCAATATGTGTAGCGATGAGAACCCCCAGCCACTGCACAATCCCCCGTTGTCTCCCGTTGTAGCAACGCAAAACCAAGGCACAATATCCCGCTGCTCATGAGGAAGTAAGCTAAGTGGGTTACATTAGATCTCGGCTCAGTTTCTATCAATTGATGAGACTCTGGTATAGTTGAGCCATATAAAGGTGACCTTCACATGATGATACCGTGTGCCTCCTTAAACTCGCCCCCGTGTTGCTTGTTCACTGGTAAGATGGCCTGCTCGACATATGATACCGACCGTGGCGAGTGCTCGGCAAACCATGCCTCAACAGATGCCTTCCAGGAATCTGATATCTATAGCCCTCACACAAAGGCATCGAGCTCACAATCTTCCCTCTGTTCGCCCTGCCTCTAGGAGCTTATTAGGAACGGCTAGGCTTGGTTGATTGTAGAAATACCCTCCTTTCAGAGCGTAAGCCGAGGGGGCGTCTCATGACGATATATAGATATCTGTATATATCCTACATCCGGTGTAGCGATGCCGTTAGGGCCGGGCCTTTGGCCATGCCCGGCTTTCCCCGTCACCTTTTCAACCCTGATCCGAGGGGTCGGGATCTCGGGTCGATCCGCTACCCCGGCTGCCCTAACATATCACTTAAAGACTGAATTTGACCGACTGATCAAATGGAGGCATTGCCACAGGGTAGCCCAGCCATTATCGCTGGTCATGAGGTGGGGCATCATCGCGTTGGATGCGTTTGACGAAGAGCCGAGTGTGCGTCTGAGGTGCGCAGAAATCGAGATTTCGCTGGTATTATCTGATGTTGTGCCGGCAAAGAAAAACCTAGGTGTGTGTAGCTAGGATGACCCTGTCGTCTGATACGTCTGGCTCGAATTCGATGAAAAGGGTCCTTGTTCAGGAAGAGGTGGATCGAGGCAGCCGCGTCATAAAAGATGGAATCCGAGATGGATGATTCCGTGGCTGTCACCATGACTGTAGGTCGCTCCAGCTCGACGTTTGTGGTGTTCGGCTATTAGATCATGACGACGGCGTTCGAGGTTGGTTCCGCTGGGGGTTTCTTTTCTTTTGACATTTCAGTAATGACCTTAAACTCCTTTTCCGCCTTCTTATAGTTCCCTTCGCTATCCAACCATTCCTTTGAGGCTCTCTTCTGGTCGTCAGACTGGCCTCTCGAGTCGTTTCCATATCGGAAATAAGCTTTTAGTCCTTTGCAAGATTTCCAGCCATGGCTCTTTGTCCTATTGCAGAGCTTTCATTGGTCTTTTTCCCGCCTCCCGGCGGCTCTGTCATCATCGGGTCTGCAGTTCAACGTGGCAGCAAAGATTCTTTCTGGTTGGCCAGAAGCGATACTAAGTCGTTTCTCGACGGAGCTGAGGCATCCGTCAGTGAAGGACTGGAAAGAGATGCCTTCCCTTCCGCGCTGAATCTCATGGAGGTTGATCCAGGCCGGCATGCCTACAGAGGCGTCAAGCTAGACCAGAGCCTTACAGAATGCGGAAAGGGGCGAGTATCCCTTGACGGCTGACTTCCTGTGCTCTGAACATGGTTTTTGAGAAACCTCATGTAATGTTGTGAAGGAAACTTCAAACCTCATGGAGTTCATGCCCACTCTTGTTATCGAATACCAGCATTTCTTCAACCATTTATCGACTCATCTTACAAGCACACCTCTTATGTTAAATAGTAACCTTGACGGGCTCTCTACGCTTATCATTTCGCAAACCACCGACAATGGCCGCGTTGACAAGTAGGCTCTTAGCCTCCCTGGGTGAGCGGAATAGCGACCGGACAAAGGCCACGGCGGCCCGCACAAGATTCCACAAGCCGCCACCCGCAACTACCGTACGCTCATACGCAGCCTGAAGGCTATCAAAGAGCAACCACTCCGTCCCAGCGCCTTCGTGAACATGGCCGAAGACGTGAAGCCGTGGACGGACGCGCCAAAGCTCGTCGAGCAAGAAAGGACATCCCACCTTCAACAGATCAAGGTGTCCTCGCGGCGGACCGTGCGTAACTAAGATGTCAAGGCCATCATCGGGAAGAGTTCCTCCCCAAATATCCTTGGAACGAAGATACTGGAATGCCCAGTTGCCAGAACTCGCCGATGCCGGGCTGCCGTAGATACGTAGACATCGCCCGTTGGGGCAAGTGACCGTCGCCTCGGAATTTTGCAAGTAGACGATATCTCCCCAGTTGAGCATCGCTCGCTGGTCGGCGGCGGTTTGTCCGGGTCCCTTGGGGTCGCGGTCATCTTGATCCGGGTCAAGCAGCAAGTCGTGGTTCCCGGCGATGACGACCTTTACTGCGTGGGATTGGGCGGACAACCACGACAGCGCGGACTGCAATTCCTCGAAAGTCCCGGAATTTGTTAGGTCGCCGGCGTGGATGAGAACATCACCGTCCGGGAGCGTGGGTTGGTTGTTGTGCGTGTCGGAGATGCAAACGACTGACACGGGGTCTACAATGGGGATGGCCGGGATGGGGGCCCTCCAAGTGTATAGTTTCCGAGCGAGGAAAATGCAGGGCCTCTCGAAGAACTTCTGCCAAGGGCCGGGACGACGGCGGTTGATGAGCGCGTCTAGGCCGGAACTCCGCTGGCTGAAGGAGAACATGAAGGCCGCTGGTGATCAAGGTCGGAGGTTCGTGTTCTCCGTTCAGTTGAGCCGCGACGTCCAGTCCAGCTCTCCTCTCCACTGTAACTCAGTAATTACGTACTCCGTAGGTTCCCCCGCCTCTGTAAGTGGCTTGGGCACGGGCCAGAATGTTCTGGAGATGCCCGCGTGCGCTTTGGTTCGGCTGCGGAGATACCCGTAGACAGAGCCAAAGTCTCCTTGGAGCAGCTGACAGCACTTGTGTGTCAAGATGGGTTTCCTGAATCACGAATGAGATGATCATCTAAATGTACCCATATGATTGATTGGTCGGCAAGAAAGCTATATTGTTGGAAAAGACTTGCCACTGCCGCTACTGAAGTGATTTGCGATTATGGACTGACGCATCGGCTGACCCAACACTATATCGTGACGCTATGATGCGGGTACGCGCCAGTATAGCGGACAGCACTGCACTACCAAGTACACTAGTAACACTGCACGGCCAGGCCGCCCTGCCTCGTGCCTTCCCCAAACCAAACTACGGACTAATACCCCACCATCACAACCTCATCTGCCCTCACCTGCCTTTGAAACTCAGCTGCAGAACCCCAATAAATAGCCAACCATGAGAAAGCTCAATCAGCACGTCTTCTTTGTCTTGCCCAATACCTAGTCAAAAGGCCCTTTTGTCTAACATCAATTCAATCAAAACAACATCCACAGCTGAACCCAGCCAGTCACAGGTTCCGATCTGACATCCTGTTCACATAATCCAGCAGGCAGGCGTACAAGCCCGCAACGCAACAACTCACGACTTTCAAACGATTGCCACCAACTTGCTATTCCAGAAACACTATGCCCAACCCAATTCAACCCATTGGAGAAGAGTCTCCACCTGTTTCTCCTCCTACATCTCCCAGGCAGAGAAGAGCTTCGACATCGCTTCATGCTGCGGCGGCTATGAATGCTGGGCTGCAACAAGAGGTTTCAAGAAGTAAGCTCCCTTGATGTTCTATAAATCCCATGCCGCATTCCTCGTCCTTGCCGTCTTAGCAATACGTCCTTCGCGACTACCCGCCATAGTACTGACCAGCTGTTCTTTCCCTCAGGATCATCGATTAGCTCTCTTAGGAATCAAGAGCCGTCGCCCGAGGAGGGTAGGAGGCGATCCGTGGTTCTCATGAACCTTCAACTCAACGACCCCAACGTTCCAGCACCCGGCGAGATGGTCAACGAAAACCAAGCCGGCTCCCTGAATGGCTTCGGCGCCTCGAGCCCACGTCTCCCCTCGGGCTCGCCGATGCAACTGCCCCGCTCTCCCCATCATCACCGGACCCCCAGCCTCGGAGAATTGCACCAGGAACTCGAAGAGGAGCAAGAAGCGCAAGTGGTACGTAAAAAAGCATGGAAAGTTGGAAATTTGGCCGTGTATCTAACGCAAATGGGAATGATTAGAACCGCCTGTTGCATATGATCCGACAGCAGCAACTTCAGCTTCAGCAACTCCAAGCTGCCCAGGGCCAGGCAGCACCGTCCGCCGAAGACACTAGCGCCATCTCGGAGCGATCCGTGGCTCAGCCCATCCCGACCGCAGGCGCCACATTCCCTAGTCATGCTGGCTCCTTCAGCCAGTCTCCTCGGCACCGACACCCACGTAGCTCGTTCGACATGGCTAGAGCCGACCTTCAGCGGCGGTCGCGGACTCCGAGTAGAGGAGCGAGTCGTGGAGCGTCGCCCCGGCTTCGTGCGACCTCGATTGGCGGAGATATCAATGATTCTTTGTTGCTGAGCGGACGGGATGAGAGCGCTTTCTACCAGGCCGAAACTCAGATGCTTGTCCGCGAGAACCAGATGTTGAAGCATCGCATCCGTGAGCTTGGTAAGTTGATGGTGACCCCTTATGACGTTCCAAATAAAGAGAAGGAGCAGTGCTAACAAATTGATAGAGAAGCAACTTTCCGAGGCGCAGGTTGTTCCTGCTATTCCTCATGAACCTAGCAATCCCTCTCATCTTGCACAGATTGTGACAACCGCCGAGGGTGAGGGCTCTAAGAGTGGTGCCGAGGCCAATCCCCCTGCAAGCACGTAGTAGTTAATGCACTCTGATTTTTTTTTTTTTTTGGCTCGTCTCGTCGTCGTCAGAGAGAGGCGCCACGCGAGATAGGGACTACACAATTCTTTCTTTTTCCTCTCGTTATCCCACTCTGTCTTTCCCTTTCCCACTCAGTTGCATACGAAGTACTGGGGTAGTAATTCAATGTCAAGGCGACTGCTTTCCTTTTCTGGCGTTAGGAGATAATAAGGGTTACGTCGGCACGGCGTATACAGGTTGTTTTGCACTTGGAAGATGGACTCTCATAAAACAAAAACGATGTATCTCCTAAGCTCTTATAACTGCCCAAGAAGATTTAATTCCATTTTCAATTCTAGCTTGTCATTTGACGGTGCTGATATATAAATTGATTTTTACTTGTAAACCCGGCATGTTTTCGTTGTTCTGGGCATGTATGTGACTTGGAGTATGTACATGATCGGCGTTATCTCGACTCTCTGTGGTCCCGCAGATATTCTTTCCCCTCCGCTTTCCAGCCTCCACCTCCCCCCCAGTCCGGACTAACTGCCAATACACCGTTTTGTAAAGATGATGCGTCCGCTGTTATCGGCAAAGATACTTGCCAGGCCTATCCTGGGCATTGCTAGATCACAACGGAGCTTTTCCACTTCTCCTACTGCTCATGCCGATTTCGCTCACACGGTATGTTTCTCACACACAAGACCTGAGTCAGATGAAGCCGAGATCCTTTCCCCTTAGGCCTGGCGCCAAGTTCGCTCACTCATCCTTGCCAATTGAACCCCCTACAACCCTTCCCCTAAAAATTTTGAAGAAAGGTAAACCCCATGCCTAACATGTGGGATAAACTAGGTAATCGGCGCCGGCGTCGTCGGCCTCGCCACCGCCCGCTCCCTAGCCTCCCACGGCCCCACCCTCCTTCTCGAACGCCGCCCCCAACACGGCACCGAAACCTCCTCGCGCAACAGCGAAGTCATCCACGCGGGGCTCTACTACGGCCGCTCAAGCCTCAAGACGTCCCTCTGCATCCGAGGCCGGCAGCTCCTTTACGCTCTCTGCGCCGAGCGGGGGATCCCGCATCGCAAGACGGGCAAGTGGATCGTCGCGCAGAATGAGGCGCAGCTGGGCGCTCTGCGGGACGTGGAGGCGTTGGCGAGGGATTTGGGGGTTCCCGTGCGGTGGGTTAGTGAGGAGGAGGTGGAGAGGGAGGCTGGTGGAGGCGTGGTTAGGGCTGCGAGTGGGTGTTTGGAGAGTTTGGAGACGGGGATTGTGGATTCTCATGGGTTGATGGTTTGCTTGCTGGGGTTGTTTGAGGAAGATGGGGGGATTATGTCTGTGAATTCGGAGGTTGTGGACATCGAACCCTTGGGGGGTGGGCGTGGCGAATCTGGGTGGAAGATCACCGTCCGAGACGCGCAAAGCGGCGAAACTTCCTCCATCACGACCGACGTCCTCGTAAACTCCGCCGGCCTAGGCTGCGCACAAATCCACAACATGATCGTACCCCCCTCTCAAAAAATGGACCTCTTCTTCGCAAAGGGCAACTACTTCTCCTACACCGCTTCTCCGCAACCCCGGATTACGAAACTCATCTACCCTGCCCCGGAACCGGGCCACGCGGGGCTCGGCACGCACCTGACCCTCGATCTGGCAGGGAGGATCCGTTTCGGCCCGGACGTCGAATGGGTCGATTCGCCCGACGATCTGTCCGTCAGCACTGAGAGGCTGCCGCTCGCCGTCGAGGAGATTAGGAAGTATCTCCCCGGTATCGATGAGAATGCTTTGGTGCCGGATTATGTTGGTATTCGGCCTAAGCTTTCGAGGCAAGGGGCTGTCACGCACGGGAAGGGGTTTAACGATTTTATTGTGAGGTTGGAGGATGGGTATTCTGGGTGGGTTAACTTGCTTGGCATTGAGAGCCCTGGCTTGACGAGCAGTCTTGCCATTGCTGAGAGGGTGGAGCGTCTGTTGTACGGATGATGCGTGGCCTAGAGGTACGGGGCACAGAGTCCGTCTACTTTGGAGGCATAGACAATGGACACGAACAATCTGGGCCAAGAGGAGGACGGTTATCATGGGGTTATCATTTGCATAGATACATAAATGCTATAGAATCGAGCGAACTAGCTGGAGTACATGATTGTGTATTTGCAAGGCCACACTGCCCTCGAGGCCCAAGGCTTCGAAAAATTTGCAATTTGAGAACCCATCCTCTTCTCCTCCTGATGCACGGCCTTGAAGCTTTAAAAAGAAGGAAGGGAATAAAAAGAAAAGGGGAAGGTTTTCAAGTTGTCCGATGTCTTGCGCGGTGGAAGGAGAAAATATAGGAGAAATGCGCCACGAAAGCTTTTCCTCAGCATACGGAAGAATGATGGAGAAGGCATAAGACCGTTGGGGATAGTTGGGTCAATAAGACCCGGTGACCCAGTTTCTCACAGTCTCTGCCCTGCAAGGGAAGAAGAATGTTCCTTGTGCCAAGTTGTATATCCAAATAAAAAGAAGGTATCATGGAAACACTGTTCGTTTCCCGTCAAAAAAACATTGGTAGCGGCATTAAAGCATTAAACCGGGGGAGTCATTGCTTGTGTATCAGAAAGAACCGTGACGCCATAAAACACCATGAGGGAATTATCGTTTGCAAAAGGGAATAGGCATAGAAGGTGAAAAAATGAATTCATATGTGTGTGTCCGACTATCATAAATGGGAATAAACGGCCAAGAAAAAGGTACAAGAAAGTGGTAAGGAATATGATCACTGGAGGGTGATGCTGGGGTGGAGTTTTCGGCCCTGGATATTGACGTGGTACTCATAAATGCCATTTTGCGCGCCCACAAACCTAAGAGTAATAATGTTGTCAGTTGGAAACGAAGATCAGAAGAGCCTCGGCAGAGACATTGACTTACAGGAGGCGGCCATCTTCGCTCCACGCCAGTCCTGATGTATTATCTGGCGTGGGGGGTGAGTGGTGGACCTCTCGGTCGTCCACATTTCTTCGCATCAAGTTGTCAAACTCCCTGTCAGAGAGGAAGGCGACGAAGGGAGTGCGTTCACGTCGAGTTGTGTCATTATTATTATCGCCTCGATTGTATTCGCTGCTATAGGCAGCAAGACTGTACAGAGCTTCGAGGTCGTCGAGGCGGTGAAGACCCCAGTCACCCCGACGCGCTCGATTGGACCGAGGGATCGGGGGGTCGCCAGATGTAGTGGTATTTCCGCCGAGGGGTCGCTGAGAGGGGCTACCACGATCCTGGTCACGATCGGCCCGGTCCAGACTATTGCCTAGAAGGAGGTCGATGGCACGACTCAGACCAGGGCCCCCCTCTCCTAACGAGGGGGAATCTGTTCGAGAATTGTCACCAAGCTGTGCACGCCTTGCGGCACGTTCGGCGCGTTCGGCCCAGACGGAGAGCCTGGCATTTCCCAGAGACGGAGTGCCATCACCGTGTCTAGTTGCGGGGTCTGCTCCCCCTCGTTGGGCGGCGCGTTGTTCCCTACGGCGTCGACCGTCCTGGAGAGCTTCGAGAATTAACGTTTCGTCCGGCGTGAGAGGCGAGTCATGTCGCGTCCGGTCGTCTCGGCGCCGATCAGAAAAGAAGGGTAGGCCCGATAGACGTTCATCTCGATCGCCTCGGTCGCTTCGGCGGCCGAGCAAGCGAGGGTCGATGGCGTTGCCGTCCAAGATTCTGACTTCCTGGCCACCATCTTCTTTATCTCCGATATCGATGTATTGGCGATAGACAAAGCCGTTTCGTATATCTGCGATGCCGACCCGTGCCTTGTCCTCCGTCCACGCTAGCAAGTCGTACGGACCAGGAGAAAAGGCCATGTCTCGGACAGCACCAGATAAGGTCTCGGGACGGGAGGACTGGAAGGAGGTAATTAAGGGGTTTTTGGATCGGTCAGTGAAGGCGGAGACATCAAAAATGGAGATTGTTCCGTATTGAGTGCCCACAGCCAAATAGGCGCCCGAGTTTGAGAAGCACGCTGCAAAGCTTCCGCGGCTTTGTGACACATCGTCGCGGCGCTGGCTCTTCAGTAGATAGCGATCACGATACTCCCACTTGTACTGTTTCTGATTGTTGGTCGAATTCGCTCCGACCCGTTCGTGAACGTACAAGTAGGGGTCGTCCAGGACGGCGACTAGTAACCGTCCGTCAGGGGATATGACTGCCCTATTGACAAAGTCGGGATAGGTGATGATGTGGAGAGGTTCGATTTTGTCGTTATCTTCGAAATCGTTGAGACTGACAAGCGCTACGGTCTTGTCATTGTTGGCGAGTACGGCGATGGGTTCGTTATGCGCGCCCTCCCAAGGTCGACTGTCGACAGGAGGGAACCACAGGGTAATGCAGTTAACTCGGTCGCGTACGAGTTTCATGCTCTTTCCAATGAGCATCTTGGAGCGGTTGGCGGCTCTCTCCACCAAAGACAACATGCTGGAAGCATCGTTCGTAGAAGCATCGAGATCCAGCGGCAAGCGGGCATCGGGATCTAGATCGAGCTGCATGTCCATATCGCCGGGTTCTTGGCGTTGCTCAAGTCGCACGGCTGTGAACTCTCCAGTCTCTCCTCCGCAACAAACCCAACCATTCTTCGCAACAAGGCATCTCGGAGAGAAGGAGAGAACGCGGATAGTTTCTAGGCTGTGTGTATCTGTATCGAGTTTTAGGATGTGGTTATTCTTCGTACCACCCGGGAAGTAGATGACGTTTTTCCTCTCGACGCTTATCAAAGATCGTAGCTGCCAATGCCTGTGAGGGAAAGAACGCCATTAGTAGACTGAACGACCACGTTGTATCATATTGACAGTGCGGAAGAGGCAGGAGGAAGAAGGAAGGGAGGGAGCAGATTCCCAAGCTGCTACTAGGAATGACCAAATGCTGGGGAGTATGCGGCCAGATGCAACATGAGGTGTCGGTATAAAAGTCTAGGAACCAGGATATGATTGAGACGTACTGCGAGCGGACATTGACGTGATAGTGCGTTTTCGATTGCTTAAGAATAAAATAATCGGTAGGATAAAGTCTGCAGGTCGCCGTCAGCAACATGTCTCGAATAGTTTCGGATAGAGACGGAATCTCTCAAGGATGGGTTTGGACGCATACGGTGCTTCGTCACCACCGCCCATCTTGACGATTATGATATGGGCGACGGTAAAGAACTCATTGGCAGCGGGGGCGGCAGAGGCGAGGCTTTGCTGGCCCTTGGCGTGGCGAGGTGGGACAAAGGCGGCGAGCGGAATGTCAACGGTTCTCTTGTCGCAGCTCTCTCGTCCTTGGTGATGGAAAGTCGTCTGTTGGCGGAATTTTGATGCTGGTGGCAGGCTGTCTCAAATGAAGATGGTATTTCGTTATTTGTGGAGGAGTCGGGGTTGCGATCAATTTACAGTGATGTGCGGATGGAAGTCGAAGGTGGTCTGGAAGTGGGAGGCGAGGTAGTTCTGGCATGACGTTAATGAGACGCATAAAAGGTACGAGGTCGACTGTCGCTTTTTACAAATGGAATGAGCAACCTAGAGTGCCTTCTTCGTGTTCACAATATTGTACCATCCTGTACAGCCCCACAAAAAGCCGTCGACAGTTGCACTCCCGCATCAACGCCAGCTGCCATCGTCCTGCTGGTCCTGTTGGCTGGTCTCAGGAGCCGATGGCAATGTGATAATCTGCTCTGCGCTGATACCTGCCGCATCGGTGATGATTGACTCGACATTTCTCACTGCATCGATGCTGTCTCTACCTGGGCATCTTCGAAGCGTTTTAGCTTCCATTGCAATCGATCAGTCGATTCCTGTGCTATCGGATCCCACGCAACCGAGTCGAGAAATGCTGTTTTCTCAATGTGCATTTTTACCCATAAGCTCAAGTCGACTCAGCCCTCAGTCGCAAAAGAGCAAATGTCGAGGAGGAAGCTTTGGCCTCTGGAAGATATTGGGGACTCTGGTCATTTGATTTCTTCTGGCGCACCTTATACAATTGCAAGCAAACTACACAGGTACAGACAGGTACGAAGTAATTTGTGTGAACCTCAGGGAGGACTGGGATTTCGGCCAAATGGGATTGATCAATGTCAAAGAATGAGCAACATTGAGCTAAATTTAAGTACCCTCTCAACACCGTTGAACTGAAATGTCTTCATCAAGATATTGAAAGTTTTTTGGAGGCTCATTTAGTCTCCCTCGAGCCGAAAAACATGGTATATCCGACTATACACCACAGGATAGCCCAATGATGATCCATGTGGCAAAGAAGACCAAATGGCAAAGCAACAGATCATTGCCCAAGCATTTCCGAGGTGATTCTGTTCGGCTTCCCTTCTGTTCAATCAACGATGGAGTCGAGGAGCTTCCTTGCTCTCAGAGAGCATCCAGCAAATGGGAGCGATTGCTAACCTTCTCAACAAGCCGGGGTCCCTCCACACTGTGGGTACCTTAGGGGGTACATCCAACTGGAAAGAGCTTAGCCATCACGTGACCCGATTTCCGTCAGTTTCCATGGGCCGGATTTACCGACGCCGACGCGAGAAATCTGCAGGGAAGTTTTTTTTTGGTCTCTTTTCCTGGCCTTCTTATTGTTCACGTCACCTGAAAAATTTCCAATTCTTCTTTCCTCCTTTCCTTTCTCCATCAACCATCTCCCATCCCATCGCGATATCTTCCTTCCCTCATCTTTCTTTCGCCTTTCACCGTGTAATACTACAATATCCTTCCCCCGATACCCTTTCCATTTAATTCGGACGTCCTCTGTTTTAGGGCGTCGAGGCTCGAGGATAGGTTACAGCAGTTTTCAACTCAATCTCCCCTTCTTTCACAAATACCACACAAGATGCTCGCTTCGCGACTCTCCCGAGCTGTAAGTTCAAAACCTGCGACTCTTGACTTGATCGACTCGTGCAGCTAACAAAGAGCTTCGACGAAAGCTTCCTCGAGCTACCCCCATCACTGCCCGCGCTGCCGGCATAGCCAGGGCACCTCTCGCCGCGAGGTTCGCCCGCTATGAGTCCAACGATGCGAAGGTGCAAGGTCCAGTCATCGGTATTGACCTTGGTAAGTAGCCATCCTCGAGCTCTTTGCATCAATGGTCAAGACGCGTGTGAATGAGATCACGACTAACATGGCAATTGAACAGGTACGACAAACTCTGCCGTCGCCTTCATGGAAGGTTCCATCCCCAAGATTATTGCCAACTCCGAAGGTGCCCGAACTACTCCTTCCGTAGTTGCCTTCACCGAGGAGGGCGAGCGTCTTGTTGGTGGCGCCGCCAAGCGTCAGGCCGTCGTTAACCCAGAGAACACCCTCTTCGCCACCAAGAGGTTAATCGGCAGGAAGTTCACCGATGCTGAGGTCCAGCGTGATCTCAAGGAGGTGCCCTACAAGATTGTTCAGCACAGCAACGGCGATGCCTGGGTTGAGGCCCGCGGCAAGAAGTACTCTCCCTCTCAGATTGGTGGCTTCATCCTCCAGAACATGAAGGAGACCGCTGATGCCTACCTCACCCGCGACGTCAAGAACGCTGTCGTCACCGTCCCTGCCTACTTCAACGATTCTCAGCGTCAGGCCACCAAGGATGCTGGTCAGATTGCTGGTCTGAACGTCCTCCGTGTCGTCAACGAGCCTACCGCTGCCGCCCTTGCCTACGGTCTTGAGAAGGATGCCGACCGCGTCGTCGCTGTCTACGATCTTGGTGGTGGTACCTTCGATATCTCCATCCTCGAGATCCAGAACGGCGTCTTCGAGGTCAAGTCCACCAACGGTGATACCCACCTTGGTGGTGAGGACTTCGATATCCACCTCGTCCGTCACCTCGTCCAGCAGTTCAAGAAGGAGTCTGGCATTGATCTGTCCAACGATCGCATGGCCATCCAGCGTATCCGTGAAGCAGCTGAGCGTGCCAAGATTGCCCTCTCCTCCTCTTCCCAGACCGATATCAACCTTCCCTTCCTTACCGCCGATGCCTCTGGACCTAAGCACTTCAGCACCAAGTTCACTCGCGCTCAGCTTGAGAAGCTCGTTGACCCCTTGATCAACAAGACCATCGAGCCCGTCCGCAAGGCCCTCAAGGATGCCGGCCTCCAAGCCAAGGACATCCAGGAGGTCATCCTTGTTGGTGGTATGACCCGTATGCCCAAGGTCTCTGAGACTGTCAAGTCTATCTTCGGCCGTGACCCCGCCAAGTCTGTCAACCCTGATGAGGCTGTTGCCATGGGTGCCGCCGTCCAGGGTGCCGTCCTTTCCGGCCAAGTCAACGATCTTCTCCTCCTTGATGTCACTCCCCTTTCTCTTGGTATCGAGACCCTCGGTGGTGTCTTCACCCGTCTCATCAACCGCAACACCACCATCCCCACCAAGAAGTCCCAGGTCTTCTCCACTGCCGCCGACTTCCAGACCGCCGTCGAGATCAAGGTCTTCCAGGGTGAGCGTGAGCTCGTCAAGGACAACAAGATGCTCGGAAACTTCCAGCTCGTTGGCATTCCTCCCGCGCACCGTGGTGTTCCTCAGATCGAGGTCACCTTCGACATTGACGCCGACTCCATTGTCCACGTCCACGCCAAGGATAAGTCCACCAACAAGGACCAGTCCATCACCATTGCTTCCGGCTCTGGTCTCTCCGACTCTGAGATTGAGCGCATGGTTGAGGAGTCCGAGAAGTTCGCTGAGCAGGACAAGGAGCGCAAGGCCGCCATTGAGGCTGCCAACAAGGCCGACAGCGTTCTCAACGATACCGAGAAGGCCCTCAACGAGTACGCTGACAAGCTTGACAAGGCCGAGGCTGACACCATCCGTGAGAAGATCGCCGGCCTCCGTGAATTCGTCTCCAAGAGCCAGGCTGGTGAAGGCACCGCCACCGCCGCCGAGCTCAAGGAGAAGACCGACGAGCTCCAGGTTGCCAGCTTGAACCTCTTCGACAAGATGCACAAGGCCAGGGCTGAGGGCCAGCAGCAGAGCTCCGAGCAGTCCTCCACCGAGGGTGAGAACAAGTCCTCTTAAGTGAGTTGACTTGGGTGTTTTATCACCATTGTATCTTGTACAACCACCAACAACCAAAAAAGAAAAAAACCATATGAAAATTTGTCATAATATCACGGGGGAAAGCACTCGATAGATTTTTTTTTCTCATTTTTTTTTTCTGTTCTTTTTTTGTTACACCACCCATTGTTCCAGTATCCGGAGTGTACTCATATTTGCGCGTTGCCGGCTTGGTCCCATCTCATCTGTTGTTACACTGGCACTACCAGGTATTGTATTATCTGATGAGATGTTGGCCTTGCGGCGGGTTTGGCAGTATTGGCGTTGGGGCATCAAAAACCTTGTCATCCCTAGATGTCTCGGGGGAGGGATATCCAATTTACGATAAGTGGCATGGGAGAGGGGACTAAACGCTCTTGTACATAAGACACGGTCATCTTGACGAAAAACAAATAATAAGAAATCGCCACTCAAAATAAATGAGGCATATTTTTTTTCTTTTCCGTCCTTACGGCTTCATGGCTTTTGTGACACTTGCTCTCTTTTTTTTTTTGCTTCAAACCCCTTGAACATCACGACACCTTGATATTTCTTGGCATTATAGGTTACCCCATGCACTCTATGTCGGCCAACTTTTCATAAAAAATGCGTTTCTTAGGTAGAAATCTAATCCATTACCTTCCAAATCCGAACCATCCCCTCTTCTGTGGCGCTGGAGCAGGCTTCGCAGCCTCGCCCTTCTCCTCTTCCTCCTTCTTCTCCTCAACCTCTTCAGTGCGCCTACCAGGATAATCGATATAATTCCACGCCACGTCAAGGAAAATAGGCTTCCCAGGAATAAGCGGCAACTTCGGCGGCCACTCAACAAGGTTCTCGAGATCGACGCCCTCGGCGGGCCACTCGTGCAGACGGTCGATCAATGGGACGGAAGGATGGACCCTGGACTTTGGGGGATTCTCCTCGAGCTTCTTCTCGATGTGGACGAGGGCACGGAAGCGCTGGACTTGGCCATCGAGGAGGGATTCGAGGAAGGAGAGGTCCGTAGGGGAGACTTGGATGTTGAGGGGGGAGTTGGGGGTCGTCGGGGAGGTGAGGATGGGTGTGGAGGTTTGCACGAGGGTGTGGGCGTGGGCGAGGAGGGCGAGTGCGTTACGTCTGTTGCCGGTTAGGGCGTGGGAGCGGGCGATGGAGAGGGCTCTTTGGTTGTTGTTAGTATGTATGATCAGAATAAGAGGAAGGGAATATCCTTACTTGAGTGCGGTAAAGTATTTTTCGGTTGCCTCCAGCCGCTGTGTTAGTTCCTCATCGGCAGGTACACCAGGGAGGGCTTTGGCTTCCTCTAGATTCTGAAGAGCGCCATCGTAGAGAGCAACTCTTTCCTTTAACTTGTTGAGTTTCTGCTTCAGCTTCATCTCCCTTGGCTTGTTCTCATCCTTAGCCTTAGCCCTCTTCTTCAATTCCCTCTTCGATAACTCGGCATAATCCTCAAGCGCGCCATCGTGGGGTCCGGTTAGAACACGGTTGCGCCCTACTCTCCAGCTTATCATCTCAAAGTTAACTGCTGTACGCGTAATCTGCAGACTCTGCATGCGAGGGTCGGTCTGCGGAACGTTCTCGCCTCTCAGCTCATCCAATGCCTGTTTCGTCGCGTCAACGGCATCCTGGGTAGCCGTAAGGATGTCATCGTATGCGCCGGCCAGTTCTTTAGGGACTATAGATCCTGATGAAGCCACCTTACTCGTGAGGGCCTCTTTTGCCGCCAGAGTAGCTTTCCAGGCGAGCGCAATCGCGGCGTCCTCGATGCGTACTTCTCTCGACCGCCACGCCAGCGTCTTGGGCACATCCTCCACACCAGCTTCCTGCTTGGACTCCGCGTCCTCTTGCCTCAACACGGACGGATCCCGTTCGTTAATCTCATCCACGAGGAATGAGTTGGACGTCGGGAAGGCTTTTCGAGCGATGATATGGACCGGCACGGTTCGGGGCGTCTTGAGCTGATAGGCGGCGAATTGGATCGAAGGATCGATGATTTCGGAGAGGAGATCCTTGTACGTCTCGCCGTCGGCAGAAGACGTCTTCAGCGCGCTGTAGATGGCATGGGAAACAGAGTAGTTCTTTAAGCACTTCTCCCAGCTCTGCTTCTCGAAGTTGGCCGCTCCGCGCATCATGCCTGCGTAGGCGAAGGCCTCGAGGATATCCGTCGATTTTGCTCCGGAGTCCTCAGAGTCGGAGAGGATTGAGACGAGGTGCTCGGCCGTGTGCGCCGCCTTTTCGATCCGGGAGATGATGTGGGATCTCGTCCGGCCGGCGATTCCCTTGGCGTCGGCCATGTGGGCGGTCCTCATACTCATGGCATGGGCCCAGGCCCGCTCGCTGGTAAGAAGCAGAAGACGCACATATCTATATTTTTACCATTCTTAGTGCCAAGTTCGGGGGAGGGTGTTGAGTTGATGGGACGTACTCGGGGTTCTCCCTAATTTGCTCTGCTGTCACCTCGTCTTTCTTCTGGTACTTTCCGCGGTTCCTGGTTGCGATGCCTAGCGTTTTCCGGGACTTTAGGAGTCGGCGAGAGAGTTGGCCCCTGTATACCGCATTGTCGCCGAAGGCCTGGGCTCGGCCGGATACCACAAACTTTGTGATATCCATCGTTGGGGGTTAATATCGTGGAGGAGTGTGCTAATGCGCAGTGCTCGAGAAAGCTGCTATCCACCATTCAATTGTCTTCAGGCGGGGCGGTTTCTTTGTCGTGGGGTAAGCAAGACGGATTAACGCATTATACTCGACATTGGGATGTAGTTAGGGTATGTACGCTTTATGCAATTAAGGGCCGTATTAGAAATACAGAGGTCCGCAGACGGTGGACCGAGATATGGTCTGATCTCTCGGGAAAACCTCATAAGCTCGACACTGGTTGTGATTGGCTAATATCCTGGTCTACAGACCTTTGGTCTGCGAACCTGGAAAAGAAATCGCCTTGCAGCACCTTGCGAAAGACTTCAACGGCGAAATTTCTACGGGCCAAGCCAACAAAACGAATTCCTCGCTCAACGATTGCAGAACACTACTTCTGTTCTAATATCTACCCTTGAACCATATATATCTTCTTGGGAATACGTTTATGGGCCCGCCGAAGGGATTGGATTGATTTGCCCAGTGCCACGCCGCACCACACCACCTGCGAAACTCTTCCCACCACCGAGTCCGACTTGGAATTTCCTGCCCTGACGAGTCGACGATACCCTCCCCGACCTTACAGGGATGACGATTGAATACTCCGACTCGATATAGTATCTACCGAGCACTTCGGAGCTCTCAGTCTCCGCCCCAATCCAGCCTCAATGCTGGAGAGGACAGCTTCTTCCCTCGAGCAATGCGCACTGCACAGAATCCTCGCCACACCCTCCAGATCCGCATACTCCGTTCGGAAGCTGTCCCCTGCCTTCTGGAGGCATGGCGCGGCAGCGTTAGAGACCTCTGTGGCCTGGGCTGCTCTGCTCAGGAGCAGAGCTCGAGCGCTGACCGGGCCAACCCGCGTCCCCCACACAATCAACCCGTCGTTGAATGGTTATGATACGCTTGAGGCATTGTACGCTTCCGGCGCCGGGGCTCTCTCTACCATAAGAAGAGCTTCTGCTTCTTTGGTCGACGTCCACGATCGATGGCTATACTCTCCGCCCTTCATACAGACGAGATCGATTTCTTCCTCCGCTCCTCACCGATTCCTTGATCTTCCCCAGCCCTCGGTATCTCATGCTCCAAATAATGCCCACTTTAATTCCGCAAGAATTCCGGACGCGAGTCCCATCCTTAGTTTTAGCCAGATCGAGCCTCCCAGTGCTCGTCGGGAAGGAGAAAAAAGAGAAATAGCCAGTTCTAGTGCTGCCACTGATTATCCTACCGACGATCACCATGGTGCCCTTGCCCTAGAGCACATGCGGCATCTGATGTCCGAAGCGGATAGGAAGCAGACGCACGAAGTGTGGGAGTTGTACAGCCACCTCCCTTCTAGCACTCAAGAGGAAGTTCGTGTCGATGTACTACTCTATATCGGTCGATGGGCCAACAGCAAGATTGAGGCGGAGCGTTGCCGGTTACTCGTGACGCAACAAGACCGCGATTCTCTCGACGGCGAACTTGCCTTGATTGCTGTTCTGTCTTGTTTGAAGCTCGGCCTACACAAAGAAGCTCTTGATTACTTCAAGACTAATTTGACCAAGCGTCCGTCAACGACGATTTTTAAGGAGATAATATTCGCGAGTTTCAAGACGATGTCAGCGTCCCTGCTGTGGGATGCATGGCAGCTCTGGTCTGTCCACCACCGTTCAAAGTCGGCGCTGCCCTCCCTGCAAAGATTAAGATTTCTCCCCCATCTTGGCAAGGCAGTCCTGGACTTCTCGGCGCACTTCGACGCTCAGCGCAGGGCTTTATCGGAGTCCAAGCCCATTGATGGAAAAGGGGGGAGTGTGGCGCAATCCCAACAAACCAAACTCATCGACAGTCTTGACAGCGTGCTAAGGGACGTCGCGGAGATGGCGCTCTTCCAGCCGTGCAAGCCCAGCCAGGCCAGGCGCCTGCTTCGTCTGCTCGATCGGCCTGAGCTGTACGCTGAGTACATTATCGACGCGTTCCAGCGGCGGGAAACTACGCATCTTCCAGTAATATTCCAGGCGTACAAGCGTCACCCGCGAACAAAGATGGACCCTCGGGTTTTGGGTGTAATGTTTGAGGTTTTCTACCCATGCGATAGGCGTCGCTTGCTACGCCTACATAAGGAGTTTTGTCGCATGTACTATGGCGACGGCAAGCAGGCTCCCTCTGAAGACACCACCGCGATTCAGAATTGGTGGTCGAGCTACGGGGTGCGGGGCGCTTTGTTCAACCAAACGCAAGATCCGCTGTCCTATGAGCCCTACATCGAGGTGTTCAAGACACACGGTGACGAGGAGATGGCTCAGTTTGCTCTCAACGATGTGGTGGAGAGGCTTGGTGTCCAGTCCGGGGACCTCGAGTGGCATCGTCAACTTAAGCAGTACTGTCTCACCGGAGACTACAGAGGGGCCATAAATGATTGGACAAGTCGCAACGGCGAAGCCAGACCAGATATCCACACCCTTGCAACCATCATGGCTCTCTCTGCGGATAGCGGCGACCTAAGTTTCACCCTCGAGATGTTTGAGAAGGCGAAAAAATGGCGTCTGCATCGGACACCGCGCATCATCATACCTGTCATCCAAGCCTTTGGCAACAACGGGCTTCTTAAGCAGGCTACCAACCTCTGCACGTGGGCCATGGACAGTGGCATCCGCAGCCCTGAACTCTTCAACACCATGCTAGCTATTTTCGCCTCGCACCACCGGCTCCACGAGTCTCATCGTCTGATGAACTCCATGGCTCAGCATGGAATTCCGTGGGATGAGCGGACGTTCTTGCAGCTGACCCAGGCACTGGGACGCTGCAAGCAGGTGGGCAAGGCCTACGAACTTCTCAGACAGGCGTTGCGGTTGCAATTCTGGAGAGTTACTACGGAACACTTCGAAGCGGTGATGGCCGGTGCCCTCAAGACTGGTCAACACAATTTGGTTCACAGCCTTGGCAAGCGGATGAAGGAAGAGGGATTACCCATGTCGCTGAATGCTATGACCCTGTTGACCAAGTCGGCTCATCGGTGGGCTATCGCCGCCAAAGAGAATCCAAACATGCCTCCACTTCCCGGCGCACTCCCGACTGGGAGGGATCTTGTTGAGTATTACCGAAAGAGTGTGACGAGATCTCAAGCCGGCGGCGCACAACCGGCTGAGATAAACGATGATTCATCATCTTCAGCGAACGCTGGCCTCGACAAGCCTGAGTCGACACTGGCTCTAAAGCGAATCGCCTACACGCTCGCCCAGATTGGAGATGATGGATTGATCGCCGAGGTGACATCCATCTACCAGCAGCGGGCACCCCACCAATGCTCGGAACGGGATCTCCCAGATGGAATGCTCACGGCCATGATGATCACGGCCTTCTCGCGCAGCCAGAACCGCAGGGTCAAGCACCTGTGGAGCATCCTCTGGGAGCGCAACCTCCAGCTCAGCCTGACGACGGCGGACGAGGCCAAGGAAACGGCCAGGTCTCCGCGTCCCAAGATCCCCGTCAAGCTGCAGTATAACCTCGACGAAGGGTTCAAGACGATGCAGGAGGTCCTGACGCGGGAGGGTGACGCCGACGGCCTGCTCGAGCTCCTCCACGAGGTCACCTCGGCCGGGTTCCACCTAGGCCGGCGGAACTGGAACCATACCATCCAGGCGTTGGCGAGCATGGGGAAGGTTACGGAGGCGTTTACGTATTGCGAGCAGATGCTGATGCCGAATTGGATGGGGTGGAGGCATATGCGTAAGCTCAAGATTCGCACGATGCGCCACAACATGAGCCAGATTCACATTCGCAAGTCTCAGAAGCCTGAGGGTCAGCAGTCTCGGGAGCATCAGCCTCAGGATCAGCAGAGTGCTGCTTCTTCTCCGGCGCGGACGCCTCCACCTCCCATGGCGCAATCGACGGCTGGCGGACTGCTTCCCAAACGCGACCACCTCCTCCCGTCTCCCCTCAATGAAAGCCGACTCTCCTACACCACGACCACCACCGCCCACAAACCCCAACGCCGCCGCCCAACCCCCCTCTCTGAAGAAGCCGAACAACAATACCTCGCCGACCACGCCCAGGTCGCCCGCTTCCTCCGCCAAAAGTACAACGACCGCAAAACCCGCCGCTGGCAGCGCCGCCGCAAAGGCCGTGGCCGCTCCGTCACCCTCGCACCGCAGCTCCTCAACCCGGGTCTCAACCCGCGCTACCTCCGCCCCAACGCCGACACGCTCAAGCTCCTCGCCCGCATTTACCTCGACGCGTGGTCTTCGCAAACATCCGAGACGCTCCGCTTCGTCACGGCGTCGTGTCCGAGGACAGTTCATGCTATCATGACGTTGAAGTATTCGGATGAGGAGGAGGTGGGGGCTTGGTTTGGGGACAAGTATGCGTTTGGGAATGAGGTCGATGGCGTGGAGGAGAAGGAGGGCGATGTCGGTGGAGAGGAGGAAGGGGCGAGGAGGACGAAGGAGAAGAAGATGGTTGTTACGCCGAATTTGCAGGGGAAGATTAAGAATGTGCTTGCTCTTTCGGGAGTGAGGAGGGCGGCGCGGAAGAGGGAGTCGAGGAGGTGAATGAATTGGAGAGGGAGAAGTTTTCGTGTATGAAGAGATTTTTTTATTTATTTTTTTTTCTGTGTACCATCACGTTTTGTTTGATAAAAAGAAAACTGGATAGAAGGAGGATATCATCATTATTTCGGTTGATGTGGTTGTGGTTTTTTATTCATTCGTTCTTTTATATAGACTTCTAGAATGTACATTTTCATTCTCATCTCCCTTGACAACATTAGGATCTAGATTCTGGAAGTTCTTTCCGCATTTATGAGGTTGAAGTTGTAAAGTTGGCAGGAGATAGTTACGAGGCATCGGGCCTTGATGGGACAAAGCTGGGTGTTCCATGATGTAGCGGTTGGGACAGCTCGAGTCTACTCTTGGGGAGAGAATCTTGATCAAGGGTGTTCCGGGATGAATGAGGCGCTGGCTCTACTGAAGGACATTATGGGAAACGAGTTGCGCAAGCAGGACAAGCTGACCAAAGAAGACTTTGATGACCTTGTCTTTTGATCACGATAATCCTGAGGTCGAGATCAAAAGAGTTTCAGGGCCCTGCCGAGAATGACTCTCGAACTTAATAAAATCACCGTCCTTGAAGCTGGAAATGGTGCCAACGGGACCTACGGACATGGGTCGAATTGCTGAAGATGAAGCATACCGTCGTATATCGAGGTTGTAAGACGTTACACAAGGCTGACTGACCCCTGAAGATCTCGGAGCCCTACTTGCATGCCTCCATCTTGATACCAGAACAAATGTCTCAATCATCATCGACGATTCGTAGCAGATCAGAATCAGAACGTCGTAAAAAGAAAAAAAAAAGGAAAAAATCGAGGGAATCGACGTTACGTGTCATTGATCCTATTTCCTTACCAGCCTCTCTCCCCTTCTTCAGTTGCGAACATCAACCATTCTTCGCGGGGCATGTGCCACCATCCAGCCGACACCGACCTCGGTCACAAACGCCAACTCCTCGAGAAGCACCTCGCCACTTACCAAAAGATCCAAACATACTACGACTCGGTATCGAAGCAAGCCGAACAAACGCGCCATGACTGGGCGAGGGAATGCCTCTCACCCGGGAGCCTTATGGGCCATACTAGCAAAGACATTTGTAAACTCTCCCTCCCCCTCTCTCCCTGGCTCTCATGCCCCCCCAGTAATTGAGGTCCGCTTGTTAAAATCTCAAATATGTTTCTACACATTTATCACCATCATCATCATTATTATTCTTACTTCTCTTCTTTAATATAGGGCGAGATTTAAAGAAACAACGAGATGCCCTCGACGCGAAGATGGCGGGCAAGGACAAGGCCTTTGAGAGAGTCGAAGCCGCCATCGCGCATACGCGGGCGGATATCGCAGCATTGACTCGTTACTTTGACCAATGCGAGGTGCTGGCCGAACTGTAAGGTTGAAGATGTGCGATCTCTATTTTTCTCTACAAAAATCCAGGCCTGAGAAAAGAAAACGAAAAAAAAGAAGGGATAGAAAATAAAAAGAAACAAACTAATTCTTTGAGATTGTAGGCTTCCTCGCGAGATTGTACGGGAGATTGCCTTGTACGAATATTGCGATTATTTCCATGATCGGGGGGAAGTAAAGTGACAGCTTCGAGGCGTCTTTTGAGGAAGGTGCTGTGACTCAAAGCAATGGATTTTGATTTTGATGCCTCCGGGTCAGGATTCGGACGACAGAGAGATTGATCAGTTGCTCACCAAAATCGGTAGCAACTTGAGGGAGATTGTTGGAATGGTCGAGGAATACAGCGGGTGAACCTTGAAAGCGAGACTAATATAACGACTTTGCTGTGGATAGTATCGAGACCAGACGACCATGGTGTTGGGACAACTCTAGGCAGCAGTTTGGCCCTTGTGGATCAATGTTGGTATCATTAATGAATTGCTGGACGAGACTTTTGCTTCTAAACAAAGAACCACCAAAGCGATTAAGACCATTAACATCATTGAGAAGTGTAGACGCCAACGAGGCTCTAGCTTGTGTGCATTTACAAACCTCCCCACGGATTGCGCTTAGAGAGAGAAAAAGCCGCCTTAGTTTTCGTCAATGGCCTCTCGCAGCTACTCTCGTCCCGTCTATCTCGCCAAGTCTCGGCGCGGGCAGCAGCGTGCTCATTTCGCAATCTTCATTCCCCATGCCGCGTACTCAGGCCTTGACCCCAACGACAGGTCCAAACCCTGCATCGGAACTGTGATCCAGGTTGTTGGAGCTCCGATGCTCGGGTATGCTCACGAATTTAAACGAAACTATGACCGCGAGGACGCGGATGGTGTGGAGACATTCGTCCATCTTGGGTCGGTCGGCCCAGACCATATTGTCGAGCCTCAGACCACAGCAATGTCGAGGGACACGGTCGCCACGGGATTGCTGGAAAGGATAGCTTTGCAGGTTCCAGCGCCGGGCGTGAACGAGAACTTTATGGCGCCGGTCAACGACGTGAGTAGCAATGGGATTTTCTCCGGGGTCAAGCAATATCTAACTCACACCATTCCGTGTCAGACTACCAACAGGCGATGCCAGGAATGGACTATGGAATATCTGCGAAGACTGGTAAGCCAGGGCCACATTGAGGAGTCTGCGGTTACGATTGCGCAGGGCGAGCGAGATCCTCCTGAATATGGCATCGGACTTCGGCGGGTTGGTAGCTAGGTTGGTGGTTTTTAGGAACTAAGGGGAGGATCTCTGAGTTGATTATAAGCTCTTGAAGACGTCCAACGTCAAAGGGAATCGGGAAGATTCCCCCGCAAACGGTAACAAGACCAACGTTTGCTGGATGTGCTTAAACACCCACGATGATGGAATGCGTCAACGATTGTTTTAGCGTACTCAAGAATAGAGTTAATCCTAAGAAAGTAGACGCTGCTGCAGCGGGTGGATCCGGCCTACTGAATTCACTACAACTCAGATGCACCATCCAAGATCTGGTCTTGATCGATCTGGATGATGGGGTCAATCAGCACTTCAGTGAGCACCTTCTCGCATCGATAGAAATGTTTGCTGAACCAAAGGCTGAAGGAGACCTTTCATCGATGCGAATCCGAAACCCGTTCTTTTGACCTTCATCGCTTTCAATTCAAATGCGTTTCCGCCAACTAATGTATATTGGGTCAGTTGGGATGGATTGACCCAGCTTGCTTGCTGAGTGTGGTAACTCCAAACGATGACTACTCATCAGGCTCGACACACAAGCTGGACGGGACGGGCACAGAAATGGATCCAGGAGCTGTCGGATTAACTAGGCATCAACGGGGAGCTAGATAATGCTCGTCAAAATTCTGCCAAATATGACAGCGAGCATTGAGCTTTCTCAATGCCAGTCTAACCTTGCCCTCAATCCAAGCCAGTGGGGTTTTGATATCGCTGCAACTGCAAGCGGACACCCAATTTGATATCTACTTCGATGTTCGTCCATGTGAAAAGGTGACAAATGCACACCGGCCATGCAACATGCAGGATGCAGCTCCTTCATCATCATTGATGTGTTGTAGATTATACACGTCTGCCCAGGCTAACAAAAGTGCACGATAAGTGAAAAACGATGCCCGACGACCACGATTCTCGGTTTTCCCTCGACGCTGCAGTGTTAGCGTCTGGACTAAGTTGATGCCATGCCACACATCCTATCTCGTCATCGCTCATCTCATCTGTTGGAAAGTGAGGCAGAGATGCTGACACTACCGCATTTGAGTACTCAGTACCTGTAAGTGTGGGTAGGAAGATCGGACAATGAAGGTTAAGGGTTCTTCCGCCTCTGCAGGGGGCTGGCTGTATTGTACAAGCAAGTGCGTATCAATGATACGTGTAATATCAATTGATCGATCTCTGGATGGACATTTGAGGAGTGAACAGCGCTTAAGTCTATGTAATTGACATTTCTCGGATGTCTCGAGGGCATGTCTCAAATCTCCTTACCATCAATAATACAACGTATTTGATCAATGGGTAATGGGTAATCTCCTACCCCGCCTGTACACTTCACTGTTCACGCTGGCTGGCAGATTGGGGGTGTTCGATGGTCTCGTGAGACTTCCGAGGTCAGAAGACGATCATTGTGAATAAGCCGGCACTATGAAGTACAATGTACATAGTGCAGCGTTGAGGGTCTTGGAAAGATCGAGGGTCCATACTTCGTACATCCGACGGATCATGACTTGGAATTGATCAATAGCTCGGACTTACAATTGTACCTCACATCAGTACCTCTGTAGAGTGAAGACCAGGGACCTCTAGATTTGGTAACTAGTGCCTGTGACTGTGACTGTGACTGTACCGTTTGGATGGGACTTCCGCAAAGTACGAAGTATACTGAACCAATTTACGAGGCAGGAGCGTCTCCGAAGTTTGAGTCCTATACAATTGTAGGATGTATTATGAGTACACATGGAAATAGTGGCTGGATCGGTCTCACCTGCCCAGCTTTACCCAGCTCCACCCAGCTCCTTCCCGCCTGTATTCCTCATGAATATTCCCATCTCTTGACAAAAGAAATCAAATGTAGCTGCTTCGATCCGGCCAGATTCATGTTTCTGTGCCGCAGTTTACTTCGTCCAGCTTCTCCCGTCCAGCCTTTGTTTCATTTTCCATTCTCCATTTCCACCCGATCCATCCCTTCCAGAAATCGCCGATCCGACCAAATGGGCCAGACCCATCGATCCCACCCTAAACCCTGTCGTTCGCTGGGCCTAAAGCGAAACCGGCCCCTCAACGGCAGTCCAATCTGGTATTAGCAGCCTTCCAATCTGCAGTCGCCCACTCTCGCCCACTCTTCCAGATAATCAGAGTCACCGTCGACTCACTTATAAGTCCGAGGCGGGTCCTTATGACGTCCCTCCCGAGGCACCTCTCATTCTCCTTTCCAGCTGTGCTGCTTTGCAAGATTCAACTCTCAATTATCTCATCCTTAAAAAAACCCAAAACCAAAGAGCAGAAAAAAATTCTAATTTTTCCAACCAAAAAGAACGGCTCCAAAATTGTTTGCCTGGGGAATCCGTCTCAGATAGTATAAACTTCACTGCCAAACAAATTCAATCTAGCCCTTGCTCCGAATCCCGAAAAGAGAAGAAGCTCGACTACATCTGCAGAGATCATGATTGCTTGCAACCTGACGTCTCCCCACCTTTACCTGTGACACTACAGTCTCTTGAACCACGCTGCAGCCCTGCCTGCTTGCTGTGGTTTGGGAGAGAGAAAAAGTCACTTGAATTTGTCTTCGTACGCCCATCATGCCGATTATTGAGGATGATTTCGACCATGACGGTCTGGTCGACGAGACCGCCGCTCGTGTCGATCGCCTTCAGAGCAAACAGGTTTTAGCTCCGACCAAGCCCGCCAAGAAGCTCGAGCCCGACCGTCGCCCTGTAGAGATTGCCCACAATCATCACCACCATAGGCGGCTGTCCGAGGAAAGCATTCGCACCGAACTTTGTGAGGGTCCTATTCCAGACAGTCCGAGGCCCGCCACTCCTGAGCTGGCGGACCAACCGCGCCCGGATAAGGCTGAGCTCCTTGAGAAGTTTAGGGGGGGCGAGAGCACGGCTTGGTTCAATCGACATGTCGACCTACAAGATGCGTCTTCCTACTCTTCGTACTCACCGCTTCTTTCCAACTCTCCGCCTCCGATCGAGTCTATTCTCCGTGGGCGCCCCTCCGGACCGGTTACGGACGGTCCCAGGACCACACCCGACCCAGCGGCAACTCTTTTACCAGCTGCTCAAATCACACCGGAGAAGATAAAGGACGCGATAGGCGGTGGCAAGGACGACCAGAGGTTACAGGAGGGCTTGAGTATTGAACGTCCAAGGTCAGCCCTACATTCTGGAGACTTCACCGAGAACGAGCATGGGCAAACCAGGTCCCTGCGCCACCTTGACGAGGCCCGGTTAGCTCAAGGCCATCATGGCGTCGTTCAATCCCCGCGCCCTCTGCATACTTGGGTAGCAACTTCGCCCCCAAGGCCGTTCGCTCCTTTTGCCTTTCCCCAGCAGCAAAGCCCGTTCTCAACAAGGGACGAATTCAAGTCAGTTCCTTCGTCACTATCCTCTTCGTTTTCCAATAGCTTTGTGTACAAGCCGCCAACGAGCCCTCTGGTTCAGTCTGAGATTAACGAAGACTTGGACATCTCTCTCCCGATGAATGGCATCAACATTGCTTCGCCGTCTCCCGCTCGTAGACGCCATTCCCTCTACCCTACTCCCTCCCCGCAGCCCTTCGTCTTACCGCGCTCAGAAGCCTCCACACCCCAGAGTATCCCATCCTTGCGCCGTGAAGCCTCCTTTCCCTACCAAGCTCACCAACCGCGGAGGTCTCTCACCTCGACACCCAGCATTAACCTCGCACCCAGCTTCCCGGGCACGCCGGCTCTTCTCCGCTCTAGAAGGCCATCGTTCACCTCCGATACTTCGCCCCTACAACATGCGTCCATGGTGGGCTCCTACGAGGAGAGCATTCTGCGCGGTCGCATGTCAACCACTCCGTCCAAGCCCATCGAGTTCCTGGCCCAGATTGGAGTTTTGGGATTAGGGAAGTGTAAGGCGAGTTTGAGATGTCCACCTCATGTGACGCTGCCGTTCCCCGCCGTCTATTACAGTTATGGTAATAATAGCGTGCCTGGACGACCCGGATTCGAGGACGGTCCGAGCCCGTACGTCGGCCAGATTGACCTCGAAAACGGGCTCGCGAATCAGGAGGACGAGTTGAGGTCCAAGCGGAAGATGCAGAATAGATATGCCGATCGGAAGCCACCCGAGGAGGACATGGATGTAGATGACTCGGTATCCGGTGTGGGTGTGGGCGTGGGCGTGGGCGTGATGGGTGACGCGGAGCCACGACGAACAGCGGCTCCGAGACGGCGCAGGTCTGGTTCTCCCAAGGTCCCTCCGGGCGGTAGCTACCGGATACCGGAAAAAGGCCGAATTCAAATCGTCATCAAGAACCAGAACAAGACGGCCGTAAAACTCTATCTGGTCCCCTACGATCTATCGGGCATGGAACCCGGCACGAAAACATTTATTCGCCAGAGAAGCTACTCCGCCGGCCCCATCATCGACGGGTTACCGCAAGAAACCGCCACCACCGCCGCCGACGAGCGGCCCGTCCTCCGCTACCTCGTCCACCTGCACATCTGCTCCCCCTCCAAGGGTCGTTTCTACCTCTACAAGAACATCCGCCTCGTCTTCGCTAATCGCGTCCCCGACGGAAAGGTCAAGCTGCGCAACGAGACGACGTGGCCCGAGCCCCGGTTCTCGCCTTACAAACCCATCCGCGTCATGCATCCGCCCGTCACGGCGTCGACCAGCAGGTCCGCGGCCATGTTGGCGGCCGAGAAGGCTTTCAGGAGGAGGAGCGCGGGGTATCCCTACAGTTTTGCGCCGCCCATATTTAGTAGCCACGCTGACGATCATCACGCCTCGTTTTCGAGACCGCCAGCCAGGGTTGCGTCGGGCGGCGGTGGTTTCTCATCGCCGTTTATGGGTTTTGCGGCGGCGGGAGACGACTCACCCGTGCCTGCCGACCATCCTACCGCGTTCCGTTTCCCCTCGAGGGATAGGCTAGACAGCGGGGCTAGCGAAAGCACCGACACCACGGGCACGGGCGTGCAGTCTCCTAGCGCCACCGCTCACCAGAGAGATAGGGAAGTCGCCGCGCGATGGGAGATTGGTCGGTACGAGAAACTGAGTAAAGGCGACGTCGGGTACGGTGGGAACGCTTTCGCCGCCGGTGGCCCCGGGAGCCCCGGCGAGGAAGGGCTTTTGTCCCAGAGGCTGAGGTCCTTGGGGGTTCAGCAGGATTGGCAGCGACGAGAGGAGCCACGCGAGGAGGACCAGTGACGAAAAGCAAGCACGTAGCCTTTTTCTCCCCTTTACACATATTCATTTCATTTTATTCTTCTCATCGCTGGCAGGATTACCTTCGTTTCGATACCTATGGAAAAACAGTACATATCTGGCGTCTGGGGTCATTTCATGCCATCGCCATCATCTCCACTTGTTCATACATATCCATCCTTTTCAAATGTACCTAGTGCCGATGTCGATAATTCCGGCTATCTTTTTTTTTTTTTTTTTCTCAGGAAATTAAGATATTGGAGACTCTGGGATTTGGCTTTTTGACAAAACGGAAATTTTATTCGGGATCTCGCTTTTTGAGACGTTTATAGACCTTTCTTCTTTCTAATGGTAGTAGGGTGTTTGATAGTTTGATTTACGGACATACTTGAGAAGTTGAGTCGGGGACAGCTAAGAAGAAATATATTTCTCCCTTCTGGGATCCAAAGTTCGCGCTCACGGCTGAGGAACTCTGGCCGCATGTGTTAGTAGGATACGAGGCGTGAACTCATCTGAAGCACCAGACGAAGTAAGATTTGCCATATCGAAGACATATCGACGAGAATAGAAATAACCAGTGTAGTTGAAGGCCACTGGTCGCGAAGGGAACAGGGTGCCTGGGCTCGTTCGGCTCGTAGCCGCCTTGCGAGGGTTCTTGGCCCGGTTCCCTAGGATCGACTATATAAGCGTCTGCCACGTAGAGCTTTGGCTGCCGTCGTGACGCATACATCATCTTCAGTTATCCAAGCAGCCCCTCGCGGGGAAAAAAAGGACAAGCCTTTCCCCGCCTCGGTATGTCAAGGCGGCGCAGTTCCGAATGTTATAAGTCGGATTGTCGGAAGTGATGTCTTGGACAACTCTCCATTTATAAGCCAATGCCAGGTCCATTCGTCTGAGGTGGAGGCATTACACATCCGGACATATCGTTCGCTAGTCAAGGTGCTTGACTATATACTTATCCTTGGTCTTCTCACTGTGGCCTGCGAAGAGGTGAGGTGTGCCCAACAAGGCAATTCCAACTATGCTGGTGAGGATGTTGTGATAATGCTCTTTCCCAGCACCTCCGGAGTTGAGAGCCTACCTGACGTTCAGCGTATACTACTAACGGCACTTCAATGTTCTATGCTAGGGCATTAACCCTTCTACATCCCTTACTTTTTGCTCCTTTCATGCTCTGTGATATCAAGGGACAGCTCCCAGATCTAGTACGCGATGCAACAACAGTCTTGGGTGAGAGCTATGCCGCGATAGTAGAAAGACTCGTGCAATTTCTCTATGACTTTTACCTTCCGCCCATATATGGCGTTGCATCGAGATGCTCATCCAAGCCAATCCTCGGATCACACAGCCTTTAGCCGTCCCAACGCTGACTGAAATCCAGGTTTCCGTCTCCGCCTCTTTCCCCGGATTTCCTCATCTTCGCCATGGCTCTCACGTCAGGCACTGGCCAAGTAAGATAGGATCAAGAATCATAGGAAAATCAAGAAACATTGCTAACCAAGGCACAGCGCCGACACCAGGCCCAGAGTCTCCGGTTCTGGTCAACCTGGGATCCACCAGTCTTTCGCTCTGAATGCCCTGAGGTTGAAACGCAAAGCTAAGAAATCGAGGATCAATGTTTTGTCTTCCATCCAGATAAATTCTTCACCCGTTCCAAAATAGGACCGCAAAACGACCCGTGAATACCTTGTCGTGTTTCCGCCGCCCTCGGAGCCGTCGAAGTGAGTCCCGTGGCACAGTAGGAAAATCAAAGGTTTAGTGAGAATGCCCGATTTCTAGTTGGGCTTGGTAGAGATATTCTCTTTTTTTTTGTTTCCTGGGTCTGCTTTTGGTTAATATTTTCCTATGGGAAAAGCCCTCGGGATCTGTCTCTGCCGTGTTCGTTTCCGTTTCCGCAATGCCCTCTGATGCGCCGGAGCCGTGAAGGGAGCTCACTGGTGCCGAGGGTCAATCAACACTCTTCTTTGGGTCTGCCTCGCTGATCAGGAAACGACAAGACTTTCTGGGTCTCACTCTTTGAGCCGTGGTGTTTTCCCAGTGAAGAAAAGAACAAAGGAGAGAACTAAAAGTAAAACTTGAGATAGGTAGTGAATGAGAAGAATCCAATTTTTCTTTCCCCTCCTTACTGGGGGGATTCGGAGCGAGGATGCGTCGACCAACTTGATACACGGAGATATTTGTCCGCGCTCTGCGCTACCCTGGGCGCCGTTCTTGCTGGAGACTGCCGGCAGGATGCATTTCAGATTTTATTTCTAGGTTGATATAGGATAAGGGAAGTGTATGGGACGCGTAATTATAACAGAAATACGGCGAGTATAAAGGCAAAATCTGAACGACGCTCGGTATAAGCGTTGCAAGTCGTCTCGAGCTGCCCAGGATCCCGGACTAGCATTAAGCTCACGAACGACGCCCCCGCTCCTGCCTCTCGGAGAAAAAGCCACATCTAGACAAAATCCACCATGGTTCTCCGAGGTTTCTGTTTCACAAGCAGGCGGGTGGGCGGGGATTCAGTGGGGCGGGAGAGAAAGAAAGCCCGAGACGAAGCAAGACTTGGAGTCGTAGGTGAAAGGTGTGGGGGAAGAGCGTGTCTTGTGATGTGTCAAACCACCCATGTCCCTGTCCACTTCTCTATTCTGTTCCATCTAGATTTTTTTTCTTTCTTTTTTTTGAAGAGTGGCCCAGATCCAAAGCAAAGAATGAATGTTTCAGAGAAAGGAAAGAAATCGAGACACTACTTCTACAGGGGTACGCGGCAAACCCGAGGACGGATAAGACTAAGTGCCATCCGAGTGTGGAGAGGTAGATCTACGACGGTTGTGTCGGAAGATAAAAGAGAGACAAGGACTGAGAATACCACGTCAGATGTTGAGACTGGTGTCAAAGACTATATAAGTCGAAGAAGGAGAAAAGAAAATCGATCACTCCCTATATCGGATGGTGATGTGTTCGATGTTGTGCATGTCGTCAAACCACAGGCCCTGACGATTCTATTGCCATCGAGTTATACGGAGAAGGACTCAAAGATATCCGAGACATCTACGCGTTAACAAAACGAGCGAGGTCATGGTCCTCTTCGAAGGGAAGTTCCGCGTAAGTGCTATATACTATGGCCAACAACGCAGACAAGGAGATGTACAGAAGACGTAACGGTCTTCCGTGTCTGCACTTACATGACGGCTGCAATGCCAGGGCGGCCGGCCTTGAGCGGCCTTGGGGACTATCGACCTGACCTGCAACTCAAACATATCGAGCAGCCGCGAGATGTGTTTAAATCTTGGTTTGAGACCATGTAGGGTCTCTGAATACCACCATGCCAGACGGAGAACCCTCGAGCTCTGTGCACTTGCAGAGACGATCATGACTGCCATCCTAACCAAGTCGACTACGAAGTAACATCCTCACTCAAGCACTGCGGAACTGTGCTTCTTGGAGAAAAAGAATTGAGGCCCGCCTCAACATCACAGACTAAGTTAATCCTGGGGATGGTAAAAAAGAAGAGAATAAATCGGGGATCGTATCAAAGCGCAGCGGGATTCGGTTTGGCAAGTGTGAGATCAGCGCTGTGCTGGGTCCGCAGGCCGTCGATCCCCGTCCCGCGTTTACAGTTAAATTTTTTTTTTTCCCTCTTTCTTTCTGTTTACTCGAGAGTTGGTTTCGCAGCCCTGGGACCCTTTTGAATAGAGAGTGTGCAGGATGAGGCGAATGCGCTCGTTCCTACCTGCATGGTAACGGAGAGCTACAACATCCCCACCATGAGATTTTGATGATTTTGATAGAGGAACCTTCTCTCGGTGGCTCTTGCCAGTCTGAGATCTGGTATCGAGGCACGTGACATCTACAGATCGCCAGGTTAAATCCAGCTCTGAAAACCCTCAACTCGGGAGTTCTTTCCGCTGGCTCGTCTAAGATCACTATGATCACGGGTCCGTAAAAGAGAAAAACCTGGAAGCCACAGCATTTCCCGCCCAAAAGGACCAAGATCTCTTTTGGAGAAAAGGGGGGGGGGGGGGGGGGGGTATCGAAATCAAGACCTGCAAGTCTTACGAAGTATTTACAAAACGCATCAAAGCACGAAAGCTACCAAACATGCGCATCCCGTCAAGATCAGCCATACTGGCTTTCTCCCCGCATTCCAGCAAGGGGCCGTTGGACACCATCTTCGATGACATTTGGTACACTACAGCAACTGCGTGATACGGCATCAAACGACGCGTTATGCACATGCCCCCCCTCTTCTCATAGTTATCAGCGGACGGCATAATCTTGAGAATGTGGGTGACTACCTCGCTAGTGATACTTCCTCTTCCTCTCTGCTTCTTGGAGATCTTAACCCGGAGTCGATCATATCGCATAGCAGATATGATCCGGGGGCGGTGCCGAGACGGTTTACACTAGTGCTTGAAGAGGGATGCCCTTTCTCACTTTTTTTCCCCCCCTTCCCTTTTAATGCGCTGGGCTAGAGTCAACCTGCTATGCATTTCTCCCCAACAATAAGCCTATACTGGGTGCTCCCCAAGACGAGCCAAGGATCGACGTCCTGCCTCAACTTGGCGAGGTTGTTTGTGAGGAACTGAGACGGGAAGACAAGAAAGTACCGGTACTTTGAACCGAGAGAGGCAAAACCAAAACGTTTATTTAGACTATTGCCATCTTGGAATTCTGGACAAAAAAAAAAGTTAAAAAAGTCAAGTTTGTCTTTTCAACGTTCATGTATGGATGTTAATTGCGGGGTCCCAACAAGCCACTTGGTAGAGAAACTCCGAACTCGTACTAGCTTTTCTACTTCCCACATCTCTGGAAGCTCGAATTGGTTCTTGTGGGGGTAGAGAGGCTAAGAATACACCGAAACAAGAAAAGGGTCTGAACTCTCTCGCCACATTTTCACAGAGCAGACTACGCCCATAGCGGCCGGGGATGACTTGACATGTAAGAATCTTGCGCCGCTGTCAACTGCCTCGAGCCACTCCTCGCTTGGCGGACTCGAAAAGCGTGCAGGTGCAGGTGCAGGTCAGGCGCAGTGTCAACATCAATGTGTTTATGCCAGGCATGCGAATCTGCTAGATCCGGTGGCATTTCAATTGAGCGGTTATCTCGGCCATGCGTCCACCGCAGGTTGGAGGGGTCATCGTCTGAGGGGTTGATGGAGGGGTAACCAACATTGAAGTGTCGGACTGAGCCGGACGGGTCGATGGCATCACGGAGCCGTCAAGCGTCTCCCAAAAAGCGAGCCTTCATTCCAGAGGAGGTGGGGGAAAAATGTAAAAAGAATGAAGCAAACCCTATGACATCGCCTGCAAACGCACGGATATCATTGCGCACCAATGTGTCATCCAGATGCCGACTCGCCTCGCTCAAGCACGATGCGGTTCAAGGCTTCCTTTCCGAGAACAGCCCAAGAATAGAAAGCTTCATATGGCCCTTTTCCCCCACCCTCTTCTCCCAGCCTTTCGATTTTTATTCCAACGTAATCCACCGCAGGGAGAGCTCGATGTGGTTCGGAGAGACGGTTGAGTATGCAGGTTTGGTTGCAGATGCTGCAGCGTGCCCGCATCAATGTGTCAAGGCCCTGCTTAAAGATTCGTCACTCGTGGGCGCTTAACCTGCAGCGAACACCCAACGGGAAAAAGAGGGTTAAAGTAGAACGCAGGAAAAACCCTGGAAACTGAACCAAAAATACTCTCAAGGTAGGCCAGAAAGGTAGAAAAGGAAAGAAGGGTGGGGGGGCAGGAAGCAGAGAATGGCCTACTTTGGGAGTGCCAAATGAGAGTTGCAGGTTTGCGATGGCCAGGTGAACGGGATGGAGTGTAGTGAATATATCTGGATGCAGGTGATGCGTGGCAGCGTGGGCAAAGCCGTGGAGGTGGAAGGGGGTGTTCGACAGAGGAAGCGGCTGTTTCTAAAATAAACCATACCAAACACGGAACGGCATCTACTAGAATGCCGAATCTGGCTCTATTGTGCAATCGTAGAGGAGGGTTGTCGACCGTTTTAGTAGGGCCTAAGGTGGGCAGGCTTGATGTCAGCGCTTAATTATATTGCAGACCTGTTCGGTCCTTGCTCTCTGCGGGATCTTTGGCCGGGCCTTTGGTCATCGTCGATGAAATTCTAGGTTCTTTGATGCGATTCGGATTAAAAGGATTGATGGATGTGCCGTCCCGGCTTGCTTTGCCGATGGTAATTGGGGTCGTGCTTTTGAGCAGTCTATCTGTGCTGCAACTAGCTGCAGTACGGTCTCTGAAGAAACACATCAATGGCGTGCAGTATTGGTGACTATGTACTTCATGGCCTGGCAGTATGGACAGGCGAGATCCTCGCTTACAGGCATCATCACCTCCGGGAATCACCGGAAGTTGCGGGACTCCTCTCGGTCAAGGCATTAAATTGATGTCTGGCGGTCGAGAGGAAGGCTGCCGCAGGACATAGAGCCCCGTCTTAGGCCCCCGCTTGCGCCGCTCCCCAGTTGCTCCGCGCCGCAACTTAATCAGGCCTCCGTCGCGAGCCCAAGTAACCGAGACAAAAACGCGATCGGAATCATGGGATCAGATTTGAAAATTCTGGTGGTGCTAATCGCAACATCCAACCTCGATTACGAGAATCAAAATCCTTGTTCGAAGCCCACAAATCCAGGACCATTCGTTCTCCTATTCGCTCAGCTCTCCCCTGAGCCTCGTGCCAGGGATTTCACCCGCAAACCCCAGATCCCTGCCTGTCTGAGTTGCCCGTGTTCTGTTCCCTCTTCCCCGAACCATTGGCGTTGTCGCGGGCAGCCTGTAATACTTCGCATGCAAGGAATAGAAGGTCACTGGAATGAAAGGCAGTCTAAACGAGCCAATCAGGACGTCACTTCAGCTCGATATGAGACCGTTGCTGGGAAGGCCCTTCACTGGACTTTCGAAGGAGGAGGATATCATTGTCCCTTCCCTTCCGACCGTGTTGACCGTGTTTTGGGACGCGTCAGGCATGCCAGGCACTGTATTCGCCCCTTCTGTTGGCCGTCTGGGATTGACCCGATTGCGATGCCCTGTCAAGGCTGTCCTGGTTCTCTCAGCCATGAAGAACTTTTAACATTAACATTCGTTGAACATCATTGTCGCCAGCGATATCGGTGGTATGTTGCGACAGGAGTTACCATCGCTCGAGAAACCATGCAAAAGTACTGCCCGTTCTAAGACCTTCAAAAAATGGTCAGATTCCCTTCCCGATCTCGTACTCCGTAATATACTTCGTACGTCTTTCACTCTAAAGTATACAAAGCAACGAGAAAGAAAACCGTCGTCATCTGGTTGTCGTCCCCGGTAATATGGGTTTGGATACTGTCGGAGTGACATTAAGCGAAAAGGGGCAAGAATTAAAAAAGCCGACTGGGAGAACAAAGGCACACGGATGGAGATGAGCAGATCAACGGGTTTTCGTCAACCTCAGAAGCCTGTGACATTTCGCTCAGCGCCTGGGCAAGGATATGTCTAATACTTGGTTCTGGTTGGAATTTGTTTTAAGCCGCCTCGACCGGTTTTCGAACAATACTTTTTCCCCGACACGGAGGGTAAGACAAGACATGGGTCGGAGGTGGAGAACTGGCAGAAGGTGTGGACAAGTCTTCTGGTTTGCTTTAACCATAAACTTGTGCACTATGGATGCGGTAAAATGAGCATTATAATAATCCGAGAAATCAAGTTATACACACATGGATGCATAAGGAGGCGAGACAAATCTTTTGGGATATTAAACGGCTTCCCGATGTGATATCGATCGTTCAAGTGAACAGGGCTCCCATGTTCAAAACTAGAAGACTGCCTCAGCAACAGAAAGTACGAAGTACATCATATTGCTTCATGCCACTATTGGAAATAGTGCGGTAAGCCACAACGAGGTTGCTTGGGTCGTGATGGGTCTCCAGGCGCTGGAATGTGAATGGAAGTCAAAACACATGGACTAGAGACATGACGTTTCGTTTCTAAACATTTTCAAGCACACCATCCAAAGTCCAAGTGAATCTTTAAATTCGATCACGTAGCAGGCATTGGAAACTGTGTCTCGATGTTTGAGGCACCCGGACAAGTGCAATGCCACTTTGCTTCTGCCGCTTCATCGACAACAGGGGGTAAGGTTTCACACTCAACTTGAAGGATTTGCCAGGAACAGACGAAAGATAATATCAATATTACCGAAATAGCAAAGCGAATGGCACAAGATAAGATGATGGGGTTAAGAAGTGAAGAGTTGGAAACTGCAGGTTTAGGGTTTTCTCACTCCACTTCTTTTTGCAGTCTTTTTCCCAACAACCGTCGAGAGCTCGAATGATCTTATTTTAAGTACCATCGCGTCGGTACATGTTCGTGTGTCTCAACGGCACCTCACAAATTACTGATTGCAGGATTGAAGACTCCTCTTTCGGAGTCTTCTGACCTCAAGAATATCTTTTTATAGATCGTCAAAATTGCAACTGGCAACGCACAGCTCAGACTAGCAAAGAGAACGAATCGAAAATATCGACGAAGCGCCGAAGCGCAGGAAGCGCGGCAGAGATGCGCTCAGGCAAAAATGGGTAAAAAGAGAGCACACCATCTTTTGCAACCTGTGGTGTCGTAAAGACAGGTGTAGGTGTACCATGGTCCATGGCTCACTCGGTGGTGGAGGTCGGATACAGCGACGACCTCTACCACTGACGGCGACTTGCCATTGAAAAGGACACAGGTAACACCTTCAACTTACGAAGGCCGAGTAAGAGTCGAAGGGCGGGATGATTTGTGATATTGAGGAAAACCAAAGGACGCGTTGTCTTACATTATTTTCCCGTTCCTGAAGTGAAATCCTTATCCGCTTTCTGACTCTGAGTGGAGGATTGAGCGAGTCTTGGTCTCGGAGAGCTCTCTCTATCGACACGTGGGATGTTGGAAGCCCTCGACCCCATGACCTTAAAAAAAAGCTAACTCTAACTTCGTTCCTGATGTAGCGCAGTTCTTCACCTCTTCATTGATTTAACTCAATTGAGACTCCCCCATCACGACAACAGTCCCGATGGCCCATGGCTTGCGACTTTGCATATCGGAATAAACAATCAGTCTTATGCCGACGTGGTACGACGCACATTAGCTTCCCTCCTCAGAGTGTTGACATTGACGCAACAGCAGGGCCTTGATGGGGGGGAAGGGAAAGTGGAAGAGACGGAAAAATGAAGCTCTGACTTGTACCTTCGTACCTTGATCTTTAACCAGGGGGCCATGCACCGGATCCCTGTCAACTTCCACACTCCAAAATTAAACAAGTCGATTGCCTTTCCCGATTAAGCCATCTCCCGCGGCTCTCGACAAGTACGAAGTAGAGGTACTTTGCGGACTTCAGGGATCCGGTGCTGGTCGACATCAAATTTCATTTCAAGCCCATGTCACCCCGTACTTCGTACTATCTGCACCGATGGGTCATAGGCAGGGTACTTTGATACGACGTACATGAGAATGTCTGAGCGTCATCTCTTTGGCCGCATTGGAAGGAAGGACTCAAGAGAGGCGGTAGTGATACACTGGCATGTAGCTAGACCTGCTGCCATTGGGGATGTCGCGCCGGGCTCCTTCCCAGGTACCATGCGTCAGAGGGCGGAGTCGTAAACTGTCGATTCGTTCCTTTTTGGTTCTTGGGCAATTTCGACTGCTGGGATGTCAGGGCATCAAAGCAACCGAATGTGGAGTGGAGTACCTCGTGCGTGGTGGTGTACACTACTTCGTGCACGATGTACGCTATCTCTCTGTGTTGATCTCTGGCGACAGGTGCAGGACACCAAGCATTACGAAGTATAGGAGAGAATGCAGCTTGATGTCGGTCCGGGTACGAAGTACTTTGCCAAGGACAGCAGTCACCATCCATCGTCCTCTCATCTTAGCACTTTCCCTTGCAGTTCCCACAGACTTTGCTCTGGTTTCCTCACCTCGATTATTCCTTCGTACTTCCACGCATTCTTGCTCTTCTTCTTCTTCTTCTTCCCGTTCCCGCCTCTCTCGCCAATATCCTGTAGTCTATTCTTGTACACTACTTGTGCTTTCGAATTGATGTTGTGCAGCCTAAGTTGTGTGCCCAAAAAGCTGTACATACGCAGGCCTCTTCCAGACTAGTGACTGGTTGACAAGTATAACCCTATAACCCGGCCATATCCTGAGGGGGCGCCTTCCCCAAAATACCCTCGCAATCCCACCTTACCCTCCCATGCTCTTTCCCTCCTCCTTTAATAATAATAATACCCTCACTTCCCCTACTAGCGCCACTCATATCCTTCCTGGTTCCGTACTCTCCTCCCCCATCTCTCCCCCAATCTCCCTTCGTACGCGCTTCAAGGGAGTTTCCTGTCAAGCAAAGAGTCGGAGAGTGAAGACGGTTTCCTTTGTTCTTCTTTCGAGCAGAGGAGAAAGTGTTTACCTCTTTGTTTGGGAATATTCTTTGTGTTGGCACAAAGCTGTGGTTTAGGTCCTTCAACCGCCGGAGTGACAGGCAAAGGCGAGAGTGGCTCTCCCTTCCGACAAGCTCGCCTTCCTCGATCAGACCAGACGAACCCGCTTGACGACGACACCTTCCTCGATACTATTGACCGAAGAGACGATGGTCCGAGGCCTTTAATTCTTACAACCAGACCAACTCAAGTCTTTCCTTTAATTCTTCGAACTTCGTTATTCGATCAACGAGCGCGCGACGAACTCACCAGGCTCTTTACATCGAACGCCGACCGGAATTATTCGAGAGCTCGCCATTTCGCTTCCGTCGGCCTATTCTTTTCTTTCCACTTTCGTGTCGCTTAATCTATCCCATTGACGAGATTGAAAACCCGGGTTGAGCCGTGTTCCGGTTACTTGCACGCCGCTACCGACAGGTCAACGACGACATCTTTCTTTCCTGAATGGTCTTGAACTCGTGTGTCTATGTCAATATTCCATTGGTGACACAAAAACTGTCCTGGCGCGAAAAAAAAAAAGGACATTCAGGGCCTTAACCTCGAAAGGACACCAGAAGCGACGCGTCAATCATCAATCACCCCCTAATTCCTCAAATAATGTCTACGAGAAGTCAAAATGTCCCCAGGAGGGGACGGCTAGGAGAGAAGAGGAGGAGGCGAGGTGGAGCCGTGAAAGCCCGCGAAGGGTTGTCAACTTCGACGTTATTACTGTCGATGCTTTCGATTGCACCCGCCGTTTCGGCCCAATGCATATCACTGCGAGATTCTACGTCGTGCCCGGCCTGGCCAGACGCGTCCATCTCACTAGATCCGAATATCGTCGGGACATTGTAAGTTGGGCACAGATCCCAAGGCCGCCAGGTTCTTCTATTGGTAACAACATGCTGACGATTGGTTTTTGCAGTTCGTTCCTCAGGTTTGTTGTGGACAGGGAGTCGTTTGACTCCAGATTGGACTCTTACATAAAAACGACCTACATCAGTGAGAAGTGAGTCGATTCCAGCTCGATTAACCCTTCATTATCCGCGTTGGCGCTGACAATCTGTGGTCAGGTTTCAAGCTCAGTTCGGCTGTGGCTCCGTCGACTTCTCGAAAGCGAACGATATGTACGCGCGATTTACGAAAACGACGATTTGCAGTGCCATCATCCAAATGTCGAAGAATGCCTGTGGGGTCGCCAATGAAAACGCGCGCCCGGTTTGCGCCGATACTTGCGTTCGTTTATCCTGAGGTGGTTCTTCTGATCTCTTGTACTAACGATGAGACAGGCCGACTTTGCCCAGAGCGAGGCGTTTGTTTCGTCCGACCCCAACATGTGTTCCAACCCTGGACCGGAGCTCGTGAAGCTTATCCGGGCCGACTTTGCGACTTGCTCTCTACCGGATGATGCGCTGGCTCCTTCCCGCTGCATCCAAGGTATCACAAACGAACCGAATAACTGTGGTTTCGCCGACAGCACAATCGGTCTCTGTGCTTATTGCGCAACCACCGGACTTAATGCTACTGACGGCTGCTGTTTCGCGTCAAATGTTGAGGAGCGATGCGCGGGTGTCGAGCTACCTTCAATTCTGCCAACCATGACCTTCACCGTTCCCTCTGCCAGTGCGACTCCCGGCACCGATGACGACGATGACGGTGGTCTCTCTGGTGGTGCCATTGCCGGTATTGTAATCGGCGCTATTGTGGGAGCCGTCCTCCTTGCGGGTCTTGTTTGGCTGTGCATCGTGCTTGCCCGCAGGCGCAGGGGTTACGGTAGCCAGAGTGGTGGAAGCATCTTCAATCAGCCCTCTCCTGCTCGATCAGGACCTCCCATGTCCGAAACCAAGGTCCAAAGTGCTGCAGCGCCTCAAGGATACGAGATGCTTCCAGGGGGCCGCATTGCTCGGATGTCGGCTCTCGAGGGTCATTCCGCGGACTCTCCATCTCACACTCGCCTGTCAAGTGGCGCTGGTGCCGCTGCCGTTGGGGGCATTTCTGGGCGTATGTCATCGCAGAGAAGGGGCGACAACCACTCCTCTTCGGATGATTATGGAGATACCCCCGATATCGAGGCCGGGGCCGGCGTTCTCCGACCACCTCCCGCAGCTATTAGGAGGAATGGCTCACTATCGAGCAATTCGGTTCTTGATGAGGCACAATCACCAACTAGCGCAGGGGGCATGTCGTCGCCGCAAGGTCTTGCTAGTCAACAATCTGAGCAGCTGCCGTTCTTCAAAGACTACTACTCGCAGGATGATATCCATCCCGGTGACCGGGTGGCTGTCCTCTGGGCTTACCAACCCCGCGCGGCTGACGAGTTTGCGCTAGAGCGGGGTGATATGCTGAAGGTGGTGGGTATTTGGGATGATGGTTGGGCGACGGGCATTATGCTCGACGATCGTGCCGATGAGTGGGAGGCGAGGAGGCAGGCTCAGAGGGACAGCGGCGTCTCTAACACATCTGGCCGCCGCGACACCTCACCGCCCGTGAGCGGCGAGATCAAGGCGTTCCCTCTGGTGTGTGTGTGCTTGCCAGAGCACTGGAGGAAGACAATCGAGGGAGAGGGCTCCACAGAAACCGGATCAAGCAGCCATCAACGGACGATATCAGCCATCTCGTGAAATGGTGCCTATTCGCCATCGGTTTCCCCACGAGATTGATTTGATATCCTTCCCTTTTATCCTATGAGTCCACGTCTTTTAAAACAACAACCTTCATGACGAAGCCACTGGTTCGGGAGCATTTGGTTTATACAGGAGTTTCTGGCATCCTTGCATTTCTTGGTCCTCGTCCTTTTTCTCCTTCGGTTTTGCCCAGATTTCTCCGCCCCAATCCAAGCAATCCGGTGATGACTATATATCCCTCCGCGTCTTTTTCCATGGGTTCGACATGTTCCATCGTGTCAAACCACCCTGACCACTTCAAACTGTCTATAATTTCTCTCGCTCAATTTTGTCTGCCGGATTCGCTCCTTTTCTCTGTTCTCTTCTCTACATATGCCATTCTGCACATAGAGACGACAAAAAGCAACCTTTGCATTTGACAGACGATACGCTTAATGGTTTTGCGTCCTAGCTGACGTTTTAATTTTCCAATCACCTCTCCCCAGGTCCCTGGATGCCTCCCTATCAACGAACTCGCGGCGCAGCACTCCTTTTCAACTAGGCGTTTCCCCATTAATCCTTTGAATGGAGCCCGGGTCGTGAGAAAGCTCGCCCGCAGCTAGTGGGGATTCAATGGACTGCAAGGGGATTAATATCACATCAAACTTTGCATAGCGCCCTCCATTTCTCTTCTATGTTTTATATACCCAGTTTTATGGCTTAAGCTTTGGCCTTTGTGTTATCTGGCATCGTAGCATTCCTTTTTGCTTGCCTTATCTAGTGCTGGATTCCGGGGGGTAGGTTTGTTGATTTGCGGCTGGGAGGGCGCTTGCTATGTAATTCCATTCCTTTTGTTTTTTTATCGTTGGATCTGTATTTGTTGGAAGAGGATGGGGTTATGGAGAGGGATCGAGGTGTTCCTCGGCATATGGTCAGAGCAGAGGTGGTAGACGATGGCGAGGTGTTCTTGGGGCTCTGACCAAGATGAAGAGGGTTGGGCTGGGCTCTAGCTGAGTTGAGAGGCCGAAGGCGGAACTGGGTTCGTCCCTGTTCTGTCTTCTTTTCCTGCTCGGCCTAGGTTTGGATGTAGCAGTGTAGCTAGTACTATTCCTGGAATCGAGTGCTATTGCTTAAATCGGTTGCTTTCCGAAGTCGTAGTGATGGTGATTCCAAGGTGAAACAATAAGTCATTTGTCATTTGATGAGGCTGATGTCCAGAGAACCTATCTTTCTGCATGTGAATACCACAACCTCAGTGACTTGGAAACTATTGACTATAGTTTCGGACGGAGATATGAATCAAGCATGCTAAATGTCAAATATCACAAGATCAATGATGTTTTGTGTAGTCAGCAATGCTGTTGATGATGTAAGGCTGGTGATCTCAAATTCTAGTACAACAGAAAGAAGGCAGATGGGTTGTGGATAGTTGAGGTTGAGGGTCCTCTGCTCAAATCTACAAGGACTTGGAGCTTCTGAGCTGCTAGCTAAGGCAGCCCGCCAATAAACCCAGCGCTGGCAGAGCCTCTGTGACAGACCCACTTTCAGTTGATCCCGCGCCGCCCCAGGCTCAGCTTATGCTCAGATCAAATGTCCACTTCAATTCTGACGACAACTCCATCTACTACATCTCGCATCCGACTCGACCAATCTTTCGAGCTTCTTCTTGCTTTATCTTTGGTCTCCCAAGTTTCTTTTCTTGGAGTCTGATCTGAATTTCTAGATTTATCGGTTCCTTTGTACAATACTAAAACGCGTTTCGCATTGCTACGATACTCCCCCACCGCCTTCCACCCTTGCTTCCTCGCCAAGTCGCTGCCTACATCCTCCCACGAATCCTCCCAGACTGCCGAAGATGACGATTCTCGATCGCGATTCTACCCCCGATCCCAGGTAGTTTCTTTTTCTTCGAAGGTATAAATAAAGCGTTTCCTCCCAGCCTAGACGGCCACTCAACAAATCAATACCCAGTCGACCTCCACTTTCTCAACCGCATTCTCCAAAGAACGGACAGACAGAGAATCCGCACACGATGGGCCAGGGCTTTTCGCTGGCGACCCCGTCAGCGGGCTCGGCGAGCATCGACGTGCCGGAGCTTAGTGACCTTGTATACGAGAAGAGTATCGGTAATGCGAGGTTTATGAAGAGTGTGAGGGCGCGGCACCACGACGGGGTTGTGCTTGTCAAGATATTGGTTAAGCCATATACACCCATGCCGCTTGAACAATACAAGAGGGAGATAATAGGTAAATGGTCTGCGGCATCATGACATCCCTTTACGGAGCTAACTTCGACGGATAGAACAGAGAAAGGCCCTCGCGGAAGTCCCCAACGCCCTCCCGTTCCAGCGAATCATCGAAACCGATACGAATGGTTACCTGGTGCGCCAGTTCATGTACAGCTCGCTTTACGACCGGATAAGCACGCGGCCGTTCCTGGAAGATATCGAGAAAAAGTGGTTGGCGTTTCAGCTGCTGTGTGCGTTGCGCGATTGTCATGCGAGGGACATTTACCATGGGGACATCAAGGCGCAGAACATCCTCGTCACGTCGTGGAACTGGCTATACCTCACAGACTTTTCATCGGCTTTCAAGCCGATGGTTCTGCCTGACGATAACCCCGCGGACTTCACCTACTATTTCGATACCGTGGGGAAGCGGACGTGTTATATTGCGCCTGAGAGATTCGTCGGCGCTGGGGAGTCGACCCCAGGTGGGGCGAAGCTTACCTGGGCGATGGATATCTTCAGCGCGGGCTGCGTGATCGCCCAGCTGTTCCTCGAGACGGAGTTCTTTACGCTCAGTCAACTGTACAAGTATCGAAGGGGCGAGTACGATCCCACAGCCACTGCGCTGAGCGTGATACCGGATAAGGATGTGCGGGAGATGATATCGCATATGATCCAGCTTGATCCCGAGAGACGGTATTCTGCTGAGCAGTATCTCGAATTCTTCAGGAAGAAGGTGTTCCCGGACTACTTTTACAGCTTCCTTCACCAGTACATGGGGCTCATCACCGATCCTTCGTCAGGAAACAGTCCCATCTCCAACTCCTCCAAGAACCTAGGCGAGCCCGACGAACGGATAGACCGAGTCTTTCTAGACTTTGATAAGATCTCCTACTTTCTCGGCTACCAGGACGACAAGCGGACCTCCCAGAATCCACCCATCATGCCTAAGCTCGGCCTTGACCACTTCCCTGTGAGGCTCAACATACCGAACAACGAGCACTACGTTTCTGCTGCCCTTGAACCTCCCGAGGACGACGGCACTCTCATATTTGTCACCCTCGTGGTGTCTTCGATACGCAACACTGCGCGTGCGGCTTCGAAGATACGCGCTTGTGATGTGTTGCTCGCCTTCGCAGAGAGGTTAACAGACGAGGCGAAGCTAGATCGGGTCCTACCTTACCTGGTCTCTCTACTAACGGATAAGGCTGACATCGTTGTGATATCGGCTATTCGGAGCATCACGCAACTTCTCCAGATGGTGCGCGTTGTGACACCCATAAACTCTCATGTCTTTGTCGAATACGTCCTCCCCCGGCTCCAGTCCGCTCTGTATCCTCCGTCCAGCTCGAATAAGCCACCGCCTAGCGCATTGGTCCGCGCAACTTATGCATCCTGTATTGGGAGCCTAGCGACTACAGCCTCTCGGTTTCTTGAAATGGCGGCGTCGCTCAAGGGTGGCGGCTCATTTACGGTAGCCGATCCAGAAGTGGAACCCGGTGCTAAGACGGAAGTCACCTTTGATAGTCTCTTTGATAATGCCCAGAGGCAATTGTTCGAGCTCTTTGAGAGACACACCAAGGCTCTAGTCGAGGACACGGACATCTACGTCCGGAGAGCCTTCTTGACTTCTGTGCCGGAGCTATGCCTATTTTTTGAGCCTGCCGACGCCAACGATATTCTGCTCACGCACCTCAATACATACTTGAACGACCGCGACTGGATGCTCAAGTGCGCCTTCTTCGAGACAATAGTCGGCATTGCGACATTGATGGGCACGAGTAGCTTGGAGAATTTCATCTTGCCGCTGATGACGCAGGCGCTGACTGACACGGAGGAGTTTGTCGTCCAGGAGGACCTCCATGCGCTAGCGCAGCTTGCCAGTCTCGGACTGCTGTCACGGGCTAAGATCTGGGCGCTTGTGGATGTCATCGGGCGATTCGCAATGCACCCCAACCTTTGGATTCGCGAGGCCGCGGCCGAGTTCCTGTCCGCTGCAACCAAGTATCTGAGTCCTGCCGATATACTCTGCCTCGTGTTGCCGATGGTCAAGCCGTATCTAAAACCCGGCATAGTCCCACAATTTCACGACGAACTGAACTTGCTCGACGCGTTACTGAGCCCACTGTCTAGGTCTGTATTTGATCAAGCTCTGACGTGGGCGGCGAAGACGGAGAAGGGGATGTTCTGGAGACCGCTCCAGCAGCTGCGCAACCTAGCCTTTACCACACTCTCGACGCGTTCGGCCAAGGACCTCACCGCGCAGAGTATGAGCAAGGTCCCCCGGAACGAGGAGGATGAGCAGTGGTTCTCTAAGCTCCGGAGCCTTGGACTTGCGCCCGATGACGAGGTGAAGCTCTTGGCACTGAGAGAGTTTATTTGGAAGCTGAGCAAGCTCAAGCAAAGGAGCACGGCTGATGGCGAGCCCGTGAGCTACAACGAAGCTATTTCGCTACAGAGCCTTGGAATTACGCCGCAGACGGTCTTCTTTGACGAGAAGCCATTGCTTCAACAGGTGCCTGAAATACAGTCGCCGGAAGACTCAAGGGTGCCATACACGATCGCGGATGCGCTGCTGGATGCGTCCATGACGATCGACGATCCCGTGGCGAAACGGAAGAAGGCGGCGCTGAACGCTCACAAGTCTCGGGCGGGCAGCAGCACGGCGTCGCCGCACCCCCAGGATCGGCGGACGATGTCTCCTCCAGCCAGCCTGACCGGACGCAGGGACTCGAGGGATTCCACTCGGAGGATACCTCTGCTGGCTGGAAAGCTGCTCAGCGGCAGTCCTGTTGTCGATAATGACGACGTGTCGGTTAGCGATGCACCGTACGCATCAAGGAGGGTCATCCGGAGCCAGTCTAGTGCGCTGAGTCTTCTGGACAGGAAGGATAGCAACAAAACCGTCGCGGAAACTTCTACGACCGAAGCTAACGCCTTCGGACGGGTTGAAGGACCGTTTGCGCTGGTTCCGACGCATCGGCCAGGGCCCGCGTCGGATACGCTTAGTAGTGCCCCCAGCTCAGCGACGAGGGTCAAGGCGAACCACTCGTACCAGGGCAATGATCCCAGCATTCTAAAGATGTTAGATAACATGTACATCGACAACTATCCTCACGATATTGTGGAGTTTGGGCCGCTAGTCCAGCCGATCTCTAGGAAGAAGAGCAGAGTTAATGGCCAGGTCCAGGCACCGTGGAAACCCGCCAGCCGGCTCGTGGCGACATTTTCCGAGCACCATGGCGCAGTCAACAGGGTGGTGGCATCTCCGGATCACGTCTTCTTTATCACGGGCAGCGACGACGGCGCCGTCAAGGTCTGGGACACGGCCCGGTTGGAGCGCAACAGCACGCATAGGTCGCGGCAAACGCACCGCCACGCCGCCGGCTCGAGGGTGCTCGCGCTGTGCTTCATCGAGAACACGCACTGCTTCATCAGCTGCGCCAGCGACGGCAGCGTGCATGTGGTCAAGGTCGACACCGCGCCGTCGAGCAACGCGCTGCGGTACCCGAAGCTGAGGCTGCTGCGCGAGTACCAGCTGCCCGAGGGCGAGTACGCGGTCTGGGTGGAGCATTTCAAGGTGGAGACGAGCTCGGTCATGGTGTTGGCTACGAACAGGTCGAGGATCCTGGGCATCGACCTGAGGACCATGACGCTGCTCTACGTGCTGGAGAACCCCGTGCATCACGGAACGCCTACGTGTTTCTGCGTGGATAGGAGGCGCAACTGGTTGTGTCTGGGGACGTCGCACGGCGTGCTGGACCTGTGGGATCTACGGTTCAAGATGAGGCTCAAAGCCTGGGGCATCCCCGGCGGAGGGCCGATTTACAGGATGTGCATACACCCAGTCAAGGGCCGCGGGCGGTGGGTGTGCGTCGCGGGAGGCACGGGCCTGGGAGAGGTGACGGTGTGGGATCTCGAGAAGACGTCGTGCAGGGAGATTTACAGAGTCGGCGGCAACAAGGAAGGGCCTAAGAGTTACGAGCCGTGGGAGGTGGACGACGACAAGCGCGAGGGCATGCTGGGGCGGTTCGCCACGAGCATCGAGCCCACTTTGTCCTCGTCAACCACCACGGGAAGCGCCGACCGCGGCGTCCGTGCCATGGTGGTAGGCACGTCGCTGGGCGAGGACCCGCGGGACGTGCGGCACGCGTTCATCGTCACGGGCGGGTCGGACAAGAAGCTCCGGTTCTGGGACCTGTCGCGCATCGACAACTCGGTCATCTACAGTGGGTTGCAGGCCGACGAGGCGCGACCGACGTTTACTGCCAGTCATACCACGGCGTCCACGACCCTCAACATGGAGAGGGGGGCGACGAGGCATTCTTCGTCGGGCAAGGGCAAGGATGGCGCCGCCGCCGCTGCTGCCGCTGGCGATGGATCGAGTGGTGGTGGCAGCAGCAAGGGGTCTACTAAAGGGAAGAGCAAGGCGGCGAGGAGTACGGTGATTTCGATGCAGCAGCAACAGCTTTTGAGGAGTCATCTTGATGCGATTCTGGATGTTGCGTTGTTGGAGAGCCCGTATACGATGACTGTTTCGGTGGATCGGTCGGGGGTTGTGTTTGTGTTTCAGTAGAGGTGGTGGTGAGAGATGAAAGGAGAGGAGGGAAAGAAAGAGGGAGAGAGGTTGGCGAGTCCGAGTTAATGGATGATGATAACCGTGTACGAGTTTACAGCAATTAGGAATGGGGTCACTGGTGGGGTTGACTTTGGTGCAATTGTTGGTGTTGCAATTTCTGGCTTGTAATACTGGGCATTTAATACACTACAGACAGGGGGGGTTGGGAGTTTTGTCGGAGTTGAGTTGAATCGATGACATCAAATAAAGTGCTCACATCAGCTATAGTGTACTCCGGCGTAACGAAATCCTTCGTGTCAAAATAGCGCCGTTAACCTCGCTAGAGGCACGGGTTAGGAAAATATTGCTTCCGCATCAATGGATGTGAAAAGCTCTTGACGCGGGAAGAAAAAAGGAGCAAAACAAAAGGAAACGCCGGGCATTCCAGTGCAATTCCTGATCCCATGAAGCGATAATTGCCGCGCATATGCGGCTTATTGCTGGCGGGATGTCGTCACGACGATTCCGTTATCACTTTATCAGGCTCTGTTCAGGCATCTCAGCCGCTCAGCTTCTCGGTGCTCCGAGCGGAGATAGGCTCGCTCCGTCTCCGAGAGGTTGAAAATGGTGGAGCTTGTGCCACAAATGCGGCGTGTGTGGCTTGTTCCGGAGATCTCCAGCCAATCGGAGGTGACACTTCGCCGTAAGGGTGGGGCATGTTAACCATCCGAGTTTGCCTTGCGAGCTCCAATTTGCACGGGGAATGGATTTCTGTGGATCTCCCTTGGAGCCTGGACCAGGCCAACTCTTCCACCCCCTGCAACAATAGACGGCGTTGCTCTCTTTTTTCAGGCGTTTGGTTCGGGCCTAAGATAAGTTGATAACGTGAAGGTCGAGGCCAAGCTTTTTTTAGGGTACTTTCGGTCGCTGTTACTGCGCTCCACTGGCCCGTTGCGTAGTGACGCAGGCGAATTGTATCTGATGTATCTTACTGTGTCCCGAAATCTTGCTGTATCCGGTCCGTTCAATGTATGAATGACCTTTTTTGCTTGGGTCCAGGTCCCTTTTTTGCTTGGTCTTTGGTCTTCAAGGTTCCTTTTCCCCCTCCAAAAGAAAGTAACGGATTCTCGGACAACGAGACAAAAACATTTGATTCTTTTTTTTTTTTTTTTTCTACAAACCTCAAACCTTGTTCTTCTCTTCCCTTAACCTCTCACTTCTCTCCCTCATCCCCACCAATCCATTTTCCTTTGGTTCACGACGATAGACCTGTGTTTTCCTTCTTTATACCTGCTTTCTTTCTTAATCCCTACTTCGAGTCTTCTTTGCACTTGAATTCCTTCACAATGCTGGCAGTCAGGAGCTTCTCTATTACGGCGAGGCACTGTGCTCGCTCGGCGGGTCCTCGGAAAACGGTTAGCGTCGCGATCCAGGTAAGGCTACCTACCAACCGCACTTCCCTCTGGCCGAGAGCTGTGAAGCTCTCGCGACGATGAGCCAGCAATTGAAGCGCTTTGGGGGCAATTGGACTAATATGTTGTTCGTTGACAGGCTCAGCGATACTATTCTGCTAGCAAGGAGCGAGTGGCCAAGTTTGAGGGTGTCAAGGATGTTAATGTGAGTTTTCGGGTTCCTTCTGCTATTTGTTCCTGACAAATGCGCATGATGTTATTACCTTGCAGATGGCAGAGAAACACATGGGAAAACTGACCGTTCTTTAGGGAAACTACACTGTCAGCTTGATCGAGGGTGATGGTATCGGTCCCGAGATTTCTGCTGCTGTCAAGAACATTTTCGCTGCTGCCAAGGTGCGTCTTTTTTTTTTTTTTTTTTTTTTTTTTTTTTTTCTTCCAATTGTTCAGAATATCCCGCGATCACGATCACGAAGTGGACTGGGGCCGGGTTCCTTCCTTATCGACGTCACCATGCTTCGCCTGTTACCGCTATCAATGCTGCACCTCACCGCAGCCTCAATTGGAGGTCGTGGAATCGTGGGACAAAAACGGAATTGTTCTGAGATGTTGGTCGCTAATGCTTTCTTCTTTTAATCGATTAGACTCCTATTCAATGGGAACCCATTGAAGTCACTCCCATTATCAAGGACGGAAGGTCGGCGATTCCCGATGCGGCGATTGAGAGTATCGAGAGGAACAAGGTTGCCCTCAAGGGTCCCCTTGCGGTATGTTGCGAAGATACCCCCCCAAACCGAAACAAAATTGCCTCAAACCTCTCGATGAAGATCCCCAGTGCTAATCCTTACTTTCGCTTCCATAGACCCCTATTGGCAAGGGCCATGTCTCGCTTAACCTGACCCTCCGACGAACCTTCAACCTCTTCGCCAACCTCCGACCCTGCCGATCGATCGCCGGCTACAAGACCCCCTACGACAACGTCGACACCGTGCTCATCCGAGAGAACACCGAGGGCGAGTACTCCGGCATCGAGCACGAGGTCGTTGACGGCGTCGTCCAGTCTATCAAGCTCATCACCCGCGATGCCTCCGAGCGCGTCCTCCGCTTCGCCTTCCAGCACGCCGAGGAGATCGGCCGCAAGAAGGTCCGCGTAGTACACAAGGCCACCATCATGAAGCTCAGCGACGGTCTCTTCCTCACCACCGCCCAGCAGATCGCCAAGGAGTACCCCCACATCGAGTTCGACGCCGAGCTCCTCGACAACACCTGCCTCCGCATGACCACCGACCCCGTCCCCTACAACGACAAGGTTCTCGTCATGCCTAACCTCTACGGTGACATTCTCTCCGACATGTGCGCCGGCCTCATCGGCGGTCTCGGCCTCACCCCCTCGGGTAACATGGGTGACGAGGTCTCCATCTTCGAGGCCGTCCACGGCTCCGCTCCCGATATTGCCGGCCAGAACAAGGCGAACCCCACCGCGCTCCTTCTCAGCTCCATCATGATGCTGCGACACATGGGTCTTACTGAGCATGCCGTCCGCATCGAGAAGGCTATCTTCGATACCCTTGCTGAGGGTAAGAGCCTTACTGGTGATCTTGGTGGCAAGGCCTCTACTTCGCAGTATGCCGATGCCATTATTGCCAAGCTCTAAATCATAAGAAGAGAAAGAGAGGGATTTGGCGATAGACACACAAAGGGGGTGGAATGTACATAGAAACAGGAAAAGAAACTAGATACCACGGTTGGTCCGTCTCTCCCTCCTCCGTTCACCCGTCTCTCTTTCTCTTGAGACCTCTGTGTCCTGTTAAGGAGACGATTGGCAAGGAGGGAGGATAAAGGTACGCATATTTTTCAGGGCTTTTTTTGGAGGGGCAAGTTTTTGGCATGGGAGCTCTGAGGTTTTTCATTTTTTTTAACTCATTTTTTTTTTTTCCCCTTTGTTTTTCATGTTCAAATAGTAGACTGTATTTAGGGATGGGATGACGGATACGAAGACTCGAAACTTGGGCCGTTGCCTAGACACTAAAAAAAGGGGGAGTGGTGGGGGATGTACTGTAAGCATTCTTGATGTGAATAGATGGATGAGATTGATGTTTCGCTCCTTGGACCTGCTTGCGAGTGAAGTTATGGATACGTTGGGTGCAGAGATGGGCTATGACATTGCTGCTTCATGGCGATTAAGTTGAGAGGTGTGATGTAGATCAGAAAGGTAAGGAAGGCTCATGTCGCTTATGGAGAATGAGGTTAGGCATCTTGACGGCTATACAAGACAGGCAGGTCCAGGCGTGGGCGTGGAAAAGCAGTGCCTCACCTTCACTCTAAACAGAAGCATGTGCCGTTTGGATTTTAAAGACCGGGATTAACCACACCAAACATCGCGGGCTGTCATTGTCATGGAAAGGTGTGTGACCAAGAGTAGTGAGGTGAGCGATGGTGTATGGTATTCCCGGTCAGACAAGGTGGACAGGGGGAGGAAAGGTGTGAGAAAGATGCCTGAGTGTTGGCACTGGCCAAAAGAGGAATCTGCTCGCGAGGACCGGTTCGTGTCCCCGTTCATGCTTCCTGGTCGACTTTTGTGGTATGGCCGAATCGTCTCGGGTAAGGGATTGTCTGTCGATAGGTTTTAACACTTTTACGACACGAGTGCCCAAACTGCATTCAGCAAGCCTCGTTTCTCGACGAATTGTCCTCCTCACGCGACTCACGCCTAATCAATTGGGCAAGTTCTACAGCCAAAACTCGGCTACGACGTCTTTGTTGGGGTAGACACGAGACATGAATGCATCAATGACGTCTTTCCATGTTCCATGTTCCATGTGAAATTGTAAATAAGTTTGGGGGCACAAGCTGGCGGTGTCCCTCGGTGTAGAATCGGGAAATATGCGTGGGGGAAAAAGGGCTTTCACAACGTCAACGTGCATATCCCCAAACTTTCAACATAAGAATCTAAAAATTTTATTCCTTTCCTAATCGCCGATGGGATCGTGAGACGGAATGGGACTGGATATGCAACGTTTGTGCATATACAGGTTAATTTCTTTCTTTCTTCTCTGCAATAGGCATCCCCGGAGGAGCCTTGCAGTTCCAGAGCTGAGACTTGCCTGCCCCGATCCCTTTCCCCAAGGGTAGCGCCCCCCTGGGAGATGAACAAGGCAAGGGCTTGGCAGGTCCGAGGAGAAAGAGACACTATCTGTTTGAGGAACATCGAGGATGGACGGGCCGGGCCCTCCATATTGTTACGTTACTTGACCGCCCTTACAACAGGCAAGGTTGAGTTTTGATCGAAATTCAGATGTAGGCCGGCTCTATATCCTGTAGTTTCATCATGGATTGTCCAATGTGATCACTAGATGGAACTCTTGAGCTTACAAAGGGGAAAGCTAGGGAGGAAAGGATACAGAACCTCTCCTTACTTGTCGTCAGACCTCAGGTCATGGAGGCATACACAACGTCCCAAGTTATGACCTTCCCCTCCTCGGGAACCCAAACTCAATCCCAAGGCATGTATTTTCACGTTTCTGCACCCGCACCCATCGGGAAACTAGCAGAGTCTCAGCTGGTTCCAACCTACTGCAAGGCGGCAACGAACGCTGCAAGTTATATCACTATCAACGGCCCGAGCATACGAGCTTCCTAGTCTCGCACCACTTGAGTGCGGGCAGGAAGAGAAACACCCCCATTCTGCCCAACTGCAGGAAGACACATGTTGCTTTTCTATCTCTTCCTAGCGTGCAACATTGATCATTCTCGTTCCTGAGGGCTTTCATCTTGGTACAAACCGACAGTTCTCCCATTCCCTTTCCAACGAAAGGCTCGCCCGAAGTCAACGTCCCCAGTACCACTGGGTCGGGAAGATACCTTTCCGTCTAAACCAACGACAGAGTTAAAACGCAATCAAAAGGAGGGGAGGGGAAAAAAAAGGACTTCGTATTAAGGTCCTCCCGGAAAGGTCGGCTGGCAAAGTTCCCTCTACACCAGACTACACCAGGCTTTACGCCCCACCCTATGAACCCCGAAGCATAGTGGAAATGATGGAAGACACTCGCCATTTTTGGCGCCAATCGAGGGTACATAACATTTACTTCGTAGTGTAATACGCTTCACCTCCGGCAGGGGTTCGGGCTCGGGACCGGGATCGGGATCGGAGGCTTAAAAATGCGATCCCGGTTCCTTTTCAGAAGAAGAGGGTGCCTAATTCTCTATAATTACTTTTAGCCTTTTAGAAGAATGCAAAAAAAAAAAAAAAAAAAAAAAAAAAAAAAAAAAGTAATTTTGGTTCTTCGGGATCGGAGAGTCGCCATCTAACTTTTTGCGCCGATCGAGCTCCGCAGACACGCCGGGTTTCGGCATTGGTCATCAGAGTGGAGCCCGCCCTCAAGCTTTGTCCTTTCTCCCAAAGAGGAAGACGGAATGAACGGAATGGCTGGATCTAGCCACCGAGGGATATTCGCGATTTGAGGGGGAAAAAAAAAGAGGACAGAAAGAAAGAGCGATATCAAACAAAAAACATTTCGAAAGGATTCTTTTCTGATCATCGATGGCCACATGTCATTCCATTGATGTCCCAAGAAGGAGGGGTCTGCGTTGGCCCTGCAGGAAATGCTTTCCTTGGCTTTTATCATTCGGTGCGGGCTTCTAGAAGCTTTCCGGATTGCTGCATGTTGGGAGGGCGCGATGACGGACTGGGGCAATACTTGGCATTTGGTGGTGACATGAGGTCACTGAGGTTCAAGGCGTGGGCATTGGCTGTGAGAGGTGGGGAAATCGGGGTGTGAGTCTAGTAAATCAGGGTTCGATTGGACTGTGTAGAGATTTGATGCAGCACTGTTCGTCAGAGCTGTGCATCAGTTGTTTCTTGATCAGCGCTGCCCGTTGACACTCCCCATCCGAGTAAATACATTTCCAGGCTCGAGCTCATAGCTAGCTGGGGTATGTAGGAGTGTATAAGCAGCGTAATACCTAAAGTTTGGCTACGAAATATACAAGTATCCGCTTATTCTGGCACTCCGGATATTGGACTGGTGTCAAGAAAAGCTCCGCTCTTGATCAACCCGTCCGACGATCGCCTTCTCTTGGCCCTCACATCTCATCTTTTTTATTCTTTTCTATAACCCCCCATTTGGTTTTAAGATTCTCATTCTCACTCTCGGCTCAGACACCAGGGTGGTTGGTCGCGTGAGCAACATCTTCCATCGAATGGGAAGAGGGCGGCCGAATATGTCTGACAACCCTCAAGGCCTCAACGCACGATTTTCGTCGTATATAACGCGCATCCTGCATGCACCTCTATGGATAATATGTGTTGTGTTGTTCTAGAAGAACGGGCTTCAAAAAGCGGTTGATGCATATGTAAGACGAATTTTAAGCTGCAATCTGTACGTGAGGAATAGGCCTACATTCATTGCCTAGCTACTAGGATAGGTCAGTGTTGCGAACATGCCGCTCTTACTGGTGCGTGGTGCGTGATGCGCGATGTGTGTTGGCCTTGGCTCCTTCGGACAGCAGAAAGTTGATCGCCCAGCTGCAGCTCCGCACCAGTTGTAGGATCAAAAAAATGCCAATTTCCCAGCTCTCCAGACACAAGACCCGTCTAATCATTGGAGCTGCCCTAAAAAGGCGTCTGAAGCAGCGGATCATCGACCTTTGGCGTCTTACCCCATAGACGGGCTCCACCCAGGTACAGTAGTGTAGAATCTAGATAGCGTTGATACACTTCACGACTGGTTCTGCCTGTCTGTCTGCGAGACCCAGGCGCTGCAGCAACCAAGTCGCGTTAGTGATCTCCGGCGCATTTGACACCTACTAGAAACGAAAACGACGATAGCCTGAAAATGAAGAAGGAACAGAAAAGAGGGGGGCCAGCCAGTCCTGTTGGGAAAGAGTCTGAGGGGAACGAGTGCCATCGACGCCCGGGGGGGTCGCGGCAGGCAAGCACGGTTAACTCGGCTGCTGCGGCCAGGCGGACGGCGGCTCAAAGAAACCTGCGGTGAGAGAAATTACCTCAAACATTCCACTGATAATACCAAGAAAATCGTAGGTCGTATAAGCCGAGCGACGTGGAATATGGGCCTACGCATCGTACTTCCTTCATCCCGTACGGGCGTACGAAGTAGCTCGTAGCGAAATGAGAGAAATATCAAAAAGACACAAAAACCACTTCTTTAAATACCGCCCCCAAGGAGCAGCGGAGATGGGCAGATGAGGCACGTCAAGAGAAACGACGGATGCGGCGGATCAGAGTGGGATTCGCGGAAAAGAGGATAGCCTCCTTCGTAGTTTAGTGAAGTGGACAAGTAATGAAACAACTTGTTTTTCGACGCTACAATGTGGAGTAGAGAAGCGTACTTCCCAAGCTTGGAAAGAGGTTAGAGGAACCATGGAGAACTTTGGTTCACGCCGATGGCCCCTCTCATCAATCCATCAGGCAACAAGTATCATCTCGCTTGTAGCGTATCGACTAGGATCGATCTGAGTATCCGCGGATTGGGAGTAGCCTCGCACAGATTAGAGGCCCCATTTTTTCCCTCGTAGCCTCCCCGAGGCAAAAAATGGCTCACGTTTCCAGATTTCCTTGATTTGCTTCGATGTCCAGATAAATCCACTTTGGGCCAGCGTCCTGATTCCAATCCCCCGCTACTTTGAAGCTGGGACCCCCAAAGTCGCGCCAGACCAGACCGACCCTTTTTTAGGCAGGTTTCACGGTCGATGAGACTTCAAGGGTCTGGTTCTGGTCCCGAAGAGTATCATCGTTGTTACTGGCAATAATAGGCGAGGAATCCGGGCCACTTTTAGGTGGCAGGGCTAAGAGAAGAGATGTCGACTTAGTCCTCAACACTGATGGTTTTCTTTGTTGAATATTCTCAACAGCCTGGCGAGGAGGAGCAGGAGTTGTGGGAGTCGTGTAGAACACTGTATGCGGCGCTGGTGGTGGCACGGTCCGGAGTGGCTGTTGTTTACTCGGTACACCCTCCCCGTAAACGTCAAGAATGCTCACTCCCCTTTCAATATTGAAACGCCTCCCGAGCAAACTCCAGAAATTGAGCGGGAGAACGCGAAAAAGAAGAGAGGAGAAAAAAAAAGTCTCATTCGTAAACTTCAAAGCTTCGTCGTTCCTAAGTTGCCAAGTCCCTAGACCAGTGGAGTACTCCACAATACCAGGGCAGCGTACTTGTCGGCGTCTCGGAACAATGGAGCTCTGTGGTGGAACCGCGTATCAGCTACTTGCCCTTTTCGGAGGTGGCACATCGCCAATGGGGGCGGTCTTGTTCCTCAGGGAGTTGGGGGTGTTCCCATCTTTCCTTGCTCCTCCCTCGAATTGGCTCGCCCCTAACCCAGCATGTGGAGCATCGATGATTCAATGATGTTTAGCGCTTGGTGACGCCTTCTTTCTAGTAGGCTACGCTACTAATGTACAAGTAGAGTGTAAAGCCTTCTGTTCGCGTTCGGGATCGCTATTTCCCTCGCTTCCCCGACCTGGCCGGCCCCTTGCTCCCGTACGCCCTTGCTCCTACTTGACTCTCTACTTCGTGTACTCTGACTTGATATTCCCACTCTCAACACGTCCCTTCCCACACCCACACACACACCCCCTTCCTCCCGTTCCCACTGCTCGTCTAAACTATTTAAGACCCCGACCTTCGTCTTCTTCTCGAAACCTTTCCCCTTCCACTTTTTTTTTCCCAGCCATCACCCTAGACTCTTTCGAGCATCCTTCTCAAGGTTCATTGCCTCTTACAACATCATCTCTGTTGACCATTTACCAACCCTCGCGAACCCGCGACCCAATCGTCCTTCCACACACATCTCCTTTAAGCTTACACATACCAAACACAATGCCTGCTCCCGCTAAGGTTACCGGCGATCACGTCGCTGCTGCCCTCGAGGGCAAGGGCATCAAGTTCCACATCAAGACCGGAAACGCCAAGTACACCGCCCACCTCCAGGACCGCGCTACCTAGTAAGTTTTCTCTCGAGTGCTTTTCTTTTGGTTCTCATGCCCTTTTGGCAGTCGAGAACTATGTCGATTGCCCATGTTATAAGGCTGGCAATTAACAGTCTATTTTTAGTGAGCGTGCCAAGGCCACCCGCACCAACTCCTCCAGTTCGACTTCCTCCAACAACTCCAACACCAGCCGGTAAATTCGTTGTCCAAGGAACAGCATCGAACAGCCTCCAGGCAAAATCTTGCCTCTGAGATCCAACACTATTTCTTTTGCTGTCCCTGGAATTTTACCTAGGACGGTTAACTGCCTTTGCTCTGCTCTTTATCTGAAGACTTAGCAAGGCAAGGAGTTTAAGGATGGAAAATTGATTATACCAGTATTGACGCTTGATGACTCCCCTTTTAATATTTTTACGCATGGCAATGGAGCCTTTTTAGCATTGAGCCTACCTACATGAGATCTGAGATTCGGAATGGAACTAGGGTACATAGGGTTGTGGAGCAAGTCCAGCAAAGCTGGGCTGTTCCTTCCTGAACAGAGATGAACCCCTTAACTTCAACTTTTTGATGCTTTTATTGAAATGTGATCAATATTGTTGCTAGGCCTTCTTTTGTTGTAAAAGGCCTAATTGCTCTTGCTTCCCTGTCTATACTGCTAAAATGGTAAATAAGGCCACCATAAGTGAAGAGCATTTGAAACCTGAACTTGGTAACATCCCCTCAACCGGGCATGTCATTGCCAGCCATCTTTGAAATAACCCCGGCGGTAGGGCTGAATCCAGTCCTCAAAACGCCTTGGCTGAGGCTTTAGGGCTGATCTCGCCTTGTTCAGAAGCAAAGGTGGCGCAGCACCATCTCCTTGGCCTGTCTGCTCGGGCTGGTTTTCCTCCTCTGACACGAGATGGCCTCTGAAGCCGTCGGTGTGATATTCAACCTTGTTCTCGAAGTGCTTCTCAGGTAGATAGAAAACAGTCTAGTATATGTATACACTTATTGACATTGTCCTGGGTTGTATTTCTCTGAGCAAGCCGGGTAGCCGGTTTGTATAGGTGATATTCAGCGGTTATCTTCGATCGGGGTAGATCGATCAGTAGAATGTGTCTTCCACCTATCCAGTCAAGGACAGGGCTTTACGGGATCCGATAGAGGCATTTACGAAACCTCCTCTCACTCTAGTAGAATCCGCTTTTACTATGGGGTATTTCTACTCGGTGCGTGTGGCATGGTAATTCTTCCAGAACAGTTTCCTCCAGGCTTCTGCAACCTCCGGGAACCCTTCCCGTCCCAGTTGAAGCTGGACCGGCTGCCTCCAATCTTTGCTTCTCTCCACGCTCCCGGCAGCGAAGTCAAAGTCTATCACGCCGCATACGCAAAACTTGGTCCTGATCCAGGTCTTGGGAATAAATCCGACCACTTCCCAGTCAACAATAAGGTCTACTAGGACATTTGTAGGACCCAGGTCGCAATGGTGCAGCACGAAGGCGTCGTCTGTGTCGTCCATCCCAATCTCTTTACAAACCCGAAGCAACGCCTCGTGGGAATACTGCCCACTCGAGCAAGGGTCCATCCAAGTTTCCGAGAGTTCGCCGCCGTCGATACCATAGATCGTAGCACTCTCCTTCCGAGCGAGCTCTTTGCAAGTTTCCACGACCTGGTCGACACACACCTGCTTGGCCGCCTCGTCCATGGCCGGCCACGCCTTCTCTAGTGTCTCTCCTGGTACGCGAGTCGTGATCCAGATAGTATCGCCCGTTGAATTCATCGTGATATAAGACGCGGGGGATGGAGCAGGTTAGCGTAAACCCGTTAACGGGGTCATGAATATGGCGCAGAGTTGTGTGTGTTCGCCGGTTGTATTTGGTAAGGACACCTTCTACACTTTCAAGAAGGCCTCGCCGATTCTCCAGGCCGCGTTTGCATCACCCGCATGGTGCACTACTTTTCCTGGACTCGTGGGTGAAAGTGGGCGGGTTTGGGGAAATGGTTGTTGGCTTGCTAGCTTGGAAATGGTGTAGAACGCGCTGGCGCCATCACTCCAATATGGCCCAGGCGATGGCGCTGCAGGCTGCAGAGAGATGCGGAGTTTATCCACCATGGTCCATGAATGGTCGTCAATCTCAAGAATGGACTCCCGAACTGGCCGAGGGGGAGGCGTATCAGCTGCCATTGAGGTGTAGAAGTGGAGGGTGGATCAGTTCTTTATAAGATGAGAAAATAGTGTCGTGGACACAGAACGCACAGCATCCCAGTCCTCGAGGGCAGTCATCGGCGCAGTACCTGTGTACTTCTTATATACCCGCGTAGACTGATTTAAATATATAGATTTGATGTATCCCAAATACCTGTGCTCTTTGATATCAATCCCTCAAGGCTCGGGCAACATCAAATCTCCCTCGGGCAAGCATTCTGACCATCTCTCCTCTGTCGCAATGCTACTATGGAGCTTCGCACATCTCGCAAGCCCTTAGCTGGGAGCCCTTCTGGTTGTAGAATCCATAGCACCATGTTCTGTGGCTGAGGAATGAGATGGAGGTGGCTTTGGCGCGTTTCAATTGAGGGGTTTCCAACTCGGTGTCCAGCTTGGGAGTCTTTCAATTCGCTCGCTTTCTCAGCTGAACACTACCAAGTAGTGCAAATAAACGAGGCGCTGAAGGGGCAGTTCCGAAGGATCAATAGAAATCTATTGATAGCCTTCCTTGTGTTTCTACCTCTACCGCCGTATTTGCGTATTGCACTGACGTACACTTAAGCATAGATCGGCTCCCTCATAGTTTTGCCGTCTGGTGAACCGCCACTTGCCACTTGATCTAGTCCATTTAATCCATTTAATCCATTTGATCAATCCCAACCGAACTCTGTTTCAACGCCTGAACACCGAGGCCCTCACTATTGCCATTAACCATTAATAGTGAGAGGTCAGGCAACCACCAAAAAGAACACTCGAGTGACGCCACTGTCCACGCAATCATCGTCTCGTGCCAACCCATTTGTTCGCCTCCATAACTGATTGCGCCTCGGAAAGCAAGCATTGTTGAGGGGGCTCAATTCTTTATCCTTTTTTTTCCCCTTCCGCCTCGTTTTATTACTGAGCGTCGACTCCATCTCCTCTGGAATCTATCCTCCTATTCTATTTATCCCACCCATTCTTTCATTCCTGTTTCTTTTGCAGAAACATACCCCTCCTTCATTACAGGTTGTCATGCCGCCTATCAACCATGTCGCCGTCTCAGCCGGCATAGCGGCAGTCACCGTCGCCGTCGCAGCAGCAATGGCCCTCTACGAAAATGAGGACGTCCGGCGCTACGCCGACCAGATCCGCCGCCGCCTCGCCATAGTCCTACATAACCTGGGCAACGAACTCGACCCGGGACAAACGGGCGACCTCGAGCCCCTCTTCAACAGACCCGAAGATGCCGAAGGTTTTCTCATGTCCTCGCGAGGCGCCCTCGAGCCTGCCGTCGATGCTGACGAGGAGTCGAGGAAGAGACAAAGGGAAGAATTGATGTATTGGAACGCTCTGCGGGAATCGAAGCTGGAGTCCGAGAAGTCTGCGACGGAGCCGCCGGCTTCGACGAGACCTAGGGGTGTGAGCTTTGATGATTTCTTGAAGCCAGACGAATCTGGGGAGACTGGGACATTTGTGATTAATTCCGGTTCCGATGCCAATAATCGAGGCGGACTCGTGAGGAGAAATGTGGTAGGTGCTGCCGAAGCTGGATATACGAACCCCTTCTCCGACGAGCAGGAGATCCATGACGAGAGGCTCGCCGTATCGATGCTCGCCCCTTCGGTTGACGAGATGTCGGACATCTACAGCGCTACGACCGCGGACCTTGCCGACGAGAAGAAATACGCCGGCGTTCCCGCTTCTCCCCGGCCCGTCGAGGAGTCCTCCGCTGCGCTAATCGACTTCGCCAGCGACGACGGCTCGGAGAGCACCATCTCAGGCACCATGGAAGAATCCGCCACCGGAGAGAAGCTGCAGCGATCCGGCTTCGGCGAACCCGCCGATCCCCGCTTCGGAGAGAGGGCTTCCATGCTTTTCAGCGACATTTCCGCCTGGGCCGAGGCGGCGAATCAGACCAGCCGCCCCGCTTCGCCCGCGAGCTCCTTCACGAATGCTGACCTATCTGACGGACAGCTCACCCCCGACGATGGCATGTCCATCGCTAGCGCGGACGTTAGATCGGATGCCGGCGTTGCTGAGGGAGTTGACGGTGCGTATCAGAACACTTCGGATGTTGAGAGCAATCACTATGATGTGCGGAGTGTCAGCGAGGGTATGTTCACCCCGGCTAGCTGGTCCGAGGTTGGAAGCACCGTTAGCGAGGACGATATCCCCGTGCCTGTCCGCCAGTAAATACGGTTCCCTGCCCGCACTACATGAGGCCGAACCGTGGTCTCTTTATTCTCCTATTTTCGTGATCTTGTTTTTTTTCTCTCCCCGTTTTTATTTATTTTCATTCCCAGGTCCCGGCGTTCTACGGAAATTACTTTTATTTCACTGGTTGGATGGGATATCACGGGTATACGGAAACAATTCGGATCAATATCTTAAGGACTACTCTTTCTTCTTCCTCATTTCCTTCCTGCGCTGTGGCATATCTGCTCTAGCTGCGTTGGCGTGTGTAGACTTATACTAAAAAAACGCTGTGGTTGAAAAGAATAACAAAATAAAATCGTCGTTCAACCCTCAAGGCGCTGGCTGACCATTGTCCTCAATTGAATAAGCTCCGCACGCCGAAGGTGGGCCCGAATCTCCGCGAGGAGGGCGGGAATCCTCTTATCCATTGGAGGCCAGGGTGTAGGCTCGTTTTCCGGGATGCTTGAAATCTGAATTTCGGGGCCGGGGACCGTCGGGCTCTTGGGGGTTCCCTAGTCTGGCAAGTTCGGCGACGTTACCACTCCCGAGTCGACATCATCATCATCATCATCCTCCCCCTCGGCACAGTAATCCTCCCAAAGCTCTTGCACCGTTGCCCCAAACAACTCCGTCCAAAACTCCTCCTCGACGTACTCAACCGCCCTCAACTTCCCATTCACGCTCGCCACGGTTCCCTTCCCGAACCTCTCCTCGAGATAGTCCAAGAAGTAGGCAGTGCAATCATATCCTCTGTCCCAGTTCTTGTCCCTTCTCGCCTTCCTCTTCTCATCCCTCTTCCAATGTGGCGGCGCCAAATCACATCTCAGCCGGACCCAGTCGGCAATTCCTTCAATGAGACCTCCGGGGCATTTCCCTTTCCCGTTATACTGGTAGCAGTGGACGAGTTCGTGCGTTAGTACGCCGGTGATTTCGGAGGCCACGCGAGAGGCGGGCTTGATGTTGGACACGTAGGAGAGAGAGAGGTGGATTTCCTTGTGATCGACGTCGAGGTCCGTGGAGGTGGTGTAGGCTACTCCGGACATGGGGCGGAGTACCACGGTCACAGAGCGGGTGGGGGGAGCGGGGACGGGATTCTTCTTCGGGGAAGAGTAGAGAAGGCCATGGATGGAATAGATTGCGGGGAGGAGAATCTCGGCGACATTCAGGGATTGTAGGAAGAGAGAGGCTCCCGGATGAGTAAGATCACGGATTTCGAGGCGGAGTTTGGGGCTGGGGCATTCGGGCGGTCTGGAGCTGGGAGCTGGTGAGGCTCCATTGGAAGGACTCTCAGCGGGTTCGGCTGGACTTGGAGCTGCGGTACTACCTGGCGTAAAGATGGGCTCCGAGCCGTTCGACGACGCCGGGAATGCTGCTGAGGGCCCCATGACGTTGGATATAAACGAATATCACGGTTTTAGAGAATGGTGAGGTACGAGTGAATGTTACGATGTTGGAAACGGTGAAGTCTGTTGGTAGAGCGGACTTGATAAATAAATGCGGGTTGATGTCCGGGTCCGCGGGGTCAGGATAGATCAAACCAAGGTTGCAGAAGGTCTAGGACTTAATGATTGAATGAAGTGAAGTGTCTAGGACACTGACAGCCCCGACAGCTACAATCCTACGAGCCTTATGGTATTCTGTACTTCAAACCAGAATTGCGCCTTCCAGACGATCGAAGAGCAGCTTCCTTCGTTATTCCCCAGTATCAGTCTCAACCTTCCCTTTCAGGGCAACAAAGAGGCACACGACCCTGAATATGCTTATATAACCAAGACCCCTCGACTTGTCCAGACTTGAGACTTGACCCGCCTGGCGTCATTGTTTATCGATAAAAGAGGCGCCAAGATAAAGGATCCGCTTTTTACAGGGCCTTGGCGGATGCGTACCTTTGTACGAAGTACCTTTGTACCTTTGTGGGCGCTCGGGGCAACAGCGACCTGCTTCGCCCCTTGTTGTTTTTTCCCTTTAAAAAACATCCCCTTCGCGGAGAATAGTTGCAGGACTGCATGACATGACAAAACCCGCTTCCAGAGCCAGACTCCATCCGACGGTCTCGAGCCATTTTTGATACTACATGAATCAATAACCCCGCTATACCATCTATATCTCAGCTCACTGCTTTTCCGAAGTCGAGCTGGTCCTTTCATATTACATTGTTCGCTCTCGATAAATACGGGACGAGGCTGTTGATTAACCGCATTTCTTTTTTTCAATCCGTCACCGCTGCCAAGTTTGGCAATCTCGCATGATCGACTCAGGACATATATACCCGCGCCATAACGACAGCATCAACTCCCCCTCTAGGTCCACGGGCACGGAGGCCACAACTCTGATCGAAGCATTGACATACTCATCGTCTACCGTACGGACGAATCAACAACAATAACACAAGTAGAACCTCCCTTCCTGGGACCCTCTTACCCCCTTTATTTCTGCAGATGACGGATAAGATCTCGGACAAGCAGGTCGCCGACCTAGCGACGCTGCTCCTAAAACACGATGCCTCGACAGACACCAAAGTGAACGCCGTCAACGCCGTGAAGTCTGGTATCAAGCAGCACAACGTCCCTGAGACGTGCGTACCACAGCTCTTCGACGTCCTCCGCAACGCCTCTGTCTCGCAGCATGCCGCCCTCGTCAACGCCAGCTTCAGCTCGCTGAACCACTTACTCACCCGGCTCTCGCGCCAGGAGCCCAAGTTTATCAGCAAGGAAGCCATGCGCACCATGCCTGTTATCATTGAGAAGCTCGGCGATCAGAAAGAGAAGATGAGAACTCTGGCTACGCAGGCCATGACGACTGTGTATGGAGTTGCGCCGGCTGAGGTGGAGCGGTCGGTGAGGAATACGGCGATGTCGGGTAAGAACCCGAGGGCGAAGGAGGCGAGCATGCATTGGCTTGTAACGATGCACAAGGAGCAGGGGTTGCAGTTTAGGACATATGTTCCGCTGCTGATGGATCTTTTGGAAGATGCTGACGGGATGGTGAGGGATGTTGCCAAGGCTACGGTCATTGAGCTTTTCAAGTAAGATGCCTTTGTAATTTATCCTAGGTTCCGGCGTATGAGCCTGGGCGGAATATGTTGCTGACTTTTCCCTTCTACTTCTAGGACCGCACCTGCCGCAGCCAAGTCCGACCTCAAGCGACAGCTCAAGAACTTCAAAGTCCGGCCCGCCATTGAGCAGGCCATCGTCAAGGCCCTCGCGCCTACTGGCGGTGAAAGGTCTGAAACTGCGACGCCGAGCCTGACGACGAGCGTATCCTCTCTTTCTGCTGGTGACCGTCCAATCACTCCCATGTTCGAGGGCAAAGCCGACGCCGTTGAGCCGACCTACGTCAACACCCAACGCGAGCTAGAGGAAATCTTCCGCGAGATGGGCTACCACTTCGAGGGTAAGGAGACGGAACAGAACTGGATGAAGCGCGAGGAGGGCATGGCGACTCTGAGGCGACTTCTTGTCGGCAATGCCCCGTCCGACTTCCCCGATGCCTACCTTAATGGCGCGCGCGGGCTGCTGGATGGAATCATCAAGGCAATGAACTCGCTGAGAACGAGCTTGTCGAAGGAGGGGTGTGCTTTCGTCCAGGATCTCGCCAACTGCTACGGCCCTCGAATTGATCCCATGGTGGAGCTTCTGATGCAGACTCTGCTCAAGCTGTCAGCCTCGACCAAGAAGATCAGCTCGCAGCTCGCCAACACAACGATCGATATTATTCTCAGCAAGGCGACTTTTAATAACCGCCTGCTGCAGCATATTTCGTCGGCGTACGCGGACAAGAACGTCCAGCCGCGCCTGTATGCCACTGGCTGGCTAAAAACCATCATAATAAAGGAGGAGCAGCACAAGGCGCAGATTGAGCACTCTGGCGGGCTTGACTTGATTGAGAAGTCGATTAAGAGGGGTCTGGCTGATGCCAACCCTGGCGTGAGAGAGAAGACCCGAGCGACCTATTGGACTTTTGCTAAGATTTGGCCAGGAAGAGCTGAATTGTGAGTTCGATCAATTTTTAAAGTCTCTTCATGTATGTTTCGGAGTCATCATACTAACAACCACCTTGTGGATAGGATCATGGAAGGCCTTGACAACACGGCGCAAAAATTACTCCAGAAGGATCCAAACAACCCCAACTCTCCCAAGAAGGCAACAACGACAACTACTGCTCGACCGGGTCTTGGTCTATCGAAGAGCACGATGGGATCCTCCAAGTCTTCGCTGAGAGAGACGGTGATGGCTGGACGGAAGGCGCTGGGTGCCACGAGGAATGTTCCGGCCCGGCCTGGTTCGGCCATGTCTAGTTTTTCGCCGGTGCGGACTGGCGCCAGCTCCGCCGCACCAACCCCCGCTAGCTCCAAGCCTGCCCAACACCGCCTACGGCCAGAGTCTACGCTTGCCGTAAACTCGGGTGGCATGTCCGCGGCACCCACGCGACCAACTAGGAGGCGCGCCGAGCTCGCTGCTAGACCTGCTACGGCCGGGCCGTATTCGGTTCGGTCCCACGGCGGACCATCGGCGGAGGCGAGTAGCCCCGTTGATACCGTGAAATCGACTAGGAGCGTCGCGTCGAAGCCGCCGACTACTAGCTCGCCCCGGCGCGTCGCGCAGCGACCCCGTCCGGGCCACACTTCCCACGCGAGTGAATCGAGCATTCCTTCTCCTACCAGGGCTGCCTTCTCCAAGCCCGCCTCTCCTCAAACTACGCCGGTGAAACTTAAGAAGGCCCAATCTAGCCCATGGTCGGCCAATAGCGCGGATAGGGCTGAGGAGCTTACTCTCGTTGTTCCGACTATTGGAAGCCTGAGGACGTCTCCGCCCAGGGTCGTTCCTCCTATGCCGAGCCCGATTCCCGAGACACCTACTCAGGTCGATTCAGAGAATATTCCTGCATCGACCACCCCGAAGGACGCATCCCCACCAAAGGCGTTGCAGGTCTATGAGGATCCGTTCGTCGAGGAGCAAGAAGAGACGCCCAAACCCGCATTTACTGGTACTGTTCTCGAGGATCGGCCCATCAATGAGAACGTGGTGCCAGCGGCACCCCTCCCTCCTTCGGATGGTCAGGTTCCAGACGAGCCACCACCGTCCCCCGAAAAGTCCCGCCAGAACTCGCGGCTCCTGGAGAGCGGCATCACGCGTATCAAGGCTAAGTCTCTCGATGTGCACGGCTTCAGGAAGCTGCAGTCCCTGATCCGCGACAACAAGGCCGTCTTCACGGGCGATAAGTTTGAGGCGCTGCTCCTCGGGCTCTTCGAGTTCCTCCAGGACCCTCTCGAGAACACGCCCCGAGAGAAAGTGCCGGACGTCAAGGCTCAGATCCTCGCCACCATCAAGCTCCTCCTGAAGAAGGAGCGTTTCAACTTCCAGCCCCACGTGTCGACGGGCCTCGAATCCCTGCTCCTCGCGCGCAGCGCGTACGACTCGCGCACTTACATCGTCAGCGGCCTCGAGCTCCTTGCCGACGAGCTCGTCACGCTGGGCGATGCCCCAGAACTTGTCATGACCTTGACGGCGCAGCTGGACAAGAGCACTGACACGACGGCGGAGGGTTGCCGGTGTCTGAGCATGGGCATGCACGCACTGAGGCAGCTCCTCGAGAAGCGCGCGTCGTACGTCCCCTCGGAGACAGAGCTCCAGCGGCTTGCGGCGCTCGAGAGCCGGTGCCTCGAGTCGGCCGACTCGGGTGTAAGGATGGACGCCGTGCAGCTCTGCGTGGCGATGCATACGCGCGTTGGGGAGGCGGTGTTTTGGGAGGTGTTGAAAGGGATTAAGGATGATCCTAAGAATTTGATTACGTATTACATTGCGAAGAGGCAGAGGGAGCAGCAGGAGGAGAACGTTGGCGTGAACGGAGACTGAGCCAGGGCCGGGGATGGGGAGAATGATGCGGTTGTTTTTTTTGGACTTCGCTTTGTTGCGTGTACGAGTTGAGTGTTTAAAGTGTTAAGGCAGGCCAGGCGTCGGGGCGCGATTCACACAAGAACGCTGGGAGCATTCGAAGGAGGAGGCTTTTCTTTCTTTTTCATTCCTTCTTTCCTTCCTTCCTCCCTTCTCGCCCCTTTTCTCTTCAATTGCATATATTTGATGATTGGGGGGTTACAAGTTTTGAGCTCTTCTGTTCGAGAGGGAATCGCCTCGATGTTGTACGTGTTTTAACACAATATTTTTTTGAAGTAGCATTGTTTAATTGTTACCTGTATAACTCTTTTATCCTTAGGTTAGCTGGAGGTGAAAGCCTGGTAAAATAAATAAATTGAGAGTCTTTGAGGATTCTTCTTTGGCGGCGCAAGGACCGCAACAGCTTCAGATCGTCTTTAGGCTTTGAAGGGACAGGACAGTGGGAAACACACGAAGAAGGTAGTTTATCTCTTCACATTGCATCACGTTCCCAATCGATCCGAGGAACGAATGGAATCAAAGAGGGGTCGCACGGCATGTCCACAAGCCGGGCCGTGAACCCACGAGCACGAGCTCAAAAGAGAGGACCTTGCCGAGTCGAGCTCCTTGCATCTTGCACACAACGAAATGACAAGATGGTGGAGCGTTTTTCTTATGGAAGGGATCGACAGGCCGGGCGTGGAGAAGCGGAGTAACACTTAGGAGGCTTTACTCTTTTGAATTTAGTGTCGTTTGAAGGGATGGGGGAGGGGGCGTTGATGATCGTTGATGGGGGGCGGTTTAGAGGACTCCACTTGGATGTTGGTCTGGGATGTATGATGAAACATTGGGAGGAGCTAGGGACAGGGTCGAAGATGTTTTATTTCTTGGTTCTAGAATGGGAGGAGCGGTCACGATGAGGTCAGGCTTTTCTCCTTATCCTTCTTCCAGGTTCCTTGAGGTGGGTAATGGGATCGTCCTTGTCTTTGGCCCCCCACGAGCTCTAGTGTACTCCTATAGCTCGAGCAGAGATCGACAGATCGATGGAGTAGGATGGGGGAAACGGGAAAGACGCCGATCGCATGCGTCTCTGGAATTCGAGAACAAAAAAGGGACGATCTCCCTCCAAAGCCTCAATTTTTTATCTACGAGCTAAGAGCGTCTCGACTGGAGCGCACAGACGAGAATGATGTCGTGCTGCATGCGCTGGAGGAGAAGTCGGTAGGAGATCATACTGGCCTGGCTTCTGATTTCTGAGCTCCGTTGAAGCGGAAGAGAGGACCACCCGACTAGGATATGTTTCTTGTTTTCTTCATCCAATTTGCTACATGACCCATGGCACAATTGGGGTCACGTCGATATCTGGTTGGAAAGGAAAAGGAAGGGGGAAGATGTGAAACGACGACGTGGTTAACGTACAGACAGTGGTCCCGACTGGCAGGGAAAAGACGACCACAATCGGCGCATGGCTAACCAGCTTCTCTCCTTTTTTCGGTCTTTTCTTAGAGCTTAGCACTTGCAGTAGAAGGGGAAGAGAAATAAACGGTGAGCCGTATGGGGAAGGTGAGGGTTCTGTAGTGCTATACCTCGTACATCGTGGCTCTCTCTTCCTTGGAGACCTCATGATGGTCTCGCGGATTTTTCTTCTTCCCTGCTTTTCTTTTTTTGCCTTGAGACTAAGTCTAAAACGTGACAGCAACCTCCCTTCGGCCACGGATTCCGAAGGAACAAACAAACAACCACCCTAATGATTCGACTCCATGGATCTTGCTAACCTGGCAGGGGTTATTGCGAGGATGAATGGGCAGACGGGGTGATGAACTTATGCGGATAATAGGACGGAGAGATTTGATATATCCGCCAACCCTGGCGTTTAGGAGGTTGATTCAAGCACGAAGAAGGCGGTCTTAGACTCCCCCCCTGTTGATAGTAGGAGCTGATTATGATCCCTTTGACAAGACAATCAGCCACTACCGGCGGTTCCGGGATCGAGCCTTGATCCGTCCGAAGGGGTAACAGCAAACATTGTCACCAATCTCACCAGGGCCGCGGGCTGGGGAAAAAAAAAGGTTGCCAGCCCGGAGACTGTGGTCCCAGCAGTTTGTTCATGTGGCGCTCGCCTTCCGACGAGATGGGGAAGGGGAAGTAGAGGAAGTAATATTTGGCAGGACTGACAATGGGGTTGACGATGGATTGACGATGGATTGATTGGTGGATCAGGCTAGTTCTGGGGGATGAAAATAGCCTGGCCTCGATGGCGAGGCACAATTGAGGGTTGTGGTTACGCACTCTAGCTGAAACAGTAGCTCGGCAGGGAAGAGATGTTGACGACTCTGGTCCTGTTGGGTGGGAAGAGGGGACGGAACCACATACAAGCAAGGCTAGGTCAACACCGCGCTACGAGGTAGATTTCTCGAGAACGGAGTCTAGCCAGGCCATCAATGTGGGCTTCCCACATCATGTTGGCACCATTGATAGAGCATACACTACTTCGTGCATAGGCTGGTGTCTTCAATGCGGGCCTGTGTTTCACGGGGGTAGCACTAATAACATTCCAGGATCATTGGGCTTGGCGGATGGCAGCATACGCTTTCCACTATAATATTACTTAGTCGAAGGATCAATTGATGGGGCATCGAATTTGACATTCCCCTGGGGTCTGGAGATAGAAATGTTCTCTCGATGGCACATCACCCCTCCTTCATCGGGGAAGCGATCGACAATGTGCACGAGGCTAACCAACATGATTGATGAGACGGATCGGTCGCTTGCACTTGGTGGTCTGCATGAGGCTTCGGTAGTGTAACGGCCGACGCCACGCCACGCCAGGGCTCTGATTTGATCTGGGCTGGACTCACTCTCCAGCCGCAGTTCACTTCAGCTCTGCTCAGACGTAAGAAATAGGGGACGCTCCAGCTGGAAAAGCTGGGGACTCGAGTCTTAGGTTGAAGAAACTGTCTTTCTTTCTTTGGAAGGGAAATGGTTTGATGTCTAAGACAGTCGTACATGACGAAAAAAAAGGGGGGTCTCCAAAGTACGCTACTTTTAGGGTCTCGATTCCATTCAGGTCCCCTGGAGCTTGCACTATTGCCACTACGCCGTATTAGATCGAGTGCATGTACGAAGATGCATGTCTGAGAGCCCAAGGCAGGAGTCTAAAATCCTCAAGATCCACTCTAAAACGCGTCCTGGCGTGGTGAGTGAACTTCATAGTGTGTACTCTTGTGTACGGATAATATGGGAGAGGAAGACCGAAAATGTCCAACACACAACGGACGGGAGAGAGTTTGGGTCTCCAAAATTGGGAATTTCCGGGATACAGGATGCGGAAGGACGGGAAGAGACGATGCAGGAGAGAGTGTAATCTCGTCGTTCCCGAATATGCTGCCCGGCGTGCCCACCTGTATGCCTGCCTGCTTTTGAGGCGAGGCCTGCGGGCTAGGATTAGCCGCGGCGGACGGGGCGACACGTCTCGTCTCGCGTCATGCAGCAGACTTTTTGTCGGGTCGAAAATGTCGGGAGACTTTGGGAGAGAGTTATTTTTGATAGAAGTCAAGAGAGACCACACCTAATTTTTGGGAAGAATAAACGGTCCAGTAAGATGTTGAGGACTAGGGTCCACGAACGACGTTTGAAGATGGCGTAACAAGTTACATGGGTGGATGATGTGGATGATGCACTCGCGAGATTAATGAGGACAGGGCAAAACGGACAAAACAGGACAAGGACAGCAACAGGAGAATTATCCGCGGTTTAACCTCTTTGAATCGGATACTTGCTCCTTTTGCGAGTGATTTCGTGAATGACCGCGTCGTCTCATATTACTAAAGGGAAAGGGAAAGAGAGGCAGAGGTACTCGAAAGTACCGATGTTGGCAAGTTGAGTCGACATCCGGACTTCAAGGTCTGAGTCGTCGCAACATCGATTAATTTTACGCACAATGATTTTTTAGCACTTAGCCTCGGATAGGGCTATCCTTGGTCGAATAGAAACCCGACCAAACGGATTGTGTGCGCCAATGAATGGTTTGAATCTGCGGGTCCTTGTCCTTGTCGTCGACTCGACTGTTAGCTGTACGAGAGGAAATCTTGATGTCATCAGGCTCTCAGCATGCAGCATTGAGGAAGTGTTTGGAGTGATTAGTGAGGAAGCTGAAAGCAAAAGTGGGCTGGATACGAGCGGAGTGAGGAGCCGGTTTCGATGTGGACAGGGTCTCCGACTGGATCTCACTGGATCTTACCCTCCTCAAACTCTTGACTGTCATGTTGTTTGTGTCAAGTACTTCCAGCGCACGCAGTAGTTCAATCAGGTTAGCATTGAGTTTTGCTCAGAGCAGCTGGAGTTGGGGCCGTCAACGTCAACATCAACTTATATATAACTATGTTCGCAGACTGGTTAGCCAGGCCAGGCCACCACCAAAGTGATGGATTCTGAAAGTTTCAAAATTGCAGATGGGGCTCGTTTGTCTTAATACCTCAATCTTGTCCTGGTCACGACAGGAACACGATCCACACACTAAAACACTTCTGTAGGGTCGCATGCAGTTGAGTCCTGGACGCTAACCAATATCGAAACGGGACCCCTTCAAAGTGCCTGCTGGCTTTTGACCTCCACACAACCTCGAACACACCACTGTTGAACCCCTGACGACCCGACCCTGACTGGAAACGTTCAATGTTATTATGTTACTCTCAAGGAGTCCGTATTAATTAGGCCATCTCCATCCAGCCTCGAACCAAGCCCCATTAAACCTAGTGTGCTCTCTTGATGGACAAATTGAAGGCAAGAGCTTGACCTCCTGTGATGGCGTCGACAGGAACTCGTGGGACGAAGTAATAATAGACCGTTGATCAAATTACGTCGGGGCTGTGTGGCATCTATCAACGGTACATCCATCGCAGCTGGAGTGTGCACTCGTCGAGCTCATGGTCTCTAGGCTCTCTCGCGACTCTCTCCCGTCTCCATACCAGCCATATTGTACGCTGGTTCTCGCATGCGTATACTCCATTTATAATTGCGCTACTGTACCTGTGTAAACACTTTGTAGTTGGGTTGACGGACACTTGGAGTTCTCCTGTAAATGTCAAGTAAATTAGTGTGCGTGGTGTGTTGTATTAATTGATCAGATGTAGTTTCTACCCAAGTACATCATACGTGAGGACATGAGGATGCGAGTACCTTTCACAAGAGAGACCTACTTCGTGAGGGACCTAATAATTCAAATTGTCAGTTTGATCCAACATCAATGGATTTTTGATGTATGAAGCAATTAGTGTACTTTGTACCTCTGCACTTCTGAGCACCCACCCCGTCTCAAACCTGCCCATCTTCCGTTGCCCTCCGTACGTACACACACGTCCTCCTTCTCACCTCCTCCTTGTCATCCCGGAACCCGGTGTTGCGTTGCTAATCATCCTTCCCCATCGCAAGCCTCGCCCCCTTTCTTTGGTGCCAGTCTCCAGTCCTTCGTTTCTGTCGTCTGCCCAACCGCGTCCCCTATTGCCAGGCGGATTGAACCTGCCTACGATCCGAGCCAGGACCTTTACCACCGACCCTTCTGACCTCGACGACCCCGACAGCACAATACACCTGACGTAGCATCCAGTGTCTCTCGTCGAACATCTGCCCGGAAAAGTTAACAAGCAGCCTTCGAATTCGCACTACACACAAACAACTCCCTGAATCCCACGCACGCATTCCGTGGGACGCACACATCCGTCCACGTACCACACACTCCACGCTATCCGCTCTTGTCCAACAGTTTGATCCTACCCCAGCTAGCGAGCCGGGCCCCTCCGTCACCGAACATATTCTCTGCCCCCCTTGGTGAATTGTTGTAGACTTAGCCAGAGTCCTATGACCACCAATTTCTAGCCCGTCCTCCGCCTGCTGTTTGTCGACGGTAGCTTCCACATAGACTTGCTTGCTGTCTTACTGTCTTCTTTTTTTCTTGGAGAAGGAGAGAGAGAGGAAGAGAGAGAGAGGGCTAGAAAGTTGAGAGGAGGCTCGATTAATGACGCCCCGAGATTTCGCCTTCGACCACCCAAGCAACCCACATCTTGCGCGATTGATCCTGTAACGAACCCGTACATCTCCATCACCGTCCCGACACCCGCACAAACACCGCCCACCATGACGAGTGTGATGGATGAGTATCTTGATACTCCAATGGACAATGATGACATCTTTCCCTGCAAGGGTTGTGGTGAGGTTAGTTTGCACCGCGAACCTGCCCACTCGGACAGACGACCACCTCTCGCCATGTTGGGCCTAACCTCGAGGCGTCCGAGGCAATGGTTTTAACTTGCCGGTCCCTTGCCGATATACTAACGGATGGTGCTTTCTTTTTAGATCCTCGAGGAGGGAAAGGCATTCGAATTAGGTATGTCTATCGTCTCTAGCCTCTGGTGGTAGCAAGACGTTCATCGTCCATCCTCATTCACCATTACTGTACCCGACGATCTCCGACGAATCCTCTGCCCATCCATATCCCACTCCCCCCTTCTTTCACCACCCACCGGATCCCGGGACTCAGCCATATAAGGCCTCTGCTAACATACTCTCTCCTTCAGCCGGAAACCGATGGCATTTAGACTGCTTCCGATGCAATACCTGCGGTACTCTTCTCGACTCCGATGCGAACCTGCTCCTCCTCGGCGATGGGTCCTTGATATGTAACAACTGTACATATAGCTGCAGTGCGTGCGGCAACAAGATCGAAGACTTGGCTATTCTCACAGGCGACCAGGCCTTTTGTGCGACATGTTTCCGTTGTAGGAATTGTAAGAGGAAAATTGAGAATCTCCGCTACGCGAGGACGTCACAGGGCATCTTCTGCATGAGTTGCCATGAATCCCTTATGGCCAGGAGACGGAAAAAATCGAAGGCCGCTGCCCAGGCGAAAAGCCGCGAGAAAGATGCATCCGGCGTCATCAAGGACAAGTCGTTACCCGCTCTTCCGCCAAACGCGATCCCCCCGGGTGCTTTTGCCCAGGAACGCGTCGAGCCCGAATCCGATACTCCCACCGAACTCTCCCCGAGACCTCGTCAAGCATACAATCGAAATGACTCATCATCGAGGGGCAGCTCGAGGCCCGCCCCGTCTCCCGAGCGCCCGGCCGATTCTTCCGGAAAGGATACCCTAGGGCTGCCTTCGACCAACTACCGTAATAACCGCAACTCTTCCATCTTTATGCCCAGCGATGCTATTGGTGGCGACGCCGAGACCTTCTTCATCCCCGTTGCCCTGGACCACAGTCCCGCTCCTACCAACCCGACCCCGCGTTCCGCGCCGGACAACCAGGATGGGTCGAAGAAGGATAACAGGGACTACTTCAGCAGCCCTGTTAAGGCGTCTTCTCCCGAGTCGAAGGTGGATTCCGCTGCCACAACACCCCACATCGCCTTCCAGGAGAAGGGGAGGCAGGCATCTTCTGACCAGGAGTCCGCCAAGGTTCGACCGCCGCCTGCGCGTAGATTGTCCAAGTCAGGCCGCAAGGATTCCACCAGTACCGCCAAATCCTCCGAGGACACCCTCCCGCCGAGAATCTCTAGTAAGGCCCCGCCCGTCACGGACGAATTTAAGCTTCAGGAGGCCCCCCGGGGCAAGAAGCTTCTCACATCGAAGACGAACTCGCAGTCTTCCGGCCAAGACGCCACTGCAGCCAAAGATCAATTGCAGCCCGACGACAAGATCGGAACCCCTCGCTCCTCCCTCGACTCTCGGAAGCGCTCTGGAGAAGAGATCCGCGACCGTTCCGATTCTTTGAATGCGACACCCCGTCATGAGTATAATAACAATGCCGCAAGGCCAATCACGCGTAAGGAGGTCCCTCAGGGCACCACCCCCCGTAACGGTAAGTTTGTTTTCTGTTTGCTGTTGCGGCTGCTCGTTATGTTCATGATTTGAGTTTGCTGGTGTCCTATGTTTGCCTCCATCCGACGCCTTCCCCCCTTTTTTTCTTCTGCCCCCATCCTACTACGCTATTTCATTGTTACTGTGACTAACATTCGTGCTTTTACCCGTCGGTCTAGTGAACGGCAAACAATATGCCACCGATGACGCCAGTAAGCAGACTACTGCTACTACTACCACCTCCACCAGCAGCACATATATGCAACCCCGGCAGGCTCCTGCGCCACCAGGGCAAACACCCTCATCTCGCGGACACAATGGGGAGGCGTCGTCACCGAAACTCAGATGGAGCGCTGGTGGAGAGTTTACCATGGATGAGGATATGGCTCGCATCCTTGGCACAGACGAGGATTCGTCTTCTATCCTACGCCGCGTCTCCAATGCCGTCCGCCATGGCCGTACGAGCGACCCGGATCCCCTCGGCACCCAGACTCGAATGGGTCATGCGAGAAGCGCCAGCGAGACGACACGGACAACATCCTCTCCTCGGTGGCCCCGAACCCCTGTTGCGGAGGATTCGGTCAATGGTCACGCACGAGAGATCAGCAGCCCCATCGGCCTGTCGTCTCCCAACGATGACCCTGCTTTCCTCAAGAGGCAATTGAGGACGTCCGAGCAGCGGGTGGCCGAGCTCGAGAGGCAATTTAATACGCAAAAGGACCTACAGAACCTCAACAGGAAGGTCATCGAAAAGCGCAAGACGGTCCTGGACTTGGATACGCAGACCGAGATCATGATTCGGCAGCTCGAGGTCCTCGCGGGCTATGTGCAGCGGGCCAAGGACACCAAGAAGCCGATCGATGCGCGGGAGCTCGAGGATTCCGCCATCAAGGATTTTGTCCAGAAGCTCGACAAGGTCAAGCAGTCCATGGCTGCGGCCATTGAGCAGCTGCACGAGGAGCGCGACCAACTGATACAGGAGAAGAAGCAGGCGATGGCCGACCGTGACCGGGCCCTTCTCGAGTTCGAGCAGCTCTCGTCAAAAAACGCACAGCTCGCAGACATGAACAACGACCTCACGCATCAGATCCAGGAGCGGTTCAAGTCCCAGATCAATAACAATAACAATAACAACGATCCTAGGTCTGCCAACGGCCTGGGCATTTACCCCCAGCGAGGCTCGTCCACCACGGCAATGTCGTCGGACGTTGCTAGTATTAACACGGCTACTACGCTTGTTCCCCATGACGCTGATGACTCGATTGTCGAGGCCGGCCCCACTGTCGTCACTGTCCGGAAAGGGCAAGTCAAGAAATTTAACTGGAAGAAGGGCTCAAAGACAATTGCGCAAAATGTAACAAAGGGCGTCAACAGAGCGGTGGTGGCATTCCAGGAGCGAGATAGAAACCCGCACCACGGCGGCCTCACCGGTGACAACATCGGTCTTCCCTACAACATGACAGTCGAGCAAATGCAGCCCACAAGTAGCCTCACTCCCACCGGCCCTCAGGGCCAAGTCGGCCAGCCCGGTGCCATCACGCCCAGGCAAACCGGCGAACGCCAGGGCTTCGGATTCTTCAGCAAGAGAGCCAACACGATGCCCAAGGGCATGCAGTCGGCGGCCAACATGTCTGGCTCGGGGACGCCCACGGTAGCGGAAGCCCCTACCGTCCTCTTCGGTTCAGACCTCTCCGAGCGCGCCGACTACGAACGGCGACAGATTCCCAGCGTCGTGACCCGCTGCATCGAGGAGGTCGAGCTCCGAGGCATGGATGTCGAGGGCATCTACCGAAAGACTGGCGGCAACTCCCAGGTCAAGATGGTGCAGGACGGCTTCGAGAAGAGCGAGGACTATGACATTTCAGACCCGTCGATCGATATTACGGCCGTCACTAGCGTTCTGAAGCAATACTTTAGAAAGCTGCCGGTTCCTCTGCTCACTTTTGATGTGTACGAGCGTGTGCTCGAGTCTAATGGTAAGGCACTCTATCTAAGTCTTGGCGTCATATGAGTCTCGATACTAACGGATTGCTCTTTCTTTTTCTTCAGCTATCGCGAACGAAGCGGAACGCTGTGCTCATCTGAACCGAACGTTTGCCTCGCTGCCTCAGCCACATAGGGACTGCCTCGAGTTCCTCATGTTCCATCTTACTCGCGTAGCTCAGCGAGAGCCCGAGAACTTGGTATGTCTCGACTTCCCTAGCCTCGTTCTAGCCTCGTTTCTAAAAGGAGAATGAACCGCTTTACTAATTATCTCCCACTTTAGATGTCTCCCAAGAACTTGGCCGTCGTGTTCGCACCCACAATCATGCGTGATCATAGCCTTGAGCGTGAAATGACGGACATGCACGCCAAGAGCATTGCGGTGCAGTTCATCATTGAGAACACCGACACCATCTTTGATGAATAAGGAGCTGGCGTTTTGTTCGAGTTTACGCCTTGTTCCTCTAACCGTCTCATATATGTCTACGACTAGCGCGATATCCGCCGAGTCAGTATAAGTTTCACGACCCCTTTTACGCCATTTGCTCTTTTCGCTTTCTATCTCTATCTCTATCTCTACCTCTCTGGATTAGAGAGAGTCGGGCGGTTCCTAGGTTGTCAAGAGTAGTAGCTGCATTGATCTTTTGTCACACCCCCCTTTTTTCCTGTTTTCTTTTTTTCTTTTCCCCTCCCTGTCTTACGGGGAGGCATTGTTCGACACTTGTTCTTAGCCTGGTATGTCGTCCATTGTTGTAAGGGGCCCCGTTGCATTAGCAGAGACGATGATGAGGAAGTTTTGGTCTTTGTTTGTTAGGTTGCGTTTCATTCTTGGGCTCGTCGCCTCTCTCTTTTGGCTTATCTTTCCTCTTCTTCTCAGCTACCTAGGGCACGACTGGTTCTTTCTTTTCTCTTTCTCTTTTGCTGTAGGACGTTTAATGATATCCCAGGTTGATTTTTTCTGCGAGAACGAGATTACATGTTTTCTCGGGGGGCTTTCGTGGTGAGGTATCGAGTAAGGTGAAGCAAGGTGTGATAAGGACTTACAAGTCTTCTCGGTTCTTTTTTTCTGTTTTACTCTCAACGTTGGGAAAAACTTGAGACTTGAGAGAGGTTTTGTCCCTAGGCTTTTGGAAATGGTGATGAGTCGACTTCACTCTTTGGTCTTTGTACATATCTGGGTTCCAAATCCATTTATCGGTCATTCCATTCTCAACGCTTTGGCTTTCCCTTTGTGAAACCGACGACTTTTGTACACGTAGAATATGTTCGGCAGCGGGAGTGACGGTCCGAGTCGGAATCTCAGCACAGAGCGCCGCACGGGGGCTGGAGCCGTATCGCACCATTACACCCCCGGGCAGCCCCGGACTCGGCGCCAACCGGTCCTCTTAATCTCTTTTTTTCTTTTGGGGGTCAGAAACGCTGGAAATTGTGTTATACATTCCAAGTCCGGACGACAATACAAATCCAATCTCAGTCTTAAAATTCCAGCCCCTTCACACAATCCACCCCAGCATTCGGCCTCTAAGCCTCTAAGCCGTCCTCCGCCCCCTCACTCACATTCCAACAACCAAAGCAAGGTATTCCCCCCCCCCCCCCCCCCCCCCAAACTTTTTCCTCCAAATTTCTCACGTCGCCCCCATCATCTTCTTCACCTTCTCCAACAAAAACTCACTCTCCCTCCCCAACTTCCTCCGCCCATCCGGCCCCCTCTCGCGCGCCCTCATCGACAGCTTCCGCATGCGCCTGCGCTCCTGCATGGCCCTCTCGCGGTCCTGCCTGCGACGCTCGAAGGCGGCCTCGCGATCCTGGGCGGCTTGGCGGCGGCGCTGGGCTTCCTTGAGCTGCTTGTCGAAGTAGGAGGGTTTTTTGCGGTTGCGGAAGCGGTCGGGGTGTTCGTTTGGTTCGGGGCCTTCTTGCGCTTCGTCTTCTTGTTGTTGTTCTGAGGGTTTGGGTGGGGAGGAGGGGGCTGGGGGTGGAGGAAGGGGTGTCTCTTGTTCTTCTTCTTCTTCTTCGTCGTCGTCGGAGGAAAGGTTGGGTTCTTCGGGGTCTGCTAGTTCGGGGGCTGAGGAGGTCGTTGGTTTGGATTTCGGTGTGGATTTCGCGGGGAGGGGGGCGCCTAGTTCGCGGGCTCGGATTTTGGCGTATGCTTTTTTCGTCTTGGCTTTGTAGATGAGTTCTTTCTTTACTTTGTCCACTGCAGTTACAGAAAACGAGCCGCTTTGTTAGTTTATTTGAAGTCAAGGTGCTGCTTTCGGTGGTCGCAAGGGCGGGGTGGGTTCGTTAACCTTTTCTCTTCCAGGGTCCGTCGGGGAGGTTATCTGGGCCGACGCGGAAGCCCTTTTTGGGCTTCTTGGCCTCTCTGGAGGTTTCTGATTGTTCTCTACGTCGCTTTTCGCCCATTTTGATTTTTTTCTCTCGCTTTGCTTTCGAGGTGCTTTTTGGGGTGTGTTCGACAATGATGTGGATGGAGATGGAGGATTGGCGATGTTTCTGAAATTTTTGGCGGTGGGACGGATAATATTCGGCTGGTCAGATAAGATAAGAGCGGCGTGTGTCCTGTCCATCCAAATCCATTTGACCTCCAACGACATCTCGCCTGGGGGAACCTCATGCTCGTTATCTGGCCCTCATCCATCTGTTCCCGGCGACAAACTAGCCTTGTCTGAAGAAGCTAGCCTTGGTAATACGACATTGGGTTCTAGCACTTGGAACGGTCACATTCAGCTGAGGCAACTCTGAGGAAATGAGCCGATGGCGAGGTGCCCTTGTCGGTGTCCCTCACTCCTCCTCTCAGTGTCCGGAGAAGGATGCTCCACGAACAAATCGTTCGACGTAGAACTTGAGGAAACAGACATAAATCTACTAGGCCAGAAGGCCCCTCTGCTGCGATAGAGAATATCGTTGGAGAGTTGATGTTCCGTATGCGAGGTACACTTAGAGGCAAATCAAGCCTCAGGAGCCAACAAGCGGCTTGCTATGTGCAAGAAGCTGCTCTTTGCAGTATTGTTAACTTAGCTAAACAAATTATGGAACCTCTTGGTCCATCTTGAATCGCTAAGCACTCTTAATGTGTTGCATTCTACCAAATGTCATCGAATCTAGAGTGACGAATATCTCCCAAACTACTCAACCTCAGTTAAACGACAGTTACGCGAGATATAAACTAGAATTCTATTACCTATTGCAATTGCGATTCAATTCCGAGCATCTTACTTCAATTGACTTCAAATATGCAAAAGGCAGAATCGATATCGGCCACCGATAGAATACCGAAGACCTGAGCAGATAGTGACGTAGTAGTTTCGGGTTTTGATACAAGTTGTTCGAATGATGTAGTGTGTTTGCATTGGACCCAATACTTCGCGAAGGGGTGCAGGACAGACGGTCTCTGCAGTTCCAAGTGGCTATTCCTTCTTGTCGAAGGAATGGGTATTAGGAAAAACTGTAACTCAAAACATGAGAACGGAGTCTATCCCCACGGTACTCTCGCCGGGGCGGCCTTGGCTAGGACCCTTCTCATGAAGCATCATCTCCCCAACATCCTGGCGTAGAGCACCCGCCGAGGGCCTCACATCCCACAAACGCGTAAGAGTAACCTCCCCAAAATACGGAATCCTCACCAGCACTCCCCCCTCCCCATCCTCCAACACAACCCCCCGTCCAACCACCCCCTCACTCGCACACCCTCCATACTCCCAAGCACAACTATACCCAACATCCCCCCTGGCAGCCTCCTCCTCCACCTCCACTAACCGTCTCATAACCCTCGCACACTCCGCATTCATAGCATCGCGAGTCTCTCTCCCAAGCTGCTCTAGCCTCTTAATCATGCGCTCAACCATGTCCAAGTCTCCGGGCCGCCGGTGTTCCAGCACGCTGGGCGAGGACTTGTCGGAGATGTGCGCGATGAGAAGCGTCATGGCTGCCGTTACGCCTTTGGCTTCGTGGCCGCGGCTGCAGATGAGGGCGTGTTTGGAGTTTTGGTTCGCGAGGAAGCGGGAGAGGAGGGAGTGTGCGGCTGTTGCGGCTGTGACTTTGTTGTAGGTGTAGTCCCGTCTCGTGACGTTAGTACCACCACCGTCCTCCGTAGAGGAGCCGGAGACCGTCGGCTGTGTCGTGATGTATGGCAAATGTGTGTTGAGGACAAGATAGTACTGGTCAATCTGCGACACGCACTTGGACGTCTCGGCAATGACACTCTCCTCCGTAGCACCGGGAGAAGAAGACACTGTAGGCTGCAACCACCACCTCGTAGGCACCATTCTCGCAATCCTCTTCAAATCATCGTCTATCCCCCTCGTCTCCTCGTAAAACTCGTCCGCCACGGGCAACCACGTGGAACAGCTCTTCATCCGGCCATTCCTCGCCGCAAGCCTCCCTGCTATAACACCATGCAAGCGGTCCAACTTCCTATTCGGCGGCGCTTCTTCGATAAGCTCCTTACTCGCAAAACTAGCTTCCGGGACCTCGAGAACAGGTAAATTCAGCATTAGAGAGAGATATCTCTCACTACACACAAGACTGGCCCATAGTACCGACGCCCTCCGGTGCGCTGATGACCCTCCACCGTCATCACCCGATATGCGGTGTAGCCCGATCCGTTTTGCGATAGCCACCGCACGACGAAAGACGACTCGCCCGTGGCGCATGTTCCCCACATTCAGGTGATATATCCCCTCGAGCATAAGAGCGTCCAGCCCCTCCATCGAGCTCACGAGGGCGTCATTCGTCGTGACATGTTGCGCCGCCGCGAGGAAATAGTGGTCCGCCACGTCACGGACGGAGCAACTACCAAGTTTTAGCGCCGATACGTCCGCTTGCGGGTTCATATGCCGTAGACATATGGCAAGCTGGATCAGCTTTGCAGCCAGAACAATGGGATGCGAAGATGGTGGGGGGAGCGGATCGAAGCCTCGCAACGACGCATCGGCTTCTATGAGGGGTTCGAGAGGTTCTCTTGCGCGGCCCAGGGACATGGTGAGAAACGTCCCGTGGCGCATGATGAGGCTCGCAGAGGTAGCAGTGGGTAAAAAGGAATAGACTAGACTACTCAGCGAAATACCCGACGACGATGCTGGCCTGGAACTCAGGTGCCGCTGGTCCCTCGTAATGTCGTAGCGCGGCTGTAGTTGCCTTTGTACGAGATGTGAATGAGGAAGACCATCCCGTCTAATCAGTCCCTCTACGAGCGACTCGAGCCGATCGATCCGGTGCCGGATATCCCGGTATCCCGGATCGGTACCTTCCTCCGTGAGGAACTGCGGTACACACCTAGTCCCCCGGCGGCGGCATGATGCACAGACGGTGCGTGAGGCGGGCTCGAAATCGCACCGGGTTTTGCGGCGCTTGCATTCCCAACAGCTTGAAGTGCCGCGACGTACCCTTCGACGGTGGGGGCTGGCCCGCTCGCCCGGTTGGACAGTGAAGGCGTCCGGGCCTGGAGACACTAGTGATTGATTTTCGCCGTCATCCATCGTCAAAAAGCGACTTCTCCTTTATAATGCCGCTTCCGTTCTCTTCAGTCTTCCCCATAACAGGAATGATGGATGCTTGCAGTTGCGTTTGGCGATCGACGTCTCGACCGCGTCTATATCCATGAGTCATGTGACCAGACTCAGAGGTCCGAATTTATACACAGATCCCTTTTCACCTCGTTTCCGGGAGGGATCCATGAGATGTGGGAAATGCGAGGAATGGGTGACAAGTTGAGGTTGGTTCAAGATGGTGTGTGGCTAATTGATTATCTGGGCGGCAAAGTCGGTCCTTTCCGCAGTGGCACATCACAGGTACGAAGAAGGGGAGCTCCAAAGGTACAAGATATCAAACTAGAGAAGGTGTTCAACTACTAATATATCTAGGTTTATATCGCCTATTTTGCATCAGGTTGCCATGTAAAGTTGCCTTGCTCAGTGGGTGGTTTACTCCCTCCAAGAGATCAAATCTTTGGGCGTCAGGTGGTGAACAAAATGGTGATCCGCTGTTCAAGAGAGCACGAGCTATCGGGGCCGTTCACCCACATTGATCATCTCGGCTCGGGCCGCAAATGGTCTTCATCCTCGATCGCCCCCGTATGGAATATAGTTACAAAAACGGTTGTAGTTTTTGGCCCTGGACGTCGTGAGAACGGATTCGACTAAAATCTCTCCCGTCTTCCTATGAGACATCCGTAACGCAGCCTGGCCATCGCACCCTTCTCTGCACTTTTCTTAACCCCGCTTCAGCTGCCAATGAGGTCGAAAGGGACTCGGCCAGTTCGCCCATGGTTGCTCGTGAGGCCAGAAAAGATGTATCCCTCAACCCCAAGGTCTCTCTCTGTTTTGTTACCCCTTAAACAAGCAGGAATCCCCAGCACTACCTAACTGCTTTCCACTTATGTCTGATCCGAAGGAATACACCGTTGGCTGGATTTGCGCCATCCCTCCCGAATACGTCGCCGCAAGAGCTTTTCTCGACGAGAAACACCCAGGCCCGACATCCATCGCCCCACAAGATAATAACCATTATACCCTTGGCCGCATCGCGGATCACAATGTTGTCATAGCTACGCTTCCCACAGGCGAGTACGGCCTCGTCTCGGCCGCGGGGGTCGCTCGAGATATGCTGTGGAGCTTCCCGAACGTGAAGGTCGGCTTGATGGTGGGCATAGGCGGTGGTGCGCCAAGCCGGAAGCATGATATCCGCCTTGGTGATATTGTCGTCAGCGTTCCTGGCGACGGCGAAGGTGGCGTCTTCCAATACGACTATGGGAGGGCCATACAGGGCCACGGCTTCGAACAGACTGGATCCTTGAATCAGCCACCACTTTTCCTACGTACATCCATCAGCGGACTTCGGGCCCGGTATGAGGAAGAAGGTCATAAAATCGGAGATATGATAAGCAGTGTTTTTGAGAAAAACGGACGGTTACGGACGAAGTATCAAAGGCCTGACCGGGCCAGCGATAGGCTCTATTTGAGCACCGTCGTTCACCCTCAAGACGCCAAAGACGCCAAAGAAAGAGGCTGCGCACAAGCTTGTGGCGACGATCCGTCAATGTTCGTGCCGCGGCCCGAACGCAGTGAAGAAGAGGATGATCCTGCTATACACTACGGCCTCGTAGCCTCCGGAAATTGGCTGATGAAAGACGCGACCATCCGGGATAAACTCATAGCAACAAAGGACGTTTTATGTTTCGAGATGGAGGCTGCTGGCCTGATGAACCACTTTCCTTGTCTTGTCATTCGTGGTATCTGCGACTACTCGGACTCGCATAAGAATAAGGATTGGCAGGGTTATGCAGCCATGGTGGCAGCCGCATACGCGAAAGATCTTTTGCGTGAAATTCGCCCGAGTAAAGTTGAGGCCGAGAAAAGGATCACTGACGCGCTCCCCGGTTAGTATTCGATAGTTTTCGTCAAGTTCTATCGCAAATATTGACCTCTCTGTAGCTGTATCCCATTTCATAGTTCCATTTGAGAGGAACCGAAACTTCGTCGGTAGGGCCTCTATCCTAGAACGGATATTGAAGCGCGTGGACCCTCGTGCAAGCACAGAATACTGTCAACGCACAGCCATCGTTGGCCTCGGAGGCGTTGGAAAGACGCAGGTTGCCATCGAAGCGGCCTATCGAATTCGTGACATCCGCCCTGACTGCTCTGTCTTCTGGGTCCCGGCCGTGGATGCTACCAGCTTCGAAAACGCCTACCGCGAGATCGGCCAGAGGCTCAACGTTAAAGGAATCGACAAAGATGACGCCGATACCAAGAAACTGGTTAATGTTGCGCTAAGCGATGAAGGTTCTGGGAAATGGCTTCTGGTCGTCGACAATGCGGATGATACAACATTGCTACTTGATAAGACCTCTTCATACCTGGCTCGGTATCTCCCATCTAGCAAGAACGGCTCTATATTGTTCACGACAAGAAATCACGAAGTTGCGGTGGACCTAGCCGATTCTCCGAAGGACGATATTTTTCAGCTTGGCGAGATGAGCGACGCTGAAGCTCATCAACTGCTGGCGACAGGTCTAGATGATGCCCAGATACATGATACGGAAAAGACGACACAGCTGCTAGCTTTTCTTGAAAATTTGCCGCTTGCTATTCGGCAGGCATCCGCATGCATGGCCAAAAAACAAATATCAACAGCCAAATACCTCCACTTCTGCCAGTCGAGCGATGACGACACGATCGAGCTCCTAAGCCGAGACTTCGAGGATCGGGGTCGATATCGAAATGCCAAGAACCCAATCGCTACCACGTGGCTTATTTCCTTTGAAAATATTGGGAAAGCTGATCCGCGAGCTGCAGACATCCTCAAGTTTATTTGTTTTGTATCTCCAAAGGACATTCCACGCTCTCTTCTCCCATCAGCAAAGAGTCTCATGACGGAGGAAGCGATTGGGACTCTTAAAGCGTATGCTTTCCTCGCAGAGCGCGACTGCGGCAGCTCGTATGATATCCACCGGCTTGTTCAGATAGCAGCACGTAACTGGCTCAAGTTGAAAGACGAATGGCAAATATGGGGTCAGAAGGCATTGCTGCGGGTGAATGAAGAGTTCCCCGATCCACAACATGAGAATAGAGAGGTATGGAAGCAGTACCTTCCACATGCAGAGTGCATATTATGTTTCTGCACAAGCCTAGTGGAGGGCAAGAAGTCTGAACTAGAGCTTTTACCAAAAGTGGGCTTCGGTTTTCTTCTTCTTGGCAACTATAAAGAGCCCGAAGCGGGATACCGTAAGGCACTTGAGATGCAGGAGAAGTTGCTAAACAGTGTCCATTCCTATACACCTGAAAATATGGATAGGGCTGTGGGCTCCTCGAGGCTTTTGGACAACTTTGGGGTTATACTTACAGGTCGGGGCGAGGACGGAAGGGCTGAGGCAACACACCGTAAGGTATTTGCCCTATTTAAGGAGTTACTAGGTTATGACCATCCTAGGACACTTACGAGTATGGTCAACATTGGGGGTGCACTCCTACTCCAGGGCAAGTATGAAGAGGGCGAGGCGATGTTTCGCCAGGCACTTGAATTACAAGAGAAGGTGTTGGGCTGTCATCACCCTGATACACTTTTAACTATGAGCAACCTTGGGGCTGCGCTTAATGGCCAGGGCAAGTATGAAGAAGCCGAGGCGATGGTTCGCCAGACACTTGAATTACAAGAGAAGGTGTTGGGTTGTGACCATCCTGATACACTTGCGAGTGTGATTAACCTTGTGTGTGCACTCAAGCCCCGGGACAAGCATGAAGAGGCTGAGGCAATACACCGTAAGGCAGTTACCCTATGTGAGATGGTGTTGGGCTATGATCATCCTGAGACACTCAAGCATATAGATAACCTTGGGGCTATACTCCATGGCCAGGGCAAGTCTGAAGAGGCCGAGGTAATGTTTCGAAACCTACTCAAGTTACGAGAGAAGGTGCTAGGCTATGACCATCCTGATACACTTAGGAGTATGAACAACCTTGGGGTTATACTCCGGAGCCAGGGCAGGTATGAGGAGGCTAAGGCGATATATCGTAAGGAATAGAAAGTAGTAGGGAAGGTGCTAGGGGAAAGGAGAAAGGGGGGTTTGGAGGGAAGTACAGGGTTGTTTTAAGCCAAATAGTTGATAATTTCTTTATATTTTATTTTCCTATATATTTTTCTCTAGTATAGAGTAAGTAATTTGTTCTTTTCCGCTTTAGAAAGTTAAGAGGAAATCTAGAAAATAAATCGTTTTTATTACAACAGAGTATGCCAACTTCAATACGGATGCCAATAAAAGGTTTCGCCAACAAACCAAAACCTCCAGCTAGATGCATTGCTATTCGAGACGGAAAAAAAAAAAAAAAAAATTTTTTTTCTGTGCCAAAAATTAAACAAAATCATCCCTGAGACCCAGTTCTATCGCTCTCGGCCTGCGACCCCGAGCTCTCAGCCAATGTAGCCTCCGCCTTAAGCGTCGGCGTCCTACTCCTCGGCGGGTGCTTCTTCCCCACAATCTTCTCCGTCCAATTCCACGCCGCTCCGACTCCGAACCCCGGACTTCCCGGCTTGGCTCCGGTGGACCCGCTCACGGTGGGCGAGGTTTCCAGCTCGCTGTCGTTTTCGCTGTCCGCCCAATCCCGGTCGCTCCACGTCACCGAGTCGACCCTCACGACGCTGCGCATCGATCCACTTGCGGTTCCTGGCCTGCTCCGGCTGCCGGCGTCCTCCGCCGAATCCCAAGGTGAGCGCGGAACTACGCTGGTAGGAGTTGGCGTCGCTGCGGTGTTCGTGGTCGTTGGCGTAGCAGGCAAGTCTGCCACAATGTCCTCGGCCTCGCGAACCTCGCTTGCTGTGCGTTGTAGGGGATGCGGCGTAGTGTCTTCTTTTGCGCGATCCGCATTCGCATCACTTTCTTTAGCAGGAACGGCATCCCTCACCTCACTGCCTCGCCTGTCGGGTGGAATGTGGATCATGAAAGCCCGTTCAAGTTTGTCTTCCTCTGAGTCGAGGCGTCGCGCAGTCACGGTGTCGCTGAAGTGCGCTTCGACAAGATGGTGCACAACTGGCCAGCCGAACGCATTGGCGAACATTCGTCGCACAATAATGTTGTTGTGCGCATCAGGCTCTAGCTTGACGAGAACCTTGCGCCAGGACAAGTCGTGGTGGTAAGCTCGAGCAATCTTTTCTTCGACACGCATACTGGAGCCGTCGACGATAGTATCTTGCTTTCCCTCTTTCTCTTTGCCAATCCCCTTCTCTTTTTCTTTTTCTTTGCCGTTCACCTTGCCTTTCTCCTCCTTGTCGGACGGTCGGGATGAGCCGTTTAGTTCCGTTTCTGTCGCAGACTTATTGTTGGACGACAAAGGACAATCAGGAATAGTTTCTTGGGTAAGTCTTTCGGAGGGATGAGGTAATTGCACCGGCGTAGCGGCGCCCGACGGGGTATTTTTATTGCCCGAAGTCCTCCTCCGCATATTCAACCCATTGCCGCCTCGCTTCTTGACCGGGGGCGGGGGGATATCTTCAGGATGATATACCCTGTCGTGGAAAATAGCACGGGGCCGCTTTGCAGGGTCGAGAAGGAATTGCAGGTCGGGGACCTGAGGGTTAATGAGGTCGTGGGCAGACTCGAAGATCGTGGTTGTCGGAGGCGCCGTGACGCTACTTTCCGTATCATCCAGTTCGGAGCCAGATGTCACTCTAGACCGAGTCGATGACGAGTGCGCACCGGAAGAATCCTCTGACTTGATGGTTTGACTTCGCCTATAGATTAAAGATTGCTTGCCAGTGGGCGCAGGCGAAGGGGACTTTGGAGTAGGAGGTGGTGACTTGGGGTTTTCGTTGATTCGGAAAAGGCTTGAGAAAAAGTTAGTAAACTGCCCAACTCCAGTATCAACTCGCGGCTGATCTGAGCTCTCACGGTAGATCGACGCTGCCATGAGACTCTGCCTATCGTCCTCAAGCATCGCATCTTGAGATGGCTGAGGGACAATGTGCGAGTCCTCCTGGTACGGCGTCGCGCTGCCCGAGGCCTTATCCTCCTCCTCCTCCTCTTCCGGGGGTAACTGAGGCCGGCGCGCCGTTGACAAACTGGTTCCTGTGAGCTCGGCCCAGCCAAAGCCGATCGCCGTGCCGACAAGGCCAGCATCCCTTCGTGCCTTATCCACACGGCCGAGGCCTTGCCAGTCTAGGAACAAAAGACAGCTTGTCCGGAGAGGAACGATGCCGTCGTTGACAACGTTCGAATAGACAGTCCGATTCCTGAACTTTTTAAGCGCGGTGTGCGCGGGACCTGTCGGCAAGATACGTAGCAGTGGCTTCGATTCGGGGTTCTCTCCTTTCAACTTCTTCTGCGCCATATCACCGAGATTGCTCATGATGGCGTCGAACCCATTCCGCGCCAGAATAGGCGCTCTCCATGCAAGCCCCAAGTCCTGACCTGTCCGCCCTACGAGGCCGGAGTCGAGGGCAAACCTGATGTAGAGTGGGTTTTCATTCCCTAAGCCTAGGAAGGGAGAGGCCAGGGCAATAAAGTTGACTGGACGAATGAGGTTAAAGATTTCGGGCGAGTGCTTCTGGCAGTAAGCTATGGCGTACGTCTGGATCAGCCCACCCAAGGAGTGACCGATGAAGCTTATGCTCGTGATCTTGAACGGACGCACGTTTCCCTCAAGTTCGGCCAATTTCCGCTTTACCTGACTCTTGGGCTCGCCGGTGGTTTCGGCCCAGAGCGATTGCCAGGCCGCCTGTGAGGATGGAGGGATATATGGTTGGTCTGGGTATGTCATAGATAGAATATACCTTGCCAGCCGTTTTCCGAGATATTTGATTCCTCTCTCCGTCCTCGTGGCGTTGCCCGAGAAGCCGCGAACAATGACTTCCTCGTCCTCCTCTACCGGATCCTCTTCGATGCTACGATCGTCACCTTGGTCTTCGCTCGGCATGCCACTATTTCTGGGATCGTCCCTGGCTGGTGTCTTGCCGTCCTTCGCCTTGCCTTTCCCCCTCTCGGCACGCTCTCGAGCGCGCCTAGCTCTCGCATCAGCCTTAGCCTTCTTCACGGCAGCATCTATGCTCTCTTTCAAAAACAGCATGTCCGAGCCTAGGTTGCTATGCAGCCCATGCGTCAGCACCACCAAGTGTATATTCTTCTGCTTCCGTCTCGGTTGGGGCACGGGAGTCGTCTCCTCGGGCACGTGCCGATGTTGACAGACGGGCCACTGAGGCAGGGGAGGCGTGTTCCACAGGACGCCGGTATCCTCGACCTTGAGACGAATCGCCCTCGAAAACACGCCCTTCGGTTGAGCATGATGGTGGTGGAGTAGGTGGTGGTGATGCAAGCACGTGCACGTCTCTTCGGGCACAGGCTGGTGGTCGCTAACCCTCCCAGGCTGTGCGCCTCGCGGCACGGACGAGTTCGTAGATAGATCGAGCGATTTCTTGTCCCTCGCGACGAGGACCTCGAAAGATACGGCGGCGGAGGACGAGAATATCACCTGGGATGCCACTTCTATTACCCACGAGACTGACTCGCTGTCATGCTCAGGGCCCTTGCCAAAGTGCAATTTGTTTCCGATTCCGGCATCTTGTCTTATATTTTCTGGCACGAGCAGCTCGCATTCCCAATAGCTCGACGCCTTGACCATGGGCTCGAATTCGGGTACGCCATATCGCCGAGCGTCCCTGAATTTTTCGTTGGGATTGAAGGTGGCCGGATAGGCCGATACACACAGAGTATAGGGCCCGTGGACGAATGCGCCTCGCAGCACGAGCGCGCAGGTGTTTCGTATGCGCACATGGAGCTTCTCGGGAGAGGGGAGGATGCGATCCTGAGAGGGTATGTAGGTTACGGTGTAGCGGACGACCTCGCCGATTTTGACGCTGCCGACCTGATGTACGAGCAGCATGGCCGAAGGGCGGCGGGCTCAACGCTTAAAAGAAGTCTGTGGGGCAACAGTAGGCCAAGGATTCGTAAGAGTGTATGCGTAGGTAGGGTATGAATATCGGAATATCGGATAGACTCGAGTTCTAGGTAAAAGTCTGGGCATGCCAAGGGGTCGGTCGGTCGACAATGTCGCTGTTCGTTCGCGGGTCATTAATACCGGAAACGACGGACCTCGGAGGCCGAGAATGATTTTGCTGTTTGGCGTGGAAGTGGAAAAATGGGCGAGGCACGATCATAGTCAGGAGCCAAATTTAGGCCCGGGGTGGCTGCTAACTTCTCGCGCGCTGTCTTCGTTAGGCGTTAGGCGTTAGAGAGTCTGAACAGCTACAACAGCCCCTCATTCTGGGGTGAAGTTCTGATGGATGATGAGGATTGATCCTGCTTCCTTTCCAGCAAGGACTTGTCCGTATCTCGGCTCGTGTGGAAGCTTGCAGAAAAAAGGACAGGGTTGTTGGGGGGTGTCAGGCAGTGTACGAAGTACATGTGCCAGTACTTTGACCCTTTCCTGCGACCAGGCTGTGCTGATGTTGCGGGATGAGCCGGCGATACTTGAATAATGATCAATTTACACTACACTACGAAGTACAGCAGTCTTCGTTGAGAGGAGCTCCTTTTCCACGCTTTGGTTACCGCCAGGAACAGAACAATGCTTGATTGTACCTCGTCTGAGAGTACCTGGTAAGTAGCTATGATTATGATTATGACATAAACCCACGGTCAAGGGACACGCGAGATTACCAACAGCAGGTGCGAGGGAACCATTCTGGAAGGAGTGCACGAGCCAGAGCAGGGAGAAGAAGGGACTATGCTCCATTCGTCGAGAAATCCACTGGAAACCTGAGCTATGATGCAATGAATGTTAGAGGATTTTATCAGTTTAGGGGACTTGGACTCTCCAAGTAATCTAGCTGGAGCTGTGCTGATAATACGAAGATACATTGTACCTTTGTAAGCTAGCTGGTATTAATCAGCAGAATGCCTATGTAAAATGGGCTAACCAGAACTGTTCCTGGGCCCATGTGAACTTTCGAGTCTCTTCGCTGTTAAGTTTTGACCCCGTCGCTCTTGCCGGTCCCCGATGCTCCCAGTGCTCCGAAATTCTTACGTCACTCTTTAGATACAATTTTGTATCTTGGAGCTAAACATCATTAGATCATGACCAATCTTTCTGTCAGACCAGATTTCGCATCAAGTTGTCCCTCTTTGAATTCAGCCATCAGCGATTGAGCTGCCGTAGCTGCGTCTGTATAAGCTTAAATGCAGCGCATGGAAAGAGAGTTCGTGTTGTATATATAAAGCTTCTGATTACCCCGTCCTCTTGAACCTGAGGAACTCACGATCCAACCATGCGAGCTTGGAAATCCTTCTCCCGTGCAAACCCACACTGCCATATCCAACTTGCCTATACAAGTAACCCGAATCCACGCATACTTCGAGCTCTAAGTGCAGCTACACCACTGACAGCTTCATCTACGCCAACGTGTAATACCCGATCAGTAGCTTCAAGTGCTAGAACTTCGAAACTCCATTCCCCGTCTCCTTCGGCGAGACCAACTCTTGAAACCACAAACTCAATCTCCCCAACATCGACACACAACTTCGTGACAATGTCTGTAAGTTTAAGACATTTGATGCTTGGAACAGCCCATCATTTCCCCTCCTTGTCTTTTTCTTTGAGAGACTAGATCGATGATGTCAATTCCTTGTTCCCCGTTCCCCGCACACAAACCCCGCCATCTTCAAGAGCTCCTCTCGCTAACAACCCCGCGTTCGCGATTCAGGGCATCACCGACTGGGTCAAGCCTGGCGACACGTCCGGCGAGTTTAAGCGCCAGGTCAGCTCCTTCAGGAACTTCATCTCCAAGGAGCCCGGCGCCAAGTTCCCTCCTGAGAAGGGGAGGTACCATCTCTTCGTGTCATATGCCTGCCCCTGGGTAAGTGTTGCACCGAACCCTAATTCAAAAGCCTTTACCATGCGGAGCTAACTCTACTCCTTCAGGCCCACCGAACTTTGATTACAAGGAAACTCAAGGGCCTTGAGGACATCATCTCCTTCTCTGTAGTTCACTGGCACCTAGGCAACCAAGGTAAGCTGCAGCTCCGAGAAAACCCTCCACTGCAAATCTCCAACACTACTCTTGCAGGCTGGCGCTTCGCCAAAGAAGGTGAGCCCGACATCCCCGGCGACAACGTCATCCCCGACCCCATCCCCGGCCACGAAGCCTTCACGCACCTCCGCGACGTCTATTTCGAGTCTGAAAAGGAGTACACCGGCCGCTTCACCGTGCCCGTCCTCTACGACAAGAAGCAAAACACCATCGTCAGCAACGAGAGCAGCGAGATCATCCGCATGTTCTACACCGAGTTCGACGACCTCATCGACGAAAAATACCGCGCCCTCAAGCTCTACCCCGAGCCGCTTCAGAAGAAGATCGACGTGGCGAACGAGTGGACGTATGATTTGATTAATAACGGCGTGTATAAGTCGGGTTTCGCGACGACGCAGGAGGCGTATTGTAGGAATGTTGTGAACCTCTTTGAGGCGCTGGATAGGACGGAGAAGCATTTGAAGGAGACGGAGAGCGAGGGGCCGTATTACTTTGGTAAGGAGATTACTGAGGCTGATATCCGACTGTAAGTTGCAAACCCCTTCTCCCTACCAGCCTTTGGACTTTCTCCAAATCTAACACTTCACCCCTCTCTCTAGCTATGTCACGATCGTCCGCTTTGATGTAAGTCGATCCTCTTCATCCCATTGGCAGTATGTTTTGTTTTCTCTCGAACAACTTTACCTAACATGTTGATAATAGCCCGTCTACGTCCAGCACTTCAAGTGCAACATCCGCGACATCCGCTCCGGCTACCCCTACATCCACAAGTGGCTGCGGAACCTTTACTGGAACCACCCCGCCTTCAAGGATACCACCCAGTTCGACCACATCAAGTGGCACTACACCAAGAGCCACACCCAGATCAACCCCTACAGCATCACTCCCGTCGGACCTCTTCCCAACATCTTGCCTCTGGGTGAAGAGTGCAATGCTGTCAAGCAGTAAGAGAAGGATAGGCCGATTTTGGAAAGGGTCAGAGGGGATAAGAAGGAGAGACTAGGTAGACACTTAGATACTTTGATGTATAAGATATATTTCGTATAACTCAAACAACCACGAATGAAGCAAATTGTATTACTCTTTTTTAACAGCGCCGTATATGAAAAGAAGAAAAAAACCCTTGACTCAAAATGATTCAAATACATGAAAATCAAAATACCACCGCCTCTCCAACCAGCCTCACATCTCTTCCCCCCTTTCAAACCTTCTGCTTCTTCCCCCCACCCCCCTGGTCCCACCCAGCCCTCCTCTTTCCCTCCCTCCTCCAAAACTCCTGCTTATCCCTCTTCTCCCTCCCTGCCCTCATCTCCTCCATCTCCGCCACCTTCTTCCTATACGCCTTCCTCCCCTCCTCCTTCTTCGCCGCCCTCCTCTCATCCTTGTCCCTCTGAATCGTGGCCAACATGTGCACGAGCGCTCTCGCCTTCTTCTCCTCCCCGCCCAAAACGACGGCCCTCTTCTGCATGTACGTCTTCTTCTTCTGCTTCTTGGCCTCGACGATCTGCGATCGGAAGGGGAGCTGGGCCGCTAGGGCTTTGGGGACGCGTACGGGATTGAAGTGGCGGTTTACGCGCTCGATCTTGCGGTATTGGCTGTTGCGGTCCTTGGGGGTCGGTAGGTTCTCGGCGCGGCGGATCTCGCCTGTTAGCCGCATCGCTTGCCAGCCTACGAGGTTCGTAGCTGGGTTGTAGAAGCGGTGGGGTTTGATGGGGTACCAGGCGCGTAGGAAGACGATGTCGCTCATGAGGATCTTGTCTTCGAAGGTGGCGCGGAAGCAGCCCTCGGGCTTGGACAGCGCGCGCTTGATCTGGCCGCGGATTCCCGACACGGTCTTGATGGCTGCGCCTTCGAACTTGGCGATTTCGAGGGACGAGTTGAACATGTTCTTGATGAAGGCAGTGTTCTTGTAGATCTTGTAGGGCACGCCCGTGAGCTTGAGCTTCTTGACGATCTCGGTCGATTCGTCGACGCTGAGGACCGTGCCCGTCGCGGCTATCCGGAAACCCGAGGTGTTGCCAGAGAGGGAGTTGAAGCAGACGAAGCCCGTGTTGGGAGCGATGAGTGGGCCGTAGAAGGTTCCGAAGCAGTGCATGTGTTCGGGGGTGTACTTGAGCATGCGGTTTCTCGTCCGCGAGTCGGAGATGCTATAGATGGGTAGGGTTTGGAACCGCCTCCAGCCTAGCGAAACGATGAGGGGATCGTTCGTCTTGAGAATCTTCTTGTGCCATCGATGCCTCTTGATTCGCACCTGGACGAAGCCGAAGCGCTCCTCCGTCGGCGTCAAACCGCCGAGGATGATGGGTGTCGAAGACTTAAAGTTCTCGACGAACTCGGCCGGTACACCCTCGAGCACGATCTTGGCATATTTGCCCGCCTTGTAGCCCTCGACGGCTATCCGTTGCCTCTCGTCGAGTTGCTCAAACTCCGCTTTGTTGATATCCAGCTGCTTCTGGATCATGGCCTTCTGCGCATCGTACCATTCGTCCTCGCCGAATTCATCTGCTGTGGTACCGGCCTCCTTTCGGGCGTTCGCTTTGTCGTTGAAGAAACCTTCGCGATCTTCTTCTTCGAATCGCATCTTGAGCTCTTCCTTCTTGCGAGCGTTCTTCTCACGCTCAGCTTCAAGGTCTTCGACGGGCTCGGGGGATTCCGATTCCATGTTGCCGTGAACCTCACCCGTCTCTAGATCCTCAAAGGCCCCATCACCCTCGTCATCATCATCTTCGTCCTCGTCACCGTCTTCATCCCCTTCGAGTTCATCCCCTTCATCGAAGCCATCGAAATCATCACCGTCGTCGTCGTCGTCTCCACCTCCTCTTCTTAGGGAGGCCGTCGCGAATCTCTCGCGGATGGACTCGATGATGTCTTCCTGCGACCATTTCGTGGCAAGCTCATCGTAGTCGAAGACGGGAATCTGGCGGTCCTCAACAATTTCCCCTTCCTCATGCTTCGCCTTCTTGAAGAATTCTTCGTCATCGTCCTCGATATTCTCCTCCCCCTCCTCTTCGTCATCCTCGCCCCTCCATCTCCGAAGCGCATCGCGAGGCGTCAGAGAGTCGTCATAAATGTACCTGGCAAGATCAGCAGTCCGGTAGGTCTGTCGCCTCCCATGCATACTCCTTGCTACCGAAGCGAGGTTATCCTTCCATCGCAAAGCGGCCGCTTCTTCGTCCGAGTCGTACTCCTCCTCGTCATCATCATCATAATCTTCACCATCAACCTCATCCTCTCCTGAAATTGAGCCAAGGTCAGAGTCACTGTCGGCAAAGGCAACATCGTCTTGTCCAGGCTTCTCATTACGGCTCCCGTTGCGGAACAACTTGCCGAGCTTGCCCTCGTTAAACTCGTCCTCAACGTCGGACTCGCCGTCCTCTTCACCACTAACGAAGCCTTCGTCATCCGGGACATCGTCAAGATCGGAGTCATCGTCGTTCGCCGCAGCGAGCCTAGGCTGGCGATGGGTCTTTCGTCCCGTATCTTCTTCCTCATCAACTGCTTCCAGCGCATCTTTGCCAATCTTCTCGCCTCCCCTGAAGAGCTGCACGCCGTCCTCGGTCTGACCCAAAAGCTTACGCTCACCTTGCAGGCCAATAATGAGTTCTTCGCCCTCACCTAGCTCTTGGTTCTCGCCGTCCTTGTTAAAGGTGAAACCCTTCTCTCGTGTAATCCAAATGGCATCACCATCGATTTTGAGTCCGCTCCTGTCCGACATCGGCGCGTGCAACTTCTTCTCCTTTTCGTCGAGGCGCCTTCTCCCCGTCTTACCCGTCACCTTGGCAGCTGCCTGTTCCATAGCCGGGGTCGGACATGGGTCGGGCAGCGCCTCGACCCCAGCAACGGTAAAGTCTCCCAGACCCGGGACGTGGACCCGCTGGCCACTCGAGGCAAAGTTCGTTCCGCGAAGATAACCCGAGAGAACTATGGAACGATCGCATTTGGGATCCTCTTCAACTTTGGTGGGATGGGTGATGTCTCGGAAGCTGTCGATGACGGTGTAAGGATGGGTATTTCTCCAGACAAGGGGACGAGGGTTCTTCATGACTGAAAGGAATCGAGAAAGGTTGTGAATTTCGCGGTCGGGATATCGTCCGTTGAGCACACCTGAGAGATAGAAGAGGTGGGCGCCTTGGTAAAGCTCGGTCCACAGCCTCCGTTTTAACCTCTTCTTCGCATCCTTCAGGGCCTGGGGTTTTCGGAAGAGGTCGAGGTGGGTGAGAATGCCGAAGACATTGCCGGGCATACCGGTAGCCGCAAGGACGTTGAGAAACTCCATAGTCTCCATCTCGAAGCCATAGTTTCCGTCAATCATGAGAAGAACAATATCGGCAATCTTGGCCACGTCGACCATGGCTTCGAGCTCGTTGGGGCACTCGAGGAACGTCAGGCGCTGCTTCTTCGACGTAACGACGGTTATGGGTCCTTGAGGGTCGGACAAAGTTTCTTTCGCATATCGGCGGATAAGGGACTTTAACAGGGTCGTCTTGCCCACGCCGGGAGGGCCGACGATGGCGACGAGTCTCGGCGGGGGTTCATCGGGGAGACGATCGATCTGGGGCACGTGCAGACGCTTCTCCTTGATCTGAGAGTAGGAATCGAAGTAAGTACATGGTCAAAATACTAAAGCCAGAAATCATTAAGCAGTGCGATGGCAACATACATCGTGCGACCGTGCCGCCGTTCGTTGAAGCCGACCGGGATTCGCAAAGGCAAAGGCCTTCGGATTCTTGTCTAGAGATTGGGTCAGTCCTGTGGGCTGCGATCAGTAATTAAGTGCAAATTTATGACATACCTCCGGTATGCTTCTTCTTCTCTTTAGCCTTCCGATGAGGCTTGTGTACTTGGGCCTCCATGATGGGTTAGTGGTGCTTAGAAAAGATCGATCCAAACCATGGGAATTTTTTTTTTTTTTTTTTCGTTGTCGCTGGATGCTCAATGTCGGAACTTTTTGCCCCGTCTCCAAAAAATTCGTCGTCGTGTTATCTTATCGGCTTATCGATAAGAGATCTAGATCAAGCTCGACCCCACCAAGCAGCCCCTCCCTCCCAGCATCGCCCTCACACTCACAGCCATCTAAGACGCGGAGGCGGAAGTAAGTTACACTGATCGAGTTGGTTGATTTACAAAGCACTCTACTCCTTCTGATACCTCGGTATCCCCATCACGATCGCAAACTCCATTGTCTCACCTACGCCCAAGATCACGATGACAGAGCTCGAGGATATCACCTACTCGCGCGAAGGCACAATTGCCGCAATAACCGAGTACTACAAGTTCCTTACTTCAATGTACGTGAGGGATTCGCGGGTTATTTATCCCCCACCTAAGGGCTGGCCATCCATTATCAACGCCGACCCTCACCTCCTACAATCCTTCGGAAAATCCGACGAGGTCATAGCACTACTTGCCCACCTACCCTATATACAAATTGTTCAGGGTGATGAGGATGTGGAAGCTGCCCCTTATTGTGTTTTTGCCGACTGGCAATTTCTCATTGAATGCCTTGGCAAGCCTGCAAGTAACATTACCAGTGAGGGCCTGCATATCACAACCGAGGGAGCTACCTTTGCCGAGCTATGCCCACCCCATGTTGTTGGTCTTACATTTGGCGGTCGTGATAATCCTGTCATGGTGCTCGACACAAAGCTCGGTATTATCCACTGGGAGGACTGTTTTGATCAGGTTGAGCGCGAGTACGGCGCAAATGGAGTCGATTATGAGCCGGGTGATGATGATGATGCAAGTGAGGAAGAGGTCGCCTGGCGCGAGAGCGCAACAGCGTGGGCTATCCCAGACTTCTTCGAGAACCTCAAAGCTCAGTTTATAAAGTTAAACTGGATTCCCATCAGTCCTTATTCCGTACGGAGTACTCCTATGTACACCAGCCCAGATGAAGAAGACATAGTGCTCATGTTGCAGGGTATCTACCACCAGCATGGCTGGCCTGACTTGGCTACTTATCGGAAATTGGACTGCCTGGAAGCGGTACAGGCAGCCTTGATCGAGAGGTATCCTAGTCATGCTTGCAGCTCATCAGCCGACAGGGCCTCCAGATCCTAGCCGAGCTCAGCCAGACCAACCACGGACTGGCACTGATGGACAGATGTGGGATGTGGACTGTGGTTATTACGATATGTTCCTAGTCTACATCGATGGCGTTTCTCTCCCGGTCGAGTCTTCAGGTGCCTAAATGGCTGCCTGAGAGACACACGACATCCACGCGTTCTGCACCCTTCGTAATATCTCTCTCAAAAAGTCCGACAGAGTCCCATCGCATGAAATGTATGGGAAGTCCCCTTTAGTAGTCGAAGTGAAAGAGGAAGGTGTTAAAACGACTGGGATATGGACCGTCAAATCCTAAACTCGATCGGTTTTCCGTCTGTACATCTAGACACCAAGTTAAAACACAAGCGAACAAAAGGTCCCAGGTCCAGCCCGCGAGCTGATGACGTAATTTGCCTCAATCCCATGCGAACAACTTGGACTGGGAAGACCTGGATGTCTCAACCCAAAGTACATCCAGTATGCCACACGTACAGGAGGAGGACTCCAACTGACGTCGCCGTCATTAGGACAAACGTAAGCTTCAATCCGCGCTGTGACAAAGGACGGGGCAGGCTCAAAGATTAGCAAATCGATTGAGTCCATTTGATTGTTTACCCAAGCACGAGTCCATTCAATTACTGCATACATTGTCCACAGCTACGGGTCTAGAATGCGTGCTGCAGCTGGCTCGGCTGTTCAGGCGACATCTATAAAGTCCATCAGGCGCCCAGGCATCCCCGCAACTCGCTTCCCATCATCATCCTCACTACTACGCTCATCCATCACCAACCACTTCGTTACTAGTCAATTTCACACTTCAAAATCATTCACTATGCCTACTTACATTGTGAGTTTCTACCATGCATGTGATTATCTCCTATGAGCTCCTTGACGAGCTGGCCGATTCACTTACCGACTGGGCTCGTTACCCGTATAGGTCACATGCAAGCCGGACGCGACCCCCGCGCAGGTCCAACAGTAGGTTCTCCGCCGTCCCTTTTCGCTCTTCATTCTCAGCCCCCAGTCCGAACTAATGCCATTTATAGAGCCAAGGATGACGCAGTTGCCCAGGGCGGCAAGATTGGACACGAATACAACTTAATCAAGGGCTTCTCGTGAGTCGACCCACTGACTTGGGTATAAGAAAGATCGCCAAGTGCGGATAACTAACCAGGCGTTTTGTTACATAGTGTGGACTTCCCTGATAACGCTGTTAGTGCTTTCCAGAAGCATGAGCATGTCGAACACGTCGAGCTGGACCAGCCTGTTAGAATCCAGTAATTCCTACGAAATCGTGGTTGGAAGGTTGGAAGGCGACTCTAGTGGGAGGAGCGCTTGGGTTCCAGTCTCGGAAGGCGATAGTTGTCCTTGAGGAAGCATGCGATTCTCCTCGCCTTGTTATCGAGCAGGAATAGTGTAATTGATTATGGTTCCAAAAATGAGTACTGTTGTTTGTTCAATGTTCCCTTCCTGCTTGAGTAGAGCGGCTGTTCAAAGTACATTACATCATAGTTTGTAACTGCAGCTGTACAATGAAGTCGATGAGAAGAGACCACTACGTCTCGGGGCATTCGCAATGGAATGCGGAAAATATCACTGCACGGACTCTTCAACGTAACTTCGCGCTTCAGAGCGCTTTTCTCTGTTGCAGTTTTCAAAACAGGAATGGGAAGCAACTGAACCATTGATCCACTTCGAGAACGGAAAATATTTGTTATTTGCCCAGATTTTGAAACGGTCCATAAAGCGGCTTAGCAAGCGACTAAATCAACCAAGTGTCAAAGATTCTCTATGGCCAAATGGTTAAGGCGTCCGACTGTTACTCCAGTAGCTGAAATCGGAAGATTCCAAGTTCGACCCTTGGTAGGGAAGCTTCATTTTTTACCCATCCAGTTCATTTATCAGGGCGATCGATGATTCTTTTTTGCTAGTCGATTTTATCGTTATGATTATCGTAATGAATTTATTTTACAAAATGAGTTGTTTCGAAAGTGATTGTGAATTTGAATTTATAAGCTCTTCCTTATTTTATTTGCTATTTAATTATTTATTTTTATGAGCTGATGATGGAAAGAGTCGCAAGTGCCAGTTGCAAGTGCCAGTGTGGACGAATGGATCTTGGAGTCATCAGTCTCGTCATCTTTTTTCACCATGATGACCCTTCAAGAGTGGTCTTCCCATCTCGGAACAATGGCGGAGATAGCCACCAGTTAGGGCCGCCAACACTCGATGCCACCACTGTCTAGTGCTCAGTTGGCAGCAATTTCGGACGGCATTGCCCCAGTGCAGCGCGGCACTCGTAACTACGAAGGCTTCTGCCAATAGCGCCGCCCTCACCAGCCGACCAGCCGTCACTTGCCGACCCAGCTTGCCCCATGTTCCGAAACCCCAATGTCCAATGTGACAATGTCCCCCTCTCGATCCTCGTACTGACAGTTCTTTCAAGTGTTCCTCAATTGTCAGCACCACGAGAGCATTGTTCATGGGTACGGCACAGTGTGTTCATCACTGGAGCTAGCCGAAACCAACAGTTCGACCGCCCACTCTCAACTGCGACGCACCACCCAACCGCAGCGAATTACTCAACTGCCAGTCTGCCAGACCAAACCAACTTGGACCGACATACACCTTCGGTATAGCCCACCTTACCCCAAACTTAAACCCGAGCCGTCGGTCTGAATCATCCCAACTTCTCTTCCCTTCCCGCAGAACAGCATCACCTCACCATGCCACCATGAAAGCCATGTCCACCCCCATACGGTCCCTGCGGTCTCGCAGTCGACTCTCAGCTTCCACCACACTCTCAGCGGCTCCAATTGCACGGCGGAGGATATCCACGAGCATCTGGAATAGCTTCATCTTCGGACCGCGGTCCCCACCCACCCCGCGACCCGTCACCGATCACGAGGTAGCAGAACTGGCGCGGAAAGAGCTGCACCCTCTCAGTCTGGCCGATCTCATCAAGTGAGTACGGTACTATCTAGGCTTCCTCTTGAAAGGAATTGAAGAATTGCTTTCGGAAACTTTGTGGGGGGAGGACAGAGAGTGTGGGATGTGTGTGTGTGTAGATGTGTGTTGCTCACGAGATTTCCCTAGGCATGGTCGTCCCCCGCTCTCCGAACCTGCCCTCCTCTCCTCAGCCAACTTCACGCTCTCCCTAATACCCGTCCGCCTCGCCTCCCGCATCCAGGCCCTCCGCAACCTCCCCTACATCGTCGTCTCGAACCCCAACATCAACAAGATATACAAAAACTACGTCCACTCCCTCTCCACCCTCCTCCCCTGGTACGCCAATCACACCACCCACACCCCGGCCATCGAGACCCTCGAGGACGAAGTCGCCTTCACCTCCGCCCTCTCCGAGCTCGTCGCGACCCACCAGGATACCATCCCCGTGCTCGCCCGCGGCTTCCTCGAATGCCGCCGCTACATCCCGCCGCAGGACGCCACGCGCTTCCTGGACGAGCACCTGCGCGTGAGGATCGGCACGAGGCTCATTGCTGAGCAGCACATTGCCCTGCACCACAGTAGCCAGGCCCACGGCGGGACGCGGAACAGCGTGCATTATGGGGATAGGCCGAACTATATCGGCGTAATAGATACGGCGCTGAGGCCGGCCACGACGGTGGAGTTGTGCGCTGATTGGGTGGCGGATATTTGTGAGTTGAGGTATGGTATCCGGCCCAAGGTCGTCATCAATGGCGAGCCCGATACGACGTTTGCTTTTGTGCCCATGCATCTGGAGTACATCGTCACCGAGCTCCTCAAGAACGCCTTCCGCGCCACGCTGGAAAATCGCATGGAATCCGAGCCCATCGTCGTGACCATCGCCCCCGAACCAGCCTCCCCCTCCGCGACCCCGCGGCGCACGACCCCCCCTCCCCCTCCGCCGGAATACAGCCTCGGCGAGCACGACGACCCCGAACCCGACCACCACTCGGAATCACACACCATCCTCCCGCTCGACGAGAATGCCTCGGGCGTGACCATCCGCATCCGTGACCGCGGTGGCGGCATCTCCCCTTCCCTCCTCGACAAGATCTGGTCCTACTCCTTCACCACCTTCTCCGCCGATGACGAACTCCCCGGGTCCAGCGGAAACGGCGACGGTCTTGCCGCCCTCTCTTCCGCTGGCCCTGGCGCAAGCTCCCTGGCCGGCTTGGGCTACGGCTTACCCCTCAGCCGTGCTTACGCGGAGTATTTCGGCGGAGGCATCGCGTTGCAGTCTCTCTACGGGTGGGGCACCGATGTGTATCTGCGGTTGAAGGGTGTAGGGAAGATTGATTCTTGAAAATTGCCTTCCTTTGTTTCTTGGTGTTTATTGAGCGAAGGCATGAGAGAGAACATTGGGGGGGTTCTTTTTTCACTACTTTCTTTTTTTGTTTTACGTTTTGTCTATATGAAAGATGGTTGAAGCGCTGAAGACGGGAGAGAGGAGGACAAAGCATTGATATCGGATCATGGGATTAGAAGGTAGCGAGAAACTTGGGAAGGTTTCGTTTTCATTCCGCTGCGCAACGGACGGCATGTCTCTTTTGTCCGAGGGTTAACAAAACACTTATTGTAGCATTATCTTTTTTGTTTTTTTTTATTAGTCTACGTACATAAACATAAACAACAGATTTCCCATGGGGAGACTTCATTCACCCCTTGCCACTTAAACGATTGTGTTTGTCTCCCTTCCAGATCCCCCTTCCTCTGGAGTGAGGGAGACCATGAGAGCCCGCAACCCCCATAGCTCTTTCCTCGGCGTCGCAACCTGCAACCACCAGCACTCATAGCTTTATATAGAAGGATCCAGCAGCATCTTCCAACCGAGTAGCTGAAGTGGAAAGACCACGACCAGTGGCCAAGTGGTCATTGCAGCGCTCAGAAGGTTGGAAAATTGCAAATTTTCGTAGCTCGCGGACAAGCAACCTGGATTCGATCCTGGGAGCGAGCCGCGAGCGAGCTTTTTGTTCTTTTTTTTTATACCCCTAACCCATTCTACGAATTCTACTCGCACCTCGGCCTCTTGATTTCTCTTCTATTTTCTTGACTCGATGGGATATTTATGATGCATGTCCTACAAGACGGGACCTGACTGGGCTTGAGATTGATCTCGGCGCTCGATATAAGGGAGTTCTTCGTCTGTCGAGAAACTGGTGATATTGTTCGCCGAGATCAACTTTCCTCGAGACACATCTAATCTCTCATCCTAGCTAAATATATACATTCTCTTCATCACAGATCAAGGCACGAGAGGCAATCGTAATCTCTCTTAATATACTAGAGAATTAAGTATGTGTATTGTATGTATCCCAAATAGACGAGAAAAGAGATCAACGTTACAAGAGAAAACCAAGGAAAGAGCTCGAATATGAAAATGTTGAAACGCCATCCTCGAAGACCACCCGTCGAAATATGTGCCTTGATTTGACTTGAGAGAAATGAGAGAACAAGGAAAACACAAGGAAAATAAAGGAAACAGGACAGTATTGTGTGTTGCGAACGTCCATGCTCAAGTTATCAAATCCTCCGAAAAATCTCTAAAGTTATCATCAAAATATAGTAAATGAAACCAAAAATAACATCCAAATTCAATTACACTTCAACTTTTTTTTTTTCTCGGAGGAGTTTACATGTTAGCCAACTCCTGGTCAATCTGCCTATCCATAAACGTCCTCCTCTCGCCAGTGAGCTCAGTCTGAAGCCTCTGCTCCACAAGAGCCCGCACCTGCTTCTTCGTCACGGTATCGAGGTCAACTTCCCTAAGGACGCTCTGGATAGCCTCGATAACCATGGCATCGTCAGGCCCAACATGGCCGCGCTGGAAGTCGAACGAGGTGGTCGAGCGCATAGCTGCATCGGGACCCGCGAAGGACGCCCTAGTCGCCGCGCCACCTGAGTAGCCGAGTGCGGTCGAGGAGCGGTTCATACCGACGCCGAGGGCGGGCGAGAGGTTGCTGGTGCCGCGGAGGTTGGAGACGCTGGCGCGGACGTCCTGGTAGGGCGAGGGGCGGCGCTGGATGTCGCCGCCGAACGACGCCATGGACTGCCGGTTGAGCGCGTTGTCACCATAGGGGAAGCTCGACTGGCGCTGGATGGGGACACCGGCGCCGCCTAGGTTGGTGGGCGAGGGAGGCATGAAGGGAGGACGACCGGCCATACCGCCGCGGAGGGAGCCTTGAGGAACGGACGAGTAGACGCTCCTGACCTCGTCCATCTCGTATTGGTCCTCGCCGAAGTACTCGCGCTCGGCGGGACCGCCACGGCGGCCAGGGAGGTTGTTGGCGAGGGCGTAGTCGTCCCAGCGCTGAAGGGGAATGCTTCGGGGATCGAAGTTGGTCTCGTCGACCGCCACAATCTTCTTGTCACCCTTTTCTCCCACGACGATACGCGTGTTACCCCACGAGAAGTTGTCCTGGTTCCAGAAGGAGTAGATGGGAAGGATGAACGAGTAGATGGGGAAGGCGAGACAGTAAATGATCATCCAACCAATGTGTTGCCACTGTCGCTTGAGGATGAAGATCAAAGCCTGAAGACCATAGACAGCCGCCAACATGACAATCGAGAAGAGGGGGAACTGGCTCTTGTGTGAGGCAACGCTGTAAATGAGCCATCCCAAGTAGGCGCAGGTAGCCGGAAGGATAATGGTCGAGCAGAGATCAAGGAAGACGACAAATCTCATGGAGAAGCAGCAGAAACCACACATTTCCTTGAGCCGGAGCAACTCGACGAGGTTGTGGATCGTGGAATTGATCCAGCGACGACGCTGCGAGAGAAGGACACTCCATGATTCGGGTGCGGCAGTCTCACAGTAGGCATCGGGAATGAACTTGTACGACATGGAAGGAAAGTACTTGGTCATGAGCGTCGTCAGGTAACGATCCTCACCAAGAGACAGCAGGTTCTTCTTGTGCAGCGTATCAACATCGCAGACGGAGTAATCCCTGATCACATCATCCGAAATGATGAGTGGCTTGCCTTTGTCAATGGTTCGGAGACGGTACATGGAGAAACTAGGAAGGGAAAACAAAAAGGTTAGCTAACCATCTAGGAAGGAGGTTGAGGAAAGGGAAGAGAAGCAATAGAAAGGCACGCATACCATCCTGGCAAGCAAGTAACACTGCCGAAGAGAGACTCGAAAGCCTTGGTAAGGTGGTGAGAAATAAAGTACTCGTAAACCTGGATCATGGTCCACCATGTCTTTTCATCGTTCTGCAGCCCCGTCTCACCGCAGATACCGGCAATCTTGGCATCATTGGCACAAGCCGCAACTAGGCGATTGAGCGAATCTTCCCGGACCGAGGTATCGGCGTCGACCATGAGGAGGTACTCGTAGAGCTCGGGATCCACACCAATGACGTTGTTGATCTGATGGAACATTTCCAGTTCGAGCGGGTTCATGGGCGAGCGGTGGTGGACGCGGTTAAGGAAGCTCATCAGCAGAATCTGCGAGTCACGCTTGCCACGGTTCCCGGGCTTGACGGAGGACTGCTCGGACTCCTTGCCGACCTTGACGACAACGATATAGGGGACGACGTTGCCCTCGAACTCGTACAGACCCGAATACACTTTACCATAGTTGAGCTGCTCGGAGCCGGTACCAATCGATTTGAAAGGGAGCGCTGGGGGATCAACCTTGGGGTCGACGCCGAGGATATCAAGGACAATCTTGGGCGTGGGCCTGTCGTTGCCCTGACCAACAATGATACCGTCGCAAATGACGCAAATGAGCTTCCTCTTGTTGTCATACTGGAGAGCTGTGAGCGAGTCGATGGCCTTGCGCAGGGAGTCTTCACCCTCAGTGTAGGCGGGGACCTGGCAAATGACAAACTTCTCCTGGGGCGAGGGGCGCCTCTTGGAGCCGAATTGCAGCGCGGCTAAGAACTTGACGAGGATGACAGCGCAGATGATGATGGTGAAGGCGAGCAACATGTACTTGTTGACCTCGCACCTAGGTGTGATTCGGAAATCAGGGATACCCTGGTAGAAGTGATTCTTGATGCAGTTCATGCTGTTGAAGACGGGGGTCTGAGCATCGGTATTACGGACCTTGGCCGTGAGTTCGTCCCAAAGCTCTGTGATATCCTCGCCAGGGTGCTGCTGCACGATATCGGTGACATCCTCGTGAAGGAACGAGTAGAGTTCGTTGCCGTCCATTACATCTAAAGTGTGGAAGTAGTCGGTCATATCGTAGATCTTGCCGTCGTAAGTGAACCACATGTGCTGGTTTTGGCGCCCATCGTCCTTGACCTCCTGGGGAAGCCACACAAGATCACCCTTGTAGTACTCGGTGATCTTGGGAAGAAACTGAGCGGTGTACCAATCATCTTCGGCCAGCTTCGAGGTAATGTAGGCGGTGTGTTTGCCCGACTTGTGCACGGCCTCAGGATGCTCTTGAGTTTCGTTGGCGAGGAGCTCCAGTCTCTCGCCGATACCGAGACCGCGGCAGCTAATGGCTAGAGGGATAGGAAAGTAGTCGGTAAGGTCCATTCCGGCGAACGGCTCCATCCGCTCCTGGGTGGTCTTGATTGGAATGTCGCTGTGTTGCTGCTTCCAGAACTTGGAGATATCGTAAACCCTTCCATGAATGCTGACGAAGTAATCATCTGCTCCTAAATGGTGGGAAACCTCATTCCTATTCCAAACCTTGTCTCTGTTGGGGCAAAGAACAAGACCAAAACCGATAATCCAGAAGACGACCATTGCATTGATGAGGAAGATGAGGAACACTAGTACGACCTTTTCACGCCACGCCATACGGACGTCAGGGCGTCTCATGCGGCCAACATGGCGGAGGACTGGCGATGGAATCCAGAAGGTGAGAGCCCAGACGAAGCCGACCCACATGCGACGACCGAACGTTTGTTGCTTGGTCTCAATCGTCTTCCCGTGAGCAAGCTCCGGATCCATGTTGCCAATGAATTCGCCGTCGTTATTGTAGTAGACCTGACCCTTGTACGTGTCACCTTTGCTACCTAGGCCGTAGTCGCCGTTGTTGACGTTCCTCAGCGGCGTGGCGGCGACGGAAGGGGCGCGGTTCTGGTTCAGCGTGACTTGGCTCATGTTACCTTGACTGAAGGTCCGGTTGTGGCCGACTAAGTGATCCCGACTGCCGTTCAAGGAACCATCCAAACCAGTAGGGAAATAACCGCTGCCCGCAGCTGAGTAGGCAGATTCAAAACCCTGGGTAGGCGCCGCCGCAGGCATAGCCATAGGCATGGGCATACCGGCACCCATGGGCTTAAGATCCAACATGCTCTCGGCCTCCCACCAGGCGTTTTCACGCATCCACACGCGCTCCTTTCCAACAACGACCTCGCCGTTGCTCCAGCCACGCTCGAGGATCCAGGTTTCGATACCGTCTCGGCCATCCTTGCAGCCCAGAACGGAGTATCGCTGGACAAATTCGTCGAGGTCGAAGTCGGAAGTGAAATCGAGGTGTCGGTTTCGGCGGTTCGCCCATTCGGGTAACCTCCAGGCGCGGAGTTGGCGAGAGACGGTGCCGGCAGACCAGGCCGAGGTGATGGAAGGCAAGGCTGCCAGGCTGGACGGAGAATCGTCGGTTGGGTGGATGCAGAGGTGGAACCAGGCTCGGCTAGCGTTGAGGAGAGCGGCTAGGTCGATTCTGCCGGCTCGACCTAGATTAATTCCCTCACCGGGGACGGGGAAGAGCAACTTCTTAAGGAAACCATCATCGTCGGCAGCGTGAGCCACCTTCTCAAGGATAATCTCACGCTTCTCGAGCTCGTGTTGGCGGCTTCGGCCCACGGGACCGGTCATAATACCCAGATCAGGGGCGGCCTCCGCCACGGCGTTCTGCATCTCCCGGAGAACGGATGAACCCGCACCGGAGACTTCGACGCCATCTTGAATCATCTCCTGGTTGATGCCTTGGCTATCGTCGAAGATGGCCCTCATAGCGATTGCCTTGCCGAGCGTCGGGTCGGGGACTTCAATGACTGTGATGGAAACCGTATCGCCAGCATCACTAGGACCTGCGGGAGAAGGGCCACGGCCGTCAACAGACCCAGCACCATCGCGGATAGCCGACATCTGGGAAGAAATGGCCTCGTTTGCCTTGGCAATAACCCAATCGACGAGACACTCATAGAGGCCACCGACAAGAGTGACGCGGTCTTCGGTCGAACACTGTCGAGCGAGAACCTCTGGTTCGACGCCAAGGAGACCACTGACATCCTCAATGATCTCATCCAGCTCGTCAGAGTCCACACCATAATCGAGGGTATTACCGAGCTTGAGAAGACCTGCGAGAGTCGAGATGAGATTCCGGTGAGCAGATCCCTTAATTCCAATTTCCTTCAGCGCTGCGCGGAAGTCATCGGCAGCAGCTGCATCGTCCGCGGTGGGGAGATACGAAGGCGGGGTGTAGGTACCGGAGCGGGAGAGGAGGGTATAGCTCGAGGCAGCCTTGAGGCCGAGGAACTCTCGTTCGGCGGGGGTGGAAGCCGAGGTGAGGAGATAGTAAAACACGTCGAAGGCGCGGTATCCGGCCTCCGCTGGAATGTTGAGAAGTCCCTTGGCGGTATCGATACCGCCCTGAGAGAGGGCAACACTAGCTGCGGTGAGCGTGCCCGCAAGGTTTAATGTGAGGCTGACTCCCAACGCAGCTTGACGCGGAGTTGACGGGTTGAAGGGTGTGACACATCGGAGGAAGGGTTGGATGGCCTCCAAGGCAGTGAAAAGGGTCGCGGGAATAGAGAGCGGAAGAGACTGGAGGAAGGGCGAGAGGAGCGATGGGGTGGATGTGTGTAGCGATCTAAGACCGTTCCGTTAGAATCCTGAATAATATAACGGTTTGGGTAGCCCGACAAGTAGAGGTAGGGAAAAAAAAAAAACTTACCCAAGGATAATGCATCCATCCTCTGCTCGTCGTCTCGCATGTTCCCAGGCCCGCGCAGCTAGACTACGGTCAACGGTTCCTCCAACCTTCCCATCAAGCCCCGCCTGAGCGGCGGTAAGCCAGGTGTTGACGACTAAACTGGAACCAGCATCAAGAGTGTATGGCTGAGAAGAAAGGTAGCCGTTATGGACGGCATTTAGTAGGGTCGTCGTCGACACTTGAGAAGACTGTTGGCCGGCTCCGCGGGGACCTCCCGGAGACTCGGACGCGAGCGAATACATCGACATTCGAGAATTGGCCATGTTTGGCAGTGGTTTGGCGACGTGATGTCCGTGATGGACGCTCACGCCGTGTGTTGGTTAATTTTGGGCGGGATAAGTTGAGGACGGCGATCGGGCTGGCCCGACGGCTCGAGGAATATCGACCGGGAAACGGTGGAATCGATGAGTCGACGTCTTCAGTCACTGTACTCGACGATGAAGACCCGATTATGGCTGATGCAGATGTAGCAAAGAAGCGAGCGACCGGGAAAATTCTGAGCGTCAGGTTTCGACGATGGTTAAGGGGAAAACACAGAATTACAGGGAGTCGTTCGAGAATACGCTCCGCCGCGGGACGGCTCCTTTCGAAGCAAAAAGATCGAGCAGAAGAAAAAGAGAAAATGTATTAAACAGGATTAAGAACGAATGAATGCTAAGAATCCATCCAAAGCGAGTGAGGACGGGTGTAGAGTGCAGCAAAAGAGATACGCTCTTCAGAACCGAAGAAGGCGATGAAGCGATGAAGAACGTGAAGGGCAGGAGCAGGCGCGGGAGGTTTCAATGTTGGCTGTCCTAGTGGACTGAGTACTTGGTAGGGTACCACGACATAGTACACTCGGCCTACTGTGCAGCACTGAAGTACCAGGTGAGCCCACCCACGGGGAGTACGGTACAGTAGATCAGGGAATTACGGAGATCCTCACAGCCCGGGAAGTACTAGTATCACCTCGTTTCGTTTTAGCTGACATTGTTCAGCGCCTTCCAGCTGGCTCAGTAATATTCAGAGGATTGATCCCTGAGTACTTGACGTACAGAGAACGGCGAGCCTATAGACATCGACGTAGGACTCCATCTGCCACGGGCTATGCCTGCACCGAAGTATTCCAGATCCTATGGCTTCACCCCTCTCACGATATTGATCCTCTTCAATGAGTTTGCAGGTCCTTTTTACAGACTCCGAGCATGAAATGGCATCAAAAATCACCATTTGTGCCACAATGAGAGAAGGCTTCGTTCCTCATCTATGGCAATCCTTCGCACAGCACGGTTTCTTCTTGGCGTATGTGAGTGTACTCTGTACATTAAATATGCCATGTTGTCCGTGAAGGCTCAGGCCAGGGGCTCCAGGACCAGCCCATTCCTCCGGTCCATGCGCTAAGAAACCAATGAGCCCCAATGGATATGCATGATTCTCTGTTTATTTGGTGCGGGTGCCACACCTTGCCTCTTACGGTCTAATCGACGATTGGGGGTATTTTTAGTTCGGTGGAGTGCAAAAAATAGGGGCAAGCCACCCAGGTACGAGAAATTTAGTCTCGTGTCCGCACACCGTGCAAATTATTGAGTTGCCCACGGTGCTCATGGTGGGGACATAACGGAACCCCAATCCGTCTTCTCTACGAATTGGACACTTTTGTACTGTGTCCTGGGTGAGAGTCACTTGTTCAACGAAGTACTTGCATGATGTCGTCGGAATGCATGTGAGATTTTTTTTAGCAATGGGAAGGGCCAATCCATCGTCTGGGGAAACAAAGGACATCGAGAGCATCGCCACCTGCGTTGCTGGGAGGTTGCCGAAGATTTGGCTTTGGTCGAATCCATTGCAGCGTCCTCGAATATTTCATACGAAGCATTCTCCATCCCAAGTTCCTTTCAGCCTGTTGTCGAAGAAAAACAATCTATTGCATAGGAAGTTGCCGTGATACCTTGTCATGGCTTACACCATCTTCCTGCATGAGCCTGTGTGTGGTCATGGTGATCGGGTGATACAGGACGGAGTTTGCAAATGTGAAGTATTAGAGAGAGATGGATGATATTAAAGAGAGGAGCGCGACATCGTCTTCGTGATTTTTCAAATTAAGGTTGTATGAGGGAGTACACCAACGAAGTGGCACCTGGTTTATTTACTTCGTATTTACTCGACACGTCGTCGCTGCCCACCCACTTGGACAGCCTCTTGCATTGAAAGTGACCTTCTCCACCACCCCATCTTGACTTGCCTGTGTACCTTGTCATCCACTTAGTTCAAGATGAACCCGACCATTCACCACCTCGTACAACCGAAGCCATGGAAAATGTCAAGGAGTGCTATCACCAAGGCGTGCTCGCCCACACACTGGAATATTTTCGCCATCTCGTGGCTCCCTCTCGCTGATGTCCGTGAGGAATTTCTACCGCCGTTAACGTGGGCGAGTTGATGGTGGAATTTGTGGCGGAGCACGTCCTGTGTCTTCTCACATCCTCGGCTTCGGGCCTCCGAAGAGGGTAAACACTCCCAATATCAAAATTTGCTTTTTCTCAGATATTTGCTCTTTGCTTGTTCAGGCCAGAAACAAGGACGCCCAGTGCCGAGTGGAATTCGAATCATTAAAATCGGATCCATAATTTAGTGGTCGCAGAATCAAGGAAATGGTGCGAGTCACTTCCAACAGACTTATGCGTTCCAAGCAGGACCCGCTTATTTCCCCTTTTTAATGCTTAGGGTCTTAGAATCAGATGGAGATTTCTCCGTCGACCAACACATTTTAGACAACAATCACAGGGCATGGTGGTACAAGCCTACGGAAACTCCCAGGTTTTCCCTTGCCCTGCCAACCATATGCTGCTTGAGTCTTGCTTTGTTTTTTTTCAGTCTTGTTTTTGTACCGCTTGCGCCCGATAAATTGCCTTTATCCATTTCAACGTTTCGTTCTGAACTCTTGCCTCTGGGGGCATGCTTGGTAGAGCGCATACATCTCTTCTAGGCTTCCGCTTCCGTCCCGGGCTACCCCAAATACCCAAGTTTCTCAGATCTGTAAACAAGACCTCATCTAGCACTAGCAAGGAGAGGGAAAAAAGAGAATAAAAAAAAAAATTCCAGGTGAGAGGAGCGGGCGGAGATGAGGCTCGGCGTGGCCCGGCGCAGCTGAGATCCTAGGACCGGGGTCTGATCTTCATGGACGAAGTACCAAGTGGCAAGTCATAGGGCAATGGATACTTGGTCCTTCATCCCGCCACTTGGCAAGACGCCATGGGCGAGCCCCTACTAGGACAGGGCCGCAAAACGACCCCTGAAGCCTTTGGAAGGGCAAGACGTCCCCTCATCTGTGTCCAGGAAGAGAAGAAAAGGATAAGTTCAATGATCCACGTACGAAGTAGTATTGTTTCCCGCCATGATTGCTAAGCCTTTTCCGTACCATTCCATGTCGAATCGGCTGAGCTGAGGCACCAATTCCTCTGTCGGACTCCCAGAATAGCCATCAAATGGTCATAATTCAGAATCATACCGAAGGGCTTTAAGTTCTCGAACACGAGCCGTCGGTGGCAACAGTATTACCTCGATTCATAGAGGATCGGGCTCGTATGGCTTGTCCGATCGATCGAACTAGTCCGTAGTCGTATTTTTGACACGAGGCCTTTCCGGCTTGCCATAGTCCAGGTGGCTCGTATGAAAGAAAAATATGCGCTTCTGAGCCAACATCACGGCCCATGGCAGATGTACACAGTGTCAGTACTCCAAGCCTTTCGTGGAAGATTTAACGGAATTGACGGTGATCCGTTTTGGTGCAGTGGACAACACCAAAATGCAGCCACCAAATTCGCGAAATTCAATGCAAGCGACTAACTCGTCATGAATGTTGATAGCCGCAGGAAGCCACAAAGATCTGATACACTGGAGGCGATGGTGATGGCGCTCGTCACGTCTGAATTCCGGCCCGCCTATTGTCGTCTGTATCCGTTTGGGGGGCGACGGGAGACCTGCGAGAACTTGAGACAACGGGGGCGAACCAGGAGTCTGTCGCGTCCCAACTTGATGCCGCGTGGGCTCGGCGAGGAGAGTAAGAGGTTCCAAGATCATTGGGAATCGAAACAGATGCATTATTATCCTTATCGTGCTTGTGTTTCGGCGATCATGGTAACCAAACCCTGGGATTTCATTAGTGTTTACCGGCTTTGCTTCAGAGGGTTTTCGTGAGAGACCGAGACCCTACTGAAGTGAAGGCGGCAAGAAGGGTCGAAATCGGGATGAAGAATCTCTTGTTTCAGCCGGACTGTTCAGATTCCATGCGGAAACTGCCCTAAAGACCGCCCTACTGGGAGTCTTGAGCACCCCATTTACACATTTCAATTATGTAGGTTAGTGAAGTCGACTTCATAGACAATGTTAATACATTTTCAAAGCTTGCCACTCAAATCTAACAACACAAACTCATCTTGGAAGGACGATCCTCGGGACTCCGGACGGTAGCCCGCCGCATGAAGATGCGGACATGGACATAACGAGCGTCATTTCGGGGAAAAGCACAGATTAGATGTTGCAGGGTAAGTACTTTGTCGTGTACGGAGTACCTCAGTACATTGGCAATATTGTCCTCTGAACGCACAGTGCCGGACTGAGAAAACATCAATCAGCTGAACTGCAAACTGTTCGCTCAAACTCGGTTACGGGCTTGGGAGAGGGTTTTCTTGACCAGCCACGGACTCGGGATTGGAGGAAAGACGAAGATGAGGAAGCGCTATGTGCTCATGTTCTGACGTACCTACCTTAGCTCAGTGTTCCGGTGCGTGTCAAGCCAATGAAGCCCGACGCAAAACACCGACGCTCATCTCCTGGGTTTGTACCGTCCCCGCTGGTGGAGCCTACGGTAATTGTCCTGTGTTGTTACGTTTGACTAACGGACCAACAACGTCCAACTTCAGAGTGGCACATTGGAGGAACAGTCTCGTGGCAGTACTTCCGGATGTCAGCAGGAATTTGAAGATATTGGACTGCGCCATGTTATACTGGGACAGTGTAGACAGTACATAGGCCCCACAAAGTCGGGGAAGAAAGAGAAAAAAAAGTTAGGAAAAGAAAAAGAAAACGAAAGGAAGGGGAATTTTACCTTTTGGGCACAGAAATAATTTAGCGTGCATCCCCCTATTATTGAGAGGCACGAACCCGGTACGCCCAAGACCACCAGCCAATCGTTCCATCGATCAATTGATCTGTAAGACCAGGACACCCGCCAGCGCCAGCTTCCAGGGTTACAAAGTACTCCAGCCGCTGGGTTTCTGGGAATCCGATCCGCCTGGCAGTGCCTTCCTCCTGCTTCCTGCCTTCTATTCTCTTGGTACTTCGTACTTTCCACTGGTACTTCGGTCCTCTTTTTCACTCTTTTCCCTCTGGTCATACCATCCATACAGAGACAAGATCCCCGTGCCCATTTTGTGTGTTGTACTGCACCTTTCTCCTAACAACGCCAAATTTGGCTCCTTCTGATCCTCCTCCTTTCTCCTCAAGGAGCGACGTTCGTTTTTGCTGCTCCCATAGTCGTTGATTTTCTTCATTACCTTCGTTTCGACTCGCCAGATTATTTCGCCAATAAGACTTGTATTAACTGTACTTTACCTCTTCATAATTATTCTTTCACTGCCCCGTTTGCTCCCTCGCCCCAAAACGCGAAGATCGAACCTCGACGCCCTCGTTCATCCCCGAGTTCCGTCGTAGAGAACGCACACGAAGAATCCGAATCATTCGTTGACAATCCCTCGTTACTCATCTTCACTCGCTCCTAAAGAAAAGCCGAACGTTGACCTCCGACACGCTCTCCTGAAGCCCGTCCCCGGCTTCTCGCCCAGCCCATCATGAGTCTTCCACCGCTGGGCGGAGGCAGCGGGGCTCACACGCAGGCCTCTCTTCCTGCGTTGCCCGCTCACCTCCAATCCGATACTCAGCTTACTGCTCATCTCGCGAGCCGGTTCCACGCTGGTCTCCCTACTGCCCGGCTATCGTCTCATGCTCTCATCTCTCTCAACAACTATTCTTCCTCGGCCAAGGGTTTCGATGGCGGCCGTGAGGGCAGCGCCATGGCCGGCACCGAAGAGATAGCCGACCGTGCCTGGCTTAGGTTGGGACACCGTTCGGAGAACCAGGCTGTCGTATTTCTGTAAGTGTTGTGATAGATGCATTGTCGTTTGGGTTGTGACGATAAAATTGGAAGCGGGCTGGATTTTTTTTATTAACACAAAAACCCGAAATGCAGTGGTGAATCTGGTTCTGGCAAGTCAACTCTACGATCCCACTTGTTGACGGCCCTGTTGAACAAGACCTCGACACCCTTGTCCACGAAACTCTCACTCGCCGCTTATGTTTTCGATACCCTCACCACCACCAAGACCGCGACCACCCCAACAGCATCCAAGGCTGGTTTATTCTACGAGCTTCAGTACGACACTGCCACAACCACCAACCCTATTCTCCTCGGTGGTAAGCTTCTAGACCACCGTTTGGAGCGTAGCAGAATCGCCGATGTACCCACCGGCGAAAGGAACTTCCATGTTCTTTACTACCTCCTTGCTGGAACCACAGCTGCCGAGAAGGCCCATCTTGGATTCGACAATGCCTCCGGCAGCGGGCAAAAGAGATGGAGGTATCTCGGCCACCCCACTCAGCTCAAGGTTGGTATCAACGACGCCGAGGGCTTCACCCTCTTCAAGAACGCCCTTCGCAAGTTGGAGTTCCCTCGTAGCGAAATTGCCGAGATGTGCCAAGTTCTTGCCAGTATTCTCCATATTGGCCAGCTTGAGTTCGAGACGACCTCCGATACTACCGTAACCGGCGACGACAGCGGTGGTTTCTCTCACGAGGGTGGCCAAACCATCACCGCTGTCAAGAACAAGGACACCCTGAATCTCGTTGCGGCTTTCCTTGGTGTCGGCTCGCAAGATCTTCAGACGACGCTCGGTTACAAGACCAAGATGATCCATAAGGAGAGGGTTACAGTCATGTTGGATCCCGAGGGTGCCCGTGCACATGCTGGTGAGCTCGCGAGGACATTGTACTCGCTCCTTGTCGCCTACGTGGTGGAGAGCATGAACCAAAGGCTCTGTGCTCCCGAAGAGTCAATCGCCAATACCATCTCTATTATCGATTTCCCCGGGTTTTCCCAGCAGGCTTCGACAAAGTCTACTCTCGATCAGCTGCTCAACAATGCCGCTTGCGAGGCTCTTTACAACCTGACTCTGCAGAACTTCTTCGACCGCAAGGCTGATATGCTCGAGTCCGAGGAAGTGGCTGTCTCCGCCACCAGCTACTTTGACAACTCCGATGCTGTTAGGGGCTTGCTCAAATCCGGCAATGGTCTGCTGAGCATCTTGGATGACCAAACCCGCCGGGGTCGTACCGACATGCAGCTTCTCGAGTCTTTGAGGAAGCGCTTCGAGGGTAAGAACCCGTCCATCGCTGTTAGTTCCGCCACCGCCAGGCTCCCCGGCAGCAATTTCGCGACCGAGAACACTGCGGCTACATTCACAATCAAGCACTTCGCCGGCGAGGTTGACTATCCCGTCAAGGGACTTATCGAGGAAAACAGCGAGGTTATCTCGGGTGATCTTCTGGGCATGTTCCAGCGTACCAAGAGCGAGTTCGTCGCCCGCCTCTTCGGCCAAGAGGCCCTCCAGACCGTCCACCACCCCAAGGAGCGGTCCACGGTCATGCAGGCCACTATCAGTTCCAAGCCTATGCGTGCCCCTAGCGTCATGTCGAGGAAGACCACCAAGGGCGGCCGACCGACCCGCTTCGAGCGCCGCCAGCAGCAAGAGGAGGTAGAGGCCCTGAGCGAGGCTGGCGAATCGAGAAAGGGCTCCAAGCTCCTCTCGGCGCACGGCGCTTCTGGCCAGTTCCTCTCATCGCTGGAAAACGTCACAAAGGCGGTTGCGGACCCCAGCACGAACGCTTACTTCGTTTTCTGTCTGAAGCCAAATGACAAGCGGATCACCAACCAATTCGATAGTAAGTGCGTGCGAACTCAAGTGCAAACATTTGGTATCGCCGAAATCAGCCAACGCTTGCGGTCGGCCGACTTTAGCTTGTTCCTTCCATTCGGCGAGTTCCTCGGCCTCGCCGACACCGATACTATGCTTATCGGTACCGAGAGGGAGCGTGTCGAGCTCGTTGTTGAGGAGAAGCGGTGGCCGAGCAACGAGGTGAAGATCGGTTCTACCGGTGTCTTCCTCAGCGAACGATGCTGGATGGAAATTGCCCAGCTGGGCGACAACTACTCGGCTTCCGGTGGTGGCTTTGGCCTCTCCGAGGCTGGCGACGGCATCACACCGCAAGACACGCCTTACGCAGCGTCCAAGGAACGCCTGCTATCCACTGGTACCCCTACACCTATGGGGTATGGCGAGAAAGGCAAGAGCGGCTACTTTGGCGGAGACATCGATGCTCGCTCCGAGGCCGGCGTTTCTGCCTATGGCGGCGGAGACATGTTCAGGAATATGGACACAGTAGAGCAGATGGCAGAGCGGACAAACGAGAAGGACATGGTCGAGGTCGAGGAGTACCGCGACAGCCCGAGCCGCAAGCGCTGGATGTTCCTCGTTTACTTGCTCACGTGGCCCGTTCCCGACTTCCTCATCAGGTGGCTTGGCAAGAAACCTCGCAAGGACGTCCGTATGGCCTGGAGGGAGAAGCTGGCCATCAACCTGCTCATCTGGTTCTTCTGTCTTCTAGCTGCCTTCTTCATTGTCATCTTCCCTTTGCTAATTTGCCCCAAACAATACGTCTATAGCCCTGCCGAGCTTGCGTCCTATGACGGAAAAAAGGGCTCCCATGGCGCCTATGTCTCGATTCGTGGTTATGTCTTTGACCTCGAGAAATATTCCTCGCGCCACTACCCACCACCTCCGATCGTGAGCAAGAAGTCACTCATGAATTATGCTGGCCTCGATATCAGCAACCTCTTCCCCATTCAGGTCAACTCGCTTTGCCTGGGCAAGGACGGCTCCATTGATGACGCCGTAACCCTTGACTACAAGTCTACCAATATCACCGGCTCTCCTCTCCTCGTGAACAGCCAAGACTTGAACGCTCAGTACCACGACTTCCGGTCTTTCAGGAACGACACTCGACCGGATTGGTACTACGAGCAAATGACGATGCTTCGAGGTGGCTTTATGAAGGGTACCATCGGCTACTCAGCTCAGTACGTCAAGACACTCTCTACGCTCGACAATAACAAGAGGAACATCGCCATCATCGGTAGCCGGGTTTATGATTTGACAGAGTATCTGAAGGGTGGCCGTAAGCTTGTCGGAAAGCCCGGCGCCGAGGACACGCCCACGGACCTGAGCTTGACGGAATTCATGGAACCTGATCTGGTTCGGCTGTTTGAGCTCAGATCCGGCGAAGACCTCACGTCGCTCTGGGAGAACCTTCCTCTCAACGCCGCTGCTAAGAGACGAATGATGTCCTGCCTTAACAACTTGTTCTTCGTCGGCGACGTCGATACCCGCCGCTCGCCCCGTTGTCTGTTCGCTGAATACCTTGTTCTTGCTGTCTCTTGTCTTCTCGCTTCAATCATTGCTTTCAAGTTCTTCGCCGCCCTCCAGTTCGGTACCAAGAATATTCCCGAGAACATCGACAAGTTCATCATGTGCCAGATTCCGGCTTATACTGAGGACGAGGATTCCCTTCGCCGTGCCATCGACTCGGCCGCTCGCATGAAATACGACGACAAGCGGAAGCTGCTTGTCATCGTCTGCGACGGTATGATCGTGGGTCAAGGTAACGATCGCCCGACACCTCGGATCGTGCTTGATATTCTTGGCGTATCCGAGTCAGTCGACCCCGAGCCGCTCAGCTTCGAGTCTCTCGGCGAGGGTCTCAAGCAGCACAACATGGGCAAGGTCTACTCTGGTCTGTACGAGGTGCAAGGTCACATTGTTCCCTTCTTGGTCATCGTCAAGGTTGGCAAGCCTTCGGAGGTTGCGCGCCCTGGTAACCGTGGCAAGCGAGACTCCCAGATGATTGTCATGCGATTCCTCAACCGTGTCCACTACAACCTTGCCATGAGCCCTCTAGAGCTCGAAATGTACCACCAGATCCGTAATATCATCGGCGTCAACCCTACCTTCTATGAATTCATGCTACAGATCGATGCCGACACGGTCGTCGCCGCAGACTCGGCCACCCGAATGGTGTCAGCGTTCTTGCACGACACTCGTATCATTGCCGTCTGTGGTGAGACGGCGCTTACCAATGCCAAGTCGTCATTCATCACCATGATTCAGGTCTACGAATACTACATCTCGCACAACCTGGCCAAGGCCTTTGAGAGCTTGTTCGGTTCGGTTACCTGTTTGCCAGGTTGTTTCTCCATGTACCGCATTCGTGCTGCTGAGACGGGCAAGCCTCTGTTCGTCAGTCGAGAGGTTGTCGACTCGTACGCGACAATCCGCGTCGACACGCTCCACATGAAGAATCTGCTCCACTTGGGTGAGGATCGTTACCTCACGACTCTTCTGCTCAAGTATCACAGCAAGTACAAGACCAAGTACATTTTTGACGCGCACGCATGGACTATCGCTCCCGACTCCTGGCAGGTGTTCTTGTCCCAGCGACGACGATGGATCAACTCGACGGTGCACAACCTTATTGAACTTATCCCCATGAACCAGCTCTGCGGTTTCTGCTGTTTCTCTATGCGCTTCGTCATCTTTGTCGATCTTCTCAGTACGGTTGTGCAGCCCGTCACGGTTGCGTACCTTGTCTACCTGGTCTACCTTATCGTCGACAAGAAGACCGTAGTGCCCGTCACTGCCTTCGTGCTACTTGCTGCTGTCTACGGTTTGCAAGCCATCATCTTCATCCTCAGGCGAAAGTGGGAGATGATTGGCTGGATGCTTCTCTACGTGATCGCCATGCCCGTGTTCTCATTTGGCCTTCCGCTCTACGCCTTTTGGCACATGGACGACTTCAACTGGGGTAACACTCGTGTGGTCGCCGGCGAGAAGGGCAAGAAGGTCGTCATCACGGACGAGGGCAAATTCGACCCGGCTTCGATCCCGCGCAAGAAGTGGGAGGAGTACCAGGCCGAGCTCTGGGAGGTCCAGACCTCTCGCGAGGACGCGCGGTCGGAGATCTCGGGATACAGCTACGCCACCAAGGCCAACCAGGCCTACTCAGAGTACGGATACCCCAACTCGCGACCGGGCTCGACCGTCGGAGCCTACCCTCCGCACATGCCCCTGCCGCTGTCGCGACTCTCGTACGCAGGCTCGGACGCCATGGCCAACAGGCAGAGCACGTTTGGCGGCTCTCAGTTCTTCACGCCTGAAGACATGGTGGGCCTCCCCAGCGATGACGAGATCTTAGCTGAGATTCGCGAGATTCTACGCACGGCCGATCTCATGACTGTGACGAAGAAGGGCGTCAAGCAGGAGCTTGAGAAGAGGTTTGGCGTTCCCTTGGACGCGAAGAAGGCGTACATCAATAGCGGTATGTTTGGATCATCCATTCGTTTCTGAAAATTCTCTGCAGGATCTTTGCTAACATGTTTCGACTTTTAGCTACGGAAGCTATTCTCTCTGGTCAACTTTAATCTATCTAATAACTCACATATCGGTGTTTTTGTTGCTATTTTTTTCTCTCTCTTTTTGGAACAAAAGAAGTCTTTGTCTTTTCATCTTTTCTTTGGATATAACTTGCAGGAAACCACACACTCTCACATAAAAGGCAATCCATCTTTGCTTTATCTCTCCGTCTCTCTCTGTCTGACACTCTGTTTCTATGGCGATAATTTGATGCATCTTTATATTTTGGTTATTGTGGTTTTTTCTGGTAAATTCACTTTTTTTCTGGAAACACAAAATTGTCTCCCTTCTCTAACCCCTCGTCGTAATCATGATGGGCAGTTCTGGAACAAGATTATTTGCAAGACGGTGTGCGGGATTTGAAGTACTTGTCCTCTTTTTTTTTCCCCTCTTTTTCGAATCCCTTTTAGGGACGTGGATAGTAGGAAGCGAAAGTCTAATGAATAGAGTAAGCTATTAGCATCATTGATCTTTTCTCCTTCTCGGGGTGGTGTTGAAGTCGACCTAGAGCTTCGTTTCTTATTATGTTGAACGTGGGTCGAAGAAGGAAATGGAAAGCCCTCGTTCACTCTTTCTATGGGTCCCGGGCACCCTTCGTCCTCTTACCCTCTTCATCTCTCATGTCAGGACAGAACCCGATGCGGGACACAGGTCCGTAGACTCGATGATATGTAAAGCTGGGAAGTCACTAACAACGGGTACCTAAGTCTAGCCGTTGCACCGCGATAGCTCAGGCAGGGACCTTGTCATCGGCAAGACAAGATCCTTCCCCTCGACAGCACATATTCCGGGACGGACAAGCTCGCATCGTACAAAAAAAAGCCTGTCTCATCCAAGTCCCTTGAACTTCATGTCTTCTACAGGAGTTCATCTCCTGACTGAACATGTTCCTCGGGCAATCGATCACACGACTCTAGGGATCCGGAGCCAATCTTCATTCCGCCCACCCCGCAAAAGAGGTTTACAGACATATTCACCCAGTCCCCCAAAAAAGGGACCAATCTAGTAGGATGTGGAAAGAATAAGAGGCCAAACAATGCATTAAAAAAGAAGGCAAAAAGAGAAAGCGATATCTAAAAGCAAGCAGAGCCACATCCACTCCCCCAAAACAGTCGTAATCTCCTTCCCTCTCCTTCAAGTTTCGTGTTTTTCCTATCAAGGTTCGTTTCGACACTCCCTATTTCAACACCTTCATTCGAAGGAGATAAAACAAGAAAAAAAGAGAAGTCTAAAATTCGAGGATGCCCTCCCTCCCTGTATTCCCTTTATTCGTATACCAGAGTTTTGCTGTTCCTACAAGACAAGGGAAGGTAATAAAAGAAGAACCATATTTCGTCAAGGGAGAAGGTCAATGATCTCATTCCAAACGTTTCATTTAAAGTTTCTTCGTATGTTTCTTTTTCGTTTCACAAAGAGAGAGAGAGAGAGAGAGAGAGAGGGTTAAGATGTTCATTCATGAAAAGGGGGAGGAAGTATGTGTTTCTTGTCTTTTTTGACCGCTTGGATTTGTCGAAACCGCTAGGGGGTATTATATTCATTACAGGAAGTAGTCGGGTGTTCCTACAATATGTTAGGGCAATCTACCCCCACGGAGGACTTGATGTCAGTCGATGGGATGGGGAAAACTTACGTCTCGAAACCATTGGCTCGCCAGCGCGTGGGCATGGATCGAATTGCAAGCTAATCAGACAGGGTTAGAGAGCTGATCCATCGAGGGTACGGGTTGAAGCTTTGTGGAGGCCCGTTCGTTATAAACATACAAAGTATATTTCAGATGCTCATCAATCTCCATGATAGCGGCTTGGTTACCGCACCTGTAGCAGTAATTGGGCGCTAGGAACGAGAAAAACATATCGTTAGCGAGAGCCGGCGAGAAAATAGAGAGAGACCATCCACATACCCGAAAAGATGGTCACCACATGGCGATCTTGGGACCAGTTATATCCCTCCATCACCAACTGGTGAGCACGAGCAATCAAGGTCAAACCATTATTATGGTTAAAAGCCTCCGATATATCCTGCCCAAACGTATAACCAGCACCTCTGGGGGAAATACCCCAACCGCAGCGGTCGTCGGGATCCGACCAGAGCAGGTCGCACATGGGGCCCTCGTGGGGCACCTCCTGGATTCGGTCGAGGGCGCGGATGTTGTCGAGGGTGTCGATGCTAGGCGACAGGCCGCCGTGGAGGCAGAAGATCTGGTTCTCGATGAGGGCGGTGAGGGGGAGGTAGTCGAAGAGGTCGGTGAAGTACTTCCACACGTTGGCGTTGCCGTACTTCCTGAGGCACTCGTCGTAGAAGCCGTAGACTTGTGTGATTTGGCGGGATTCGTGGTTGCCGCGCAGGATGGTGATGCGTTGGGGGTAGCGGATCTTGAGGGCGACGAGGAGGGTGACGGTCTCGACGGAATAGTATCCTCGATCGACGTAGTCGCCTATAGGAGGGGTCATGTCGTTAGTCGTTTGGATTCCTTGAGATATTTCTGCCTTCTTTCCCCCTCTTTCACTTTTGCCACTTGGTTGGCCGTCTCCGTTTCCCCTCCATTGAGTGCAGCTCTCACTGTGATGGACTTATGATTTTATCATAGACGTACCCATAAAGAGGTAATTGGTATCAGGGTTAGGACCGCCAATCTTGAACAGCTCCATGAGATCATGGAACTGGCCATGGATATCGCCACACACGGTAACGGGGCATTTCTAGCAGTAGGCAGCGGCGGTCAGCTTGTCTCTCCTCTCGCGTCATGCTTTACCCCCGCATTCACTTCCCCGCCATTTGTATATTCGCGAGGGAAGAGCGAAGAGGAGATGGATGATGGAAACTGGCGACGGTAGAAACATACGACGGGCTGTACGTTGGATTCCTCCTGGAGGACTTCTCGCGCCTATTTTTGACATCGATTAGCGAATGAACGAAACAGACATCGACCACGGTCGCATCCGAGTCCGATAATGATCGAGCGGCATCTTTAGCGAATAAAAAGAAGGATAGGAATATCGGTGAAAGAGAGTAGGGATGTCGTCGACAAAGAGATGCCTCGATGCCAAGACGCAAGATTGACGGGGAGGTTGCTAAGTTGGGCTCGTGTCGCCTCCCCAAATCTGATCGACAGAAAACACAGGACCACGAGACGAAGAACAAAAGAAAAGACGACGAACCTTTTCGCAAAGCCTCTGGACGTCGAGCTCAGAGAGCTGCTTACAGCTCATCAGACTCTCGATCCATCCATCGAGCGTGGGGACGGTCGCGGGTTCGAGGTTGACGAGGGGCTCGGTGGGTACACGCCCGACATCTTCCATAGTAGTGTCCATCACGGGGAGTTTGGAGATGCTGTGGGGTTCTGGTTCGGGTCGGGGGATTGAGATAATTCGAACGCCGAGAGGGAAAGCTATTGAATTCGATGGCGGTTGATGGTTATTCGGGGATGTTCGCGGCTTGGATTTCTTTCGCTGTCTTCGCTTCGTTCGGATTAAGGGCTATTGTTGATTGAGGCTGTCGTTGGTGGGCAGGTTCGATGTGTGGTTTGGTTTCGCGTTGAATTGTGTAGGAACCGCAGGAGGGACGGTAAATTGAGTACACTAAATTAGAGGGGGGCAACGAGCAGCCAGGCACAAGCGCACGGGGGGGTTGAGAGATTGAGAGCATGGGAGGCGGCACAAGCAGAAGCACAAGGCGGGGGCAACTCTCATCAATGCTGTTGGTGGTGACGTTTTGGGACGAGGTAGCGTGCTCAGTGCCCCTAAAGGGGGAAATACAGGAAATACAACAGCACTACAGTAAGAGCAATATTAGGCGCGGAAATTGCAAACCAGGCACAGGGAGTGGCGCATTGATTGAAATTTTCTTGCCTCTTTTAACTTCAGCTTCCAGCCAGCGCTCAGGCATACTTCAATATCAATTAGTATCAATTTTAGCTACTGAGGTACTTAAAAGTATTAATTCATCGACTATTACGAAGTAACAATTCTGGGCGGGATGTGATGCCTCTGGTCTTCCTGGGAACCAAATCGCGGTCAATCGCTAGAATGTCACGTGTAACATCTCATCAGAAGGACCTTGATGCCATCCAGATCATACGAAGTGCTTGATACGTCGTGGTTGATTTAGGACTCCGTGGAAAATCTTCAAAAATGCAATATAAATCCTCCAGCTAACTTGAGGGGTATCCGGCACCAATACAATCGATGCCTCACACTTCTTCCTACCCAGTATATGTATCCGCACATTATGTACACCTCAAACACCTCAAACCAGGCCACTCAAATCTCCAATCCATCTTCAAAGCACCCTACTTCAAACCTAGACCCGAAGCACCATTGGCCCCATTCGTCTGCTTCAACTCCTTCCCAACCAGATTCTTGAAATCCAAACCAACCTCTGAAAGCAGCCTTGCATGTTCGTGAGCCCTCTCCATGCAATTCTTCCACACGGCGCTGTCCCGATCCGTCCCGCTCAGCTGCCTCGCCAGGATGACGTTGAACGCCTCGACTTCCGTCTTGGCCCATTTCACGCAGGCGCTCATCATCGACGGCGGGAAGCAGGCCTGGAAGCACGTGACGGTGTTGCGGATGATTTGGAAGTAGACGTAGGATACCTCCCAAATGTATAGGTGGAGGTCACCTTGGAAAATACATTGCCTGGTATCCATCGTTCCTGATTAGAAACTCTTCCGCTGCTGTGCAAATAAGGGAGATGGGGAAGGGGGTCCACACTAACCTTGATCGTTTCTGAATAATGTCGCTCCGAGCTGCAAGATAAGCTTCTCTAGCACTATCCTCAAAGCCAAGACGCGTAAGCCAATCGACGTTCCGCCTCGTCTTAGTCTGATCACTATGCGAGGCCTCCAGCTCCCGCGTGATGAGAGCCGCGAGCCGAGCACATCGCTCCTCGACCTTGAAGTTGATAAAGTCCTGCGCGACGACGTTGTTCTTGAGGCTCCTCGCCAGGTTCTTCAGCATTTCGACCCGAGCCACCGCCGGTTCGAGGTTCTGGAGAGCAATGTCGATATCAAGCTCATCCATCTGGCTTTCCACCCACCGCAGGTTCTGCTGCTTCCCGTCCACTTCGATGAGCATGTCCTTGATGTCCGACAGGGTCTCGAGCAGCTCGGTCTTCTGCAGCAGGCCTGGGTCTCGAGAGGCGAAGTAGTTGATGGTCTCCTTGGCCTTGTTGTTGGCTTCCATCTCGGATCGGAGGCTCCGACGGAGCTCTTCGACGGCCTTTCTGATGTTGAGGAGAAGAGTTCCCTTTTCGGGGTCCTCGGGCTTTTCAGTGCGATAGATGAATGAATCCTGGCCAATGCCGCGGACCATGATGGCGTCCGCAAGTTTGTTCCGGCCAGTTGACGAGTCGCTGGACCCGGCCATGTCTACAATTTCGATATCTAGCAGCGGCCAACATCGGTCCGCTACAAGCTTGGTCATGGGACCACGGTTGTCAGTTGCCCCGCTGGCATCCGCCTTTCTCTTCTTGCGTGATGCGATCAAAAGATGGTCATTGAGAAGGAAGATTTGCATGGCCCGGCGAGATTTGTAGGTGGCGTTGTCAAGCTCAATCCAAGGACCTGCATTCTGAATGACATGTCGGCCAGAGGAGTTGGGTAGGAACTTTTGCGATCCTTCCACGTTTTTGTAGAGGGCCTGCGTTCATTTGCCAAGTTAGTAATGGCGGTCACTCCACCGTTGAGATATCTTGGAAAGGGAGAAGGTATTAGGCAATACCTGCATCTGCGAGTTCCACAGCGCGCTTCTATCGGCTACGGAGCTCCGCTTATCCCGCTTGCTCATTCCCGAGGACAACTCTCCGTCGAGAGCAAGGTCACCCGCCCCCGCCGAACTGGTACGTAGAGCGGTGGTGTTGGCCTTGAGCTCGGCCATGAGATTTCTCAGAGTTCGCATTTCCCCTTTGAGCTTCTCCGCCTCTTTGCTGATCTTGATGAATTGCGTTCGGTTCTGGAGGACATTCTGCTGAAGATCGGCGGCGGCTCGTCCCCTCAGCTTCTGTAGGCCGTCCTCAAAATCTCGGATCTGGTCCTCGTCGACATCGCCAAGCACCTCGGCGACATCTGGAAGCTATCAGTTAGCATAAGGACAAGAAAGGGATAAGAGCCGTAAAGTACTAACATTGTTCAGCGTTGAGCTTCGGGTCTCGGAGGGCTTTCATATCAATCGGCGGCGCATTGCCTCCGCCACGTGACGGCGGTGGCCGCCGGTCTCTGTCATCTCGGTCTCGCGTGCGAGGCCTATCTCTATTCCGGGATCTATCCCGATCTTCAGCCTGATACTTATCAAAGGCGCCTGAGCTGGGCATTGGTGGTGTCGACAGGTCAAAGTTAATCGGCGCATTATTGAAGCGGGTCGAGTAGCGGCGCTTGACGAGGTCGGAGGTCTGATTCTGAAAAAGGCATTAGAAGCTAGATCCAAACAATTCTACTGATCTGGTGGGAATCATTATACTCACCTTACCCCCTTGAGGGGGGGCTGCGCGTCGACGAGCGTCCGGAGGGAGTTCAGCACTTGGCCTTGGTGGCGGCCCCCCTGGTCCTGGGGGCCCCGGAGGCCCTCCCCGAGGCGGTGTGTTGACATCTTGACTGATGGGAGCGGATATCAGCTTTGGGTTTATGCGGCCCTTCCTCTTCGGCCCGCTTCGAAGGGAGGACATGGTGATGAGGTTTGCAGGAGGTTATGGCGCTCGCAAACCGGTTCAGATTGAAAAGAGAGAAAAATGAATATATCTTTGGAGATAAAAGGCTGCGATTTCCAGAATCTACACCTTTCGGGCTTTGGAATAAGGCCCCTTGAGTCCAAATTAAACCGGGCTAGCACTCAGGAGGAGCTCTCCATTACTTCAAGGAGAGATCAATTGATGTGCTGTCCCGACACTGGACCTTCCTTGCTTGTCGAGGTACATTGTAGATTGTACCGAGGCGTCTCACAGCAGTTCGAGGTCTCATCACGTGATATGCAACTGTTTCCGTCTGCAGCTGTTCACTGACTGGAGTTCGACAGATGGAGCGATGCCCCACTTCAGGTCCAGCGTCATAGGTCCGTGCTCGCCAGTGTTTTCCAGTCTTTCCACCTGACGCGGCTGAATCCCGGAATACCGCGACTGCGAAAAAACTGGGTCCAAGGTAAGGCTCTTCGAAAGCTCTGCTAAAATCGGCCAGAAAAAAAAGAAGCGAAAAAACCCGGGTTCATTTTTCCAGCATCTCCATTTTCCAACGATTCAGCTTCTCGGCGGACGGAACATCTCCTTTGGTGTCTTTTGGGAATTGTACGTCTATATTACGGTTTCAGGGCTTTCTTACCTTTTTTCTATTCCTTCTCTTCAAGGCTTGGGCTGCTTATCCCGGTTTATTTTTTTTTCTTTTCTATCCTTGCGTCACCTCACCTCGGTTTTCCCCTAACGATCAACACTTTTTTATCTCCCCTAATCATCCACACTCTATCATATCCACAAACATGGTACAAACATCGGTTCTCGTGACGGCCTCGGTCGCAACCGCTGTCACTGGCGTTCTAGGTATGTTTTATCATCGAGCTGCCAAACCCAGGTACCCAATGGAAGAATGCTCTCTGCTCTGTCTCCCCCTTCAAGCAAACTTTGAGGGACCTTCCTGTTCAACCAAAATACATGGTCTCTTCCTATACTCACATACTTCCTTTCTCGAACAAAGCCTACGCCGTCTACTTCGACTACAAACGTCGATCGGAACCCGAGTTCCGCCGCAGTCTCCGTCGCAACGAACGCCACCGAGCCCGCGCCGAAAAGGAGGATCAGAAGGCCCAGTCGCAGCTGCAACGCCAGAAGATAAAACTCGCCGTCCAAGCTGCTATCGAGGATGGCTTCCCTCGTGATCCCTCCGAAAGGGAGAGGTACTTCATGGAACAGGTCTCCAAGGGCGAGGTTCTGAGCGCTGATCGTAAGTTTTCGCTCTCCCTTAAGGAAAAGGTTCTAGGATGGGGATGGAATGGGAGAAGGGGTGCTCCCTGAGGAGTCACATGGATGCGAAGCCATTTGCATCTATACGGAATGTGGGTGACCCTGCTAACTCTTTTATCCCCTCCCATAGCCAACACCACCTTTGACGCCGCGTTGGCCTTCTACAAGGCCCTCAAGGTCTATCCTTCTCCTGGTGATCTCATCGGCATCTATGACCAGACCGTCTCCAAGGTAACATTCATCCCCCCCTAACTGAAGCTTGCGCATATTTCTAAACTCTCCTCTCCCCCCAAACAGCAAGTATTAGACATTCTTGCCGAACTGATCGCCGCCGACCCAACCCTGAAGATCGGCACCAACGCCGAGGCATCCATCCCCACCATGCCCCCCACTGTCGGCCTCGACTAGACATCACCCACGCTAGAGGCTCTTTGCACTCTCGTGCTCAGCTCCCGTTTATTTGCATACATGTATTAACCTGATATTGACCCTTGTTCACGAGGGAAAGGGGTGAAAAGAAGTCGAAACCCCTCTGAGAGAAGAAGGAAAAAGAGAGAGCGAGAGCGGACTGCAAGGAAGCCAAGAAAGGGAGAAAGAACCCCTTCATGAAAAATGATTGAAGCGAATACGACAGGAGGACAACCCCCCCCCAACTCTTTCTTTTTTATTGCGCATACACACACAACCTCTCACCCTCATATTTCTCAGAATCCATTGCTTGCTATTCACTCAGAAAATCTGCTGATGAAATGGGAAGGAAAGCAAGAGGCATGGTAATGGGTTCTTTTCATTTCATGATGTGAAGGGAGGGGAGGAGAGTGTGCACAAGTGTGTTCTCTCAACCTGTATACTATTCCTGGAATGAGGTGGTTTCTATAGAGCTTGTGTAGAGAATATCGAGTGTACTATTTTCTGGTTTTGGTAACTAGGTCCATTTGGCCTGGGGAAAGTTTCTAGCAGGAGCGTTTAATGCGAGAAACACGAGGAGAATGGCCCCTCGGTTCGAAATCTGCTGTCAAGGCACGCACCAGGTTACTTTCAAACACCGAAAATTCCTCTTACACATCCAGTTCTTGGAAGTCCCTTTCAATTTTCCAATAACAGGACCAAAGTCCCAGCTTCTAACCTAAGCCTCTATCTTGCGACCCTTCCTATCAACCCTCTCATCCCTCGGATCAAACCCACCATTCCCCCAAGTCGCCCACTCAGGCGTCTCCTCACCCATATATTCCTCGGGCGTCCAATTGCCATCAGCGCCCCTCTCCTCCAGCAGCTCAAAGAAGCGATCATAATCGATCCTCGTATGCCACTTCCCGTCGACCAAGAACCTCTCGCTAGCAATCAACACGCAGCAGCTATGCGCGTGCTCGGCGGCGATTCCATACTTGAGCCCCCTCTCCTTGAGCTTCTTCTCGAGGGCCTCTACGAACTCGCAGACCTCCCAATAGAAGGGGACGTTTGTCATGCGCAGACCGTGGTTCGCCGACGTGGAGGTGCCGCAGAAGGTGACGCCCTTGATCTCGACGAAGCAGGGGAGGCCCCGTTCGACGAGGTCCGCGTATCCTTCGACTTCGTCTTCGATGTTGAAGCCTTTGACCAGCGTCAGGCGGAAGACGGTGCGGTGCTTGAAGCGCTTCTCGCGGAGGATGTCAAGGCAGCGCTGGAACCGTTCCCAGAAATCGCGGTGCAGCGGTCGGTCGATCTTGCGGAGAGATTCTCTGTTAGATGCGTCTATGGAGACGTACAGCTGCGTCACGGCCTTGAGGGCCGCGAGCTGATCGGGGTGCTGCGCGTTGCAGACGAGGAAGGATGAGATACGGTCGCCGTGGAGCAGGGCGAGGAACTCGTTGATGTGCGGGTAAAAGATAGGTTCGCCGACAAGGGACAGCGCGCAGTGTCGGATACGCATAGCCTCGGCGTAGCGCTCGGCACGCACGCCCGCCATGCCGCGCAGAACCTTGATCTTCTGGTAATGGTTCGCCTTGATGCCATCGAAGATGAGCTCGGGCGGGTCGACGACCCAGCGCCACGTCGTACCGACCGGGTTAGTGCCGTGGCGCCAGCAGAAGACGCACTTGTTAGAGCAGGAGAGGGAGGGGGTGGATTCCATGCATTGGTGCGAATTGATGCCGTAGAAGGAGAGCTTGTAGCAGGAGCCGCGACCGCGGAGGGCGGATTTGGTCCATCGGCAGATTTTGACGCCCGAGTGGGAGCCGACAATAGCGTAGCCTTGTTTTGTGAGGGAGGCGTAGGTGGGTGAGTTCTTGGGGACCATTTCTTTCGCGGCCTGGACTGGAGCCTTTCTCCTCTTTGGCAAGGCGACAGAGTCTGTTCCGTACGTGGTGAAGTCGACTGCAAGAGGTGCCTTCGCCCTAGGCTCCTTAGAGGGTAGACCTTCTACGATCTTGCCTAGATCCTCGACATCGCCCAGGTCGCCAGATGAATCTCCCGAACCCGAATCCACCAGCGTCTCACCGTCATCATACTCCTCCTCGGCCTCGCTAGACTCCTCATCACTCTCCACGGCATTACCGCTCCCCGGTAAACCCTCGCCCAAACTTCCCGTCCTCACCACCTGCCCAAGGACTTCTGTGACACCGCTCGTCCACTCAGCCATCCGCTCCTTGTAGTCCCTCTTGATATCTCCCATACCGACAGGGTACGCCCTCTTCCGGCCGGTCAACCTCGCCATCCACTTATCCACTTCCTTCGCCTGGAAGCAATACCCCTCCTTCTCATCGGGCCAGCCCTCCTTGTCGCCGAAGCCGAAGACAGAGTATCCCAAAAGCACCGACAGCGAGCCGGTGTCTATCCTGAAATCGTAATGGGTCTCCTTCAGGTGCTCTAGGAACGTGTCGTTGATGGTGTCAATGTTGTAGCTGGGGAGGAGGATGAGGTAAAAGAGGTCGATTCCCTTCTTCGAGACAGGCGGCGCGACAAAGTAGTCTTCAAAGTCGATTTCGGCCAGATCGAGCACCTCGGCCTCGAGAAATTTGCTGCGACCAGAGAGATCCGGGAGTTCCTTTACGGCGGCATCGAGGTTCGCTTTGAATTCATTGGCGATGCGCGCCGTGTTGGTGGTGATGGAGGAGAAGAAGATGAGCACTTGCGCCTCGGTGTTTAATACTGCCGGAGCTTCGGTGGGAGTTTGAGAGGAGGCCTTGGTCTTGGTTAACCCGCCCTTTATCCTTTTTGGGCCTGTTCTTTGTCGCGGTTCTCTGGTAGGGCTGGGGGTTGTCCTCGTTTTCGTCTTCGTTTCGGTCTGCGTCTGGGGGTTGGGCTTGGGCTTTTCTTGCACTTCTCGCTGTGCTGGTGCGGGTTTCTCCTCGCCGTACAATTTGGGTAGTGCAACAAGGTCTTCGTGCTCCTCGTTTGTATGAAGATACACACGAAGGCCTAGTAGAGATACGAAAACACCTAGTAATATCGGGGTCCTATATTCGTGCCACACTTCGAGGACATCTGCCATCACGACGCAAATATTAGCTAGCTTCCAGGACCAGGGTAAGTCTGGGCGAGGGGTAGTGACCTGCCATTTGATAGTCGGTCAATGGATGCGACCGGGTCGGAAACCCAGTTGATTGACCCCATATTGGCTCGTGGGTGTGTGCGGCTTCCCGCGATCGCAGTCGAAAGTCGAGACTCGTTGGATGCAAACCGAGAGACTATTGACTGGAGATTTTTTAAGGTTTTCGAAAGTGTGTAAAGAAGAAATTTGCCCCGCGATTTGGATATTTCCGGCCAGCGGACTTAGTGCGATATGGCGCCTGTACGACAAGAAAAAGGGTGTGATGCCGTTTTTGGGGGAGCAAGGGCGCCCATCTTGGCGCCTCAATTGAGCCTGGAAACTTTGTCTTGGGACTCTAACCACCCGCTTCGAACAGGTACGTGTGCAGAGACCACGAAATAGGCACTGAGAAGGCTTCGGAGGAGAAGAGGCAATCTCGTTGCTCTAGATTTTACTATATCATAAGTCCTTTCCATCTTCATTGTCCAGACCGCTCTACGAAGGTACAGCTCTATAGATACTGGTGTCCCAAACATTAATTATTTGATTTTGTCGAACGGACAGACTTCTCAGTCTCACTCTCTACAGAGGTACCATGCTGCCTCTCCAGGTCGTGTCTAATCACGTGATCCCAATGCCACACAGTGACCATGAGAGCAGACACTGTTAACGGCCCCGTGACTCGGAGCCGAAATGACGGCCAAACTGGAACTAACACGCCGATCACCTTGCTTCACAACACTAATTACTAGACCGCAACGCCGGATTAATGAGTGGGTCTTCGCCTCGGGCTTGGGGGTTCCGGAAGAGACGTCGTCGGGCGTGTAGTGGATATATCTAGCCAAAACACCCTGTTTTCTAAATCCATCTATCGAAACAGGAAAGCTTCTTTCGTTGTCGCGAGGATATCCTAAATCTACATCCACGCCCAAGGGTGCTTTTCAAGCCCGCTCCCTGATCGTGCAGTAGAAGGAAGCAAGAATTTATGTACGAGTCTCTACCCATCGCGGTAACGTCTGCTAACGGGTTGTAGCACACTACCGCGGAACGATTCGGAATCAATCAGCTCGGAAAGGGTCTACAGTAATAGCGTTCCCGAAAGGTACTCGTAGTGGCATTTTACTATGGGACATGTTCAATAGTATCTCCAAGATTACGAGGGCCATAGAGGCCGTTGTACTGACACCCTTGGGATGCTCAGCATCGCCGAGATCATGGATTTTGCGGAGCAGCCGCAGTTCTTGATCTGGAGGCCGCAGTCAATATCCTGCAACGCGGGTGCCCGTGGCCCCAGTTAAGATACTCTTACCGGTTGCGGTATTAGATTTTCCACCTCTATGAATCTACACTAAAAGTCTCCGTAACGAGAACGAGGCCGCAATTACTAGGCTGGAAGATTATGCGGCGTTGGACAGTACTAACTGGGTGGGATACCATATAAGAAAGTCGAGCAACCATGCATGAAGAAGGAGCAATAGACGCCTGACGCAGCATGGAAGTCCATTGATATACGCTTGGAAGTATAACCGCACAACATTCATCCCAAGCTCCAGCTTGGGCCCTCAAACAAATCGCCGTTCTTACAAAGACCTTATCCTCCAGATATCCTAAATCGCCTAAGGCCCATTCCCGCCCGTTGGGGGCGGCTGCTGCTGCGGCCTCGGCACAGAAGGATGATATGTCGCCATCGAGAATTCCGAAGTCCCGTTCGACGTCGTGCCCGCATTAGGATCATGGTGGATGACGTCAAAGTTCGCCGTGTTGCCCGCAGTGTACACGCTACGGACAGCTCCCGGACTGGTGCCTGGGGTCCAGGTCGCCGTTTGGTCTGGGATGAGAGGGTGGTGCAGCCACCCCGGCTGCCCGCGGCGCCCGATGTGGGACGGCGGGGGGTTGAGCGGGAGGTTCGTTCTGTTGCCGAAGTAGCTGGGGTAGGGCGGCTGCGCGTTGGCCGGAACGCCGGCTTGTTGTTGCCGGGCATCGCGGGCGTACATCCAGGTCTTGGAGTTGGGGTCTTGGCCGTTCCATGGGACGCCGTTGAAGTCATACTAAGTCTGGTTGTGAGAGACGTGGAACTATAATGCGGGGAATAGCTTAGCTAGGAGAGAAAGTGCTGGATTTGGGCCTGGGCACATACATAGGACGAGCAGGTGGGCGTACGACCCGGCGGGGCAGGCGGGTTTGAGGTGGACCCGCTAGGAGGAGGTTGACCACCAGCTGGGGTAGACATGGTACTAGTGGAGGCAAAGACAACGGAAGGAGCACGCTCAGAAATGAAGGGAGGAAGCTATACGATCCAGAAGGCGGTGGTTGATGTGCTTGGGAAAGGTTCCTCGAAAGAAGACGGCGACACTACCTACACCTTATGTGTTCAAAAGGAGGCGGCAGGCGGTAGACAGGGCTTCGGGGGTCCTCCATCCCAAACAGCCTGCTGCCCGAAATACCGGCACATCATCCCCTCGCATATCGCTCGGTTGGGGGTGTGTACCCCCTCCCCCCTTTCTCCCCCTCGGGGGCTTACATGTCTGACGGCTGGCGGCACGAAACATGCCGAGAAGGGCGAGCCTTGCATCACCGGGTGGCTCGAAAAATGATGGCCCTCGGGCCTGGGAACACGTTCACGGCGTCGCGTCTCGCAGATGCATATCGTTCCCAGAGCCAACCGATGTGGCATTTATTCCGACCGTCTAGGAAAGTGGTTCTCAGAACTCTAATGGACTTTCTCCTCGGACACTCTGCGCTCTGGGACTCCTTGGTTGGAGAGCCGGGACGAGGCTCGGAAGCGCATCCGTCCGCTGTAGGGGCCGGTGGTGTCAACGAAACACGTAGGCTTTGTACGACTGTGATATAGATACCACGGGGTTAGTCCGAATTGCTCACGCGGGAAGGTTATTGGTGAGGGATGCTCGCGCCACGTACGAAGGTGTGTGGCACAACATGACTACCCCCCTCTCTCAGTCTTCGGAGCCTGGTGGTTCGATCGACAATAATACGTGTATAATACATATATTTAAACTGCCTTGGACAAGACGCGAAGGTGTGAAATTGGAGCAGGCTGGGAAATGGAATTGTATATTTCCCCATATGGCCGATGAATGGGTGTCATAATGTTATACAGAACGGTAGTCCACCCCGAATATATATTCGGAGTACTACATAAACTACAGTGGCTTCAATCGGGCTCTCCTGCATCCAATGTTTCTACGAGCCTGCCACAACCACAACCACAATCACAATCACAATCACAATCTCAACAACAACCCCGCATCTCAATCAACTTCGCATCTCATTTCGCCTCACAACATCCTCCAGTCCAACCACCTACCATACATCCTTTTCCCAACATCCGCCGACTCTCCTTCAAAGCCCAAAGCACACCACAGATGGCCGACATGGAAGACATCCAAACCGACCTCCAAGCCCTAGAGGGCAACCTCACGGACCTCATGGGGCCCGTTTTCAGAGTACTCAAGGCAACGCTGGAATACCCGGCAAAGCCCGAGGTCAAGGCGTCCAAGCTCGCCGATGATGTGACATTCTTCACCAAGGGGGATAACGGAGACGCAGTCCTTTGGCAGGTCTGGTGGGTTATATTCGACATCGCGAGCGTAGTCCCGCCCGACCACGCGTGGCAGGATAGTCTCGTTCAGTGCCTTAGCCTCCTCCGCGAGCGGGACGAAGTCATTACGCCGAAGATAGAGGTGAGAAATTCTTTGAAAAAAAATGAAAAAAAAAGGGGGGGGGAGGGGGGAATTCTAATTTAGCGAAGTGTACTGAAACAGGGTCGCTGAGCAGGGCGCACCAACGTTCAAGGACCTACCAGGCCTATCACTAGCAGCTATTGAGAAATTTGACGGTACGAGAGATAAAGAAATGAAAAAAAAAAAAAAAAAAAAAAAAAAAAAAAAACATGACAGCTTCCATAAAATATCTTGCTGACAGTTCCGCAAACACGCAGCCTACGATCCCTCCTTCGTTGGAATCGAGAGCCCAAATCTAGCCCACTGGAAGAACCTCCAGTCATTCTTTGCGCGGCTCACTCACACCGGCATCATCCGGCAGCTCAACTTCGCTATCTGGGAAATCCGGGAGACTATCGAAGGAGACGAAGCCCAGACGCTGAAGGGCGCCGAGCTGGAGTGCCACCTCTGGGCCGTCAGCGAGTGGCTCGCGCGCTGCACCAAGGAGATATTCGAGCTGATGAGCTGGAAGGACGAGGTCAAGGAGTCGGAGGCGCAGTCGCTGAGGACGGGGAAGTTGTGCGAGGGCGTTGCGCCGTTGAGTTTGGAGAGGTGGGAGTTCTGGAGGAAGAGGTTGGCTGATATTGCTGCTGATCGCGGTAGTCTGGAACTCGGAGATTCTGTCGTTGAGCGGATAGCCGAGGTCTTGAGGAGAATGGACGCCATCGATGGTCGCCGCGCAGCCGAGTCCGTGGTTCAGGCTGGGAGCAGTGAGAAGCCCCAAGGAGAGAAGGTTGGGAGTGATGGCGCTGAGGGTGCCGAGGCTAAGAATCTCAAGGCTTCTGATTAGGGGATCAAGGGCGACGAGGCCAAGGAGATTTCTGCTGGAAGTTCGTCGTCGTCTAGAGAGGACATGCACGCAAATACCCTTATTGCTAATTAACATAATATGCCGGTTCGCATTGTGTGAAACTGTTGTGTATCTTATCATTATTCATATCTAAAACAAGCACAAACCTCTCTTTGCGCTTCTAACCATATCATTAATTCGTAATATCCCCCTCATATTCACATTCTGCCATGGTACATATTAGCACGGTCCTATATATACTCTTCCTAGAGTGAGAGGGGGAAGGAAAGTTTTCATCTCACCTGTCAACCGGGCTAAGCCCTAACAACCTCATCCCATTCTCTAACACTTGTCGAGCACCCTCGTACAGCGCCGCCCGAGCGAGCATTACGTCTCGGCCCTCGTTGGCCCCGACCACCTTGACAACGTCGTAGCATGACGAGAGCTGGTGAGTTAGTCGAAACAAGTAGGTCAGTATGGCAGAAGGTTCGAGATTCTTGAGCGCTGTGGCCGTCACGTCTGGATACTGGGCCATTAGACGCAACAGGTCAACGCAATGTTGTTTAGCCGTGACATCAACATCAAGGGCTTCAGGGTTCTCAACCAGGTAACTAGCAAGCTCGGCACGATCGAGCTCCGCCTTTCGCAAAATGGAGTTCAACCGAGCGTGGCAGTACTGGAGGTAAGGGCCCGTATCACCCTCGAAAGACGTCACCCTTGTGATGTCGAAGGGATAATTGTTGATACGCTTGCCCGACATGTCTTGTACCATGACGGCGGAGATGCCCACGGCTTCAGCTACGGCATCAGGGTCCTCAACCTGGGCGTACTTGACGGTGTTTCGGCGCATCACCTCATGCATAGCCTCGCTCGTCTGGTCGAGAATGTCGCTCAGCAGCTTCACGTTGCCGAGCCGTGAAGACATGCCCATGACCCTGCCAAAGTTGACATGTTGCACGCGGGCCTCGAGGTCGGGGCGTCCGAGAAGTGCAAGCGTCTTGAAGACACGGCGGAAGTAGAAGTCTTGCTCCGTCGAGACGGCGTATATCATCTTGTCAAAGGCGTACTTCTTCTCCCGTTCCAGCACGGCGGCGACGTCCCGCAACAGGTACGTGGTGGTACCAGTACGTCCACGAACGACGGCAACGCCGAGGCCCTTAGCGCCATTCTTGTCGAAGTTGATGATCCAAGACCCATTGTCTTCTTCGTAGACGCCCTTCTCCTGGAGTAACTTCTCGACTGTCTCAACGGTGGTGGCTTGTACTTGAGACTCGCCGGAATACTCGTCAAAGCCGATATTACGGTGCGCGTACGTCGACACGTACCTTTCGATGCTTATATCTCTAAACCGTTTCCATAGGGCCATCGCTTCGGCATCGCCGTCTTCCATGCGGCGGAAAAAGGCGTTGCGCTCAGCATAGAGTCCTTTCGACTCGATCTCGGTGGTGTCGAGGCCTTTATCACGGGCTTCCCTGCTTGCGTCCTGTTCAGGTTTGAAGAGAGCATTGATTCGTGCATAAACATCCAGCAAATGTTTAAGCGGCTCCCTGGCCAGCTCCTCTTCAGAACCAAAACGCTGCCAACCAACGGCCAGAAGCCCAAATTGTTTACCCCAATCGCCAAGATAGTTGATCTTTACGACGTCCCAGCCCATACTCTCGTACAGGTTCGAGATGAACGCGCCGATGATGGTGCTGCGAAGGTGTCCCGCATGGAACTCCTTGGCAATATTGGGCGACGAGAATTCGACAATGACCTTTTTTCGGCCGAGGTTGGGAGAGGCCGGGTCACATAGGCCCACGTCTAGGTTTCTGCCGTACGATCCCTGCCGCTGGAAGATGTATGGGAGAAGTAGTTGTGGGAGAGGCAGTGGGTTGAAGAAGATTGGCAGATAGATCCCCCGAGCAGTCGGCTTCTGAAAGAGCGGATGGTCATCGGGGAAACTGGACGCAAGCTCGATGCATTGGTCATCCGGCTTCTTCCCCTTCAAGCGCAGGCGAGGTACGGGCAGCGTCAAATCGCCATGGGGTAGGGTGTTGGGGAGTTGGATGGCGTCGTAGGCTAGGGTGACGTCGCAGCCGGCAAGCTTCGCTAAGACGTCGGCGAGGTAAACGCGGTAGATGTCAAGCGGTCGACTTAACGGATAGACAGGGAGAGTTTCGTGAACGGAGGGAATGGAGCTCGCGCCAACGCCCGCGAACAGTTGGTAGAGGCTCTCGATCGTTACTGTCGACATTCCGTCTGTGAGTGCAGTAGGAGCGTTGATCTAAGTGATTGTTTAAGTTGGCTGTCTCAAGTCAACGGATTCCTTATGAAGTCCGTTCTACTGGGGTTCACATGTAACTGCTGGGTTGAGTTCAGTATTGCCATCAATGACTCACGAGGTTTGATTTCGGGTCCATCTGAAGGCGGCTCAGGACGCGACTGCATTGTCCAAACTCCTCGATGACTCTTGGGAAGGAGGCAGGGAGCAGGGAACGGGAATGAGTCAATGAAGCGGCAGGCGCTGTCCACCGCGAAGTCCTGGGATTCCCCGTGCCCGGAACCGCCCTGTCGGTACCGGACCTGATTGGTCAGACTTGGGAAACGCGGTGGGTGAATATAATGTGATGGCTCCTTCCTCTGCAATTGATGGCACCGGTAATTAATCCAGGCGCGGGCAAGTCCCAGATGCTCTCTTCGCACTAAACATGATCTATTCGATTGCCTTTTACTAGACTCTACCAAGGTACTCTAAACCAGGTTTGTAGGTGAGGGAAAGTGAAGGACGCGCATGGTTTCGATATGTTAAACTATTAAAATACTTGAAGGGGCTATTGCTGTATTGACTAATTAGGAAAGAATTGGCCGGCGCAACTGATGGCTTCGTTACATGTAGAATTGGGCTGCTACGGCTGCCGTATTCTGCGGAAAAATTGTCCTTGTAAACATGGAAGGAACGATAATGATTACAGGTCGATCGAACAATTGGTCCGGAACAACACTTGTTCTGATCCGTGAAATCCCAAACCACTTTGCTACTGAGAAGAACTGTCGGAGTTGAAACTAATTTCCTCCAAAAACAGCTCCTGAAAGCCCAGCCCGTTCCATTTCCGCACACACACACACACCACACGCAGACACTAATAACAATGCAACACATTCCAGAGGGAGGGTTGAACAGTTCCACGCTACGAATCCATGACGAAACCAGGTTTCCGTATCACGCCTATGCCAAAAACATAGGCGTGGAACATCAGAATATCCTTCTCCGTCTGAAACGGCCTGTTTTCACAGCGGCAATTAGGGATTTCTAGGACGTGGGAAAGGGTGTGTCTGTGGGCTGCGAGTAAGTTCATGTTTCCTTCGTTTCATTTTCCCTTCTTAGTTCGTCATAAGCCATCCTTCTTCTAACATAGACTTTGTGGTTGAAACCAACTTTGTTCTCGCAACTCCTCACGTCACTTCCTCGAGGTCAAGTCTAAAACCGAGCCTCAGTCAAGCAGGCCAGAATCTCATTGTATGTCACGTGGCTGCGATTGTCTAACAGTCTGCACATCAATGCCCCACCTCATCTCATCTCACCCATCCCACCCCTCTATCACCAACCACCATTGTATGTTCGCGATTTGGTTTGATCAGCCCGAGACAATGGCCCACCATCGACACCAAGCCTCTCTTGAGAGCATCATAAATTTCTCTCCTCCTCCCCTACTCTCCGCCAACCAGCGGAATCATGCTTCCCGCAGATTTTACCAGATCATTAATCACTTCGACGTTACTGGAGACGCTAGGCCCACCCGTGGCACCTACAACGTTCCTCGACTTATACGGCTCACGTACGAGTATGCACTCTCCGAGGAGTCTCGGGACCTGTTCCTCCAAGCGTTCTTTAGGGCTTTACAACTAAGGCTAGACGATGAGGAAGATGTTGACCTTGGAGGCAACCGAGAGGAAAATATCCGAGCTGATATGGTTGGCTTTTCCGAGTATTTAATGGACAATTTCTACTTGCCTCGTGCGTCATTCTCCACGTTGCCGTCCTGTCCTTATGGCTAATAGTCGCGATACAGTGAAGGCTGCAACAGACCAGACCCCTCAGCCCTCACCGGTTTATCATTCGGCGGTTCTTATGGTTCAGGGACGTAACAATCAGGAATATGCTACGACGCCAACACGTATCGCTGCATTACGAGGTACAACACTTATCCGCGATCATCATAGATGTGTGATATCTCGAGCTTTCGATATCGACGAGGCGGAAAATCGCATGGATGCTGAGGGTGAGGGTAATGCTAAAGATGACGATGGCAATATACTCTCCGAGCCATATGGCTATCTCGAGGTTGCTCACATCATTCCACATTCGCTAATGCGACCCCAAGGAAATTCTGAGGTATGTAGCAAGAGAGTTGACATTAAATTAAAGTAAAATAAAATCAAAGCACTGATATATGATGGACTTAGTCTCGGCAGGCTGCTCTTGCCATCCTGAACATGTTTGACATTGGGGTCGCTCGTCTAATCGAAGGAGTGGAAATTGATCGACCGTTCAACACGCTGAGCCTCCGCCCCGAGTACCACAGACGATTCGGCGCGTTTAAGCTATTCTTCACCCAGTTACCAGACCAAGGGCCACACACATATCGAATTGAGACATTCAGAGCCGGCCTTGCGGCGTTGGGACCGGCACTTCCACTCACCCGAACTCTCCTTCTCAGCCCCGACCGTAACATCGACCCCCCTTCTAGTAGGCTTCTTGCTGTTCACCGGGCTGTTGCCCATATTCTTCACCTCTCGGGTGCGGGGGACTATATAGACAAGTTTCTGTCGGATATGGATGACGGCTGCGTAAGAAGTGATGGGTCTACAGAGCTAGATCGTTTTGTTCGGCTACGGCTGAGGGATACTGAAGATGGGGTTGGTGTGCACTGAATCGGGTGAGAGATGCGGTGCCCCACCGCCCATCACCATACCAAACTACCGCAGACTCCTTTACCGATGGGGATGTGGTATGGGACTCCGGAATGTTCGAACAACGCCAGATCTCGGCTGCCACCGGGTAATCTACCTAAGATTTCACAGTTCAAAGGCTTTGCAATTTAGAAGCATTTCGACCGGTGATCCTTGAATAGAACCTCAAATCCAAAGGCTCGATCGCCTGGAATAGCAACCACACCCAATTGGTTCATCCGCTACTTAAATCTAGATTTAGCTGACTGAGAGAAAAAGAAAAAAAAAATTAACTACTTTTCCTCCTTTCCCTCTACTCCTCAAGCGGCGTATCAGCGTAGTTGGCCTGCGAGTGTGCTTCCATGACCCTCGCGCCAGCGACCTCATCCGCCAACTTGCGAATCTCCTTTTCCTCCTCCTCTTCAACCTCGACATCAAGAGCCCCAAGGTTCTCCCTCAGCCTCTCTGCCGACTTGGTCCCAGGAATAGCAAAAAAGTCATCACCCTGCGCCAACACCCAAGCCAACGTCAACTGCGCAACTGTAACCCCCTTCTTCTTCGCCAACGCCCCAATCCTATCCGCTAACTCCACATTCTTCTTCAAATTGTCCTCCTGGAACCACGGCAGGCCCGAAGTATGCCTCATATCCCCCTCCCCACGCACATCCTCCACACCCCTAATCGCGCCCGTCAAAATGCCCCTACCAAGCGGACTAAACGCCACGATCGCCACCCCCAACTCCCTCGCCGTCTCCAAAGTCTTCGTCTCGACCTCGAGACAAAACGGACTATACTCATTCTGCACACAAGCGATCGGATGAATCGCGTACGCCCTTCTCAATGAAGCAGCGCTCGGCTCGCTCAACCCGATGTATTTGATCTTGCCTTCGTTCTTGAGCTCGACCATGACGCGCATCGTCTTCTCGATGGGCGTCTTGCCGTCCAAGCGGTGGATGTAGTACAGGTCCACGTAGGGGAGGCCGAGGCGCTGCAGGGACTTTTCGATGGAGGCGCGGCAGTGCTCGGGGGAGGTGTCGATGGTTATGCCGGCGGAGGGCGTGAATGTCATGCCGAATTTGGTGGCGAGGAAGATGTCTTTGCGCTTTTCGGGGTTGGCGGCGAACCATTTGCCGATGAGGTCTTCGGAGTCTCCGTAGAGGTTGGCTATGGGGGTGAGGAGAGAATAGTAGTTAGAGACATACTCGTAACTGAAAAGGTATGAGAGGGAGAGGGGGAGAAAGAAGGGTGGTTCTTGTTCTCTTACCTGTATCCCAAAAGGTTTCTCCCATTTCCCATGCCTTGGTCAAGAATTCGAGACGCTCTTCGTCGGAGCGTGCTTTACCATAGGCAACGCTAAAGCCCATGAGGCCGAGACCGAGACGGGGAACGAGAGGGCCATCCTTGCCAAGAGGACGAGTTGGGAGGGTGTTTGGGGGAGCCATAATGTTATCTTTTTTTCAAGAGAATTCTCAAACAATGTGACCTTTTTGATTTTTCTGTACTTTCGAATCTGAGTTGATGATGAATAGAACGAGAATAATTTCAGGAAAAGAAGAAGTCGACTTGGACGGAGGCAGTCCCCGTTTATATAACCCGAGATTTCATATTCCCCTTTCTTTGACCTTCGCACGACTTTCTCCTACAAACCCCCTCTCTTAGAATTTTCGGCCTTTGCCCTCCGTTAATCTCCGGATCTTCGTCTTCTCTGACTGGCAGTGCAACCAAGCTTCATGATGTTGCTGGTTGAAGATGTCGTTTTGGACTGGAGCGAACTGACCAATCAGCGTTCTTCCGCCGATTAAGTCCGGGATGCCGGACGAGTCACGGCTCCGATGCCCGAGGCGGAAACCGGGAGGGAGGAGACAAAAAATAGAGATTCAAATAAAGAAATGATATTGTCAGCTTGGAATTCTGAATTTTTTCTTTTGTTTATTTTTAGCTTATGGTCAATACTTTAGAGATGGGCGGCGTGGGAAAGCGCAGCAACATGGCGCCTCCGAGTCTTGAATGCATTGAAGAAGATGACGATACTCTCACAATAGGCACTATTCAAAGTGTATATCAAGTTCATTCGCTCTTTACAATACCTGTGAAAGCAACTGTCTTATTGAGAACATTTCCTGCTATCTATGTTTTTTAAGGCAACCTTCATGGGCGTGGTGTTTGCGCTGTCGAGGAGCCAACTCTCAGCCACGACGTCAAAAAGCAATGAACTTCGATGAATCACTAAAGAATTTCCTTGAAAGTACAACCTCAGCCACAAATATAGACCGCGAGAATCGATCATTTTGGTGCTTGTAGTCCTTTGTAGAGCTTTCAAAGAGGACGCTGCTGAGTCTACGCTAGCTTCGTGGTAGAAAAGCATGAACGAAGGGAACCTTTGCTCCCTTGGAATGGATTCCCAGATCCTGAAGCTCCAGTTTCGTGGATTTGACTCGCAACTCTCCCCAGTATTTCTTTCATGAATCCGTAGCTCTTTTGAGTTTACCATATCTCCAAGAACAATAAAGGGCGCTTCGCTTGGCTGGCGCAAGGGGCAAGGCATCGCAGTCCGCAAGACAAAGGCTGAATCACTCTCACACGCGCCCAAGTCCCTGGAGCAAGGAAACCCGCATTTTAACGATAGTCGATCAACAACATAAAGGCGTACTGTATACCCAGTCCATTAGAAAAAAAGTCTAAATCCACCATCCACATGGGCGACCAAACGTGATCAAGCTTCACGCTAGTCCAACGGGTCAAAAAACCGAACGACAAAAGCCGACCGAGGGAACGTACTAAATGATACGCAGAAATTCCCGAAAAAAAAACAACCGGCACCAATTCTCTAGATAACACCCTTCACTTTCCAAATCTTCTCTCTCCTACGTCCATATCCCTTTCTCCTTCCCCGACTCGAAGAGGCACTTGCCCCCGTAACCCCCTTGACCAAATGTGCCACGGGAAGGTAACCCAGTTCACCTGCGGCCACCGCCTCGAGTCCATAGTCTACCGCTGTCCCCAGAGCCGCTCCTCGCCTCCCTGCTTCGTCATATCTTGGGACCGCTATCGGATCAACGACACCTGCGCCGACTGCGACCCGGAAGCTAACATCCGCGTGGTACAGGCCACGTATGAAGCAAAGCACTCTGAGCTCATGACGAAGATGAGAGAGGCCAAGAAGAAGGGTGATAGCGCGGTCGTTGAGGCATTAACTAAAGAAGTCATGTCGCTTGTGGAGTGGCAGAAGAGAACTATGCGACGAGTCGTGACGGTTGGGAGGCCTAACGTTGTCGTAGCCACCTCGTCTCAAGAGACGAAGCTTAACAACGCGTTGAGCGATAAAAAGAAGACGTGATAAAGGAATTAATCCTAAAACGGAGTGGAATGAACAACTGAGGAAGCAGGGCATCCGCGGGGTACTGACCCAGGACGTCGCGTGAGTAGCTCACATGGATTTCGACACTGTGCGCCACAAGACCTCACCCGCGCTCACCAGGCACCTTGAAACCCATGAGTCCACTCTCTCGGCGCCTCGCCGGGTCCCATCGCCCTCGCAATCTCATACATCGAGGGTTGGCCATTGACTCCTTCACCCTTCTTGCCCTTCACGGCGTTCTGTTTTTCAAGATCCTTCTTGGTCATCACGTACTTCTTCACGCGGTCTTGCCCAATCTTGCCCGCCCGTCGCTTGTCTGCCGGGATCCGGAGGAACGGGATAGCCACGACTGCTTCGAAGATGTTCCGGACCTTGTCTACTGATACTTGGTGCCTCTTGGCAACTTTTCCAAACGGGAACGCCTCCATGGCCGTGTCGGCGATGTCGACGATGATGTGCTTTCCGGCGCTAGGTTCTTGATGCGCAAATTTCCTCGGAGGTTGAGTCTGATGTGCTTGCGGCTTGGACTTATTCGGCATTGGCTGGGAAGTCTGATCTGCCATCTTGGGCATAGCCTCCATCTGCGGTTGGGCTGGTAGCGCCGGTGGTGCCATCATCATCCCCTGCGCCTGTGCATTTTGCAGCATGTATTGCTGATGAGGCGGAAAACCCATTAGAGCGGGCGACCCTGCACCTCCGGCATTCATGCTCATGTTCATGGTGTGGGGCGTGGGAAACTGCGCACCAGGAGTAGTATGTCCGGCCTGCATGGGTGTTGGAACGAAGACGAAGTTGTACCCGGTTCCGTTATGAGGACCGTGGCCATGAGAGCCACCCATTAGCCCATTAACAAGACCCGGGTTCGGGAAAGGTGACAACCCACCCCCAGCAGCAGCAGCTGCTGCTGCTGCCGCATTCTGAAGAGCTGCCTGCTGACGAAGAGCGAGACAGACGCGACAAGGGCCCTTTACGCCTGGTGTTGATTGGTGATGCCCTACCCGTTGACCAGCTTGGACCTGAACTTGATGCTGCAGCATTTGGGTTTGCGTTGGGAGTTGTGGTTGGCACTGCATCTGGGATTGTTGCATCAACTGTTCCTGAACTGGCTGCTTCGGGGGCGATTGAACCTGAGCCGGCTGCACTGGGATTGAGGGTGCTGGGGTGAACGGAATCGGAGTCGGCTGCGGCTCAGAGCAGTTCTTAGACGAGCCGTGCGCGTTTGGGGAATTATTTTGAGCACCCTGTGGTTGTACCTGCTCGGGTTCTACTTTCTGCACAGATTGACTGGGGGGTGGCGGACCAGGCTTCGTTCCCGAGTTAACATTATCATTATCCCCATGAGCCGATTCGGTAGAGCTTGATGACCATGACTGAGCTTGTTCGGTCCGAGCTAGAATCATAGACATGATCGCCCTCGGGTCCTGTTGCGTAAGCTGTTGTTGCTCCCGAGGTCGTTCGTCTGGAACATTTTCTTGCCTCTTTGGGTTTTCCTGGGTTCCGACGGCCGACCAGTTCGCGATTGCAGAGCCGTTCCATGTGGAAAGACCAAGGGTTTGACCATCGGCTCTCCCTGCAATATTCCCTGCTGGCGTAGGTGTTGACAGTTGAGTAGCACCATTATGGAGCTGATGCGGTTGAGCGCTTGGTGGCGGCGGTTCAGGCCCCGCTGTAACAATGGAATTGCCATCAACCATCGAATTGGTATTATTCGCAGGTGCCTGAGGAGGGACACCACTGTTCCCCTCGACGCCCGAGACAACGTTGCTGCCGGCGGACGCGTTTTGCGGATTCGAATCGGCTGTCGAGTTGTTAAGCAGAGGCTGCGAATGACCCCGGTGGAGAAGATTTGGGGCTATTGTCTCAGGAAGCTGCCTCGGAGAAAGACTTGGCGAGCTCCTCGAGTACCTTGTCTGTCCACTCGGAAAGCTCGTCGGAAATGCAAAGTTATCCATTGATGGGAGCGAAGTCATCCTGCCATTCGCCTCGGGTATACCCGGAGGCCTGGCTTTGGGTAATGAGAGCAGGGCTGCCGCAGGCGTTGCAGGCTTTAGACCGCTCGCCGTTGGGTTTCCCAAACCTTGGGCAGAGGCGGCAGAGGCGGCTTCCGACAGCGTTTTTAGCTTCTTCTCATCGGTGACCCTGGGAGGGGGCGTTCCTGTAGCTGCCGAAGGAACGCCCGATTCCAGCTTCCGTCGCTTAACGGGCTTCTCGAACACGAACTCAACATCGTCATCGGGCCGTTTCGAGGTAGTCGGCTGGTTAGGTCTCGGGAAGGGGCCCGAGATGGACGGAATAGATGTCAGCGAAGGAATTCCAATTCGAACCTGCTGAAAAGGGGGTTGCGGCGGAAGAGGAGGCAGGATAGGGGGTGCCAGTTGTGGAGGAGGTAGAAGCAGACTTTGGGGAGCGATGGTAGGTCCGCTGGGTATTGAAGAGGGATGATGTATCATGGAATGGTGCCGAGTAAATGCTGGCTCTGGTGTACTCATTGGCACTTGGAAGTCTTCCTCAGAAGATAGCAGCATGGAAAACATCTTGATGAGACGAATCGCCAGGTTTCTTGTTGCCTGTGACTGTGTTGCGGGCAGACAGGACTAGGAGAAGGGGAGAATCGATGGGACGTCTGATATTTGTACTTCCAGAGCTATAGAAGTGCAGAAACAGCACTTGCTGTAGATGGACAGACATTAAGATAGATCCACACAGCTTCTCTCCTTGCATGTAGGAGCCCAGTCTCCAAAGGCCAACCTCAGCTTTCCCCGCCATCATCTCAATAGCAAATATCAGTGTTAAAATGTGTTTCTGAGGTTTCAAAAGCTTGCTCTCTTCAATGTATGAAAAGACGTTGGCAAAACAAGGATGGCAAACATGGTCATTGACATGGACCTGGCTGGCTGTGAGCTCTAAGCCACAGGATAGTTACCATGGAGCCCTTCAGCTTCTGAATGAACCTAGGCATCTCAGATCTTGGGTCCTTAGGAAAAGGGGAGAGCACTCATCAATTATAATCCTCTAAGGAATGCGAAAATCCTCGACTTCATTGAGCCTGCAGCTGTGATAGAGTCAATGAAATCCAGGGAGGCAAATCACAGCTCAAGAAGGCTTGACAAGCAGGAACAATCTCTCAGATTAAAAGGAAGCATCAAATCCCCAAATCTAAGCTCACAATTGCAGCTCTCAAGCTCTCCAATGACGTTGCTGCATTGTTGAGTGGGATGTCTTAGTCAGCAAAACAACCCCTCCAAGCAACGTCCAACATCCGCTGCATGAACCAACCTCACCTCTTCTAGGCTCCTGCCTAGCTAATATCACTCCCTCATTAAGAGATCCTAAGCTTAATCCTGGGACTTATTTCTTTCTCAACTTACCACTTCCTTAAACCTCTCCCAGATTTGGACCTAGAGTGACAATCCAAGAAAGCTTCAGCTCCCAACCTTGAATCTCGTCAACCCCACCTCACCCAACAAACAACTACTTCAACACACTGGAGGAGCCGTCGACATGGCTTCCCCTTCAAACCCCCTTCTCAGCAGCCATCAGCCTTCTGATGTGCAAGTAATCCTCCATCCCCTTGTCCTCCTTACCATATCAGACTACATCACCCGCCACACCCTCAGAGAACAGTCTGGTCCTATCATGGGCGCCCTCCTTGGGCAGCTCAATGGAAGAGAGATAACCATAGAGCATGCCTTTGAATGCAACACTGTCGCCAATCCAGATGCCCCCATGGGCTACTCTTTAGACCATGCAAGGTTCATCAGCCGCCTAGAGCAATGTTGGTGTTCCTCCTGTTCCTCCCCCTTCCTCTCATCCTATTGGGCCCCTCTGCTTACTCTAATGGCAAACCATCACAGTCAAAACGGTACACAAAGACCGCATGCTAGACCTAGTCGGCTGGTACACCCTCATAGCCAAGACCGGCCCAACCCCCGACATCCTCCCCACCCACACAACCATGCTCGACCTCAACGACTCCACCCTCCTCCTCGGCTTCCACCCGGACGAGCTCGCCCACCACTCCATCGGCGCCAAGCTGCCCCTCACCATCTACGAGAGCAACTACGAAGCCGACGACGAACAACAAGATGACGAGGATAAGACCATGCAGGACACCGACCCCCCTCTCAAGCTCAAGTTCCGCGAGCTCCAGTATACCGTCGAAGCCGCCCCCGCCGAGATGATCAGCATGGACTTTGTAGCCCGCGGAGGCGGCAACGCCACGGCCGTCGAGCAGCAGCAGCAGCAAGAACAACAACAGCAAAAGGAACGCCGCCAGGCTACCCCCAGCGAGGTGTCGGAGAATACCCGGGAATCCAAAAGGCGAATAGTCGCCGTCCCTGATACGGACGTGCCCCCGGACTTCGTCCTCACGAGGGAAGAGGAGGAAATGATTGGCGCTCTCACCGCAAAGGCCAACGCCATCAAGATGCTCCAGGCCCGTATCCACGTCATCCACAAGTACCTCGACCAGCTCCCCGAGTCCTTCAAGCAAGGCGACCACTCTGCCCCCGAGATGACCGATGCCGATCCAAACTTCGCCGCCCCGTCTTACACCATCCTGCGCCAGATCCAGGCACTCGTCAGCCGCCTTGAGGTCCTCGTCCCCTCCAATGAACAGGCTTTCCGTCAAGAACTCCTCCGCGACAAGAACGATGTCAACCTCGTTTCCCTCCTCGACAGCCTCGTGCAAAGTACGCAGGCCGCCCGTGAAGTCGGTCGCAAGTTCCAAATCATCGAGAGTAATAAGCCTAGGAATCGAATGGCTGACTTCGCGGCTGACACTCACTTTACCTTTAATATGACGGAGGGCCATGAACTATTGTAAACGGAGGGGCCGGTCGTTCGCAGTGGGCTTCCTTTCTTGCGCTTGCCATTTCTTTTTCTTTTTCTTTTTCTTTTTCTCCTTCTTCACTTTACGAATACAGGTGCAGGGGCATAGCTGGTACGAGGGTTCATGACACGCTACGTTTATTTTATCTTCGGCCTCGGCCTTGCAGGGGCATACATTTCGGAATTCATGGAAAAATCCGTGGGGTTTTAAAAGCAACCATTAACGGAGTTTGGTATTCGCTTTTAGTCATAGCCATTACTGTATGGTGTTGATAGGAATAAAAACAATATTCCCTTCATTTCCAAGCATTGGCCGCTCGAATGCAAACGGAGCGGAGATGGAAACCATCGGGTTGATCTTCACAAACAAGTGCCAGGCATTAGCATGAAACAAGCATCACCGGTCGGGACAACTTCAAGAATGCAATGTGATGGCACATTTGAAGAGATACACCGCAGGCCACAGAATAATCCTCTTGAATAAAACTGCTCAAACCTAGGAATATTTATGAGTTCCGTAAGGTATCATTCTAAGAAAGCAAGCTCAACGGAGACGCAAGAAAAGACGAAAACATCCTTCTTTGTCTTTTTTGTAAACCTTTATATTTCCGTCCGATTCCCAAACAAACTCAGCAAAAGAAAGAAAACAGCCGAGTCAATAGGAAGGAGATGAAGCATGAAGCGCCGCAAGAAAAGAAAAAGAAGAAATTAGGTTGGAAGTAAGATAGGGCTGTGAGCAAAAGAGGAAGGACAATTTTAAGAAAAAGCAAACCCAAAAACCGTCTATCAGTTCATTGTCGCGTCAGTGTTGTAATCGACCGCATGTAGCTCCAAACAATCCGGAACGTGTCCACCACAACCATCGCCGCCCCTATCGATGAGGCTGGAGGCAAGAGCAGGTCAAAAGAGAATAGGAAATTTTGGCCTAGTTCCCTGGACGCTGCTTAGGCCTCGATGACGACCTTCAGGACGAGGTTACCGTCGTCGTCGGAGGTCCGACTCGCCAACTCAAAGGCATCTTTCGAATTTTCAAGTCCTTTGAATCGGTGAGTAACCATATCATCGAGGCTGGGGAGCGTGAAACCGGCTACGCCCTTGCCCTGGTTGCATAGGATCCGGATTCCAGTCTTGTATGTGTTGACGTATCGGAAGATGCCGAGAATATCAACCTCTCGAAGATGAGCAGCGGACAGAGGAAGAGTCTGAATAGGAGTTCCCATGCCAACCATAATGACTTTACCACCACACTTAGTCGCATAGAGGCTGGTGTGCATACAGACCTCCTTTCCGGTGCACTCGAATGTGATATCAACACCGTCATCGTCTTCCTCATCGCCGTCAAAGGTGAAGCCGTCGGGGTTCTTCGTCACGGCCAAGATGTCTTGCGCCAACCGTCTGGCGTGTTCCAGCTGGCTATAAATGCTCGCTGGTGTCATAATGCCGGATGAAGGTGTCGATGTGCCCGAATCTCCACCACAGCACACAGACGAGCACATAGAAGACGAGGCGTCTGACGAGGTTCTAGGAACCACGAAACCATGGGTAGCAAATCCTTTCGTCAGGGCATAGTTGACACGGCCGGCATCAACATCAGTAATCGTAACCCTCGTGCAGCCGGCCTGACGGGCCATGATGGCAGTGAGCAAACCGACGGTACCTGCACCAATTACAAGGGCGGTAGATCCGGGGGCTGGGGACGCTCTGTTGACAGCGTGGAGAGCGACTGAGAGCGGCTCCAAAAGCGCAGCAGCATCGAAAGACACATGGTCAGGAAGTCTTGAGATTGATTAGTATGGAAATGTGGGAATGTAGGGACAATTCGGCCGAGAAAACTAGCTACAGTGGTAAGAGAAGGGGGGACTCACTTGTGGCACCATTGCGCCGGGTGGTTGATACGTTCCTGAAGGGTACCCTGGTAGTGGGGGACGCTCTTCGCGCTGCTCCTAAACCGAAGCTTCTTGCAAAGATTGTAGCGGCCCTTGGTGCAGATCGTGCAGCTGCCACAAGGGACTCCGACCTCAAGCGCAACTCGGTCGCCAAGCTTGAAGCCCGAAACCTGGGCCCCTATCGCGACGACCACCCCGGAAGACTCGTGTCCCAACGACAAAGGATGGATAGCACAGAGGTCGCCGTTGGCGAATTTTTTGTAGTAGGATACATCGGAGCCGCAGATGCCTGTAGATTTGATGGCAATTTGGAGCTCCCCAAGACCAGGCTCTTCAATCTTTCTCTCTTCCTATTGAACCCAAGTTAGAGAACTGATAACGCCTTGCACCTTCCGAAGTCGCAGCCTGCGCCATCTACCACCCCTTCTTCCCGATATTCTTCACATGCCAGAACCGTCCCCACTTGTGGGTCATCCCCCTCATGGCTATCTCAGATCTCTGAGGAAGGAGTAACCTTGTGTAACCAACCAAGGCCCGGAGCCCTAGAGTAGTTGGGGGCGAAGCGTGGGGCTTCGCGCGGTTCCTGGACAGCTGAAGCGCAAGGGGCGGAGAGTGTGGCATGGGCGGGTTCTCGCAGGCACACATGTCGGTCGACAGAAATAGAAGGAGGAAAGGCTCGGGTGATGGAGCTTGAAAAAGCTAAAAACAAGGGCGGATGAGACTTTCCCCATACTTACCAGACGCAAGTCACGCGGTCCGTAGAGTACTGACGCACTAACCGACTTGGACAGCTTGGATCCATACACTGGGATCGGAGTTGACAGGGTCTCGGTGACCTCGACCATCGCCGCGGGGGCCATCTTAGGCTGCGATGACGCCGGAGTGTGTGGGATAACGTGGGATGTTGGGTGGTTTGACTAGGTTAGTCTCAGACGGGGCTTGGCCTAGCTGCCTATTAGGGAGTTGTGACTGTGTGGGATTGGCCAGTTCGTGGGAATGGGGGGGTAAGAAGTGAGTGAGGCAAATGGTCAAGTTAGGGATCACGCGTGGGGTTTTTGTCAAGGGTAGTGTATTAATCCTAGACCTGGAGGGCTGGGGAAGCTTCCTTCTCAGGCGTGGGGAGTAAAATTGGGATGGAGAAGGTTCGCGGGATGAAATATATATGTGCTCTCGGAAAGTACAACTTGCTCTTGGGAAGCGATGCGGCGAACGTTGCACTTGTGGGTGGTCCGGAGCTTTATCTCTTGGACCCGGAGCTACGTCCTGCTTCGTCCTAGCTGATGGTAAAAAGAGAGGAAGGTCCGTCCCTTGCCTGGCTGTTGCAGAAACGAGAACCTGTCCGCAATTTTGATTCCATTTGAATTGTGCCGTCGCAACGCCCCCACTCTACAAGTAGCACGTCCATCCTACTTTCTGGTTTCTAGACCTGCCCGTGCCTTGGGGAAGGCAGGATCGGAGCAGTCTGATGTGTGTGAATCACTGGCAACCAAGTATCATGGGCGGGGCCCGATCCCGTTTCCCATTTCCAATGGTGGATGGGAACAAGGGTAATGGCAACGGGACCTTAACGTTGAGAAAGCGAAAGCCGCGGCCACTCATATACGAACCAGTTATCTTGGCCGAATGGGCAAGCTTCCTGGTACATCCGGAACGAGGTATGCGCGAAAGCTAGGGAATGGAGCTGCAGCTTTCTCTTCGGGAAGGTTACCAGTCTAATTCTACTACGACTCTTACCCAGTAGAACAGGACACTCGTAGAGTACGAAGGAACATGAGGTACTGACAATCTACAGAAGTGTACGAAGGACGATGTGGGTTCCGATTGCGCAAAACTCTGCGTCGCGAGTGCGTCAGACACGCCAGTACCTTGATGTTCACAAACCCTCCTGCCTCACCACGTGCGGGTAGTGCGGTTCTCGGGGGTGGGGTGGGGCGTGTAAAAGCAGTGACAGTGACAGGAGACGATTGTTGGTTCACCCGATGAAAGGAGCTAGCGTCATTGAGAGTCCTTCGAGGAAATCGCATCGCAGCATGGATATCTTGCAAGTGCAATGCATAGCGTACAGGCATATGCATGACTGGGATCCCAGACGCTAGCAGAGATTACTTACGAGGCGTGTGCCTGAACTAGCACATTCATCCAAAGGTTGATCGAGACTCAATGTTTTCATCCGCTAGCCCCTCCCTCAACTTATATCGAAGCAGTACTTCGTAAAAGTGTGGGCAGCGCTTTCTTGAGAGCCCCTGTCTGCCGGTGATGGGGACCAGGCCAGGCCCCAGGGGGAAGGAGTAGCTCGAAAGGGGGCGTGGGGAATTTGTTCTGCATAGGGGTCGAGCTATCATGCACTGCAAATGGGTGAAAAGGACCCCACAGAAAGTCGCGATGTATCTATGATTGAGCCTTGTCACACAAGCTTCAATCCAATACCAATACTTTTTGACATGGCCACCGGAGGAGGGGACCCATCAATCCGTACCAAGAAATTGATGTAGGCGACTGGTCAATATGATAATAAAACTTTTGAGAAGGTACGGTGATCCATTAGACGTAGTTAGAACTCAAGAAACGAGCTGGTTCCTCGTCCCATACCGACACATTCGTACTTCGCTTCATTCTATGAAGTACCTGTAAATATATCCATCCACACCTTTGTGAAGTAATCTGTCGGTGTGTTGGTGGAAATCGGTGTGGAGATACGCTAAGGCATGCTGGGGTTGAAGGAGTTAGCGGCTTTCGTTGGTGTCAAGTTGTCAACTACAGTCATCGGTCTCAGCCAGCGAAGCTTCCGAGAGCGGCTTGCAGCAACACAGAACAAACTGCATGAGATAATCGCGTCGAAGTCTTGTGTCTCTGCCGTCGGAAAGTAGATTTCAGTGCCGGACTGCGGCTCGAGGCGAGCTCATAATAGATAGATAAGTCGTCATCGAGTTCGATCAGGTGCATTCGAATTGGCTAACCGCAGACTTGCAGCAATCCAGTGCTTCCAGTGCTAGGAGGACAGCATTTGAAGAGACTCACGGAAACATGGAATGGATTGGAAAAGAGCCCGGCGCCTGCAGCTTTGTTCCGAACAGGACAGGACGGTTTACGCAGATACGCAGAGAGAGTCATCGACGGTGGCCATTGATATGAAGATCAGGAGAAGCCAAGAACCACCTATTTACCGTTTCCCTCGGAGGAGGCTACCAAGTTCTTTCGCTTCTTTCGCTTGGGACAGATGATCACCTAATAACGCCGTAGGATGGCATGGTTGAGTGCCAACCGTCCGTCCACTTGTCCGGTAATAGCATTCCTGCATGCCCGGACCTTGTGCTTTTGATCTATTTTGTCTGGATCAACCAGAATCAGTGCCACACGGCAGAATTGCACCTACCCTACCACACCAAACTTGCGCAGTACATGTAGTATCGCGTTTATCAGTGGATCCAGAGTGCAAACCTTTACCTGCAATGCACGGTTTCGAGAAGTAATTGCGTGCTCACGATGGCCCATCGTGCAAATCGTGCACATACTTACTGGCTGAAAAATGAAACTGACATCTGGTTGCCGGCAGCTTCGACCAGGACATCCGGCGTTAAAACCATACACAAGAACCCGTCGCTTTCCCCTCCCTTGCTAAGCCTCCGAGATACGAAGTAAATCGTCCCAGATGCGCTCCTCTCTGACCGTGCGTTAGTTAAGTAACCTTGGTTCTCCACCCGAGAGTCGGGTGTGAATCGTAAATCCCGACGACGCAAGAACCGAGGCGAGCGGTGAAGGACACAACTGGTGCTGCTAAGAAAGAGGAAACGCGAGAACGCAGAACTTAGGAGCATTCGATACTTGCAGCACGAGGTCTTGGAAAGCACCCGCCATAGCTGCCTACAGAGACGGAAGGCCTGCGTTCAGAGTTGACAAGTGCCTGATTGATAACAACTTCGAGACATGTGCTGTTCGTAGAGGACTGCTGCCGATAGTTGAGGGCCGAGGCAAAAATTTATTTGTGGAAGGATCAAATGAGCTGTTCCCCACAAACCAATTATCCTTGGCCGAGGCGGGGCTGAAGCTTGAAGTCACAGACAATTGGGGATCTGGATACAAACACCGATTCCTTGTCCTCAATTACCGTCCTCCGTAGTCATATCTGGATGGTTAGACCAACATCGCCACTAACTCTTCGCGTTCGTTTAAATGGTGTGTTAATAAATATCTTGATGGTTATGGATCAACTATGGGACCATGGGTCATCTAAATTTTGGGAGAACAAGTCTATTCAACAACCAACTCACAAAGTTGGATTTATTTGCTGCTTGACGGAAGTTGGAATTTTGGCCGTGTACGCTCTGATCGGATCGCCAAAATACAAAGTACAATTGTACGAAGTAATCAACGATGGAAGTGGGAACACGCGCAAACGGCTCTAAACCGACTCGTTAATCTGAGGAGACAGAAGTACGAAGTAGGGCCGGAAAAGAAAGCAACAATTGAAGGGTATTAGTTCGTACTTCGTAGTGACGCATCAGGGGTGTGAGCAGAGCAAAGCAATCAAAGATTTGGATGAGTACCCCTGTGGCCAGGCCTTGCGAAGGAAGAGGCTCCGACTGACCGAGGAGAGAACCCTGAGCGTCGTTACTCCTCGACCAGTTCCCTGGCCGCTATCGCTCCGGTAAAACGCGGTCATCTTCAAGACCAGGCGGGAATGAATGACAAGAGAAGCATGGACCACAAGATGGGGGGAACGCTTGGGCAAGGGGAGGATCAGGCTGGTATGATCTACGCCAAGGGCAATGGCGTTTGGAGAGACCGGATGAACACCCGGAATGAATCCAGCTTCTCAGGGCACGTGGAGAACGCGATTGACTTCTCAATCATAACTGGAGCCGAGTCAATGCATCACTCCAAATTATTGAGAGTTACTTCTCATATCCCAATATTTCCGTAATAAATGCTGTGAGTTAAAACTATACCGGGGGGCTATCGAGCATTGTTTTTTACGTGCCAAGTACGAAGCCTGTGGCACATTGATACTGTTTCTTCTTCCCCATCAATGGTTGTGGTGCGCTTGCTTTGTCCTTAGAGGTACCTGACCCACATCTTCACTAAGATTTTCGTACCGATGTATCATTGGTCAATTCCAATTCGTGGAGATACGCTAGAAGCCGAGAAGAAACCAGAAGGAACACTGGGGAGGAAATCCACTCTGGACCCTTGTACCTGTGTACACCAATTGGTCCACCCCTTGTGCGAACCTTGGTGGGCAACTTCTATCCGACAACACCAGACGTTAACAATCGCGCTTTCCAGTCCGGAAAAGTACCTCCTGAGTTGTAGTTCCAAAACAAAACGAGAAGGTATGATGACTTTCTGTCTCCAAGATTAACCGGACTTTCCTTCTTCTAAGCCCAACGAAATTTCATGTGCAGCAATTCGGCCCCCAGCTCTTGGCCTAGCAATGTGCCCGTCAAGGTGGAGCCGAGTACTAGGAAGGAGAGCCGAACTTGAGGAAAGTGACAGTGCAGGAACTTGGAGAGGAATCAATGAATAATTTGGTGTTGCTCGGTCGTTCCTCAACATCAATGTTCCGCAGGTGCCAAGCCCTCAGTGAGGATTGAGACCTTCATATTGATGGCTTCTACATCAATCGATTTATCGCCTCGGGCTCTTTGTGTGTCTCGCCGGCGACTGCTCGGGTCTCTTGTTAGTTGAACTTCAAGTTCCCGAACGTGGCAATGTTCAATAGGCATGTTACTTCCCCAACACTCGGTTCTCCAATCCGTTCCCGACTGGCCGTGGAGCTGGGCTTGGCAATCCGGATCGCCAAAGCCCTCTTCCTCTCCGATCCCAATTTGAGGCAAGAACTTGTCCGAATCGAATCTCGGTGGCTCTCGAACGGTCAGAGATCTTTTCCAATGATTTACCACACCATGCGGAGCGGCTTGACACTCCAAACCTGCGCTCACAAAATAATGATACGGTGTAGCATAGAGCGGAACAATTGATGGGCCAATCCGCCTATTGGGTCTAGGCTATCATTATCTGTGATAACTTGCCGTCCGGTTATCCGATATCAGAATCGACGCAGCGTTGATAAGACCGCGTGCGAGTCATGACCACCCTTATCGATTGTGCTCCGGATACTCAATTGAAATATCGAGGAAACGCACAGTCCGTCTGCATTTGCGCTGCGGTCGCGAATATAAGCTAACCCACCTCCTGGACAAACGACCAAGCTCTCAAGAGACTACGAAGCAGTATTAACAGCGGATGTACCAAAGAATGGTGATGCGCGATGTAAGGCAAGTAGCTGCCCGTAACTGGTGCAATCAACACATCGCTATACAGGCTAGAGTTTTGGGTTCTCGCATTCGCAACGAAGATTTTGCTGGCGTCGACTGCTGATGTCGAGGCGAGGCCGTCACACACATCAATGGCACTTGCGTAGGGATGAAACCCACCCTATCTGTGTAAGATGGCGGTATCGCCTGAGATTCGAGGCTAATTGCACTGCTTGCCCTATGTCCGCCACCTTGACGAAGTGTGATGCTACCTACCACGCCCGCAAAGAAATATTGCAGATCGATTCGAAGAGCCTCAGAGTGCTCGGGCGAAACGGCTTTGCGTGCCGGACCCACGATAATTAAGCCCCACGAATTCGCACGTGGGCTTGGTTTTGACGAAGCAATGTTACTAGGTAAGGCTTATTTTATTTCCTACTCCAATTGGGGGTTGAGCCGCCCAAAGCACATCCAGCATCCGGATGCTTCTGGGTCCGTACCAAACTCATGCGCAAGTGCGAGTCCAGGGTAAGGATCCACCAGGGCATTCAACAGTGAGCACGAGGAGAGCGAGCGGTGGTTATATGGTGAAGCGACTTGTATCTCTTGCTCCCACAGACGCATTAATAAACTGCAGGATGCATGCAGTTCGTTCGCGGTCGCGGAGCCACTCGGCCCATGTCCGCTCGGGACCTGTCAAGCACCAACCTCTGTGAGAAGCTGGGCCGCTCAGGGTCGACTCTGGAAAACAGAGAACGCAACGTGGGGGGGATTGCAAAGTGCTGTTTGTCAAATTCTTGCCGGTTTCGATATGGAGGGACAGCACGAAAATCGCCCGCCTCCGTGACCATCTTCTGCTATTCTGCCGTTTCTTCACGGGAGGATAAGGAGCCGGGCGAAAACAAAATAACCCAACTTGTGATATCATAGAAAAAAAAAAAAAAATGCATTGTTGGTTCCGCACCTGAATTGGCACAGGCCTTATTAATTCGCCTGATCGGATCCAACGGTCAGGACAAGGCTCCTCGCCGTGGAGATTATTACCAACGGAAACCAGCCAACAAGCTCGTGATTCCCATCAACGTGTTTATCTCGCTCTCAGGGGGCAATCGGATGAGCACAGCACTCCGGATATACGCACAGCACTCCGGATATACTAATTATGTCAGAACCCTGGTGGACACGGCACGCTTCTCCTGTTGCAGATCTGTACTTCTCTCGTCCAAAGTTGAGAAACGGCAGTTTTCAGAATTCCATACCACTACAGACACGCCTAGGAGGGTCAATTTAGAAAAGAGTACACGGATCAACTCTCTTTCGAGAAGTCACGAATCATTTCGGATCAATGGCCCAACTACCGACGCGAAAAATGACGAATGGGCTGGCTCACCTGCGAGGACAAATTTCCCAGCCGCCATGAACACATTGACACCTCCTGGACCTGCCTGGGTGACCCCTTTGTCTTTCGTTATCTCACAAAGTCCCATGTCTGGAGTATCCAGTCTCCATCGGGATAAATGTTGGAGAAGATGGGGTAATGGTACCCTGGGGGCTTATGCCCCTGGGTGAGCTGGTCACAAGACACCATCTCGGACAGATCCCGAAGCCTGCCCATGGGGCGAGTCGCGAGTGGCGAAGCGATTCAAAAAGAGAACTGACTGCGAGATGCTCATCAAACGATGAAGCTGCAGCCGCTAGCACAGGGACTACAAGTAGGTGAAAGAGATTATGTTGGTGGAAGATGTGACGCTGCTCTTATTTCCGGAAGCCGGGAACTTATCAATCAATCGAAAGGCTTCCGCCTCGGCCAAACAAGAGCCGTACGTACACCCGAGCCTACCAAGGGATAACGTGGAGGAGCGATATGTGAGTACGAGGGCCATGAATCATGGCTAGATCGAAAGCCTATTAGATTTCAGTCAGAACCATTGCATTCCAGATACAGTCTTAAGAGTCAACACTAAGGATCCTACTCCAAGAACAGACCCGAAGGGTGGTTTCACCGCATTACCGTCTTATTGAATCCCATCCTGGCTGTGGAGGAGGGTGCCATTTGATGGGTGGGTGTGGCGGGCGGCCTGGAGGACGGTGTATTATGGGCTTCGTTTCGGCCATGACCACCACTCCTACCTACCAACGTCCCTGTTCTAAGTCAGGACCAACATTGAAAGCCCTACTCTCTAAATACTTCATACTAACGCCACCAGCTCTGTTAGAAAGCTACCCGGCCTAGAGGCCCTCGACCGGACTTACGTCCAGGCAATACCGCTTTTGATGAAGACGCCAGCTACTACCCCATGCGTCTCAAATATCTGGCTACATCAAGGTCTTCCGTTTAGCGAGAGATTACAGAGATTACGGATCTGCCTGGTCCACTCAACTTGATGCCCTCGCTTTCCCCGATACTCCGATGTCCCTTACCTGTGACACGCTAGGGAGTTAAGATTCCGGGCTGCACATGCAGCTTATATTGTCTTACCGTCCTTCGAACCTCGCCGCACGCCTTACAGGCATTGCCTTACGCTGCCCTACGCGAGATCGGGCCGCTATCATCGAGGTTCATGATACGCCCACGCAACTCGCTGGAAAACGTAGCCACATGAAAGGCTGCGGTAGGATCACAGCGGGAATCACCCCCACAAGTACAGTAGAGGTGGCCGGGCCAATTTGGATTGGGGATATGCCGGAAGGGATGGGGGCGAGACGGCTGGGTTTGACCACTTCTAGTCCGGGAAACACTTCGCTACATCTGAAGCTGCAACCGGTAGATGGGCGGGAACTATTCTGGTTATCTCGGCGGGACGGGCTACACAAGCGAATGAGGATTACCCAGACGGCTCGCAGAGACTCGGGGGCCTTGCCTGCCGCTTAGCCTGCCACTTTCATCCTGCTGCCAACCGTCAAGGTTCCCTTTCGGGGACGCACAGGTTGCTCAGTTGCATCTAGAACGGCTCAGCCACATCCCAAAGAGCCTTTGGGGGTGGGGAGCTACACCGACGCCTTGGTGGGGTGTGAAGGTTGAGACCACTCTGTCCGTTGCAACAGGCTGCACAAATGAGACTCGATTCGGACCCAATCATTCATCTGGCTGTTATCTGAAAGTATCTAATGTCTATAGATAGCATTGGCTGGAACCTAGGAGCTACTTTGCGTACATCGTACACCTGTCAGGTAGCTCTATCCTACATTATTCCAAGATATGCAGCCTACCCGCATGCAGAGGAAGACGGTTGGATTCCAGAGACGAGGTGACGAAAAGACCAAGTGGATGGCGCAAGTGACAGCTCACAGTCGGTGAGAGGACTCTATGTTTCAAGTTACCAATGCTACCACGCCTTTCCGATGCTGTCGCATCGGCCGCAATGACGTGTGTCCTGGGGGAGCTTCCTACTGAATGGTGGTTTCCTTTTTCGCGAAGCGAGAAAAACTGGACGCGGAGCGCGTATGTACTCATTGACGCAGTATAAAGACGTCAGGAAGCCTGACCTGCATGATGTTCAAGCACGAAGTACATGTATGGCCAAGCCGGTCCGGCAAGCACTTATCTGCATGTTCCATTATCGGGGCGGGAATTCTGTTTTCGGGTGGATTTTAGTTTGATGGATTTTCCCATCTCCTCGCCCAAGCTTTTTTGAGTGACGTCGAGGTTGACATTCGCGGATCAACGGGCGGATTTCATCAGTGCGCATCGCTCCGCCCGCTTCTTCACCGCTAGATGGGACAAGCTGTGGCCCCTGACCGGGGATATGTCCTCTGGGCCGATAAGCCAAGGAATTCCAAAAAGTTACAGATTCTCCGCGTCCTTCTTTTTCTATTCTTCTTCTCGCAAAGGGAAAGAAAAAAAAATGGAGCCGAAATGGAACTTTACGAAGTTACGACCATCCGGTTGCGAAAGAGAACAAGGTGCAGGGTTAGGTTGGTGCTAGAGGAGTGTAGGATTATGTGTGGGTTTCGGTCTGCATTCTTTCTCACACCCTCCCTGGTTCTGCAGGTTCTCCTTTTTTTCGAGCATCTCGGCCTTCGGAAGGTGTGATGTACTTCGTACGAGTATCTGCTCATTCGCTTTGTATGCGGGATCCTTTGGGGCTCTCTCGCTGGAGTGACACTCGGACTGGAGAAGGTAAAATACCTTTTCGGCCTTACTCTTCTCCCGCAGGAGAGGCTTCTCTTTCTAGAAGGCCACGTCAAAGAAGGATTCCTAATTGATGCCGAGTTCGGGCGGAGTTGTCGGTCGGTCTCGTGGAACGCAATTTTCTTGGAAGGATCAGAGGATCGTCCGATGGCGGGAGAGATGGATGAAAAGCGAAGCCGATCTACTTGACGTTTTTCTTCGTTCTCCGGACCCGGAAGCAAGGGGGCTTACCGAGGATGTCTGCAAGAGATGTCCTCGGTCATGTAGGTCCGGGAGCTTTCGGAATGTGAGAAGAGAAACGTCATCGTTTAGGTGGAAGGTGAATGCCCTCTCTCCTCTTTGATTCCTTCTCTTTTATTTTTTGTTTCTTTTTTTTTTTCTTCCCATAGTAACGCCACCCTCTGTGTTAGACAAGAAGTGGACTCACTCACTCCCTGGCCTTTCCTTTGCAGATGACTGGCTTTGGGGGGAAAGGACCGGTGTGTACGCTGCCCCTTCTAGGAGTAAGCACTTGTCCCGCTCACCGAGGAAGATAAGGCTGTCTTGCGGACTTTGGAGTTGAGGACCGGCCGTGCTCAATGGCAGAATGCCTCCCCTTCGAGCCCGCCCAAGAAGTTTGGACTGTGAGCCGCCGTCATGACCTCAAACTCTGTTCCGAGGACTGCATGTTCTCGAAGTAGAACAAATAATCAACAATATTTGAGATTTTTCCTTGTTTTACCATAAACACTATGTCATCCTAAGGGATATACACTCCAATCCAGCATCAATAAATGAACAGAAGGGGTTAAGAAAATAGAACCGCTGTCTCTCATCCTCGTCCCTCATCCCTCTCCCACCTCGAATCCTCAAAAAGTACTCGTCGCAAGACGACTAGCCGCGTTCCTCGCATCAATCCTATCCTCATCATCCTCCTCCCCAACCCCAGGCAGCGTCACAGTTCCAGCGAGTCCCCTTCCCTGCCCAGCGCCGCCCTCGACATCACCGTCATCAGGCAATCCAGCAGAAGCAATCATGCTCCCAGAAAGCGCCCTATTCAGATCCGTTCGCCTAGGAACGCCGCTCCAGGCATCGCCCTTGGGGCCCTGGCTAGCCGCTAGGTTTGCCCTGCGCACAGGCGGATGAGATTCCCTGCCCAAGCGACTAAGACCACCCGAGGCGTCGATGGAGCGGATGTCTCCGCGGACGCTCTCGAGGAGCGCGAGGGTCCTGCGCTCGGCCTCGATCTCACGAAGCACGTACTCGCGGATGCTGAGACGCAGATCCGCAGCAGTGCGCGCGAACCACTTGCGCTTCTCGTGGACGAGGTTCTGCGTGACGGTAGTAGTCTTCTGATACAGGTGCGTCTCATTGGTACGCGCCTCATCCAGGGCGGCGATGGCCTCGTCAACCTTTTCACGACGCACGGTAGAGCTCGCCTTGAGCCTGTCGGCGGCATTGAGGCGGCTTCGCGTGGTCTCTTGGGCCTGGAGGAACTCGCGGATGAGGATCTGCCGGTTCGTCAGGGTCTCCTTGACGATGAAGGCGTCTTGCGAGTGGTACTGGAAGGGGTCGCCGATGGTGGTCGCTTGGGCCGTGGCCTGTGCGGCGTGGTAGTCGCCTACGGTCTGGACGACTTTGCCGAGCTTGCGGTAGGCGTTGGCGAGGCCTTGGTGTGGTTCTTGGACGTTCATGCTGCCGAGCTTGGCTCCGAAATCGGCCTCGGCCTGTCCAAGTCCTAGTAAGAAAAGCAAGGAGAATTAGCAAAGAGCAAATAAATAAATTAAAGGAAATATGAATATGCGTATGCATGGCAGTAAGAACGGGGATCAGCGCAAACATGTAGATGAAGGTATCATCGGTGTACACGAGATGTATTGAGGGAGAGCGAGGGGTGTGTAGGTGAGGGTGGACATAGGCACAGGTTGACTTGTTAGACGTACCCCTTCGAGACTTGACCATCTTATCGACCTTGTGGCCAGCATCCATAGTCCCCAGATAAAACAGCTTCACTATCGGCCGCGCATCGGCCAACTCGGGCGTATCATCAGGCGGCGGAGCAAACTGCTTGAGGATCTTCCTCCTGACGCCAGTGGCGGGCTGCTTCATCTTGACCATGGGGCTGTATCCGAAGTCGCTCTCAACAAAGAGCACCATCTCATCGTCCCTCATCAGGGTCTCGTTGCTGCAGACGTAGTTGAGCCATCGCTGCATGAGGGCCTTGACGCGACCCTCGTCCTCCTCGGTTCCAGCGCCGGCGGATGTGAGGGCGGGCGGGACGGCCGGAACGAAGGCTTCGGGATTGGCGGATATGAGGTGTTCGGCGAGCTTGACGAATTCGGAGTGGAGACGGCGGACGTCGCGATATTGCGTGGTGCGGAATCGGGGGAGGTTGGTCTGGAATGATGGTTAGCACCTACTCGAGGGTGTTTCCCTTTCACCCCCGCTGCAAGACTATTCTAGGGACAAAAAGACAAAGGGGGAAGAAAAAGTGGCAAAGGAGGAGGCAGCACTCACATGAACGTCAAACCTCAACAACGGGTCCTTCTTCCCAACTCGTTCAAGGCCCGTTATCTTCGCTTGTAACCTAGGCTGAGGAGCACTCGGCTTCCTAGGCCGCTGCTGGGGCTCGGGACCTTGTTGTCCTACCTCCACCGGCCTTGTCTGGTCCTGGGGTTTCTGTGGCGTTTCGGGTAGGCGCTGGTCCTCCTCAACTTCATGGCGAGCAACCTCTTCCGACTCCGCGGCCGTAGTCGAAGAAGCAAAATCATGATGATGATCATCCACTACGTCTTGACGGCTGACCTGGGTGGTGCCGATACCAGGGCGAAAGACATCGTCGTCCTCGAGACGGCTCGTCTCATTCCTCAGGGGACTGGGACCCTCGTTATTCGACTCGTATCCGAAGGGTGTCTGGTTCGTCTCGTCGAGGGAACCAAATCCGGCGGAGCGGATGTGGCGAGGTGAGTGGCCAGGGGAGCCCCAGGGAGAGGCCCCCTCGTCTTGCATAGAGCTATAGTCCATCTTCTTTCTTTTGTTTCGATCGGCCGCCGAATAAAATGCAGATCTAGTTAAAAGCGCTAACTACGATTCATTTGGCTCCTCTTGGTTCGCGGTGCAGGAGGCAGGGGTATGATACGATGACGATGACGATGACGAGGGACAGAGCTCGGTGGCAACGAAGCTCTTGCGCACAGGGAGGCAGCAGAGCCAGTGATTTACCGCAGGTCAGGATGCGCCGGAGATGTCTCCAGATATAATCGAAGGTAGTTGGCTTATTTGAAAGGAGAAGATCGTATCTCGAGAAGACGGCGCTTGCGATGACGCAGGCAGCAAGAATGTGCACTTGAGTCGGCACGAGATGCTGTATCGCTGCGTGGACTGCATTTGGCGATGTGATGTGGTGGCACAGGCACAATCGAATCGTAGCGGCGCTGAGCCTAGCGGCAGGGAAATCATCGGAGCTACAAGTTACAAAGTACCTTTCAAGGGCTGCAGTGCTGCAAGTGGTTTAGCCGCACCTTCCGTTAGCCAAGCATCTTAACATCGTCGACCTCAATTGATCAATTAAACCACTCGACAAAGGTAGATTCCTAGCATTCAAGTTCAAGGCTCCAGAATAGTTCCTCGAGGAGTCCCCTTTTTGTTCAACCTCATTGTTTCAGTCGGTACCGAGATCTGAGCTTCTCAAAGAACACAGCTCGCCGTTTACCAATCAGGCCACTTGAGCTCTTTCCTGGCCCCGCCGTTCATAGGAGCTTCGAGCCATCGTGCTCCTTTTTCTTTTCGTCACCTCCTACGGCCCTTCGCCAGATCCAGCATAAAAAGACAATGCCGCCGTTATTAGCACCCGATGCCCCACCCGCAGCTGACGAGCGCGTATCATTTGACCTCAACCTTCAACACGGCCACAAAGACCTCGTCCAGGCCGTCGCCTTCAACACCTACGGAGACCGCTGTGCCACCGGCTCAGTAGACGGCAAGATCCGAGTCTTCAACCGGCACAAGGACGGCATGTGGAGGAACTGCGATACGTGGAATGCCCACGGCGGCGAAATCTTAGAGGTAACCGACCGCAACCAAGCCTGGCCGCTGAAGACCATCGCTCTAACCTCTTGACTCTCTCCCCACAACAGCTCCAATGGCTCCCGGCCACTATCTACCCAAATCTCATCGCCTCCCTCGGCATAGGCGGCCGCTTCAAGCTCTGGGCCGAAGACCCATCCGCACCCCCGGGCCGCCGCTTCGCCTCCCCGACCCGCTCCAAAGCCGCCTTCGACACCCGTTCCTCCAAAGGTTCCCCCTACCGCTCCTTCTCCATGAAACATCTCGAGCCGACGCACCACACGTACCTCGCCCTCCTCGACGCCCAGGGTCGCCTTTCGGTCTACGAGTCCGACGAGCCCGAGACCATTGCCGAATGCGTCGCCGTTGACGAGCTGTCCGTGTGTGATCGTCCGCCGCGCGGCGAGGAGATTTCTTTCCGTGTGCGGTTTGATCCGAATCCGGAGGTGTGCTATAATGCTGTACGCGCGGGGGTAGCGGCTGATAGCGTCGCTCTCGTCGTGGCGGCTATGAACTCTGTGAAAGTCTATCGCAGCCGCGACGTCGTCGCTACTTCGGCTTATGGCGTGCAGCACGCTAAGAAGGAATTCTACCTCGCCGTTGAGATCGCGGAGCCGCACCGCGGTCTCGTCAGGGACGTCGCTTGGGCACCCGGGAACATCCGCGGCTACGACATGATCGCCACCGCGTGCCAGGACGGCTTCGTCCGCGTCTTCCGCATAGATACCCCTTACTCCCCCACCGACGGCAAATCCTGGGCAGTCTCAGACCTCGTCCCTTCCTCTTCCTCCTCCTCTTCCCACCACGGGCCCGGACAACACACAAACGGCTCTTCTACCCCTTCCGCCCTCCACAGAGATGTGAAACCCGTCTCCGCATCCGGCTTAAGCGCCAGCCTCGCGAAGCCATCCAACACCGCTACGCTGGACCGTGTGCACTCCCAGTCTCATACCCCTTCGGCACATCACCACCAGCAGCACCATGCGGATCGGGACCAGCAGGCTCCGGACGTGACGCATGCCGTTCGTGAGCTGTCGAGGCTGGATTCGCATCGGACACCTGTTTGGCGCGTCGGCTTTGATGATGATGGCTTGGTTTTGGGGAGCGTGGGTGATGATGGGCGGTTGGTTTGTTATCGGCAGATGCCTTCTGGGTTGTGGGCGAAGAGCAGTGAGCTAGGCATTGTGAAGGCGAGGATGATGGCTCCGTAGGTGAGGGTTTGCGACGTGAGATTTCTGGTTTTTTAAATCTTTGCTGGAATGGAAGGGTAAACTTGGCGTTTCATGGTATTGTGGGAGATAGATTGATGTCTTCTGGTGTTTCACTTGATTTGATGAGTATGAGGTTTTACATAGTTAGGACTGGAGTTCTTGGGGAAGTTGATGTATCATTACGAGGTTGTACTTATTGAATCAAGCGTTCTAAAGTGAATAGGTCATCAAACTCCTTCATGAGACATGCTTCACTTGTTGACTTAATGCCATTTCCAGATGGATTGTACAGAGAGGAGATAATCTTTACTCTTCAAACTAATGATCTACGCTCTTTATGCCTCCTTGAAGGAGGAGAAAAAGAAGAGAGAAGAATCCCAAATCAAGAAAACCCTCTATTTCATCCCAGCAGACGATTGATACTCCCCCCGCTACCATGTACTTCCTAATTGAGAAAAGGAAAAAAGGAAGAAAGACCATTTTGAAGGAAAATCCCAATACCCGGGAATGAAAAATACATACACTGGGCCCCCTCCCCCACGCTGTTCACCCTTTTAGCACCACGAAAGAGCCTTAATGCACATCTCCGAACCTTCCCTCCATTTCTCACTTGTCAAGGGTCACCTTGACATAAGGAACCTCGACATCGTTGCCATCCATGTCGTCGACGACAACCTCGAAGATGACCTCCTTCTGATGGTCGGGGATCTTCTTCTTCGAGACGGTCTCGACCAGCTGGCTGAGCTTCATCGGCAGCTTATCCTTGATCTTGGCCTGCGGCATGAACGCCGCGTAAAGGAGGCTCACGCCTGAGCTAAGCATGGTAATAGTGAGACCCTTCTTGTCAAAGTGATCGATGAGTTCCTGAAGCGTCACGTCCGAGAGCTCGAATCGGTCCCAGATCTTGTCGAGGGTGACCTCGCCATCGGGTCCCTTGTACACGACCTTGCCGCTCTGGATCGGCTCGCTGAAGCCGAAGAAGGGCAGCGCGAGGTTGATGAAGCCGTTTCGGTAGTCCTCAAGCTTCGTCCTGCCGTCGATGATCTTGTAAAGCTCGAGGACGACGAGACCCGTCACCAACGCGGTGGTCGTGGCGATGGCGGGGATAATCTTTCCGGCGATGAACTTGGTCTTGTGCCGGTCCGCCTGCTCGATCTTGTAGTTCTCGGCGCGGAGGTTACTGCAGGCAGTGATGAAATCGATATGGTAGTTCGTATCATCGTCCTTCTCGAACTCGACAGGCACCAACTGGAAGCCAGAGAGCTCGCTCGCGGCCGGGATGGCAGAGATGATCTTTTGTATTTCACCCTCGTCATCAAAACCGCTCTCGGTGCTTGGGTCCTAAACAAGCTCGTTAGTATACAAAGGCAGCTAGTAATAAGAGAGAAACGCAAGACGGTGCGTGACTTACAGGTTCGCTGTCGTTCGCCTGGATCTTGACGTTAGCATCCGGGACGAAGTCGGGAACGATAACGTTATCCAGCTCCCGAACGTAAAGGTCCTTGTTGTTGCCGGGAGACTTGATGTTATAGTTGAAAGCGTGGAGATTCGCCGCGGCCTCGATGAAGCCGGAGTGCGTGGGGTTAGAAGGGTCGAACTTGAGCGGATCAGGAGCACGCTTGGGCGCGGACCAGAAGGGAGTGCCGCCAGAGGTGGTAGCGTCCTTGGGGAAGTTGTAGAGGAGCTGTTGAATGTCGTTCACGAACAGCTTTTCGAACAGCAACCTCGCCCACGCGATGCAGTCCTCGAATGTCCGAGGCCTATCCGTCGTGAGGTTGTCCCGGACAGTCCTCAACACTTGAAGCTGGTTTCCACCTTGCTTGAGAGAGTTTTGGATAAAGTTGGGCTGAGTAAGGTAGTTGTTGACGGTCAGAGGACCCTGGACAAAGTTAGGCTCAAAGATATGCTCCTTCGCCCAGGCGATGGTATGCTCAATGCGATATGGGAAGCTTCGGACCAGGCACATAGGGAATTCCTTCTCGGGCGGGTCGTGAGACGACGAGTAAGACTCGGTGACGAGGGGAATCACAACTTGGGTATTGCCCTTTGTTCCTAGCGTACCGCTCTCGAGAAGGGGCTTATGGAAGAAGACACAGCGTTGATCCACGTATTGTCGGGATGCAACATTATCCAAGGCATTGGTCACACCATCAAGTTCCTTCCAGAACTGCTCGTTAAAGATATGTTCAGTATCCTTTCCGACGGGATCCTTTCGGGACTTGATGTGGCCCTCGAGGTCGGGATTCATGACTTGGACAGCCTGAGCGGCGGAGTCACTCTTCATCTGGCCGACGTTGTGCGCGCGGAAGAGGAACTGGCGGTTAAGGTTGCTGCGCTCGATCGAGTCCATATCGGTAATAACGATACCGCCCTTCGGCCCGGTCCCCAAGCCAATCATAGCCCAGTTCTTCAGCATCTCGCAACCAATAGCGCCGGCACCGACGAGGAACTGCTTGGTGTTTGCGATCTTGTCCTGGAAATCCTTACCAAAAACGGCAATCTGGCCATCGTACCGCGAGCCGATCGGCTTGCAGTTCTCAGCCGTGCGCTCGACGCCGGTTGGCAGAGATTCAAGGGAGTCGAAGTAGAACCACTGCTTGAGGGGATGGAACTTTCCGGACACGGCCTTGAGAATCTCCTGCGCAGTGATACCACCAATAAAGGCCGCCATGGGGTTGAGGTCACCGGTAGCCTGGTAACTTAGCTCCTTCAGGAGGTCTTCATTAATGTCACCCTCGAACCCGGCGTCCTTGAAGCCCTCCTGGGCAAGCTTGATGAACTCGGCCGCATCTTGGTCATCTAAAGGTCGAGGCAGGCGCTGGTTGATCTTTCGGAACTTGTGGAGCGCCTGGAAGGCGATGTGGAGCTGGTGAGGGCGATCGAACTTGGCAAAGTCCGAGATGACGAATTCAGGGTCCTTCTGAGCCTCGGCGATGCTCTTGAAGCCGACAATCTTGGGCATCTTGACCTGTTGCCAGAGACCACCCTTCTCGTACTCGCCAAGGCCAGACACATCGCCAATAGAGAAGTTGTAAGGACCTCGGACGGTGACCTTTCGGGGGGCACAGTTATTCAGGTCGGGCATGCCCTCGATCTCTGTAAAGGTGACATAGTCGCCGTCTTCGAGGCCATGTCGGGTCTCGTCAAGAGCGGACACCAAGCCGGTCTCGTCGATGTTAACGACGATGCCGGAGTGGGGGGATTCACCAGTAGCATCGCCGACGGTGAACTTCTCTCCGAAATCGCAAAAGATGGATGCGAAAAGACCGTAGGTCTCGGCACTGATGAAGTAGATGCCCTTCTTGTGGCAGTATTCACCGATGGTAATCTGGTCTTCAAGCGCCGTGTTTGTCAGGACGACGACTTGATACTTATCAAGCTGTGACAGGTCGGAGACAAGGCTAGTTACAGTAGGACTTGACGTTAGTGTTTGGTTCTCTTAATGGTGGGGGCAACAAATTAGAAGACAGCGGGGTTTTGGGAGGAGACACACCTATCGGACTTGTGTATGGAGACAGGAGTGTAGACATTGAGCTCGGCGACTCGGGGGGTGGTGACCTCATCGCGTGGTCTCCCAACCTCGTCGGCCCGGAGGAAGAACTGTGAGGAAAGATCGGCGATTTCAACCGGCGCAGGATCATAAAGAGCGAGGCTCTTGACACCAGCAAGAGCAACGTTCTTGGCGATCTCGACACCGAGACCCTTGAGACCGACGAGGAGGACGTTGGAGGCACCCATACGCTTCATGGCCTCGTGGCCAAGAACGTAGAGCTGTCGGCTGTAGAGCGACTCATCGATGTCACTCGCCGTCGTCGCCGAGTCGTCGACCTGCATCCGCGTGGCGGAATCTGCTTCCGACATGATGGCGAATTTCTATACCGCGTGTATTTTCTGTTAGTTTGGTTCTCAATTTTCTCTGATTTTTTTTTTCTCTTCTTTCTGCTCGTCGCCGCCTCTAAGGATGTTGGAGAAGGGCGTTGCTCAGGTGAAGGTGGGGGAATGGCGAGAAAGCCAGAAGCAAGCACAAATGGCCGAGAGATAGTTGAGGTAGTGCGGGGCAATGAAAGGCAGAACAGGCGACTGCCTTGGAGCTAAGCTTGGCCTCGGAATGGCTGGGCTATATTAGGCGGGGAAGGCCTGGCCCAGAACAGGGCGGCGAATGACGTACCAAATCGATTCGTTTTTGGGATGGTTGAAGCTCCCCGTCTGACAACTTTCGTTTCCCCAGCTTGACGGCGATGGGAAATTAGAAAATACAAGGCTATGGGTATGCGGGAGAATGGATGAGCTGGATCTGAGTCGAGTCTGGTATTTGTAGGCAAGAAGCGACAAAGGACGAAACGCTGACGACCCCACCAAATTAATGCAGAGCTTGTTAATGCTTGTCTGAAGGGATTTCGGAGCCAGTCGGTTTTAGGACTGGACCTTTATGTTTGGGGGGATTCTCAAAGGAAAAGTTTCCAACAAAGAGCAGCCGCATTAGGATTCCCCAGCTAGTTATACAGCTTGGGGCATTTCCATCGAAAGCTTAATACGTTCTTACAATTGCAATCGACGAGGATTTGTAATTCGCAGCTTATCCAAGGAAACTGTGGCAAGGACAGCTTTGGGTGCCTCGTAAGGCCCCAGCAAGTCCCAGCTAACACTTGTCAAGTCCAGCTGCGACCAGTAACCACAATCTGGCTCGAGGTGAATCCACACCGAAGCTACTCTTCCCCGAAGATCTGCCGGATTCCGTGCACTCAGACTCTCAAGCCACAGAAAATCAGAGCTTTTGCACCTTGAATTCAGCCACTTTTCCTGAGTTGCCTGTGGCAAAAGCTCAAGCGAAATCGAGGTGACACCAGAGCACTCAATCTTGACACCACAACCGCATTGAACTCACCCCGATTCATTCCCTGGCTTATTAAACACTTCTCAGAAGCCAGAGATACTTCGAATTTGCCTTCGGGCAGCTGCGGCTTCAGATAAAAATGCTCCTTAATACTAGGAAGCTGCTCTGAGGACTTTAGTCCGCAAGACAACCATTTCAAGGACAACTAAAGATACCAGACAAGCCGACTAACCAGCTCCAGGTACAGACAGCTGTGGTCTGAGAAATGAGGTGGATTGATCTTCTTAACAACAGCGTACTCTTAATTAAAACTTTGTAACTCAATCACGCTCTCCCCTGACTCCCCGACTACCGAGGAATAATACAATCATAGCGGACTACGCCTTTGAGGGCAACCAGATCCTTTTTCTTTCTGATGGGCTTCGAACCTTGGATTGGACTAGGTTATCAGATTCCCCGCTCAGCTCCCATCACTGTCACAGTGTCACAACATATGTAACACCATCCAGGCACTTGCGAAGTAACCCAGCAAGAACAAGACTCGAGGAGTAACCCAAAGAGGACGAGTCTCACTTGCAGCAAGCTAGAGACAACCTCGACTTTCCCAGGTCTTCCCCTCCCAGGTATGAGTACAAGATTTAATGGCATCAAGACACAGGCAAGAAATAGACCGACTGGGGAGCGAGCCTCCTAGCAAGCCAGTCCCCCTGTAGCATCATTGATCCATTCCATTTCCCAGCTCGGTTCCCTCACCCTACCTCTACCCCTCCCAAGAGGAGAAACCGACACATACACTAGATGTTAAATACATGCATTCAGCCCTCCTTCTCAGAGTCGCCCCGACTCGTCTTATCCCTCTCGTCATTCCGCATAGCTAGTTTATGCGCCATACCTTAACTTACCGAAAGGGAAGCCAAGTCCTCGCCAAGTGACATACCGCCCTTCCTACGGCATCTCGTTCGAGCCAGTGGCGCGTTCTCGACAAGACCCCTCTCCGCGGAACGCCGGAATTTTGTACATATCGCCATTCCTTGCAGGTTGCTACGTGGTCGACAGGACATTTGTTAATAATAGATCCTCCTAATAGTATTTAACTGTCCCTGGATTCATCCTTTGTACTCGAGCAGCTACCCTGAGCTAAGACACTCTGTGCTCCTTTGAGAATAGCAGAGGTCGAAAGGACGTATACCCCCCACATCAGGTCCCAAGTATATCATAAATGACAAGACTGTTCTCTTCTTCTTTGAATGGACATCCCACGTTTGGCGGTAGTCCGGCTCGGGTCAATTCGGCATCCGACTTCCGGGTTTGCCTCGCACCAGCTGAAGCGTTCAGAATCACAGCCATGTACTCTTGTATGAATACTATACTACACAGCGCAAATGAATCGATTGTGGAGAATGGAATAGTCACTTCGCAGTTCTCTCTTTCAAAGCGACCATCACGTTGCTTTTCAGATAATTGTATCATATGGAGCAAACATCTTGATATCGTGGCAAAATCTCGCCTCCCTTTGGGCATTCGTCTGTATTTAAACGACTATGGCCAAGTCTCAGGATAGAGATAAACATCGCAAAGCAGATGTAGCGCCGAAGCGCGAAAACGCCCGTCAATATATCATTCCGTTCGCCTCTTCATGTAGGCTAACCCCGTTTCAGGAAAAAGTAATGACTGGATTCGACTGAACGACTTAAGCGACCTTCTTGAGCTCAACCTCGCTATTGAAATAAGACCAGGTCAGGATACGCTCGAAAGGTAAAGTAGACTCGGAAGAGAAACTCACAAGAGAAGGTCAGCATTGGGGGGGATGTGGCCAGTGAACCCACTATTTCCACCAAGTGAAGAAGGTTAGTTACAATGGAACAAGCATAGCTTTGCCTTCATTATCAATAGGATTGAAAGGGGAAAGGAGCTCCAGCTGCCAGACTCCGCTACCATTGGACAATGGCATAGAACTTGACCTGCATCTACTATTGGGCTCAGAATTCGGGACCGACATACCGTTCACCATAGGCAAAATCGCTGTAGATGTTACATGTTAGCAAGATGGTCTAAAATTTGAAGAAATAGAGCAAGTGCAAGGAACCCAGGGACAAAGGGAAACACTGAATAAAGGGGGCAAAATTCCAGTCTAGGTAAGGTGATTCTTACCTGGAGATGTCAAGGAGGGCCTTCTCTCCAACCTTCATCTGGGTGACACCTTCCTCCCATCCTGTTATTCCAGATTCTGTCAGTAAACCATCGTCTATATCCTTTAATTTTCGTAGACAGGGAGGGTTAAGTATTAGGCCTGAGGTCCAAGAAGAGAGATCCTGTTTGCAGTTTGTTCGTGCTGTTCCAGATCTACATACCCCTAATGACCTGGCCAACACCAATACGGGTGACGAAGGGGCCTCGGCCAACAGAGCTGTCGAACCTTTAATCAAACTGTCAGTACCATTCTTTCTTCTGAGGTCCTTGCTAATTGCCCTCAAGATAGCAACTAGCTCCCGGTAATAGAGGACTAGGGGAGACTTGTTTGCAACTTACTTGGCGCCCTTCTCGCCATTGGGACCCTTCAACCAGCCAGTGTACTCAATGGTGACAGTTTGGCCGGGTTTGGGGATGGGACCGGAGCCCTCGGTAATAACGGTCTTGGTAACGCCCATTGTGATTGTTCTAAGAAGGTAAAGTCTTGATTGAAAGTGGGAGCTTGGACGGTTGGGTTGAAAGATCGACGACGAAGGAAGTTGAGTATGCTAGAGGTCGAGGTTTTTTTTTTCTGGGAGGGGGTAGGAGAAGAGAAGGAAGGTATTAAATGTCCAGCTTGAGGAAGAAGAGCTGAGGAAAATCGCATCCACGTTGCTGGGAGCCAAGGTACAGAGGAAGGTACAGCTCATACACAGGAACTTGAGGTCTTGGTGGGAAGGTGCAATGTGGGTAGGTGGGGCGGGGAAGCTCCTCATGGAGGGGTAAAGTCCCGAGTCCAAGTCTCAAAAACCGAATTCCAAGCAATTTCTTTGGGAAGTGGGGTGAGGGGCAGGGCAACGGAACAGGACACATGTATCTGAGCGTCGACGACGTCAGTTCAAGGGTGGGTGCAGATCATCGAGGAGTCCAGCGCCGAAAGCTAAAAATGAACACCTCCCATTGCCACTGTCAAGGAAAAGAGAAGTACATCGGACCTACCTGGTCATGAAGTATTTCGGTTTGTAATGGGAATTACCTAAAGCTAGAGCTAACATGGTTTGTGACTGTACTGGGGTACTTGTACACCTGGTATATTTGAAGACACTCAATGTGGTGAGAAGTGACCTGGAAGTGAGCAAGGAGGGCCAAGACTCAACACTTGAGATCAAGAGGAGGGTGGACAATGTCGGAGGTCCATTGAACGGTCTACGGCGGGGAGCGGAGGGCAGGGAGCGGGGAGTTAACACAAAGTCGAGACAGGATGGCCTTCACTTTGAATCGTGAAAAGACTAGACACCGCTGGTGCGTAGAACCCAAGACTACTCAAGGTTGGGTTGAACATCTTTGTGACTGGCATCCTGGGAACTAGTTATCAACCGACCAGTATGTTTGAAGATCAGTCGTCGAAAATAAACCGCTTTCTAACCCCCCATAACGTGCCAGGGAGAGCTCAAGGTCCTTGGTCTGGCCGGCAGCTTCGTAACTATCCTCGCAGCCCTTTCACTGGACTTGGATGTATTCGGCACCCTGATTGGTACTTCTGAGTACTAACCTAGTACGAGCTCCCAGTTACATCACTCCCCATCTCTAAGTCGCCAATAATACCAACTCTAACACGGTTCCTATCAATTGATGCTTCGGCAATGCGTTGATAGACTGCACGACGAGGTAGTCAGGGCCTGCTTAAGGTTCTAGGAAACCCGAGGGGCAAACCCCCTCAGTCTACTCCTCTTATATCCACACCAGTTCAAACCCGGCATAACATCAATCAAGAGCACCGGTCGGATTCGCACTCAACCTTGATGCGCAACGCTCTCTTCTTATGGGGGAGGAAGTACTGCAGATGTAGCGCACCCAAATAAATCGGGTACAACAATGGTATACAGTACATCCTAGAGCTAGACGAAAATTGCGTCTTGAGACTCTAGAAAGTATTAACCCGGACCCCGACATCAGTGCAGGTACAGAGCAGCTTGATGGGTAGCCCCTTCGTAGGAAGTTGGCGGTGACCAATCCTTTTCCTCGTGCAGCTTCTCATCACATTCGCCTACCCCTCTCTACGCATCTCGCCCTGCTTCACTCGTCTTGTTCTTCTCTCCCGAAATATTAGTATGAAGAGAATCAATCATTGGCACTAAGGGGAAGAACGCATAGGATGCCAATCCGAGCGGCAGCCCTCATTTGAGGAGTTCTCGAGAAGTTCGAAGCCTGACCTGTACTTGGAGAGTCAGTATGACGGTCTCATGGCCTCCCCCCAGACTCTCAGGCGCTCATCCAATTTGAGATCCTTACAATCGGATGCTCTTCGACTACAATGTTGCCTCAAGCTGGAAATGCTTACCCCTGTGAGCTAGTTCACTGTCGTCCCGGGGACATGTTCCCCCGTCTCGAAGAGTTCTTTTTCAACGTCTCGGTCCTAACTCTAAACACGCGCTTTCGGAGCAAGGGAGTATGTCGAGATGGTGACTATTCAGTGCCCAACTCAGAAAGAGGCGGCAATTCGCACGAAGAGATGGGCGACTGGGGCTTCTGTGGCTCCTGGTGTTCGATACCAGGGTGTAGGAGTTGATTGCTTTGTTGCCTGGGTTTCCCCCAAGATCTCTGCACCGCCTCTCTGCTGTGTCACACTTGGCAACATCGACAGGCTCTATCCTATCAGGCTCTATCCTATCACCCAGAAGCCACAAGAAGGGCCCCTAAGTTCCATCACGGAGTTGCGTCTATCTCTGAATGGGAACCACTCATGTAGTTATGCGGGGTCCTGAGATGCCTACTAGGGGGGCTAGGGGCAGTAGTTATCAGCGTAACCCTTTGATGCAGATAAGAACATATTACCACTGATGAGAAACGTTAGTTTTTGGTTCTGTAGACTATTTGGGGAGGGGGTCGAGGTTTCTGTGAGACATTAGATCCTTGGCCATCATGACCATCGTCCAAGGCCATCTTGCATCTTCTATCCACACGCCGTTGGAGTGGTGGGATCGGAAACAACATCCCTATTTCCTGTTGGATAGTTCTACAAGCTCTCTGCTCAAAAGCTCTCTTAGAGCTCTCTTGGTGCTTCTCCCTAAGCATTATCAGGGCGCACGCTCACTCAATATTCCAAATCCGGCCGTAGTAAACGTTCTGGGATAACGAGGCGGCTCTATTCCCTACCGTCAATAGCTTGAGATAGATTTATCTTTCTTCATTCGAGGTAAACACGGCACGAAGAAGGCAGAGTGTTGCTTTCGTGTGACGTTTATCCAGGAAATCTTGCTCTAAATATGACAAAGTCGGGAGTTTGTCGGGAGGCGTATTGGCGAATACGGCTTCTTGAGTGAGCACGCCGAGCATCCGACGGACGGCGGCCATCTTTCTGAATGATAGTCTGGGAGAAGCCAGACTGAGGGGACCCTTAGTTGGTCTCCCCTGCTCATAGTCTGGTGATATGTACCATATCCGACGAACTCTGACTAGAAACCGTCTCGCAATCTGTTCAGTTTGGACCTGTTTTTCCCGGCCATCTCTAAAAGAAGTGGACTCATTGTGTACTTCTAAGACACATACGAGCCTCGTCAGTTAGAAGTTCCTGTGTCTGAGGCCCTTGCCCGTCTTGCGAGGTCTTGGGCGCGGACTCGAGAGGGAGAGCCTCCCACGACTGCTTACACCACCGCCTATTTCCTATACACGTATCAGTCGACGTTGACACTACATGAAGTATTTGGATTCACCTGTAATGAAGCTCTACTTCGTAGGTCGTGGGTAGAGAAAGAGTGGCTCGACAACTAGCCCTGTATTCTGGAAAGAGGACGCTGCAGCAAGAGATATGCTCGAGCCCTAGAATTAGCACGGAGAGAACATGATTCGAATGAGCATATCATTAGAGGTATCCTTTTTTCTAAACTTATCCCGGGTGAATTTCTCATTTCTAGGCAGGCGGAGGACGCGTTGCTGTCTAGAGCCTAAACCCCCAGGGATTCAAATTCTATTACTCTTCCGAGATTAGACCAGCAGTTGCTCTTACGGCTTCTCTCTAGTGATTTATTCATCGGCTCCTGAGGGTTAGATAGCTCAGGCACAGCAGTGGCCATCCTTTCCCTAGTGTCCCAGTTGAAAATGCAATTCTAGATCCGGCCTCGTAGAAGAAAGCGTATATAAAGAGAGACATGGAGGAGAGAATGGGGATTTACATAAAGGATGAACGATTATGACATGTGTACTGTTCTACTGCCCTAGATAAGTCATAGCTCATCTCGACCAATCTAAAACCGCCCCTCTCAAAGCTTTAGTTTACTATGAGCTTGTATTCTCATGATCCAAAGCCTTCCTTCCAGTCCCGCAGCCACCAGAACCCCGGAAGGGACAAGAAACTACGTAACTAAGTTTTGGACTGGGGAGCAGTAATGTAACAGAGTGGCCGAAGATGGGGGATCTTGAGCAGTGCCCTGAACCCGCTGAAATGTGGTTTTTCATGTGTGGTCCGGCGAGTCTATTTTTTTCTTCTTCCGCTTTTGCGTCCCTCCCTTCTTCTTCTCATTACGACTATCATTCTCCTTCTTCCCGACGTGTAAATCTTACCCATCTAGTATATAAGCTGGATAAACCACAGTCTCGAGGACCGACAATGACCGACAAAGACCTCGGTCGCAAACCGGCCCAGACGGGTGCCTCAGTTCTCGGCGTTGCGCTTCGATTCTTCCCGGGTGCTCGGCTTCGGCACAGATCTAATCGGCGTGCGGACACAAGCAAGGAGAGGAAAGGAGATTAACAGCAGCAAAGGATGTTGAAGATCTTCGTTTCCTGACTCTACTCCTTCTGCGACTAATTCCCAAGACTATGGGGATATGATAGGCCAATGGGTAACCCCCTTGCAGAAAACTATTCGAAACAAGGGATAAAGAAATGCGTATTGCGGGAAAAGGTGCTCTGCCTCGATGGGGCGGCACGCTGGCAGACGAGTGTATCAAACAAATGAATACTCGCGGCTCAATGCTCACGACAGAATCATCTGGCTAAGTTCGGCCACATATCCACCTGACTGCCGAAGAGTCGACCTGAAGGATTTTCTTACCCGGGAAGAGCAGGCAGGGACCACCTCGTTTCTGCAGAGTACGATGGTGATGCAGATGCCCTTGCATCTGCACACGGACGGAGGTGGGAGAGAAAACGGTGCTTCCAGGCATCCGAGATGTGGGTGCTGAAGACTCCGCTGGGCATCCTAAGGATCCGCTTCTTCCCGGAAAGTTTTTTTCCCTTCTTTCACGCCGTGAATAGCTAGGATATTTCGGTGTATGGCTGGTTGTGCCATCGTTCCGTCTTCTGTCTGGGTCTTCTGTCTGGGGCCTGGGGTAGTAGCGAGCAGAAACATGGATATGCTTTCTGTCACCAGTGTTTGCGGTATCTGAGCTCTGACAATCAACAAGCTGCAGATGCCATCCGTGCCATCAACTCATGACAGGCCGGCGATGGCATGGTGTGTAAGTCAGAGTCTGAGGAGATTGTGAACACATGAGACGATTCATAACTACTACAATACCTCGGTACCCAGATCAAGGGGGGTGATCGATGATCGACATTGCGGCGCTCTGCAGATCTTCCGTCAGCGATATCTACCCTTTTCCTTCTTCCGTTTATCGTGGAAAACGGTTCCGCGCATCTTCCGAAATGTGCATGCTGTCAATTGAAAGCAAAGCCGTTGTGGTTTCTGATAAATATGAGATCTTGTTTCACATGACGGACAAGACACGGGATGAGGAAGCCGAGCAGAGACGTGTAAGAAAATCATTTCTAATTTCCAGCCATTCCCCTTTCACAGGGAGAAACAATGGGCTCAATTGGGTGGGTGGCAGGACGTGTGCGAACTCAGGGATGGAAACATCCCGCGGCATCAGGCGAGAAACGAGAAACGCCTTTTTGCCCGCCCCCCGCTTCCTGGTTGCAACTGTTCTTAAACACGACATCTCTAGGTTTCAGGTTCAGGATAAAGGGCAGGACGGCAGCAAAACATCAAATTTACGCGTCTTGTAGGGCGGTCAGCTGTGGAGTTGTATTCAGGTGAGAATTGGCCTGGGCTCGCCTTAATTTAGCGTTCCTCGTGTCAAGGAGTTTGCGCCGCCTTGGGAAGAGACCTCAGATGAGGCGTTTATAGCATAGAGGTGATCGACGTTTGAATAAATTACTTGGTGCATCGAGGCAATATCGCCAGATGTTTAACTGGGTGGAGAACAATAATGGCAACGACTCCGTAATTGCGCCTCTTTTTCGTGTGCTCCGTCCTCCGTCTGGAGAGAAAGACTTGCGCTCCATCCCAGCCTGGCAAGGATAAAATTAGTTCTAGAATCGGTAAGCTTCTTGAGATCGACGATAATACGAAGTACATGATAGCGTGCAGAGCACGAGGTACGATCTTTCCCCAAATCGTCGGATTATCGGACGAAGGACATCCCGCGTCTTTTGCAGGATGTCTGTCCCGCACGCTACGGTACACTAGGGTGCTAGCCACGAGTGCCACGTTCATAGCGGAAATGAGAGTCTATCAAGGAACTCTCACGGCGTCTGCACTAGCACCGGGTAGGTGTTGAGAGAGTTTGGGGCACGTTCATCCTTCGTAGGTGGGACGTGCGATCATTCGGTCAGAGAAAAAAAAGACCGTCTACGACGGAAGAAGTGGTGTTTGAAGACGCAGTCAGCACCTGTCACTTTTGACTCAGACAATTCCATCCCAAGCATCCATTCGAGGTCGTCGCTTCGTGGTGTTAACTACTCTTGATGACGAATGCAGTGCTCGGGGTGTTGTCGTGGCATCACACTTGCTTTTCCGAAAAAGATTTTTCGCTTCATCATTGCTTTTTCCCCCCCTCCTCCAACCCTTCAGTCAATCAGATGGCAAGGTTGGGCGAGTGGACCGTGCTCTCAATGTCTTTCAAAGGCAGGCGGTATATTTTGAATGGGAGTTGTCAGTTTCGATGAAGCACTGGACTTAGAGTAATTCCCTGCGCGCCAATAGTCCTGGATAGTGTCGCCTCGTCGAGTCCACACATTGTAGCCTTTGAAGCCCTCCCGCTTGAACGCACTAGCGTCCATCTCCCCACGACTGTCAGTAAGAACGTGCTTTTAATTTCATTCTCAGCTCTACTTCGCAAATGCACCTGCTTGTAGTCGAGGCGCCTTGTATTATCAAAGTCCCTTGGAATCCGGCCATTATTCATAGTCCTGCTATCTGCCCCTTGATCCTTGAGAAAGATAATCCATGAGAACGATAATACACCAAAGTTTGCCAGCTCGTGACGGGCCGATTTCTTTGCTGAGGCATGAGTGAACACTGCCCACCCAAGCCCGGAGCAGGCAGGTACGAAAATTTCCTGCAAGTTCCTTGCAGCTCCTGTTACACAGCATAATTCAAAGCCTCCTTCGTGGAAGAGCGCGTGATATTACGAAGTACGGAGTAGAATACACTGCGAGGTATGAATTTCAAACCTGCCTGGGGCCAAGTGGCTGCCGAAGCAGCCACTTGCCGGTGCTCTTTTAGTCTCGACTTGATATTGATTCTCGCTTTTCTCACTTGTGCTAGAGATATCCAGTCTTCTATCTAAATGGAAAGTGCGCCGGATTCGCTAGTTCTCACTTCTCCGCCTCTCCTTCTTGAAGGTGGCCGAGTCTTGGCCGCCAAAATATCAATGACGTCCTGATCTGATTGCTGGTGAAGTAGTTTAATATCCTGTATTCAAATTGTTGATAAAAACGGAATGTTCGACCCATTGAGATCCAGTTGGGAAGGTTCACGCCGAGGATTTGTCAAGGAACTACTCCTTCCAACGTCGTTGATGTTAATCAACTCACAATTTACCATACCTGAATCAAGGAACACAATGGCCATTTTTGCCAGAGGCGCCCGCTCCATAGTTTTACAAATGTAGGCATATATTCAAATTGTTATCTTCCATTCCTGTCGAGATGAGTTTCGCCCCTCTCCGGGCCATCCCCCCGATCTCCGCACACCCATTACGTCATTTGAGAACCGGCCGGGCCTTGGAATCGACGACGCGGAAGGAAGCTACGGACAAGGCCATCGCATCACTTCGGTCCTACCAGCCCGTAGCGGAGTCCGACGATACTCTATCATCGATTCACACCTTCCTCAATTACCTGCCTGAGGATGGGCAACTAGTCCTTGCGCACGATGTCCTTGAGCTAACATGGCGATTGATGCCTCGTTCAGGAATGAACAAAAGAGGTTGAAGTCTTGTTCTTTAAATCGAGATGGCTTCCGATGTATCGTAACTGGTTGCTACAATCATAGTCAATCTTCTTGTCACTCCACCGATCGGGGCAAACAGCGCGTTCACTCATTGCGTCCATATTCTCCCATTTGCCCTTGGGAAGTTCAACGAGAGAACCCGAATTGAGGTAGGTACATGCTTCCCCACTTTTCAATTTTATCATCTATCGACTCACATTCGAAGTAGACTGAGAATAAAGCTACTATTTGGTGGGATCTGCATCGATATTTTCCCTCTCTTAGGGATAAAATCAATATCGATCCGTTGGCCAAGATGAGAATGTCGTCACATTAGACACCAGTGCGTATGACTTGTTCGGGAGTTTCTAGTTAGCTCTACAACCCATTGGAATGGTAAGCTTTCTTTACAGAATTTTAGATGCCGCCGTTCTCAGATGGGTGTTAATGGCTAATTCACTCAAGGAGCCGGAGAATGAGTATCAAGTTCTGAAGTTGGGCTCCCTCGTGACGTACCCCCCTCCTTTCGATGTGCCCACGACGGTCACACTTCGATCCAGGGACCTATCAGTGCCGCTCCCTAGTCCCATCTTCTTCGACGTCCATGCCCGAGTCGGGAGGATACTAGACGTTACTGGGATTGGGCTGAAAATATCGCGAGCCTTGTCGCCGTTGGAGATTGATGATGCATGCGTAGCAGCAGACGGCTCCACAGACCTGGGAAGCATAGTATCGCGCAAGTTATTAGTCGGCATATGGGCGGTTTATAATACCAATGCCCTGCTGTTTGCGCTGATAGATATGTTCACTATACTCCTTAATCTGGAGAGCTCTCTGGTTTGAAGAACGAAACATGGTAACCGGTCCCCTTCAAGAAACGAGACGTGAGCAACAAAGAGAGGTCAAGTTAATTAATAAGAAATGTCACGGTGTAGGCGAGATTTAATGAAGTGTACTAGTTATTCTGCTGCCATGCGAAGTGGTATGGGAAGCACCGGGCTGGCCACCAAATAACAACAGCGGATGCGCACCTGAAGCAAACTATCCAGTACGAAGTAAGATAGGCGGGGACCATCAACGAGTGCCCCTCATTTTTTTTTTTTTTTCTCCCTTGCGGTGACGATAACGGGTAGGCAGTCAGTGGGCGAAGGAATTTTAGTCGTGGGACTGATGCATGTAAGGCCTAGCCACCTAGCTCAGGCGGAAGTCCAGCCTGCGTGTGCCCCATGTGCACCGTGTGTTACTGATGATGCGCCCGCAGGCTTGAGCGGGCCAAGAGGGAGTTCCCATGCAAGGGCATTTGTGTTCGTACCTGAGAAATGTGCTGACGTGATGGCGTTGAGCTGTTGTGGTTATGGGGAGTAATACCCGTGCATTCGAGATTCTAGAACCGGCGGACGCGGCTTCACTGATCGAGGACTCGGCGGTACGTATCAGGAAAAGCTCATCTCATCGGGACGGCTGTGTCGCGTCGTGTCGTCTAAGTGCCACTGCGACCGACCATCTCTGTGATGTCTCTCTGTTCCACACCTCTCCAGAACGAGACCATGCTGCTTTTGTCGATGCGCATCAACCTCATATTGATAATGAGCTTGCCTCTATCATAAGGCAAACAACATGGATTTTGTTCCTTGCTTTTGTCTTGTCATTCCTGCTCTTCTTGCTCAAGGCTCATGTGGCCCACCCACACCTGAAGATATTGGCATCCGATATCCATGGCCCGATGCGGCAAGTACTATGGATGAACTTTAGATTGTACCGCAAGACCTCAATATCGAGGTGCCCAATAACCGAAAATGGGCAAAAGAATTGATAGGATCAATTAATATGTGCATCGGCACAGGAATTAATTTGTTCATTAGAGTGCCAACCCCCGCTCGGTGAATTGGTTGGGTGCAGCGGGAAGGGGGATTAAACGAGGACCCATAGATTGGATGTGCACTATTATTACGTCTCCTACCACTTCGTGGTCGAGATTTTACTTGGATCCATCCCGTTTCAATTCGAGCCGTTCTGTCTCCGCACTCTGCCCATCTCTCTGTGCCCGGGATATGGGATCTACGATCAGATGTGTGGAGTATCGAGAGGGAGCAACATGGTACGAAGAAATGAGTTGGTTTTCCGTCTTCCTGAACTCGATCGAAAAAGCACGCGTTCAGCTTCTTCTTCACAATGACAAGGAATAATATAGACTAATAGTGTCGCCTTAGTAGACCTTCGCCTGCAATAATATTGGTTCTATAGCTCTCCTGAGTGAGGCCTGTGTGCTGTTCATGTTGTCAATGGACATAGTGTGAATCGCACAGTAACCGGGCTCTGGAAAAAAAAAAAAAGGAGTGCCAGATTTGATGATTTTGATCCACGATGGGATGGTGAGCCCGCTCTCGTCAAAATAGACGCTTACCGTTTTTGCGAGATCCGTTTGCCGATCGCTTGAGGCTTTGCTGTCCTCCTTGGCTCGGATTGCAACGTGTTTGGGCTCGAAATTCGTTCCTTCGTACTTCGTAGGGCTTGAAGGAAAATTTGCGCTATTAGCTGCATATACGGGGCGGTACCAGGAACGAGGCATTCAGATTGATGGATTGATGGATTGATGCTGACAAGTTAACATTGAACCTTTGTACATACGAAGTAATAGACTGGGCGAGGAAGCATTCAGGTCCGCACACGAAGTCCGAAGGACACTAGGACAGATCAGTGAACCCGACTCTCCTGCATGCAAGAGCACTGATTGCTAACCACCATGATCCCTTCACGGGTCTCACTAGTGCGGCGCAAGGAGCAAATACCACTGCATGCCTGTCTCACTAAGACATCAACTCTTGAAGTACGAGGTACGGAGGACGAAATAGTCCCAGCCATCGCCTCATTTTAATGTCTCACCAGAGATAGGAGTAAAACCACTGCGCTGGTTTCCCCATGAATTTGCAGATTGGTATTGCGTGTCTCTCGGTCGCACGTTGATAGAATCAATACACGGCCTCAATTTCATCTCAGTCTCCGTTTCCACATGAACCGTCAAGGAAACCGTTTTAACTCTCCAATCCCACGCGAAATTATCCACGCCTTGTACCAAAGTACATTGATCATGCTTTAGCCAGGAACAAGAATATTCGACCACAGGTTGGAAGGTCATCTGCGTGCACCGGACTTCGCCCTGTCCTTGGTACACGCGGGAAATGAACGCCTGCTAGGGTAAGGAAGCGGCTGGTTGGATCAGGGGGCTTGGGCTAGCCTAGTACAAAGTACATCCTCTTTGAGTACGAGTACCTCTCTGTTCCCGATATCTACCGCTTATTGGTGGGATTAGAGGACAAGCCTCCCAAGTACCTACCACACCCTGCCACGCACTGCCAGGGGCAAAGGGACGAAAGTACCACGATGTACTCATCAGCCATTTTGTAGCCCCGCAGATAGTGAAAGCTACTGTTGCTTTGTACTCATGGGCATGCTACACACAACTGCAACCCTGCGTGTCTGCACTTTTCGATGGTGCCAAGCACGCTACTAGTGGTGACATGTCCGTAATACTGCCGAGCACAATCCCAACCGAGAGCCTGAGAGAGGCTCCCCCATGTGGTGAACAGCGGGGGTACTGCAATTTTACGGAGTAGTGTACGCTCCAACACCCATTTCAGCGGGGTTCATGGTGCTGAGCAGGGGAGATAAATAAGTACTTTCGCATATTGGAAGTAGTGTACAAACCTCCAACTGCCAACTGGAAAGAGCATGACGAAGACCGAGATCTCAGCTGTGAACCGTTATATTTACGTGCTCGGGATAGGTTTTCAGGATGAGCCATAATTGTACGAGAATATTCTCTAATATCGCCCTCGTGGGATTGATATGAGTCTTCAAGTCATGTATGTTGCCCTACCTACTGTATGTTTCTCCTCGTCATTTCTTTTTTCATGTAGGCTAATAACCGCATGTATGTAGGGATTAAAGGGACTTGGATTGGACGTAAACGGATCGATCAGTCACATTCCACAGCTTCGGGAAGTTATGTCTATCCGTATTGATTACGGTAGATCGGGCGCAGCAGACAGGGACGAAGTACCTTGATGATACCTCACAGACCACTCTAAATTGCCACATTCATGCGTGGAAGGACAGGGAGCAGAGGCTGTATTAGCCCAGTACCTGCTGGCAATCTTTCAATATAAGGTCCAGTTTTCCGAGTTGGTTCCATTGTCAAGGGAGGACTCTCACCAACAGTGCGGATGGCACCTTCTCATTCACCTGCCTTCGAAACGGACTATTTCTGCGTGTTGTTGGAGGGAACCACTTTTCTCACCGTGATATCGAACACAAAGTCGTAATCATGCTCAGCGCCATGCACTACGACGTAGACTAGTATTACGGCATCGACGAGTACGATATTGTGGTCTTCCATCTCAGACCACACTGGATGGGGTGATTACGAGAGTGAGAGACAGACAAACAAACAACCTTGAAGCCATGATGACTCCTTTTCCTCAAGAAACATCGCCTGCTAGCGCTCGTGGATTCGACGTGCTCCAGTGTATCTAAAGTCTTAGCTCCAAACTCTGTGGAGCTGTCAAACGTAATCTCCTCCTTACCATCCTTCTTCGTCGAGTATTAGTGTGCCTCGCGGCGTCATGAGTAGGACGGTCTCGGTTGGTAGCGAACTAATACCGTTTCGCTTCGTGGGTGGCCAGGACGGGACGATATTATTGGCTGTTTACTTCCAGAATGTACGTCGTGTACTTCGTACTCCCACCGTCCTTCTCCCGCCCTGGCTCAGAGGAACCAGCGCAGCGAGCAAGTACTTCGTAGTGTACCATTTCCAGTTATTCTGGCTCCACCTCCACCCTCACCCCTCCTCTTCAATGTTCCTTCCCACTAAGCTGGGGCCGTCGCCTGTCAATCCTCTCTAGCCCTTCCCCTAGTCGTGTTTCCCGAACCTTGGCTCCACCGTTCTCCGTTGTGTGCCTCTTGTGTGTGCCTGTGCCCCTTCCGAGAGTGTCCACCTTCCCTTTTCCCTTGCTCCTTCCCGCCACCTGACTCTCCTACTATTTTCCGCTTCCTTTACTTCCTCTCCTTCCTTTCTCCTTCCCCCCCTTCACCGAGATCGTACTCGCCTCGTCCGACAAGATTCAACCACGGCGACGACGTTTCCCTTCGATTCTCGAGAGCGCCTGCGCGCCTTTAACCCGCCCGATTCGAGCCCGGCGTTCCATTCTCTTCCTCCCCCCCGCAACACTTTCTTTTCCTTCGACGACCAGACGGTTTTATGGCGGATTTCCGGTGCGAAGGAAATTAGACATTAGACACGATCACGAACCAGCCCGCCAATGTCTTCCACATCGCCATCTTCTCGCTCGTTGATGATTAGAATACCCATGATCTGAGGGACGCTTGACGATAATTTTATTAATTTTTGGAAACGTCCATCATCTTGATTTCCCGACGATTTTTCGTCGAGTCGCTCTTTTGAAAATAACCATACGAAATGTGCGTCACTCTACCCATCGACTTGGAACAATCGTTCGACGGTTTATTCCCTCTCATTTCTTTTCTCCTCTTTCGCAGGTGAAATTCGCCCAGGGTTGGGCTGGTGGCGAGTGCTGCGCGCCCAATATTGCTAGGCCTGCTCTTTTTTCTTGGGTTGTTTTGCGCGGATGATCGTGCGGATCATTCATGCAAATGGGATCCTCACTCGACCGAACCCCAGTCTCGCTAACATGGTCCGTTTTGTAGATCTACGCTCTTTGACTATAATTGTCAAGTACGCTCTTTTACTACACAACCCTGACATAGTGAGTCTTCGCGGTTCGAGCATTATCGTCAATCACCTTGCATGGCGCTGACAAGATGTTGGTTCCGTCGGCCAAAAAAAGCATATAAAAATCTACATTTGCAAAATACAAGCACGGTCAATCTTTCGAAACTTGAGTTGGACGAGTAACGCTAGCATTCAATTTACGAACAACGATGCAGCCGAAAAAGTGGACGTGGGCCCTTGGCCTTGCCTACGCTTCCACAGCCATCGCCGCCGGCGCCGACCGACCGAGGATATACTTCCCTCGCCATGTCAAGCGACAATTCATCAACGCGACCGAGACTCAGCAGGAAACTTTCCCTCCTCAGACCGAGCTGCCCATTGAGACTTCAGCACCATCAAGCGAGGATGACGGAGAATCGTCGAGCCCGCCCCAGGGTCCTATCGACGTCATTGAGTCCATCATCGACGATCTAACTGATCCTGAACCTTCCAGCTCGTCGGTCGAGGTTCCGGTCCGTGACACTGCCGACATTCTTACCCTCTCGATTCCGACGACGATCCTTGTTAGCATCACGCCAGAGCCCTCTGTCAGCCTCCCCGACATCATTGTTCAGCCTACCAGCAGCTCCAAGGCTGTAGAAGAGGAGACCTCGTCGTCTTCGAAGAAGGACGACGTGGTGGAGACTAGCAGCCCAGAGCCGGAGAAGACCCTCTCCTCGAGCTCTTCTTCGTCGAGTGGTATCCTCCTTGCCCCTACCGGTGTCGTCTCCTCTGAGGATCCCAAGGACCCCAAAACCTCGCAATCCGCCGAGTCACCTAAGCCCGAACCTGAGACTTCGAGCTCTGCCGATGCCGAGATTCCCTCTCCCACCGACGACTCCGCCCAGCCCAACCCGACTGCTCCTACGACCTCGGAGACTCCCAAGACGCAGAAACCCGTGGACAAGGAACCGGTTGAGACCAAGGAGTCCAGTTCTTCCGATGTCATCGTTCCCGTCATCCCCGGTCCCACCGAGTCCTCCTCCCTTCCCCCTGCTGAGACGGTCACCCCGCAGCAGCCTGCGCCCACCGAGGCTCCTGTTGAGCAGCCGCCAACCACGACTGAGGAGCCACTTATCCCCACCGATATTATTCCTGGAATCGTCGATCCCATTGAGACAGCCCTGTCTAGCGTTATCGATGGTGTCCTTCCTCCTGGCGGCAATGCTACGACTGGAATTGAGGAACCTACCGCGTTGCCTACTAATCCTCCGCTCACTGACGGGCCCATCCCAACCGACGAGCCTCAGACGAACGTCGACCCGCAGCCGACCGATGTTCCCAGCACTGATGTTTCCAGCAGCGATGTTCCCCCTCCTCCCACCACGACCGTTCCTACCGAGCCTCCTGTGACTGACGGACCGGCCTCACCTACTGATGTCCCCGACACAACGGTGCCGCCGCCTGACACCACGACCTCGGATGAGCCGATCGTCACAACCCCCCCTGGCCCCATTGCGAACTCGACGACCAGCGCGACGGAGGAGCCCCTTCCAGACATCACGACAACTCTTCCTCCTCCGCCACCACCTGCCGACACGGCCACTTTCACCAGTGTTCCGATTGCTAGTACTGTCACCGGCAAGGATGCTTGGCTCGGCACGAAGTTGGCTGCCGATGATGCTACGTCTAGTATCAATAGCGAGCTTCCCGCACCCACGAACATCGAGCAGCTCCCGGCGGGTATGCCTAAGACCATCGACGCATCGGATGAAGTTGTTGCTCAGCCTGCCGGAACCACGCTGATTCGCATCGTTTTTGACCGCCGACTCCACTACGAGTTCGTCGCAGAGAACTTTACGGCTGCCCAGCAAATCTTCACGTTCTTGCCCCAGATCATTGCATACGGCGAAGGTATCACTGATAGCGAAATCAGGATGCTGCGATTGGTGCCGATCGAGACCAAACAGAAGAAGGGATGGATCACGACCGCTGCGATGGCGTATGTGCCCACCAGCATCATTGACGCGCTTCAGATCGATATCCACCTGACCAACTCGGCCCTGTACCACCACCCTCTACCGCTCGCGTACGAGCTCGCGCAGGCCATCGACCCGTCATTCGGCATCTTCCCCGGTTCGGAGGGTGAGGTTACCAATGGCGGTTCGTCTGAAGAGCCCGGCGGTTCGCCATTCACCAACGGTGAGGAAGACGTCACTGAAGAGCAGACACCTAAGCAGAAGGGTGCAACTGTTGGCATTGCTTTCGGAGCGGTCAGCGTTGCTGTCGCGTACGGTGCGGCCATGTTCCTGGTAGCTAGGCGGTACAAGCGCAAGAGACAGGCGCACCGCCGCACTAGCTCGGTCACGGACGCCACTACCGACATGGCTTTCAGCGGCCCAGGCTCGAGCGGCAGCCCCGCCACGGCCATGATGGGTGGTGCTCTTCTTAGCCGAGACTTCTCCAGCTACGGTGGCGTGGCTGGCGGCAGGGAAAGCCATGGCAGCGGGCGAAGTGGAGCGGGCAACTCTGCTCGCACAGCTTATATCTCGGCGCCAGTTGCGGCGGAGAACTCGCTGGGATGGAATTAGACTACAGAGTAGGATGTGAGAGAGGGAGAGAAGGAAAGACGAGAGCATCTACTCTGTGAACCCTGTGTTTTTACAAACCCCCCCACGACAAGCCAATGATTTTTCATAAACTCCTTGGTGCCGACCCGAACCATGTTACGCTTGGATACCCAGTTCGGGAGGCACGGCCATCCACAGATATTTTTTTTTATTTATCCTTTTTTTTATATCCACTTTGGATTTTCTCTCTGCCTTTTTAAGGAAGGCATTTATTCTTTAAATATACTTTTTTTTTTTTTGTAACTCTCTATGTCTCTGAAGACTCTCGATGTGGGGAGATATATCGGGAGGCTCTTTTGGTTGATGTTTAATGTATATCAACGAGGAACCTGGAATGTGTGCTATATACTCCTCTTGGGTTCGAAAGTCTACGGAAAATACTAATTTTTCTTGTCCTATCTGTGTCTTGTGAAGCTTGTGAGGCCCTCTTGTGGGTGTTGGCTATATCCTAAGTGTTCTTTCCGGATATTGGTATTTCTCACCTCCGTCGCCTTCTCTTGATCTTGTCTACCTGTTTGTCCGTCTGTTTTAGACGCGGATGATTTGGCGTGAAACCGGTGGTTTCAAAGGCCACAAGTCGAGAATTGGGATGAGCTGAGGAACTCTAGCAAGGCGTCTTTGATTTATTAGATTCCTTTTTTATTGTTTGAAGCGGATTTTTCCACTTGCGGTTGACCAACGGACCAAGGATTATTGGATGCTTGTTTCTCCTGTTTCGTGTCATTCGTTCTCTCACATTATTGACGAAAGGTAAGCTTTGGGGCGTTTGGGTTCTTCGAATGTTTGCTTCTATCCTGTCTGGACTCCTTTGGGCGGAGTGGATATATGTCTTTTCTAGATCATACGGTTTGCGAGTCTCGTTGGCTATTGAATAGCCTTGATCTTCGCCCGGGAGCGAGAGCGTGAGAACCTTGCATTTGGAAAAATCGCGGAATGAGGTTTCTCTCATATTTTGCTCATTAGACCATCCTGGAGTAAATTGAAGGTCAAGCTGATGGTTTGGGAGGAACAGCTCCGCCAGAGGCTCAATCAATCCTTGAGAATTTGAAGAGGGGTTCTGACTCCGTGGTATAAGATGAAATGAAAATCAAGCTGTATATAGAGGATAACAAGTCGATGAAGGTATTCAGATGTTTCGTTTGTCTTTACCCCTCCATTCGTCTTGGTTAACTGTATGTGTACAAAGTACCTGATGGCGGGGCAATTGAAATTTTTCGAACCGAGAAACCTCGACCGCATCCGAATCGCAGCATCATCAACACCGCGAATACCCCCCGTCCTTCCTCGTCCGGAACCGTCTAATTTATTCCGGAAATTCTCTCCCTGCTGCAAACAAATCCCCGTCAAAAATAGAAACCCTCCGCATAGAAACACAGCGACCATGGGCAAGAAGCGCGACAGAGACTCCCTCAGCAAAGAGGACGCCAAGCGCGACCCCGACGCCATGGACGAAGACAGCTCCTCCGATGAAGTGAGACCCCTTCTCACTCACCCCTACCCTCCCACCCAAAACCCCAAGGCTAACCAACCTCTCTTCTTTTCAGGACTTCGACATCGTCAACGTCGACTTCGAATGGTTCAACTTCGACCCCACAATCGACTTCCACGGCACCAAAACCCTCCTCCGCCAACTCCTCGACGTCGACAGCCCCCTCTTCGACACCTCCGCCCTCGCCGACCTCATCCTCTCCAACACCGCCGTCGGCTCCACCGTAAAAGTCGACGGGAAAGAAACAGACGCCTACGCACTCATAACCGCCCTCCCCCTTTCCTCCCAGCGCGCGAAACACACAGCCCTCGACGCTCTCGCCGAGTACATAGCTTCCAAGGCGGCGGCTTCGCCCGCGACGGCGCCCGTGGCGCAGATTCTGGAAAAGGACGCCAAGGCGGACGTTGGGCTCGTCGTTAGCGAAAGGCTGATTAACATGCCCTCGGAGGTGGCGGGGCCGCTGTACGCTATGCTCGTCGATGAGCTGGACGATGCCGTTTCCGAATCGGAGCCGTACGATTTCTCACATGTGATTGTTTTGTCGAGGGTATATCGCGAAGTCCTACCCGATCCGGAAGTCCGCGAACAGGAAGAAGGCGACGAGAGGCGGAGGAAGACGAAGAAGCAGAAAGGAGGGGCCGCGGCGACGCAGGCGGGAGGAGAAGGGGAGGTGTTTTATTTTCATCCCGAAGATGAGGTGTTTATGAGGTTTGCCGAGGCGAAGGGGTCGTTTGCTTTTACGAAGGAGGGGGAGGCTGTTGCGGATAGTAAGAGGGCGTTTCAGGATTTGGGCGTCAAGACGGAGGGGTTCGTTATGCTTTTTACTAGGGACAAGTTTAGGGAGGGGGTTAAGGCTGTTGGGGAATTTTTGAAGGGGTCGTCGTAAGAGAGAGCGAAAGAAAGCCCTGAGGGTATTGGGATTGTCATTAAGCCAGGTTTTTGGCATGGGAACCAAGTCGGTCTGACACGGCCATCAAGGAGAAAAGGAACCACTAAAGTAAAATAAAACACCCAAAGTGGGAAAAGAGAACAATAGAGTATTGGAAAGGGTAGAGAGAGGCCGAGAGAGAGGTTCATATTCCCACTTTACACCCCGTTAATTCCCGCGCCGCCCATTTTATATTTGCCTTAGACATGGATATAACCGTTCCTACTGTTACACAAAAAGAAGAGAGGTCCGGACGTCTTGGGGGGACAAGAAAAGAAGAAAAAGAGAAAACAAAAAAAAAAGAGAAAGACGAAAAAGGACGTGCTGCGTCTCTCATATATACAGAAAAAAGAGGTTCGAGAGAGAGACCCAACAGGGAAAAAAAAAGAAAAAGAAAAAGAAAACAACCCCCAATCCTACACTTCCTCTCTTCACCCATTTTTTTCTCGTTCTCGTTCTATATCCCTCCCATTCGGTGTTGATAACAAGTAACAAAAGAAAAAAAAAAAAAAAAGAGAAACGTATAGTCTTAACACGCCCACACGCCGACGATGCCATTCTCCCTCCCTTCGACAAGGTATCCATCCCGCAAGCACACGTGCTCGACGATGGACGTCTTCCTGCCTTCCTCGGCCGCCGCGATGCCGGCGCCGCAGTCCCATTGGCGGCCCTCGACCTTGTCGTAGACCTTGACGACGTCCTCGCCGGCGGCGCAGGCGATGCGGCGGGCGTCGAACATCATGCTCGTGATGGGGTTGTCGTAAGCGTAGGCGTCGTGGATGACGCCGGTTCGTAGGTCCCATATCTAGATAATTCAGATAAGCTTCTCGAGCCAACCGAAAAGAAAGAAGGAAAAAAAAAAAAAAAAAAAAAAAAAAAAAAGAAAAGAGACGAGAGTGTTACATACCCTGATACTCCGGTCTGCGCTCCCCGTAACGAGGTGCACATCATCAAACTGCAAACACGTAACCGGTCCCGTATGCCCGACCAGACTCCTATGCACCTGCCCGCTCCTCAAATCCCACAGCCTCACCATACCATCAGCCGTGCCGCACGCCAGCGCAGCATCAAACACCTGCAGCGCACCAACGAAATCCGCCGTCCCGTCCGACCCGCGCGCCGTGTGTCGCCAGTTGCCGTCGGAGCTGCCGAGGGTGGCCGAGGCCTGGGCGGCGGCCCACATGACGTCGAGCGTCTGCACGCAGCGGCCCTTGTTTAGGTCCCACTGGCGCAGCGTCTTGTCCGACGAGCCTGAGACTAGCGTGTCGCCGCGGAAGTGCAGCGCCGTGACCTCGTCGAGATGAGCCTGCAGCGTGAAGAGCGGGCACTCGGCCATGGTGCCGGCGGGGGGTTCAACGGGCTGGTCGTCCGGGTGGGCGAAGGCGATGCCGTCCTCGTCCTCCTCGTCGTCGCCGAAGCCGCTGCCGTAGGGGTCGTAGTGGGCCTTGCTGAGGTCCCAGAGGCGGACGGTAGCGTCCACCGAGCCGGTGGCGAGGATGTTGTGGTCTACCTGGAGAGCGCCTACAGAAGCCGTATGTCCCTCGAGGAGGCCGATGCAGCGGCCGGCGTTGAGGTCCCATACGCGGACGGTGTCGTCCATGGCCGAGGAGACCATGGTGCCGAAGGGCGCGTCGAAGTCGATGGCGAGGATGGTGTCTCGGTGGGCGCGGATCTCCCGGATGGCGCTGCCGGTCTCGTAGTGTTCGTGTAATATGGGCATGGATTTCCGGCGAATGCTCTTAACATTCTTGGTTCGGGTGGGCGTGGACTGGTTGGAGGGGATCTTTTCGTAGATGGACTGGGACATGAAGCCAACTTCTTCGGCTTCTATTATTAACCCATCGTCTTCGTCGTCGATCGGGGTGTGTCGGCCTGCTGCCGCGTTTTCTTGTGCAATTTGTTGCGCCTCTTCTAAGCGAGCCTCCATGTCGACAACTAGATGCAGAACGTTGGTTAGCGGCTGGACGGCAGCGGAGCGGCTCCTAGGTGGTTCCTAGGAAGGGAGGTTGCGGGCCATGTTGCCACAGTCCAACAAAACTTACTATCTTGTTCTAGCACGGCCTCGTCCTGTTCGAGATTCGCTAACCGATCCAATACCGACCTCCTCATGCCGGTCAAGTTGGCAATCTTGTTATCGATATCCCTAATCTCGCAGCTCGCCATATTCTTCCGAATCATCAACAGGTGCAGCTCGTGCATCATCGAGGATTTCTCCCTCTTTAGCCTAGAGACGTTCTCGGGCGATCCGTCAATATGCTCAACATCGTCTAGCAGCTTCCGTCCCCTCGACACCCTTCTCCTATGCTTCTTCCCCTCGTCGGTCATATCGGGGAAGCTCGCTTGGAAACCCTGAAAGAGCGAGTACGAGTTCTCAACGTAGGGGATATTGGCGAGCAACTCGTCGGACAGGGAAGTGAGGGCGCGGTGCTTGATCTCGTTCCGCGAGAGCTTGGAGCGCACGAGCTCGGACGGGGTGGTGCGGGCCATGGAGAAGACGCCGCGCTGGACCGAGGGTTGCTGGAGCTGCTTGTGCACGGCGGCCATGGCGTTGTGGTAGTGGTCGATGCGGAGGCCATCGCCGCTGGGAGCGGCGCTGGGGCTGGGGCCGGGACCCATGAGGTGGCTCGCGGTGGTGGTGACCTTTCTGCCAAAGTTCTCGAGGGATCGGGTCTGTTTTGCGATGGGCGAAAGCGCGCACGTGGGTTAGCGGATTTGGCCCGAGGGAAATAAAGGCAAGATTTTTTGAAGCTTTCGTGAGGTGGGGGCATGCAGAGAAGGCAAAACAAAAGGGAAAAAAGTCGACTGTAGCCTTTGGACGGCGAATCATGGGATCAAAGTGTCTAGTGTCGAAGAGAGTGACGTACGGATATCAGCGAGGCCTCGTCCTCGGCGAAGGAGTCGTCAAAGTCATGCTCGTGGTCACTGTCCGCCATGCGCTCGAATGCGGCAGAGGGGCCGAGTTGGACAAGTCGGAGCTGAGTCGAGTCGGGTGAATAGAATTAAGAGGTAAAAAAAAAAAACACAAGAGAAAATAATAATTACAAAAAAAAGAACAGAGAAGAAGAAAGAAGGCAGACGTCAAGTTGTTTGTCGTCAACCGCAGAGAAGCCAAAAAGGGGAAGGATCAATTCGAAGAGAATTGATGGTGGGTGGCAGAGGTCAGGAGGAGGTCGAGATCAAGGTAGCGTCGGAGCGTGTCGTGCATCAGGCCTGAACATCTGGATGTTTGGACGTTTTGGTTGATGTTGATGCTGGTTGCAGAGAGTCCGTCCAGAGCAAAGTCCAGAATCCAGAATCCAGACTAGTCTTCAATTGAAGAAGGCGTGTCGGGTCTTGGTCGGCTGTACGAGGTACGAGGTACCCTTGTACTTGTGGCGGACTCGGACTTTTGCTGTGAAGGAGCAACTTTAAGCTGGGGCGACAGTCTCAGTCTGGGCAATTCTGGGGCAAACTTGGGTTGGGGACAGGACTGGGCACCTGTAGCAGACACAATTAGAGTGTCGACAGCTGGCGGGCGGGGCTTGCGTCTCTGTGCTCTGTCTGTGCCCGTTATCCAAATTTAGTGTCCCTTGCAGGTTGATGCCCTGGAAATTGGCGGAGGGCTTGTGTGATACTTGCCACTGAACAGCCGGACCCACTATAAATAATATTCTAGTATAAAGGACGCTACAAAAAGTTATATCTTAACCTATATTATATAATAATAGAATAACCTTATTAACTAAATAAAATTATATTAAATAATATCTTCCCCTTCCTTTACATATTTTTACCCCTCTTTATATTTATTACTACCCTTTAACTTAATAATTTATTATATATAATAAAATATCCTCTTAATCTAAGCCTAAATTTATAATTATAGTAATTTATTCTAAATCTCTATCTAATTCTTTACTATATCAGCCCTTATATAATACCCCCTTTAATAAGCTCTTTATTTTATCTATACCTATATATACTTAATTAGGTTTAAATTAAGTAAATTCCCTAGTTATAGAAGGTATAGAATATTATAGTTATTAAAAATACTTTACTAAAAAAAGTAGATATAAGATAATATACTATCTTCTTAGATAAGAATATCTAGGTAAGTTATTTAGTATTTCTTTATAAAAAAAAGAAAATATAGCTTTAAGATATAATAATAATATTAATATTAATTAATTTTATTTTTATTTTTATATATAAGTTTACTATTCTTTTCTATAAAATATTATTATAGCTTTTTTCTAGGTTTATTATAAAGATCTAAGTAGTAAATACTAGTAACTAGCTCCTACTTAATTTTTAATTTTAGCTTATATTCTTTATTTAACTTAGTAATTACCTCTTTAGTATAGTAGTACTTAGTAGTAGTTTCTAGAGCCTAGTAGAACCTAAGGCTTTTCTTATTATAAGAAAATAAGCCCTAAAATATAAATTCTATATATTTCTTAAACTATAGGTAAATTATAGTTACTTTATATTATTCTATAGATATTTACTATATATAGTAACTACCTTTTTAAGTAAAAAGGAGAATTAATATTTTATTAGTCTAAATAATATATTTTTACTTTTTAAGAGTCTAGTCTTTTTACTTTAGATACTATTTTAGCTATATTTTCTTTATTACTAGTATTAATCTAGGCTTTATTATTAATTTTACTTTATAAAACCCTATAGACTTAAGAATTATATAGATTATTAATATAGAAATATTATATCCTAGTTCCCTAAGAAAGCTAGAGAGGTTAGTATAAGAAAGAATATAATTGTCTTTAGAAGATTATACTTTTTGAAGTAGTTAATTAATAACTTTATCTATTCTTTTCTTTAGGTAGCTAGAATATAGGGTATCTATAAGATATTTATCTTTAATAACTAAAGGTTCTTAGTTTAGATTAAATCTATACTTAATAGCTTATATATAGATATAGTTTATTATCTATTCTTAAATTCTAAGTTAAGATGTAATTTAGGTAGTAGTTTTACTTCTAAAAGGGGTTTTTAATATTATAATAAGGGCTTATATAGCTAGATCTATATATAGATATAGTAGTATCTTTAAAAAAGTAAAAATAGTTAAGTTAATTTTAAAGAAGGAAAAAAAAAATTATATGTGTGTGTTTTGATTTTTATAGTAGGAATGAATTTAAAAATATATTATTTAATTATATGGAATTATATATGTAATTAAAAAGAAATATGCATTTGTAGGGGGAGGGGTTTCAGGACATAACTTTTTGTAGTGTCCTTCGTACAATTGTCCTTCATAGTGTCAAGTACTTGTAAGGTTCAACCCAGCAGGGCAATAAGCTCTCTGCTCCCAGGCCAGGCATCTGAACCATCAAGTCGCAGTGGACGGCTGACGGTTGCAGGGGTCCATGTTGATCGTTCGAGCTGCTCATCAATTGAGCTTAATGCATTGAGATTGCTCAATGTTTCGTTTATGCGTCGGGTCTCCCGAGCCAGGCAGTGAAACAAACAACTTCAATGTTGATAATGATCAATTGATCAAGTGTCCGGTGGCTGCAGGAATTGCACTATAATCTAGAACGCTAAAACAGCACTACGAAGATTATTCAATTGATCCAATGCTAGTTCAAGTTTCGTCTCGGAAGAGGGCTCAATCGTTGTACTGCAATTCGGCTGGCAGGCGTTGCTGAGCTCAGCTTTCCCTCTGCGTCATCGTGCCTGCCCCTCAGTAGAATCGGTAAAATCGACACCCACAAGCAAATCCGAGTTCGATTTCCAATTTCCATCAGCTTTGGCAGCTGTGTTGACTCAACATCCGGAAACAGATATTGACCATTGAGCCCCTCCATCACCGATCTCACTCCCAAGCTCCCTCACCCTCCTGTCCTTATATTCCAAACAGCACCCTTTCATGTTCCCCGCCTTTATTCGCAGCCGCATAGTTCCAACTATGGATTCTGTAATTGACCTTTCCGATGCCTCAAAGGCACTCGATCTGGCCCGCATTCGTGCGCAATTGATGTAAGTTGCCCCTCTCTTTTTTTCCTCCTCCCTCCGATTTCCGGCAACCGGCATTTTTTTTCCCTGTCCTGGCGCATGCCCTTCGGAGTAAGCGCAAAGAACCCAGACAGCGGAAAGGAAGCAAAGACAAGAAGAAAGAAAAAAGCAAGACAGAAAAAGAAAGAAGAAGCGAGACCAGAAAATGCAAAGAAGGAAAAAAGAAAAGAAACGGCTCTACAGCCTCTGCTACATCACAAACTAACACATCTAACACATCTACTCCAGCCGCCTCGAAGACACAATCATCATGACCCTCATCGAACGCGTCCAATTCCCCCTCAACCGCAAAATCTACACCCCTGACGCCATCGACATCCCCAACACCAACCTCTCCTTCATGGACTGGTACCTCCGCGAGCAAGAGCACCTGCAGTCGCGCATCCGCCGCTACGACTCCCCTGACGAATACCCCTTCTTCCCCGACGCCCTCGAGGCGCCCATCCTGCCCCCGATCTCCTACCCGCCCATCCTCCACCGCAACGACGTCAACGTCAACGACAAGATCAAGTCCTTCTACACCGAAAAGTTCCTCCCCGCCGTCTGTCAGAACCGCGAGGATCGGGGGGCCCGCGCCGAGAACTACGGGTCGACCGCTACCTGCGACATCGCTTGTCTGCAGGCCATTTCGCGGAGGATCCACTTTGGCAAGTTTGTTGCCGAGAGCAAGTTTAGGCACGAGCAGGAGAAATATACGACGATGATCAAGGCGGGTGATAGGGATGGGATCGGTGAGGCTATCGTTAATAAGGCCGTTGAGGTGCAGGTTCTTGCGCGGTTGAGGACCAAGGCGGAGAATTATGGAAAGGACCCCGTGGCGAATAACGATACCGAGAGTTTGCCCAAGATTAATGTGGATGCTGTCGTGGAGATGTATGAGCATTTTGTTATACCGTTGACGAAGGAGGTCGAGGTTGAGTATTTGATGCAGCGGTTGGAGTAGAATAGTAATCGCGGCGCGAGGTGGTGAAGCTTGCTTTTATGGATAGATGCGATGGGCTTTGCTCCGGACGGATATTTCTTAGAGTTAAAAGGGTTAGGCGGCATTGCTACGAGCGACTTAAAAAAAAAAAAGGAGAAGCGAAGCAATCATGGGGGAGAAGACGGCGTTTGTCGGGTCCTCAATAAAACGTTGAACTCTTGCTATTGACCGTCTTGACTTGAGTGGCCACGAAACTGTGAACCGGCATCTTGTCAGACTTATACGACGGGCGCAGTAGCGATGTGCCTTCCTAAAAGTTGCCATCCTCAAATTCTTCCATTTTCCAATCGCCTTGATTTGGTGGTAGTACCTTGAAGCTTTGCCAGCTTCCCAACTAGGTCCTCCAACCGCGGCAAGAACGCCTTCCGAATCTCCGCCGACCACTTCATACTCCTCGCCAGAAGGAGACCAGATGAAACCAACTCCTCAACCTCATCCGCCGACCTGGGTAACTTTTCCCATATCTTCGCAGCGACCTGCTCAGAAACCCTATCCTCGACTCGACGCCTCAAAGCCCTCGTCGACTCAAAAGCAGCAGCGGTAACAGACTCCAAAAACCCCTCGTCCCAGTCCTTCAACACGACATCTCCAAGAAACTCGCCAGCGTAATCCGCAAGGACGACATTCCTCTCAAACCCCTCAAGACGCTCAACTCGACGAGCGGCCCCGCACGACGTAGACATCACCGCCAGGCTCCCGCAGCTAAGACCCTCGAGACAGGCAATGTTGTAAGAATCGTAGCTGCTAAGGCAGAGGTTGACATCCGCCGCCTTGTGGAGGTCTTCGCGGCGGAAGAATGTAGGCGGATCCCGCGGCTCGGGATCGTTCGGCCATGAAAAACTGTTGATCACCTTGACCATGAGATTAGGCCGGCGTTGGTTCGCGCGGGCGGCGGCCTCGAGTAACACAGTGACGGCGCGGTTCGAAGCCCCCTCCCAACGGGTCACGATGACGAGCAGGAATTTCGTGGTTGGGGATAGGGCTGCCAGGGCTCCCGCCACAGCTACATCCCTGGAAAGGGCTTTTGCGACGACAGCGCGTCCGATTCGCGTGAGGAGGAGGACGTCTTCGGGGGCGTATCTCTCGCCGATGTCGAAGCCCCAGACTTGCATGGCGTATCGGATTACAAGCCGCTTTGCTCGGATTTTGTCCGCCGCTGAGCAAGCGATCTCTCGTACGCCGTGGTAAAAGATGTCTTCTTTGTCGGCGGTGCTGAAATTGTGCCCGCGATCGAGAAATAGCAACTCTTCGAGGACGTTTGAACTCACGGGCAAAATGGAGTCGAGCTTCCATCCGTGCTGGAGGATCTTGGTGTCGGCCCACAGGCCTAGATGTTGGAATTGGGGAAAATCGAGGAATCCCTTTCTCTTGTCCCCTTTGGCTTCGGAAAATTGCTTTAGGCCCTTTACGGTGGTAATGGGATTGGTTCCGTTTACATGGTTGGTGCCGTTGACGAGGTGCCGAATCGGACCCTCCCAGGCAAAGTCGGCGTCGACGAGAACCGGGCGACTAGCATCCGGTTTGGGCTCGGCGATGCCTTCCACCAACCCGCATATGGATCTCACCTCACCGGCAAAGTACAGCGTTGCTATTTGCGGAGTTCTCTGCGCTTCCCGAGCGAGATGAATCGCGTAGGCCGTCGGCAAAGACATGTACTCCTGGACGATGAGAACGCAACGTTCCTGCGGCTCGAGGAGAGCCTGGAGAGAATCGGCAGCGGGTTGGGCGAGGGTGACGCCGTGGATGTAGTCGTCGTCGATGTGACTGTATTCGTTGGAAAAGTCCTTTATGATGCGTCTCCTTTTCTTGGCGTTGAATTCGGGGTTATCGAACGGACTGGCACCGGCCCTTACACTTTCCAGGGCTGCTGCGGCAGCGCCATGGACGGAACGCTGCCGGACGAGGTTGAGGCGGAGGTCGAGACCGAATTTGGCAAACAAATTTTCGAGGAAGAGCGCGAGGGAAGGAGAGTAGATCCTGTGCGGAAGAATCGCCGGCGAGAGATTAACGAGAACCCTCTCGATTACGTGCTGGTGACTAGCCACGTCCCTTAGATACGCCAGCTCGATCCCATGTCGGCTTTCAATCTCCCGGAAGAGGCGAACGGTTTCCCTCGGAACGGAAGGGTCATGGTCGTCGCGATGCGTGCGGTACAGAATCCGCGCCTTGAGCTTCGCGGCGATCACCTCGACGTCTTCGTCGGGGTTGTATTCTATGCAAGATCGAGGCATGTACATCGGGCCTATTAGGATCGTGCGACCCACGGCATCCTGGTAGCACCTTTCGCCTATGATGGCGGCGAGGGCCACGCCGCCGCCACCCAAAAGTCGGCAGGCTTCCCAAGACACCCAAGCAACGGTGTCAACGATCCGGTACGATGGCACGGCCCCTGATGCTTCGGTGGGCAAGTACCATAGACGTTCGGCAAGAGACTCGCCAGTGGCAATCCGCCTTGCATAGCTGTATATCGTTGGGATCGTCTCAGGCTCCAGCTGAGAGGCATACGTACGGATTGCGTCAAGCTTCTTGTTCCATGTAGACGAGAGATCGACGAGGAGAGGAGCAGCGGATGGACCGACAATCTCTTCCGCGTAACGTCTAATTTCACAACTACCCCACAAGCTGGCATACGGCAGGTCCTCGTAAAAGAACAGAGTCGTCTTCGTCTTTTTGCCAGGCTGTTCTGCGGCGGTTGAAGAGACGATTTCCAGAACCGCATCTCGCACAGCAGAGTGATCAACATGACGCGCGAGTCCTAGTGGTACGTAAATAGTAGCGCCGGCGGCGATCGCGTTCGAGATGAACGGAGTAAGCTTTTCAACGACCGTTTCGTATACCGCATCTTGGCGGGGAGAAGTCGCGTATTCCACGCCGGGCTCGTCATACCGCACACTGGAATCCGGTAGATCGAGACTAACAAGGTCACATCCCGCCAGTTTCGCGAACGCAGAGTCCTCGGATTTACGTATCTGGGTGATGGTGGCTTGGGTGGCTTCCAAGACGTCTGGGGATTGCGATGCGGGTAGGAATGAGAATGTGCTCTGGTCGAACACGGTGACTATGAGGGAGTCGTGGAAAGGCGGGTTGGTGATGGGGCCGAAGCAGGAGAAGGCGATGTCGTCTGGGTGCGGAGAGATGTAGTAGCTTGAGTACTTTGGCTTATACGCCGAGGCTGGCTCCGGAGGAGGCGGGGCCGGGTTCCCGTCCATGTTGAGAACCAATTGATTTGGACTAGAAGGGGTCTTGACAATGGTAGAGTTTTCTGAGAGGAACACGACAACTGATTCAATGAAAAGGGAGAAAAGGGGATTGAAGTGAAGCGAAACGCGGCCGGCTTGACGAAGACATGATGGATCCATCGTTGATTTATTATATCGTGTACTAGTACTTTATAGCCGGCTTCGAGGCCAGCAACGCCAAGCAGACTCCGGGACCCACTCCGGCCGGTCCAATCCGAAAGAGCCGGCGCCGCCGCAACCACCGGAGCTCGTTTTTCTTCTTCCCTTTTTCTATCTCTTTTACTTTATCCCTTAGTCAATTGATGAATCTAGAAAAAGAACGAACGAGCTAGACAGCAAGCTTAAGCTGGATGACATTTTGAGAATTGACGATGGAGGCGAAGTCTACATGTACTAGTACTTGCCATCCATCCTGTGCTCGATCCCGTAAATACATGCACGGTATTGCTTTCGAGGCCGTCGGCTTACCCGGCGTGTGGTATTATTGATCGATAATGCGGGCTGGTTCCTCCGGCACAAACCTGCCTCTTGATTTCTGTCATCGATCACTGGTGAGAAGATCAGGCCCCTCCGGGATTACTCGGAACCCGTACAAGCTCTCCGTGCACAAGTTCGCAATGTGCCACTTTCAAGAAGCTCTTCTGGGCACACATGGGATCAAAGGCATGCGAATAATATCCGATTGCTGCTGGCATGCGGGACCCCTGCTGCCTGGCCCATGCCTAGCTGGCCGATGTGATTAAAGTACATCATTATCGTGCATGTACGATGTTGTAATATCACAGCGACGAATCGGGAAAACAGCCAATATTTCCAGCCTCACCTGCCAAACATCCAAGTCGTTCCATGGTCCAAAGACGTGCATCCCTAGTTGTGTGGCGAGATGACGTGGACGGGCAAGCCAAGAGGATCTCCAAAGTACCAATCGCAGCTTCTGAGGGTGTCACTCATGTACGCACCGCCAGAACGTACCTAGCTCGAAACGCCATCGTTCCGTATTTCGGCCTGCCGGGGCATATGAAATATATAAGAATAGCGCATTTTGTTCAAAGGGTGGGCAGGGCAGGCTGCCTTATCGGCTCTCACGGAGGCGCTGCGTGATCACGACGTGGGCCCCAGGCGAGGCGAGGCGAGGCGAAGGCAGGGATGGCACCCATCCTATGCGTAGTGGTTCATGGGCCGGCAAACCTTGCAACGTTCTTCCCCTGAGATAGGAATCCCATAAAGCAATGTGAACTCATCAGGCCCTTTGACCCCAGCTGATGCCGGCCCCCCTTGCACGAAAGTTGTGTGAGATGGAATCGACCATTCTTGGGTGACGAGAATGGCTTGATCTCGATCCTGCGTAGAATGGGTAGGGATATTGATACATAGACTATAGAAGATATATAAAAAAAAGAAGCCCTCCCCTGCACCGAGAGAGGAATGTTACATAGCGAGCCTTCCATTCTTACTCTGTCATCAGATCTAGTGTGTCTATCTAGCATTGACCACCAGACCATACGCTCCAATCTAGGGGTTTTATCCGCAATAAGCCACAGCACGTTTACGTCTATGTTGTACTTGTTAGTATACGTGAGTATGAAATGGACGTTCTTTACGGATTGCATGATGCCCGAGACTACTCGGAGCAGGGGAAGCTTTGGCTAGAGTAAGTCCACCAATTTCTCCTGTAACTGCCCGCCCTCAGAAATCCTCGGGCCATGCCATCAGCGATGATAGGGCTTTCAAGACTAAATACTACTCTTTGCTGCGCAGTATTGTAGCTGTTCACGGACTGGGCGGCCTGGTCTTCGACACATGGACGAACAAGCGGACCAAAACCTGCTGGATCAAGGACGTCCTTCCCGATAAGTTTCCCCACGCGCGAGTCATGGCATTCGGATACAATGCCAAGAGAATCAACCACGGAGCGGAGATTGAGTTTCTAGATGTGGCACGACAGCTGTTGGCTGGCTTGTCACGGAAGAGGAGCCGACCCGAGGTAGGCGAGCTCGAGATGTATCAACGTCTCTGACACGGAGAAAGATCAAAGATCAAAGAGCAGAAAAGGAACAAGAGGAGAAGTTTGGATTTGGTTATGACCGAGGGGTGAATTCCTGTCTTATCCTCCGCTTGCACCAGAAAGAGCTCTGCTGCGGTGTCTAGTTCTATACCCCAATGGGGTATCATGATAGATTCTTCCACATCAGCCAGCTCCACACCGACTAACACGGGTTTTTGATCTTACCCACAGGAACGAGATAGGCCAATTCTGTTCATCGCGCATTCCCTCGGCGGTCTAATCGTGAAGAAGGTATGACATGCCCCAAGTTTCCCTCGAGACGGAGAAGAGAGAGTGAGATTGAGAGAGACAGAGAGAGATCCACAAATCTATCCCAAGATGGGCAGCTGCAAAGTCGCAAAAGCTGCAGACACGCAAAGAAATGTAAGAAGCAAATGCTAAGCCCCAAAACCTTTCCGTGTCACACAGGCAATCATGCTGTCCAATGAACGAGCAACCGTCCTCGCCAATTGTGCCCGAGGCTTCGTCTTCTTCGCCACCCCTCACTGCGGGAGCAAGCTCGCCGACATGCCTGCGATTCTGCAGACCTTTGGCAAGTTTGTGCTGGATTCACCGACCAACTTTATCCGGAATCTGTCGACGAAATCGCAAGAGCTGTGAGTTTTTTTTTTATTGATTTTTTTATTGATTTTTTTTATTGATTTTTTTTTTGGCTCATTTTTATTTATTTCATTTTTCGCCTTATTTTTCTACTTTCTTTTTCTTCTTCCTCCTAATCTTCTTCTCTGTCCCAATGGCAGCGGGCATCTAACTTTCGATTTCATTGGTGTAAGTGCTAAACTGGTGAGAACATCAGAGAGGAGCTGCATCATCAGTTTTGCGAGTTTCTCGTCTCCCGCTCGATCCCCGCCGTCAGCTTCTACGAACTCCTGAAAACTAGAAAATTCATCAAAAAGTCAATAGTAAGAAATATCTAAAATAAAATAGAAAAAATAAGAAGAAGAAAATCTATAAGAAGCCACCACTTCTTCGGTGTCTCCCAACCAGCGCCTGCTAACCCCAAACTCCTCAGATCGTAACTCGGGACTCTGCCATCCTAAACGTCCCCGATGAAGACGCCCTCGGCCTCAACGCCGACCACTCCCAAATCGTAAGGTTCAAATCCGGCGGCGACGATAACTTCCAGGTGGCCATCCACCGGATCCAAAGGCTGGTATCGCGCATCGGCCACCTTGACGACCTGCAACGCTCTGCGCGCAAGTCCACATTTCTGCCCTTCATGCCTACGAGGTTCTTTCTGGGCCGCAAGGCCGAATTGGCCCAGCTAAAGGACTGGTTCTTCCCGGAGGGGGAAGGTGGAGGAGGCCATTCTCTGGCTGCTGTCTCTGATTTCAAGGTCGTGGCGCTGTTTGGAAAGACTGGCGCGGGCAAGACGCAGTTAGCCCTGAAGTATGCAGTCACCCACAAGGATGCATACGACTTCGTCTTCTTCCTAGATGCGACATCGAGCGTGGTTCTCCACAATGAATTCGCAAAACTCCGCTATAGCCTCAAGATATCCGACATTGGCGGAGACCCCGTCATGCAGATGAAGCAGTGGCTCATATCGCAGGCCCCGGGCCGCTGGCTGCTCATCTTCGACAACGCGAATAACCTCCAAGAGGTCATGCCCGTAATCACCCCCGTCGCGCGATCGGGCCACATCATCATTACCACGCAGGACACTCGTGTTGGCAGCAACGAGTTCGTTGATAACAGCCTCGAGGTACCTATGCTGAGCCCCGAAGAATCCCAGCAGCTCCTCTTCGACCGAAGCGGCATGGAGTCGCCCAAACTCGACGAGGTCGAAGTCGCCAAGCTCCTCGTCGAAGAGCTCGGATACCTGCCGCTGGCCATCAACTCGGCCGGCACGTACATTAGCGTGCGGCAGAAGTCCGTCAGGGAGTACGCAGATCTGCTCCAGCACCACAGTCGCGAGATGCTAGATCACCGCCCGGACGCCTCGTCGTACGAACGTTCCGTTCTGGCTGCCCTAGAACTCAACTTTCAAGCCATCGATACTCACCCGGGGGCTTCGGCGTTGTTTTCCCTCCTCGTATTCCTGGACCGCTCAGAGGTAACGGAACCGTTCCTGGTGAGAGGCGTCACGCCGCAGCATCGATGGGGCCTCGACGGCGAAAATACCCTCGTCGATCCGGCATCTCGATACGTTCCAGCTGAGCTTATCGCTCTCATCAACAATGGACCGGCTTTTGACGAAGCGATTGAAGATTTGGTTTCCCATTCTATCATATCTTGCGAAAAGAGAGATGGGGTCGGCCGCTGCATTACCATCCATCCGCTGTACCACAAGTGCGGTCGACTTCGGATGTCGCGAGAGGAACGACAAAAGCATGGAAGTGGTGCTCTTTGCTTCTTGGCCCATGCTTCACCAAGCGATGAGTATTCTCTAGAAGATAGGTTCGTCAAAACCCATCCACAGATCGATAAAACCCTGATCCTTGTTTGTTACAACTAGCAGTTCCTCTAAGCTAACAAACCCACCTACTCTTTCCTAGCCTCGGAACCATCGGACGAGCTTGCTTGCCGCACATCTACCACTCCCTCATCATGTACAAGGAACCCGAAAACGGCCTCAACTTAGCCTACCTCGACTCCATCGCCCAACCCGACACGCCACTAACACCCCGGGAACTTATATCCGCCATGATCCTCGACGCAGAGATTATGTACGGCGAAGGAGACGAGCAAAAGAACCGCGCCCTTCTCGAATGGGCGCACGATCTCCTCGCATCCTCCAAGAACATCTACCTTCAGGCGCGGGAGATGGAAGTGGGCCTGGCCATCGGGTACTACGAATCCGGAAACTACCTCGGGGGCGCCGACGCCGCGAAGGCCTTTTTGGGTCCCGTCAAGGACGCCCTTGCGAAAGACCCCGGCCTCCGGAATTGTCTGACCAATGCTCAAGTTGGCGTTGTCGAGGTTACCTTGGCCGAGTATCTCGTAACCGAAGTCTCCGTCGACGACAACTTCGACGAGAGCTTCGGCCTTCTCCGGGGATGGAAACCTCTCGACCCAGACAAACCGAGCAGTAAAGAGAAGAATACCCTAGGGATATTAAGCCAGACGCTGGGAAAAGTCCACAAAGACCACGGAGACTGGGAAGCCGCCGAGGAGGAACTCCGTCGGTACCTGGACCTCTACGCCGTCAAGGGCCAGCAATTCGAAGGCTGGGCGGCGGGAGACCTCGCACACGTCCTCATGGAGATGGACAGGCCCAAAGCCGCCGAGGTCGTCGTGCAGGAATACTTGGCCCCGAGGCAGGGGCTTCTCACGCCTAGCGAACGCGCGAGGGACCGTCGGAGCGATACCATGTATCTCGAGATGCAACTGGGCGAGGCGCTTCTGTTACAAGGGCGGAATGCTGAAGCCGAGGAGGTCTTCCAGGAACTCTTGGCTCGGTTCCGCACCTTCGGGCCTCTTCCCCCCTTTGAAAAGTTTCGCTTCTTCTTCTCACAGTGCGCCCTAGCTCGCATCAGGCACTTGGAGGGCCGTTACAAGGAAGCCGTCGAATCGTGGGAGGCTGCTCTGGAGACGGCTGTCAAGGAGCTTGACACGGAGCATCAGGAGGGAAAGTGGGGTCGTCGTACGTTCTTTCCGGGCATCGTATTGCTGAGCATGGCGGATTGTCTTTATCGGCTGGGGGAGAAGGAGAGAGAGAGTGCGAAGGACTTGCGGGAGGAGGCGACGGGGATTTTGGCTGAGGCGGCTACGCAGCGCTGGGTGTTGGGATTGGGGACTTATTGGCTGGCTTGGGTGAAGGGACATCTGCCCGAGGCTTAAATCAAGAGCCTCCAAGTCTCATAAGAACGGTACTTTTTCGTATTCAGTCTTGCTCGTACACTTTACATAGCCAAGGTGTGGTATTCGCCAGGGCCACAGCTTATCAACAGTTTTCAAATTCTCATAGCCACCACAGAATATTAAGGGCCTGTATTTTTGAGACCTCCAAGGACTGATATACCTTTTCCCGCTTCTCCCCTAAAGACTAATACATTAGAAGAAGTAGACGGAGATAAACTCCTCAGTATAGAAGTAAGGAGGTAACTCTCCCCTTCTCCCCGAACGCCAGTCTAATGATAAAATATACCCAAAGAAGAAAATAAATAAACGAGAACGAAAAAGAAGACACAAGAAAGAGAAAAAAAAAACGCGGTAACGATACCGATACTTCCTCATTGACTCAACGACGAACTTCTCTTACACCTCTCGATTCCTAGAGAAGAGCCGAAAGCCCGCCTTCTCTTTCGTCGGAGGCATCCGGATCTCTGGAGAAACTTCAGCCAGCGGAGACGAAGGAGGACTATCCGGACCGCCATCAGCCCCCTTCGGTCCCCCCGGTCCTCCCGGCCCTCCCCCAGGCGGGCCCTTCTTAATACTCTTCCACTGCATCCCCAAAGCACAAAGAAACGTCGCAACCGCCAACCCCGTCCCCGTCAAAAACACCCTCGTACAAGCAAAATTATACGCCTCCACCACAAGCGGCCTATATCTCTCCTCCACCTTCCCCAACAGCTCCGTCGCGCCGCTCTCGACAATAACGTGCCCGCCGCCGTCCAGCCCAGGAACGTGCCGCAACCGGCTCGCGAGCAAGTTATTCAGGATCGTCTGGCCGACGGAGACGAAGACGGCGGAGCCGAGCTGCTGCGAGAAGAAGCTGATGGCGATGCCCGTGGAGACGTCTTCGGGCGGGAATACGGTTTGGACGGCGAGGTTGACGGTCTGCATGCCGAAGCCGAGACCGAAGCCCGTGAGGAATTGGTAGGCGATCCAGCGCGAGGAGGGGGTGGTCTCTGTGAAAGTGGAGAGGAGGCCTTCGCCTACGGCCATTATGGTGGGGCAGAGGAGCATGGAGGGGACGTAGTAGCCGAGTTTTTGGGTGGCTGCGCCGGAGATTATGGAGGAGACTACGATGGAGAGGACGAGGGGGATGGTGTAGATGCCTGATTTGACAGGGTCGACTCCGAGGACGGCTTGGACTGTGGAGGGAGTTAGAGGGTTATGGTTGAAGGCTTTCAGGGTTGAGAAGGGAGGGAGGCAACTTACACCAGAGAGGTACGTAGTAAATAGCCAAAATCATAGAGCCGGCAAGGAATACCATAAACCCAGCTCCCGCCAACATCGACCTCTGCCGAATAATCCTTAACGGCACCGTCGCCGTATCAGGCATGAGAACCTGCACCGTCGCGAACCCGATGAACATGACGACGAAGACGACCAGTAACGCCACGACGCGGGCATCTTTCCACTCGTACTTGGCACCGCCCCACTGGAGAGCGAGGAGAAGCGCGACAATGGCCGGCAGGAAGAAAAAGGTGCCGAGCGGGTCGAGGCGGAGGATGTGCTGCTTTACGGAGGCGGGGGGACGAGGGGGTTGGGGGATGTCGAGGAAGAAGAAGAGGGCGATGAGGGCGACGCCGCCGACGGGGAGGTTGATCCAAAAGCACCACCTGGATTAGGAGGAGTTTTTTGTTAGTTTGGGTGATGGGGGAAGGATATATAAAGGGACATTTGGGACTTGCCTCCAATTCACGGCGCCTGTGAAGGCTCCGCCGATGAGCGGACCAATAACGGAGGAGAATCCGAAGACCATACCAAAGATTGCTAGACGAGAAAGAAAGAAAAGAGGTTAGCAAGGCGAGAGACTTTTTCAACTCTCAAGAGTGTTGGCCTACCTTGGAATACTGGTCTCTTGGCTAGCGGAACCATGGGAATCATAATCATCATCGACCCAGTGAAGATCCCCGCCGATCCAAACCCAGCAATCGCTCGCCCGGCAATGAACACGGCAGACGTCGGCGCCGCTGCGCAAATGACCGAGCCAACCTCGAAGACTACGATGACAATCAAGTACGTCCTAAATATAGAAAAACGGTCAGCCATTCAGTTCGGTTTCATCTGGCAGACAAGATCCGTAAAACTAACCACTTGATGTGATAAAACTTAAATATTCTCCCAAACAACAGCTGAGACGCCGCCGTGGTAAGCATGTACGCCGATCCATACCAACCGATATCACCGAGACTCTGAAAATCATCTGTTATGCGCGGTATCGCCGTCGCGATAATCGTTCGATCCAGAGCGACAAGGAACAGCGCCATAAAATTCGACAGCATAATCGACCAGAACCGCAAACTCTTGGGCTTAAAGTTCTTTTCCGGGTCCCCGAATGGACCCCCGGGAGGACCACCGCCGCCAGGAGGAGGAGGACCTCTCAGTCCTTTGCCCCCCAATGCAGGAGAATCTAGGCGCCCTACCCCAGCTCCACGGAGAGTCTCGGCAAGAGCGTCGGAGGGGGAGGGAAGGGGAAGCTTTGAAATGCTGCCCTCTCGTCGTGAAGATCCACTAGGTGTTGAGAGTCCGTCTTTGGCAAAGAGGGCGCCGTGTGCCGCGAGGTCGAGATCGGATCGCGAGGAACCCCCGGCGTTTAAGTTCTCCATTGCGACGTCGAAGCTATCTCGAGGCCCGACAGAGTGGCTCGAGCCTTCTCGCTTGGCGAGCCTGCGAGGGTTCTTCAGCGGTCTCAGGGGAGGATCGGGCAGTGGCTTGTGATTGAGGTAATATCTCTTGTCGTAGGGTTCAGAATCGGCCCAGTAGCCCTCGTAATCCCTAGGGTAGTAAGGCTGTTGGTAATAAGGCTGGAGCTGCTGAGGTTGTTGTTGTTCTTGTTCTTGTTGGTGCTGGGGCTGATGCTGCTGATAGTGATAGCTTCGGTCCTGATGGTAACCATAGTCCTCGTCCTGGTGCGGCTGCTGATGGTATTGGTAGTCCAGGTCTAGGTCGTGCTGTGAATAGTTGTGGGAGGAGTGAATTTCGCGCGAATCATGGCGGTGGTGGGAGGAGATGGTGAATTCAGAGGCTGAAGCAGCCGGGGAACGGCCAGCCGTGGGGGAGTCTTCTCCCCAGTGAGAAGAGCGAGCCATCGGAAGAGTGGAGGGAAGGGAGAGAGGTGTGCCCTTTCGGAGATTGGATGCGGCTTATACCTAGTATGGGGGCGTGTGTATGCAGTCTTTTGCTTTTCTACTGTATCCCCCGGTGGCTCTTCTGCAGACCAGCGCTGCTGCTTATGCAGATCTCCTAGTAGCACCGAGTCCTAAAAGAGAGTGGTGACACTGGGGCTTGCTTGAGCTCGTACAGAGTTGCTGAGCTTCAGGAAGGCCGGGTGGCTTTCTCTGTGATTCCCTCGGAAGGGCCAATGATGGCTGCGCAGGTGGAGTTCCGGTGAGATGCCGCGCCAGAGAAGATGTCACAACAGCAAACCGGACGCCACAGGATGAAGAAAGTATGCGTAGGTGAACAGCGGAATGGTGAGCGCAGGATGTAAGCTGCAGCTTGCTATTTACGGCATCAAGAGGGACGTCGGAGTTTATTCCCCCGTCTTTTTCCGTTCTTTTCGTGTGTAACGAAGAAGTAGATATAAACAGGTTTGTTTCCGCTGCGGGTTTGCGAGGCTGTGCGTGTGCACCGTGAATCACCGAATTAGGGCTACAATGAAGAAGACAATGAAGTAAAACGAAGAAGGAACGATGGTACGGAGCAAGAGAAGCCCGGGTTCGACAAGAGAAATGAGGGAGGAAGAGGGAGAGAGAGAGAGAATGCAGGCGAGCGGGCGAGTCGAGGACAATAACTCATTAAAGATGCACCAGCACTGAAACTAGAAACACGAAACTTCGATATATAAGATGAGATGTTTCCCAATGCCCCCCATTCTGGAAGAAGAGAGTTTCAGGGAATAGAGACCCGGAGTGTCAGTTTGGAGATACGGGTCTCACAACATCAACTGACGAGCCTAGGAAGAAAAAAGGAAAAAAAAAAAAAAAAAAAAAAAAAAAAAAAAAAACTGGAAAATGAAAAGAGAGCACGATAGTGCCTCTGACAAGACCGCACAACATTGAACATCCGGGTCCGGACGGGAATTGGGGGCATATGGACATATATGCCCGGAGAGCATGACCGAACATCCAGCCCAATCGCGTCAGGGCTTCTTTACGTCCAAAAGCCACCAGACCATGTCTCTGTCTTGATCGAGGGCTATGTACTTAAGGTTTGCCACCATCTTGGCGGTTTGGCGGTGTCCGGGTCTCCTCTTCTCTCGGTAATCTTTGAGTCCCCATTCTTCTTTTTCTCATTCAGAACGGTCGCACTCTGTCATACTTGACAGTTTCCCCGTGGAAGCAGGGTGATGCACGGTAGAAGGAGGGAGGTGCCGATAAAGGATAAAGACAGTGGCCGACGGAAAATTGCCAGGCGGGTGAGCTGAGTGGTTCGCCACGAGTCAACCGCATCTCAACTGCATATGAGCGGGGCAACATTGCATCGTGCGTTGCTTGTTTCTGTTGTCAACGAGAGCAGACGCGACTTCGATGGTCTGTTGTCCTGTCTCGACCCAGGAACTGCAGGTAAATCTTCTCATCTTCTCGATTTGCTTTTTCTCCGTATTTAATATGAGAGCGGGTCTCCATGTCTCACCTGCCTTGTTTGGCTCTGCGAATTACCTGCATGGAGAAGGAACACTGAAGATCCTCTCATCGAAGACGAGACGTGGTAAAGAAGAGACAGTCAAGCAATAGAGGCTCCAATGCGGTATCATTTTTCAATCACTGAAGATTGCAGTGGACCGAGTAGAAGATACGAAGCTATTCCCAAATAAAAGGGCATACTTCATTCACATTCGGTGGAAGCTGGCGATGCCAAAGCAAGGGGATGAACCTGCGCTATTCTGTACGGGTGTTGGTGTCCATCCTGTCATCCGGGATGGCGTTGGGGAAGTCCAGTCCAATTCAGCCCAGTCCGGTTGGACAGTAGGCGCAGGCTCGAGGCCACAAAGGCCAGGCCATCCACAGCCGAGCCTGCGGGTACTTGTATTGGCTGGGATACCGGGGGCTTGGATAATAAAGAATAACGGGTGGGCAGGGCCCAATATCTAGACGGGATAAGTCGACGCTTAATCCTCAGCTGCTCAGCGATTGGACGCAGGCGGTGAGAGTTAGTGACGATAGTGACGCATGGAGTGCAGGAGAGACACCATCAGATGCGTTGATGCGATAATACGAACACAGCCTGTCTCTTTTGCATGTCACGCATAATAGGCAGTTCGAGCCAACATGGAGCTGAGGCAGCTGTGCCGACGGTTAAAGTGGTGAGAGATACTATACAACTTGAAGCAATCCGGGATGAAGCAGTGAGCAGTCCAACCAATTCAGCAATGTTGGGTGGAGGGTCCTTGGCGGAGAGCTAGTTTGTCGGCGTTGATGAATCAATTGGAAATAGCGACGCGACAAGAGCCCACCAGGTTTAATTGCATGAACCAGTCAAACTTGGAACGTGTGTGTTCGAGTCTTCAAGATTGGGGATGGGATGATGATGCAAGGTGAGAACCTGATCCAGGAATACGAGCAACAGAGCCCACGTTTAGATTGTGATAATGCCAATGCCACTGCCAATGCCACTGCCAATGCCTGCCGCCAGTTGATATCGGCTGCACAATCAAAAACAAAGGAAAATGGAAGCTGCTCAACCTGTCCATCTTGTCATTTGATGATGTCTCTCTCTCTAAATATCTTGTCCATCCATCTCAAGCAAACGTGTCCGCTCCTCTCCTGTCCACTGAGGTGCTTGACAAGAGTACTAATATTGATGTAAAGTGCTTGTACCGAGTAGTCCAGACATCGTTACAGTTGGCTGATATGAGCTTCCCTGCCAAAGACGAACCACCACCCGGCGACATAATCCAGGGAGACGAGCAGATCAACCAACTCACGACATCTGCCGATACGAATCTGTTCAAGACAAGACATATCAATCATCATCACTGGCGGACATCAATTACCACGGTTGTCTCGTGCAGCTCCCCAAATTTTTTCTTCGTATAAAAACTCGGTCCCCAGCCCTTGCAGCCCACCTTCTTCACTTGGTTCACCGGTTGCCAGGCATTGCAAAGTATAAAGGTAATGCTGGGGTATTGCTGGGATAGTACCAGGGTCCTGCAACTGCAATTGCACGAGTATCACGAGTATGAGTCTGCTCTCCCTTGCATCGTCGAGTCTGAGCGGGCGGGCAGTGCGCTGGGCTGGAGTCTGGCATGAACAATGAGTGAGTATTAAGCCTTGGAAAGCGGCTTGAGTTGAGTTGTCCTCGTAGCCCTTGGAAACAAGCTCCATGGAAGCTTTTCCCCCTTCATTGCTCTCGCTCGAGCCTTCTCGTAATCCTCCTCTTCTCCGTCCATCTTCATCCATCTCCCTCTTCCTCCTCCCTTCTAGAAGAATTCCGGGTTTGTCAACGAGAAGGGTAGATTTAAAATATAGCCTGGACGCGGGGAAATCATCAATTGATCACAATTCATCAACCATCTTCTATTTTCTCCGCATCGCACGGGCAATCACTGTTTCACATTTAGTTCAGCCCTGCCATTGCCCGACGAATTGTGCCGAAGACCAGCTCCAAGCTTCCCACAACAGAAACGACAGAAAAAAGTGCTATTCGAGCTCAAGGGAATCATACAATCAAGTCAGTCTCTTTTCCAGGGTCGAGTTGAGTGTAACTCTCGGATCAGGAGTGAAGGTGAGTTGAGTTGTTGCATTCTCGTGATTCGCCAGCACTCCCTTTTGTCAGCGAACTACGGAGGAGGCTGCTCCTTCCTGTCCCACTTCCCCAAGCCTCACCGAACTTTGATCAGGATTTCTGCCTAGAATCGAGGAGCCGCGGAGGTGTCAACCGCTCGCAATTGAACATCAACTCAGCCCCTTCACGTAGTCCGCATGTCCCTGCGGAACATCAAGACATCTAGATAGATCAGTTTTCAGTTTGCTCTTCCCCCCCCCCCCCCCCCCTCCCCCTCCCTTTTTAGAAAACCCCTTCGAACACTGCGGATAACCCCCCTTTTCTTTCTGCGTCCAAGGTCAGCGGGCAGTCACCTTCGTCAACTCGGCTGTCACACCGCGGCTTGTTAGTGATCTTGTATGTCCTAATCAATTTGTCTTCACTCTCTCCAGTCCCCACTATTCTTGCTGTTCTCATATTCGTCATACCACGACCCTCAGTCAGGCCTATCCTTGGTCCTAAAATAGCCAACCTATAGGGCTGGGGACTGGCTCCATCAGGGCACAGTGAAGCAAAGAACACTGAAGCTAATACACCATCAAAGCTAGTGATAGCTGAGGCATTGTACTACGAAGTATTTAAGTCGAGGTAACACACATTAGTTCTGACCGCCAACGCTTTCCTCGGTCGTCAGCCATAACCTCACCCGACAAGCTCGGGTGCTTCGACGTGTCTCGGGCCCGAACCTCCTCACGGAACTACCCGAACCCGAGGACAACCTTCCTCGCTCCCATTGCTCGCCCATCATCACTCACGTTTGAGCCCGAAGTAATTCGGGCATTACCTATCTTGGTCTATTCGGCTACCGGCAGCTCAGTTGGGACCGTCGGGAGCCAAGGTGACTACTAAATTCCCCGACAAATTAAAACGTAAAATTACCTGACGAGGACTGGAGTCTCGATGGCTGGGGAACCGCCCCAAGTTCCGGCCGTCACGGTCTCACCTCCCTCTGCAAGGGCATCCGGCGCTACTGCTTCCGCCACTGCTGCTTCTAATGCTGCCAATCCAACTTCCAACCAGCAACCCCAGGCCAAAGACCAGCAACAGCTGCCCCACTCTCAGGTCGATATGGCCGCCATCAAACTCACCAGGGGCACGTCCTGCGTGCTCTGCCAGCAGCGCAAGGTCCGCTGCGACAAGAACAAACCATGCGCCAACTGCGTCAAGGCCCGCGTCGAGTGCCGCGTCGTGCCGCCCCAGCCTCCGAGGCGTCGGAAGAAGCGTCTGCAGGAGAAGGATCTCATCGAGAGGTTGAAGAAGTATGAGGGTTTGCTTTCCGAGAATAATATCAAGTTTGAAAGTATCCATCCCGAGTTGCTTTCTGGTCAAGGGGGTGCCGATGGTGGCGGGGGAGGAGTGAACGATGAGGTGACTGAGCTCGAGACGGATTTTGAGGGGTTGAGGACGAGTCCGAAGTCGAGTACCTCGGCGTCTTTGAGCTCGGGGAGGAAGTCACAAGCTGAGAGGTGAGTTTATCTTTTGTTGTTGGATGAGATGAGATGTAACGTGGGTATGTTGTATCACAGAGACTGACGATCGTACAGATCGCCGAACTGGATTCCATTTCACAAGGAGGTAAGGGCATTTTTTTTTTCCTATGTCTTTATTTTGTCACGGCCGGCGTCGCGAATTTCAGGGCCATTCTAAGACCCTACTATATGCCATCCGTCCATCCATGATTAATCTATCTCACTTCCCTCCTTTCTCACCAATAAGTCTACATCGCTGTGAACTCGACTAACATCAATTCTAGTTCCGCGCCAGTGAAGAGCTGCTCTTCGACTCATCCGAAGAAGAGGTCGAGGGTTCCAAAGTCCACCAGGCCTTCGACAAGATGTACGAGAACCAGGAGGGCTTCCCCTTCATGATCGGCGGCCGCACCACTTCCGTCGCTCACCTACATCCGCCAGCCATCCACATCTTCCAGCTATGGCAGGTCTACATCAATCGCGTAAACCCTCTTCTCCGCTTAACCCATACACCAACCATCCAGGGCAAGATCATTGAGGCGTCGGCGAGACTTGACGAGACACCGAGGCCCCTCGAGGCCCTCATGTTTGCCATTTATCTGACTGCTGTGAACAGCATGGAGGAACAAGAGGCGCTGGATACTTTTAATGAGTCTAAGACGATGCTGATGAGCAGGTTTCACTCGGCGCTGCAGCAGGCTCTGATCAATGCGGGATTCATGAGAACAAATGAGCTTATGGTGCTTCAGGCGTACACTTTATACCTCGTATGATTTCCTTCATCTATGATCTTCATAGGCGGTATGGTTGCTAACCTTGTAAACCTCAAATCTAGATTGCGGTTCGACAATTCATGGATCCTCGCCAAATCTTCTGCCTCATCGCAATGGCAGTCCGCATGGCTCAACGAATGGGTCTCCACCGCGACCCAGCTCTCATGGGCTATTCGCCCTTCGAGGTCGAACAACGCCGTCGCCTCTGGTGGACTCTCGTTGCTTATGACGGACGTATCGGCGAGATGACGGGTTCTACTGTCACAGCTCTCTCATTTGCCAGTGATACCAAGCTTCCGCTCAACATTAACGACGCTGACCTGCACGTCGATGGCAAGGAGCCGCCCACACCGCACGCCGGCGCTACCGAAATGCTCTTCTGCCTAGCCAGGTTAGAAATGTCGTTGATCGTGAGGAGCGATTCGCAACGAGATACACCTATCAAGCCAAACGCGTCCTCCGACAGCGGTCCTGCTAGCCTGCCAACCCCCGCGAGCTCGTCCACTCCCGGGGCCAGCAGCGGCGTAGCAGCAACTGCCAGCACACCCAATTCCGGCTCCGGCGCCTCAGGCCCGCCCATCCCTACGGTGCGAGTCGTACCGAGGGATAACATCAGCTACACCCTCGATGGTTTCTCCGCCCACATCGAGAACCAATACCTCCGGCACTGTGACGAACGCATCCCGCTCCACTTCTTCACCCTCACCATGGTGCGGCAATTGCTCTGTAAGATGCGCATCCTCGCCTTCCTCGTCCACATAGGCTACGGCCAAGACAACCCCCTCCCGCAAGACCAGCAACAACAAAACCAACAACACCCCTTGGACCAAGCCAAGCGCGACTCCCTCTTCCGCGAAGCCATCCAACTCATCGAATACGACAACGTCCTCCAGAACGCGCCCTCCCTCCGCTCCTACAAGTGGTTCACCTACATGCACTTCCCCTTCCCCGCCTACATGTTCCTCGTCAACGAGCTCCGCCGCCGCACCACGGGCGCCGCCGTCGAGCGCGCCTGGGACGCCCTCACGGAAAGCTACGAACGGAGGGGCCTCATGAATAAGTTGCATAATCCCATGCACATGGCTTTCGCGCGGCTTTTCGTCAAGGCGTGGGATGCGCATGAGGCGGCGCAGAGGGAGCTGGGAGAGACGGTGGCTGAGCCGAGATGGATGGCGGAGTTGAGGGCGCATACGGAAAAGTCGAGGAATAGTAATAAAGGGGTCGGAGGAGGGCCTAGGGGTCGGGAGATGGACGACGGAGCCTCGACGTCTTCGTTTATGGGGGGTATGATGATGGGGGGAGGGGGAGGGCCGGCTGGTGGGTTTCCTGGGTTCCCTGCGTCTGTGGCGTCCAGTGTGAGCGGCGCTGGGATATCCACCCCGCAACGGCCTCTCGGACAGGTCAACTTGGCGCCGTTGGTTAGTCCGCATGTTGCGCCCGAGGAGCAGGAGAGGCAGCGGAGGCAGGTTAGTGGACAAGGGCAGGGACAGGATTTGGCGGATATGGATTGGAGCTATATTATGCAGGAGTATAACTCGGGGGGACTGGCTGATTTTGGACAAGGGAGTGGTGGAATGGGGGGAGGACAAATGGATATGTATCAGTAGATGGAGTTTTTGGGACATGAATAGTACTGTAGGCCATTCGGCCTGGCGAAATCCCCCCCCCTAACGAGCGATTCCATGTCTCCGATGCACGTTAACTTAAAAACGAGCGAGTCGACACCGTCGGCAGACTTATCCGGTGATGAGAGCGCCGCGCAACTTGAGGCAGGAGCGAGCCAAGCCGATCCCTGGAGGAAGGAACCACCTGGGCCAACAACCACACCGAGTAAAGCATATAACGATCAATAAACGTCAGTGACGTTAAGGGATCAGCCAGCCAAGCTGCTAGTTAAATCCGTTCCCTCTTGGCTGCTGGTTGAAAGCGCTTGAGGTGGTCTCGGTTCGACCCCTGGTTGGACCTGGATGTAATAGGTTTTTCGCGGTAAGCTGGCAACGGCGGGTCCCGATAATTTTTTTTCCCTTTAACTTGTAAATATTATTATTTTTATTTTTAATTTTATTTAATTTAAATTTTTTTTTTTTCTCTATTTCCGTGAACTCGACGCGCCCTCGTTGTTGGGATAGGACTGGGGGGATTATAAATAAAGAGATCATGTCAAATTCCACCTTGGTCGATAAATACCCACAACACTCTTCGAAAGATGTTTCATGAGGCGCAAGAGAATTCCCTAAAAATTAAGGATTTTATGTAGTATTTGGTATTCGATGCTACGGAAGGGAACTTTCCAACAAAACTCAATCACCAACACGACAAGCATTGGGCAAGGTGTTCCGGGAGTGTCTGGTTTGAACCCAGTCGCGCAGCATCTATCATGACGAACTCGCAGGATACAGCAGACCTTCGACATCCCACTAGCAGTCCTCACAGTCATGCTATACTCACGGTTCCTCAGCGACATGTACATGTACGTCTTGCATATCAGCGCTACCAACTACGCGTTAGCCTTGCAGACGTTTGGAGAGGACCATCATCCGGGGACCTTACTCTGATAGGATTTTTTCAATCTCGGCTACTACCGCTTTAGCCTTGCCGACGGTTGTGTCGCCGCGGCGTACGCGCACGAATACCACAACGGGGTTATTCTGAGCCTTTGGCCTCCACCCAAGCCGATAGACTCCGATCGCTCTCCAGTTCACGGCGTTGCACGCGTCACGGATCTGGTCGCATATCCCTTCGTATTCTTTGGTGATCTTGTGTTCTTTGCCAACGGGGAATAAACGGACGGGAGAACGATGTACGGAGGGACCTGGTTCCTGTGGCGGTTCGTCAAATGGATGGAAGGATCTCGCTAGGCAAACAAGACCGCCGGGAATTCCATGGTATAGTGTTCTCTGGCAATCTTCCCTGGACTTGCCAAAGTCGGTAGTTGGCTCCATACTGGGCAATGGACAACTGTTCATATCTTGAGATTTTGAGATGATAGAGGGAGTGACTCGGTAGAATCAGAAATGGAAACTGGTACCGTGTTGACGGAGCCTCGGCAGGTATTGCCCTCCGGGACTGGTGAGGATGGGGCCCTCGTGTGTTTTATAGTCAAGCTGGTTCTTCAGATGTCTTCAAGTAATTTCTAGTCGGATTCACATGTCATAAGGACCCCATGAAAGGTAAGTCTAGTGAAGATATGAGGCCGCTACTATAGTAGGTTCAATTTTTCCAAGTCATAAGAGTGTAAGGCGCAAGGCGAAGGTTACCTCAGTCTAAGGATATGCTCCTTAATCTCTCCAATGCCACACACTCCGCTTGTTGGCTTCAAAGCCTTGGTGGATGAACGTTAAATGCTATCAATGTACCGAATAATCCGCTAGAGTCGGCTCTAATAGAAATACTAGCCAACCAACCCTTCAAATTGATCTCTTCTCCTTTCGGACCGTAAACCCAGAGCACAGGTTGCCCGACAAAATCAGAAGACTTCTTGGCGAACTTAGAGCGTTACCTCGCGATGCCTCTCGAGCAGCGCCATAAATATCGCCATCAGGGGAGAGGCCCAGGGCTGAGAGGATTTGCTGGGCAGCGGTCACTAGTAGAAAGTCAAAATACCTCCCCCAGCAACCTGCATTAAAAGGTACCTACAGTGTAGTGTCGAGAGGGCCTCAACCGTACTAGGAAACCCATGAATTATATTACCCGTGTAAACGCTGACTAGTGGGCGGAGTTCGTTGTGGCCATCAAAGAGCGCGGCTGCCGTATTTTGCCGCTTCCTTGTAGCATTCTCCTGGCTAGAATAGGTCAGCTTCGAGGGTCCATCACGAGGCGATAATGGTGATGACGAAGACGATGAAGATGAGGATGGTAATGCTGAGGATGATGATGTTGAAATCATGGGAGATCCCAGTTCCCAGGCATGAATGCAGAGGAGAGCTGAGGAATCCGGTTTGCGAGGCGGATGCTGGGAGAACGGGCGTACAGGCCTTATGCCATTAGCGTAATCGGTGCCTTGAAGGTATTGCTTAGACCCCCTCGATTTAGTATACCTAGCAAGTAGGGGAGGTTTTCTTTCTTCATGGCCATAGGAAGAAACACATCGAGGATACGGAGAAGACATCGGAGAAAAAGTAGTATATATTCCCTTCTATCCTATATTATCCTATATCGTAACTTATGTAATGTATCGTAAGAGAAACATAAATATAGAAAAAAGAGTTCGTTTCATATCTCATAAGCCATCGTGTCGTTCCGTGTACCAAAAAAAAAGTTGAAAGGCCGAAGAAAAGGAGCCGGCGAATATCCCGTCTGATTATACAGATGCTCTTTGCAAGTCCCAAGAAAGACAAAGAACATTGAAGTAAGGAAAAAAGAAACAGAGGAAGATGAAAAGGGGGAGAGAAGAGTTCGTTGCGGGTGTACCGGGTGGAATTGGAGAGATATATCGCTCGCTCGCTACGTCAAAGTTAAGGGTATTTGCTCTCGCAGCATTCGAACATGAAAAAGGCAAGGGATTTCGCGGTAAAGCACACTCGAATGGGTTTCCAGGGAAAAGAGAAAAAAAGGGGGGAAAAAAGGAAGAAGCCAGACCCGAGGTTGAAAAAGAAACCCAATTTTAACCCGGTTTCTGCGCCCATACAGAAGTCCACCAAAGAAACCCACAAACTCCCGGATCCCTAACAGCAGCCTCCACACCCTTCGCCAAAACCTCCGCCTCCTCGCCTGTGAGGTCCAGCTCCCTATGCTTGGCCAACACGCCGGCGACGAGGCCGTCAACGAGGAGCTGCATGTAGAGGGCGACCTCGCGAGTCTTGGCGTCGGATTTGGCGCGCGGCCGGGGCCCCAGGGGTAGCCTTTCGCGGCGGACGCCGACGTTGACGAGGCCGGCGGAGGAGAGGGCCGTGGGGAGGTGGGAGGGGAGGGAGGGGCTCCAGCCGTAGCGGTGGGCGAAGTCGGTGTTGATGAGAGAGAAGAAGCGGGTAAGAAGGAGGGAAGAGGGGGATGGTGGGGAGGTTGTGGGCTCGAAGACGGGGATGGGGGTTATATCTTCGAATTCGACCCAGCCGCCGGGACGGAGATGTCTAGGATCGTGTGTTAGTGAGGGAAAGGGGGGCAACAAATGGGTGAAGGATGGACACCTACTCGTAGACGGAGGAGATTAATTTGGTGGGATTTCGGATGGTGGTGATGAAGCAGCGGGCATGGATATAATCCGAATTGCGGTAGGCTGGGGGCCAGTCGGCTTCTAGGTCGTCGATTTTCCATTCGACGTTGGGCGGAGCGAAGTACGGTTGTATGGGGGAGAGGTCTATGCCGATAACATGGGCGCTGGGATATCGGTCTGCGGCTGTGAGACGAAAGATGAGAGACTGTACTGCATTAAAGAAAAGGTCGATTTCTTTTTATTTCATTATTCCCCATTCTCTCGCTTCAAACTTACCCTCAATGGCCCAGACACCAGAACCGGTGCCAAGGTCGATAATTTTTTGCGGACTGTCGCCGACGGGAGCAAGGCCTATGGAAGAGCCGGTAACAACCTTGGCCATGGAGTGCTTGATTTCCTCGCGGTTCAGTTCGCCCTCATCGTTGGGGAGCGGATACCTCCCTTCAACGAATGCCTGATACCGGCTGTTTCGGGTGAAGAAATGAGTTGTTAGTATATGATGAGGGCATGTTGAGGTGGAGGAGAAGGACCGAGCCTACCGTCCGTTTTCGTAGATGTGATATTTAGTGGCGGTTTCTATAGATGTGAAGCCCGATGAAGCCGAAGACGGCTCGTAGTCGGATGTGAAGTCCATGTCGGCATCGTTTGAGTGAAGCGAGCTACCAAAGTCCTGTTGGCCTTGGGCCCCGTTCGGTTCATTCATCTTTCCCGAACGAGGTTGTCCGGGAATGAGTCTCGGAAGGAATGTAGGTGTGGACTATGCTCTTACAGGTGGGAGAGAAAGACGAGAAGAAATTTTGAAAAAATTATAGTCAATAAAAAGAAGAAGGTAAAAAGACCCAAAAAGGCGGGTAGGGCTAAGAGAGAGGAGGAAAGAGGCGGTCTTATTCGGAGTCGGTCAGCTGTCGTTCTCAACTGAGCTGTAAGAGTGGATCGGGGCGGATCGAGTGAGAGGAGGCGGATGTGGATGGGGGTGTGCATGTAGAAGACAGGAGACACTCCATAGTCTTGCGAAACAACTCAAGGAATTCTCCCTATTATGTTCTCTTCCCCCTTTTTCTTTTCTATGATTTTCTCTCGCCTTTCTTGTACGAATAAACTCGCACTCCCTTTTCGCAACGGCCTGAGTTGAGTCACTGCAGGATGTCGTGTGTGTTGTTGGTATGCGTGTGTGTGGAGGCGGCACTCCAACCAAGCCGAGTCGGAGCGGAATGGTTGGCGGAGAGCTTCAGAGTCAGGGGCGAGGCGAGGATGAGGATTATGTAGTTCCCGAAGGACTGGGAAGGGAGGGGGTGGGCCCTATAAAAAAAAGGGACGATGACGGTACGATTGGAACCGGGCGGGAGGAGAATGGGGGGGGGGGGCTGTACGAGCGAGTAGTGGTAGTTTAGGGTAGGAGAAAGGAAGTCGAAGGGGGGTGGAGAAGAACGTCTGGAACCAGCGTGCCGGACTCGTTCTCTTCCCTTCTTTCTCTGCCTTGTTGATGCAGGCAGGAATGGGGAGGGGGGAATGTGGGATGTGCTGCGGCAATGGGGCAAGAGGGTTGATAGACCAATACAAGCACTACTTCGCGCATCGTCGAACGCTACGAGGGACTGAGTAATAATAAGAAGGGGGCATGGGAGCATAGGAGTCGGCCAGATGTACGATTTTATCTTCGGATTAGGACAGGGATTGGGGGCTTATATCCGTGCTATAGCATCATTAAGTCACTAACTTCGTCGTCGTACTCCGTAGGAGCGGGAATGGCGTTAAGCTTGAAATAGATCAGACAGGCGCTTGGAAGAATATGATATTTGATAAATGGGCGACAAAGAGGCTGTCGAACGCAGAGTGAGAGAGCGAAGTACTTGCACAGTCTGAGAAATGACAGGCCAGAGTACGAAGCGACCCATCAAATCAAGTGGCACCAAGCGGGAGCAGAGGAGACACTGGAGCGATCCAACGTTGATGTGGAGAACACTACCCATGATCCATGGATGTTGTCGTCCGGAAGACTTGCCCGGAAAGGGAAAGGGTTGCAGGGCCTGGAAATCGCTACGAGGTGGTGGAGCGTGCAGCATGGGTATGTCGATGAAGTACTTCGTACGAAGTATGGAGTATGGATGTACACTTTGATGTATCGAGGAATGGGAATGAGAATTAAATACGAAGTACTTCGTGGGTTATGTAGCATCAATTGACGGCAGGGATGGCTTGGGGGATACGCACCCGTTAGTAATTAGTACATCCCATATCCCAGAGAAACATGCCGTTTCTCGAATATTTCGACGTTCCCGTTAATATCCATCTTTATATTGAAGTGTCAGTTTTTTTTTTTTTTTAACCTCACGCGGTCCATCAATGTCTTTCTCTGGTGTGTTTCGTAATATTTCGTAGCTGTACAAACAAAGCACAGCCCTTCATACAAGTATACATCGAATGTAGTGTTCTCACGATATCCAGTCCTCCGCATGTCCCCAATGCTACCATGCTATACACGACACTACATGTATTGATGCATGTAGTGTACATGGTGTTCATATTAGTGGACTTCGTACTGCAGTCCTTCATCCACTTGAGGCCTCGATTTTGTCTTCTCCCCCCCACACCCACTGGCTCTCTGCATCCCAATGGGCTGGTTCTTGGGATTAATCGTTGATGATTGCGGTGTATTTTAGTATACTTTGCAGTTGGCTACTTTGCACGTGGGCACTGAGAACTCCACCATCGTACACTTCTTCGTCACGGCAGGACCCGCCCTAACTTTTTTTTTCCCTTCAATTCTCCCATCCTGCTCATGAGGACATGGGCCTGGAAATAATACTCGGGACTCTGGATTAATCGATCAAATCTCATCTTATTCTCAAAGTGCGTGAGGTTCTCGCTGCACCCGCCAAAAAGAGGCGGACAAGACCCCACTCCAAGTGGTGTACGAAGTACCACGCATACAAGTCTGTTTGGCATTTCATCAGAAGTATGCACTACATCAATACAAACAGCGATCAGCAGCAGAGGCGCAAAGGCAGCTTTGAATTAGCCATGCAGGTGACGTGGTCGATTTGATGGCGATCAATATCACGAATACAATAATTGATACTTCATGCTCGAACCCTTCAATTCAGGGATGCCGTTGAAAGTACAAACAAGGCTTTTTGTTGTCCTCGTAGATGGGACCGTTGTACCGCGTGCTGCAGTGGTACGCCGTTGCCAATCGATTCATCAATGCTCTATTCAAGATGACCAGGAACACAGCATGAATCGAATCCAACCTGCGAGACCAAGTACACTACATCTACATACATATCGTTATCAAGTAGGTAAATCAATGACTGTCAATTCATCAATGATGGAGTAATTGTGTTTGGAACAAGGGCGAGGAAAAATGATACCAAGGAAAATAAGCTGAACCTACTGCTGGGTCTTCCATCACTCTTCTATCCACTGGGAAGCGAACCCCATTCCCCGGCGGTAAACCTCGCTGCCGGGAAACGAGGCAACAGGAACCGGATAGGCGGGAAGCGTGGGCCTGGGTTAGGCCTATGTGCTTCATAGGCTGCCGGGAAGGGCCCTGAAACAATAGAGAAGGAGAGAAAGGAGGAAAAATCCTTCCAAGCCGTGGGAAAGGGTACTTCGTTCTCGGCAGGCTAAGCCAAGGACCCAAACTGTCGGATCCCCCGACGAAATCTTGAACCATTCCCTTCTTTGACTCCCTCCATCGACCGGCCCAGGACTGAGCCATTTCGCTTGAAATACCACCTGAGCCCTACTTTAGCCCTAGGAACCCTATCTTAGTGTACACAGGTACGCCGCTCGTAGACGATAACGATGACGATGCGGGATTAGAATACGCCCGATTTTGACACTAGTTTGCACTTGGAAAGCACATAACTCAAGCCATCAGTCGATCTGGTCGATGGTTTTTACATTACGTACTTCTTTCCCCTCCACCAGTCGTGGCTATCACTAGGTTGGGGACAATCGATTGATTCCTTCGGTCTCCCCTCCAGGCTAGGTGTACATTACCTGCTCCTCGGCTGGACGCAAGCGTGGGCAAGATCAAACTGCAATTCGTGGAGAGGACCCGAGCACATGGTACGCTGGCTCCGCGAAGCAGTCAACCAGCCCAACGGCGGTGATGAAACAGACACTAGCCTGCCTGCCCGGCAGTGAAGTATTCGTGACCAGCAGCAGACTGCAACGTACTAAGTATACAGGAATTGCGCAGTCTTGGCTCCCTCTGCGAGCTGAGCCCTCTTGTTCTGCTGCTGTCTTTGTCATTCCTGACAAGTTCCAGAGCTGCATCCGAGAGAATTGAAAAGAACCGGCCCGGACTAGGATTAGTTACCCATCGGCTTGGCCATACAGCTCTCGTCACCTTCACATTATTGCCTATTCAAGTGCGTCGTACATGTACATCGTACCCGGTGTAGCAACGGAAATGTTGTGCTTTTTCTGCCCTGCAAGCACTTGGGCGCGACCTACCTCAATAGTCCGTGTGACTATTTCGTAGTGTAGGTGGACGTGGCCATCCAGATCACGACAATGGACCCAGCCGTCTGGGTCACCAATAGCGGAACGACCCTAGCACCAACCCAAGTGCATCATCCCCTCCCCCCCTCCTTCCCCCTTCCCCTCCCCTCCGTCGGGTCCAGATGTCTGTTGGCAGGCTTGGACTCAAAATTTTTTTCCAACCCCCATCCTCGACGCCTTTTGTCTAAGCGAAGTTTTTGCCCCAACGGGCGCCAACGTCGTATAGAAATGCATCAGTGAGATTACAAGGTGGAGTATCGTACATCAAATGTATGTGTCCACTATGTGTTCTTGCAAGAGAACCAAGTGATCCCCTCTTTTTTTTTTTGCCCGACCCGACCAATGATGCTTTGTTTGCGTTGGACGAGGTACAAATGGATGAGCACGTTCGTCCAGAGACACACCCCCAAAAGTCCCCTTGTCATTACGTTACCGTTGTCGGGGATGCGGACGTGCTTTTCCGAGGATATTTCTCCGATTTATTTCTATGGGTAAAGCCACGCCCCGTTTGAAGTGTGGGCAAGATGGGGGGACGGGATGGACTGTTCCACTTCGTGGGTGCTCCAGAGAAACGATGGAAACATTCCGGGTTCGCGGGAGAAGGATAAGACTCGTAAAACTTGATTTTCTTTTCCCCTCCCGAGAATTAAAAGAGAACGATAGAAATATGCAGCAGGATTGAGGAGATCGAAATGTGTGTGGTACATCTACGCAGTACGAAGGTACATACATCCTCGAAGATGTTGAGCAAGCCGCCTTCTCAGGACCAAGTACAGTGTAGAGCCACATTGCGCGACAAACCCCCCCCCCTAAAAAAAAAAGGAAAAAAAGTATTTTCAAGAACCCTGTTGCCGGATTTTATTCATGTTCTTTCGAGTTTGCAATGGAAACCCTAAAAATTCAAAACGTACAGATGTACGTTTGGGCGGGCGGGGGGGAATATCAACCAGTCTACTTCGTAGACCCCCTGTCGATGCTTGTCCAAACTCTTGGGATTCTCCCCGAATTCACAGATTGCGGAAGTTCCTGCCAGCAAACAAGAGTTGATCAGGAAATATTTAAGTGCACACCCCCTTTGCGTTGATTTAGGGACCTCGGTTTACAAGGAGAGGGGGCGAGTTTTGTGTACCTGCTAGGACACCCAGCTGACCGGTTCCACGTCCAAACTCTGCACGGCGACTGGCTCTGGGACATATGGGAAATCCTTTGTGTGTCCGAGTCGGATCTCTGGCCCGTCCCGTGTCGGCATTTACATTTACCTGGCCATTGGTGAAAAGAAGAAATTAGCTGGTCAACACCCATGCCCCGAAAAGTTTGCTCGGGAAATAGTATGATGGCAAGCTCTTTGACCGACATGGCCCATTGAAAAACTAGCATGAGGCGGCCGGTTCGTGACCCTCCCCCCTTATATTCCAACTAGAATGCATGAACTGAACGCCATCCGGTGAGCGGAGAGGAGAGGGAGGGGAGTGGTTGGGAGGCCCAGCGAGATGAAATCATGATCTGTATTGGCCCATTGTCCTCACTCGGCTCCGTCAATGCAACGCTCCCTATGCAGAAACAATAGTCCTTCCAGACCAACGTGAACTCCCTCCCTCCCTCCCTCCCTCTGCGGTGTGGGGACGCAGAAGAAAATGAAAACACCATCAATAAATGGGAATCTTCCTGTGTATGGGAAACAAAAGATCCTTGAGAGATGTAACGATGTTGGTGTCGGCGGTCGCATAATACGTCTTGTTTTATTCATGTCGACGAACCGCCCCTCCGCCTCTTCTTGTTTTCCTGTACTTCGTACATCATCACTCCCATGATGCTTGACCACATCGTAAAATGACTGTAACGATGTGGCTGCCTCGTCGTTGGATTGGGAGGCTCTAAGTGGGCCAAACAGAGAAACAATAGAGAGCGACGAGGGACCAGGAGAAGAAAGAGAAAAAATTAGTACCCCCGGCGTCGAGCCGAATGGAGCTGAAAGTCCCCGTTGTTTATTCTATTCTTTCTACGAAGTATTCGTTAATAAAAAGAATTTCTTCGAGAGACGGACTGTTGGGACCGAGAGAAATCGCTATCCTGTCTACGCCACATCCCTACCGCCAGCCTGTTGGTTGTTGATCCTTCAGCATCCAGAGTGTCGGGTTCCCGCCCATCGCGCTGGTTGGTGAAGAAAAGGGAAAACTCTGCCCAAGTCCGAGGTCTTGGGTCAAGCCCAGAGTCATTCGGGAAGTCCGGGGGGCGTGTTTGTCGAATCGGAGGAGAGATCAGTGGGCTCAACAAGTTACTCCCCTTTTTGAGATGCAAGGCGAGGTTCGGGTCGGAGAGGAACCGGTGTGATGGTTTTCTGCCCCGTCACACTTTTTTGGTGGTGTGTCTGCCAGTCGGGGGTGCTTCTTTCTTCTCCCACGCACTTCAACGCCACAAGCCGAATTTATCAAGTGGAAAAATGGAAATAAAATAAGAAATAAAAATCGAGGGCTCGAGTAAGGGTTCGTGAGAGAACGTTGAGTTTAGATTTTGCGGAACAAGGCTTACTACGTTTTGACGTTTTAAAAACTGGGGTCCGTGGAAAGTTTAGCCCAGATCGCGGATTGTTTAATCTTCACAACTGCGATCGGAACCGATGCATTGATAGCCACGATCGTAACTCTCGGGAAAGTGGAGGTTCTCGTCCACGTTTCTAAATTCGCCTTCTAACCTTCGACACGCGAGTTTACTCAATCCCTTGCGGATGAGCGGAATCTTTAAATCTTCGATCAAATGTCACCGACATCTATTGGATTTAAGAGTTCTCCGATACGACAAAACTACTCGTGCTAGCTTATAACTCTAACCGATTTATGATCATTACGAGAGAATCGGGCTCGGCTTCGGATAAACGTTTGCGGCGTCAGTCTCGAGGTCCTGAGTTACAGAGTTATGGAACGATGACGCGTGCTACGAGAACGTGACTTCGATGACGTCTCGTATACTCCGAGACATCGTTCTTCGGATGAACTTGGACTTCTCAACGTTTTCAAGCTCTAGATAGGTTGCTGCTTTCATATCAGCCTCTCCCGCCTTGTCAACTTCTTCCCGAAGGGCTGGAAAGATGGTGTGGGCGGAACGTTGGCGTTGTCAACTCCCCAACAAGGGTGAGGCTGCCCGAGCGAAGATCTATATATTCTGGAGAAATTATAGCAGCCGCCACAGTTTCCGGACCCGGTTCCATACGAAGTAAGTCGCCAGCAGTACGAAGTACTCCTTCCTCCGGTTTACGAAGTAAACGACAAGTCAAAGGGTTCCGAGAGAGCGGAAGTCATGAACGTGGCTGCTCACTTCCAAGCAAAGTGTAGATCGGCGTCTCACGTAATGACTCTAACTCTGTTCGGCGTAGGGGTGACAAGCTGCCCCCGGCTTATTGGAGCGGAGGAAGCTAGGGCAAGAGATAGTGGCACATTTTCAGCTTTCCCCCGTGGCCATACCGTGGTCTTCGCGTGCTTGGCTTTTTTTTTTCCCCCAGACTTTAACCTCGACGCTACTCCACGAATTCCGCTACTTCATGTGCGCAGTTGGGTTGGCTGTGTGCTCATGTACAATGGACAACGCTGGATAACACCTCCTATTAGCCACTACCAATTCGGTATTGACGGCGGGATGTCCGGCGTTGAAATCCCGGAACTCTGTACACCTTCCGGTGAGGGGGGGAGGGAAGGAAGAACTTTTTCAGTCGCCAGCTAAGTTTAATCGAGAAGAACAAGATGGGAAGCTATGTCACCGGACCCCTTGCCCTGTTGCCTTACCCCGGTCTACGTTCATTTCAAGTTTTTTTTCTTCTCCTCTTTTCCTTCCTTGAGGATTGAGATGAGCATTGCCGCACGGTTCCGGCGCGATAGTTTTCTTCTTTCTTCTTTCTCCGTGCGTTCCTGATGGTTTAATACACTCCCAATGCCGTTTTACCTTTCTTCCTTATTCGCAACCACGCGCCTCCGGTGCCCTCCGACGAATTTCCTTTTCTTCCCTACATGGGCTAGGGAATGATCTCAATACCGCGCCATGGCGATCGGCGACACAGGCATCTCCATCCAAGACCCTCCGCTCAGCACCGGAAATCTCGTGCTCATCGTCGTCTTCCTCAGCATCGCGCTGTACAACTTCATCGAGCTCAACTTTATCATCTACGCGACCTTCAAGAAACGCCGCGGCCTGTACTTTTGGAGCTTCCTCGTTGCCACCTGGGCCATCGCTCCGTACGTCATCGGGTTCCTCCTTAAGGCTCTGCAGTACAATAGCCATAGCTGGCTCTATGTTACCCTGATTATCATAGGTTGGATCCCGCTGGTTACGGGACAGTCCGTCGTTCTCTATTCGCGGCTTCACCTTATTGTCTATGACAGGAAGGTGTTGCGCGCTGTGCGGTACATGATTATTATCAACGCCATTATTTGCCATGTCCCCATTATTGTAATGGTGTATGGCGCCAATTCGTCCAACCCAGAACCCTTCATCAAGCCTTACTCCGTCTACGAAAAAATCCAGGTCACCATCTTCTTCATCCAGGAGGTTATTATCTCCGGCTTATACATCATCGAGACGACCAAACTCATGCGCGCCCAGAGGGAAATCCGAAGCAGCAGCAGCAGGCGAAACCTCATGACCCACCTCATAGTCGTTAACGTCGTCGTTGTTGTGCTGGATATAACCCTCCTCGGACTCGAGTACTCTGGCCTCTACAGCGTGCAGACGGCATATAAGGGACTTGTTTACAGCGTCAAGCTAAAGGTGGAGTTCAGCATTCTCAACAAGCTCGTCGACATGATGCACGGGTCCACCAGCGGCAGTTCGTGTGATCGTACGCTCAGCGGCGCCGACGGGCTCCATCTAGAACTGGGCGATCGGCCTGCGGGACGTCCCGGAATCGGATACGTATCCTACGTTAGCGCCGAACCGAACGGGAGCGCCGAGCCAATGGGGAATTCGGTAGTAATGACGAGGGCTGTTACGGTGTCAAGAGACGGAGATAGCGCTCTCTCGGATTACGACATTGTTGAGGCCAGGGAGAGGGAGAATTGGCATGGTGATGTTATGGCGCCCCCTAGGGACTCGGGTATTGCGACTGCTCATCTTAGGAGACACATTAATGGAATACGGCCATCGGCTGAGCCGGAGGAACGCTTCGCGAGACCACCTCCCTGACACTATGGACCCCTTCTAGCATTTGGACAACACCCAGCCGGCAATAAGACACCGTGAACATCCACTATATCGAGCCACGTGTGCGTGCATGGGACCTCGACCAATATGGACCGGAAGCATTGCCGGCGGAAGGACCCCGAACGGAAGGAAAGAACAACCTTAAGAGATTGCATAGGGTGACAACGCCCCCTCTCAACACAACTGCCATCTTCGATGCAAACGCTGTTAAGCAGTGGTTCGATTTCACCTCGATGACCCACCCTTTGACTCGAGGAGGGCTATCCGAGTGAAACAGGCTCGCCGTTCTCTCAAACCGAACTTAAACTCTTCTATTCCGTTGAGTCGCTGTGTAGGAGGGAAATCATACCCGCCCAGTCGAAGAGGACTATGCCTCCCACTAGAGCAAGTTATATTATATAGTCTTGATCAGGCAGCACCAACTATATGCTGCTCTCGAGGAACCCTTATCGGAACCGCCGCGCGGCGTACGCCACGAACACTGCCATGGCACCTTTCAACCATGCGGCCCCGACGACCGGGGGTTTCGTGGTTTTGTCACGAAAAAGAACTTTGCGACGAGACGAATAGGTCTATGAAGAGCAAGTAAGGAGATGCTTGCCTTCAGGATGCATGCGGTGAACAATATAGATCCTGGCGAGGAGAGGATCAGACAACACATCCAAGCACTAGTGGTTTAGTGGTAAAATTGGTCGTTGCCATCTCACAGTTTCGACTAGCCCCCGGTTCGATTCCGGGCTAGTGCAGAGATTCTTCAGTTTCATTTTTTTTTCTCATTTTCTTTTTTTTCTCTTTTCTTGCCCTTTGTGGGCACATTAAATAGGGTAGCAAGCGGGACGGTTCGTGATCTCCACTTTGAGTGGACGCGCCAAGTCGGGTCTTCACTCGTTCCGGGGACGAGAGGTGAGAACGACTTTTGGACTGTTCGGGACGCTGAGGCTTCCTGAGCGAGGAGGCCTATTGAAATTTGCTTCTAAAGTATATATAGACCTCTGTAAATATTCAAATTATTTAATGACCTAATTTTTAACCAAATAATGTGTCGTAAGTTCTTCTCGTTGATATGGAAGAGAAGTATGGAATATCTCGTCTTAGTTGAAGGATTGTTTTACTTCATTATCATGATGAGACCTAATGCAGCTCTATAATTTGTTAAGAGAAAAAGGTTGCTCTTTAAGATATATACATCGGAGTCTTGCGGCGATACTAATTGGCGTGCGTTCCTAGGCATCTAGAAAGCAATGGGACAAGCGACTGGGCGATATGATCCTCGTGCCTAGATTAAAACCGGCAACCTCTCACTTCGACTTACCTCTCATAGGAAGCCGTAGGAGGCTAAATAAGTATGGGCATTGATACAACATCAAATTCAATGAGCAGTCGTGAGTCGTGGCAATCTCTGCTCGAGTCAACTGCAACAAGATCGCACACCTTGGAACGAGATGATATATAAACGAAAACAAAATTGAATCTTATACAACGCCAGGTTTCCTATCATGAAGTGTAATACCGTGGGCCTGGCAAAACCGTGTACTGATCCGACACAAAGCTCAGAACTTCCCGTTGCCGATGTCGTTCGGGATCTATAAAGACTTTGAGCCCAATTGAACCCCTTCCTAGATCGAAAACCCGGAAAATTGCGTAAATCTCATCCTGCCTGGCATCCCCGGAAGGACCGTTGGTCATATTTTGCATCTACAAGACGTCAGTAATCGAAGCCCGCCATCGTCATGAAATCCGGTGGATGTAGCACTCACCCTGGCATGTTGACCACCGCTAAAATAGAAAGGAGTAGCGCATGGCCCGGTGGTTGTCTTAACCTCTATGTAGTACGTAGGCGATTTCCCTGTCCAATGGGTGCTAGATAGATAGCCCTTTTGGATCATCAGCGAAGTGAGAGTTCCGGATTCATCGCCATAAACGATATCCGACGTCTCCGCTTCTGTGAAATCGGACAGGTCTGCATACTCCGGATGCACTTTCACGTAGTGTCGGATCCTACTCTTCCAATTTCCACGGCCGAATGAAGGCAAGTTTGGCTCGAGGTTGGATAACAGCTCGAATACCTGTTTCTATGGATTAGGCCCCTGATTATCGTTCTGCAGATTTCAGTTTTACTTACGAAAAGCTCCCCTGCTGCACCCGTTTTAACGCGGCGCTCCCAATCAGATGTGTAGCGCACGGTGCTAGCCACATCTGAGCCAACGGAGAGGTTTTGCAGCGCAGTAGACAACCCGTCCGGAGGGCCAAGATCCGGAAATGTTGCGCGGCGGGCGGCGCTTACTACCCTGGTGAGAAGATCCCGGTATCCCGAATCGCGGACAGTGCTGCTTATACGTGATCGTACGAAATAAGATGGCGTTCCAAAGCCCGTGTCCTCGCCGAACTCGTCAGAGTCGTCACCGCGGTTGGTTAGGGGTGTAGGGACTCCTGAATCGTTGCTCGACGATGAAACAGTCTGCGGTGTCCATACGGAGACGGTCGTCGAACCCGTTAATGGTATGTTCTGTGGTGTGCGGCTTGGTCGCGTGGGAGTGATTGGTGGGGACTCCACCGCTAGAGTTGAAGGAGCGGTGCGCTCTTGCATTACTTCAGGTATATCAATCACGGGAACTCCTTCCCTTGTCAAGATACACGGCAAGCTTGAAACACGGCAGTTCAGAATGCTATTGAGCAGGTGGAGGGCTGCTTCTTCGTCGGGGATCCCAGACACCTGGGCCGCTGGTCGATCCATGAGCCAGGATAGTAGACGGCGCGGTAGGGACGTTCGGAAACAAACGTCTTGGTCGACCGCATCCCGTGGCACGTATACAGTGAGTTGTCCATCCGTTTCTTCGAAGTGCAAGTCGCTCCTGCTGAGCTCATGATCGAAGGTTTCTCCGTCTAATTCCAACGTAAGAGTCGAGGAGACGCCCTCGGACTCCATGGTGGCGATATTGCGAAGGACATCATACAAAGCTTGCGGGTCAGCTTCATACTTGGGGCTGTTATACTTGTTCGCTAGCCTAAAAAGATGAGAAAAAAAATCAGAATAAAGCTTGTTAGTCGTCGAGATGGAGATAGTGCATACCGAAGGAGTCCGTAAGCCTTTTCTTTCAAATCGCGTTCCCTATCACCGATTGGAGTTGCAACATCCCCCACTACCCGGCTCGATTCCTTGACTCTCTGTGACAGGTATCTTGACTCTAAGCCTGCCCAGATGATGAAAGGTCTTAGGCGGCACACATCATTCAATGAGAATGCGAGGTGGTTGGCTTTCTCCTTAAACACGCTCCAAGAGTCTTCTCGATCCGCAATGAAAAATGACGATTTAGCTGACAAGAGAGTACAGTCGCCGTTGGGAGCCTGGACGGGAAACACATTGGCCTTACGCAGGCGCTTAGGCTTTGGAGGGTTCTCTTCGCGACCGAGAAGAGAATTAAACGCCTTGAGGAGCTCTTTCACCCTCTCCACCGATGGGCTCTTGTTGCTTATATCCAATAGAGAATTGTGGATCATCGATAAGTCCACGGCCTTGACGCCGAGTGTAGCCGTGAAGAATTCCTGCAGGTCTTCGTACTGGGAGTTAATAGCAACTTTCCCCTCGATATCAGTCATGGTTGACCAGATGCACTCGCTTGGAGGATGCCATGTGACCGAGCCCTTTCGCTTGACGCAAATAAGTTCATCCTTTTCGAAGGTATCCCTGGGATTTGTGTTAGTATGTGACAAGGACCTCGTGTGGCCCGAGGAGCTTTAGAGACAGGGTGGAACACTTACCTGACGTAGTTAGCAAAATCATCTTCAATATTGATAAGCTCGTGCAAAAACCGGTACAAGTCAATGATAAATTGGGGATCAGCGAGGTGTTCATTCTTCTTCCTCAATTGTAGCTCCTTTATGAGATGGCTGTGCCGAATGTTCTCCACTCCGATGGTCTTTTGGAAAAAGTGACCAAGTTCGTCAATATCCACTGCGGAGCCTTGAAAGGCCTTTTTGTACAACGCCTTGAGTGGTTTGTAGCTCATCATGTAGTCGGGTCCGTCCCAGATGCATTTGTGGCTATCAACCCATTTAGACTGGATGTCTTCGCCGTCGTAACACGGGATCCAGATACAATCGAATAGCTGAAAGTCCTGCCTAATAGAATTATTAGCCGGTGTATAGAACAGCAAGCCGGAGAGCTTCAGGCCAACTTACTCGACCCGAGACCGAGCAGACGAAGGGTCTTCTGAAGCAACGCAAGCAGCCTCTATGTATTGATATAGGGAGGCTGCTCGGAGAGATATCTCCGGGGCTGGGGTTTTGTCCGATGAATCTTGGAGTATAGTAATGAGATTCAGTCGGAAGTCCAAGTCATCTCGGAATCCGATATCAAGGTCAACTGCCAGGAATCCCCAGCTCACAAGAAGTTCCGCGTCATCAATCTCATCAGCCAAATCCGGGAGAGAAAGAAAATATGCCTTATCTCCACCGGTGAACCTTCTGCAAACACGGCGGAGCTCTTGGAGAGGCAAATGCGCTTCGCACGGAGAAACCTCACTATCTTCATTGAGGCTGGGCATGTCAGTATCGCGAAGTATATCTAGGGCTTTTTCGTCTGATTTCACTAAATCTCCCTCTATCGGCCAAACATGTTTCAGATAACCGAGTAACATGTCCCGGCGGTGTTTCTTGATATACTGGAATTCCTCCGAGAGAGATTTCGAGCTGCTGTCATAGAGCCTGACATGACGCCTAATGCCGAGAACATCATGCAGCCATTTAGTCCAGGACAGCGTTCCACCGGAGGGCTTTTCGGGAGGATCGTCTAAATAGGCGGAATTCAGAAAGGAAACCCTGGCTAAGACAGCTCCTATAATGCCTAGTAACTGATACGCCCCGTAAGGCTGGTTGTCTTCTTTGTAAACGACTGACAGGCTGGGAATCACCATGGCTCCCATCGAGTCGAAAACTGCAAGTACATCCTTCTCAGCTTTACTCAGTTTTGCGGTAGGTATATCCGTAAGATATAGGAATCTTAGGTGCTCTTTCGACATTGCGATATCTATGGTAGCCTTGTTGCGGCGATATTTGTCGAAAACTAGCCCGCGCACGACTTGGGCGGACGCAGATTGCACGCCCAGATAGTCGAAAAGGCGTTTCCTCTCGTCGGATTCCTTCGCATCTGGACAAACCAGTCGCAAACCTAAATCTCGTGGGATTGGTATGCCGTTGATATCGGCCCACATGATCTCTTTCGTTGCCGCGGCCCAGGATCCGTTGATGAGCGGAATTAGGTGAAGCTTTCGGGTGGCCGCTCTGCTGCGATTCCCCAGTTCTTTGTTTTTAAGGGTCCACGGTATGCTGAGTAGCCGCGAGACCCTTCCGTGCCAGTCACTGGTCATGGAAGAATTTCTAATTCGTGAATCGGAGCGGGCTAGGTCGCGTTTTGCTAACTCAACAATCTCGAGCCTCATTAGGGTTGACAGCCCGAATTCCTCCAGAACATCAATATCGCTATTTTGGTACTTATCTGACAAGTACAGCTCGGGATATGAATCCTGGAGCAGAGGAGCCCCGAATTGGTCATTATGGACAGGTAGGCGACGCCTTAGCTCGGAAATCGGACGTAGCTCCCCGCGATCACGAGTTCGCAGAACCGACTCGTCCTCAAGGAGGTCTTTGATCTTATCAACGAGAGAAGACCAAAGACGGTCCCAGTGGTGTGACCCCTCTGTAGGGAGGTACCTCATCCAGGTGTACTGAAGATCTGGGTGTTCGCAAAACTCCAACACAGCCTTGATGAAGGCCTTGGCGATGTTGTTGATCAAGCCGCGATTTCTGGGGGAATCCGCTACGACATCCTCGCGGTTGGCTTGCGTGACAAAATCTGCCTGGATGAGAAACTGCGTAGGATCGTCAATACAGCGTCGACATTTTAGGTGCGACAGAGAAAGCTAGGTGTGATTGCACATACATTAAATCCCACATAGCGCATTGGCAAGAATGCGAATACTTTCTGAGGTTCGATGATTGGTTTGGAGTCGGCTGTAAGTGGGAAGGCTAGAACGATCTCCGAGGTTGCGTAAGATTTTCTCGCTTCCTCCGCGGCCGTCAAGGCTCTGTTCTCACTCTTCGCCAGGTTTGTCGCCTTGTACCTCGTGACGTGATATACTCGCTTCTTGGGAAGGGTCCCCAAGCTCGCCAGGGGATCCGATGTCTCCAGGATCTCACGGTTAGCTATTGAGTCTGTTTTCTGCACGAACTTCACGGCCCATTCCTCGACCTCGTTCTCATCGTAGAAGAAAATACTGATGTTCCGGATATTTCTCAAGAATAAAAGGAGAGGAGCATCGAGTTCGCGGAATTGCCTCCGAATCAACTCCCGGTGGCGTGTGAGTTCGGTTGGATCTTGGTACTCGTGAAGAAACAAGGTGATTCTGGTCAATGGCCGGGGTAGCGTGGCGACAGGCTCTTCCCAGAGAGGATTCACCATTCCCATCCCGGAGTCATTCATTCGATGAATGAAACTGAACGAGAAAGAACCCGATTGTACATGCACTTTCCACGCTGCCATGAATACCGACTTGAACCCAATCCCCTTCTCACCGATATATGCCTGCGATCCGGTCTTCGTGCTTTTGCCTATGCTGCAAATGGCCTTTAGGTTTCTTTCATTGAAGCCGTCCTCGTTACAGTCCACCACGATCCTGTCGTGATAGACCTTGAATGCAATGAAGGGAGCTTTCCCAGCTCGCAAGGCGGCGCTGTACTGGTTATCGTCGGCGTTTTGCAGCAGTTCGAAAACGAACCGAGCATTGCTGGTGTACAGGTTTTTTGCGAGTCTATGACACTTGTTAGCAAGCTCTCAAGAACTGGGCGGCCTTTACGCACGTCAGCACGGAAGCGCCAATTTGCTTGTCTTTGGTGAGCAGAGCTTCCTCTACCTCACGCCGCACCTCCGGAGACATTGTACCCAGACTGCTCTCTCGAACGTATCCAGCGCTCTTAACAATCTGGTCTACTAGCTGCCGGGCCTGAGCCGGCGTGTATGATGGGCTGGCCATATTTTCTGACGATATATCCCAGGAGTGGTTAAACGATAACCAAGCTTGGTACGCCCAAGCGCCGAAGTGAAAATCGGTGATCCTGCTAAGATACTCGCTGGTAAATTAGTGGAAATATATATTTACATTTAAGCGCTGTCCTCTGTAACATCTAACATCTTTACCCCTTCTCCCAAAGCCTGGTGAAAGGAGGGGGGGAGTTGGGGGCTGTGTGCTGTTGGTGATCTCGGTGTGAAGTACCAGCAACGGCAAATTCTGTGTGGAGTGACAAGGGTCGCATCACACCAACAGCAAGCCGAAACCGACTGCATGGGCCGCGACGGGTCATCGTCTCGGAGAGAAGTTGTCCTGTCCAATTGATGAGGCATCAACCTGCATGAAAAGTCCTGGAAATCAAAGAAGGGCGAGGCCCAGGCCGTTATGCCGGGGGTATTCTAGATCCGCCCATGAATCCGTCTCATAATACCAGGGAGTCTCGCCGTTATCGAGGCGCTGAGGGAGGCATCAATCCGAGCCAATGGCTGCACATCCAACTGACAATCCTGTACTCAGAGCTCACAAGTCATTTCAGGTACGGCCCTGGGTGCGATAAGGCCATTGCCACGGCTCCTTCGCGGCCAAGTGCGGGGGCATGGAGAAGCAGGGCGTAAAGCATTTTCTGCCATGAAATACGGACCATGCTGGGGAGGGTTGTTCACCTTTGCTTGCGAGTCCGCTGAAGCTGTTCTTGTGTTGAGTTGAATATAAGTCAAATGATCGCATCTGTCGACAACTGTCCGCACATCAATTAGAAATATTGCGGGTCTTTGAGGAATTGACGGGATTACCCGTCAAATGTCCTTCCTCGTCGCGTCTTGCACCGCGTCTGACAAACACCGTCTTTTTGTCCCTGCAATTGTACCTGTTGAGTCGTTAATATCTCCACCACCGTCGTCTCTCTTGATATTTACCCCCAACCGACAAACTGCTCTATTATAACAGACTGTCATAATACCCTCTTCTCCAATTCCTCCATATACCTCGAGCCTCCTACTCCAGCACTCAATCTCAAGAGTGTCGCTTCTGCTTTTTTCATTGCTTCTCATTGATTGTATACTGACGCGCTAGTCTGTTAAACTCCCTGCATTTCCCTCGACCTCCTAGATAGACCACACCGCGTTTACAGCCTTGGACGAAGCCTCATTGCACCATATTCGCGAGCGTGTTCCTGCCGAGAACGAATAAGCACCGACCAGTTTTGCTCCAAAATTCCACCCCTTTAATAGACGAGAAAAACAACCACCTCAGAAAACCAACACCACCCATGACCCCACCGAATTCTCTCGCCCACGACGCGTCTTTGACCCAGTGAGCCATGTATCTCCCGCGCTCTCTCATCTCCAAGCTCTATACCCACCTCCAGAGAACCCGCCACCCGCTCTCTCCGCCCGTCCTCATCCTGGTCGCCCTCGAACCCGACGCCCTCTGCGCCTGCCGAATCCTCACGCGCCTCCTCAAGCATGACTACATCCAGCACAAAATCCAGCCCATCGCGGGGTATTCGGACCTCGAGCGCGCCGGAGAGAGGCTCGTACAGCCCATGATGGAATGTCGAGGTGGTAGCGGTGGTGTCGTCGTGTGTCTAGGCGTTGGCGGCATGACGGACCTCGCGAGTCTTTTGGGTCTCGAGCAGGAGGATGGCGTGTTTAGTGGTGTTGAGGTCTGGCTTCTAGACGCGCATAGGCCGTGGAATTTGGCCAATGTTTTCGGTGGATTCCCGATTGATCCCACTACCGCCGAGGAAACAGAGTCTAGGTTTCCTAGCGGCGCGGAGGGAGGAAGGATAGAGAAGGCGTATAAGCCGGGAAAAGGGGGGATAATAGTTTTTGACGACGGGGATATTGAGGATGATTTGCAGGCGGAGAAAGACGCGTATTTGACACTTTTGGATATGCCCGATGTGGCGGATGATGACGGGGACGACTTGGGCGAGACCGAGGAGGAGAGTGAGGCCGAGGAGGAGGAAGAAGAAGAGGAACAGGACGAATTGGTGCGTGCGGGGCGGAAGAGGAAAAGTTGGTCAGATCGTGAGGAGGATGAATTTAGCGATGAGGAGGATAGGCCTGCGCAGAGGCGGAGAAGTAACTCGGTATGTTATCACAACGACAAGCCTAGAGTTCTTGTGAGACTGTCTTCGTTCTTACTAACCATTGATTATAGTCGAGCTCTATACCAGAATCACCGCGCCGGCCACAGGGCAGGGGTCTAATATCCATCCGGGAGCAAAGTGCAGTAACGTCGAGTTCGGCCGATGTCAACAGCGAGCCCCCAACAAGGACGAAACAGCCGTCAGCGAGAGCTCTAAGGCGGAAATTCCTCCGTTTAAGAGACGAAAAAGAAACCATTATCCAAAAGTACTACAGGATGGGCACGTCCTTCTCCGAACCCATATCGTCCATGATGTACTCCCTCGCATCCGAGCTTGGCCGCGAAGACAACGACCTCCTATGGTTCGCCATCGTCGGCGTCACCTCGATGGAACTCTACGGCCGCTCCTCAGCCGGCATCGCCGTGCCCGTGCGCGGCAACGAACGCAACCGAGCAGCTGGCTGGCTCGGCATCCGCGGCGCGCGAATCCGCCAACTCCTCCGCGACGAAGTCCGACGTCTCAACCCGCCAGACGTCACCAACGGCCGCGTTTCCCCCGAAAACTCGGGCATCATCCCGACGACGGCGAGCAGCCCCGAGGACACGAGCATCCGGTTGTCTCCCGAGCCGAAGTTCCTCCTCATCCGCCATTGGTCCCTGTACGATAGCATGCTGCACTCGCCGTACCTGTTCTCGCGCCTAAAGACGTGGAGTGACACGGGGCTAAAGCGCCTGCATAAGCTCCTTGCTAAGATGGGTGTTAGCCTCGTGCAGTGCAAGCAGAGCTATACGCACATGGACATGATGCTTAAGCGCGAGCTGCGCGCTAAACTACTAAAGTACGCGTCTTTGTATAACCTCGATGATATGGTGCCGTCGGTAGATACGGACGGAAAGGATCGTGGGGGCGCGAAGGACGGTTGGGGGTTCGTGAGGAGTTGGGGCTGGCGCGCGACGTTGTCGGCGCAGGATGTTGGTGTCGTCATCGGTGCCTTGCTGGAAGTTGGAAAGCACGGCGGTGGCGGTGGGGATGGTGGTCATGCCATTCCCGCGGGTGGTCCCTCATCACAGATTGTGGAGGAGAGTGCTGCTGATGCGCTGGCTGCGAGGAGTGAGGAGTGGGTTTCTCGGTTCTGGGAAGCCTACGACGCGTTGGATGAGTAAGTTTTTGTTAACCGTGGCCCACGAGCAATTTCCTTTGTTTTTCTACTACGATTACAGCTATTTGCTAACACCATGTCTCTAGCATCGACTCCCTCAAAGCTGGTCTCCCAACAGCGCAGTTCCTCCACCGCGCCATTTACCGCACAGGGACATCCCTCATCCAAAAGAAGCAAATCAAACACCTCCGCGCCTTCCGCCTCTGCGTCGTCAAGGACGGACCCGACGTCGCACTCTTCAACCACCCCGCGGCGCTGACCAAGTTGGCTCTCTGGATCGGCGAGGCCCTCCTCGAGCAGGAGCGCGAGGCGACGGGTAAGCTCTCCCACGGCGGGCGAGGCACACCGCTCGTGGTGGCCAGCCTAGACGAGAAGCAAGGCCTCTACGTCGTCGTGGGCACGGGCGGCGGCGGCGGGCCAGACACGGTGTTTCTGAACAAGGAGGCGGCGAAGAGGCGGAAGAAGGAGAAGGAGGAAAAAGCTAAGCGGCGCGAGGCGGATAGGAAGGCGAAGGAAAAGATAAGGGAGGAGAAGAAGGCTGCGAAGGAGGCTGCTGGGGAGGACTACGACGAGGAGCTTGAGACAGAGTCGGAGGGCGAGGATGTTTCGGAATCGGAAGAGGACGACTCTGAGGATGAGGATGATGTTGGAGGAGGAAAGGGGAGGGGGTATGGGTTGAATCGGTTCGGGACGGCGTTTAATGATGTTATTTCGGATACAGGGGCGAGGGTGAGGGTGGACAGTTTTGAGCATTGCGTTGTGGAGGTGAAGAAGGAGGATCTCGGCGGTTTCCTTGAGAGTCTGAGCATGAAGGCTGTGGTGGGATGAGGTTTTTTTTTCTTCTTTTTTCTGTCTTGTGTTTCTTTATTGCATGCATGTTTGGCATTCTGTTTTCGCTTGTTTTTTCTTTCCTGTTCTCGTTTTGTTTGGCATTTTGAGTTTATCCTTTTTTCTTCGGGTTTGTTTTTCTGCTTTTGTGATGGAAAACTACGGGTCTTTACGAAACGAAAGATAGTTAGGGGGAATCGGGTTGTTGTCTTCTCATTCCTCTTACTTTGATGAAGGCGCTGGGTGTTGCTGAAAAGGGTATAATAGCCATTCCTTTCGAAATCAATGATATATTTCTTGACATTTCCCATGTTCAGGAGCTCGACACAAAACAGAGATCCCTCAATGACCTCTGCATGACCGTGTGTCTGCATGCTTGGGTCTGTCATGCCCACATCTATAAGGCGATCTTCACAAACATAACCCGAGGAAATGAGTCTTGGGAAAGCCCCGTCGACCCATCTCTTCAAATCCGTGGCCTCTGGAGATTCATCCGATGCATTGCCGGATGAACTGGTGCAAGGCCACCGTGTCGTACGTTACGCGGCGCTGCAAGTATTTTGGCTGTGTACCACCCTCCTTGGCGCTTGCGACCTCAACAATCCGTCTGGATAGAAAAGCAAGCTCAGCGGAGTATTTCACAAGGCCAAGTGCTTTTCTCTCTTCGCTGTTGAGGCGGCTCAAGGCGTTATCCCAGAGCTGCTTCCACCGATCTAATCCACGAAACAAGATAGATGCGCCGTTGTCGATGAGCATTAAAGTATGGTAATGGAACATGACGTGTTGGAAAGCTGAGTTGTCCATTTTCTTTTAGCTTTTTTTACTATTTTTTAATGCTGCAGGACAGGACGGAAAACTCACCGAATATAATCACTAGGAAATGTTTGATATCAAGGTGCTGAAAGAGAGCCACGGTGCCCTCCGTCCACTCATCTCCAAGTAATGCCGAGATGAGGAATTTCGGACACGGCAAGCTAGAACTAAAGTCCTCCTGGGATCGGAGACTCTCAAAACTTGCAGCACGGTCGGCGTTCCACAGCTCATCTCTGCATGGAAGATGGCCAGTCATGTCGAAGAAGGTCATGGCAGGAGGATGGTTGGAGAAGAGCGTGAACCATCCGTCATTGATAAAAGCCCAGTGAGCAAGCCTGATGCGAGATTCTTTGCGCACGAACATGGTCCAATCCTGGTCTGGCTCGTGCCTGGTTCCGATGATATTGAGGTCTCTTAGCAAGTCGACAAGCATTGGGTGACACTTGGTAATGAGGCGTTGGCGTATTTTGGCATTTTTGACACAGGACTGAAGGGTTTCTATAATGTAGGCCGCTTGGCATAATTCTAGCGACTGCTGAGCGTCGGCCGATGTTGTTGAACCGAGCAATTGTTCCACGCGGTGGAAGATGTACTTCTCGGCTATCTCACGCAGTGTTAACACGAAGGAAGCGGGCCCTGCATTTCTTCCTTGTCGGTAATGAATATACGCGGAACCCGAGACTGCAATTGCCAGCAAGAGGCTCGGGTCCGCTTGGTCAGGGCGAAAGGTCGGCTTGTGGATGATTGTGGCTAGCAATTGCTCCCTCTGAAAGAAGACTTCTATACACTCGCGGAAGTTCGAAACCGTAAAGAATGCCGCCGACGATTCTGTCGCGAGAAAACTCTGGATATGGGAATCTACTGTAGCGACTTGTCGAAAACCTACTTCCAGGAGACTAACTCGTGCGCGGAGCTCCTCGTCCGAATTGCCCGGATCTGGTCGACCTAGTGTACTACCTGGAAGATATTCGCCGTCCGTATCGTTGCGATCTAAATCCATGCTGAAAGATGGGCCAATGAAACTTAAGAATAAAAGACGTGGATCAATCGTGTCAGAGATGGTAATATCATAATTGTCCGAAGAATCCTGGTATGAAGCTGGTTGGCCAGGGCTCTGTTCTGGTTCCCTGGTAAGGATGATTTCGTCTACCGTGGCGATGGCAGGATCTGTGCAGGCGAGCATGAACGGCAATGGGAACTGGTTTTTATCCGTAGACGGAGGCTTCCCCCGGGGCATCGATTGGGCAAGGTGTGTAGGATCCGTACAAAGTCTGCCATACGTGCAACTTAGATGCCGGGAAGAGCAACGCGCGCAAGGCGTCTTCGAGTCGCACGAAACCTTTACACGAGAGCACGCGTCACAAGAATGCACTCTCCTCCCGCGCTTGGCATCCGGCGGTAGAAGACGGTTGCCCCTGGACGGGCAGGTTCTAGTATGGCGCTTGGCGCCGTCGACGCGGCGAAAGGTCCGGGCACAGAAGGGGCATTCATGTTGGCGAGATGGGGTGCTTCGGGGGAAGGGTAGTCGGCATATGTGGCACTCGCGGGGATTCGGTGAAGTCATTAGCTCCGGAGAAAAGAAGGAGGGATATGGAAATGATGGATTATGGTGAGGTTGGAGGGATGAGTGCTTTTCCCGACGCTAGGATTGGGAAGTAGGTTAGAACTAAGTCGCTTAGACGGTTAAGCGTTAAGCGATCCTTATATACGAATTTGAACAGTGGGAGAGATTGATGGACTGTCAACTCTCTTGAAGAAAGAAACCAATATTGAAAATCACTTCTATTACCGAAAAGGAGGATGTGACTCCCGAAAAAACGAAAGGCGTCCGTGTAAGGTGGAAGAAGTAAGGTCGATAGGTCTTGCAATCTCGATTTTCCATATCCGAGTTGAACACCGAGTAATCGCATGCTGAAAAAGGCAATGTGTGAATTTCCCGGTCTAATATCACCAAATGCTTGATCGACCCAAGTCCATATAAGCTCGACTCGACCTGGTAAATATGTGGTTGATTTAGTGTCTCCTGCCGTTATCTTACGGTCAAGGTTTTTGTTTTGATTCCTTCAGGAACAATGGCTTGTAAGTGGGCATATGATCCCATTCTTCAAGAAGGGGCGCTTGCTAACAGCCAGTCATCCAGACCATCCCTTCGTCCCGAGACCCTCGACTCTTTCGATACTAGCAAAATCCGTACACGTCGGATCCCGTGGTCTTACGAATAGTTATTCATGTGTCCGTAAACACTCGACAAAGGTCCAACATAGCGCTTCTCCAACTACTCGATCTGTCTCCGGTGAGGTCAAACCGTTCAACTTGGTTGAACATGTTCTGTATGAAACCCTATTGCCCACCAGAAAGAAGGAAAACGAGCTGACCACGTCCCACCGCGGATAATAGTACCGACTTCGACAAGCTTGTGAGCTGGGCCAGAAACGGATCCATGTGGCCTCTCTCATTCGGCCTCGCATGCTGCAGCCTCGAGATGATGCACGCCTCAATGCCTCGATACGACCAAGACCGTCTCGGTATCATCTTCCGCGCTTCTCCTCGCCAAGCCGACGTAATGATTGTCGCCGGCACCGTGACGAACAAGATGGCAACGGCCGTCCGGCAATGCTACGATCAGATGCCCGATCCGAAGTGGGTTATCAGCATGGGCAGCTGCGCGAATAGCGGAGGATATTACCACTACAGTTATAGTGTTGTACGGGGCGTTGATAGGATCGTGCCGGTCGATGTCTATGTCCCCGGTTGCCCGCCGACGAGCGAGGCTTTGCTGTATGGCATGTTTCAGTTGCAGAGGAAGATTCGACGCACAAAGGTTACTAGGATGTGGTATCGAAAATGAGCTCCGGTGTAAGGCGGGCGATTCACCTCCAACTATCAGCTTACATATAGACAATAAAAGTCATGATTCAGCTTGGGCAACCTCTGAAGGGCTATGAATGATCCGGCATTGTAGTGGCATTAGGTCCAGACACCAAGCCGAGTGGACTTAACGTCGGCGACTATGGCTTTAGCATCGTCCCGTTGAGCCCTTCGTCGAGTCAGCCCTACGCCTCAATTCATTTCTGGGTACCTCGGTAGCTTCGATCCTTATTTTCGAACTTGCAGGCTAGGATCCATGCTGATCAAGGCTGAGCGTGCTTATCAGAAGTCAGAGGAGAGCGGGGCTCAGCTGCAGCCTGGTGGTTTTAGTCTGTAATACACCCAATGTCCCTTTTTTCCTCTTTTACAGGCAGATGAAAGCTTGTTTTGCACAGCCACGATGTCTTACCGGGTAGTGTGGATGTGAGAGCCAATGGCGAGAGAGCACGGAGGGTTCTTTTGGGAAGATTTGCCATCGGTTGTCTTTTCGACGAAGCAGGGTGTTCTACATCAAGAAGGAGGTCGACCGAGGAATGCGACTTGTGGGCTGGTGTTGTTGAGTTGTCGATGTTTGACACTTTCAATCAAGGCTTCAACGAAGAGAGGAGAGAAGTTCCGTGGTTCGGCGTTCATTTCTGAATAATACTCCAGTTTGGTCTCGAAATGCTAAGTATGAGTGGGTGGATTGATAATAGTTATAAATCCAAGAAAAGATTTGATCCATTGTCCCCTGCGCTCTGTCCGGTTATGGAGTTGCGTTCAATCGAGCCAAGTCAAAGACAGAAGAACGTCGCAACGCCTCCGTGCCTTCCGCTTTGGCGCCGGTCGATGAACCCACCCCCGAGGCCAGGCCAATAAAAGTGGGGAGTTGCCTGTTTCTTTGTCGCGAGCGGGTCAAGGGGGTACAAGCGGCGGATGTACCAGGGTACTCGGTTTTCTTTCGGTGCCTTGACGGAGACGGGAAAGAGAGAGTTTTGTAAGTAGTCCTGTACCAACTCTGCTGTAACGGTCGCCCGATCAGCCCGGTTCCATTTGATGATTCCTCTTCTCTCCTAAAGCGGATTTGACAGCCTCGATTCTCTTTTTGCTGCGATTTTGCAAATCTGCCCAGGCCCGGGTAATCATGCAGCAGGGATCCAATGACATCAATTGAGGTCCAAGCCAGAAGCAGAACCATGCGAGACAAAGACAGGGCTGTGAGACCAGGGTCTAGGGAGGGGCATTACCCCTCCATCACTGGACGCTCTGAACAAGACATCTCTGTTTATAATCTTGAACAGGAATTGAGATGAATGCGAAGTATCGAGATTAAAGAAAAAAATAGGGCAAAAAACTCCGAACTCACCGAGTATCTCTCGACCCATATCAAATTCGGAGACCCTCGCCTCAGCTGGAGCTCGAGTTCCAGTCTCAGCCCAATCATCCGGCCCTCTCCCCTACCAGCGGAAGCCGACTGGTGATGCGATTCTATTCGACGCCCCACTGCAAGACTGAGCTCCCCATTCAAGTCTCCTTCTCCGTTAATACCGATCCGAGTCTTGCGCCGGGTTGGCCAGGCTGCGATCGAGTGCGAGGCGAGGAACAGGTGAATGGAGCTGGGTGAACCGAAACTGTTGTGACTCTAGTGACCAACCGTTGATGTGCGTCGTGTTCAAGATCAGTTTAGCAGCCCTTTAATGTTGTCTGTCGGCGGTGAAACGTGAAACGCAGAGAAGGCTCCAAGCCAGTGTCTGGCGGTACAACATCTTCAGGCCCGGTGCCGTCTCCTGCCGCAGCCGACATGTACCTTGTACTCAGCCATCTCTCCCCTGCCAAGTTCCTTCTCTAGCCCAGTTGCCTGGTGCCTCCTGCTCCTTCTCCTTCTCTTCCGCTTTGTAAAAGGTACAATTGTACCTACTTCGTACTTCCCTAGCGCCTCCTGCCTCCTGCCAAAAGCTCTCGCTACCCATAAAGCTCAATCGCTCCTTCGCCAGGCCCCCCAGAAAACCCCACCATAAAACGATACTCTCCTTCCGTTCCAGTTCTCTTTCCCCCGTTTCACGTCGCAAAATCTCGCGAAGTTCCACAACCACCACCACCAACCATCCACCTCCTCCTTCCCTCTCTTTCTGCTTCTCGTCCCCCCCCGCATTTCCGCAAGCCTCGCGAATCGATTCAACAACGAGCACACCAGACAAAGCCGGCGATTTTGATTTTGTCCTTTCAAGATAGTCCAAAGGAGAACAACCTGCAAATCCTCTGCTGCGAAACCCCCAAAATAGCCTGCGCGCAAATCGAACCAACCCCACCGGCTTTAGCACCCCGCAATCCGCGAAGCGAGAAAGAGAGAAGGCCACTTCGGAAGTAACACGAGTTCATTTAAAGGCCAAGATTTTGACGCCGCCCCTTCTGTCCGGATTCTCGAGAGTAATTATGGGAAAATCGTGAGCCTCTCCCCTTCCCTGTCCCTTTTTACGAGTCGTACCATTATCTCCGACGCAAGGAGGACAAGGGGAGTGTTGTGTCTGAGGGAACCGACCACGTCTTTGCTAGCCTGGGTTCATGTCTCTCTCGTCCCTCTGGCCCCCCTCATCCGCGTCCACGTCGCGAACAAGTCCTGGCTTTCCTCGAGTCTTTGGGCGTCATGCTGGCTGGCCTGAACGTCTTAATCTTAGGCTTCTCGCTTTTGTCACTAACCTTTGCGGTGGATCGTTAGACAATCCAAGCTCTCGCAAGAGCAGCTTGCCGAACTCCAGAAGTCGACGCATTTCGACAAGAGGGAACTCCAGCAATGGTACAAGGGTACGGAATATGAAACTCTCAAATTTCGACGAATCCCCCTCCCTACCAATTCCGCTCACGCCATTTCCTTCCGCTCCATCGAAAGAAAGCTGAAAGAGAGTCTCATGCCACTAACATATCCAAAACTTCCCAGGCTTCCTCAAGGACTGCCCCTCCGGCCTCCTCTCCAAAGAAGAGTTCCAAAAGATCTACCGCCAATTCTTCCCCTTCGGCGATCCAAGTTCCTTTGCAGACTACGTCTTCAACGTCTTCGACAGTGATAAATCTGGCACCATCGACTTTAAGGAGTTCATCTGCGCCCTGAGCGTTACGAGCCGTGGCAAGATGGAGGACAAGCTCGATTGGGCGTTTCAGCTGTACGATATTGACGGGGACGGCAAGATTAGCTATGACGAGATGCTGAAGATTGTTGAGGCGATATACAAGATGGTACTGCCGCCTTTTCCCCATTTTAGGCTTCTTCGCAATCCCTTCCTCTGTCTGTAGTGCTCTCTACTGACATATTAACGTCCAGGTCGGCTCGATGGTCAAGCTCCCCGAGGACGAAGACACACCCGAGAAGCGCGTGAGAAAGATCTTCCGCATGATGGATAAGGACGAGAATGGCAGTTTAGACATCCAGGAATTCAAGGATGGCAGCAAGCGAGACGAGACTATTGTTTCTGCACTTTCTCTATACGATGGTCTGGTATGATAAGTTGGAAAGAGGAAAATGAAAAGAAAAACGAAGAAATGATTTTTGTTTATGGCTATTATTACCCTCATCCGCACGAGCTTCCCTCCTTGGTTTCTTAAGATTATCATACTTTGGTTATTTGTAGGGGCGCCTTGCTTTTTTGTGTCTTTTTACTCTTCTTTTTTTTTTCTCTGTCGAAACGTGTGCGATGATCCGATGTTCTCCCCTATTTCCTTTTTCTTCTTTTTTTTTCCAAGTAGCGTTGGGAATTGAACGGTCTGGTGTTCGTTCTTATTGCTTGAAATGGAGTGAGGCCGAAGATTTGGTGTTGTGGATGAAGAGTTCGTGAGAGATGTTCGGTTCGTGTAAGTGAGAGCGTGTCGGCGAAAGGAATCGAAGTGAGGGTTCAAAGCTTTGCTTGCTGGCGTTGTCGAAATCATCTAGCAACCGTTCCCCGAGGCAAAACGAGCATTCGAAGCAGCGTACGTCGTCGCGTACATTTAATATCAGATACTGTCCACTCTTCTCTCTCATCCTCCCGATACGCCTTAACGTCCATAACTACAGCCGCGCAGTCAAGCGTTCCGTCCCTCCTCTCAGAAAGATAACCCCCCCTAACCCCCCCTTCTCCTCCTCCGACTTACGGACCTCCCCTCAATACGCCAACATGAACCACAAACCCCGACCCCTCGCCCATTTCCCGAGCCAACTCCCCACCAACCCTCCAAGTCCTAAACCTCCCCCAGAACGCCTCCATCCACGTCCCAAAGACATCCGGATCCCTCAACTGCTGCGCAACGATACAAACCGTCGGCGGCCGCCCGCCATCGTCGCCATTCCCATCCAATAACCGAAGCTTACATGCCTCGGCGCAGGTTGTTACGAGGGGTTTCACGAGGGCCTCGTTGTAGACGCAGTCGCAGGCGATTACGACGTCGAAGCTCTTGGTGCCCGGGTGGGAGGTTAGGGAAGGTGTGGGGAGATCCTTTTCCCAATCTAGCGGGGCGAAGGTGATGTTTTTGTCGGCGCCGTAAAAGAAAGCCCCCTCACCTTTTTCACCCTCTTTCGGCGTGGTTTTCGACTTCTTCGTACCGGATGAGGATGTTTTGGATTTGGCAGTGGTGCTGCTGTTCGCGGAGAGGTTGGCCGTGAGGACCTTGGATACGTAGGCTTGATCCGTCAGCGTGTACCGGGATATTTTTGGCGCCGCTACGAGGGCGATTAGGCCCGAGGTGCCGCAGCCCAGCTCGAGTACGGCGGACGTTGGGGTTAAGACGGAGGTTTGGAAGAGGATGTTGGAGGGGGAGGACAGCCATTCCGCGAAGAGGGGTGTGATTTTCCATAGGACTGTAGTGTGGCCAAGCTCATCTCAAAATTAACTCTTAATTCCGTTTTATTTCCCCCCCTTGAGAAAAAAAGGAAGAGGGATAGAAGGAGAGAAATTAGAACGCACCGGCACCTGTGGTCCCACCGGCGCGGGAAGACTCTAATATCCCAGGCGACTGCTGGATGGCGTACTCCTTCCCGGCAATGCTTACCTCCACTGCCGTCGCCTTGGGATCGAGGAATCCTAGGTTCTGGGAGGGTATGGGCTGCGAGAAGAGCAGGAAAGTTTCTAAGCGACGATGTTAGGGCTCCTCTCTCTCTCTCTCTCTCTCTCTCACACATTAAAACCTCATTATTTTTCCCCCCTTTCTATTTTTCTCGCTCCCTTTTCCGTTCTATTTATTGAAATCCCTCGCCTCCTTTCTTGCTAAGTAAAGAAAACACGATCAAAAAGAAAGGGGGAAAAAAAAAGGGAAAAAAGAAAGTGTGCGGACCTTCATCAGGATCCTCAACCTCCTCGCCCAGGAGATCAAGAAACTCGTCGACCCCCATGACCGTAGGACCGCCCTACACCTATTAAAAATCGATGCTGTAAATAATGTGGAAAGAGAACCGAGAATCAAGGGCCGGGGTTGGCCGAGCCGTTGACGGTTGCTGGTTCGACTGGATATATAATGATACATATATGCTTTATATTGACTGTGAGTGAGGTGGACTAGACAGTTATTTTGATCGAGGCTTAAGAATGAGTCGACCCAATCCCGTGGCCCCTCCTTTCCGGGCCGATCCGGCGTTTAAACTCGACTTCACACTTCACTTCCGTTCTCGGGACTAAGCCTTCAACAACAATAACCACATCACATCCGACTCACAATACCGGCGGCATACATTCAGTCGATAAACTCTCAGCAAGAAAAAATGGGCAATGCCATGCTTGAAAGGGCTACGTTTATTTGCTCGGATGTAGCGTAAATTATGTATAGACATCACCGATTCCAAGGGACATTTTTAAAATCATGTAAAGCAGGCTCAGGCCGCCAATATGTATTGATGGAGGCAAATATCCTCTCTTCAGCATCGCCGTTGCGGGACTGGAATGCGTCATCAAAAAACAAAACAACCAACATGTACACCACTGCCTCCGAAACCAGCCGACACACGCCTTTCTGTTCTGGTGTGGCTCAAATTTCATGTAAATCTTCTCACCATGCAAGCCACCCTCGCTTTATACATAGAAAGATTGCCATGGCCACTCACGGGCCTAGTTGGCGTAAAACCGCAGAAATCATAATCAAGGTCGTGACTTGTTTTTCCTCCACCTCATTATGCGCCACCCATCGTAAGACAGCCCCTCCCGACATTTATCAGGCCCAAGGTCCGTTTACCAGTCCAAGGTATCCTTAAGAGGCTCCCCGCGATTTGTCTTGGGTACGGGGACCGCCTTCGCCAGCAGCCTTCCGTCCTTGCCCCTCTTGAGGTACGAGCGCCCGTCGAGCCATGGCGTCTCCTTGGACATGCGGCTCTCGTAGCCGGCAATCTTGTCCTCCATCTGCATCGTCAAGCCGATATCGTCGAGGCCGTTGACGAGGCAGTGTTTCCTAAACTCCTCAACGTCGAAGCTGCATAGGACCTTGCCCTCCGAGTCCTTGATGACCTGGTTGGGGAGGTCGACCTCAACCTCCTTGCCGGCGCTCGCGACAGCCGCGACGGCATCCAGATCCTCCTTCTTGGAGATGGGGATAGGCAGCATGCCGTTCTTGAAAGAGTTGTTGAAGAAGATGTCGGCGAATGACGGCGCAATGATGCAGCGGATGCCGAAATCGTTTAGAGCCCAGGGGGCGTGTTCACGCGAGCTACCACAGCCAAAGTTGGCACCCGTGACAACGAGAATCTTGGAGCTCCTGTAGGGCTCCTGGTTGAGAACAAAGTCGGGGTTCTCGGTGCCGTCGGGGTTATACCGCAGCTCGTAAAACAGGGCGCTTCCGAGACCAGTCCTCTTGATCGTCTTCAAGAACTGCTTGGGAATGATGGCGTCCGTGTCGACGTTGGCCTTGTTGAGAGGGGCAGCAATGCCGCGGAGGATGGTGAACTTGGGCACGCCACCACTGACGCCGCCGTTGCTGGTGCTGTGAGTAACCAGAGTATTCGTGTGAGGTTGGTTGTCCTCGGGCTGGTCGGCGATGACGTCCTTCTCGTGGTCAGATTCGTCGATGCGCTCGTCGACATGCGCGACGGTCTTGGTAGGCGAGATGGCGGCCTTGACGTGGGGACTCGACTCGTAGCTAGTCAGCTTCCTGACATCGGCAAGTTTTCCGACAATGGCAGCCGCCGCCGCCATGACGGGCGACATGAGATGCGTCCTGCTACCGGCGCCCTGTCGGCCCTCGAAGTTTCGGTTACTCGTGCTGGCGCAGCGCTCCTGAGGGGCGAGAATATCGGGATTCATCCCGAGGCACATGCTGCAACCGGCCTCTCTCCACTCAAAACCAGCATCCACAAAGATCTTGTCGAGGCCCTCGGCCTCGGCCTGAGACTTGACCAGACCTGAACCGGGAACGACCAGGGCGCGCTTGATGTTGGCGGCAATCTTCCTGCCCTTTACGACGTGGGCGGCGGCACGGAGATCCTCGATTCGAGAATTCGTGCAGGAGCCGATAAAGACCTTGTCGACCTCAATATCCTCAATGGGCGTTCCGGCCGTGAGACCCATGTACTTAAGCATCCTGTGGCCCGCGGCCTTCTTCGCCTCGCTCGCGAAGGTGTCGGGATCGGGGACAGTTCCGGTGATGGGAACAACGTCCTCGGGGCTAGTTCCCCAAGTGACCGTGGGGATGATGTCCTTTCCGTCAATGAAGACGTCAATGTCGTACTTGGCACCGGGGTCGGACTGGAGCTTCTTCCAGTACTCGACGGCGCGATTCCACTCATCGGAGCCGTACTTGGGAGCCAAGGGCCGTCCCTTGAGGTATTCAAATGTGATTTCGTCGGGAGCAACCATGCCAGCTCTCGCGCCACCCTCGATAGACATGTTGCAAATCGACATACGGGCTTCGATAGACAGGCCGCGGATGACGGAGCCGCAGAACTCGATTACGGCACCAGTACCACCGGCGGTTCCAATCTTACCAATGACGTGGAGGACGACGTCCTTGGAGCTAACACCGGGAGCCAGTTCGCCGTCGACCTGCACCCTCATGTTCTTACTCCTCTTTGTGATCAAGCATTGGGTGGCGAGGACATGCTCGACCTCGCTAGTTCCGATACCGAAGGCGAGGGCACCAAAAGCACCGTGAGTAGAGGTATGGCTGTCTCCGCAGACCACTGTCGTTCCGGGAAGAGTGAAGCCCTGCTCGGGGCCGATGACGTGAACAATACCCTGGCGCTTGTCTCCAAGGCCAAAATAGGTAATACCAAAGTCCTTGACATTCTCCTCGAGAGTCACACACTGAACCCTCGAGTCATCCTCCTTGATAAAGGTGGCAATATCTTTCATGCCTTTCCTAGACGTAGTGGGGACATTCTATGGTAGCACATCGTGTTAGTCTCTAAGCTCAGCATATTTGTGTCACTTCCCCCCCTTTTATGATCCGTTTTCCTTTTCCTTTTCCTTTTCGCAGCATCTGAACAGTTCAATTGGAAAATAAATTGGGGAAAAAAGACAGTTGTTTTTCATTTGGAGGAGGGGTGACATCATACATGATCAGTCGTAGCCAGAGTGCAGTCTGGCCGTCTCACTTGACGTCCTGCATTCTTGAGGCCCTCAAAGGCTTGCTGCAAATAGAGTGTTAGTCTATTAACTGGAGAGGGATAATGATGAAAAGCACTAAAGGTTTGTATAACATACTGGTGAAGTGACTTCATGGACCAGATGCCGGTCTAAGTTGGAGATGCATCGAGTTAGCTTTTATTATAAAATTGATGGAAATTGCAAGCAATTCCATAATGCGATATGAAGGAATTACTGGAAGAGAACGAATTGGACTGGGAGGCTAAACTGAAAAAAACCAACCGATATAGAGAAGAATGGTGCCGTCGAGCTTCTCATCGACAATATGGGCCTGGAGGACCTTGTCGTAGAGAGTCTGCGGCGCTTGTTCGGCAACAGGCATCCTGTGTGACGGTAACGAGCGGTAATGGGGGTATGGGGTTTTGTGGCTGCGCCGCTCGGAAGAGGCAGGTCAGGCAGGGATGCGTGTGATGTAGATGCGGCCGATCAGAGACACACAAGGTCGGTTGCGTGGCGTAGCAGTCTGGTAGGGCTACAACGACAACGCTCGCTCGGGATGCGTCTAATATCTGGATTTCGTCAACGCCGATGACGGGTGCAGCTTGGTAGCTTTCGAGTTCGATTCGATTTGATGATCTTGGAGGTCTAGAGTTAGTTGGGCCAAAAAAAAAGCATCACTTCTGGAGGGGATAGATATCAGTCTGGTCCTTACAGATAAGATGGGTTCGGGTATGCGTATGCCTAGCAGAGGCAGACTTGGTTTGGATGGAGAGATGATTTGACAGGAAAGGAGATAACGAAGGGGGGAAGGGAGAAGAGGAAGAGGAAGATATGAAGTGATGGAGGGGAACCAACGAGGCGGGAAGGAAAAAGCTGGGGCGACGGAGGGCTAAAAAGAGCTCCAGAGTCAAGTCGATGCGGAGGACCGAGTCAGGGAAAAAAGGAAGCAGGTACCAACACAATTAAGTACTCTTTGTATTTGCAAGGGGGCAACCGCGATCGACCCTATTTTCGGAGGCGATTCGGTGTGGGCCAGAGCCAAACGATGCAGATGCGGAAGCGGACGGCGACTAGCGACTACTCATCGACTAGGAAGAGGACTCGAAAGAGGAACCCATCATACTACTTTGGTTCCAATGCTCCTTCCCTGTTGCCAGGTACAAAGTAAGAGTGGCGGGGAAGGTGCAAGGTGCAATGCTCCGCTCCGCACCGCACCGGCCTTCAATTTGATAAAGATGGCAGGTACATTCAATTCGAAACTGCCTTCGATCTCAATGAACATTAGCTACAATTTTTGAATATTCGCACATGGCCCAGACGTCGAGCGATCTCGCCGCGGGGTATTTTGATCATTGATCTTGGGGATGAAGCTGTGCCGAGGACGATATCAGTCATGCAAGATCAATGTAAGTGGGAAAAACCAAGCGCAATCGCCATCACCCATCACCGTGCCTCTGCATCATGCCCATTGCCCACATATCTGCGATGCCTGCATCTGTATCTGCCTCTCCATATCCAACAGAGAGAGCCACGCTGGTCTTGTTCCCCATCAGATCTGCCCCGTCTCCCTGCACGCATGCACACCTGCGCATGTATTCAAAATAATGCTCTTCCCATTCGATCCTTCGTCCAACAATCCAACGAACATGGAACGAACAAACGGCACCGCCAATGCCCCGATCCCTCCGATGATCGGAGGATGTCTCTGATGTACCCTGCAAACTGCAAACAATAGTAGCGCCAAAAGAGCAAAAAGTCAAATCAAAGTGCGCCACTAGCCTGGCAGTACTTCGTAATGAAGCGAGGATGGAGTGGGCACGATGTACTTCGAGACCCTTGGTTTGGGCAGTACGTACCAGTTTGCCTCAACCTCAACGCGGGGTACTTTGGCGCATGATGTCGAACAGAGCCCAGCCCAGTGGTGATTTCTAAACCAATGGAGCGGATTGGTCAGTGGATGACAACTGGAAGTTGCGAGGTACACTGAAAAGTACACTGAGAAGTACAACTGTACCTCCTAGTGTCTGCTGGGTCTTTGATCAGACCGCCGAGATCAAATGTGATAATAATGACGTTGAGATCGTTACATACTTTGTACACTACAAGCTTCGTAGATCTATGGGAATATCCAGGCCATATCCCACGGCATCTCGCCCCAAACCGTGGCATCTCTGCCAGCATCGCCCCTACCATTGAGGCAAACAAACATCGATGAACATCGATTGATGGGGGAGCAACCGTTTGTCGACAACCAGAGACCAAAATAGTGAACCAGGATTTCACCCACGGCGGGTCAGCTTAAGATGGAAGTGGAATGTCTATGCGTTTGCTGCTTCCACCTTACCTTCGACTCCTCGCTCGTAGCTACGAATTCATCAATTGAATCCAACGGTTGATCCATGTAGCGTACTTAACATCCCGTACTCGATCCAATCGGCACTTTGCCGCATCATCGACCCCAGGTTAGCCCCTCCAAGTTCCAAGTTCCCCTCTCATCATCAGGAAGCTCAAGCATGAACTCTCAAGCATGAACGGAAACCATTGATCGATATCACACACTCTTGTTCCCCCCCTCCCCCGCCGGAACAGGGAATCAACTTCTGCCCTCAATATCCGATAAGAACCCTCCCTTTCCATTCCCACAGCTCCGGTCCACCTCCGCCAACCGAAAGCCGAGGACACAACCGTTCTTCCCTTTCCCATTCGACCTGTACTCCGCATTTTCCTATTTGCTCCCCAGAACTTTTCCCAAATTTTCCGGCAGTCCGTTTTCCATTTTGTACAACCTCCATGTCGGTTCGTTATCGTACCCTACACTACCTCCGAAGGACAATGCTTTTACGTTTATGCTGTGCGACATCTCACGCCGGAAAGGGCCAAAAAAACAGTAATTGGAAAAAAATAGAGAGCAAAAAATTAAACTCTCCGAGATCGCAGTGCCACCCGCTGCCAACCCTACCAAGCCCACTACAAAGCGGTGTCGTGTGTGTGATTTTAATGATTGTGCCCCATCCGGCATGGCATCCCCGGTCCCCGGTCGGCCCCCGTTTGCCGTTCGCTGCCACTCGTCTTGCGGCGAAAAATAATCGTCTTCGAAGCCACTTGACGACTTATTTCGTGCTACTTCACTTAGTGTAGACTACTCTGCACGGTTTCTGCAGGTAACGCGGATTTCACCGTCGTTACCCACCATCAAAAGAGCCTAGACCCATGAACTACCCATGATCCCTCTCCACACTTCAAAATGTTCTCTGTCGTTCGTCTCCGCCGCCGGCCAGGTTCAAGTCAGCTTCGAGGCAACTTCGAATCATCCGGCCGCACTTCGTAATCCGGCTCTCTTCCATTACAACATTACACTACCAAGTACATGCCAGATCACGATTTGCATCGGACTCCAAGTGACTCCGACGTACGCCGGTCCAAGAAATGCATGCGCGTTACTACCACCCCTGCACCCAAAACGGGCTACCAAGTATCAAGGAAGAAAGACAAGGCCCTGGACGCTCGGCACATGTTCCCTATCATTGATCTCGCCTCGTTCCTTTCCCATTCCCGCCGCCTCCCGCTTTTGTCTGTAGTGCAGATCCTCGCTTATTTTTACTCCTCGACTCCGTCCTTCCCAACGTTGTAGACTAGACTTTGTCAAACCCTCGAGGTCTGGAGCCGGCGATATCGGGGGGGTGAGGAGCCTACGCTAAAAGAAGCAAAGAGCCTGGCAAGCATTCAATTGATCCTTCGAGATCGTTGTACTTCGTAGCCTGGCGTCCACTATTGCCCACGAGCCATTAAGCTGGGTCCGCAAAAGCTCCCAAGCGTCAACGTGCCCCCTCCATTGTTGGTCTGGTCCCCCCGAAGACGGAGCTCTCAACCAATCCATGCCATCATCGTTTTGATACGGACCCAGCTTGCGAGCTCACCACGTACGAAGCTCGAACGTCCTCGGACCATTTTCGCTTGTCAATGGCCCACGTCTAATTCGCCCCCTTGTTGGCGGTATCGGAGCCTTGTCTGCGAAAATGCAAGGATGTTTCAACAGCGACATATTGATGGATCCCCCCGAGATAGGTAAGAGGTACGAAGTACTTCATAAGACGAGACGAGACGACTACTCAAACGGAACGTCGGCCAAGTGATGTACTACGCAGTCTGTGATGCAAACTTAAAAAATATTTCCGCCCTTATTACCTTTGTAGTTTATACCAATCTCGTCTTTTTGTCACAAATCGTAGCAAACGGTTAGAAAGATCATTGTTATTCTCTATCCTCCATCGTCCCTCGGGAGTAGACCAATGCCTGCCCCGGTCAAATTCCACACAGATTGCGCCAACGTCCAAAGTACAAAAATAATCATTGATGCCCTTCCCATCTTCTGCCGCGCCGCGACGTGTAATACCTGTCCCAGCTATAAACCAATTTGTGGGCAAGTTGAAGCAAGTTGAAGCAAGTTGCGGGCATAGATATCCGTCTCTTGTCAACGCCATAGGCGGCTTTTGCATTCAGCGACACCGCCACTATGGGATATATAGGACCCAGTTCGAATTTCATTGAGTCATGCCGCAAGACATGTTTTTAACACCGAAAGAAAATCTCTAGAGCTTCGAAGCTCTCTGCCGCGGCGAATGAAAGGAATGCACGACTCTCGACGGAGTTTCGAGTATCTCGCTGGTACGGGCCGGTTGTCGATCGATATTGACGCGAGGCAAGTCGACGTTGAGAGCATATATATCCATCTCTTATCAACGTCATAGGCGGCTTTTGTATTCAGCGATGCGGAAATGTAACTCAGAAACTTGGCGGGGTTGCAGGGCCAAACGTGTATGTCCTCTGCGGAGAGCCGCGGCCATGAGACCTCTCGCCGCGTCGGGAGAGTGGTGGGCTACACCTTAAACTAAGCCCCTCGGAGCCTTCCGATATCTGCGATAACCCAAGAGTCAGTAATGATCTATCAAGGAAGAACTAAAGGGGGGTACAAGAGGAGAACTCACTGCAAAATAGCCCTTCTGGGTGAGTTGGCATACTGGGCAACCACTGTTGCTGGTCGCGCCACAGACCACAGACAATGTCAAAAGGTCGGCCGACCACGACTTGAGTAGATATCAGGGTCTGTAGATCACCCAGACTTTGCAAATAACGCAGGACCAGGATGCCCGGACGAGCGGTGCCTGTCTTTCATGCACTCCCGTCACCTCTAACGGAGCTGGTGAAATGTAAGTTGATGAGGCGACGGGAGTGACCGACTCCTCCGCAGCACAAGAAATGCCCCTCCTCCACGTCCAATGGTAAACGTGACGTCGGGATGTGGAAGGACTCCCGCTTATTCTTCCACATGCTGGGAGGATCAACCGATAGGGGCGTAGCGAGGCTTCGGCCTTGGCATTCGATTTCAGCAAGGTTTTTCTCGCCTACTTCCTCAAGTGGCACGAGGAGCTGAGTGATTGAGTATATATAAGTAGTTGTGGAAGGTTTTTTTTTCTTTTTTTTCAAACATCAGACGCCGTTCAATATGTTCTCGTTTCTCCGCGCATTCTGAAGCAAGGGGCGGGCTGGCCCTAGAACAGGCGATAGGAGTGGCCAGGAAGGTCCGCCAGAAGGTTAAGATTCCCCTTCATCAAAACGCTTCCATCCGGCAATGTCGCGACTGAAACTTGGATGTCCTGTTCCTGGTTTATATGTATCATCCAACTTGCCTCGAACCTCTCTTGTGCCTCAGCAATCTCAAATGCTGATGCCGTACGACGTGTACTTGCCACGCCATGGCCTCTATCGTCTTTGGAGGCGGTGTCCGGGTTGCAACGGCGCTGGCTCGTAATTGGTGGTGGGAAGTATAAGCCATTAGGCTCTGTCTGCCTCCGGTTTTTAAGATAATGACGACCGCCAGGTCCTCGAAGACTGTGCTCTCACCGTGGGTTTCTGTGGTGAGAGCAGAAGTCTGCTGAGATATGCAGAAATCTAGTCGGTCCAACCGTCGAAAATAAATAATTCTGGCATCAACTTGGCTCGGGGTTGATGCCTTGATGAGGGTGACGTTCCCAGCAGGAGACACTGCCACCTTCAGCCCACGATCGATTGATCAACCTTATCCGATCGCTGTGCGTTATTGCGTGACTGGGTACCGAAGGCAAGCGACTAGGATGGCTGGAGCCTAGAGATAGAGAATATCGGAGAGCGATGGTGAAGCAAAGTAAAGAATAATGGACGTCGCCCCGGACACCTTTTATCATGTCCGTGCCTCCCGGCACACGAAGTAGTGATCCGTTCACTCCGTTTCGGTCTGCCCGGTGATCGTCACGATCGGGACAACGTCGATGTGGTAGTTGTTGATTGGCGATATAGTCCATTCCGGTTAAGCTGACGCCACCCAAAAGAGCCAGAGGAGCGAGGGTCTCTTTAAATGGGAGGAAAGAGCCCGGGACCGGCGCAGAACGTGTTTAGAGGAAAATTGGTTCACGCTTTCGGAGGAGATGGCTTGGGAAACGCCTCCGCAGCGGCGACCTTCAACGCTCGACATGGTTTGTTTGGAGCCGTCGCGACAAAATTCGCGCCAACGTAGCCGAAATGGTAGGGTGCATGCCCTCATGATGTCCCTGAGTGGATTCCAACGGTCTGTAATGGCGTCCAGGGCCTACCAGGGCGGTAGAGATCTCTCATTCTCTCCTGTACCCCGGGAAAGCGTAATCATGAGAAAGCCTGGGACAAGCTAACGTCGGCGCCTTTCACCCCGCTACGCCTAGGCTGTATCAGGGACCATCACGCAGGGTGGACGCAACCCCTATGATCTAGCAGACGGTGAAATTCTCGAACCATGAAATCCCTTCCGCGGCGACATCTCCTTTGCGAGAGACGACCGGGCAGCCGTCACGGGAAGCGCCAGGGAGGCCGTAGGGACAGCAGCGGCAGTATTGCTAGGCGCTGGGCAACTTGCGGCAATAGGCAGAGTGGATATTACCGAGGCCTGGCGGGAGTGATGGAGCGTATGGTACTCGGGGCAGCTGACGAGAGAATTTGGACGCCTCTCTTATCGGTGCGGCTGCAGAATTTCGGTGCTTGGCCATTGTGGGCAACGGAGCGGAGGATACGGGTGCCGGAGTACAAAAAGGGGCTGCCGGTGCTCCAGGCGGAAGTTAGAATGGCGTCGTCGATGATGTGGTTCGAAGCGTCAATACCAGCTCGCTGATGACAAAAGACGAGGCTCTACCTGGTGCGGGAGTTGCAGAGGGTAATAAGAAGAGGCGTGATGCGATCCGATGTGGAAGAAAATTGACAATGTCCTCAAAGTCATCTCGACTTACGGCGGAGAAGGGACTTAGACCGGAACCGGTAAAGGACGAGCCGGCAAATAAACGTCCTCAGGGCGGAGAGCGGTGGGAAGATCATAAATAACGCCGCATGATTCAACTGAGAAACGATGAGGTCTACCGGTCGGTCAGGCTGGCGAGTCTATCCGACACACGTAGTCGGAGTCGAACACACCAGACCGTGACCACCACCACCGCCGTTCCCAGCACCGCACCGATGGAGCTACTGCTCCCTCCACCTGCCTCCGGCAAAGCCTGGCCGACCTTTTCTCCCCAGAGGCCGAAGATCCCTCTCATCCACGAATGAGTGGTCTTCTTCGTCATGGCATGGAGATACTGAGGCTCTTCGGCAGGCGTGGGAGTGTCCACGGGGGTGACCTTCCGGTTCACCTTCCGCGACCGCGTCCACACGTTGCCGCCGAAAACGCGCCGGAGACTCTCCACCTCTTCCATGTCGACTTCGTCGCCCGTGGCTGCGGACCTCGCGTCCTGGGATCCACCACCCCGGAGGAGAGCCACGAGCTTCGAGGTCTTCGAGGATTTCGGAGGTTCGGCCTTGGAGTCCTTTGAGAGTTTTGTTAGCTTCTTAAACAATCCGGTAATGCATTTTTATCTCAACTTACGGGCTGCTCCGCGACCGTTGCTGGCGATGGGCTATCCCCCGACGGCTCCGACGGGTTCATGGCCTTCGCAGCATTGTCCTCCCCAGGTTCCATCTCCGCAGGCTTTCGCCACGACCTTGCGGGCTTCCGCCTGGGCTGGAACCTGTCCTCCTTCGGACCAGACTTGACCGACTGGATCCTGCGCACATCCTTTGGAAGGTATTTTGGCTCCTTCCACGGAGGATATCCAAGCTTCGCTCGGACCTCCGGGTCCACCAAGGATGCCGCTGGGATCGCGATTCTGACTGGCCGATAAGTCGTGAGACTTCGTGGCTTCGGCTCTTCGCCAGATCGCACAGCAGTCGTGGCCGTCGTCATGGCCGGAATCGGCGCTGGGTCAATTTGGGGAATGGCCCGCGGTTCAGGCGAGCTCTCGGGAGTCGGGTAAGGGGTAGACTTCCCATCAAGCTGATTCGCCGAACTCGCGGTATCCCCCTCATGAACCTCGATCGCCGTTTGGGCGTCAGGTACCGTGATGACCTCTTCCACAACGTCAACAGCCTCACCAACGGGAGCAGCAAATTCTGAATCTACCGCACCCTTGTCGCCGGCGGTACTGGGTACCTGATCTGAGCCATCGTCCCGGACGGCCTCGCTAACGGGAGCAGCAGGTACTAAATCTACTGCATCCTTGTCGTCGGCGGTGCCTGGTACCAGATCGGAGCCATCGTCCCGAATGGCCTCGCTGACGGGATCATCATCAGTCGAACTGGTGATGTCTCCACAATCAACGGCGTCTGGTACCGAATCCGGGCCATCATCCCCAATGACCATATCAACGGAAGCACCGTCCGTCGAGTCCCTTTCGGTAACGACTTCAGGCACCAAACCCGCGTCCTCTGAATTCCCAGTGACCTCAACCATCGGAGTATCATCAACCGAATCCGTGCCGGCCCCGTCCTTAACGGCTTCGGCAGCTGGACTGGCGTCATCCACATCCTCACTGGCTTCCGTCATCAGCGTGTCATTGACTGCAGTTGCGAAATCAACCTCGTCAACGACGTCGGCCATGGGAGAGTCGGGTGCTGAAAGGGACCTATCCTCATCAGGGATAGGCTCGCCCATATCAGAATCCTCGTCCTCGGCCAGCTGCTCAGGAGCGTCTACATCCATAGATGGTAGACTTTGGGTGTCCTGAGGGATCATCTGAGGAGCAGAAGGCTCCACGACCATGGGAACCTCCTGCTGGTCATCCGCCGCGCTTTGTCCCCAGACCACATGAGGAACCTGCGTCGGCGGTTGGAGAGCGACGGGCACTGGGTGCATGGAAACATCATCCGACGAGTCGGTGGGAATTCCACGCCCAGCCAGCGCACTGGGCTCCTTGCCCCCCAACTTGAGCTTCTTGGTCGGACCCCTCTCCGCAAGGTACTCTACCTCGTCATCGGATTCGACATCAAGGAGATTACTCCGACGTCTCTTTCCAACAACAGACTTCGAGTCCACACTTCGAGGGCTGCCACGTCCGCCTGTCACGCAAGATATAGTCAGTACATGAATGAATGATACCCATTATGGGAAATTGCTTATGGTAGGGAAAATGAAGAAAACATATGTATTCTGCTTACCTGGGAGGCTCATCGTTGGGGTGCTCAGTCCTGACCCCTCTGCAGGGGGAGAGCTGCTGCCCTGATCAAGAGTTTCTTGGGGAACCCTTGGATGAAGATGGGGAGCAGGTCCTTGCGGAACACTGCCATCTGTACTCTGGCTACCACGGAAGTCGTCAGGTCCGTCAGGTCGGACTCCGCTACGGCCCTGAGGCTGGCGCCTCATTAGAGCACGAAGAAGCGCCTGCTTCTGCTCACCACCATCCTGGTCGCGCAAAAACCGCGCAAGGTCAGGAGGCAGCGATTGCAGGCGTTCTCTCATCAACACCCGTCGAGCCCTTACCAATCGGCTCTCGACCTGGCGCTTTCGTCGTTCCGAAGCGACAATGAAGGGATGTCGGAGGAGGGGATTGGACCTCTGAAACACCAACCGATCCTTGGCAGCGAGCTCCCAAGGCGGAAGATGCTCTCCCGACCGCAGCGACTTCGCCGAGCGCTGGGCTTCAGAAGGCTGAACGTCATTCGACGCAGGCTCCTCTTCCACCACAGCAGCGTTGTCAGCTGCGTTTCCGGTAGCACCGTCCACAAACACACCCAGATCTGGAATGAACCAGATGGTATTGCGGTCGGCACGACTAGAAGTTTGCCGGGGAGAGGGACCAGGTTCCTTCTCTTCTTCATCCATCTCTTCTTCGCTGGAAGACTCGCCCTCATCGGACCACCGATCTTCCTCGCCGTCTTCTGGGGGAGGATGGGGCCTGTTCTCGATCAGGTCACCCGCGGCAGGAGGCGGAATTGTCTCGTCGCCTCCGCGCTCTCCATCCCAGTCGTCGTCCTCGTCGTCCTCAGGGGGGTCCGGGAATTCTGGATTCGCCGGGAGCGCGTCCTCAAGAGCCTTCAGGTCCCAGTCGACAATGTCGCCTGGGCCGTCGAAGCTCAGGATGGAGCTCTGTGTGTATCCCTGTGAGAGATGATACGGGTCGTCGGAAGGTCGGTTATAGTTAAGAGAATATCCCCTTTCGGAGATAATCTCGACTCCGCCGTCGGAAAACTGCTTCCTCTCCTATGCGGAAGCAGCCTCCTCAGGCTTGTGGAGATCCTCCCAGCCACAGCCGTTGGAAAACTGCTCCCTATTTTCTTCAGGAACAGCCTCCTCAGGCCGGGTGAGATGGATGGCGGCAAGCTCACCCCTATTTTCTTCAGGGTGAGACTTGCCATTCACCTGGTCATAACCGTTGGAAAGCTGCTCCCTATTTTCTTCAGGAGCAGCCCCCTCAGGCTTGCCGAGGTTGCTGGCGGAAAGCCGGACCCTATTTTCTTCAGGTCCAGGCTGACCGCCTTCGTTATCGCCATTATAGACGTCCTGCTCAAGGCCGGTCATCGAGCGGAGAATGGCGGAAAGAGAGAGAGAGAAGAAGGGGTGGCCGAACTGCTCACTGAGGCGTCCGATCCCATTCTGCGAGATGATGGGAGAAGGGGTGGTGGAGGCGGAGGCGGAGAAGGGGGTGCTCGTAGTCTGGTTCATTTTGATCTTGTTCGCGTCGAGGACGAATGATTGTGAGAAATGAGATCTGGCAAATGAAGAATAGGAGAAGGAATCAAGGATTGATAGTCGATGTTGTTAAGAATTGGAATGATTGAGACGATCGATAGAAAACTGCTTCAAAAGAAGTGAAGAAATCAAAACCAATTCTGGGATGGAAAAAGAAGAAAGGTTTAAGAGAGCTCACAAGCCCGAGGCGATATCTATATTTTTTTCGTGTCTGGCGTCGCGCTTGAATCCCTGGAGATTCCTTCCTTATTGGCGCGCCGAATGAATGAATAAGAATGAATACGTGATTCAGGATATTTTTTTTGCCGCAGGTGCGAGGGACGAGGGCTATTAAAAAAAAAGAGCATGAATCGAAGATGGAAGGAGCCACGAGCTGAGCAGACACCAGTGGAGGGAAGGAAGCCAATCCAAAACCCGCACCTTCTTCTTTCCAGTAAACAAGCGGGCCGATAGAAAAAAAAAAAAGAAGAAAAAATGCAAAGCCAATCTCTCAAAATTGCAAACATCAGCCGGGGTGTTTGTGCCCGGGAGTCCTGGCGACAAAGACTGGTTTCATCTCTGCTCGTCGTCCTCATTCTGCCATGTCCAAATGTCGTGTAAGTCGAGGTGACGTCAAAAAGCTCCGAGGCGCACGGACCACTCGGAGATGTACTGAAGTTTACTTTAACTTCACTCATTCACTCATTCTCCATCTCATTTTCAACCTCTCATCAAATCTTCATCCACGACGCCGAAGATCGAGACAGACTCATATTCATACATGATAAACTTCAAAAAGGCCTCTCCTGTGTATCGAGTAATATATTCATTGGCCAATGTCGTCCCTGCTCTCCAATCCCTTGGCCTCTGCTGAGCAGCTCTCCAATAGAGCCTCAAACAGCCAGTTCCCCTCAGACGCCCTCGACGCCGTCTTCGTAGCCGTCCAATGTCTCACACAAGCCGCCGGCCTGCTCCTCGACATCCCCCAAAGCACCACCGCCCAAGCCAATGTCGTACTAGCTAGGTACTGGGTTTCCGAGCCGCCAGAAACTCTCGAGTTCAGTGTACGTGTAAATCTTACTCGCCCGCAGTACAGCAGTACACCCCCCCAAACAGAGTCTAACTTGTTTCCCACCCCAGGACATCTCAGCCGCCGCACTATTCGTCATATCAAAAGACGGCCCCCATCCCCGCTCCCCCCGAGACATCTGCAACGTCTACACCTACCTCCTCTCCCCCGTCTCCCCCCTCTTCCATACCCAACCCTCCTCCACTCCTAACACCCCTCCCCCTCCAAACCCGGAAACCTACATCGCCTCCGAATCCACCTACGCCACATTCCACACCCGCCTCATCCAAGCCGAATCCCGCATCCTCACAACCCTAGGCTACGACATCTCCGTCTCCCTCCCCCACCCCTTAGCCATCACCTACCTCCAAGCCCTCGACTTCGCCGGCCACCCGCGAGACCCGGGGCCCATCACCGCCCGCGTGCTCGCCTACCTCAACACCGCGTTGCTCTCCCCGCAGATGCTCTACCTCACTCATCAGCCCGGAGAGCTCGCCACCGCCGCCATCTTCTTGGCCTCGAGGGACTTGGGCGCGAAGATGCCGCCTGAGCCTTGGTGGGAGCTGTTTGATGTCGATAGGGAGCAGCTGGGGTTTTTGGCTGTTTCGCTGATTAGTGTTGAGACTATTGTGAGGAGGCAGAGGGAGGAGTTTCCCTTTTTGAGCCGGGGGATGGTCACGAGGAACATGCTTGCGGAGGCCTTGTCTGCGGCTACCCCATCGTGAACATGGGGTTGAATGTTGGCCTTAAAGAAGATCCTTGCTTTTGCGTTTTAAGGACGGCCTCCTCTAATTGGGGCTCCCGAAGCATACGTCGTACTTGGCTCGTCGAAGCTCACTAGAGCAATAGCTTCAATTCTCTCTGAGCCCCGATACCGGGAAGCAATAAAAGATAAGAGAAAACAGGCAACTAGCGTGGCCCTACTCGTGCCTGGTATCAAAAAAAAAAAAAAAAAAAAAAAAAAAAAAATGAAGACGGAGAGTGGATAGAAAAAAGCGTTCGCTCTCTTCAGGCTGGCTGAGAAGGAAGGCAGAGACTCCTGTACAAATAGACGGATGAACCTACAAGTACACCATGTTAATGTGCACTGTCACTTTAATCACAGATTTCCTAGGAGATAAATTTAGATAGGTTATCGATTCCGCACTATTTAAACAATCATCGCTATCTCAACAAGAGAACCATGCGCAAAACGAGGCGTGTCCGCTTGGAAAATACATGCACACATGGCCCATTACTCGATCAAGGACTCTAACATACCCTCCCGCTCTCCTTCCAACCGCCACGCCCAAGTACTCTAACATATCTTTCTTCTCTCCGCCTCAAGTCCATCACACTCGTACAGCCAAAAATGTGGCAGAAACAGGGCCCCATAGGCTTTGAGGCCTAGGGAGTTCTAAAGGGGGGGGACGGTGGGGGAAAAAGGTGGTGGGAACGAAAAGAAAAGAAAAAAAAGAGAAACAACAGGTAGACCCCTTACTCAAGTAGAAATAGGGTATTGTCCCGCCGCAGAGAGAACAACGGCGGATGTGGATGATCAAGAATCTCGTTGGTTAGAGCTCACCAGCTCTAATCTCCTTCTCGAAGATCTTCACGCCCGCCACGCAGTCCATCATGAAATTCCTCGTCCTGAGTTTGAGTGCCGCTTCGCTAAGGGGGGTATAGATGCTGTCATTGTCGGAATGCGTATAGGTACTGCTGGAGGACGTGCTGGAATCGCTAGTCCAGCCGCCCTCAGTTGTCGAGTCGCTGACGCTGACAGCCTTTCCTTTACCCTTCTTGTCTACCGTGTCGCTTCGTTTCTTTAAAAACGAAGGCTTGGGGTTCCTCGTGATATGCGTCAGGCGATTCTCAACGGCGAGCCACTCGAGCGCAACGAACGGGTGTTGAGCGAGTGAGTCGGTAAAGAAGCGCGTAGTTTCTTGGATAGCCCAGACACACGTGTCATCGTTACGGAACGGGGAAATATGCAAGGCTCTCAGGTGCCTTAGGCGCGCAAAGTGCTGCAGAAGGACATGCTAAGACAGAAAACAATATACATCAGCACAATGCTTCTTTCGTACAAACTGGATGGTTAAGGAACAGCGGCGCCGAAAAATACTTACCAGGCTGCGCATTGTAAATCCTGCGGAGAGCTCCTCGAGCCGCCTAGCGTATTGGCAGAACAAAAGGACCGTGAACGAGTCGATATCCCAGGATGATTTATTGTCGTTCCGGATCATCAAGCGTTTGAGAGTGGGCAGATGCCTCCGGAGCACCCGTTTCCGTATCATGCCGAGAGAAACGTTGGTCTTGTTCACAAAGGTCGCAGGCCGGTACTTGCTTGATCGCTCCAACATAAACAAGTTATGAAGCTCGTCCAACTGCTCGATGCACTTAATAAACGCAGTGGATACGTGATCGGTGAAGACCTCCCTCAGAGCGAGAGACTTGACCTGGTTCTCTTTGGAGAGTAGAGTCCAGATTGGCGCCTGATTGCCAACGTTCAGGAGGGTGAGGCGGCGGAGGACGTGGACGTCCAGTGCCTGACTGATAACGGAGGGCTTCACGGGTATAAGGTGAATGGCCAGCGACTGGAGACCGAGACCTCTGGTGGACTTAACATAAGAGCTTATAAGGCACTTCTTCTCCGCCTCGCTTCGTTCGGCAGCCGAAGGCGGCCTAGTCGCATCAGTATCCACCTCTGCCTGCAGGGACGCCCCGTCTGATTGCTTAGCAGACGGAGAGGACAGGCAAGAGGTCTCAGCAGCCGCCGTTTCTGCTTCTCCCGCTTCTCCCAGGGTGGCGGGGTCGGCGTCATCCTCGTCATCGTCGCCTCCGAGGGATTCCACCTCTCCCGAGTCAGCAATGTCAATGTCATCCAACTCCTCGGGATTGCTGGCTTTTGGTGGACCCAAATCGGGTTCTCCTTGGTTAGCGCCGGACATGGGTTCCGCCACAGAACTCTGACCATCGTTCTGTGCTTCTTTGGATGCAGAAGCGGATCCAGAGCCTGAGCCCGAGCCCGAGCCCGATGCTGAACCGGAGCCTGAGGCTCCTCCCTCGGGCGTGGTTTTCAACGCATCCGACTCGACATAGTCGCTCACTGCCTTCCCAATGGCGTCGAGGATGTCCTGATGATGCTGGGCTAGGAACTGTGTCTCCTGAGCATCGAGAACCATTCGTGAGGCGGCCTTTAGAGTAATGACGAGCTTGTTCAATTGTCCACTGGTTACTCCCTCCTCATTTTTGCCTCCATTCTCCGTAGGTTCACTGCTGTCGTCGACCAAACCGTTGCTCGCAATAGAATCCAATCCCTTTCCGGCGTGACGCTGACCGTGGGCTTTGGTAAGGCCAAACAGACGGGCCAATACCGTCTCCTGGATCTTCCACTCCTTTTGGGCGCGGGCAGGCCTCACAGGCCCACTAGCGTCGAACGAGGTACTGTTCTCAGCAGCTTGGAACTCATCATCCATCTCAGATGCGTCGGAGTCGGGCTCTTGGCTCGTCTCCCTGGCCTTTTTGGCCAGAAAGGCCGAAAACGAGAAACTGACATGAGTGAGCGTGGTCTCGGAATTTTCTATCGCGGCTCTAATCTCGGGAATTATGTCGAGAGAATCAATATCCAGGATGGCAAGGCGCTTCAAATTTCTGAAAGCCGACAAGGTTGGGGGGTCGCTGGAGCTGTTCCTCTGGTTTTTGGGCTTGGTGAAGGTTAGGGGAGGCGGGGGGATCGCTGGAACGAACTGGGAAGGGGGAGGGACGTATTGAGGGAGTGTAAATGGCCCAAACCCGTTGAAGAGGCCGCCTTGGTTGGGTGGAGGTGGATTGTTCATATTGTTCACACCCCCAATGGGCGCAGCCCACGTAATTGTAGTAGGTGGGTTCTGGGGGTGGGGATGAGGAGGGGGCGGGGGTGGTGGAGGCGCGAGCTGGTATGTATCGACGTTTGCGAGGGGTAGGGGCCGCGGGGGCTCATAAAGAGAGGGGCCACCTTGCAGTCGAATATGAAGATCCTGCAACGCTGGGAGTTGATGGAGAGTTTTGAAAACAGGTCGGCTGAGTTCGACACGGAGGTTCCACCTAGACACCAAATAAAACTTGTTAGAAAACAGGTACTGACCTAGTCGGTCTCTCGGCAAAGGGAAGGCCAAGGAGAGTACGCGAGAGATTTGAATAGACCTACTTGAACGTTTCCAAAGAGTGCGCGTCGCGAAGCGCTAGGTGTAGGAGGGTATTGAGAAGTCTCCCTCCGCTGGTCGAGTAAGAAAACTGTTGGCAGGCAGACCTCGCCTTATCTCCGATGGCCTGGGTATCAATGACAAAGCGCCTTAGAAATCGAGCATAATGATAGTCGCTTGTGGTCAAGGTATCAAGAGCACCGGTCAATGGCAACCGAGGCTCGCGGAATCGCGGATGGTTTTCGCTCGGAAGAGTAACTTCGAATGATCGGTAGAGCTCAGCGGCGGCGAGCTCGTGGAAGCGCTTCGACACGACAGAGAGTGTGACGAGATCGGCTTTGGAGCACTAAGTATTCGAAGGCAGGTAGGATCAACCTCTACGTCAGTAAAAGAGAAATAAAAAAAAATGAATGGGAGCAGCGATTCGAGATCGGAAGAGGGAGGGGAGTGGAAGGGGGGAGGAGTAAAGGAAAGGAATCGGAGGCGCGAGGCGGAAAGATGGATTCCTCAAAAGACGTACGTGACTGAAAATGGCCTGCTGTGTCTCGATGGGAATGGTCAGGATGTTGAGGGATCGCGTCGTCTTCGAGCTCGAGGAAGACGAAGCCGCTGACACTGAGGTCGACGCAGACGCGATGACTTGGGAAGCCATCATGCCACGAAAAGCAGCAGCAGGCCCAGTGCGCTGGCTGGAGTGTGAAATCAACAGTCCGGGAAAATATAGAGAATCGTTCGCTTCTCAATTAACCAATCGATAATAGAAGAGAAGAACAAGGGGATATCACAATAGGGTTAGAGGGAGTAGGGGAAGGAGAGTGTGAGAGCTGCAGCAAGTGAGGCTGACAATGGGTAAAGAGGTAAAAAAGGTAGGGATTGATAAGGTGGAACAGATCTGTGCCTGGAAGGTCAAAGGAATTGTGAATGGGCACTACAGAATTTGTAGTGTTGTCGGATGGGGAATATGTGGAAATATTGCCCTGGTGTTGGCAGCAAGCGCCAGGTCGCAGGTGTGGAAGTCGTGCCTAAGGATGAGGGGGGGCGGACTAGTAATGATGAAAGAGCTAGAGGGAGCTCATCACTAGTGGAAGGGGGTTTGGAGAGAAATATGTAAGGATGATATACAATTAAAGGACGTGAAGGAAGGGAAGGGTGTTGCAGAGGGTTGAGGTGTGAGATGGGAGGAAGTCGAAGTGAGTGTTGATGTTTGAGGATTGGTGGAGGTGGGAAGTAGCAGAGATAGTGAGGTAGTTAGTTGTGTGTCTGCAGCGGGAAGGCGCGGGGCGGAGGGTTGCTCCTTCCAGGATTCCAGGGTCTTAGCATCCCAGCCTGGTTCTTGACTTCCTAACTTCTTCCTAAGAATATGGGGAGACCATTAAACTACGGCACTAAGACCAGCCACTAATTGGGCCATGTACTGTGACAAGCGGGTATGCCAAGGGGGAGTGGGGATGAGCCTGAATGCAACCCATGGCAGGCACTGGCAGGTACCAAACAGGCAAGGTCTATGCAAGTCCAGCAAGTGCAGCCCCAGCTGTTTCTAGTCAATGTACTTCTACAAAGGATGCGGAACGGGAACCACTTTGCCCACACAATCGGATTGAACTATATAAAGAATCGGCAAGACTAGCCTTTGATATATCCCCGCAGCCCTACTGCAATGCTGGACAGACAAAACCCACCGTTTCAGATGAATGTCGGCGGCAAGGCAGTGGCCGGTGATGAATCCTTGATGCTTGATATTGGATATGTGTACACAGGTAATATGTAGAGAGGCCAAGGAAGTAGACCTTGCCATTCCTGTTTCCGTCTGTCGTGTCTTCCACTGTCCTCTTTATTTCGCTCTAATGCAAATAGTACCTTTTTTTTCCCTTCTTTTTCTCATCAATGTCTTCGAGAATTTGCCACGGGGATCAAACACCTTGTGGCAGACACTGACCACGCCAACCCAACTTTGAAATTTCTCGATTTGGCCTGTTGCCTGGTCAGTCAACGGCGAATAGAGTAGCTCCGGCGAGTAAGCACGTCACAGTTCCAGCTGGAGACAGACAAGTCCCACAGTCGGGAATTTATTGACGTATTTATGGACCCAAGCCTCAGACTCTCACTCCCCAGGCAGCCAAACACCTCCGACATCTTCCGCCTTCTGTTGCTATTCACAATCCAGCCCTTTCCTCCTCCGTGACAATGGGCGAAGAGGATATGTTCTGTATCCATATCCATACCGACTCTCCCTCTAAACATGCCTTGTGGGATTATTGGGATAAATTTGTCATTAGGGATGGGGAAGATTAAGGTATGGGATCAATAGCCCGGTCTCTAAACGAGGCAGGTTAGGAGAAACTCGGATGACTTGACCTGCCGAAGTCATGATCGGTTACCTTGCGATCGAGACTGTTGCCTTCAGGTTGCTGTACGGTTCAAGCATCCGACTCTAAAATAGGCATTTCCTAGGCAAGACCCTACCTCTAACCAATGGCAGTGTATTAAAACTAGGCAAGTCGACCATGTAAGTCCCCCTCAGTTCTTGAGTGGGATTGCCGTAACATATCGTACTTTTTTCCGGGGGGGGGGGGGGGGGGGGGGGGGGGGGGGGGTAGGGTATTGAGGAACAAGATATTGTATAGATGCTAGCAGAATAAGCAGCCGAGAGGAAAGGCGTCAATGAATACATGTAGAACTATGCATTGAAATGACTACGGCGCCGCATTGGGAGATCAGTGTCGTCTTTAATATTCTCTGCTGCGTTGGGTGATGATGTCAATACTTCGTCTGCCAAAGCCAGGGCCCTATTTCGAAGAAAAAAAAAAAGAAAAAAGAAAAAATCGTTCCTTAAACCCAAACTACTTTGTAGATGTACGAGACAATGGCCGGCGACGCAAATGCCACACGCCTTAAGCCGCAAACTATGCAGACCGATTGAAACCATCAGTGCCTAACCGCCCCTTCCCCTCTCGTTCCCGGTGACACTAATGCTAATGTACGAAGTAGTGGATGGGCGTATGAGGCATGGCCGGGCGAGGGCAAACATTTGCTAGATCCACCCTGCAAGTAATATAGTCGGTTGATCCAATCCCACCCTGTCGCTGTCAAGCTATCAACATCCCATGGACTGATTCCTCGGCGTCCAAGGGCGGCGGTGGTGTGTGTGGGATCTCCACTTGGCAGGCTTCAAGCTTGCGTCTCACTGCTGTTATTTTCCCTGGGTGGGCCCCTAATAATGTCCGCCGTAATCGAATGCATTTGAGTGTAACTGTGTAGTGTACCTGTATCCAGTGTTGTCTCAATCCCAAGCCATTGATCATTGTTGAGCTCCCAACACCAAGTAACCTGATGATTGATCCATTGTTCTGTTTACGTCGTACGAAGCAGTTTGCACTCTCCACTTGAGACTTGATCGAGGCCGTTGGGTGCCATTGTTTGTCGACCTTCACTCTCCCCCTTGTTAATAAACGAACGGTGGCTTGTGAGTTCGGACCGTGCTGGTCTTGGTGTTCCACGAACGGTGGCTTGTGAGTTCGGACCGTGCTGGTCTTGGTGTTCCCCCCCTGATGGTTCATCCTACGCACCCCACTATGCCACTATGCCACTATGGAACTCAATCCTAAACTCTCGCCAGGCTCATTCGTCTAATTCGCCTCACTCCCTCTGCTACTGTACACGACTATTCTAGTAAAGACCACGCAATCAGGTGGATCAAATGCACTTGGTTTAAAATCTCAGCGTCGACCCCCCCGAACGAAGAAATCCTGTTATGGTTATCGCCAAACTCAACTCAATCCATCCTGCGCTTCCTCGCGTTCGTTGGTCTGTCAACTTGTTCTGTGTTTCAGCGACAGGACAGAGTGGGATTTTAATCCAACAAGGCTGATGCGGGGCTGCACTGCCTCCGCAGGTTTCAATCCTTCTTCTGTTGGGCGACCGACCCTGCCTGGCGTTGTGTCACTTAGCGTGTTTGTGAGCCGCCTTCGCTTCTTAATATAAGCCGACTTGTTGCAACTTTCATGTTCCTTTCTTGTCGTGCCACCTCTCCCAGCATCCAACTCTCGACGCTCGTTTCGAAATACGGCTTAAAATCGATATAATTCGTGCGCATCAATTTTGACACTCTCGCTTTACTGGCCCATCATGACGCAGGTCGAGGAGCCCCAGTTCAACACTCTCGCAGAACGCATCGCTGCCCTCAACAAGCAGAAGAACTTTGCCGCTCCCGACACTTTCCCAAAGAAGCGTGCCCCGCCGCCACCACCCCCCGGTCCAACGACATCGTCAACCCAACCAGCGCCGGTCGCAGCCAAGGCTGCACCACCGCCTCTCCCCCGCCGACATCCAAGCAAACCGAATATCCGCGACAACGCGATCTCCGATTCACAGCCGCCGGCGCTACCCACCCGAAAGTCATTCAAACAGCCTTCGCCTGCGCCGTCTCCTGCTTTGCCTCCGCGGCGCTCCACCTTGCAGCCGGACGTGGATGTTCGACGGAACTCGACCTCGTCCGATATTTCTCACATTTCCAACCTTTCCATCAGCAGGACCAATTCCTCGAATACGAGCTTCGTTTCAAACGATGGCCAGCCAACACGGAAATTGCCCCCTGCTTATAACCCAGCGACTCTGCCTCCCCTCCCCCCAAGCCGGAGAGAGTCCGAGGCTAAGGAGGCTGCACAACATGCAAAGTCTAAATATTCGCCCGGCTCCCGACCGGTAGACCCCCCTCCGAGACCATCGCAGCCTCCCCGCCTACCGTCACGGCCTGCAAAGTCCCCCGGCGTCACGCATGGAGTGGTCGATACGAAGCCATCTACACCTCGTCGACTCCCACCGCCTCCTGATGCGTACGTGAAGCCTCCGCCTAGCCTGCCTTCACGTCCTACAAATGGGAACGGGAATGGTGTGCCGCCACCCCTCCCTTCTACTGGTCGGGACTCGCGAGATGCCCCACCACCAGTGCCGATGGCGTCGCGGCCCTCTGTTGCGCAGATAGAAGACGTTAAGTCTAGGGCTACGGCCTCATGTCTCCTCTGCCGAGATTTCTCTGCTCCTGATTCCGTCGGGGCGCAGTATCCACGGGAATCCCTTTCTCGACAGGATCCAGTTGGTTTCCTAGCTCACGCGCTCTGTGATCCCTTCACATCCTTGACGGACAAGGCTCGAGCGATCTTTACGTGGGCACATCATAATATCGTTTATGATTACGAATCGTTTTGCAGCGGCAATCTCCGCCACGTTACGGCCGAAGACGTCATCTTCTCCGGAAAAGCGGTTTGTGCCGGATACGCGGGGTGCTACGAAGCCATTGCGAAGAGGGCCGGGCTCGAGTGCATCGTAGTTACCGGCCACGGAAAAGGCGTAGGGTACACCCCTCTGAAGAAGGGCGAGCGTGCGCCTCCCAAGAAACCCGACGGACACGCATGGAACGCCGTCCGCATTGACGGGGGCGAATGGAAACTTCTCGACGCGTGCTGGGGCGCCGGACACCTCGACGTTTGCACGAACAGTTACAAGAAGCAGTTTTCTCCCATCGAGTTTGGGGCTAGCAACGAGGTCTTCGGCATGCGTCACTATCCCCAGAACCCGCGGCACTTCTTCCGCGCAGACGGCAGGGTGCCTACTTGGGAGGAATATTTCACCGACGGCCTTGACGACGAGCCCGTCAAGAAGTTCGGCAGTTTGTACGAGGACGGCTGCGCGGGGCATTCCGTCAGTCCGCGGGAGCGCAACATTCACGTCTACAGCGGGCAGGTGGTACGTTTCCAGTTTTCGAACATTTGCGAGCACTGGGCCAAGGTCAACCACGGAAAGCTGCGGAAGCCGTTCTTGCTGAGCATTAAGGGCCTCGATGGACGCGACGAGCAATGCATTCCCTTTGAGACGGACGGGTACTGGTGGTGGATCGACGTCAATGCGAGGGACCTCGGAGCGCCTGGGCAGAAAGTCACACTGATAGTGTTGGAGACGTTTGATAACAAGGATGCGACGGGGGTTACGCCGGCGGAGTTCAGGAGGGGATTCCGAAGGGTTGCGATGTCCATGACCTTTAGAGCGGAGTGGATGTTGGTGTAAATTTTTTTTCTATCTCTTTTTTTTTCCTTTTTCTTTTTCACTTCGGTATCCTCATAAACAATGGGAAAGGAGAGAATATGGGATAATGGGCAATAAGGACGGATCTCGAAAACAGATGGGAGTTTAGGACGGAGGAACTGGGATTTTGCATTTTATTTTCAAGCTAAAGCTAAGGCAGGCCACCATGAACTAATAACAAGCTGTACGTTTTTCTGAATCGATGTCTCTTGAACGTTATTAAACAGAGATCGGAGTTGAGATCTTGGAAACGTGGGAGTACATTCAGATGTACCTCACCGTGTAAGATTACATAATGCCCCTATCACAAGCTTGAAGTTGGCCCACGAGGCGAGGCCCTGACCATTTTTTTGTGAACTTGTCCTTTGCCATTACGAGGTAGACCACGCTAAATCGCACTCTGGAAGTCGCGATAGCCGCCACCACCCCCCAAAGGACGAGGGAAGCCGCGACAACCTCGATCCCTCTTTCTCAACATTGGGAGCTCACATTCTTTTGCAAACACAAATTTTTGGTGGGGTCCATTCAAAGACGATGAATGCGATGCAGATTTTACCCTTCTTTCTCCCCTTTTCTTGTAGTTGTTACCTGTAGGCACCGCCAGATTCCTACTTCTTTCATTTCTGCCCCCTGAGTCTTTCTCCACTCCTTCGTTTCGTGATTAGCCTCTAGTCACAGAGGAAAGGCAGGAACATCTGTGATACTGAGCCGAAGAACCCCACCTCCGATCGTGAAATAACCTCACCCCCCGAACCAAGGCCTGCCGAAAAGAACAAAGCGAAGATGCCGACCCTCCCCGAGACCCTCAGCCGCACCGAGTCGGTCGCGCACCTCACCCTCGTCGGCGCATGTCTCGCGATCCTCGCCAACACCTTCAGCGGCGACGGCGAACCCCTCGCCGCCTCCCTGGCCCTGAGCGGCATCGCCTTCAGCCTCTGCTACTCGATGATCCGCTGGCTGGGCCCTACCTTTGTCAAGCACGGCTTCAAGGGCAAGGACCTCTGCAAGGCGAACAGGCCCGAGATACCCGAGTGCATGGGTGCTGTTTGCGCCGTGGTCTACTTGATTGTGATTATCGTGTTTATACCTTTTCCGTTTTACAAGGACATTGTTGCCGCTACTAGTGGTGGTGGAAACAGAGATGTTGTCCTGAAGGTTCAGCATGTCAACGAGGGACGGTTCTTGCATAGGTTCCCACATAGTAAGGTAATGTTGTGTACCCTCGCTCTGATATTAAATTCCTCCATACTATATGCAATTGGAAAGGGAGTGAAACGCTAACTAGTCTCACTTCTCTTCTCTAGCTGGCATCCTATCTATCGGCGATAATATCGCTCCAAACCATCGCCCTCCTCGGACTCGGCGACGACCTCTTCGACATCCGATGGCGTCACAAATGGTGGATCCCCGGCCTCGCCTGCATCCCTATCCTCGTGGTCTACTTCGTCGACTTCGGCGTCACGTCCGTCGTCATCCCGATCCCCCTCCAGCCTTATCTAGGCGAACTCTTCGACATCGGTAACTTCTACTACCTCTACATGGCCTGCGTCGCCATGTTCTGCCCCCAGAGCATCAACATGCTCGCGGGCATCAACGGCATCGAAGTCTCCCAGTCCATCGTCATCGCCCTCCTCCTCGTCTTTAACGATTGCCTATACCTCTTCACGCCGTACCCTCATCCGGCTACGGACTCCCACCTCTTCTCCCTCTACTTACTTCTCCCCTGGCTCGGCGTCTCCTTCGCCCTCCTCTACCACAACTGGTATCCCGCCCGCGTCTTCGTCGGCGACACCTACTGCTACTTCTCCGGAATGGTCTTCGCCGTCGTGGGCCTCCTTGGCCACTTTTCCAAGACGCTAGGCCTTTTACTCGTCCCGCAGTTCTTCAACTTCCTATACTCCGCCCCGCAGGTCTTCGGCCTCGTCCCCTGCCCCCGCCATCGCCTACCCAAATTCAACGCCCGAACAGGCCTCCTCGAGCCTTCCGTCACAACCTGGGATCCCGAGAACGGCGTCCAGCCTCGTTCCTTCGTCGCCCCCGTCCTGCTTCTTCTCGCTCGCCTGCGCCTCCTCAAGGTTACTCTCGACAAGGAGGGACGCTTCCTCGAGACGAGCAACTTTACCCTGCTGAACCTCTGGCTCGTCATCAGGGGCCCCATGAGGGAGGATCGCCTTGCTACTGAGGTTACGGGCCTGCAGTTCGTTCTTGGCCTTCTTGGTTTGTTTGCGAGGCATAGGCTTGCCCTTCTAGTCTTTAAGGAGGATAACTTGGGCAAGACGCATCTATGAAGTTGAATGCACAAACCGTCGTTTGAATCGTTTTCTACTGTAGAAAAAAAATGAAAGTGATGAATATAGAATACTTCTCCTAGCAAAAGAGAATCTTGCAAGAGGAACTACCGTTCGAGAGGAAATTTGATGTCTTCCTATTCAGTTCTAAAATGATATCGCGAGATACCCCGTATGAAAACCTGCTCAGTAATGTCGAGTCTTCAGCTCTCCTCGCGAAGCATTAATACATTATTCCCATCACGAAGCCATAGGATAGAGAGAACTCATGTTTTAACAGCGAAAAGGGCTAAAAGGACAAAAGTTGCTCGAGAGCGGACGAGGTACAGCCGTCTCGGCAATTTTTTTATTTCAGTTCATTTTTCGAATCCCTCCACTTTCCCTTCCGCCAAGGCTTGTTTCTTCTTCTCTCAAGAATAGAAAATAGAAGAAGAAAGGGCAGGATATCGAGTAGAAAAAGAGGGCAACCGAAAAAGGAATGGAAAGGAAGAAAAAAAAAAGGAAAGCAGGAGCGAAGCTAGCTCTCTCTCTCTCTCTCTCTCTCACGTATCATAACCAACAATAAATAACAGGAGTCATAAAGATAAAAAGTGAACAAAGGGAAGAACGAGGCGGCTTTAAGGCTTCAAGCTCTCCAGACCTTAGCAACTACAAATACATTGATTGTGGGATCTTTACCCGGACCGCCCCCCAAACCGGATCACCAATGAACACCAGAAATAGCAATAAAAGGGGCCCCCCAAAAAGAGACCCAAAGTAAACCGTATAACCCCTTCCTTACCCCCATTTCATAACCGCAAGACCAGTATTGGGAATATCCGTAAAGACAAGAAGAAAATAATAGAAAAGAAAGGGAGTAAAATCGGGATCGGCCGGAAAAGAAGCCCAAACAAAATAATAGAGACTGCCACCCCAAGATTCAACCATCGCCAAGACATCCCTTCGTTGTTGTCCTTTTACCCTTCGCTTTTCCCTCCTCAATTTGATTAAAAGGAAAAAAAAAAAAAACTCCGGGCTCATCGGTAAAGACATCGAAAAACCCCAAACGCAAAAAAGAAAAAAGAAAAAAAAAAGGCAAGAAAGAAAAAGAAACCTGCGAAGAACCGCCTCCCCAATTTTATGACGCCAGCGCTTACCCATTATCCCCAAATAAAAACGTAAAAATAATGGCTATGAGCGCGGCGAAGGATGAGGTGCTTTATATTCCGGGATTCATCCGTACGGATTCCGCTAGACCGTCGATCAAATTCGGGAACCATCCACAAAAACGGCAATGCCAGAGTGATTTGAGAAATCGCGGGATACGTGCGAGGAACTTGTCGGGGATCGGAGTTGAGGAACGGGATATCGTAATCGAATCGTACAGCGCCAGAGAGACCTTCCCCATCCACACTCAAAGTATTCATGCCAAACCTGAACGACATCATTTCTTTCTTTAATATATATATAATACAGAAGCTTCTTGAACTAACGGGAATGGCCGCCGTGTCGTGAATGCCTCGGGATTAAACAGTGTCGCCAATCGATTTGTCGCCAATCAGGGAATCGCCGTTCAGCTCAGGCTTCGCCTCTTCGGAAATAGGTTTCGTGGCTGGTAGTGCGGTCTTTCCAGCGGCCTTGTCCTTATCCATCCTACTTCTCCTGTAATCGCTTAAACTCAATTTCTTCTTCACCGGACTCGGCTGCACGCCGTTCATTACCGATGGGCCGAATGGACTAGCAAGATTGGTCGCTGAGAAAGGCGACTGCACCAGAGAGCCTACTCCCGAGACGGGAGTGTTGGTCAAGGAAGCGCTACCGGCGTTAGTGAACGCGGGCACCGGTGGCATCTGCACTCTCAGATCTGGCGTCCTCGTCTTTGAAGGGCCAGCCGCAGTCGATTCGGTACCATCCACATTTAACTGCGATGATACCATTGTCGGCGAGGTAGAAGCAATATCAGCCATTGCGATATCTGTAGAGGTAGGGGCGGGAGATGTGGTGGTCGTGGAGACGCTATCCTTCGTCAGGATAGGCGAGCTCGATGCAGAAGGATGTTCTGTTCCGGGAGAGTCGATGTCCATCGCTCCAGATTCGCTATTTGCGACGTCGACCTTCTTACGCTCAGCCTCGTCCAACTTCTGGCGATGGCGGTTATTCAGCAGTCTCTGCGATAGGGAGATAACTCTCCGACGAGGCTGGGGACTAGGGGTCAGCGCGCTAAACCATTCCCCATCCACAGGATCCGTCTGGACGGCAGCATCACAGTAGTTAGCATGCGGTGCGGATGATGGCCGCCGTAGAGGCCGAACAGAGTCGGGCTTGGCCATAGCAAAGGGGGGAAATTGCGCGCGAGGCGAAAAGGCACTGGCTGGAGACCCGGACTTGCTCCTAGACGTCCCGGCATCGACGTAGTGGCCATTCGAGAGGTTGGGTGTCGTACCGGCAGGTGTCCGGGCCGATTTCGATTTTGTTGAGCTCGCTCCGTCCGACACGACTCGTTTCTTTTTCCGTTGCGGTTGCTGCTGCTGTTCCATCAGACGGAATTTCTCTTCGGCCATAGCCACCTTACGTTTGTCGCGATCGGTCGGTTCGGTGAGTATTCCCAGTTGGTCGAAGGCACCACCTTGATGGAACGGAGTGCGGTCGCGACTAGGTGGTTTGCTCCGTGATGACGTCGACCTGGCATCAATATCGGGGCCGTCGTCAAGATGTCCTTCGCTGGCGGCACGGCTATTCGTCGCGTAGCCAGTGCTCGTCGGTGAGACGTTCTGAGCCTTTGCCTTCCTCTTCTTCTTCTGCTGGGCTGCTCGGGGCTGAGTTTTGGCGAGGTAGTGACGGTGGAAGCGAGCAAAAGCACAATTGATGCCCAAGTCGCACGCACAGCCTCCATATTCCGAAAGCAGGCGGTGCAGCCACGTAGATATATCCCGATACTCCGTCTCGTCCATGTCAGGCTGCTCGGATGCACCCATCTCATCATCCCCAAGGCCGAGAAGATAAAGCAATCGCGCCTTTTCCTCGTTGGGGAACCTGAAATCCCAAGGAAGCGTTATTTGTTCCTTGGCGGCAATGTGACGGTCGCTGACAAGCCAAAAGTGATACTCAGAACCATCAGACAGATACGTGTCGAGGACGGCGTTAGGCTTGCAGCTGCGCCGTACGTATCGAGCCTCGGAACCTTCTCTTCGGGTGTCAATGTACAGAGGGAGGAGTGGGTGGAAGAAGACGAAAGGAAGAGGGGATGTCAATTCATGCCATAGGTTGTCAAAGTCTGCACAGTAGTCCTTTTGAAATCCGATCTGTCCGTTTAGCTCCATCAAGGGAACATCTTTCTCGACAGCAGATGGTGTCGCGAGGTATTGTAACCGGAGCTTTCTTCCAGGCGTAGGGGAATATGACTTGTGCTCCACGCGTAAAGCACTCTTTATCGACTCGATATTGGCGGGTAGCTTCTGGAAAACGTCCTTGTATTCCTGGCCAGTCTCCTTTTTTAGCCGATCACGATCTTGAAGCCAGAGCGACATGGTGTTAGATATGGTAAGGCTCGCGAACGAGTTATTTTGGACAATTTGGACATCATCTTCGCTGTGGAGGGAGAAAAAATTGGCCGAGTAATTGTGGAGCTCAAATTCGATGGGAGGATCAGGAGGCGTATTGGCCGGGCTTGGCTGTTGTTGCAGACCATTCGTCTGGAGTTTTGCATGGGCATGGGCTGGGCTCTTCTTGGAGGGCTGAGAACTGATGGAATGAGAAGAGCGATGGGAGGTTTTTGCCTTTTTAGCGGGAGGATGGTGGTCACTCGGGCTCGGATGCTTGGCGCTGCTGTCGTGGCTGGTGTGGTTGTTGCCATTTAACTGGAGGTCGTTAGGTTTTGGCTTCTTCTTATGGGTCTTAGACGTAGGTCGCTTAGGTTTCTTGTCGTGTTCCTCGACGAGGGCATTGCGTAGTTTTTGCGTCCTCTCGATGGCTCTCTTGTGGTCCAGGGGACGGGGTTTGCATTGATGACACGAATGCGAAAAGGTCTCGAGAAGGGCTTCTTCGCGATTATCGGGGTAGAAGCAGTCAATATGCTGCCAGGTTTCGCATGTCTCGCAAAATATCGTGTTTCCATCATCGTCAGGGAAATTGCAGATACACTTGATCGTGTACGGCTCTTCCTCCACAATCTCGACCTTGTGTGGCAGCTCCTTTGCTTGAGCGACGGGAGTTGCGCTGGTTGGGGTAGCGAGATTCTGACTCGGATTCGCGATTTGCGTTGACAGAGGCTGTAATTTTTCCGTCATAATCTAAGGGGAATGGCCTCGAGCGGGCGAGTTGATGGCTTCGAGGCTTCGAGAGGGGGGGAAAGAGTGAGCGGGTTTACCGGTACCGTCTGGGTAGCATGTCGATGCCTTCCTCGACGAAGAATTATAGGACTGGTGAAAGGGGAGATGGAAATTCGAGGCCTCGCATGCGTCAACTCGTCGGGTGGTGAAGGGGATTTTGGCTGGTTTGGGGAGAGGAAAATTGAGGGTGACGATTTGGACACGAAAGGGTGCAGAGTCGCGACGGGAGGATAGGGGAAAGAGAAATAGACCAGCAGGTGTAGGAAGAGATTATGGATCGAAATATAATTGTTGGACGCGTTGGTAGTCGAGGTGGTCGCTGATTGTTGAGATTGTTTGTATTCTCGGGTTCGCGAGATCGTGACGGTCGAGGAGTGGAGGCGAGGACGAGGACTGAAAGAATTGCGCCGGGGCCAAGGGCGAGTGTGACGGTGGGAAAGTCAAAATAGACGGGTACTTTTCGGGAAACGAACGTCTTTTTCGAGGCGCGTTAGTTCCGAGGCCAACCCAACACAAAGAGAAGTCACGATAGGAAAATGGCGAAGTTGAACGGGAAGGAGATGGTGATGGGAGAGGGAAAGAGAAAGAGGAGGGGACCACAACACGAAGGAACATTGAAGGAAGGAAAGGCCGGCTCGGTTGTGTGGGAGAATGGCTCCATGGTACTCTCGTTACAATAGAGACAGAGAGAGCGAGGGAGTACCAGTGCTGTGAGCGACCAGGAGCAAGAGGAAGAAGCGCAAGAGCAGTGGAGCGGGACGAGGGTGTGTGCTGTGGGACAGATGGGTGTGTGGGCAGAGAGCCAGCGCTGTTGGGATTGGTGATTGGGGGGTGTGGGCGCAGGCATCCAGGCAGAAGGAGTTGAGGGTTGAGGAATTTGGCACTGGGCGCTGAGGGCAGTGTGTGTGCACAGTAAATTACCGTCAGCGTGCACGAGGGGAGATATGTACTTACGTACAGGAAAGGTTGTAGGGGGGCGACGCTGTCAGAGGGGACCAGGCTTCACCCCAACCCTGTCTGACTGGTTGTGGCATCGTGCGGAGAGACGCTAAAGTCGCCAGCGTGCAGTTCCTATTTCAGTGAAGTGAGGGGGGGACGATCAGAGCAGATGGGATTGATGTCGGTGCAGGAAAATCAGTCCAATGTTGTTGTGAGAGAGGAAGTGAGTGCGAGGAGAGTACATCGCGACTTGCTTGTCCTCGCCTCGCTGATTGTTCTCGTGGCGGCGTTGCTTGAGACATTCAGGGGATCGTGCTCAATGTCTCGGCGAAGAAAGCAGAAGCCGACTCTGTCATCAACGCTCTGTTGGCCCTTCGGTAACAAAGCGACGATTCCAAAGAGGATAAACCTATCGAGGACGACAAGGTTTGGACGCAATATTTCATAGACCTCTCGTCGACCAATGGGTGGGAAGCTTGAATGGGCGGATCATGAAAAGACGTCAATAGGACGCGGTGCATCGTCCCCCCTCAATTTCATCTTCGAGGCTGGTCTTGAGGTGCTGGTGTCGCTTCAAAAGATTGGGAAATGTAACTGTACAAGGTGACGAAGTCTGCAAAGTCGCAGTTGGTCGCTGGATCCGTCCAGGCAGCCTGTACTATACATTAGAGGTGCAGCCAAGTGTTGGAGGTACCAGTAACGTGAAATTTTGGTGAGGGCACTGCAGATGCTGATAGACCCAGGCCTCGCTCTGAATGGTGAATTCAGCTCCAAGGGGGGTTTGAGCGACTCGCCTCTTTTCGGAACAGCATAACGCTGGTCTCGGGGAAAGTACCAGTACACGGGTGGAGGTCCAAGACTCGAAAGGCGGTGGGGAAAAGAAAAAAAAAAAAAAAAAAAAAAAAAAAAAAAAATAGAAGCCAGAGTACGGCAGACCAGTTTACCTCCGAGCGCAATTTTCTGGGTTCCTTATTGCCTGAGGCGCGAAGCTCTTCTCGGATGACTCTCGAGTTGTGTGCGGAAGAGAAGCCCCGCCATCACACATCCCATCTTGATGGGCAAGGTCGGCGGGTGGTGGTTTGAGAAGGTTCTCACGCCGAGCATATCGAAGGTAAGGTTCCATAAAAGTAAATAAATATGTCCGAAAAATATAATTGAGACGATGAGTTGGATAAGCTGTCGTTTCTTTTGTTTTTCTGTTCCTCCTCCTGGTGAGGATCTCGAGTTCAAAGTGTTACAGGACTGCGCAGTCTTACATGATAGGCGAGTGGAAATAGAAGAAGACGAAACGAAAACAAGAGCTCCAAAATTCAAAGGGTTGGTGAAAGTGGTCTGAGGCATTGGGCATCCTCCCTGTGTGCGTTGTGAGGTGAGGGGCAAAACCATTTGATGGAGGTGTACGAATCCTGGGCAATGCTAACAATTGAGCCGGACGCTGATTCGGCATTAGCTCCATCGGTATTAATGCAAAATGAGGCTGCCTATCATGGAATAATTCAGTAGAGTGATAACAATTTTGACTTTGTAGTAGATTCCCATTGCATAACAATACACGGGTACTTCGGAGCTTGGGTGGAGGATCCGCGGCTTCTCATTGGGGCAAAATCCAACTCGGGCAAAGTGTCTTCTTCAAGACTAGTGTACGACACAGTACGGGTACAATCATGGAAGAGCCTGTAATGAGGCAAATTTCCGGGAGAGCTTGTATCATTACCTTGTAGAAACACCGATGGAGATCATACTGTGTACATGCGAGATCAACCAACGTAACCGAACATTGGTTTTGCGGATGAAGGAGTACGAACGAAGTACGAAGTACGAAATAGCAGTGTGATGGCAGTTAAGTTCTCTGCAAAGTCTCTCCTCAGTTTTAGACGGCCTTCCTTCACTATTTTTAAGCTCCACTCTGTCTAAATGGTACGAAATACGAAGCCACTTCAGTGTCTGAAAATGGGCAATAACCAGAACCAGAGAAATCATTCCAACTTCTCAGGGTCCCCCTGTATTACTTACTCCCTGCACAATACCAAGTTTACATCCCCGACATTGCTCGGTTGAATTAATTTTGTCCTCGTATCTCCTTTTGCTCTATTGTCTCATGTCAATTGCTTTATCTAATGTCAAAATGGGTTTTTTGGTGTAAAACAAAAACAAAGCGCACGCGTGCATTTCTATGGCTCCTCTCCCCCACCCTGCTTCTTCGCGTGATATTGATCCTTCCTCGAGCTCTCCAAACCCCGAGTGTCCCTCACCTCTCTCGACCTCAGCTGCTGACCGCCGTTTCGGTCTTATCCACTACGAACTTCCCCGATCGATCATATCCTCCCGTCCAGGACCGGTTCCGATCCACCGAATCCGTACTCCGACGTACTCCTCGATGAACTTGATATAATCCTGAGCACCCTTGGGGAGCTCCTCAAACTTCTGGACCTTCGATGTGGACGCCTTCCATCCAGGCAGCTCCTTGTACACGACTTCGACCTGCCCGAGGAGATCCATATCTGCGGGGAAAGTAGGAAGTTCCGCTCCGGTCTGGGGGTTCTTGTAGCCGACTGCGATACACTCGTCAGTACATGGGTCCATCTTGTAGCTCGAATTGGCTTCCTTTGATTTTTTTTCTTTTCTAGATTGTGCGACTCACCGGCAACCTTGATCGTCTCCATATCGTCAAGCACGTCAAGTTTTGTGAGGTTCCTAAGACGATTCGTTAACACTCGCCATCCCTCGCTCTTGGCGAGACAGGCTGAACAGTTGAGAGGCTTTTGGAGGTTACATACAGCGCCGTGTAGTGGTTGAGCATGTGGGAGTACTTGATCTGAACAAGATCAAGCCAGCCGCATCGTCGTCGTCGCCCCGTGCTTACACCCCATTCACGTCCGACCTCCTGGAGGTGCGTGCCGACAGCGCCAGTATCCTCTGTCGCAAAGGGACCGGCGCCAACCCTGGTAGTGTACGCCTTGACTGTGCCAATGACGTCTCCAAGCTTGCGAGGGTTGAGTCCGAGACCGACAATAATTCCTCCCAAGCCTGTGTTAAAAAAGAAATTGTGTGATCAGCTAGGCTGTGGACAAACTTCCCAGACCCGGGAAAGCCTTTAGATTTCGAGATGAACGGTGCCTACCAGTATTCGAGGACGTGACATAGGGGTCTGTTCAATACCCAGGAGTTAGCAAACAATAAGACACGAATAGGCCAGGCCCCACTTGGGGGGACAGGAAGGGGCTCGCTCACAAGTTCCGTAGTTGACATCAAGCATGATGGCCTGCGAGCCCTCGATGAGTATCCGAGCGCCGCGCTGCTGAGCGTCGTTCATGAACGTCACGGCGTCAATGACGTAGTTGGCCAGCCTCTCACGGTAACCCTTGAAGCGCTCGATCTCGTCTTCGACATCGTACACAAGCTTGTCGCCGAATCGCTTCTTGTATGCGTCGGCAAGTTTGCGCAAGCGGTGTTCGAAGACATCCGGCCGGAACATCTCACTCATGGTGATGCCACTCCTGGTAGCCATCGAGGCATAACACGGGCCAATGCCTCGCTTCGTCGTTCCGATGGATTCGGATCCGAGTTCAAGCTCCTCGGCGGCATCGACGGCGCAGTGGAGATCGAAATCGATGTGGCAACGGTCCGAGATGAAGATTCGCGAGTGGACGTTCTGAAGGCCCTTCTTCTCAACCGTCTCGAGCTCGGAGAAAAAGGTGGGCACGTGGACGACAACGCCGGATCCGATGAGGTTCAGGCAGTTCGGGTTCATGAGACCGGAGGGCAGGAGGTGGAAGTCGTAGCTGACGCCGTTGGCGACAATGGAATGTCCCGCATTATGGCCGCCCTAAGAAGCCCAGAATAAGTCAGCTATTTCCAGTAGCATTCGTTGTCATCCCGAAGCAAGGCTATAAGCGCCTCGTAGAGGGGAGGGCTTAGGGGTTAGGAAGCGCGATCGATACCCCCTCGTCACGCGCTCCGGTATATCATTGGTCCCAGCTTCAAGAGGCAGATATGGGCGACTCAGCTGTGATACGCACTTGAGCTCTAGCGCAGATCTGCGCCGTGCCAGACAAGATATCGACCAGCTTTCCCTTTCCTACAGAGGTGTGTGAGTTGCGCATTCGCCGGCCGAGCCGAACTAGGATCAATTGTGTATGAACGGACCTTCGTCTCCTATAGACCATGTCAAATCGCAGTTAGCTAAATCATGCTTCTTATAGTGCGTGACCCAAGTGTTTTGGGATGTTCCTCATAAATAGCCATCTCCCAGATCTCCACAAAGTCGCTGTCGCGACACTGGGGTGGAGGGGCAGGGGACGAGGGGTCATCGGGGTTTGAGTGAGAAGGGGAAAAAAAAATTACTTACCCCACGCCGCACCCAAGACAACATCAATTGAACCCATCTTCTCTGTCGGCAAGCAAATGTACGTAGAATTGGCGGTTCTGTGTCCGGAGGACAGTTGGTTTTTAAGAAAATAAGACAGATATCTGCCTTTACGCGGACTTTTTCTACCCTTAAGAGATTGAGGGTACGGTTTCGGCTTGAGGGGTTTGTTCCTCGTTTTGGCGGGGTTCGGTAATGGTGTGCGATTTTGGATGGTGGGACAGGAGTGAATATAGAACGACGGAAATAGCGCCGATGCAGAGTCCGACTGTCCTGTACGCTGTCTGCAAGTACGAAGTAGTCTCCGCGAGAAGATCTTGATGGCAAAAGAGAGAAGGGAATCTTGACGCTGAGTGAATGGAAACTGCTCTAGGGAACGAGGAGAGTCCAACGCTAAATAGGGTATATAAATGACACGGGTCCTCCAGGGTTTGCTCCAAGTTTGCTCTCAAGACATCTGAAGGTCTGATTCTCCCACACTTGTGAAGTACTCAGGCGATCGGTTGCCGATTGCAAAGGAGCCAACGCCAAATGAAAATTTCTGGTATGGGCTAGTGCCAAGCAAATCTGTGACTCCCGAGGTATTGATACAACTCGGCCATTATCCGGCCCCAGGGGAGGAAGGTAGAGATACATTAAAATCGTTGCAAAACATCTGAAAATAGCTCTGTTGTCACGTTTGCATTTTCTTCATCTCTCTGCCCCTGATTTCCCTGTGAAGACGGAGAACGGCGTCGCCCATCCGACAGGAGAATGCCTCGGGTTGTCCTAGGAAGCGATTCTTCAAGCCTTAGGACGGGGAAACGAGAGCAATGAGGAACTGGCGGTGTCCAGACATCGCCCAATGATGTAGGTGTAAGCAAGCTGATGAATGGCGACTCAGTAGGCGAGGATTATCAATTCAGTCCGAAGGGTCTTCCCGGATACGAGGCATCTTAGCCGGAGAAGTAAAGGACGCCGGCAGGGACTTCTCCTACCAATTCCCGTAATAAAAGTGAGCCTTTCTTTGCTAGCCAGGCGAGTGCATAATCGAGCGCAAACATCGCCACTCGTTGGATACTGTCGCCCAGATGGTCGGCAGCCCGCGTGACAGGACGACTCTGGCCTTGTCTAGGCTTTAGGCCTTGGTGAAAGATGCGTATTAATACGCCATCTCACTAGTATTGTCGAGGAAATTCCCCCGTGAAAACTTTCGAATGACTCAAAGAGTAGGGGGAAAGCACCAAGCCGCTTCAGACATGTCCCACCTCTCAAGTGGTCAGGAGAGGGCCTATATCGGCGGCGGTGGTATTGGTGGCGCTTTTCTTATCTGCGAGGCTGCGCTGCTTCTTCCAGAAATTCTCCGCACCAGGGAAAAGACTGCATGCTGTATCAGCAGCAGGCGCCTGACAACATGAAGTATAAGACCGCCTCTATCATAAAAAGGCGGAGCCATTTGGGATCTCCTTGTGGGCGAGGTAGAGATTGCTCACCACAAAGGTAGAGATCGTTGAAGCATTGCGCGGAATGGATTGAAGTTGGCTCGACTTGTTTGTATCTCGGAGATATTGGCACTGGTTTATCACCGCTTTCGGCTTTTGGCAGGCAGGGGTCGCAGTAACTTCAAGGAACTTTCTAACTTAGTCACCACATCTCTCTGAAGTACACTCAAATAGCTGCCTCGACCAGTCAATACAATTGGAGAGTGAGGAGCAGAGCTCCGCGCAAGTAGACAGCACAGGCATCATCATGATCCATTAATTGAACGGATCAAACTCTGGTGGCATTGGAATCGAATATTACTGGGAGGAGAACCCCAAGTGTAAGAAGTAAGCTTCAATGTTACAGTTCCAAGTTACCTGGGGAATATGATTTAGCCTCAAGCCAGCCAATAGACGGTGCCGATGCTCCCACTACGGCGTGTCCCACCTGACCTGCCCAATCCGAGGTGAGGAGACGCCCCCCCAAATCAACCCCATGACGTGCTGCCTGTGCTCGGTTGCATTGCCTCGTCCAGCCATCATTCAATCCCTCAACCTCCTCAACCATTCTCCAAACAGGACACCAACCGAACAAGAGTATCGCTGCTCGGGAGCATCTCTTCTGTGGTCGTCTGCAGTGCTCAACATCGATAACTCATCGTCTTCTTGCTTTTATTCCTCATCTCTGTACGATAGATTCCTCCGACCGATACCCTCAACAATGAAGTTCTCCGCCGTCATCGCCGTCTTATCGGCGACCTTAGCGCCTGCCACCGCCTTCTTCTCCTCCCCCAGCAAGATCCGCGGCGACGACACCAGTGTCCCCGGAAATTCTCCCTTAGAATACTGTGACCCTGAGCACGACAATGATGTCCTCACGATCAAGAGCGTTGACCTCGTCCCGAACCCTCCTCTAGCGTAAGCTCACTTTCCCCATCGCCCCTTCTCCCAAGAAACCAACGGGGCTGAAGATCGATCTAACATACCCCATTTCTGCCAGCGGCGAGGAGCTCGTCATAAAAGCGGTCGGACACGCCTCCAAGGATATCGAGGAGGGTGCCTACGTTCTTCTCACCGTCAAGTACGGCCTCATCAAGCTCATCAGCACGACTGCCGATCTGTGCGAGCAAATCAAGAACGTGGATCTGGAGTGCCCTATCAAGGAGGGTCAACTCTCTATTACCAAGTCTGTCGATCTTCCTGCTGAGATTCCTCCTGTAAGTTCCCCTGAAGATTGAACTCGTCTCTCAAAATGCTGGGTGAGATTGCCCTTGATATCTGGATTGAAACTGACACTTAGTTATTCTAGGGCAAATATACCGTCCTTGCCGACGTCTACACGAAAGATGACGAGCCCATTACATGCTTGCAGGCTACCGTCGTCTTCGCGAGAGGAGAACGCTTCCTCAACTTTGAGCTATAAGATTGTGAGAATGGCGCCTGTGATATCTGCATCCGGGGTGTACACTGGGACCGTTTGATATGGGAAAGAGAAAACTGGATATACATGGATGGATACAGGCCCGTAATGGACCGTCGACCCGAGTCTGACACGCTCTCATATCGTTGTTTTATGCCCCTCCCTAACCGTCTCAGCTGTCCATGTATTCGCTTCCACTATTGGGATTTTAACCAGTTGGGTCTTGTTTTGCTGGAGTATCCAAATTTGTTTTCGTCTTTAGGGATTCATTGTTTCAGTGTTTCATTGTTTCATTGTTGATTAAAGCATACGGTAAACCCTCGCATTAACTCCAAATAAGAACATATCTTTGATATGACTTGAATCTAAGTTGCCCAGAACCCTTCAGCCCCATTCGAAAGCAAAAAAAAGAAGAAAACCATGAAGTCATAACTCGGCGCTATCCCGCTCACGACCTCACAAGTACGACACCCATGCGGTGATGTGACATTGCCCAAGAGAAATCAATCACTTCCTTTCTGCGGTCATCAACGACTGAACTCGCGCCATAATGCTATCCTTCGCCGGGTCGTAGGGATGGTCTTTGCTAGGAATCTCGATGATGGTAGGGAACGCCGCCTTGTGCTCCTCGATCTGGTGCCGTATCCGGTTCGCAATCTAGGTGCAGAAGTAAGTGTTTGCTCCAAACACATGTCAGGCGCCGAGATGGGCACCTATCCTCCCTCGCGTCCTTCCTCAAGTGTAGAAAGAACCTGGGCTATGGAGAGTCGGGGGACGAACATGTTGGTTGATGAGGACGATGCCAATGTCGTTTCTCGTCTTCGTGAAGTCCTCAAATGTATCCTCGATCTTTTTCGTCTCGGTCTTCGCGTCGACGACAAGGAAGTTCCTCTTTTGCGTTGGGCCTGCGGTTACGTGCTATATTTTCTTTTGCATCAGTACCAGGAATATACATCTTCGGGAATAGAACGGATCATGGGTAGGTTTAGGAAGGGAGGAGGGGGAACTATTACACCTATACCGGCGAGTAGGAGACCTGTTACGGAGTCCTAGTAGCTGTTAGCACGAAACTCAAGTGAGAAGCGCGACCGAACCGCTATGCACCCGTCTGAGAGGGTTCCAATATGAAGACGTCGATGCGGATAACATGCCTCGTCACCAATAACGGCGATGAACTGGCGGTCTTTGAAGTCTACGAGAGTAGACGTCATTGTAGCGAAGGAAAGTCTGGAGCGTGATTACTGCCGTTTGAGGAAGTCGAAAGCGGTCAGATATCGGAGAGTCGAGGTGTTGGAGAGCTCTAAAACAAGGTCTTGATTGAATGGTGAACCCCGCGATGAGCCGCTTCCTGAGGACCTGAGGTCAATGACGAGCTGCCTAGTCGCGCTATTAGCTAATCATGCACCCACTGACAGCCCCGTGCCAGCTGTACAATGCAGTGTACTGGAACAATAATAGCACCAGCCCCAAGCCGCAATCTTAACAATTTGTCCGCGCAGGTGGTCATAGCTTCATCTCCAGGTCACGGTCTCAAATGTTTACTTGAACCGCAAACCAAATAATCTGCTCGCAACGCACGCCGGCGACCAGAGAAATTTCCTGAGGGATCCCGACCTCCACAACAGACGAAAAAGACAAACTCCGTTACTGGAGAGGTCTTGCCCGTCTCTTCCGCCATCCACCACCCTCTCATCTGGCCAGGAATTAAGCTCTTTTTGTCAGGGTCTCGAAAATCAGGCATTCTCGTTGCCCCTCCGTCCCTGCGTGAACCCTCCCCCCTTCTCAAACGCGTCTTCTCACCGGCGCAAAATTCTTTGAGATCCGGTTGTTGCCGCTCGTTTGGAGACCCTCTCCGCCGTATTTTATTGGCGTTCGACGACAAACTTCAATTATCCTACGCCATGCCTCCTGCGCGAAGACTTGTACGAAGGCGGCCGCTGGCTGAGCGGATCAAGGCGATGCTGAATCCTATGGACTTTTTGCTGTGGCTGTCTGAGGAGATTGAGACGCGGGAGTGGGATTCCAAGGCTACGGGAACGCGGGCTGGTATTTTTATGAGCTTCGCCTTCCTGCTGGCTCGTGCAAACACGGGGAGTGGAAGCCAGGATGTGGATGATGTGTTTGGTGACGATACCAGCATCGGATGGATACCGTATATCGTACGTTGAACCCTCTCCCGAGCCGCAGCTAGTTTGGGTATATTCCCCTCTTTACTGCATTCAAAACTAATATATTGGCTCTCTGTGTGCAGGCATATCCTACAGTCTGGATACTCCTCGTTGCCTCACTGGCCAACGCTTACTACACAATCACACGGGTACGCAACTATAGACTCTTCGAGGTCAACATTGAGAAGGCTCCGCAGACACCATCAGCTAGGAGGGTAAAGGTGCAGTCTGAGTCCGCCTCGTCCTCACCCCTACGATTTCTGACCGACGTCATCGCAAACGAAACTGCGGAGTCACGCGCGCATGCGGACAAGTCCAACGATGTGTGGGAGATATCCGTGTGGGACCCTCTTCCCCTCTGTATGCAAATCTTCTGCCTGTTCAGCCCTGGCCATGTACTCGTGTACCTGCTTTTCGTTCCCATTGCGCCCCTGGATCCGCGACCCAGCGTAACAGTCTTCAACTGCATCCTCCTACAGGTCATACTTTCGGGACAGCTCCTGTTCATGCAGTCCCGCTTCACGCAACAAGGCAAGGACATGTCCATCATCCACCGGGAGGTGCTGCACGAGTATGACACCAAGTTCGTGCATCCTCGTCTTCACCCCGTGGTGCGGGATGTGTCTACTCAGGTTGATACGGTGACCGAGCCAAGTAAGACGGACCCCAACTTGTTTTCGCAGAGCGTCTCGCTCTTCTCGGAGGCCGGAACACCGACGACCGTGATCAAGAGGGAATTCCAGACCCACCCGAACCCAAATTACACAAAGCATATTAACCCGGATAGCAACGCGTATCCCAACGTGCTCAGCCCACGGCTCTTCTCCCCCGCCGCAACACCTCTATTGAATAAGACCGAGGCTTACAAATCAGCACAACGTGACATCCGGTCACCCGCGCATCGTCAAAGCCTCCCAGCGGCGATGATGACGCCGAGAGTCGCGAGCCCAGCGCCGCCGACAACTGTTGGATCTACGGTCGGCGGGAGCAGCGTTATGGGAACCCCTGTGGGGGTCTCTACGGGAACATCTACGGGAACGAACTTTGGGGGGAACTTGGGAGTCTACTCGCACGCGAAGTCGCCCCTCAAGAAGGCCATTAGTATGGGTGACATGAAGGCATCCTCGCCGCGGAACTCTCGGGAGATGGCTGCGCTAGAACAGCGTGGGTGGAACCGAGACTCGAGCCCGCTGCAGGGAGGAGGCGAAAGGGGATTCGCGGGTTCGAGTCTCGCGACGGGCGGTGGAAGCAACGGAAGCACTAGTGGCAATGCGCCGCGATCCTCGTTCGCCAATGCGAGGCTGGGAAGGGGATACACTACTGACAGATACCCATCACGATGGGCGTGAGGATCGCAGGGGAAAAGGGGGAAAGCCACCCGCCCTTACGTCCTTCCTTGTTTCGACTAGGTCCTTTTTTTCATTGTTTCACGTCTTTTAGAATATACGGAAGTGGTAGGAACGTGAATTTCGGTCGCCCTTCTGGACGGGCCAAGGACGACTCGGTCTCCTGATGTATTACTCCTCATCACTGGCCACTCCGCGGACCTTTCCTTTTCATCTGTCAATTGCATTGGTGATTCGGCGTGGCATTCTTCCTCGTTTTCTAGTCTATGGTTTCTGTATTTCCCTCTTCCCCTACCCCCCCCCCCCCCCCCTTTTCCCCCCTTCTTTTTCATATCTTTTTTCTTCGTTTCTTTTTTTTTTTCCTGTTGAGAGTTTCTTTCGGGGGTTTCTGGCGTTTATCTAAAAGAGGATTAAGGAGCGAGCAGGGAGGGTAGAATAAGTATCTGTTTAATACGAGATTTCTCTGCGACCATATTCATTGACCCTTGGTAAGAATGACAAAGAGCAAAAAAAAGTAAGGGATGGTTCGAAGCTCTCAAACTCGTGTTAGGCGGAGCTCGCCTGACAGTGGACTCATCGACGGGCGCTTCGTGGCATTTCTCCGAAGGTGGGGGACCTGTTTTACACTACCGTTTCCGCCCAGCCTCGCTGTCCTTGCTGTCTATTCGCCCGTCGTTTTAAACTACTATGCCGCCTTCTGTTTTGAGACGCATCCTTCTGCGCAGCTATGATGTGATGGCAGGCTGAAGTAGATGGATGGCTATGGACGTCAGACCGCCAGTTTGAGTCCAGTAGGGGCCATGTGACGACGACAGGCGAAATTCTTCAACTTCATTGGAAACCCTTTGGTCGGATCACCTCACACACAAGTTTTCGTGTTCTGCTAGGGCTGACCGGGATTACAATTTTATTCTTGAAGTATTGGATGGTCGTCGGGATTGATAAAAATAAGGTAATACTATGTGTCAGGTGCGGTTTTCTTTGGGTCTTGGGGAACTGGCGGAGCCGCAGCCTCAGCTTGACAGGACATCTCGGAGGCCGAATAAAATGTGGGCGTTGGTTGTTGACCAAGGCAAAGAAGCGGCCTTTCCTTTCAGTGCGTCCGTCCTTGGTTCCACAAGTAGGGGCCAGGCCAACTTCGAGATGGCTCAGAGATCATCAAGGCAGAAGAGGCGTTGGCGTATCACGATGGGACAGCATACCTTGTTTTCTCGTTGCTTGCTCCCTCTTCGCTTTGCTCGATCAAGAATTATTTGCCACTCAGACCCATGAAACGCCATGCTGGCTCACCAAAACTAGATTAAGGACCGATGTCCGGACCGACCGAGTGCGTCACTAACCTTGGCGTGGAAATTCGAGAATAAAAAAGAGTAAAAAAAAGTCTCGCCAGCTAAGTCCGAAATAGAAAAAATCCGAATAGATGCCGAAGACGGACGGACCGGGAAGCTGGGGTTACAGGGTGCCAGGGAGTAATGAACATGAACTAGTTTTCAGACACGGGAAGAGGAAAAAGGGAAACAAACATCTGCACCCTTGAGAAATTCCGAAATTTGGTCCAGAGGACGCAGGATGAGAAAGACACGAATCAGCGACGAGGGGCGGTGATGGCCGAACGACCTGGTTGGTGCTTCCTGATCCTTCCTGTTGTCAACTTGAAGAATTTTTTTTTCTTTCCGTGGGAGAAAGGAGAAAAATTTTTTTTTCCTTATTCTCACTTCGTCCTACCTTCAGCTCGAGACGGCATGCTTATGTTGGTGGAGTGCTGTTAAATCGACGGAGCAAGGTCATGGAGATGCGCGGGTGGACGTGCTCTGGATCGATGTAACACATCTCCATGCTCTGGGAGGGCATGTCTCATCGAATGAGATCGCATCTACCCCCAAGACGGCGTGGCTGCCAACTTCAGCCCACGTTCTGACCTGCTCTTTCAAGGATGGTTCGACGAGGATGAAAAAACGCCTTTTTCTTCCCAGCCCAGTCCCCGACTCCTGGGTCACCTCGACTGCAGGCGGGAAAAAATTAGCGCCGACAGGGCCTGCACAATGACGAAAGACTTGGACTGGGTTTTCCGAACATTCTGCACCAGCCAGGAGGGCGGATGCTGTGTCTGCGCCTGCCTCTTGGCTGTGAGTCCTACTGCAGGCCGCTCCCCCCTGGTCTGGCCAAGCCTCTCAAGCTCGAAACGACCACTTTCGTCTTCTCTCGCAGCGTGCAGGAACGATCTAAACTACACCTGGTTAAACTCCCTCGTAGTCGAACTTCCATTTTCAATAGTCTAGAGCATGGAAGACTTCCAAGTTTCCATGAAAAGGAGCCAAGCGGCTGGATATCTTTTTTTGCCCCTCCCCCTTGTGTCACCATGATGATCCTTGCTGGATGATGCGTGTAGGACATATCCAGCTTGCTTTTTTTTTTATAACGAGTCACCTGTTGAATCGGTGTTTCTGGCTTGATGGTTGCGCCAACTAAGCTTCTCGTCATTGGGCATCCGGAGACTTGGTTCCAGTCAAGTGGGATCCCCTCGCCTTTCCTTGGGATTGGATCTAGGCTCTTCTCCCAAGGCCGCGGATCACGCCGAGACCAGGCTAATTTGTGGTGTTCCCGCTGTGGCAAAGAGAACATCGGAGCGATTCTTCTTCTTCATCGCTCGTCCACGGCCCTTTTTTTGGTTCCCTTCCCCCCTTTTAATGAGGCTTCCAAGATGAGGGTTGAGGGTCATAATGATAGGCCGTGAATATCCGACGACCAGACTAACTAAGAGACCCAGGCGTAATATGCAGGGCAATTTATATCGACGGGCAAGCCATTAGATCCATCCTTATGCGTGCCGTGAGGCCGAAGAGAGAGCCACATGAGCCACCTTGGTGTTATTTCAGAAGCCGGGATGGGAATATCGAGGTAGGAGGAGTAGGTTAGCGCCACCCGAGTATGCAGCCCATGTTTGTTTTTTTTTCTTATTCGACATGCAAGATCTACTCGATCGATCTTATTCCCTTGTCGAATCTAGAACCTATTGCATGCCGATCTTTAGTTGTAGACCACTATGGAGTGCGCAGTGTGCGGTGTGCGGTGTGGAGGTACTCGTCTTCTTCTTTTTGCTTGCTTCTCGACTTTCTCCTCTTCCCTCGCTCCATTTCTTTCCCCTTTCAAACGAATTCGGCCTTTCTTTTCGTGGCGTCGGTCCACATCACATCGGTGTGCGCCGCTCCTTCGGGGCGGGCGAAGGGGAGCATGATTTCCACACATATTCACCGACGATCCTGAGGCTTTTTTTTCCTCCTCATCCTAAGCATGACAGTGTTTTTAGAAATTGGTGTCGGTCAGTAATCAACTTGATACTTTGCAAATGGGGGCCTCGTGTTTTTTTGGGGATATTTCCTCGGTAGAGTAGCATTCAAGCCCAATAATACAGATACAACGTCGATACAACATCAGAGAGGGATGGTACTTCCTTACTACGACATTGACGAAGCAATTATTTTATACCCTATAGACCTATGGACCAAAACAGTATAGTCTCCGCTTCCAAATTAATCATGTACCAGATAGCCGGGATGAGAAGAGCCTGAACAGTCTTGTTCGTAGGCTTCTAGTTGCTGGGCGCCTGTCAATCCCCGGAAATTCTCTTCTTAGAGTGATTTTTCTTTAATCTCGCTGTTCAGCCGTTGCTACTTGTACCAACCGGGATTTGAAATCATTGATATTTTATCGGCAGATGCCAAGCAGAGTCATGGTGTCATAACCAGAGAACAGTTGGAGGATTGGGATTCACCATTGATACCGCGAAGCAGAAGACACAACAATCTTCAATGGCTAAATAAGTATCGCGACATGGTCACACCAGCTGAAAAGTCGAGTTTGAGCTGGCATTTACAAAATAAATCCAAGACTCGGGTGTCGCTGCTGGCCCGGATCTGGGTTGACGTCTGCTGTGTGGCTTGGCAGCTGAGACCTATCATCTTCTCAAAAGTATCATTTTACTTGGAGATTGTGGATTGGAGGATCGGACTTAGGGCGACTTTGGACTGGGACTGAATCTCGCTGGAGGGCTTTAGCGAGAGGATCTACACTACAATTGATTTGATGTATTTTCTGTATATATTGACCCCTACTTCATGCGTACTTGATACACTCCACTGCATTGGTCCATGTGCAAGCCCACTGACGTGCATCTGAGCTCCCTTGGCTCTGGTTTCTGTATATTAATTTGTCTACGCCCATGTCCGACTCCTTCTAGCTACAACTCTGATGCATCAAATCCATACATACACCCCATGACACAGATGTTCCAGTCAGAATTCGCATCATCGAGAGTCCCAAAATTGCAAACCAGAGAAGCACCGGGAAACCTCTTGAACGTAAGGGAACGTAACAGAAAGTAAGGGAAAGTGATGAAGGGAGAAAATAAGGGGGCGAGAAGGGGCGACGTACTCATAAGGGAAGAAGAGGGGAGACTCGAATGCTTGTCTATGGAATCGATTTCCCTCGTATGAGTGTGTAATGATGTTTGGTATGCTGCCACGACACGGGCTTGATCAAGCCATAGCTGGGTCACTCATAGCGCTGTTTTCGCCATCGAATCCTTCGTGACTTAACGCATGCATATATATGCAACTATACGTTCCTACTTACAAGTGTCGGCCGCGGTTGTTGCTCCCGGTTCCCGCATGTCAAATACAAAGTATTAGTGTATTTCTTACATTCCAAATTCGGAACCATCCTCATCCTCCAAATGTTCCTTCCCTTCTTTGACGGTCCCCCCCCAATGTCCGCAAGTATCAAGTATTACGAAGTACTTCGAGTGGGAATGGAATGGGAAAGCACGGATCAGCCAAGTATACAAGTTTAGAAGTTTAGACCGACGGTCCAAGTAGACTAGGATTTATTTGATGGAGACACTTGAGGCGTCCCAGCATCTTTTAGTTCAGGCGCAAGCCAACTTAAACAGACTACAACTACCTCGATGTACTATTATCAACCTGCTGCTAGTTCACACTAATATCTCCACGCCTCCCTCCTCCTTGTCGTCCTAGTTTAGTCTGCAAAACCACGCGGAGATGCATACCACCCCATCCACGCATCCACGGTATATATAACACGGCAGGACATCATCGCATCGCATGGTAGGGCGGAACTCGACGACACTATCTTGGAACCTAGTCAAGGATCGCCTTTGATTCGATATAAAAGTATTAAGAGTGGCCCATACCCATCCCCGTGGGAGACCACAGACACCACAAGCACTACTACTTGACCCACTATCGACTTCGCCCCCTTTTTTTTCCCAACTGAACCTCAACTCGCTTCCACCTTCTACTTGGCTTCTTCTATAGGAAACCATCCTCGTGCTTATGGAGTTTCTTCCTAAGGGCCTACACCCACCCTCGGCGTCGTCATCTTGATCTTTGACACCCTCCTTCCACACACTACGTACCCTTGCCTGAACGGGGGGAACAGACGAGGGGTGGGCAATAACCTGAACCAAGCCCCAGTCCTGGATCACCTGTTCACCGTCCACTGGATTCTTCTCTCGCGTCCTTGCGCTGCAACGGCAACAGCAACAGCAACAACAACAACAACACCCCAAGCGGCACTTTGCCTCATTATTGCCAGTTGTTATGACTAACCCTCCCGCCTTCTCCCTCTCTTTCTCACCCTTCCCATCGTCTCAGACCAAAGTCGACCAATGACCACAGAGCTGACATGCTCCAGTCAGTCGTTTTAACATCTACAAGTAGTAGAGGGGGTCGATTAAAAGCAAGCGGAAGACTGGTCCCGTTCTTCCACCACGATCATCACGTCCTTGTCCAAGTCCCAGGCCCCGCCAACGTCCCCGTCCCCGAGCAGACCTATTCACGGGCCTGGTTCGCCTGCGACTCCGACGAGAAGCTGCAGACTACTCACCAAGACATAACCCAACGTCAGGACCAGGATCAACATCAGGACCAGGACCGGCAACTCCACTTTGTTCTCCAGCCAGGAGACGGTGTTGGACAAGCTATGATACCTGTTTCTCCCCATCAGGGACAGTTCCCGGGTACTCCGGGGAGTAGCAGCTCAGAAAGCTTCTCGCAAAGGGCAGCCTCCACCACGGCCAGCGGTAGAGTTGCCAGCTCGCAAAATCAACAAACGAAGAAAAGGACAAGGGCGAGTAAGCCCAAAGTGAGGACGGGCTGTATTACATGGTGAGCATCGACCATTCCCCCTTTCTCCTCTCCGTGTTGTTTCATCACTTTTCGTATATCGATTTTTTTTTTTTCCTCGTTGTGGGTTTGCTGGTCCCCGAGAATTTTTTTTTTTTTTATTCCGTCTCGATTTTCCCTCATTGCTTTACTTCAGTTTTCTTGACTTGATCGATGCAAAGCTTTCCTTTCCTTGCTTTCGTTTTGTCGTTTTGTTCTCTTTTTTTTTTTTTTTTTTTTTTTTTTTTTTTTGATGATGATTTCGAACGTCTTCCGCCGCGTCAAGAGGCCAGCGGCGATGGAGACAAGTTGATAATGTTCAACCCGTTTACTCCAGAGTTTGCAGAGTGCTAACGTTTCGCTCGCTAACCCTGTTGCAGTAAGTACGTATTGATTTGATCCTCTTCTCCCCTTCCTCCCTCTCTTCTCCGGTCCCCCTCCATCCACCTTCTTGCCTCTACCTTGTCTTGTTCAACGCGTGGCCTCTCCATTAACACTCTTACTTTTCTGGCCTCTCTCTCTCATTCCAGTCTGCCGTCATCGAGTCATGGGGAAAAAAAAACGCCACGTTCAATATAAGCTGACCAAACTTCCATCCATACAGAATCAGAAGAGTGAAATGTGGCGAAGAAAAACCCGCCTGCTTTCGATGCACGTCGACCGGACGAGTGTGCGACGGTTACGATACCGAGGCAACGGCACCCAAGAAGCAGCCGCCGCCTAATCAGCTGCTAGTCCAGCACCGGTCACGAGGTCTCCAGCCAGCTGCTGCGGTGGCGAATCCAGCCGCGGGTCCCTCATCGTCAACGAGGCCCGGCATCATAGCTGCCAGTGGACCAGCTGAGAGGACACTTGCCACTACTCCTGTCGTCACCGTTGCCGCCTCTGTCGCCTCAGCCGCATCGATATCGTCATCGTCGTCGTCGCCTCCACCAGTTGCCGGATTGCACCACCCAAACCCTGCGACACCATCTATTTTGGTACCCGGATTACCCCCACTTCAACCTCCCGGGCCGGTGTCGCTGGCAGCTGAGATCGACCTAACGGATATCGAGAGAAAGTATTTGAACGAATTTACGAGTGTGGCTGAAGAGGGACTCTCGCAGCATGTATCGAACCTTGACGAATTTTGGAAGTGGACCGTGCCTCGAATGTGCATGCAGGATCGTACTGTACGGCATGCCATAGTTGCGCTCGGCGCTGCGCTACGGATTTACCGGGATGGAGACGGTCTGCTGAGCGGTGCTGGCGCTCTAGGTGGCGGGGCGGCCTCCCAGCAATCCGAGGTCGTTATGCTGGAGCATTACGGACAGGCTATGGCCCTACTGCGGCATGCCAATCTCGATTCGCCTGGCGTTATGACTCTTGCGCTTGTCTGCTGCCTCGCATTCGTCTACATCGAAAGCCTGCGCAACAATTGGCGCGACGCCCTGAGGCATCTCCGATCAGGCCTGACGATTATCAATACGATCCCGCTCGAGACCCTCCAGGCCTTGGCCGACCCCTTGGGGTGCGCAGACCTACCGGGACCGGCCAATCCCCTCGGTAGAGAGATGGATTGCATACTGCGCGCATTTGCAACCTTGGAGAGTTCTGCATGTCTTTACACCAACGATTTCGAACCCATCATAGCTTTAAAGCTATACCACTCACGGAATCTTTCGGAAGAAATCCGATTTCCGGAGTTCACCGACATCAAAGAGGCACATCGCGCGGTGGCGCAGTTTTGCCGCGATGTTTTTGCCCTCAGCTGGATTTGGCAAAATGGCCCGTCTGGAGCCGGTGATGAACTAACAGCGCCCTTACCCGCTGCCAGACGAGACGTCCTCTGTTTTAGGGCGTCGAGGCTCGAGGATAGGTTACAGCAGTTTTACCAGGGGCCGAACTCTCCAAAGTCGTGGGGGATAGAGTACATGTCAATGTTGATGGACAAGTTGCATTTTACCTGCTGCAAGGCCCTTTGCAACTCCCTCAGCAAGGGCACTTCTCTTCCACCCGTATCCCCCGCGGCTGAGTACATCGGCTCCTCATTTGGGGATCCCTATGAGGATATTGTGAAGATTGCGGAGTCGATTAAGCAGGGCGTTTCATCTACGGCTACAGGGACGCAGCAGAGGAGACGGTTCATGATTGATCTCGGGATCATTTGTCCGTTGCATTTTGTCGCGTGCAATTGCCGCGATGAGTCCGTGCGGGAGAGAGCCCTGAACGTCTTGCAGGATTGGCCGAGGAGGGAGAATTTATGGGATGGTCCCGAGGTGGTTAGGCTCTGGAGGACCGCGGACGCAGAAAGCGCCGGCGGTGGTGGAAGAAGTGGGGCTGTGGAAGAGCTACCAAGGAGCTTGAGCACGGCTTTGGCGATTCCCGCGCTGAGAGAGAGGTTTGGTAGATTGAGCTTTAACGACAACGACGACGACGATGATGACGACGAGGAGGAGGATGAAGAGGTGGAAGAGATGATTGTGAGAAAGAAGGGACGGCGGCATACCTGATCTGCTGCTGGATTCCTTCTTACACCCAATGTAAGATAGGAGTGTTGCGCGACGTCGACGAGGTCTGACTTTGGTCCCTTCACTTTTCTTTTCTTCCTTCTTATCATCCCTTCCCCGCACGTCCACAATGCCCTCAAGCAGGTCTTGTCTGGCATGCTCCCTCGATGCAACGAAGCAAAAAGAGAGAAAAAAAAAAAGCGTTTGCTTTCTCCAACCACTCGACTTATTTTTCGGAATATATAATCGGCGATTCCCCTCAGATCTACGTCGTCCCATCGTTTCGAAGAGCGCTAACCGTTCGATGCCGATTTCATTCGACGATACGAATTTTTTCCCTTTATTTTCTTATTTTTCTTTTCCCTTTGACGATATTTTTCATGACTGATGACTTTGATGGAGATGAGGGAATTAATGGGTTACAATTGTATAGGATTGGCATCAATGATGTGCTATTACGGCCAGGAATGATTTATATCGGTGTACATTGATCACAAAAAAAGATAGAAGGCAGCATGCGGGTTTGGCCGAGGGCGAGTTGAGGCTTGCCTGAGGGATACTTTTTCTTAAGTTCTTCCTTTTTTTCCCTCCTTTTTTTCTCTTTGCTGTTTTTTCTTGTTAAAACAGGTTATCTAGATGTCACTATACCATGTAGAAATAGCCGTCGTGCATTTCAATCTAGAAATAATCTTTTCCTGTTACTCTTGCGCGGAAATTGGATCAATGCTCTTGAGTACATGCATGGCGGGGGGGAATAGACAAGTTGACATTGCCTCGGTAGAACAACCAGGCTGTCCGTTCTGAACGGACGGGCGATGAAACCCGGGTTTTCTAGCGCCGTGGGAACCATGGGTGTATCATCGCGGCTACTTGCTATTATTCAATCTGCTTGCATCTCGATATATGAGGCTGCCGAGTTCGCATGGGCAAGGCGGTGGTTATCGTGGTTCCCTCTGTGGGTCATTAATGGCATTTCGTAGGCCGGATTGGGATTGAAGTGACGAATTATATCGGGCTCATCATCACACTGTTCCAGACTCATCATATTTCTGCATTTTCCACATCTTCTCATATCCGGTTGATCATCAAGGGTCGAGGAGATTTCTGAAAATCTGGAGGAAAAGAAAAAAAAAAAAAGGAAAAAAAAAATTTTTTTTTTTCCGGACGACCTCATAAGATGTCAAGTTCTATTTAGATCCAGTTTGAACCCCTGTTCTTCACTATTAGGCCATGCCAACTGCCATGGACGAGCTCCTCACAGCGCTCCATAATGCCACCGCTGGCATCCGTGCCTCCTGCATTGCGGTCCCTGAATCCAACCTAAACGGAACCGAGCGGAAGACAAAGGATACCAACTCAGATGCAATAGCAGACTGCGGAGCAGCCATCGCCAACCTTCTCGGCCGCCTAGCCGCTCTCGTCCTTCGACTTCAGTCTCTTCCTGCCGCAGATATTCCGGGTCCTAATCCCTCCCAGGGAGATGCCGGCCTCACGCGAGGGGAGGAAGTACATTGCCTGTTTAAAAGACTTGATTATCTGTTGGAATTGGCGGATGCGAAGTTTATGGCTTTTCGCTTCGAGGTGGTGCCGGATTGTTGGAGGGAGTTGTACGTTGATGTGAGGATCTTGATGTTTCATGTTGGCGTGTTGAGATCTAGGATGCGGAGGATGTGGGATGAAGGGCGGAAAGGATGGGTTAATGGGAATGAGGAAGAGGCGAGGGTGGGCGAGGAGGTAGATGAGCTGGTGAAGATGTTGGATATGGCCCTCATCGTTGCCGGAGGCGGGCCTGGGCGCGGGAGGGAGCTGATTAATAGGCTTCTCGAGTTGCTCGAAGATGCATGGGATGCTCTGAGGGACAACTCGGATCGTCGAGACACAAAGCGATTCAAAGCTTCTCACGACGAATATGAGCAACACCACCCCACACTACGGCGGCAAGGCGAGACTACATCCTTCTCTTCCGCAGTAGCTTTCGAACCCCCTGTATCTTGTCCCATCGAGCGCACCAACGACGTCTCCATGGAAACATTCCAGAAGTACATCGATCCCTCCACAAATCCAGAGCCCGTAACTCCAATCATCTTCACAGATCTCATGAGCGACTGGCCCGCTCTCACAGACCGACCGTGGTCAAATCCGACTTACCTCCTCTCCCGGACCTTTAACGGCAGACGGTATGTGCCTATCGAAATAGGGCGGAGCTACGTCGACGAAGGCTGGACCCAAAAGATCGTACCTTTCAAAGATTTTCTAACCACGTACATCGACCCAACCCTCTCCTCCTCCTCCTCCACCACCACCAGTATCTCAAAACAAAAAGGCTACCTAGCTCAGCATGACCTCTTCGCTCAGATCCCATCCTTAAGAAACGACGTCCTCCTGCCCGATTACCTCTGGACTGATCCGCCCCTACACCCGGACCCGAAACAGAACAAGCCCAAGGTCGCCTCTCCGCAACTTAACGCCTGGTTTGGCCCGGCGGGGACGATAACGCCTCTTCATACCGATAGCATGCATAACCTCCTCTGCCAGGCCGTGGGGAGGAAATATGTGCGGTTGTATTCGCCGAGTTGCACGGAGGCGATGGTGCCGATGGGGGTCGAGGGTGGGGTGGATATGGGCAATACGAGTCGGATCGATGTTGGGGTAATGGAGGGCTGGGATGATGTTGGTGAGGATGACGTTAGTGAAGATGATGAGGATGGGCAGGGAGGTGGGCTGACGGAGGAGCAGACGGGGCGGTTCAAGGAGGCCGAGTATTGGGATTGTGTTCTAGAGCCGGGGGAGACGCTATATATACCTATTGGGTGGTGGCATTATGTTCGGAGTTTGACTGTTAGTTTTAGCGTGAGCTTCTGGTGGAATTGATATCAGCTAGAGGAGTGCCGTATTGCCTCGGACACACTGATACGAAGACTTGACAAACGGGCACGCCTATTATTGCTCTCTCCCTCATCACGAACAGAAATCGGCATATATTCAGTTCACGCACTAATATAAAATGAACCCCAACACCCCAATAGACTTAATTTGGTGTCGTATTCCCAGATCCGCCACCCCCATTCGCAGGAGGCTGCCCTCTCCTCGCCTTAGCGCTCTCCTTCAGCTGCTCCCACTTCTCCCGATACTTCCCCAGCGTCTTCTGCATCTTCTGGTTATCCTTCTCCAGCACCTCGATATGCTTCGCCGCAACACCCAACCTCTCCTCCAGCTCGGCATTCTGCTTCCTCAGCGTCTCCTCCATCGAGGACCGGCCCCCCGCGGCGGCGAGCGGCGACCCGGGACGCATGAGCCTCATGCTCTCCGCGAGGGCGAGGCTCGAATTCTGCGCGCTCGCCTCGAACGCGTGGAGGCGCTTGCTCAGCTTGTCGAGCATGTCCTTGAGACTCTTGTTTTCCATGCATAGCTCCTCGATGGCGTTGTTGAGGTCCTTCTCTGTGCGGCCCTTGCCGATGCGGCGTTTGGCGATCGGCGAGAGCGGCGCCGGGGTCTCTCGCGCGTCGACGAAGTCGTCTTCGTCGTCTATCGTGTCGGCCGTGCTGCCGTGGAGAGAAGCTTCCATGCGGCGCTTCTCTTTTTCGGCAAAGGTGAGAATGTTGGCATAGGACATCGTGTGCCCGCTGGTCGGCACTACGTAGAATGAATCGTTGGCGCCGTGTCCGTCGCGTGAAACGACTCGCAGCGCGGCCTTGGAATAGATCTTGCTCAGATCGGGCTCGGCGGTCGCTGAGTGGGATGAGTGGAGATGCTGCCTAGTCCTCTTCGGCGGGGACGTTTCGGGAGCCGGGGCCGGCTGGCTGGCCGACGGCTCTTCGGCAATGAGTGGGAGACCGGCAAAAGCAAGGGGTGCTGACAGCTTGTTGAACAGGGACCCGAAGGAGTTGTAGAAGCGTGAGTATCCGTCGTCGGTTTGCTCGGGTTGACCCTGGCCAGACTCGCGCGGCTGAGCCTCCAGTTTCTTTTGAACTTGATCTTGCGGAGACCAGACGGGTTTGGGCGGCTGGTCAAGCATGTTCTGCATCTTGGACCTTTGCCCATCTCGTCGGCGCGGCAGCGTTTCCAGATTTCCAGAGGCCGGGTCGTTGGATACACTCGGACTCAGGGGCTGCCCGCCGTATTTGACCCGTATTCCCCGCGCGGAAGCAAGATTACTCGCGATGGACGACGTAAGATCCCGGGAGGAGTGGCGGCGCTGTCCCAGGAGTGAGGGCACCTGCGGCAAGGTCTTGGCGGTCGAACGCTCCGTCCTCGAGGGATCGCTGGTGGCGGAGGCATTTTTTTGGTTGGCGGCTTGCTTCTCGTCATCGTCGGCGTCGATATCAGCTTCGGAAGGCTGGGAGGGATTCTCGGCGGGAAACTTTAGAAGCTCCGAAAGTCGACGGTGGTGCTGCTCGAGTAGCTTGAGGGTACGGAGAGCCTCGATGCATGTCGTGTTTTGCGCGGCGTTGGAAAACTCTCCGGCGGCAAGAGTATGTTGAGCGATGGCAACGGTGGTATCGGAGGCCTTTGTAGCTTTAGAAGCTGCAATGGCGTAGTCGTGCGCCTAGAGTGAGTACCGAGAGTGATTTAGCAGAGTGTGCTCGTGTTAGATTGGAAACGGGGGGGATAGGAGCTATCGGGTTACGATACCTTGGTTAGTGGAGAGGTATCCATGGTTTCATAACTACCCAAAAGGTCATGGCAAGGGATATCGGCGACCTTATCGTGAGGATGAAGGTGATAGTTGCGCTTTATATAGTGTACTTGGATGATGTGAGGTCAGAGAGGTTAAAAGTGGGGTGCGGATCTGCGCTAAGACAAAGAATGGAGGTCTGACCCGGAAAGCTCCCTGACCTCATTCGAGAGGGCAATGAGAGCATTTATTGACAGATGGAAACAGTTGTCCACTCTGACATCACATTTCCCATTCACATGCTGATGGGGATGAATCTAGTTTTAGAAGTGGTGGCCTGCATCATCACGAACTAATCAAGCAGTTCAATCCCAGCGGGCCCTTCTTGACAGGCCTTCGCCTTCGAGAATTCTTGGCACGGCAGCAGCAACGATGAAGCACTCGGTTCCATTTACCGTTTTTCCTTGACCCTGACACAAACCCCCGCCCTTGAGGTTGAACAGTCGGACACCGAGTCTCACCTTATTTCGTAGATTCGATCCCTTTTTCCCGCAATCTGTCTCTCTTTTTGTGCCACCGGATGAATGTGTCCAAGGGGTTCGTAGCGAACATGTGTGTACAAATACAGAGTAATACAGCCGTCGAACGACTCGACGGGATCACCGCTCCGATTATTTCCCCCCCGCACCTTGAAATTCCAAGCCCCTCCTCCCCCTTCCCAGCCTGGTCATGGTGAATACCAATGTTCGGGAAGGCCACTTCCCACTTCGGACTTCGTATTAATACTCCCAATTCGGAAAGCGGGTGCCGCGTCGAACGAGGCAGTTGCGAGGGGCTAAATGCGAGGATTACGAGCCTGAGGCTGCATGGAAGACTCAAATGTCACTGCCTGGTTTTGCCAAACAGAGAAATTGTTCCATCGCCGCTGGAAACGATGTGTCAGCAACTAAGTGGGTCACTGTCATGTGCGACGTTGACCGCAACAGTGACATTGGATCAAAGACCGGATCAAATTGCTGAAGGGATTCAGGAGGTTCTGTGGACACTGTCTTCAATCCTGCCACTGTCGGCCACTGCCCAGCCCCCCTCAAATGCGCCTACTCAGAACTGGGGTAGTGATTGATTGATGCCTGTGCTGTCGCCAGCCACCAGCCTAGAAGCCAGTCCAGAAGCAAGTGCCAGCCGGAAAACGAGGCCCAAGCAACTGCAACGTTTGGCGACGTCAGATTTGATCCTCAATCCTGCCTCAAACTCCTGATTCAATCCCTTCCCGCCACCCACTCCACAATCAGATTCCCGTAAACAATTCCCAGAACAAATGCGCCGACACCTCCTTCCATCAGGAACCTCCCTCGTGCTACTGTAGCCATGGCCGACGACGACGGGAATAAGGCCGCGTCATTCCATCCGAGCGCCGCAGCTGAACGCACTAGCTCGTGAGTAGATCTGTTTTCTTTGAATGAATTCCCGTCGCAGCCCGTCGCAGCCCGTCGCTTCCGGAACCAACATCCTTGAGTAACCCGAGTCTTTGTTCTCCCCTCCTCAGTGAACCGAGGTGAAGGCATGACAAGCCTTTACCTTCAGCCTTGCTTCTACCGTCTCCCCTTGCTTTTCCTATCCTCGAAAGTGTCACATTTTGTCGTCTCAATCCCTTCGGGAGCTACGAAGTAGTTACACCCCGAATTGGCGCCAAGAAATAGAGAAAAGCTATCCACTTGGTTGGCCTTAGCTGTCAACACTCTCCCCGCCTCACTTCTTCTCGACGTCATGTAAAACATCTGAATGATAAAGCACCATCATCATGTTCACAAGGCCAGTGCCCTCCTCGAACAAGTCCCATGCGTGATTGAATTCCCCATCTCTTGTGCCCCCTTTACCTGATCCTGCTCTCATCGACCCTATCCTTTCCGAGGTGCAACGCGACAAGGGGGACCCTTTTCCGCCTCCCCCCCCCATGCTAGCAGCATCCGGCTCTCCCGCCCTCCATAGCATTTTTTGAGACCTCGATTTTTGACCTCTTGGCTTCTCACTACAGGCGACGCAAATCTGCTTCGAATCCCGATTCGTATAAATCGTCTGGCTTATCACGACGGGAATCGTCCGCTCGAGCCGATCAGCAATTTTCGGATGCTTCATCGGTCGAATACACCTCCAAAACGTCTGCGCCATCAAGTGAACGTTCGGGCTCGATCGACTCCGACACTCGGAGATCTCGAACTCAACCTTCACTGCTGCCGCCCGAGCCTGTCTCGCGACGATCCACATCTCCTGCCGGCAGAATAAAGAGCATCTTCCGTTCGAAGAAGAGCAACTCTTCTAGTCTAGAGAGAAGCACGAGCCCCGAACGAACCCATTCCGCACCACCCCCTGAGGAGGAATCCCAGTCAAAGCCGGACCCTACACGAGTGCATCACGAGCTGGGTTCCTCGATAACGCAGGAGCCTGCTAAACCACTGCGAGTACACCCGAAACTCGATATCAACGCTCGTCCTCAAACGCCGCCAACCTCCGACACTTACGGCCCTACCATTGTCAACACCCCCCCAACTCCAACGGAACCCTCTCACTTCCCTTCTAGATTCTCTGGAAAACACGCTCACTCAGGCACCGGCACCGGTAGCCCGCCCCCGCGTTCAACAAGCAGCTCCTCGCCTAATGGAATGAGCTCCCACCGCCGACTTCGATCAGGAAGCGCTGGACCGAGCAAGCTTTCAAACACTACAATTGCACCTCTTACGCCCACTCCCGAGAATTCCGCCGTTCCCGGTGGACCGGCAACGCCGTCCTCTGGCTTCTTCTCTTCCGTAATATCCGCCGCTCAAACCGCCGCCAACACTTTGAGTACCAGCATCCAGAATACCACTATCGGACCCGGAACTGGCGGCAAAAGTCCAAAAAACGGCTTGCCGACACAGGACCAGCAGCAGGATTACGAACAGCAGGGTCAAGAGGACGGCGGCGTCGAGGTCAAGGCTCTCGCTCGTGAAGTGCCCGAGGCCCAAACGGAAGAAAAGAAGGAACCAGCAGTCAAAACTCTTGGCACCGGCGACTTGAGCCTGAGCCAGCTCGGGCTATCTGACCCGTCGCAAGACGCGACACCGACAGCAGCAACTCCCGGCCCCCAAGTGGAGAAAATAATGACCGAGGCGGCTCGCGCCCGCTCGGAATCCACTCCCGTGGAGCCCAGCCCGTCCTTCTCTCAGTTTCACCATGACACGTCGTCAACGGAGGATCACAGCCACACCCGGGCCCAGTCCCTGTATGACCAGCCTGGGGTACCAGATGGTAGTGAGAGGACCCCTTCAATGTACGACTTCCCTGACGATAAGTCGGGAGCGGCAACCGGCGCCCAGCGGAGCAGCAGTGTTAGGAGCGCCATCGGCCGCCGGCGCAAGCGTGGAAGCTCGACAGCGACAGGTTACACCGCCAACACGGACCGGACCGGAACGACTATAGGTGCAGCAATCGTTGCAGCGAATGCCTCTTTTGCTCACCCCCGTGCTAACTCGAGCGCCCCCAAGCTTACCGGGTTCGCCATAGCTAGCAAGAAACGCAATCGTGACTTTCACAACTTGTTCAAGAGCGTACCCGATGACGACTACCTCATTGAAGATTACAGCTGCGCCCTGCAAAGGGAAATCTTGGCCCACGGCCGCTTGTACGTGTCCGAGGGCCACCTTTGTTTTAGTAGCAACATCCTCGGTTGGGTTACCACTTTGGTTTTGAGCTTTGACGAGATAGTTTCGGTGGAGAAGAGGAGCACCGCTCTCTTGTTCAAGAATGGTCTTATGATTTCTACTCTGCACAACAAACACGTTTTTGCTAGCTTTACCAACCGAGATTCTACCTATGATCTCATCATTAAGATTTGGCAGCTTGGACATCCCAAGCTGCAGAGCACCCTGAACGGCATTCGCTTGGAAGGACCGGGTGGAGACAAGACCGAGAGGATAACCGATGATGAGCCAGGAGCGGCTGCCGACCAGGATGATCAGAGCCTCTCTGGAAGCGAGGATGAGAGCGATGAGGATATTTACGATGAGGATGACGAGAGTGCCGAGGTCGCCGATACTACACAGTTTACAGATGTTGGGACCGCCGACGCAGGTGACGGAGAGAAGGCGGTTACCACTAGGAAGACCTCTGGGGCTGTTGTGACGAACGGCAGCCCGACGGATTCTCCAAGCAAGGAGGTCACCACGAATGGTACGGCGTTGGCAGAATTCCCAGGCCCCGCAACTCATGCCCCGACGGACTGTGGTGATGCAGCAACTCACTACGACAAGGTTGTTGGAGATGAGGTCATTCCAGCGCCTCTCGGCCAAGTATTCAGCATGCTGTTTGGTGCACAGTCGGTCACCTGGATCTCCAAGTTCATCACCGAAAACCAAAAATGCACGGAGCTGCAGATGGAGGACAAGCGAGGATTAAGCAGCGACCACACTGAACGGTCGTATTCTTTCATTAAACCGCTTGCGGGGGGCATAGGTCCAAAGCAGACTAGGTGCCTTATCACCGAGAGCATTGACGCCCTGGATTGGGAGAAGGCTGTGAACCTCAGCGTCTCGACTAATAATCCAGACGTGCCGAGCGGCAACGTCTTCACTGTCAAAACGAAATATTGTCTCTCCTGGGCCGAGAGGAACCAAACTCGAGTGCAGGTTAATTGTACTATAGAGTGGACTGGGAAGAGTTGGATCAAAGGTATGGTTTGACTATTCTCTGTTCCCCATATCCTCTGATTTATGAGGGTTTGGAGCTTCGGTTTACTGACAGGTATGCTATCATAGGTCCAATCGAGAATGGTGCGAGAGATGGGCAGACGGCGTATTGCCGGGATCTCTTTGCAGCCTTGAAAGCCTCTTTGGAGACACGTCCCGGGGCCGCTGCCGCCCCTGCACCGAAGAAGAAGAGGGGTAAGAAGATGAAGGCTCAGCAAACCATCAGCCCCGTCGACGTCCAAGCCCCAAAGCCCTCGGCAAAGCGCAGCTGGGGCATCCTGGAACCGGTACGAGGCATCTTAGAACCACTCCTCGACATCGTCAAACCCATTCTCACAGGCAACATCGTCTACGGTCTGCTGGTCGGTCTCTTGGTCGCCGCGTGGTTTGGATTCGGGTTCAAGTTTAACGGGTATAATTCCCCCGGCCGTGACGTCGCTTTCGACGACAGGCTCTTGGGACCCTACGGGCACCCCGACCGGGTCGCCGCGTACGAGGAGATGTGGAGGCGCGAGGAGAGCGAGCTATGGGATTGGCTGGAAGAGAGGGTTGGTCTCGACAGGCTCGGGGCGGATAACGACAGCCCCGCGAGGAAACGGGCGGTGGAGCCGCGGACGGTCGAGGAGAAGATGAGGGAGGAGAAGATGGATGCGCGGGAGGTTGAGGAGGCGATTCGCGTTACGGAGGAGAAGCTCAAGGTTTTGAAGGATATGATGGCGAGGAAGGCTGGTGTGTAGAGGGGCACTGGCTGAGATGGGATTTCACACACAGACAGCAGACACACGCATACATGCACACGCGTGCACAGAAGACCCTTTGGTCGGAAAGAGGCGGTAGAATTACACTTACACTGAGGTGCGGAGGAGACCGATGGAGATTGGGCGCTCATTCCTTCTTTTCCTTTTTCTTCCCTGGTAGCCCAGCCATGAGTTCAAGTCGCTTTTTTCTTTTCTTTTGCGCGAGTGTCGGATTACACGGCGAGATATTGGGTTCGGATCGCATGTAAACATGATTGCTAGGGGATCACAAGCACAGCTTCGTTCATTTGTTTAGATGGGTTGTAAGAATAGAGATTGGTGTTTTCATCGTCATTTGCAATGTTGGCATACATTCACTTACATGTAGTGCTCGAGTAGTTTTCCCGTGATCGAAGACTCAGAAAGGACAGCCGGATTTCTTCCTCGTGTCCTTTTGCCTGAGAGAACCGTTCGAAGTAGTACCCGAGATGCTCGGGCAGCTCATTGGCAGCAAGCCTTCTGTAGAGAGAAGAACAGTTTCTCGGAATTCAGTCCCGGATAGGGACTGGGAAAGCTCCCCTTCCCTCCCTGGCTGCCCCTGCCAACACCGTCCTCCCCTTGTGTGAGTCGAACGACGACGACATATATCGGCCAAACGTGTCGGTCGACCGTATCACTCCCAGGCCGTGAGTTGTTCTGGCAGGAACAACCGATGTTGATTCAATCAATCTCACCGCATTTCGGATGCTCCTTCAGCATCGATATCCCACTCATGCTATAGACAACCAGAGCCAAGAGACCTGAAAAGAGCCTCAATCATACCCTTCCCCCCACCCTATGAGTAAACATAAAAGGGCCCCGGCTGCCAACTCTCTCTTGCAGGCCATCTTGCGTCGGACTTCCTGACCCCGGTCTTCTAGCCCCCCACCGCGGCACGCCCTGCTTCATCCGGGTTGTCTCGTGTCAGCGGGAAAATGGGTGACGTGCCAGATCTTGGCCCTCCGAAAAGAAGTCGGAGGGCCCCGGCGGGTTTGGGATCATGAGTTTCCCGGGTGAACGGGAGGGAGGTGAACGTTGGCTTGGGATTCCGAGAGGATCCCGGAGGGTCCCGTGTGGGAAGAGAATGGGACGGGGGAACCCATCGCGGAGATCCGGGGGATGGAAACAGCTCATTCATGTATTCCCGGTGACGAGATAGAATAATCTTTAACGTACGACGAGGATGGGTTTACCGTGAACGTATGATGAACATACAGATCGAGGAGGCAGAAACTACGGGCCCGCCGTCTTTTCATCATACGCGACTCCGTGATCGAATGCCGAACCATCTCATTAACATGATCGAATTCTCTTTTCATCACCAAACCCGTCATCATCCCATGGCAAGAGACAAAAGCACAATATTCCCACTGATAGAAACGAGGCGAAAAAAAACGGTAATATAAAGAGAGTGATTCCGTCACCCAAACTCCGACGTAGAGTTCGAGCACGCCATCGACCATGCTCGCGCAATCCCGGTCCCCCCCAACCACCACCGCCGCCGTGATCACAAATCCGAAATCCAAAACATTTTTTACCCACACCCCGGCCCGAGGCGCAGGTTACCTGCCGAGGATGATACGTTGATCGTGTTGTACGACAGCTGGCTGGTGAAGATTGTGTGTCCTAGGCAAGCTGGTATCCGAAGAAATTTGGCACCTTTTCGGAGTTGGGCGGCCTGGTAACAAGGAGGGAGAAGTAAGGAGCGAGAACGAAAGCAGAAGCGTTGTCGAGAAGTCTATAGAGTTGTAGGCGGTTTACAACAGAAGATATTGAGAGAACATTAAGGAATTGTATTCGATGTCATAGGGACTCGGACTCTACTCTCTGTCTTCCTTTCTCGCATGCTGATTCTAGGGAAAAGATAGAAAATGAATAGGACAAAAATATAGAAGAGATGAAAGAAAAACGCCTGCAATGTATATCAAAAAAAGAGATAGGCAAAGCCCCCCAAAAATCTACCCGCTTCTTTGCTTCATTCCTGATGCAATCGATTCTCATGAAATTGAAAACAAAACCAAAAGATGGCGTCCTCACGCTACCAGGCTGTAAGATCCCCAACTTCTGCCTCACCAAACGTACTTGATTTTGTCATCGTGCCCACACTGGCGGATACTGCATGGTCGCCCTCCTTGTTCATGATATCCGGTAAAGCCTCTTTCAGGAATTCGAGAATGTAGCTGTTCACTTGCTCAAACTGCAGCAGGAAGGCGTCGTGGCCTTCGGGGCTGACAATACGCTCAAGGCGAGCATCTTTGATATGTTCTGCTAGCTCCTCCTGCTCAGCAAATGTGAAAAGGCCGTCGCTTTCAATACCGAGAACCAGGGTTGGCTGTTCAATCAGGGCGAGCGCTTCTGCGACGGTAGCAGCGCGGCCCCGAGACACGTCGTGTGTATCGAGTTTCCGAGTCATGGCGATATAACAGTTTGAGTCGAATCGCTTAACAAACTTTTGGCCTTGGTACCGTAGATATGACTGCGCGGAGAAGTACGTCGACGTAGGCACGGCGTCGCCCCCGTTAAGGGACCCCTTGCTGGGTCCGTGGAACTGGGGATCCAGACATGTTGGAAGCTGCACCTCCCCGTTCCCATTGCTGTGGCCGTTTGCAGGAGGCCAAGTACCGTTAGTCCCATTAGCGTTGTTGGTGCCGTTGGTGCCGTTGGTGTGGTTCTCCGAGTCGCTCAACTTATTTTCCTCATTGCTGGGCGGGCGCGAATGGCGCGGGCGAGTTATTTTATGCCCATCGTTGTGAATCTGGAAATGTGCCTCGCACAGAGTGGAGGGCTGTGGAAGCTCCCGGATGGTCTGCCTTCTCGAGGGATCGGGAATGTTGCGCCCGAAGCGGGCCTCGAAGGAATTGCGGCTCCGATACGTGAGAAGGGCAGTCATGCGGGCAGCACCGAGGCCGGTTGAAGGGGGGTCGTCAAAGGAATAGTAGCCATCGTCGTATTTGGGGTCGGCGTAGATGCTCTGGCGCTGAGCTTCTCCCCAGCTGATGCACCAGGCACTGTGGCGACTCGATGTCGCAATGGGCACGATGCATCGAATATAGTCCTTGCCGAAGTAAGCCCATTCAAGTACAAACATACCGCCGAGCGATCCACCGATTACGGCGGCGACTTGGCGCACGCCTAGGTCGTCGAGGATGAGCTTGTGTAGGCTAGAACGAAAGACAAAGGGCACGTTGGTTAGTCTTGATTGCCGTTCCCATACGCATCGCACGAGCTGGCTTCCAACACTTACTTCACATCGTCTCGGATAGTTGTGAGAGGGAATTCGGGACCGTATCGTCCCTCTTTGGGGTCGTTATCCTTGTTGGTGACAGGACTAGCCGTCCCGTACGGGCTGCCCAGTGCGTTCAGACATACGATGAAAAACCTCGAAGCATCAAACGCCCTTCCTGGGCCTCCCAGGAGCGGACCCCACCAATCCGACACGTCAGAGCTGCCGGTTAGGGCGTGGCAGATAACCATGGCATTGTCGCGATTGGGTGATAGCTGACCCCTCGTGGTATACGCAACCGGCACATTGTATAGAGTTACACCCGATTCGAGAGTAAATGATGGGATTATGGCGATCTCTTGGTGGGGGATGAGAGACGCGAACGGATTCTCGGGTTCGGACCGTATTCTTTCTTGGAAGTATTCAGCCACTATTCCTTTCAAATAAAGACTTGCAGAGCACGCGGTATTGGCATTTAGGGGTCATGGATAATAATGTAAATGGAATGGGGCGCAGAGAACGTAAAGAGGCACTATAATCACTCGACTCGTGGCTCGTTTGGCTGTGATGGCAAACCCGTGAAGCGAATATTTGTTTTTCTTCCTCGCTCCTTCCTCGGAGTGCTACACCTGCGTCATTGGCGGTGTCTCCGGAATCGGAAAGAGGGGGAGGGGCCAAAAAATTCCTAAAACCAATGCACAGACAGGCAGAGATTATGCGGTGTAAAGTGAACGGAGGAAGGGGGGTCGCAGAAGAATGGGAGAAAAAAAAAAAAAAAAAAAAAAGTCATCGCGACTGTTAGGAGAAGTGGTACTGACTGTATCTACCAGTCCGGCCAGATGCTGGCGTACTGGTTCCCTCGGGAAGAATGAGCGAGACCATGGCGGTAGTGACGGCGATCGAGGCGCGCAATTGACTCTGGGAATGGAAAAAGAAAGGCTGAAATAGTTCCCTGTCTGGGCTCTCCCAGGAGTTGAGAGTTTGGAGGTAGGGTCAATTGAAAGAGAGCACGGGGGTGGGAACGCGGGGGAGAGGAACACTCGAAGAGAGACGTTGCCGCGCAGGCAAAGTTGAGCTAGTTGAGATACGATATCAATTGCCGAGTTGTCGATATTGATGGTATCCAGCAAAGCAAGACGAGGGAGAAAATTGAAGTTGAGGAAGGACGAGGAGATTGAACGGGGAGAAGAGATAGATAGGTACAATGGGGAGAGTGAGAAAAAAGGTTGTCGAGGATTTATATATAATTCAAAGATGATGGAGCATCGCTTGCCGAAAAGGGCCAATGGTGTATGCGATGGATGACCGTACGGGGCAGAGCAGAAAGATGGAGGTGACTGATGGAGATGGAATTGATAGAATTGATAGAATTGATAGAATTGATCAATAGAATTGGCTAGAGTCACACAATAGACTAGGGGAGCAGGATGCGACGGGACCGTCTCGGAACTTGCAGAATTATTATAGTGCAGACTTGGAGCGTTGAGTGCATGAAGCAGTGGCACTTTGGGGGGGACTAGACAGGCACACTACAGAGGACTTTTGGCTTGGGCTGTGCTGGCCTCGGTACTCTTATATTGCTGACCAAGGACAGTGGCAACTCGGAGAAAATTGGACTCCAACACTGGGCAATCCTGCTCATCGAAAACACCCAGTGCTGAGCCCGCTGAGACCACCCGTCCCGCTGCCCTAATGTTTCTCGAGCCGTTTTCTTCCCTTCCCTTGCCTCTTCCTGATTGTTCGACTGTGGGGGACCGAGTCAACGGTTCTCAGAGTCGGTCGATTAGTCCCCCACCTTTGGCTTGGTTTCCTGATCAAGCCCGATCGCTCACAAAGCAATGGAACGCCACGAACCCACTAACATCACTCGGTCACCCTGTCCTGTGTGGAGTCCTCCAGTGCCCTTTCGGCGTATGGTTGCCTTGCATGAAGACGACAGAGGACCCTAAGATGGCGCAATCCGCTAGGGCTAGGAATCTCTCAACTCCTGCACCTACCATTCGCAGATCCAAGTCCCTCTATTTCCCTCTCCTCCACGACCCGACGCATGGCAGATGTCATGTTGTCAAGTATATCTGGAGCTGAGGATGGGGGGGAAACGTGGGGAGAGTGGGAAACGAAAGTTATCGTGCGTTCCGACCGGGTTCAACGAGAGTCTCCTTCGCACGAAGTACTCGTTTCCATGGCTTACATGGAAGAGAGGAAGAGACAACATGGACAACTTGACTCGATGATTCCAGTCTACTATGGGTGGGTAGTACGAGTAAAAGTATGAGCTTATCCTTGTTAGACGGTAAACTACCACAGCGTTTCAGGTCAAGGGCAATGAAAGTAAGTTCGTAGTAAATTTTTAAAGTCATCCACACCCGCAACTCATCAACTGAAGTCTAACATCCTCAATTGGGATGAATCCTATATCCCCTTTTCTATCTTTTCTTGGAGATCTAAATAAGGATTTTATGTTCGGGCAATAGCTGTAGATTTACTACGCTTTAGTAATTTATGTATGCCTGAACGAGAAGGTGGATTCTTCGAATTAGAGATGGTGATTCATCAGTCTAAAAACCGAGCTTGGGTGTTCCTTCCTCGGCAATCTCGTGAAGAATTCGATTGGGCACGTGACGGCTGTTGACAACCGAAAATGGCCGGTGGAAAGTCTAACCTGGGGTAAAGTCGATGATACTTCAATTACGATTGAGTCTATTCAGTATTTATTGAAGAACCTTATTGAAACTTATTGAGCTGAATGTACCTAGTACTTAAGATCATTTGCCGCTCCTCATTGGTCTACGGACAAGGCTGAGGTCTCCATTCTTGACGGGGAAAATTCACTACGCCCAACTGCTCCTTCCATACAATTGTGTCCAACTCGAACGCGAGGCACGCCACGCTCCCAAGCTTTCTTTCACCGCGCCGAGCTCCATCCCCCAATCTTTCCTTTCTCTTTGTTCCCGAACACATTTTTCGATTTTATTTCATACACTCCTTTTCTTTTATTTTCAAATCACCCTATTCCATCCGCATTTTCTCGACCTCCCCCCGATTCAAACACGACTGGTCCTCTTGCCTTTATCCATTGATTACTCGTAAGCACACCTTCCCATCATCTCTTCCAACCCTCTTTCCACCTTTCCCCCGCCTATTGGTCCTAACGAAAAGACTCAAGGTGATCGAATCCTCAAGATACCCATCCATAAACCCTTGCGCAGTTTCTCATCTCGAACGCGACTTTACCGTGAAGCGCGATATCATCCAATAGTCTCATTCGCCATCCGCCCCCCATGACTTAAAATCGCCGTTCACTACCTCACGATGCCTCCGAAACGAAAGAGACCCGAGCGAGCCTCGACAGATGGCGGCAGACCCGCGCCCCACCGGCCTGGTGATACCCAGCTCGCCCAACATGACAGGACAAACGGAGGCGATGATGGTCACTCGAGACCAGGACGTGGCGGACGATCCACAAGAAGAAACGATCGTCGAGATTCTCAACAGGGAGCGCACTCGCGGAACCAGCAGCAACCTGCATCATCGCCAGCCGCTAACCGACTTCCTGGCTCAACCTCTCAAGCCCCTCCTCAACCTCCCCCTCCTCCAGCCCCGAGACAGCAGCGGGCTCCTTCCCCCGTCCTTCCTCCACCCACGCCTGTTCCCTCCAACTATTGCTACGATACCCTTACCGACGAAAGAATTTCTCAGTGGGCTGCGAGTGGCCGCCAAGAGGTCATAGCTCACGGTATTCAATCACGCAGCGATGTCGATATCACGGAGTTATCCTGTATCTTCCAGGAATTCATCCGCTCTGTCCTCGATGGCCGAATGTCGCCCACCGATGCTGGTGCGTGTATCAAAGAGATCCTGGGTCCCGAGTCGAGCGAAGTGATTAAGAACTCCTTTGCCTTCGAGCCCCATACCCTCTTCTTGGACACCCTGGCCACAGTCGTAGATAGCGACTCCCCAGACGAACTTCCGCAGCTTCGTCACTTCCTCGATGCGACAGGCGTATCTCACCAGTCTATGCGCGAGATGCTCGAGGTTCCTCTCCTCAACCAGTTGGGTCTCATTCGTGACAGTTTCGCCAAACTCGGTATCCGGCACGCCACCAATCTTCTCTACCGTCAAGCGAACTACAACCTTCTTCGCGAGGAGACTGAAGGATATTCAAAGCTTATCACCGAGCTTTTCACTACTAGTGGTTCTGGGCCTCCAACGGCAGAAATGGTTCAATCGACATTCGAGAAAGTCAAGGCCTTGATAGGAACTTTCGATCTTGACGTTGGTCGTGTGCTTGACGTTACACTCGATGTGTTTGCCGCTGTGCTCATTAAACAGTTCCGCTTCTTTATCAAATTCTTACGTGTCAGCTCGTGGTGGCCGAGGGCGCGACGATCACCTGGCTCAGTCTTCATGGGCGGCCTTCCGGCTTGGGCTCTACCCAACTCCTCTCAATGGCAAACTAGCGAAGAGGACGAGGTGGCCATGGAAGAACCGAAGAGGGAACGCGATGTTCTTTTCTGGGACAGAGCCCGCCAGGCTCATATCGACGCGTACTTCGAGCTCGGCGGCCGTCAACTCGCAGACGACGAGCAGCAATTGCTCGATATCCTGGGAGACGACGAAATCAGCACGGACATGGAACGGCTTTGGATGAAAACTACAAAGACGCTCCCTCCCCAGGGAAACAAGACTGCGGCACAGCTTCTCGGCTTCAAACTCCGTTTTTACGCCTCAGAGGCTAGAGATGAGGATGACGTCCTTCCCGCGAATCTACTCTACCTGGCGGCTCTTCTAATCAAGGTGGGCTTCGTCTCCATTACCGATCTTTACCCTCACCTATGGCCCCTTGACCAGGATATGGAGGCTGTGAGGGAGAAGAAGATGAAGGAACTGGAAGACAAGGAACGCGCGAGCCGTCCCGGTGGTGGTATGAATGCGTTGATGATGGCCGGTGCCCTCCCTGATGACACTGTCCCCGCCCCCACATCGCTGACGCGATCTCGCGATGCCATCACGAAGCCAGATGCCGAGCCCCATGCGGCCAACCACGCTGGTTCGGATGAGAAACCCAAGCTTCCAGAACCTATGGAGCAGAAGATTTCTCTCGTTTTGTGCCTACTCACTATTGGCGCACTTCCCGAAGCCCTCTTCATGCTCGGCCGCTTCCCTTGGATGATAGAGGTGTCTCCCGATGTTCTAGATCGAATTCATCGTATCCTCAACCACTCAATCAACAAAGTTTACCGGGATAGCCAGCCTGCAAGCTTTTTGGCCCGAGCAGAGTGCCCCGCTAAGGATATGGCAAATGCAGACCAAACCGGAGCTCCCAAGGGAACTGTGAAGCTCGGAAAGCTTCTTCCCCGCAAGACCCTTAGATGGCCCTTCCCCGACAAGTCTGACACGAACGACAACCAGAACTATCGGTTCTATTGGGATGAATGGTCTGATAACATTCCCGTCTGCCAGGATGTCGATGACATCTTCACACTTTGTGGCACGCTTCTGAACATTTCTGGCGTCAATATCGGCAAGGACGAGACTATCCTACCCAAACTCGCAACCATCGGCGCTAAGAGCCTCGCCGAGGACTCGTCCAAGGAGAACCGGGATCGGTGGTTGGACCTTCTCAAACGGCTTTTGGTGCCTGCTTTGAGCATGACCAAGGCTAATTCCGCAACGGTGAATGCTGTCTGGTCACTGCTCAGTACATATCCTACCCATGTCCGTTACAACATTTACGCGGAGTGGTTTGAGGGCCAGATTTCCCGGCTTCCTGCCATCAAGTCCGCTTTTGCCCGCACGAGGTTGGAGACTTTGAGCATCATGAAGCGTTTGTCGCTAACGAACCTGAGCGACATGGCCAAGTCGTTGGCGAAGACGAGCTATTCATCACCCGGCGTCGTATTCAAGGTTGCTCTCGACCAGATTGAATCGTATGCAAACTTGATCGACGCCTTCGTCGAATGCGCTAAATATTTCACCGACCTTTCCTACGACGTCCTCATCTGGTCCCTAATGAACTCCCTTGGTGGAAAGAATCGCAGTCGCACCCAAGAGACGTCTGTCCTGCTCACAAGCAAATGGCTTCAGGCCCTCTCCCGTTTTGCTGGTCGCGTCTTCCGACGCTATTCGGTCATGAATCCTACACCGGTCATCCAATATGTGGATGATCAGCTCTTCAAGGGTAACTCGACGGATTTGATCATCCTGAAAGAACTCATCTCTTCAATGGGTGGCATCGTACCTACTGTTGATTTCACTGATGGCCAGATCATGGCCTTGGCCGGCGGAGAGACTCTCCGAAGACAAACACTCATCAACGTGCAGGACAGGCGGTTCGACTCAGTGAAGAGCTCGCGGCGTCTTATTCAGGCGCTAATCGACTCTAAGCTTGCCGGGCAGCTCTTAATCAACATTGTCCAGTACCGCCAGGCCGCCATCTACAAGACTGCGGAGGATGAGGCACATATCAAGTATCTGTCTTCGATGGTCGACGACTCTCAGCAGATCCTCACTCAATACCTCGATCTCCTGCGAAGCAATCTTGATCCTGCTGTGTTCGATTCCTTCGTACCAGCCATTGACCGCCTGTTGGGAGAGTTCGGCATCGACGTCAGCCTTGCTTTTGTTATCAGTCGGCCCAGCCTCTCGTACCGTATGATGCCAAAGGAGGAGCAGCAGGCGCAAGCCCAATCATCGCAAGCTGCCGCAGAGGACGGTGATATTCCGATGACGGACGCGACGGTGTCCCAGCAACGGAATCGACAATCGACACCTCGAGATTCTGGAGAGCCCGACAACAGCAAGATGGAGGTCGACAAGAAAGACGGTTCCCAAGCCAGTCCATCGACTCAAGGAAGTGGTAGTCGCATCAGCGATCCTTTCCTCGAAGTTCTCCAGCCGGTCATTGATACCCTGGAGCAGATCAAGGAGCCAGCCTTCTGGAAGGCAATTACACCAGAATTCTACACCATGTTCTGGGCCTTGCAACTTGGCGACCTCTTCGTCCCTGAAGAGTGGTATCAAAAGGAGGAAGATCGCGCGTACACTCAGGCCAAGGAAATTATGCGTGACCGGTCTGATATGACGAGGAGCGGCATCACGAAGAAGGAAGAGAAGCACAAAGCCCTCACGGCAATTGTTGTTAAACTTGGCAAAGAGAAAGCGCGGCACAAGAAGACCTTCACCCGCAACAAGTTCCACATGATCCGAAGGTTCAAGTCCTGGTTCCCGGCTACTGACCAGGCTAAGCCCCGAGCAGTTTCCGATGCCATCTTGGAGCAATGCCTCCTCCCCCGACTCGTTCTTTCTGCCAGTGATGCTGAATATTGCCATCGGGTAATCCGGTTCCTCCACGACTTTGCCTGTCCTAACTTCAAACTGATGTCGCTTTACGATCGTCTTTTCAATGCCAACCGCTTGCGAGCGATTATTTTCACTTGCACCGTTCGAGAGGCTGAACATCTTGGTCGTTTCTTAAAGTGCGTTCTCGGAGACTTGTCCAAATGGCACAAGGACAAGGCTGCCTACGAGAAGGATGCCCTACTCGGACAGGCGGGCCAGAAGGAACGTACTCTTATCGGATTCGCAACTTCTATTGATAATGATGGCAAGCCCACGGCCTTCGTAGAGCATGCTCAATTCCGAGATATGCTCTATGGATGGCACAAGAACCTCAACATGGCTCTAAAGTCGTGCTTAGGAGGCATGGAGTGGATGCATATCCGCAACGCCATTACCGTTCTCAAGTCTGTTCTCGACTTCTTCCCCGCGGTCGACTTCATGGCGCAGCAATTTATCCGGCAACTGAAGACAATCACCGATCGCGAATCAGCGAAACCTGCCGTCGACAACGCCGAGTCCGGCAACCGTGTGGATCTCTCCGTCGCTGCGCAAACTGCGTTGTCAGAATTGCAGAAACGCAAGTCGAAATGGGTCATGGTACAAGGTTTCCGCCCGAATACGGTAAGTTTGCAATCGTCATCATTGGTAGCGAACCACGAGACATGTTCTAATATCTCCTACCAGAGTGGTGACTCTCAGCAAGAGGCCCCGTCAGCATCCAACCTTCGTCCAACAGCACCGGAGTTCAAGCCCGACAGGACAACAAAGTAAGTCAATGATAAGAACTTTCTTTCTTTCTTTCTTTTCCCTCTCACCGATCAATGTTTCTAACGAATTCCCTTAGGACCCTCGGCAAGGGACAGGAGGACGAGGACGGAGAAGTTAAGGATGGCGAGGAATCGAAGACTCAAGCTTCGAGACCGGCTCAAGCGGCGGTACCATCCAACACCCCCAAGGATACCCTTCCCGCCAAACCATCCCCTAGGCCAGCACTCAGCCAGCCTCAAATTCCCAACGCGGACAGACGCTCACCTCGACTCACAGCGGCCCAGCCACAACAGGCTCGCCAGTCACCAGCCGTTACAACAAATTCCAACAACTCGGTGGGTACCCGACATGATACCTCGAAAACGTCTTCTCTCCCGGACCGTGTCCCGCATGGTTTGCCCAGCCGACCAGACGTACCATTGCCAGGCTACTTTGCATCAGATCGCTTCGGCCAGGTGCGTCCCGATGCTCGGGAAACCCGGGACGCCAGAACAACACCCTCGAGGGACGCGCGTGAGCCTCGACATGCAAGGGACAGTCGGGACCCCCGAGAGCCACGTGAGAACAGGGAGAGGGACCAGAGAGAGACTCGCGAAGCCAGAGATGCCGCTAGGACCCCTGACCCGGCTCGCTTGGAGCGCCCTCGAGATCTGCCTGGCTCGGATCGGCGTGTATCAGATCACCCTAACTCCCGGGATGCACGAGATGGCCGTGACTCTAGGGATACCCCCCGTCCGCCCGACCAAGACCGCGTTGGAAGACCCGACTCGACCCGAAGGCCCGAGCCTAGCGATAGGGATTCACGGCAACCAGCCAGAGATCGCCAGGCCGCGCCTCCGAACGGTCGCGGGCACAACAGCCCAAGGCCGAGAGATTCGGCACCAGCTACGCCCACCCCGGCATCGTCAGGTCGTGCCGACCAATCTGGTCCGGTAATGAACCCTGAGAGAGCAGCTCTACTCCAGAGCGCAGACCGACCTCCCCGTCAGGACTCTGATCGCACAAAGGACAAGAACGCCAATGCTCGTCACCCAGATCCCGATCGCTCCGATATCCTGAACCCTGCCCGTGCAGCTTTGATCGATGGAGGAAGGCGTAACGATCGGCCACAGCAGCCTCGAGAAGACGGCCGTGATAGAGCACCCCGGGCCCATTCGCCGAGGAGACGAGATCGGCAACACGAGCAATCGACTCAGCCCGATGGCGGTCGCGACGATCGCCATGGACGCTCCCACCCTCCGCCTCCACCTCCCCCGACCTCCCAGCAGTCGACTGAGCAGCGTGGAGTTTCAAGGGACAACAGGGACACGCGAGACAACCGACCCGAACCGCCCTCAACTACTGGTGGCCGAGGCGATAAGCGAAATGACCGAGACTCCAATAGGATGCCCGACAACCGTCCTGCCCCAATCAGTCACAACGGTCCTCCGCGGTCCGTAGAGCCTGACCACGGCGGCAGATCTGCAGCATACCAAGACCAGAACTACGGACGCCTCAACCCCATCCCCTCGGTGGCGGATATCCCCTCGGGTCCAAGAGGCCGAGGCCGCGGTGCAGCTCGAGCAGTGTCCGGGCCGGTTCCAAGCGTGCCTGCCCGATCGGACGCCAGATTCCCAACCAGCGAACCTGCCAGGGGACAAACTCCTGAGAAGCACCCACCTACGGGACCATCGTCCTCGAGAAGCCGACGGGGCCAGTTCGAACCAAATAATCCACCCATGAACGCTCCCAGCCCGGCAACACCTAGCACGCTTCCTCATCAAGACCGTGCACGCCAAGGACCTCCCGGCGCGTCCCCTGCTTCGTCTTTTAGTGGCACTCCCTCCGGCCCGGCTGGAATTCATCCCGACCGGCTCTCTCAGATTGCGCCACCGCCGCCGCCGCCACCGCCGGGTGTGCCTCCCCATGGCGCCTATGGACGCCCTCCCATGCATCAAGGCGCAGGCCGTGCCGCACCCTCTGGTGGGGCTGGTTCCCGGCACGCATCAGGTAACTTTACAGGACCCAATGTGCCTGACACGAACACGCCGCCGGGACCCTCAGTCCCTGACCGTCTCAGATCGGGTGGCCGAAGGCAACTTGCCGGAATCAACAACACCCTTCAGCAAGCGCAGGCAACCATGGCCGATTCTGGCCGCTCACGACGCGGTGGACAGCGTGCCAGTCTGGCTGGCTCAGATGCTCAGGTTCTGACGGGAGCATCCCCTGTGTCTACGCCGACAAAGGAGCCAGACCAGCCATCTCGCCAAGATGCCAGCAATGACCGAGGAACTGCTAATGGAGATGGCCATGCCAGCAGGGCGGACGACAGGGGTCGTCGCGACCGCGAGAGGTCTGAGAGGTCTGGCAGATCCAGACGTAGCAGCCGTGATCGTGATCGCGACCGAGACCGGGAGCGTGACAGAGATAGGGATCGAGACCGGGATCGTGAGAGGGATCGCGATCGAGATCGTGAGCGGGAGCGCAGTCCCGAGAGAGAACGTGACAAAGATTCGCGAAGTTATCGAGACAGGCGATCGGCTCCGTCTGGAACACAGGCCCCCTCGGGTGGCAGGGATGATCGCGAATCTTCTCGACGATCCGGACGAGAGCCTTCGGGCGTTTCAGGATCGGCAAGGGACGTTCCTGCATCAGGGCCTCAGCAAGGTGGTGGTGGTGTTGGCGGGAGAGACCAGGCCAGCAGTGCTCGAGAGTCGCGGCATCGCGGCGAGCCTGCCCCGTCCGGCAGGAATGAGGAATGGAACGGCGGAGGTCGAGGTGGTGGACATAGGGATGCTGGTGGAAGAGATTCGAGCTCCCGAGCGCGAGACGATCGTCGCGAGCCGAGGGAGGAACGGGGACGGAAGAGACGAAGCGAGGAGGGAGCCGCGCCGATCCCTAACGAGCGGGAAAAGCGACAAAGGCGATAGAAGCTGCCGCGTCCACCGTCGGGGGGGAGAGCATTTCGACAGAACTACGGTTTCTACTTCATTTGAGTGACATGAAAAGGCAGGAGGAAAGACGGAAAAGAAAAAAAGGAGAAGAGTCGCACACGAAGTTCGAATGAAACGGAAGGGATTGCCTTGCTACAGAATGAAAGGGAGGGATGTGGAAGTGCAATAGTTTTCTTTGGGAACCGTATTTCCCGCGGTTCTTGTTTTACTATCCTTATCAGAACAATCCTTTCTTTTTCTACAACTTGAGACCCGCCTCTTATTTGCATCGACTCGTTTTTACGACTTTCGAAACTGGCGATCGGATATCGATCAGTTCCACAGAGAGAAGTGGACAAGCGAGCAGCTTCGAGCAGCTCCGAGCACTTCTCCCAGTCTTTCAGTGACTCGTGCCGACCAGGCGTGTACAACAATTGCCGAGAAGGAAGAGAGCATGAGTCGGCATGGAAAGCGAACAAAAAGAGACAAAAACACAAAAAAAGAAAGTTTTTTGCTTCAAAATATCATTACACTTGCAACTCGACCATTCGCGAGGACACCATAATACCCGGTCGAGGCCGTTTCGGCGTTCACATTGTATCATTAAACCATTTTTGAAACCGGCCGTACCAACACAGTTTATCACGCTTCACGCGAAATCCATAAAAAAAAAGTCTTGTTTTTCGGTTCTTCGTATTCACGATTCCTAGGGGTTTCTAGGCTTAGAGGGGAGTTTGGCTCTGAAGGAAAAGGACAAAATCACACAGAGAAGATGGTCTGGCATCTCTGTACATTACATGGCTCATCTGTTTCTTCATATGGCATGGCGTTTTGCTTTCTTTGCGCGTAGCGAAAATGAGATGACCTGCGTTCATCTAATGGAAAATGAGTTTTTTTTTTTTTCCCCCTCTCGCCTTAGCTATTTGAGCGAGTTGAAGTTATCGTGACATGCTCAACGTCTTTAGACGGCTAATTATACTTAGGTGTGAATATCTTATCTTTAACATTGATGCTACCCATCATGATATCGGGGGTGCCGGTTGGTATCTTAAGAAATATACGTACATACACTCGTAACGCCGTGACATGCTGCTGATCAGATACGCAAAAGGAAAACAAAAATGGGTGGCCAACAACTCCACAGAATACATGTATATCCGCCCTTCCAGGGGCCACAACCAACCAAGCTACGGCGGACTGGAAACCGCCCCGCACAGAAAGGAAAAGAAAGGCGTCTTTTTATGATAAGAAGAAACAAGGATGAATTAGAACGCTGAGCCGTAGCCTCGCGGCGGCTGTGGTTGACTTCTAGGTTCGATAGGTTCCCAAACGTTGCCTTGTGGCCCCCCGGCAGGTAGCCTAGCGTTGGGGCTATAGTATGGGGAGGGAGAAGGGAGTGGAGATGGGTTCATGTCGTGGTATGGAGAAGGCGAGTAACCTCCGTCTCGATACGGGGACGGCGGGACCATGGGAGAGGCCATGTTGCGGGTGGGTTGGCGCGCGCTCATCGGATTAGGTTGGGCGTGCGAAATGAGACCCGCGTGTTCGTCCTCGTTCACGGACGTGGGCTCTCCGTCCATGGGGGGAAGGCCAAGTTTGCTGCGGCGGAACTGGTCGGCGATGGGTAGATGTTCGGTGCTGCGGGCGGGTCGAAGGCGGCTCTTGGGGACAGAGAGGTTCTCCAGGTTGAGCGAACTCATAGTTCTAGTATTATAGCTCGGGTCTTTCTTCCTGTGCCTCACACCGCAGAAGAGCCAGCGCATGCCGCGACCGAAAGCCTTGACGTAGTCCCAAAGATTAGCCGCATGGCAAAAGGCCCAGATGCCAAGAGGCCCTCCCGAAGGCTGCGAGTGCGCATTCTCTCTAGCAGGTAGGAGCCCGGATTTGCGCGTATCGGGGTGGGGATAGTAAGTCGTCTTCGCGCCTGGAACATAAGGCGCGTAGGGGAAAGCCCAGAAATGAAGGATGGCGAAGATGACCATCTCAACACACAGGAGCATCGCGGGGATCGAGACCTTGATATCGGGGTAGGCGATGATAGAATTGGGCTCGAAAATCTTGTACTTCTCACTCGTCGCGATAGAAATACAAGTCACTTGCCAAAAGGCAAAGAAGACCACGAGCTTGATAGCTAGAACTTTGAGGAAGGGCCTGTGGTCCTTGAGGGGCTCCTTCATCTGAACATAGAATTGGATAACGCAGTACATTGCAATAAAGACAGCAATGCAATTGATGGCGAGGACCTAGGACGTCGCAAGTATCAGCGCTGTTCTCACCAACTACCCCGACCCAGAAAAGAAGGGTACGGACGCGTCCAACTTACCCAAATATGCGCAAAAGCCGGACTGTTGGAGCTTTCACAATACCGATCGAAATACTGAGTCACCACGGCAGTGATAGTCATGGCAACGCGTATCACGCAGTAGTGGTAAATTCCAATCCAGTTGATGTTGAACCACGTCAGGCCGCTCTTCGGCGTCCTCCACGGACCGCGCTGGCCACCGCAACACGCAGCAAACCAGTTGACGGGCCACACCCACCTCTTGATCGGATACATGTCGCGGAAGTAGTCTTTTTGTTCGTGAAGATCCGGGCCGATGTAACTACACATGAGGGCGAAGAAGGACGCGATGGCGAAGGCTTCGTAACAGTCGGATATGACTTGGAAATATACGGCATGATAGTAGTAGTAGACCTGAAGGAAGCATGATACCGAATAAACCGGGACCATGAACAAGATTCGGATTACGCTGGAAGCTAGCGGTTAGCAGCGATTGCATGAGGGCAGAGCGAGCCGGATGAGATGCGTACTGTCTTTGCTCATTAGGTTTTGTGTAATTGATGGCGTGCATAAACGCCAGATATAGGCTGAGAAAAATGGCAATGATGGCACATCCTCCACTGATAATAAGAGCGAGGTCATGGAACGTCAACGGCCCAACAATTAAGTCCTCCGTACCGGGCTCAACTAGAATGAACCAAGTCAGCAATGCGATGTCCAGATATCCCGGGGCATACTCGGCAGACCGAATGGTGAAGAACTCACTTCTGAGCTTTTCCAGAGTCGAATTACACGTCGTCGAGATTGAGATCATTTTGGCGAACTCTACACCAGACCGTCCTCCTCTCACGAGGTATAGGTGTTACCATGCGGCGTGCGCCGGTTGCGCTTGCGCTCACGATACGATACCGACCGGGGGGGGATTTCACAGCTGGGAACCGGCGGCGATCGTGTTTCGAGGGTGTCGGCGTTGGTCGCTTTCGCTTTCGCTGTCGCTTTCGCCCAGAAACCAACTGCACTAGTGTATAAGACGGCGCGATGCTGGGAAAGGTGTTGATGTCAAGTCGAAGATTATTGAAAAGAAAGAAAAGAAATCCCCTTGGGAAGATGCCACCTTCACTTATTATCCCTTCCGTCACAGCCTGATCCAGTGTAAAGTTAGGCTCGGAGGCGAATTGTTCCAGGCAAAGGGCGACTTGAGCGGCGGCTCGAAACAGGATCGACGAGTCGTGATTCTTCGGCGACGGCCCCGACACTCACTGGGGGGTTAAAATCTCCGATGAACAAGACAACAGGGAGACGACGAAACGACAGCAATCAAAAAGCAGTCAAAAACAAAGGGAAAGAATGGAGGGGTAAGTACGAAGTAAGTGAGGGATGGAGAAAATGAGAAGGAAAAAAAAAAGATGTGCAGTCCAGGGGAGAGTGTTTAATCAAACTCGATGAAATCAAGAATTCATGGAAAATGGCAATGACCGCTCCTTCCCCCTCCCAATCTCATGCGGCACGACGCTGCTACACAGACCCAGGAAGGCACCAGGCAGATCCGGGAATCCCTGCTCCTTCCTTGTCCTCAAATTTCACGGCGATGCTGTGCTGCTTCGCCCCTGCCCAATCGTTTGGATCGGATATTGCGATATCCCCGATAGATGCTTCGATTGAAATCCCGGTGTGGCTTCGATTGTTGTTGCAAAAGTGAGGAGCAATAATAATAGTAATTAGATTGTCTTGCGACAATTGACCAGCTGTGTCCGATTGTGTTTGTATCACCCGGAAGCGGAAGCGGTTCTTTCGGACCGAAATAAGAAAAAAGTAAGAAAAAGGGACGACAGGCAAGAACGGCAGGCAGAAAAAAAGGTGAGATGAAAGTCCACAAGGGAATGAGGCGGTTGATCGCTGCTGTGGGTGTGCTTGGTTTTAATATATCCTCATCCGGGGACCGGCAGACCCAGATTGAGCTGCACATGCGCTCTTCCTCATCCGAACTATCGGTTTTCCAGCCTTATTATACTCTCTATTATAGGCCGCTCCGCCTCCTTCTTTTGTGCTTCCAACGGGTTCGGGTTCCCTTTGTTGGCCTGAGTATCTCTGTCTCTGGCGTCTTACCTTTTCCCTGTTCGACTTGCAGAAACCTCACAGCGGCGCTTTACTTTTTTGGTGATCTCAATACATCTCAATACTTTACAGCCTCCTATAATAAGATGTCGCATACAAGCGGCACGAGTAGCCACTGTTACTTCCCCTTCCTCCTCAGCCGCAGATGAGCGTAGTAGGTAGGAGGAGGTAGTACGATGAGAGAGAGGCCCCATCGATGGAGCCGGTCCACTAGAGTGCAACTTCGAAGTCGTGGCAACAAAAACTCTTTTCAATCTCGGCCCAACAAAGGACGTGATTGTGGCCCTCATGAACGATGAACGCATGCCCAGCGATGTTTGTGTTTGCTGTGCAGCCTCGTATACGCCTTTCGCCAAGCGAAGGCTCCATGTGCCGGCCTCCGTTCCAGCGCTCTGTTTTTTTCTTCTTGTTCTATTTTCCCCATCGGGCAAGGCCAAAACCAACCTCGTTGGGTGGCAGTGCCTCCCAGCCCATGCCAGCCGCGGCGCAGTGCAACGCATTCGTTCTAAAATTAAAACACTCGGCTAGGGTGACCCGTACTGGGCTGTTCCTTCGAATTTCGTTCTAACGAGGTATTTTATCACCAGTGCTTTCAGTCTATGCTCCCTCGTGTTGAATAGAAGATGGAGGTGAAGCGGATATCGAGATCTGTTGCCGTTGCGCCACTCGGTCTTTTCCCAGATCATGTCTTGAGCTCCGACAAGAAGTGAACACGGTCGAAGCAAGAACATCAGTGCACCGCAGAAACAGACTCATACAAAACAAGATACAAATGATAGAGAATGATATGCAGGAATCGGAATGAAACGCGAAGCGAGAGACACTGCTGCAAGCACTTTACGACCACAAAGAAGTGTCCGCGCCCTCTTTGCACACAGACACCACCCTCGACGGCGATCCTCTTCCATCGAATTCTCGTCAACATCACTTTTTAATCCGCCCCCAACGGTCCGGACCCAACACGGCCAACCCGTGCCCGATTCGGCGCTTCAAAAAAGACATAAAAAAAAAGGAAGAAAAAAGGGCCCTGGAAGGAACTCCCCGGGAAACGTTCCTCCCGGTCCCACCACACTCCCCACTGCTGTGATATACGAATATCTCTAGGGCCACGTCAGACCAAGTTGCAAGTTGCTCAAGCTTAAACAAGAAGGCCGCGAGAAGACCCTATATTCGAGAGCATATTAATGATATTAATGGGCAGTGTTCGACGTCCTGGATTGGACCTCTAGCCATTCTCCTCCACTCGAGCTGTCGTCAGCTGTGCCAGCTCATTCCACATCGCCAACGCATCACTTACCTCGCAGGGATGTCATACCGCTCTCGCTCTCACCTCTCACCTTGGGCACCCCGGTAATCCTCGAGCTGACGACTGTTCTTCCTCGCAAATCCTCATCTGCCTGCCCAATCCTCATCGCGGCCGTGGGCAAGTGGCCTTGCTTCCTCAACGACGTACCATCCTACAAGACCAACCACATGTGAACTGTTCGCCATGCATGGAATAAGTAAGAGGATGCAATCATGCAGCACACCTGGAGAGCTTCATGCTCCAACCAACAAAGCAACACCGCTTAAGTGCAAAAAAGGAAAAGCAGCGCCACAAACCCCAAGCAATGAAAATAACCCTTCAATATCTCCAATTGGACGAGCCCCCGCATCCCCACTTTCCCCTTACAATTGTAGCCGTTTCAGATTTCGCAAGCATCCCTGGCCATCTCTGGCCATCCCTGGCCGACGTAGCATCAATGAACCTTGTCCAGGGTAAACCCGCCCATCAACCGTCGATCATCCTATCGAACCTCCGAAGTAAACAACCCTGAGTTCGATCACGCTCTTTGATGGGGGGTGGCGCACTAGACAGCTAGCATCGTGACGTCGAGCTGTGCGAAATATCATCGTATCTATAAATATATATTGATATATGTTAACGTATGTGTATAAGATGATTGCTCTAGACTTGTGGAGTATCCCGTAGAAAGGCGCATGCACGGAGGGATGTTCCCTGGGACCTGGCTTGTCTAGACAATATTCGCCTTCGCCAGTTGCAAGCAATGGGAGCCACTCGGTCGGTTCGACATGCGAGAAAAGTGCCATCCACAAGTCCCCAAAAGTGAACTTGCCGTGCGATCGTGGATCCGGAAGCATTCCGTATCACCCTTCCTTGCTCGAAGAGGTCGACATTGAGTGTCCCAACGCATCATCGTACTTAATAAATAGTCAATGCAGAGCGTGGTGCGCACGTCTTTCTTCCGTGATGCCGGCTTTCTATGCTATGTACATGACAGGCACCTATTCATTCTTTCAAATGCTTCTTCTTTCTTGAGAGGGCAATAGCATGGCCCGCTCTAAACGCGCTCCCGCCATGCACATCAGACACCTCGTATTCTCTCTCGGTCACTCCATCTCGAATGCTGGTGGTATCATTGCTCGTGTACTCCAATGTCCCATTTCCCAGTGGAGATCTTCCCCCTCTTCCTTAATTTTTTTTCCTTCGCTTGGCCTCCTCCTGAAATGGTAAAGAAATGTAAAAGTCTAAGTACAAATACACTGAATAAGCTGGGTCGTCGTAAACCACCTCTCTAGCACCTGCTGCCCACCGGCTACATTACTAGGTGGGAACCCCTAGTTTCCAAGTGATGATTAAATCGCGAGCAAGAGATCATGTTGCTGAAGTGGTGAAATCGAAGGAAAAGAGGTGCTAGTGGTAAAGGCGGAGCAGATGAAAGATGAGGAGGCTAGACGCCAACGTGGTATCTCGATAAAAAAAAAAGGAAATCAAGGAAACATAGGAAAAGAAAAATGCCAAAGACCCATCCCTTAATTCCCAACGCAAGTCATGCAAGTCATGAGAGATAGCCGATGTAAAGGAAAAACGGCATCCTGAATAAAAATATTAAGCGGAATGATGAGGACACAAGTACGCTTCATCCAAACCGAAGGCGAAACGGAAACGAGTAACGCAGTCAAATCCAGATTTCTGCGCTCATTCTTCGACAGGATCCGGGTTCATGGCCCGGAGGACTCGTGGTTGATGTACCCGGCGAGAGTAGTCTTGATCATCGTGCAGAGTATTAACGCTTTCTCGGCTCTTGGTTCGGGCAGAGGTGAAAGGATCCATTCGGGGATCCACTGGCATTAGTCGGCTATTTCGATCGCCTGCGGCACCACCAGCCATAATTCCGCTCGAAGCCGACGGTGGATCCTTCTCTCTCGCATCGGAGCCCCAGCCAGCGAAGGCTGAGGAGTGGGAGCTTCGATTTTCGAATGTGCCGCCTCCCTGCTCGTTGGCACGCCGTCGTCTGATGATGAACCATCCGATGGCCACCAGTGCTGCGATGCCTAACACGACGCCAATAACTATTCCGGCAATCTTTCCCGAGCTCGGGCCCTTCTCTTTTACGGGTTCATTGCCAGCGCCCTGTGACCCGTCACCAGCGGTGGGTATGACGGTAACGGTGCGGATGCCATCGGGCGTACTCACTGTCGAAACAGATGATCCGTCCTGAGAAAAGAAAGATGCCGTCAGTTTTAGCTCATCATCCACAGAATTCCCCGTTATATCAGCCCGGCGCAGATCGCTCTTTTTCTTCTTTCTCACTTTGCCAAAAGACTAGCCAACAGGGACAAGAGGAAAAGGTATAGTCCCTTGAGGATAGGGATATAAGAGAACAAGAATGGAAGTTTAAAAAAAATCCATACAGAAGACAAAGTTCCACTCGTTCCAACCGAAGACTGGTCGGAACTCGCAGTTGGAGTGCTACGAGTATCTGTATTCTGGGCCGTCTCAGCTATGGATTAACCCAGAATAGAAGCAAATCAAACAAACTATGCTGGAACAAAGGGAAAGGGGGCAAAGCAAGAACAAGGGAAGAACGGTCTCCCCTCCCGTCCTCACCTAGATGATATTGTGCTAGTGAAAAAGTAGCAGAACCTAAGGACGAGATCGAAGAGGTCGAAAGTGAGGTGATCAGGGCAGGGCAGGAATCTCTGCGGCACGAAGAAACGAAAAAGTTGTACTCACACTACTACTGCCCTTGGTTCCCTTGGGATTCTTTCCAAGTTCAAGGTAGCCGTAGACTCCTTCACCACCACACAACTCCGAGTAGCCAGGACAGCCGGTATTGCATTTATCGTTACCGACGAGTGTGGAATCACTGGGAGTGTAATCGGAGCACCAGCATGACTGGTAGTTCAATACCGCGTAGGCATAATCGCCTCGGCAGAAGTCGCCACAGAGGCCATGACTTTGGAAGATGCTTAGGTCTAGCGGCTGCGTTAGAATAACCGGAAATTATACGGGCAAGAAAACTTGAGAGCAGTTGCCAACTTACTAGCATTGGTAGATGCGGTATTGATGCTCGAACAGAAATCCGCGGGCGTATCGGATAGGCAGACAAGGGCCCATAATTGTAATAAGAGGAAGAACTTTCCGGCAAACCCGGTAATGCGCTGAAGTATGGCCATCGCAGATAAGAGAATGCTGCACGTCGTAGGGTCCGTAACGACTATCTAGAGCTGCACGCTCTCCACAACCGCGATTCACCACAAGAGAGAGAGGCCTTAAGGGTGTAGTTGGCCCGAGAAAACAGGCGTGCTTCTCAACCCGAAGAAAATCCCAACCAACTATAAGGAACACCTCGCGAGGCAAAGCGAGTCGGTTGGGTTCATCAATCCAGACAACTATATTCTCCAAATGCCTTTTTTCCTAGATCGAGTAGGTAGGCATGACCTAGGTTCCCCCCTCGAGTTTCCTTGTTCCAAGACGGCAATTTATATCGCTAATTCAAGAAAACAGGAACTGGACTTCCGAACAAAAGAGAATGAATTCGCAAGAATGACTAATAATCGTCGAAATTTGGCTGAAGATCAATCTTAGGTCGATATTATGCGATTCGATAAAAGGGACGGGCTCGGTCTGTTTCGCGGTGTGGGCGGGATCGAGGAAGAGGAGACAAAGGTCTAGAAACGACGACTGCAGAGGTCGGCAAGGTCTATCCGGCAAACGCCAACGACAAGCTGAGAGAGAGAAAAAAAAATTGATTGCGAAATCGTTTGTGTGTGTGTGTGTGTGTGTGTGTGTGTGTGTGTGTACGTGTGATTCCTCTGTGCTACCAATGAAGGAAGCAGAGGTCGGTCTATACAGGATAGCGACCGGAAAGAAGATGGGTTTGTTGTCTAGAGCCGGTCGGGAGGAGAAACTGAATCTCGAAGGTGTTGTATTTCTCGTTTGCTCGTTTCAAGGTTGGGGAGTAGAATGAGAGAATCGAGGGAAGATAGGGTGATGCGAGAGTTGGAGTTCCTTTCGTGACATAGCAGGGGGGAGAAATTGGCCCGGCAGCAGCAAGCGTGAAATGCCTGATCCGGGGTTCGGGGGTTGACTGACAGGCCGAGACCAGTCGGTGACGTATGACGGAGAGGATCAGCAGCAAAATAGTGGCAAGGTACCATGCGCCAGGACCGAGATGATCTCCATCAACAGAACATTGAAGGGAAACAGAAAAGAGAAAAGCGAAAATGTGAAAATCCCCTACGCCCGCTTTCAAAGAAAGAGATGCCAATTCGGCTGCAAACGCGAGGAAAATGGGGAAATAACAAGGTTCAAGAGGTATCCAAGGACATGGAAAGAGAAGACAGCGCAAATATGAGAGTGCAGACGCAGTCGAGAGGTGGAAGGAAACAACCCGAGAAAAAGGAAAGGGCAAGCAGAACGCACGGGCTTGGGGAGGAACCATGAAATTACGAGGTACGAAGTACTTCGTACTCCGTCAAGCCAAGTCGGGAAGAAATTTTAATAAATTAGCGCTGGGGAGAGAACCTGGATTTTGGCGATACATTGATACCATTCCAAGGAAGCACGTATCATCAGTATCTCCTCCACTTGGTACTTCAAATCGTTGGTCCTGCCACCAATACCTAAATTACTTGGTGGCTAGTAGGCACTGCTGCGTATGCATTACAGGTGCTATAGTAATGCACTGCTCTCACGACCTTCTCCTTCCTCTGAAGTTCGCATGGGAGAGGCAAGGTTTGCCACGGGACTGTGAATGTACCATGCGGCATGTGCGAAGTAGTGTACGTACTTTGCTCACACAAGCCAACACTAGTGGAACACGAGGAGGACCCTTGTAAATAGTGCTGGTGTACGAAGATACATTGATTGTTGGAGCCCAGTCCGCTGTCCCGCTCCCGGCTAGTGATTTAAATGGCCCGCCCGCACCTGCACCAGGAACGACCAGCCGGGCTTCGGGCGACCTGAAGATGGAGCCAGTCTTGCGACTTTTCGTACCTCAAGCCATTAGTAGTGCTTTCCAAGTGGGGCATCGGCTATTATGTGGCTACTCCGTGCAATTCTATGTACATAAAAGGGAGGCAGAACGGAAAGGCCCATATCGATCAACAACAATTTGAAGTGATAATGAGATTGATGGGTTACTGACTAACGGAGCATTTGAGTATATGTACTTCGTACGAAGTACAACAAGAAAGGGTCAAGTACGATGTCGTATTCCAAATCCCCTCCCCATGTTCTTGATGCAAGTCAAGATGCTATCTGTCATGGAAGCGAGCATTTTTTCCTTCTCGGGTTTCCAAAATACCACACCACCATTGTCGTAAGACAATGCGTGCGGCTCGTATCCAGACACTTTTCTTGCTCGGATTGACCACTTGCGTCAAGGCCTCGACCGCTCCTACATAAACTGCTTGTCATGATATTTGATCACCGGAGGATCCAGCATCTCCCATGTTACCATAACTCGAACCGGCATGGGGGTACACTACTAGACTACGAAGCATGTATACTCCGTCCATGGACTAAGATTGACGATGGATCTCTCCGGTCTTGGCAGCGTAATGGAACTGGGGCTATTCCAGCTGATGACGATCCGGTCGGCGCTTTCTTGCCCATGTCTCCCTCAGTGCACATCGAAATAAATGGGACCAGCTTGACTTGTTTCTGTTCCAAGCTAGGGTCATTTCAGCTAAAAAGGGTATAGTCTAGCGTACATTAGTCGAGGACAGACAAAAAAGCCTGCAGGTTAGGCCATGCCAGCTCTGTTGTCAAGCGGCTAAATCGTGGGACAGACAGCGAGCGATCGACCGAGGTAACTCGCAGGGTACTAGGCACTTACTCCAGACATGTTTTCTGCAGGAATCTTGAAGTGAGTAAGTACCTTGCCAGCTGACGAAAGACACCTCAAACATTACGAAGTAAATCGCCAAATCTCCACGATTGGTGGTTAACGTTGGTACATGCGCGACTGAGAGTGATAGATGCCAGGTATTTGTGTTCTAGAGAGTTTCGGGACCTGCGAGACACGATTGATTATTTCTCACTCTGGTCGGTCGATAGATCGAAGGAGTGCGGCGTAGATAAGCCGTGTACTTGGTTGCTTAATTCTGCGGAGGCGGCTGGATATAGTAGGGCTTATTGGAGAGCTATTTTAGCTTCAGGAGACTCGCTAATCTCGGATGAAGCAATAATCGATCAATTCCAAGATCGCCCGGCCCATTACGACTGCAGTCGATGGATCTACTGTTTCTCGAATGGGGACAGTCTGTTTCAAAGAAGATCAGATCGAACGCCTCCAAGATCCTGCGAGGACCCTGGGTCTGATGAACTGCTCCAGCCGGTGTGTAAGTGTACATTTAATCATTGGTGCTCTTATCAAAATGGCGTCGAGGCGTGGGGTGTTTCCTACGACTACTGAGGACTCAGTAATAGGGGCGGAAATACGAAGATTGAACCTGAGTTGAGTGCTTGACCTTCGAATCTCACTTCCATGCCCGTGTTTAGTCCAAGATGAAGCTTGAAGCATCAATTGACTTAGACCCTAGAGGTTCCATGCCCTTCGCATCGGCTCCAAGATTTTACTAGTACAAGCAGGTAGAACAAGTCAATGATTGACATCGATGGCGGCGATGAACGAGATTTATGGTCCCGCACCCTTTTCCTTTCCTTCTCCGCAATCCCACGCTCCATCTGCATCTTGCTTGGTCAGCCAAGCGAGAGGCTGAAACGTCCGCATCCATGATCATTGCGCAAGAGGCGTGGTCCATCGTAATTTTAAAGCCTTGATTCGGACACGCACTCTGAGCCGAAGTGATCCTCCTTCCAAGGACCAAGTATGAAGTATGAAAGTATAGAGGAGTCGTGAGCGAATACTTGCCCCGTCGAGTTTACACCATTCATCATCGCGTCAACTGAGCATTCCCTCCTCCCATTGATAATGCAACAAACTTCTAGTTCTCCAATAAGGGGTTTTGAAGAGCATGGGGCCTCGGAGAATACGGGTCGAGGTCTGGGAGGGCCGCAACTCGTAATGGTCAATGGTCAGGCCGAGACGACGCATTGCTTTGGTTCACGATTCCCGCATCCTTACAAACACGATGCCGCCATTATTACCATACTTTTTCTTTTCTTTTTAACTTTCTCGGGGATTGCAAGGAGACGAATGATATCGACTCACATTCATGCTTATTAGCTTGCCTTCTGAGTGGCAAACCGAACACTCCGTACGAAGTACGGAGTACACAGAGAGGGATGCATCCGAAATATCAGGGAGTAGCCCCACCACGGAACTGCTTTCAATCTCTTGATGTGCTCAGATGCAAAGCTCCACCTGGATGGAGCAGCAGAGTCAAGATTCCAAGGTTCGGCGCGCATGAGCATGGCCAGTTAACTCTTGCTAGTGGTATGGGTAAGAGAAACCCTTCAGCCAGACTCGGCAAAGCACAAAAAAAAAAAAGAAGAATCATGACATGCTGAATCCCGTGTCACCCCAAGAGGCAGCTGGTGGGATGGAACATCAGAAAACGTAAAACTCCAAAAATATCACATCTTATAGTTTATCAAGAAATTGAAGTCCCCGCAACTATGCTTGAACGCCCACGGCAACAGACATATTTCAAAACTCCTTACTGCATCTGGGGTCACGCGAAACAATCAGTTTGCGGCCCAGGGGTAGTCGTGAGCCATGGATTGTGTCCTATCTGGCAGTTAGTTTCCGCTTTCATATGACGACAGAGGCGCAAATGCAATCCGTAAATTGTTGAGGACGGACTATTGGCACATCGAAAATGGACGGGATGATATACTGATGTGAGAATGCAAGAGAGATGCATTACTCCCTTCGTGCTTCGTGCACATTCACTCGTGCAGTACTTTTGGTGGATTTTGCTATCCCACAACCAATGTGACTTCGCGTATGCATCGATGCATCAGACCACCTCGCATCGAGGAGTGAGGTATGATGATATCTCGCCCAAGCTATTGGTATTGGTGCATTATTTAAATGATACCAAGCCCTTGGCTCCATGGCAGTGGGGGCGAGTCAGCCACGTTTTTTCCTCCCTTCTTTGTTTGTTAAAAGTTTACTCCGTAGTTCGAATGGTTTTGCCACGAGTGCCTGATCTTCGTCGACCACATGTCCTTGGGTCATCCGTGACATCATGTTCAAAAGTAAAATCTATAAAAGGCAGTTGGCGTCTATGCAGGATAGGATTTTTTTTTATTTTTTTTTTTCGAAAGAAGTTACAGACACACGCATATCTTGAGTGAAGGCGATAAGAAGTGATCTCGGCCATTTGGTTGCCGGAGAATCTTGTGATTGCTTCGTATTCCGGGTGTGGTGTTTGACTAACTTCTGGAGGATCAAGCCGGAGTGAAGAAGTGAAGGCCACAGCAGCAGCTCGACGAAGCAAGCAAGGCTGGAGCGTCAGGTTGCATTGTCAGCTCTGCCTATCAGCAGTTCGAGCTGGACAAGAGTCGTTTTCCAGTGAAAGCTAGGCGGTATGTTCAGAGCTCTTCGGAACTCTTGAAGATGATCAATGCAACACGAGGCCAACAAATTGGGAAGGCCAAGATGGAGAAGCGAAAACATCGAGAGACACCGACTCGCTGTTCACGTGTCCATCCGTGTCGCACAAGCTTCCAGTTTCCCAGGGAAGCGTGACCAGGCCAACATCGACAGTATTCTAAACAGAACATCTAAGAAGAGCTGTCAAGATCGAAACGTGCCGGGTTTCGTCAGAGTGCACAGTGCCCCTCCTCAAACTCTAGTGCCTTAAGCTCAGTTTTCCCGTCAGAATTTGGTGGCTTTTGATAGTCAGGAACCGAGATCAATTGCCTGCACTCAGTAAACTAGTTTAGCTGCCCCTGGGTGTGGCAACTGCTTCTTCGGTGAGTTAAATCCCCCCTCGTCACCCTCATGGGACTGTGTATTGTCTGCTGCTCATTGACTCAAGTTCTCGCTGCTCTCATCCTCAAGGCCTTTAATGGCGCGAGGCGGTGGGGACGGTTCACCCCAAATGATGAGGAGTTGAGGAGTTTGATTCATCCCTTGTAGAACAGAAAGCCGGCTGGTCTGGCTATGACGCCATCACTGACCCCTTCGCCATTTTCCGCAACCCCACGCAGCCTCCTTCAATCGTTCAATTCGTTCCGGCTTCGGGGCAAAACTGCGGTGGAACTTGCCAGCTTGAGGCATCTGCCACAATCTGACACAGTAACCAACCTCCGCCTGGGCAGGCCCAGGTCATGTGCCCGGATTATTGGGTTAGAACCTGGAGCCTGAAGCCCATGTGAGCAATTCGTCGTTGGAATCCCAACAAGTCGGCTTACATCCAAGCCTTTCGAGCAATATAAGCCTGTTGGTGTTTTGTGTTACGTCGTGGGCGCGACGGCCTCTGTGTTTCGTTCTTTTCTCTTGTCCCGTTTGAACGTCGCAGCAATTAACCCGGAGAGGCCGGTTTTCGAGCATCTGCCTAGCTCATACACCACGTACCGAGGCCGAAGCATCGCGCCTGCCCCCCTCAACCTGAACCCATCAGCTTAACCTTGGTCTCACTTGTCATTTGCCCTCATCATGCGGGGGACCGCCGACACCTTCAATCCGTCGGAGAAGCAGCTACCGTTATGGAGAGACTGCGATAAATTAATGGGCTTGTGCCAGGCCGGCGGGGCGAGGTACACTCCCCTGAATCGGCCGGCCAGAAGACGAAGTGTCGCGTCCATGGTCCTCATCGCTCTCTGCGCCTTTATCGCTATGGCTCTTTTCACGGCTCTGCTCTCGATCGGCCACTGCATGTTTAGCTGGGGAGGAGCGAAATGTTATCATGGGTACGAGTCGCCTTATTCTTTCGATATTGACCAGGCCTATAATCCGGATTGGATGGCTTCGATCCCAGACGATGTCAACATCACAAGCTTATCCATTCCGGGAACCCACGACACCATGACCTACGACATGGTGAAGAATATCCGCCTGCAGTGCCAAAGCCATAACCTCAGCACCCAACTGAACGCCGGCGTGCGATATTTCGACATCCGGGGAAGACTCGTCAACCACACGATAGGAATCTACCACTCCTTCAGCTACACGGGCTACACCTTTACCGACGTCGCCCTAGAGATGTTCGCCTTCTTAGACGCCCACCCTGACGAAACCATCATCATGCGGCTCAAGGAAGAGGGCAAGCCCGTTGGCGATGCGAAAGAATGGAACAAGACGTTCGAGGAGGTCTTCAACCACTTCCGCCTCGAGAACCCCGAAACCTCTCCCGGTTTCGGCAAGCATCTATTCGAGGTCCCCATCGAGTCCCCCCAGTCCTCGTACCTCCCCACCCTGGGAGACCTGCGCGGGAAGATCCTCCTGCTCGAGAACTTCCCCGCCGAGGAGAGGCACTACGGTCTCCTCTGGGAGTCGTCGCTGATGGAACTCGAAGACCTCTGGGAAATCCCCACCATCTACCATCTCGAGGATAAGTGGGTGGCCATCGAGTCCAACTTGCACCTGGCGAGGAACAGGCCCGATGACAACTCTGTGCTGTTCCTATCCCATCTCAGCGCTTCCTTTGGCGTCTTGCCCATCGAGGCTGCGGCTGGCCCGCTCAACGATAGGCAGATCCTCGGGATGAACGACAGGACGGGCATCTGGTTGGAGGATCCGGATACGCCGGGCCGGGCTGGTGTGGTGATCATTGACTTCCCTGGCAAGGCACTTGTTGATTCGGTCATTGAGCGGAACGCGGGACTGACGAAGAGGGTCGACGGAGGCCTGCAGAATGGGGAATAGTAGACTTTTTTTTTTTTTTTTTACATGATCGGTTATAGTGCATTTGTAGAGCGGAATCGTTAGATTTTGTTAGCTTGGCGTCCGGAGTCTTGTTTCCTAGAGGGGCTGGCAACCACTCTGTCGGGTTGCGCGTAGTTTTCTCAGATAGTAAATTGTATTCTCGACTCTCTGCATTTAAGCAAATCTATGATCCCACAATCACAAGTTCGTACTGGACTGGGGCTCATCAAGTACGCCAGCGATATGATAAACACGTATATAGAGCATCGTTAAGCTTTAGGAGCAAGGTGCAATCCCTGAACGACCGTGAAATGCATCGAACCTCCGTAAAACCTACCCCATATCCAAAAAGCAGATTTGCGCCCAAATTCCAAGAAAGAATACATACAATAAACATCCTTCAAACAAAAATCCATCAATCCGTTTCGCATCCTACACATCAATGTTATCCTTGACTCGTAATCGTACCAGTCCGCCCAAGTCCCCATCCCCTAACCTATATCCACACGCCATCCCGTCTCTCCCTCCATTCCTATCGAACAGAACAATCCCTCTCTTTCTCCCTATTCGGGGTTCCACCATAATTATATATGCCAAAAAGAAGAAAAACCCTAGCCTCGCCAAATCGAAGAAAGAATAACAGTAAAAGAAGAAGAAAAGGCAAAAAAATAAATCACCCACCGTTCACCACGCCGCTACGTTCTCTTATTTCCCTCGCCGGGGAGATCCCTCTCTGCTCCTCCCTTCAATCGACTCCACCATCTCCAACACCTTGGTCTTCGGTTTTTCAAACTTCATCGAGTCAGCCGTACGCAGTAATTCGGATTCCCTGCTGGGCGGTGTATCCCGCATGATGTTGCGCTGCGGTATCTCGGGCGTCGGTGGCTGGAAACTGGATGGCGAGAGCGGCTTCACTACAGCCTCTGGAACGATTCTCTCCTCTAAGGGGTACCCATGACCCCCTTCGGATTCGGCCGAAACCTCGCGGTGTAGGGGCTCGAGGAAGGGGTCTTCCAAATCAGACACCTGGTCGTTGTGAATCGGATGCGCCGGAAGCGAGTCTTCTTCAAGCGCCCGCTTCTCGCTCAGGATCTCACCACCGTACGTCGTTTGAGAACCGCCTTCGGGTCCTCGCACCAATTCCTCCGAAGGCTTTTCACCATCAAGACCAGACATTCCGGCTTCTGCCTCTCCTTCCACCTCCGCATTGACCACTCTCAACTTCTCCTTAGGTACCGTAAACATAACTTGAACAAGACGCTGCTCCACCGCCCTTTCAATATCCCAATCCGTCTCGGTCGAACATCTCGGCTCCTGCTCCGCCGGCACGGTTAGTCCACCAGTTGTTCCCGACCCGGCAACCTCCGACTCCCATGCGTGCTTGCCCTGTTTTCTCCGGAGCAGAGAGCCGCTAATACTGCTCAACCCCGATGGGCGGTGGTCGTAATCCGTCGAAGTATGCTCGACGGAAGCGCGGGTTGGCGAGGGCTCACTAGGATGTTCTTGGGATGGGCCCGCTCCGGGACCGAAAACGCGGCGAAGGCTGCCTAACCATCCGCGACGGGGTTTCATCTTGCTAGGGCTCCCAGGAACGGGTATGATATCATCGTCGTGCTCTTCGTCATTGTCGTGGTGGTAGTGACGGTCGTGATCCGGCTCACTGCTACCGCCGGCGTAGAGTAGATTCGGCCCTTCAGCCTGCAAGGTGGTGAAGTTGGACTTTGCGGTGCTGTAAGAAGGGCTGCTGCTGCTCGAACTGCCTAGTCGACCGTCGGCAGCCGCGCTAGCGCCGAAACCAGCGCCAAAACTGAGAGGGCGAAGGTAAGACCTCCCTGATGTCGATCGTGCGAGGCTGACCGCGCTGCGGTCTGACAGGTTACTTCCTGTCCGAGCATCTTCGTCCGTAATCAAGGATGGGTTTGAGGATTTCGTGGGCGAAACCCTTCCGCTTTGTCGGCGGTTCATCCGCGCAAGTAGACCCTCCATTGCGTCCACATCCGACATCCAATCCTGCACCTCGGGGTCCATCCTACGTCCTTCAGGGCTTGGCGTTGCAGAGGATCGCCCGCTAGGATATAGAACGGGGGCTGCCGGAAGGACCGGAGTCGCAAATGGATCCGAAGGGACCTGAGAACTGGGTGTATGTGGTTCATTGGATGATTCACCGTTGGGAGTTTCGTCATTTTCGCGCCCTCTGTTCTCTTGCTGCTCTACTTCCTCATCTGCTTCATAAATCGGGTGAATGCCGGACGTCATGGAGCCTCCGGCAGGTTGGTACATGCCTCTCGAGTTACGCGAAGCAGGCTTTCGCGGAATTTGAAGAGCGGGGTGAAGCGACATGGAGTTTCTGTTACTTCCGCTGCTCAGAGTCTCATATCCGAGGGATCGTGCCACGTTATCGTACGCGTTGGGACCGCCCGTATACCACGTGGGGGGAGCCCAGGACAAGGAGTCATACCCGGTGTCGTAGTCTCGCTCCGCCATCTCATTTTCGCTCTGAAGGAAGAGGGCTCTATCTTGTGCTAGGGCGCGGATGGCATCGTCACGTAAGGTCCTCCTGCGTCTCGAACGCCGTCGGTAGAAGAAGAACAGCGCGATGGCGGCGATGATGAGAGGGATGCCGACACCAAGGCCGATACCAAGGCCGAGTCGCTTCGCCTTGTCGTCTTTGTCTGCCGCACTGGTACCGCCAGGAGAGGAAGGTGGTGGCTGGCCCGAATAATACGATGGATTCGCATAGCTGGTGGCCCATGTCATGCTTGTAAGATTGAGGAACTGGGGCGCGTCTGAGTTCGACTGCCTCTTTGACTTGGACCAATTGGGAGGAGTAATTTCGTAACCGCCATACACCATCATAACATTTCCGGGTAGAAGAGCTGCACCATGCCCGTAGATACCGTTGCCGGTAGGCTGAACATCGGGAATCACCCACTGCCAGTCGTCATAAGAAGCTCCCATCCGGAGCATCACGAGCTGAGGCTGCGCGGCTCGGTTGACATTACCGACCCAGCCTCCCAATAAAACTAGGGTGGTTCCATCCTCGCTCAGGACTGTTGTATGTCCAGATCTACTGTCAACAGTCACACTCTCCGGCTGCTGTGATACGAGAGCTATGTCGGCTCTCAGTTCTTCGGATCGGGCGCTCGGTGCTTTGATGTTGACGAAAGACCACGACTCCTCGGGAAGATTCCAAACCGCAGCCGTGCTCATGTTCACAAAGGCCTCTTGCGTATGACCTCCGAGAAGGACGTAGTTGGAGCGCTGAGTAACGGTGTCTCCGCGGTAATTTAGGGATGGGAGCAGCCTTGTGAGCGTAAAGCCAGCCTCACGCACGGGGCCCTTGCTCGGCACGATTGAGAGACTGTACTTGGAATCTGACTCGAGGGAAATCTTGCGCATCTGGTTGGTGTAACGGCCGAGATACTGCCAGCTCGTGAGTTCGTTGCTCGAATTGGCGCACATACCCCCAAAGGTGTAGACAACGGGGTCGGAAACTGTCGGTTGGACCTGGGAAGAAAAGCTCACAGAAGCGCCAAGGAAGTTGGGCCCGGGGTATGTGATGCTGCTGTCCGCAGAGGAGATGGTCTGTTTCTCCCACGAGGGTTTCCCATTGTTATTAGTCGAAGGGACATATGTCCAGATTTGAAAGTCGGTTGATGAGTCGCAATCACCCGCATAGACGATGAGGTGTCCATTTTCTGACAAGGCTGGCGAGTAGATTGCAGTGTCAGAGGCCCCATCCATAAATGGGAGCTTATCGGTAAGAGTCTCCCACCCATTCTCTCCGTCGACCGTGGCGCCGATATTCAGCGAAAGGAACTCTACATTTCCGCCCGTCTGGCGGAATACGTAGGCCTTATGGGCAGTCGAGTCGCTTCCCTCGGAGGTCACGGCTGGCGCGATTATAGTGGTGGGCATATAAGGAAATTTTGCCGGGGTGGCGGCGAGGACGGCGGGCGCCCAGGCGATGAGGAAGAGGAGAAGAAGGGCGACAGGTGCATTTCGGATAGCTGCGTGCGGGCCGGCGGTGAGGGCCCGTCGCCGAACCCCGTGTGACATGGCCGGGATCGGGAAGCAGTGGCGAAGAAGGGAAGAAGGTGGTAATTCTTTTTTTTTTTTTTTTTTTTTTTTTTTTTCTTTTTAACCTTGCCTTGGCCCAATAAACAGCGGTAGGGGTGTGGGACGAAAAGCAAGGAAGGCCGGGAGAAGTCAGTACGAGGCCCGGTGAGGCCAACTCATGGTGCGGGTTGTCCCCAAGAACGCACGATTAGAGTTGTCGCGACACACGAGAAGCCGGATGAGGGGTGCAGGTTCCCTTCCAGATCTCGTATTCTCGGAGAGGCTCCCGTCTCTTTGTTTCGACTGGTGACTGGTGACTGGTGACTGGAGACTGGCGACTGGCGACAATGGACTGGGGATGCTCCACGGAGGGGTGGATTCTCCTCGGGCTCAAGGAGCGATCATGACTGGATTCTTGGCCTTCGGAATGCACACTCTTACAAGGGAATTTCTGACTCTCACTCCCCGATCCTCTTTACCCTGCAGTGCTGAGCTGGCAGCACGCAAAAGAAGACGAGGTAAGATTCTAGGGAAAGGATTGTGGGGAGGGGGGGTGGTTATGACCAGGATGAAAAGGGCTGACGACGTGTCACAACAACACGGCGGGTTCACCGGGGATCAAGGCCTTGGGGTGCAGGTGCTGTGGCCGTGCTTCGTAAACGAACAGAGAAGATGCGCGTAAGCGGAATCACGATAATAGAGTTTGATAATGGATAATCGATCAGGGAAGCAAAGGATCAATGAGCAATGATCAATGCAGGATGATCGTGACGAAGTGCAAGTGCGGGACACGGAAAATGGGAGGGCACGGAGCGCAGGATGATTAACCATGAACCATACCAGACCACTGCTTAGCTGCTTAGTACTGGTAGATTACAGATATTATTCCTTTTTGGCCACGCATGTCTATCCTCGAGTCCTTGGACTTCGGGGTGAAGAATTCCATGGACGGGGTCGTAATAATACCGATAACAATGAATTGACCAAGTGGGTTGGACTGATCTGCGTCGTATGTCGTACTATTGTTTGCGTTGGCGTGGTTCACGGGGCAACGGCCAAGCGAGAGGAAGAAACGTTGCTTGGCCCGTGGCGTGGCGCGTGGTTGGAGACTTGGAGAATTGGACGGGGTTGGCCAGATCAGATTGATCAGTTGATGCAATCAATCAATTGTTGCATTTGACCGATTTGAACATTCAACGGGGCGGGGCTTGGGCCAAGCGGGGCGGAGACACGGGCGGCAGGAGCGACTTCCGTAGAGCACGGCTGGTCTGGTCGAGGAGCCAAGGAAAATTGGATTCGGCCCCGTGGGGCCGGGTTCAACCTCACGACAATTGTGCTTGTCTCTGCCATGGATGAAGTAAGATATTTCAAAGACGCCAAGGCGACCCTCCCATTCATTGATTCATTTTACTGAAACTAGAAAAGAGACAAATGATACAAAAGTACAGCCACGGAGAAAATACTTCTTCGTACAAGCAGAAACAGAGGAACAGAGGAATAGAGAAATAGAGAAACAGAGAAACAGAGGCACAGAAACTACCTCCACTCTGCTCTGCTTAACCACCTCACTTTATCGACCGAAACAAGCAGACTACGCATCCCCTTCATCTGCTCCGGTTCATGCGGCGCCACTGTCGGCCGACCCCCCGGTCTCCTCCTCCTCCTCTTACTCCTCCTCCTCCTCTTACTCTTCCTCTTCCTCCTCTTCCTCCTCCTCCTCTTCCTCTTCCTCTTCCTCCTCTTTCTCCTTCTTCTTGTCCGTCTTTTTCATTTTGAGCAAAACGTGGTACTCATTTGGAAGAGCATTTCTGAGTTCTGCAAGCTTCTGTCGATACCTATCCAATTGTTCCTCTAAATTCTTGATACTAGCTGTAGTGTTATCCGGGAAAGCTGCCTCGTAGGACTTGATCAGACTCGTCGTCTTTTCCAACTGGCTTTGGCAAGCAAAATTCTTCTTCATCAACGTCTGGACCTTGTCCGACAGGATTTGTTTGTGCCTCTCATGTTTTTGGACCGCTTCCAGCTTAGATGCGGATTTAGCTTCCCAGTCCGAGACACGTGCAGGCCACTGAGGCGCAGGGACGGCGACTACGGTCGGTCGTTCCTCGACCGCCCTCGTCGATTTGCAGGCGGGGTGGCCCTGCCAAGCCGGCAGCACGAAAATGGTGCTCTTGCCTGTGTTCTTCAGTCGATAGAAGCGCGTCTGGACGTCCACCGTCACGATGCCGCGTGCGATTTTATCGCCGTCCATGCCGTCCATCCACAGCCGGTGGCCGCTCACGCCGGCGGCCTTCCAGGAAGCCTCTTGGGCCTCGTACTGAGCCTCTTTCTTATCCAGGAGCTGGTGCAGGTAATCGAACACGTCGTCACCCGCGTTGGCGAGGATCCAGCGGTCCTGGGGGAAGCCGATCTCTCTCCCCGTCTCCTTCATGGCGCCGGACCGGCCTGCCATTTGCAGCGGCACAGCTGCCTCTCCGGCGAGGACGTCGAGGGATTTCCCGTAGTTGATTTCGAGCTCGTGCATCCGCGCCACGAGATGCTGCGTGAATAAGAGCCACTGTCCGACTAGCGAGTTGCGGACGGCTTTCATATCTTCTATCTCACGCTTGTGCTTGCTCTCCCGGGTTGGTAGAATGGACATGAAACCTCCCGTGGCGGCGAACTCGTGATCCAGGATCTCGAGGCAATCGTTTGCATGCAGAAGAAGATTTTGGTGACTCTGGTAAGCGTGTTTTTTGCGGGGTATGCCATCGCCTCCCTCTTTCCCTGGGGGCGGAGATGGATATGACTGGAAGGGGCAGTAAAATTCGGGTCCCTCCCTGTCCGACTGGCTCTTGACATGATTTGAGAGCGATGTCAGAGGGGTGGCATGGCTCGGATCGTTATTCTCGTAGGGCTTGCTCAGATCATTCAGCCAATCGAAGGCTTCCAGCTCCCGGAATTTTCTGGCATCTTCGTCATTATTCGCTCCATCTACCTCTCCTCCTTGCGTGCTGATGCAATGAGCTCGGATGAAGATTGCGAGGGCTTGTGCGTGCTGCTTGAGAGCCAGCAGGGTTGGCGGTCTGCTTGGGTGCGACAGGTAGTCACAGTTGACGTGCGATAGGAGAGGGATGAGGTCCTCGTGGTTGTTTCTGAGATGATCAGAGTAATACGCCCTGGCGTACTCGGTGGCCCGTATGTAGCCTAGCATGTTTGCGAAGGTGTCGCCCTGTTCCGCGGGCGGCGGGTTCGTCATTCGAGTCGTCATCTTGTTCGTTCCTGACTGTATCTGGTAAGCGCTTGATTAGGGAAACTGCAGCAATGTTCTGAATGTGTCAACCACACAATCACCCGAGAGAGCGTGAAAGTGGATGTTGATAATAGTATCAAGCAGAACACAAGAAGCTGGCAGAGATCTTTCCGTGAGAACTGCAACTAGTTGGCGATTTACCCGTTAGGTATTCGGAGGATAGGAAAATGCATTCTATTCATTTTCTCTATCCTACTGAGAACGGTGGGTTTCGGAGAGAGGATGGAATGTGTTCCATGGAGCATGCAACATTCCAAGCAACACAGCATGATGGCTTGTTCCCAAGGCATGCACCGAAAACGGACACAGAAGAGGGCCGTCTCATCTACGAGCATTCCAATGTGGTAGAGGAGAAGGGCTGGTGTGCCTCCTCGAATCTGCCTCTTCTACATACTATGAAGTACGTAGCCGTGGCGGAGACGTCGAGTAAGCCATGTGCTATGTATGATATATGATACGGGATAGGGCGTCTGTCTACGTCTGTAAACTACGCTGGATTTGGGATCTGCATGATGAAATCCATCGAAAAGCCAAGCATTGATAGACATGCCGAGTTGCTTCTTTGATATCAAGAACTGCATGCCATTAGAACCTCGAGGCTTAGTTGGGATGGATGCCTCGTCTCTGCGGGGTATCACTATTTGTAAACAGCAGTTGGAGGCTTGAGGGTTGGCAGAGAGGCTTCGCTGGACTCTTCCAAGTTAAACATCAATACTTGGTAAATAAGCTACAGGTAGTACGAACTACGAAGTATGTGGAGTCGTTGATGTTCAGAGGAGATTGAAAGCGCGGCTGTTAGGAGTGTCGTCGACGCGACGACCGTTTTTCAGACTTCGTTGGGCCTCTCCTCTAAAGTAGCGTACGACAAGCATAGCAGCAGTACGAAGTAGTGTACGCATGCACATACGAAGTATAGAGCGCCCTTATCCACTGTGATCAATTAATGCATTTGCTCTTCAGCACTAGGCCGGGAGAGGAGACACTAGGTCACGATGGTAACCTAGCGTTGAAGGGCAAGAATAGTGGTCGAATGGTGGTTGAATGGTCCAGATGCGCAGCTGTCTGAATCCGGAGGATAGAGAAGAGGCAGGTAATACACAGGCAATCATAATCTACGAAGTAAACTTACTTTGGACTTGTCCTGTCCTACAACCTCTACAAAGTACAGCGCACAGATGCCAACCCCTGCACTGCTGGAGAGAGACCCCAGCGCCCGACCGACGAGACGAGACACATGATGCGGCTTGAGACTACCTATTTCGATTCCGAAGCGCTAATCGAGGCTAGACTTGGCTGGTCTCATTTCTCACCAGCATCGTCGCGTCGTTCGCAGCGACGACACAACACGAGGAGGTCTCATCGCGTCTCAGACTCTGAAAAGCCAGGACTGGCTTGCGTGCACCAGAAACAATGACGCTTACGAGCGTATAGTGTGCTCTGGACAAAGTTCACAGAGGATATAATGCATGAAGTAAACCCGCCGCCTGACCAGACCTTCGGGTTGGCGCTCCCGCCCGTGGATGACACCAAAGGCATCCATCACTGATGATCTGCGATCCATCGTTGCATTGACTCCTTGATGATGGGCGGGTTCTCGGCAGTGTCGTATCGACTTTTATTATCATTGTGTTTTTCCCTTCTTTTTGACCCCATCCCAGCTGAACTGTGCATTGCCGGGGCGATTTCCGACCAACCACCAGAGTCCTGTGGGCCAATAAAACATCTGTGCTATTAAACATGAACACTCTATTTTTTCTTGACGAGCATGGGACCCTGCCCAAAGGGTGAAGGTGCATCGGGTACCTGTGTACACTCCAGTCTGTCCTCTCCTGCTCCCCTCTAAGAAGGGTGCTTCTTGGGAGGCATGCCGGGCTGAAAGATTTGAACTCTATATTAAACTTCCTATGCGACGACGTGTGACCCATGTGGATGGAGATGGCTTCAACTTCTTTCGTCATGACCCGGAGATGCGCCACAGGCACAGCCAGAAAAGGCGGCTAGACTAGAACTTTCAAAGCTGTGGCAACAGAGTAGGGTTGAACTGAAAGGTATGAAGTCAGAAGAGCTAGAAAGAGGTAAATGTCGACGAAGTATGAAGCAATATCTATCTATGCATTGGGTATGCATGTGGATACCTTTGTCCAACAAGCACACTTCACACTCTTCGCGTACGTCATTTGCCAATACTCCTTTTTGGGACTGTGTCTCGAAGCGGTATGGCCCGGCGAGGGTGTGGCGACGGTGGTGGGAATTAGTTTAGTTTCAGAAGCTAAGATGACCTGGCGGCGCTAATAAGATTGGGATCCTCTTTCGCCGACACACTGGCGAGAGGCCGACGTCTGAGCTGAGCTTTGCACACGCAGCAAGACCACTCGTGCTCCGTGTCAGTTGATTGTGAGGCGCAGCCGTTTAATGTCCGATAACACCCTAAGGATAACGATTCCCTGGGCAACAAGCTTTGAGCGGCTTGACGAGGCGCTGGCGTTTTGACACGGGAAAAAAAATTTCGTTGGACTATTATACTTTGCATGCAAACTTGTAGGTTGTGTACACGAGGTTTTGGATCTCTCAATTGTGCGAGGCAATAGAGGACGCTGTCGGTATTCGACCTCCGCTGAGGATTGGAAGCTCTGTTCAAGGTCAATTCGTATCAATTTTCAAGAGGAGCGCAGGAGGCCGGAACGCAGGAGTCCAAGTACCTCGGTACCTACAAGTATTTGAGTTTGATGCTTGTACATGTGGCATTTCGCAGGTCGAGCAAAGTGAAGGGCATCAAGTGTGTGCGCTCGAACTTGGAGAGCCACGCCAGTCCACTGTGATACGCGCCATCCTCGTGGAAATTTCTTTTTTCCCCTCAATCTAGTACTCGTCATAGTATCGCCGAAGCACTCGCTCGAGCTAAAAGCCGTATCCTGTCTGGGAAATGGATGCCTCCAAGTCTGGAGTAACTTGTTCCCAACGAAGTAGGGGCGGATACGCCGTACCCTTCACTGTGGCCATTCTTTGGAGGGCTCCCAAGATCAATGACCACATCAATGATCGTCGGTGATAGCGCAAGGTGCAAGTCGCCACCCCAGCTCAACTGGACAACCCTTGCGCCAAGCATACGTATTGTGGAGGAGACGGTAATCGTCGACGAGTGCTTGCACGAGTTGTTGATGCTTGCCCTGTCCGATGCCATGGAGGACGCCCAAGACGCGCTTGCCAATACATCGTACTTGGGAATACCTCAGGGATCCCTGGTGGGTCATGCGGGTTGCGCGATGCAGATTCGATGGATCCATCGATTGGGCTTTTTCAGGCCCCTCGACCAGCCCAGTCCAGCCCAGGTCAGTCCATCCATTGATCTCATTTGTATCAAATAGATGTCACTCCAGTTCCCCGTCGTTATCTACTTGTATGGACGTACTTCGTAGCGAGGAGCAGGAAGAATGACTATATTTGATTAACCTGTTTCTCGGCCTCTTTCAACCACGAACCCCCTGGTTCTCCCCCTCGTGATTTTCAGCTCGACGTTTCCCCGTCCATTGTCAAGCGTGTCATTGTGGAACCTGTCGACAGCCGAGAGATCGAATACCCCCTTCCTATATACCGCCGCCTAACCCCTCGTTTAAATTGCGTGTTTGGCTGTGGAGGCAGATTGATTGCAGGTGTTGATCAAATTCTTCTTCTTGAGCACATACACTCTACAACTAATTCCCGACCAAGTACGGCACCGAGTCTTGGACTTCGGCTTGTTCAGACCCTCCACCACCATTCGGGAGTGGGCCGGGACGACAGTTGACGAGAATTTGAATGGCGGCGCCCTTCCTCGTTTTTTTTCACTCTTAACACGGGCTCGAATTTCTCTTCTTCAATTTAGACGGGACTTTACCTTCTTTTTCCCTCTTCCCTTTCCATTTCCTTTTTGTTATCTCCCCTTTCGACGCATCCTCGTGCCGATTCAGTCGTCGTTACCGCAAAAATGAGCGACTCGGACGCAGCCGAGACTAAACCCGCCACCCTCCAGGGTAAGCAGAAAGAAAACATTTTTCCCCGAGAGCTCACATCCTCTATTCTTCTATGGCCTCTCTCTTGAGAATGCGATGATGCATTTGAGCGGTTTCTAGCTGGAAGTAGTCTTGCTAATCAATACAATGTAACGAACAGGCATGGTGACCACACTGGTCACTGGTGGTCTTGTTGCTTTCATCATGATTGGTATTTTCCTCATTATCCGCAAAGGCGCGAGGAGATACTATGCTCCCAGGACATATCTGGGAACCATTCCTGAAAAGTACGTGGCCCGGCCATCTCCGCCATCCCTCTGATTTTCGGTTGGCCATCTAACATAGGATCGCACAGGGAGAGGACTCCAGCCTTGCCGAACGGCATCTTCAACTGGTTTGGCTCATTTTGGAAGATTCCAGATGCGCATGCCCTCAGAACCCAGTCTCTCGATGGCTATCTGTTCCTTCGATTCTTGCGCATCTGTACTACGATCTGCTTCGTTGGTCTTTGCATGACCTGGCCTACGCTCTTCCCCATCAATGCTACCGGCGGCGGCAATGCGGAGCAGCTCGATATCTTGTCCATTAGCAACATCAATATCCAGGACTCTGCGAATCGGAACCGTCTCTTTGGCCACGTCTTGGTGGCTTGGATCTTCTACGGCTTCGTGCTGTACATGATCATGCGGGAATGCATCTTTTACATCTACCTGCGACAGGCTTTCCTTCTCACTCCCCAGGTTGCTCGCCGCATCTCGTCTCGGACCGTTCTCTTCACCTCCGTTCCGCAGGCCTACCTCAACGTTGATAAGATTCGGCTCATGTTCAAGGAGACTGCGAAGCACATCTGGATCACCGGCGATACCGACGACCTCGATAAGCTCGTCGAGGAGCGCACAAAGGTTGCCATGAAGCTCGAGGCTGCCGAGGTAAAGCTCCTAAAGCTCGCCAACGCTAATCGCGTCAAGTCCAAGGACGGATCTTCCGAGACTTCCAAGCAACAATCGCCTCCCCAGGAGCTCGAGAGCGGTGACCTCGCAGCGCGCTGGGTTCCTAAGGACAAGCGGCCTACTCATCGCCTGGGCCTCCTTGGTCTTGTCGGTGAGAAGGTCGACACCATCGAGTGGTCTAGGGAGAAGCTGAGCACTCTCACCCCGGAAATCGAAGAGGCACAGGCCAAGTACCTCGCTGGGGAGTCTAAGCCCATCCCTGCCGTCTTTGTCGAGTTTTATACCCAGTCCGACGCCCAGTCCGCCGTCCAGTCCCTCACTCACCACGACCCTCTCCAAATGAGCCCCAGGTACATCGGAGTCAGTCCAGAGGAGGTGATTTGGAAGAGTCTTAGAGTCCCGTGGTGGCAGAAGATTGTCCGACGATACATTGTCCTTGCCTTCCTGACTGCCATGATCATCTTCTGGGCCATTCCCGTCGCCTTCGTCGCCTCTATTTCTCAGGTCGACACCCTCCGCGCCAAGTGGTCCTGGCTGTCGTTCCTTGACAAGGTCCCGGAAGTCGTCATGGGTTTCATCACCGGTCTCCTTCCCGCCGTTGCTCTTTCCATTCTCATGTCTCTCGTCCCTGTCGTTATTAGGCTCTGCGCTAGGTTTGCTGGTGAGCCGACCGACTCGCAAGTCGAACTCTTCACTCAGGCCGTCTACTTCGCCTTCCAGGTCGTCCAGGTCTTCCTCGTCACGACCATATCCGGTTCGGTATTCAGCGTATTGGGCACGTTTGCGAAGGAAGGGCCCGGCAAGGTTTTCGAGACCCTATCGGCCGCCATCCCCAAATCCTCCAACTTTTACATTTCCTTTTTCATCGTTCAGGGTATCACGATTGCTTCGAGTGTCTTGACCCAGGTTGCGGGCTACGTCATCTTCCGCCTGACGTACAAGTTCTTGGCCAGAACGCCCCGTGCCATGTATAACAAATGGACAACCCTGTCGGCCATCTCTTGGGGCCAGGTCCTTCCCATCTATACTAACATTGCCGTTATCAGTGAGTGCTTATAAGATTTATTTCTTCGTCTTGCATACAAGTGGCTAACATGGAAACTTTTTTCTTAGGTATCACGTACTCGGTCATCGCTCCGCTGATGTTGTTCTGGTCTACCATCGGAATGGCACTCTTCTATCTCGCGTACAGGTACAACATCCTCTTCGTCAATGATTCCGGCATCGATACGAGGGGCCTCATCTACCCGCGGGCCATGAAGCAGCTGCTCGTCGGTGTTTACCTCGCTGAAATTTGCATGGTTGGCATGTGCGCGGTGTCCAAGGCATTCTGGCCCATGATTGTCATGATTGTCTTCCTCGTGTTCACGGTATTCTTCCACATTACCGTGCAGAGCGCTCTCAACCCCCTGCTTTACAACCTGCCCCGCAGTCTCGAGGTTGAAGAGGAGAGCCTCATGGAACACGGTGAGGCTGACGACGCCATCGAGGAGGACGCCACTGCCGGCGAGGGCAGCACATCTGCCGGGGGCAAGAATGTCAAGGCCTCTGCGTCGGCCCCGCCCAAAGGCAACTTCCTTACCAAGTTCTTCAAGCCGTGGAAGTACTCGTCGTACGCGCAACTTCGCAAGCTTATCCCCCGTCACCAATACGGCCCCGGCGAGACCCTCGAAGAGGCCACCGAGGCCAACTCGTATAATCCCCCGTCAGTCAACGACAGGCCTCCTCTGCTTTGGATCCCTCAGGATGTCGCCGGGTTGTCAAAGCACGAGATTGCGAATACGGAGGGTGTGATCCCGATTACGGATGAGGGATGCACACTCGACGATAAGAACAAGATTATTTGGGACGAGATTGAGGCGAGGCCACCCATTTGGGAGGAGAAACCTCACTACTAGAGACGGTGATTTTATCGCGCTCCCGATAATACGATGAGGTTAGGGGGGAATGGAAACGTAGATTTGTTTTGGATATTATACCTTGGATGGATTATTGGTGTTGATGGTGCTGGATATGATACCCGCAGTGATGAGGTCCAGCCGAGATCGGGATATATGACATAAATGTTTTTTTGTGGCATCAGAATTTGCAGATAGCACGACGACTTTTTCTCGACATAATAATGCTTCATTGCTGAGTTTAGGGATATGTGGATAGTCAATTGCCTCGATAAATTACTCACAGAAAGGACCAAGAAAATCATTTAGCAATTCATTTTTTGGGGGAGTCATATCACCCCTCTATATATATAATGTTCAAGCGCTCAAACCCCAAGCCTTTAGTATTGTGATCTCGTCAACGACCCCGGCGTCCGGATGCCGTCTCGTGCCGGAGAGCTTAAGTTGTATCCTCGGTTGCCGGATCCGAACCAGGCAAAATCCGGGCCTGCCGGGTTAACGGGTTGAGCTGGTATTAGTAATTCTCGAGCTTATTGAAGCGTATGCATTTATCCATCAAAACTTGACGTCAACTTCCCTCGCGACACTCATTCGACCTCAACGGGACACCATCACGACGCAATTTTTGCCTTGAATCGATGCGAATGGAAAACTCACGCCCTACCACGTTATGAACCTTCCCCGATAATGCGAGCCCTCGCAAGACCGTGGCTTAAATGCCGGCGGCTCACTTCTCTCCCCAACCATGCCACCATCCCGCAGCGTCGTCACCTCCATCTGGCGCCCCCGTTCCTCCTCGACGACTACATCCCGAGATACATGACCCTTTCCTCGGTCGACTCGGCGAAGAAGCGGTCTCGCGCCTATGCCCATTTGAGTAACTGCAACCTCTGCCCGCGATTGTGCGGGGTTAACCGGTATGAGAAGACGGGAATGTGCCTTATTGGTGACAAGGCCAAGGTCAATGTGATTGCGCCACACTTTGGTGAAGGTAAGGGATATGCGCCGAACCCTTGCAGTATTTTTTTCACCCTCGTTCCCACCTCCCACCATATTCACACTCATATCCATATCCTAAGTCTGCATCAAACTCCCTACCAGCCTCATCTAGTCAGTGTGGTTGCAGATGTGGACCGAGAATTAGATCTTATCCTTCCCTCCTCTCCCTAATATACCTATCCCTTCACCCTTCCATTTCAAGCCGTAATATTTTCAATGTCCGGCCTTAGATCACAAATCAGTGCCTAAGACGTATTTTTCGTTTGTTTACTTTTCTAGAACCTTGCATCCAGGGCCACAATGGAAGTGGCGCCGTCTTCTTCTCTGGGTGTAACCTCCGTTGCGTCTTCTGTCAGAACCACGACATTTCGCATCAACGCAACGGCATGGATCTTACCCCCGAGGAGCTAGGCGAGTGGTACATCAAGCTTCAGGAAGTGGGAAAGGTGCACAACATCAATCTCATCACTCCGGAACATGTGGTACCCCAAGTCGTGCTCAGCATCCTGCACGCTGCGGAGCTGGGTCTGCGCTTGCCCATCATCTACAACACGTCGAGCTTCGATTCGGCGGAATCTCTCCAGCTGCTGGACGGTCTAGTCGATATCTACCTTCCTGATTTCAAGGTGTGGGAGCCAAGCACTTCAAAGAGGCTACTTAAGGCAGATGATTACGCTGCCACAGCAAGGGAGAGCATCAGGGAGATGCACAAGCAAGTTGGTGATCTGTGCTTTACCCCAGACGGAATAGCCAAGAAAGGCGTCCTTGTTCGGCACCTCGTTATGCCGGGTAAGGAATCAGAAGCGGAAAAGATCATGCAGTTTCTCGCCACCGACATCTCCAAGGATATGTTTGTCAACATTATGGAGCAGTACCACCCCGATGCCCACGTTGGCAAGGCGAAACGAACTAGAAGGGGAGGAGGGGAAGGGAGCACCGCAGAGGGAGTGGAATCGGGAACACAGGACGACGTCCGCTATGCCGAAATCAATCGCGCCGCGACGGAGTCGGAGATATCTTCCGCACGCAGGGCAGCAGAGCAGGCTGGGCTTTGGCGTTTTTGCGACCCTCCAGGCCATGAAGGTTTCAACATTTGAGGATTGGAAAGGGAGGAGGGGGCCATTAATACGTGACGGGAAGTGTAAGTTCGCCGAGGCGAGCGGGGCGCATCGCTTGCTTGACCGAACCGGGCTACTTCCATCGACTCCCTTGCATCGGGAGACTGACTTGGGCAACAAACGACCTTTGTTACCGACATCGAATGCAAAAAGGGACAAAGATACGATTCTTATCGAAACCCGTCGGACGAAATGAGGGATGCTCGTCGAGTGTCACAGCGAGCCAAGCGGCGAGGAGCAGCATTCCATATTTTAACCCTTTTCCCCTAGGAGATCCTTTCCCAGGATGGCTCAAAAACCTACTTCCCACCTACGTCGATCAGTAATCTGAATTTACTATGCAGAGTCACCATGACTTCTTCCAAGTTTGAGGCGTCTATCACGATGGGATCAGCAAGTGATTGCAGTAGCACAGCTCCGTCCTCTTCTCCGCCCACGGTGTCTCCTCTAAGTACTCCATTGTGCCCCAAGAGTCTACCGATTCCAACCACAGCGTTTCAACGACCGAAACAGGGACGAACACAAAAGAACCCGCAGCAGCAGCAGCACCACAACCATCGCCCAGCACTACCCAAACCCCAGATCGGATCTCTCGCCCCCCGGACAGTGCTGTCACCCCGCCCGATCCAAGACCTCCTCATCGAGCGGACCTACCTCGTGGACTCCCTCTCCACCCAAGGTAGGCGATCTTACGAGTTCCTCCTCCGGCTGTCGGCCTTGGAGCAAGAAGAGGCTTCATATGGAGCCGCCACGGCTGAGTCCCCTGAAACCGCATCGGAACGAACCCCACGCCAGCGCCGGCGGTTGAGGAAGCACATCAGCCTGCTCAAGAGCAAGATAGCTATGGCTGCGGAGCAGGAGAAGGCCATCATCGTGCGTCTCGGTGAGCTTTACGTTGAGATGCAGAGTAGGGAGCGGTGGGCTCAGGTTCGGCTACAATCCCAGCAGCTGCAGGGCATGGGCCTCGACTCACTTCTCGTGGATGGCCACACACTTCCCGTTGGGTATTTCCATACCCCACCAGAAGCGGCAGCGGCGGATGAATCATTGTCCCTCGCATCTTTTGACTCGATGAATCCTCTCGGTCCTGCTGTGTCGGTAACGACGAGTTTGAGCCCCACGTCTCCAGTTTTCGTACCCTCGTGGTCCTCTCCTGACTCGGAAACCCATAATCCCTGGCCGATGCCAGATGTGTCTGCGCCTCCGGAAGGATACGGTTGGTAACTTTGATAGCTTCTCAATTGGACGGGCGCCAAGGCGGTTGGATAACCAGGAATCTTGTAAGAGTAGCAAATTGGAAATTGGAATACGTCCAGTATTTGTTAGCACAGAAATCCATGGATTATCTCTTGCATATCCCAAACTGAGAAATGAAACGCGGTACATCATGAGACGACCAACATTGGATGATATCACCTGGATATGCTATGTCTTGTACGACGAGAGCGGAAGCTACTAAGTTGATCATTCAGGCCAAATCTCATCTGTATCCAAAATTCGCAGTCGCGACTAGACTGATTACCTCCAGCGCCCCGATCCAAAAAGGAAAGAAAAAGAGAATAAACCTTTTACGCCGCGAAACATCATTACACCCCCACGGGGGGTGGTAGGAAAAAAGAAAAACGAAAACATCTATGCAAACTCGCCAAACTGGCCATCGTCAAAACCGAGCTGTTGTGCCGACAGCCTCTTCTGAGCCCTGCTCGTTCTAGATCCGCTGGGCGGAGGTGGAGGCGGCAGGAACACGTTTCCGGCATTTGAAGAACCGGTAGGGGCACCCGGAGGAGGCGGTAAGGAGAAGGCCGACAAATCTCCGCCGGCAGAAGGAGTCGACGTCTCCTCCTTAGGCCGCTGTTTCCTCTGGAACTTGGACCCGCCAAAATTTATGGTGATGGTCTCCCCCTCTTTCAAGCTGAGGTCCCTCATCTCGGTCGGCTTCTTCTTCTTTTCCGCCGCAGCCGCATTCGCTCCGCCCAGCGAAGAGGCAGCCGTGCTTCCGAGAACGGATTTCTTCAGCTCCTGAAGCGCGACCCCAAAATCAAAAGCCTCGCTCCTATCCTCAAAGCCGATCCCCAAGACGGCCTTCCTCCCCGAAGGATCCCTCACGCTCAGGGCGAAGAACCTCGAGCTGTCGACGACGGGTTCGACGGCCGACTCGTCCGTATAGGGCGCGGCGGCGAAAAGTTCGCCCGTCTTGGGGTCCTCGAGAACGACGTCGGCCTTGAGGACTTCGCGGTCGTCCTGCTCGTAGGACGTTTCGATGATGCGGCAGCGGGCGGTGAAGATGTGGCGGGCTGGGTCGGCGGTCCAGGAGGATGCCGAGTAGCCTTTTGTCGAGGCGAGGGGTGGGACGGCGTAGACGTGGACGGGGTGGACGATGAAGAGGACGCGTTGGAGGGCGTCTGGGGGGAGTGGGAGGCCAGTTGCTGGGTCGGTGGATGTCATTGTGCTAGCTGTGCTTTTTTTGTTTTTATTATTATCTCTTTTGATGTTTCTGGCGGGCTAGGCTGGATATCTCGGAAGAAGGAGAGATAGAGATCTGAGGGCTTATTTGGATGATGAATTCTTGAAACGAAAGACGAGATACGAGGAGGTTCCTGGAATGTAGAATGTGACCTCGGGTCTTTGAGGCGAAGCCTGTAACATGCGAGGTGAAGCTTCCGGGGAGTTTTAAGGAGGAGGGGTAGCTTTGAGGTGGGGTTCAACCTGCGCTCAATGCTGTTTCATTAGAGACAATTACACCCATCGCTGGCTGCTCTCAGGGTTGCTTCCAGGCATCCCGTGCCTGTTCAATGCTGTGGCTTCCCCATAATACAGGCAGCCAGCCAGTCCGGGGCCTCTAAAGCAAAGGAGTTGATAGGTGCAATTCAAGGTGATGTCAGTTACCACATCGGGGCTGTTTGGTCCGGTCAAATGGGAAAGAGCAGTAGACGAAGGTGGTTTCTCGACTTGGACACACCATGTTGGAAGCCCGCCAACTAGCGATGAGGTATCTAGTACAATTGATCACTAGCTAATTATGCATAATCATAGGTATTGAGTACAATAAAACAATCCATTGCCCCACATCCTCTGGGATTTGTGTGACTGACTCACATTCTTGATCGTAGCAATTATCAAATCCATTGTTCGACCTTGAATCTGAGAATCGTCACAGGAATCCCTCCGCTTTAAGTAGCACCCACGGAACAGCACAGACAAAATCCACTTGCCCTGCTCTCTCCATGGCAGCAGATGACCCTAACTGTATGCCTCCTCTCTTTGTATTCCCTCAATGGCCTCGAACTAACCAAGCCCTTGTCTAGCTCCCGTCAAAACGGAGAATGCCAACCCTGGCACTGATCAACCCTCATCCTCCTCAGCAACAATGACGCTCCCCCTCCGCCCAACGCCCTCGACCTCCTCCTCCTTCGACATCGTCTCCACATACCGCCACCTCCTTTCCACAAACCCCGCCTACACCCAACCCGTCGCCGCCATCCAAGCCCTCATCGAACTCCTAAACGCCCAGCCCACCTCCACCGTCTTCGAGACCCTCGACCTCATCAAGTCCCAGGTCGCCATCCTCCATGCCTCCGTCAGGAACCCCGTGCCGCTCATGGCGGGCACCGACCTCTTCGAGCGCTTCATCGTCCAGTCTCTGAGGCAGCGCGAAGACGACGAGTCGCGCCGTAGTGGAGGCTTCGCGGCCACGCGCGACCACTTACTCTCCAATTCAGCCGTCTTCGCTACCCGCGCCATCCAAGCCCGTGAGAGCGTCGCCAACATCGGCTGGAAGCTCGTAAAGGATGGCTCGACGGTGCTGACATCCGGCGCGTCTCGGGCCGTCTCCGGCCTCATCCTGCGCGCCGCCGAGCAAGCGGTCATCCGCACGGGTCGCGTCACCTTCCAGGTCGTCTACGTGCGGGACGAACGTCGCCGCGAGGAAAGCGACCAGGTCTGCGCCGAGCTGCGAAAGGCGAGCATCCCCGTCGCCGAGATCCCCGAGACGGCCGTCGCCCACGTCATGGGCCTCCAGCGCAGGATTACCATGGTCATCGTTGGCGCCGAGGCCGTGCCGCAGAGCGGGGGCATCATTTCGCGCCTGGGGACGGCGCAGATTGCAAAGTTGGCTTATGCGCATGAGCCGCAGATTCCTTTCTACGTCGCTACCGAGGAGCATAAGTTTGTGAGGATGCCGACGCTGCCTACGGGGCAGAAGGATAAGGATTTGGGCTTTGCGCAGAGTCTGCTGGACTTTACGACGGAAGGGCCTAGTCGGTTGCCAGAGGACCCGATTGATTACACTGTAAGTTTGGCATAGATATATCATGCCTCTCACCTTTGCGATGACCGGGATGTCGAAGCTAACAACGCCGCCTTTTGTGCGCTCACGCAGCCCCCCGAGTGGATCACAAATCTTGTCACTGAGTTTGGCATTCATAAACCCGAGTATCCTTTCCTTCAGCTCATGGATGCCTATGGCACCATGGTCCCCGACCGCATCCTCACCAAGGCCCATGCGGATTTAGAAGAGGAAGGCATGTTGGAGGAGGCCTAATGGGGAATGGAAAATCAAGAAGAAGGAAAGGAGAGTTCTTGGCGTTCTCCCTGGTCAATTTACCCTGATAATTCTCGGATATGCAGGTGTTGATTGCACCTTTTACTGACAGCTTAAGTATGAGGCTGTGGAGAGTGGATGGGCCTGAAGAAATTTACCCTATTTTTTTCTCAGACTTGAGAAGAGGTGTTGAAGTCCCGGGCAACCGGGCCTCTTGCAAGAACAAAAAAAGAAAAAAATCAAAAAGGTGGATGAGTATAAAAGCTCTGGCGTTGGAGAGAGTTGGGTTTCCTCGTCGCTTTGGCGTCCATGTGTACTTTAACGTTTTCTTCTTATTTACGGGAAATGCATTTTACGTCCTCATCATTTTTTTGTCCGTATCATTTATCTTTTAATCGAAACACCTAAATTCATTCAATATCCATTCTAGTGTTATTATAACTCCCAAGGCAACCCGAAAATCAGACGAAGCCCTCCAATACATATATCTCCTAGGCTCCCCTTTTCCCAGATATACATGTATTTGAGTCCGGCTATTTCAGAGCATTAACCGCCATGTGCAGGCGAAGTTGATTCGTCCTGTCTCCTCTCCATGAACCTCAGCCAGAGTTGAGAGCTGGCAGAGTTGGGAACCACGACAAAATCCCAGGGCTTTAAGGCATATCTCGGACAAGACGGGCGCCGGCCCACGCGTAGAGGTAATTTCGCTGGTACCAGTTGACGCTATAAAGGCCAAATGTCAGAAGGAGGCTTCCGAAGTCCAGCACGCACAGTGGTGTTTAAGAGACAAGGCAGGATGCAAACTTACAAGGACTTGCGGCCGGCGATTCGAGGATGAGTGGCCCAGGAACCTCCGAGGACGATGTTATGCTTCTCGTCGAAGAAATCGGCTAAGAGGACAAGAAAGGTTAACGATGGAAAAAGATTGTGGTTCTTGGGCTGAGGGCCCGCGGGGAGTGGGGAGTGGGGAGAACTGAAAGCTTACCTGTATATCCCGGGTACAGCGAGATGGGCTCGAATCCTTCATACTTCCTCAGAGGGGAACTTGTCCATTCCCATACGCCACCCATCGCCGCCTGCCCGCCGAGGTGGTCACCTTTGTCGGTGACAGCGACAGGGTGCCAATGGTGCAGACCAACATTGGCCCCTGTGAGGTCGATGAACAGCTCCTCGGCCGCGCTGCTATCGACATCGGTGGAAGACTTGTTCGGTGGGGTTTCTTCAACGCCATCGTTGATTAAATGGCTAGAAATGGCGTTAGCTACATAAGCAATGCTATATAGTTCAAGAAAGGATCCAAGACTGACCCGTTCACGGCCGGAACTGTCTTTCCTAGCGTCCGCTCGGCCTTTTCCGTCGCGATGCGCTCAGTGTAAGTGTAGATGCTCCGGGCTTCCTCAAAGGTCGGGATCCGTCCGCCCATCCACGCGGCACATCCCGAGAGCTCATCGTAGGACGCAAAGACTGGCCAATCCAGAGCATACTTGAGCGGGATTCGGCCGTACACCGTCTTGACAGCGAGGCTTCCGATAAGGTCGGAAGACGCGCTGTTCGAATGTCCGTTGGACAGTCCGTTGCTTACACCATTAGGTCTGTCGCCGGTATCGCCGTTAGTGTGGCCATTCTGTTCACTAATCTTCGCCCAGGACGCTGGGATTTTGTCGAGCTTGTTTTCGTAGAGATACGTCGCGTACTGTTCTTGTTAGCGCGCTCTCGTGCGTGGGATGATATAGAACCTCGGCACCCTACCTCTTCGTTCGTAATCGGGCGACCCTTTGCCTGGAAAGCAGGGACTTTTGCCTTCCTTACTGGCTTCTCGTTGTCCCTTTATCATGGTGGTCAGTTTTAACATCTAACCCTTGGCGGTGCTCTACGGCTTTGTGATGCCAAGATCAAAACACATACCATCCGAAGTGGCAGTCCAAATCGGTTGCATCCTCCGGGTCATCCATTCCAATTGCGATCATTTGTTCAGGAACGTCATGCCATTCGTTTGGAACTCGAGCCAAACGGGCCTTCTCAGAAAGTTCCTCGAAATCAGGCGCCGGGGCATTGGAAGGAGGCCGAGTCTTATCACTCTGAAGCATCATGTAGAGGAGAGTTTCAAAGTGCATTACTTCATGCTCGAATCCAACCCATATGGCTCTCTGGACGTGCCTTGGAATCGCCGCATGGCCATTTCTGTAGAGAGACTTGAGCCTCATCCGCACATTGTCCTGATACTTCATAATCTCTTCAAGCGGTGGCCACTCGTCAGGTATCTCAGAGTGAGAATGGCATAGCTCAGGATTGTCCACATCGGGGTCAATTCCACGCTCGAAGATGCCCCAGAAGAATTTCGGCTCGGTAGCCGGATCCTTGGTAGTCTTGGTCAACTGAATATCTAGGAATGTTGGGATATGTCCCAAGTAGAAGATGCAGGCATTCCTCAGCTTGATCGGCTTCTCGAGGAGTTCTTCGTTCGGAATCATCTTCTGAGTGAGGTCGTCCCATGCTGCCCAGAGTGAGTCCCAATCCTCAAGGGAGGGTAGGACAGACTGGGCATAGACGTGTGGAACCAAGCTGAATGGCATGCTAGGCTGTTTTTGGAGCAAATGGAGTCCTATTGTAGGTTAGGGTCAAGCCGGCACAGCTGAGTTCTAAGTTCTAGTAATGGAGGGAAGAGAGGAAAAGAGAATGGGCACGCGCGAGGTCTTCTTGTATAGCTGTAGTAGTGAGTTCTATAAGATAAGGCGCGCCGAAGGGCGTGACCAGGGAGTGATAGACAGGTACCAAAGTAGGCTTTGGTACCTCTACATCATCAGATGACTGCGGAGAGTACCGAGGGCGTCTCCTGCGGGGGAAGTGTGGGGAGCAGCTGATATGGGTTGAATGTGCGCTTTGCGTTGCCCCTGGGCAATGGGTGTGCATCCCGGCACACCGCAGCGGTGTGAGGGGGCCAACTTGGGTGTGATATGTGATCAAACTTGTTTAGAAATCCGACTCACCATACTCCTTCCCCTTAGCCCAATAGCCGATCTCGGTAAGTCTAGCTAGGGCCCATAGCTTTTGGCGCTCCTCGGCTGAATATTTGAGACTCTGTTCGACCTGAATGCGTTCATGGCTGCGAACGACCTTTCCCAGGACGACGGTATCTTGGAGAGGCGAGTAGAAGGCTCTATGGCCTCCACCTTGCTCGTCATATACATACTCACCAATCACCTTCCAGTCATGCTCGTCAAAGATGTGATCTCCAAGGACCGCATTGGCCTGTGATAGGCCGTTGAGGATGAATCTGTGGTTAACGGTAAGCAGAGCTGTAGGTGTCGGGGAGAAATGAGAGATGTGGAAAACAGGGGTGTGTATAAAAGGGCGCGTTAGCTGCTCGATTATCTTACCTGTGAGTAAGGCCCTCTCTGTCTGAAGCGTGGGTATGTCAGTTTCTGCTCAAACTACATGGGCTAAAAGCGGCCTTCTGCTAGCTTACCATTATAAGCATGGCTGTCCAATACTGTTAGCAAGCGCAGGGCAGCAAATGATGACGGTTATACATACTAAACTTTAGCTGGATCTGCACATGCGTCCACACCAATCAACATCATATCAGATGGACCCAGAATAGCTGAAAAGCTACTCAGGAAACTGGCAGCCTCGCTCCGATCAAAGTTCCCTAGAGGGAGATGGTTTAATCACCCGCAAAAAACTCCTTGATGATAGGGGGAACAGGAGAGCTGTCATCCATACCTATACTGGAACCGAGACTAAGAATGCACTTGGTGCGGCTGACAATGCCGGGCTGCTGAAGCCACTCCCGCCCATCGTCGTAAGTCCCCAAAAGACCTCGGCAAGTGATATGTTTGAACTGAGGCACTTGCGCGAGAGTCCTTTCCAGCTCTTGCTTGGAGAGGTCAAGCGCATAGTATTCCACGGCTTTCCCAGCGTCTTCGAGGGCTTGCAAAAGTAAGCAGACTTTGCGCAAGTTTCTTTTTCGTTGGATTCTCAAGGTGTTAGAAAGAGGTCTATCGCAGGACTGGTAATGGAGTATGGATTATTTGCGACGGACCCGCTGCCCAGCTCGATTACCATGGATCCCGCAGGGATTTTGTTGGCTATATCTCGCGCAGATTGCTTGAGCACATCAATTTCATAGTTTGTCAAGTAATACTCTTCGAGGTAGGTGATCTAGATCCCGTGTTAGAGTTCCAAGCCTCCATACAACATGGACACAATCTCGCAGGTCGCTTACCTCCTCGAAAAGCTGCAAGCCCTTCTCGTTGTAGAGGAGTAGGGTTGGAAGTTTCCGAGGGCCAGAAGCTGGGTCGAACAGAGAAAAGATCTCATCCTTGAGGTTCGTCTCAACGAGGGTCTGCCGAATGTCGATAATGTCTGGGATCGGGTTCCCTAGGGCGGCGGAAGCTGGGCCAAGAGACTTAGAGACAGAGCCATGTGCCACCGGCTCGAGGACCGGCGCAGCTGCCGGCATAACACTGAGAGATACAGCCTCAGGCATCGCTTGGTGCATTCGGTGACGGCAATTGCTTCTTCTTCTTCCTGATAGATACAGGCCTCAAAAACGATACAACTAAGAGAGGGGGTTTCTGAAGGCTTTTTAAAAGCTACTACGGGTTCAGGCAGGGATCTCAAATGAAGTTGGAAGATTTATAATCGAAGGGGAGGCAAATCATCTAAGGACCAGCTTATGTAGCCGGAGCATCCACAGCTCAGGGGAGGGGGTTTCGAGACAGAAAAAGAGGCTGACAAGGTCTTGCTGGCATAGGCTAAGTACCCCAATCTGGATAGTGTAGATCTTGTCAAAGTGTCTGGGTCCTATGATGTAGTGTAGACGGGAGACAGCTCGGCTGCGATGGAGACAATCCACTGAGGCACAGGCAAAGGGCGTGGGATGGTAGCATAATGTATCCACTTCCGTCTTCCGGCATACAGACAACGGAGGAGCCACCAGGCCGTGCTCAAACCTGATCTTGCGCATGTAGTGGTACTTCCAATGGTCGTAAGTGAGCTTCTAAGATGGAGCTCTAACCCGTTGGGAGCTATCACCTGGCCGCCGCTTGAGCTTAGCTGCCGTCTTGTCAAAAACCTTTTCTAGGCCTGGGTATTCTCAGGCAATTCTCCTCTCGACAGTGAAGAAGGCACCGCGGAGAACACATCTCGAGGTAGGAAACCCTTCCGCTGGTACTCGAGTCGATAATGGGCGGTTTTGATACTTTAAACTTTTCAATTGCCGTTTTCCGCGCCCTGGAAGACGTCAGTGTGAAAGGCATCGGTGTCTGAGACGCCGTGGTAAGATCCAGACTAGCCGGGAGGTACCAGGACTTGTGGGAGGTAGGTAACTGCACACTACATCGGGATGTTAAACCGCCGAAGGGTAGCTTTGGAAGTCGGACGTGATGGGGATCGCTTCGAAAAGTCATATCCAGGGCAGAAACTCTAGCTAGCTGCATATGCGCTTTGTCGAGGTACACTAATGTACCAAGCTATTTCGGTTTCAGTCTTCGCAGGTCGCAGGGCTGGGCGTGGGCAGGGATGCCATCTCCACATGATCAAGGCTTGACGTGGTTCGTCCCTGGGTGCGATCCAGCCTTTAATGTTCTCAGATAAGTTGCGATTTCGGGGAGCAGTTGCAGGAGGGTAAGGGAAGAAGCAACCCAGAACTCGAATCGGCATCAACGATTCGACATTTCGGCGTGGATTCTGGTTGAGGTGCTGCTTGAGGTGCAACGTTGTGACGAATCATGCAGGCCCGGCCAGGCCGTTTTTCTTTCCCCACACCGCGCCCACCGCGCCCACCGGTATTCCGAGTCCAATGACCAGGCCCAGGTCGAGCCGGCAGAACTACTTCGTAGATTAAGAGGATCAACGATACACACGGTACATGGTACTACATCCATCATACTACATATGAGCTACATAAAAGGTACGAGGTAGCAGACGTGCACGAGCTCCAAGTTCAATGTCCCATTTACGTACTCCTAAGGTCCTCCAACTGCGGTCGAAGCTTACTTCTTAGAGTTCAATAGGCGGAAAGCGCGTCCCTAGGAAACGAATATGAAGCGGGCCTGCCAGCTGTGTGAATATTAGTATGCAAAACACCAAGAGATCTTCACTGCTCTTGCGTCTCCCAAGCCGACAAGATCACGGAACGGGCGGAGCACAGCTGGGTGGATCAACCATGCTTCAGGACACCAAACGGGGAAATGCGGCTTTGCGGATTTGCAATTTGTAATCGCAGCTTCTTCACTGTCCCACCTAGTTCATACTAATCAAGATCACAAAATCATTGATGTCGCCAGCCTGCAGCTGTCCAGAGCTGGAATAACTAGGCTCCCTCGTGCAGACCTGGGATCTTTCGACGCGGAGAGTAACGGAGGTAATGTAGTGCACAATGCGAGGAGATGCGCCAGTGATGCCGACCAAACTTGGAACTTGTCTCTGCCCCTCTGCCCCTCTCCGTGTCTACCCGGAGCTGAAGGAGACTTCGAGCCAAGCTAGCAACAAGGAACATTGGATATCTCATGAACTTACTGTCAGTGTTGTTGAAAAAGTGTCGTACTTCGTACTTGCCGCCCTGCGATTCTCGGTGCAGGTACCTGATGATACATCGCATCACCATTACGTCGCTCTGCCTCGCCGCGGCGACGTGAACAAAGCACGCTGATCCAATCTGGGAAGTTGAGATTCCAATTGCTTTACCGATTCCTTGGATGCCTTCCCTGTTCCTCTAGCTCAAGTCCGACGCAACCTGATCCCCCCCTCGAAGCTATAGTTCGCCCACATGTCTCAAGTACTGGGCAATATCTCCGCTCTTCAACGGCTCCCTTTTCACTCGCATCATCACAACTGCCCGCCCCCCACACGGGGACGATACAATTGTACGTGTAGTGTACAGCTAATTATTAGACCCTCATGTCAGATTCGACCAAGAGCTTCGACACCCAGCAAAGCCTTGAACCCCGGTTTACTACCACTATTCATTCCTTTGTCTTCCAGAATCGCCTCTCTCCCCCGCATTCCCAACTTCTCCTTCGCCGTTACTAGATTACTTACTTTACTTCGTGCAAGCCCGTGCATCTTCATCCCGCGAGATTTGTCAATCCCATGTTGCTCGAGAGTGGGGGTAAACCACGGAGCAGCAATGCAATCTGCCAAGTACTTCGCTGTGAGCGAAGGAGTGCAGTGTACAGGTTTCTGTACAAGTGTTGACCTGGCTCTGGCCTGTTCCTGAGCTACAGGTGCTGCTTAACCTTGACTTCCTCGACCTAGCATTGTGGGTGATTACATATTCAATTGATCAATTTCGACCCCTCATCAACCCCACCGTCCACCATTGATCCCATTGAAACTGCATTAATGGGTTTGTGCCCACCATCACCCTTCCCAGCTCCCGGCGGCTCTTCTCTCCACTCCAACTTGTGTTTGGAGTTACAGCCCAGCTTTCAGAGCTTCTTTTCCAAGACCAGCAGGATTTAATCGTTGAGGCTGCACCGATCAAGAGTAAGAGTAAGAGGAAGGGCAAGAGGACAAAGCTAGCCTGCTATGAATCTCAACCTCAGTTGTGAAGAAAATAAGCAAAGCTCTGGGTACCAAACACTCGCCTCCATGCCTGGAAAGAATCGTTCTCTGCAAGTGGAATTAGGTAGTACTATACTATTGAAGAGACCGAAATCATAATGCATCATTAAGTAGAGACCAATACACGAACCAGCTTTGCCAGGTACCCACCCCTCATCCCCAGACCCATATTCGTGCCCCTGAACTGCAGCCAGAAAAAAAAGGGAAAAAAAAAGGTTCTTCGGCCGCCAATAGAAAGAAATAAAATAATAATACTAACGACAATGACAGGGATAATAAGAATCAAGGGGATTTGACAGTCCGTGAATGCTAAGTTGATAATCGTGGTCAGGGTTGAGCCAAGGCAGTATGAACAACCTATGCGCCTTCGAGCGCCAGATGAAATCTCCAAATTATATCCGCCTATGTAGATACTGGTTGTGGCGTAACGCCCATCGATTGAGGCATTAGAATTTCGAGATGAAAACGATTGGGCCAAATGCAAGGGATTGCGCGGCTGAAGGACTGCAGATTCAGCTGTCACGCGGCCGAGATAGTTGGAAGGGAGAATCCGCCAGGCAGTTGGCTTAACCACCAGGGCTGGAGGAGGCACTGCTAGACAGACAACTCATCCTCATACCGGGTGGCCAATGGCAGTCGGTACGGTGAGAGGCGTCTACTCCTCGAAGCATTGCACATCCCACCGTACCGGTTGAAGAGGTGGGAACGGACAAACAAAATCCCCGCTGCCCGAGAAAGGCGGCATGTCTGCAAAAACACAGCTCAAGCGCGTGTTTTCGTGGGCTTCAATGTACGTAAGAGGGTTGGTCGTATCGTGTGGGAACAGTTCTCCATCCGCCGAAATGAACGCGCTCCGCATCATTGGTGACGTATCCATCTGGTAATACTGCTCAAGTGCCTCTTGTGCTAATTGCGGAGCTCGGTACGAGGTCTCGACTGGAGGCGTCTCCGGGGGCCGCAGCGGGGGGGCCTGTGACGTTTCCGGGGCGCGTGGAGCCTGCACGGCGCTGTTGATCGGAGTAAATGACGCCGACGGTTCGGTTCGCGTAGCCCGCGAGGTGTTACTCTCGTCGAGAGTGGCAGCGGATAGAGAGGGTGTCGGCGCAAGCGAGATGTTTTGCTCATATCCTTCGACGCCTGTAGATGTATCTCGATCGGGCGATTGAGCATGGGACGCTTCCGACTCTTCGTAGGCGGAATTCCGGTCATCGGAAGGAAATATATTTCCGTTGCTTGTGATTTTCCCCTTGTGCGTTTTCCACTCCCGGCCGCCGCCACCCTGGACGCCTCTTCCACCGTCTCCGCTGGTTTGCCGACCCACGTTTTCCGGTGCACTGTTCCGACCTCCGTACTTGTAAAAGTCGCTCGTAACTTGGGTAAAGTAGCGATCACAGTCCTTGAATATTCGGAGATAGGTTCCCGCCAACGGGAGGAACGGCACTAGCTTCGTAAGTGTGCGAAAGGTGACTCCCGTAGCGCTGCGTTTCGTCGGGTCGAAAATGTCATCGTGCTGAGACTGGACGTCTCCCTCGTTGATCATATGGTAATGTGTGTCCATGTGGGGAAAGTGAATGGCGTAGAGGCCGCAGAATGCAGCTGTCCATATCGAAAATAGGACTAGCGATGACTGTGGTAGTTTATCTCCCGATAACTCGACAAGATCCACAATGTCCCGCGCCGATTTGAAGACATGTTCCGCGCTCTCCTCCCAGAACCCTGGTGGGCTGTCATCGAGAATTAGGGGAGGATCCAGCGGTCCCACCGGCCCGTTACATCGGATCGGTATGAAAGGAATGTATTCCCGATGAATCATAATTTGACAGATTGCCCCAAGGACATGGAGTGAGACGTACGTGCTGGTGGCTTGGTGGTTGTCATGCCTGTAAAAGTTCTTTGGCGAAAGGGTAAACGTATCCGGGAGGTGGCCATAAAAGGCATCTAACCGCTTCCTGAGTCGCATAAAGGTCGACCCCGAATCCCACGGGCGTCTGTCGCCCTCGGTCGCACGCCCACCACTGAAGCTATAACGAGTAATCTCCCCCCACAGATCCACAAGCTTTACGAATCGACTAAGGACACTGTCATCCCCAGACATTCGTTTTCCTTGCTGCGAAAGGTCTTCGGGATCGTTGAGAAAACCGGTGTACACATCGGACGCGAGATCGAAAGCAACTTCGGAGCACGGGAGCTGGATGTGAAGATCGGAAGAGCTAATCATCGAAGCACGATCATCACCGACAGCCAACAGCCTATCCAGGATGAAGCAGCTAAACATCGTACGCCTCCGAATCTCTCGTTCGATGATCCAATCCGACGTAGATCCATCCGGTTTGTTCATGCGCTTGTTCCTCAAACGCACTCGGTCGTTAGGGTTATTGTTGCTCTTGGTACTGTTGTTGTTTTGAGCCACCGTGTCCCCAAAACCGAGTCTGAGAGCCTGGGCCATACGGATGGCTACGCCGACATACATCCAAGCTCGCACTCCACCTTGGGGGCCGTTTCGAGTCCACTCATACAGACCTAACATGAGGAAAGCCTGAACCCTCTCAACGCTAACGACGGTGACGGCATCCGGGAGAGATCCCAGAGCTGTGGTAAGCGAGGAAGCATAAAATTCCGAGGCGGAATTGGGGTCAATGCGGGTAGAACCTTGGCGAGACCGTGGACCACTAGATGAAGGAGTCATAGCCGCAACGTATTTTACTAGGTCGGTATGGAATCGAGCGGTTAAAGTAAGAATGCCGAGGAGCACTAGGTTAACGTCGGGATCAGACTTCAAATTGCCCTTCTGCCTCAAGTCTATCTTCTCTTTCAGGGTCGCCAGGTGGAGGAAGGGTAATTCGGTCGAAAAGTGAAGCCTGTAAATGTTGAAGACTTGGTCCCACAGCTCCCCTCTCAAGAACGGATAAGATAATACTTCTTCGGCGTAGGCGGTGGCCCTCTGCGAGACCCAGCTTGAGAGGTCGTCCAATCGCCTCCTCTTTCTCTCCGGTCCACCATCACGTTCTTGCTTTGGAGCTGCTACCGAATCCGACCGCTTCGCCGGAGAGGTGATGGTGTCGGGATACTGACACTTGTGACCGCCCTTGATGCAAGTTTCACAGGCGCTTGTTCCGCCGTCATTGTCGCACTTAATCTTGGATTTTCGGCATCGAAGGCAGGCAATACTCGATCTGAGAGGAGGCCTCGCCATCTTGAGCTTTCTGGGGTCGGGACGCGGTGTGGCTGACAGCGAGGGCCGGCCCTCGACGATTCCAGTATCGGTCACGACATCAGCCCGGTCGCCTTGAGACGGGGGGCCGAAGTGCTGCTGGGTCGCAGTCGGCTCGGAGAGCGGAAGCTGCGAAGACGCAGCATTGAGAAGCGTTTGCTCACACGGGTCTTCCTGCTTTGTATACGGACTGGATATATTAGACGGAGTACTGTGAAGCTCATCGGCACCCGACGGATCAGGAGGCGAGAGAATAGACTGGATACGAAGTTGGGAAGAAATTGTGGCGGTGGGGACCTCTTAATAGGCCCAGTGAAGCTGAGATATTGAGTCCAACCGTGAGAAGGGGGGTGGGGGGAGAGTGAAAAAAAAATAAGACCTAGGTCCAGGCAAAGCGGAAAGGAGCAAGAAGCAGTCGTCGATACGTAGTGTAACCTTTGTACGGATAACAGCCTACAGGAGGAGTCTAGAAGAGGACCGAAGCAGAAAAAAAAAGGGAAAAAAAGAGGAAGAACCCCCAAAGAGAAAGCGGGCGCCAGCAATGACAGCGGTAATGACAATGGTAATGACAACGGCAAGGGGGAGAGAAGGCGCGGGAACGAGAAGGTGTACTTCGGATGACGCGCTTGCCGGGTACGTGAAGGCTCAGTGTGATACAAGGCGCAGGCAGGTGACAGATTTTCTGCGCCTGGAGAATGTTTGCAGTTGGCGAGGCGCTGGGTCTTGTACTCGGCCAGGAAGAGACAGCTGCTAAGAGGAAGCAAAGAATGCACAATCATACAATCGGACTGCAAGCACCCGAACGCTGTTAGGAAACACCATGGACGAGGATGTGAGCACAGGCGGGTGAGGTGAGGGGCAAAGGGAGCCTAGTGTCGTGCAGAAGGGGTCGTGGGAGGGCAGACGATACCTCGACGGTGGCTACAGCCCAATGAAACAAATGCAAGCAAGCACAAATGAAGTACTTCGTAGGAGGGCGAAAAGCTGGCAGGAGATTGGCCGGAGGGATGAGGGATGCGGTGAAAGCAGGAAGGGTGGATCAATATGTTTGCACGACTGCGTGAGTACAGGAGCACAGAAGTGGAGGAGCGCGGGAGGGCTGGCCTGGGCACTCAACAACGATGGTGAGCCGGCAATTTCAGTATGGATGGATAAGGACAGAGGTGTGAGAAGGCTGGGACAGTGGGAGTTGAAGGGCCTATGGGTGCGGCATCCGACGAAGAAGATCAATTGATGGCCGCTGCTGATCTAGCTGTTATTTGCTTGCAGGCCGACGAGCAGTCGAGTAACAATGTTTGGAGAAAGTGGTTGAGGTCGTCGTGGGGGCTGCAGGTGAGTGAGAAAAAGGAGCACTCGGAAGTCCGCTTGTTGGCCAGGCCAGGCCAGCTCGCCGGGCCCTAGCGACCTACTGAGTACACTATTACTTACAGGCAGCACGGCTTCGACAGGCTCAACAGGCGTCAATCTTTATTAACGCACCGGTGATTGCTACTAGTTGTCCGAAGCACACGCCAGCGCCGATGCGACGACTTAAGCTTGGAGTTGACAAGAGCAGTGGGGCGCATTTGACTGAACAATTCCAACGACGCCGACGAAGTGAAAGTGATTGATTGGAAACGTCTGGTAGAACCGAATTGTGAGTGTCGGCGGGATTAATGAGAATTGATCGACCGATGGCGTCTTTCTATTTCTTGCTGCAGGACTGTCCCAGGGTCGTACCAAGTGCTGAATGCGAGTCCGAGTTGGGAAGACCGATGAATGATTGATGATCTTTAACGCTCGGGAATCGACAAGGGTGATGATCGCCGACGGGCGGTGGGTGGGTGCAGCGCTGCAGACGATGCAGTGCAGATGACAAAAGAGGAAGGGTTGTCGACAAGTTGGGGTTTGTGCGTCGTTTGTTTGTTCATCTGTCCGCTTTGTTCGTTGTTCGTTCTGCTTGATCTATCGATTCATGGTTAGTCGAGGTACTTCGTACTCCGTCATTTTGGTGTGCGCCAAGCTGTGCTGTTTTCGAGATCTCATCGGCACCACCCACTCCTCCTTCCTTGTCTTGGTGGCCTTGGTGGCATCATGCTCAAATGTTGCACACTTCGCAGGGCCCAGAGAACGGAGCCTAGGGCGGAACAATCAGTGATCAAATGCAAGCCAGACCATCTATTAGCCAATACAATTAATTGTATCAACAATACTTCGTACTCGAGGATGATTGCTTTGTTCTTTCCTGTGTCCATTCAAGACTCTTTCGGTACTTCGACTTGGTCTTATTTGATCCGAGTCCAAGTCTCAACACTGATGCCGAAGTTGGCTTCCCAACCATTCTTACGAGGTACTCCGTACATGCACGAGGTAATATTCGACTTCGTGAAACTTCAAGTTTGCTCATCCTTGAGGAGTGGCCCGTATCACTTTTAGATGCGCACTTCATAGTGTGCTTCGTAGGAGAATACAAACGTCTTCCATTGACGCCTCTTGGATGCATGAATTCAACCGGATTTACTTCGTATACGTACTCTGCTCCGTACTCGCAGTTTTAGGCCAGACGACCCCTTCTGGAGAGTATTAAGGGGAATGCGCCTTTCCTTAAGCAATCAATGTTGATGTTCATGAAGTCTCACCAGATTCTACTTGAGGATTTTAAGTATTCCAGCAATTGCTTTTTCCGCCCCTCTTTTCCAAGGCATTTCGACTCTCGAGCGATGTGGCGCTTCAAATTAAGCAGCAACCCTGTTTTGACAAGGATGCTCTAGCAGAAAGTCCTCAACGGCTACGAGTGGCTGCAATATTCCTCCATGAGCTACACTCCAGAATGGCTCCTTCGAAGTCCGAAGCTGTCTGATCCTTGACTGCCGTTTTCTGATTCTCGTCACATGCATGTGTTCCAGTCCTCACCCGTTTCCCATCTTCGACATGAGCCGAGAGCTGTTGTTAGCACATGGCCGATCATGCCTTTCCCTTCTGCGCAGCCAGTCTCGGAGTGTTTGAAGCGGACTGGAATAGACTCACGGTCCTAGAAACTCTGCTACAGATTTCCATACTAATAAAGCCCACCATTCTTCCCCAGATAGTCTAACTCAGGGAATGTCTTGGCCTTATGAACATTGGACGGACTCGTACACTACAGAGCACAAACGGCAAACAGAAATCAATTGTTCCTATTGGAGTGGGAGTTCAACAACAAGCCTCACCTCACGACTGACCAACGAGAACTTGGTGCCTTGGACGCAGCGGTGTTAGGCTGATTCTCAATTCCCTCAGCTCACATAATTACGGGTGGAGTGGGCGTACAGAAAGAGATTCCTTCGAATCTGTCCACGAGGTCGAGCAAAATGACGCCTTCTTGCTCGAGATTGGCACTTGGAATCTTCAGGTTCTTGTTGCTTTGTGGGCAATGGGCGGGTTGAAAGTAGCCAGGCGCTAGACTCTAGTAAGATTGATGACAGAGTGCGGACCACCAGCTTTATACACTACTTCGAAGGCTTCCGCCAGGCTAGTTTCTATATATAGTACTAATTTGGGAGCACACGGGTTAGGCAAGTCCCGCAGTCGATTACAGGGCGGCTAGCCATCAACGGCCGGCCAAGCGCTTGATATCACGCAGCTCCACGACCAGATGCAGGCTTGCAGTGCAGCCGTACCTGCGAGGTAAATCATCTAAGCCTCCATGGCGGCCATGTCATAGGCCCATAGTCGACTTTCCTGTTGATTTTGTGTGATTCCTACACGAATCGGCTTTGGGTTCAGGGCCTCGTTCGTGGCAACCGGGGGTTCCGTCAATTCGAATCCCACTTGATTGCCATTCAGTGCTCACCATGGCACCCCTTGGGGCCGAGTAAGTTCCTTCGAGCTGAGTGCCTCTGCATCGAAGAATGACCTTTGCCATCAGCGGCACTCCTGGCTGCCAGGGTGAGAGCACTATCGATTATCCAAAGCTAACAAAGAATGCCATCAGCCTCCCGGCAATCCGTGCCTGCATTTTCGACATGGACGGGCTTCTTATCAACTCGGAAGATATAATCACCTCCAGCATAAACCAACTTCTTGAAAAGTATGGAAGGCCTGTGTTGACTCGGTCAATTCGGGTTCAGCTAATGGGTGTCCCGGACTCTACAAACAGCGACACATTCCACAACTGGGCCAAGTTGCCCATCTCTCGAGAGCAATTCGCCCGAGAAGCGACTGAACAGATGCGTCTGGGTTTTCCGAATTGCAAGCCGCTTCCCGGCGCTGAGAAGCTATTATCCAATCTCAGCCGTGCACGAAGCGCTACTTCCGGGGAGAGGATTGAACTGGCATTGGCATCCAGCACCAGTCGTCATAACTACGAATTGAAAACGTCGACACCGGAAACAAAACGGCTGCTTAGTTTCTTCCGGGCCGACAGGCGGGTCTTGGGTGATGACCCGCGAGTACGACGGAGAAAGCCTGCGCCTGATATATATTTAGTAGCGTTGGAGTCGTTGAACCTGGAGGGGGCAGATTCTGACAGGAAGCCCATCACCCCTGATGAATGTCTAGTCTTCGAAGATAGCCTGGTGGGGGTGGAAGCTGGAAGACGGGCTGGTATGAAGGTTATTTGGGTGCCGCATGCAGATGTGGCAGCCGAGTATGAAGCCAGGCAAAGCGATGTGCTAGCTGGGTTGGCGGAAATAACTGGTGTAGGAAACGACTGTAAGGTCGGAGAGATGGATGACGGCTGCGTTGAAAGGATACCGAGTCTTGAACATTTTAATTATGAGAAGTACGGCATCGAAATGGCGCTCTAATCAACCTTGGGAGAAGGCCGACTTCAAGGGCCATCATGGGCAACATGAACCTTCTCCTGCATCACAGGCGAGGCATAAATGGTTTTGGTAGCTCTGAGACGTTCAAAGACAAAAAAAAAAAAAAAAAGAGCCTCGCCAGTCTTCTCGACTCTTGAGACTCAGAACGCAAGGTTTAGACAAGCTTGGTTTTATGGTCGGGAAAGACTATGCAGTGGCGATTAGGATTAAGGGCATTACACGCGACCCGTGCTACTTTTACAGTCTCTTACAGCTTGGTCGAGTTCATACGGGCCGGATATTTTTGGCGTATGAGTTTGGGACATGGGGGTGAATTGTTGCCTCCATCCCGAGCAGCCTGCGTAATTATACAACGGCTGTCTGGTCTTTGTCTCTCGAGTGGCTTCGCGCCCAAGGTTCGGTGTTGGTTATAAGATCTTCAAGGAGAGATGATGGATCCTGGTCAATCAATCAGTGCGGGCTGTGATCGGCCACTCGTCCATCGATCTTCTTTCAAGTGCCCCAGCTGACTTTGTTTGGCTTCAAGTTGTTGGTACGGACGGACGTACGTACGGACGTCATCGATGGCGAGGCCAGCTTGGAGAAAAAAAATAAGCGAAGAAAGAACCGTCAAACAGCAAATGTTCAGTACGAAGGAGGCTGTGCCCGGAAAAGAACGCATTTGACACACCCCCGCCAAAGTCACGGACTCCCCACCCTAAAAGTTGAAACTGGCACAAGATCAGACATGACGTCTCGGGATCCTGCGCCTCTGACTTGCCCGATAATCCCATCTCGATAGAGCCATCCGATCGTTTCTTCTTTCCCGCCTTGATGGGGTCGTGCGGGCGGGAAAACAATGCAACAGGATCAAATAGTATGTGCTTTACTGCTTTCGTCTTCGTATGAATATCAATCAGGCACATTCATTGTTTCGTGTACTCTGTAATGGTGTGTGCCTGGCAAGGTAACTAGCCTGTCGCGCTAATCAAAGCCAGCGTCTCGAGGACGGCGGCCTCCAATGACGTTGCATCTCGAGAGTGCACATTTGATGTGTCTCACTGCCTCTCACATACTTAAGCGCCAAGCCAAGTTTACAGAACATTTCATTGACCAGACGCCTCCAACCAGCAGCGACGACCGCTTCTCCTGGTGCGGCCATCGTTTTATCTTTAGAAACACACGCACGCCATCGGGCCATCTGCGTCTCGAACTACTATTTTGGGCGCTGTGATCACTCGTCCTCTTTTCCTATTTGACTTGTTCACCTTCTCGCGAGAAACCGTGCGAGACCCAATATCTTTCTTTGACTTCTAAAGTTCTTATCATCTCCCGCCTTTGTCTTTGCCTTTTGCCTTTGCCTTTACGGCCCCGCCACAATTGTACAAATTGTACGCGACTGGAGCTGAGCCTTTTGCATTGATCACATTGATTAATCAATCCGAGGCACTCTTTGAGACCACTCAAACCCTCCCCCCAAACTTCGAAGTACACTTCAACACCATTACCCCGCTGCCCCGCGCCAAATTGCCTGTTCTGGCTGAGCCCCTATCGCATCACTGATCCAACTCACACTCACCTGGGATATTCGTCATGTCTGGAGCGCAACATGTAGGTCCTGTGGAATCAAGAGCTGCCATGCCATCAAGAAAACTTGCCTCTAACGCGCGGGCTAGGATCCAAAGCTCCTCTACGCTATCGAGGGCGTCCAGGCCTACCACATCGCCAATGGCAAGGAGGAATCCTTGACCGCGTCGGGTCCCCAAACTCTCTCTCTTCTCATGGTGCCGACATCCTCCCCATTTGCAGACGCAACTCAAGTCGGCGCCGTCGAAAATGATTTCTATCTCCACCTTCATCTCCCGCCCGAGCTGGATCTCCCCCTCCCAGCAACCACTCAAATCTATCATCAGCCGCCCTCCAGTTACCTGATTCCTCGTTGGGATCTAGGCCCGGATAGTGGCGCCTTTACTCGCATCCAATTCCCACGTGCCGGTAGCAGAAGCGGTCTTCAGGAGGATGTAGACACTTTCGAGACCATCCTCGCTCAATGCACGGCCTTTCTCGAGCGCGCCCCGCCTCCTAAGCCCGCCAAGGGAGCGACAGCTAGCTCGGAGAAGGCCAGGGAAGCCGCCGCTGAAGAGCTGCCTCCGTACAATCCCGCAGATTATGCCCCCGGAGAGGCGTACGCTCAGGGAAGTCGTAGCTCCCATGCGGGCGGAAGAATCGTCCTCATTGATGAAGAGGATGGAAGCGTAATCGGCGAACTGGGCGAAGCCTATCAAATCGTTGAAGATGGCGCTGTGAAGCCGGGATCGAAAGGTAGGAAAGAGCCTGCAATGTCCGCTGCCTGCTGTCCGTCCCATAATACTAACGTCTCGCCTCAGACCCGGTGGAGCTCACCCTGCCGGCTGATGGCGGTCAGGTAATTTCCGTCCAAGCCGCGTCACCTGAGTATGTTGAGATGGAAATGCACCCCTCATATAAAAAATCATCTTTGGTGTCCTCGGCATCCAAGGCATCCCGGCTTATCGTGACCACCTCCGATATGGTCACCAAAGCCCTACAGACCCAAGCAGATTCCTTTGCGAAGAATACGAAGCCCGTCGCCCAGCCCGTCACTTTTACACCCGCCGCCCATGAACATATTCGCAGGATCAACCACATTTCATCCAAAGCCGCTCATCTGTCAGCAACAACGGTAGGCCGCATTGGCAAGATCGCACAGAACGTTGGGGCCAGCTTAACGAAAAAAAAGGATGGCGGCGCTCGGGGTTACGACGCCAACGGCAACCCGATTGACTCATACAAGCCCGGCGTTCTGAACAAGAGCTTGATGGCATTCAACACTGTCGTGGATGGCATTGAACAGGCAGGCCGGAACCTTTTGACTGGAACGTCTTCAAGCGTCACTACCGTCGTTAGCCATCGCTGGGGTCCCGAGGCAGGGGAGGTGTCGAGGAATCTTACTGATGGTTTCAAGAACGTCGGTCTGGTCTACATCGACGTCACGGGCGTCTCGAGAAGAGCCGTCCTTAAGAGCGTGGCCAAGGGCATGGTTGTAGGAAAAGTAGCTAATGGTGGTGGAGATTTAGTTGTTGGAGGCGGTGATGGTGGAGCAGTTATCCTCCCACCCGACGCCAAGAATGCCCAAGACGGGACGGCTACTAATGCCCCGGACACGGCCGGTGGTGCTGCTGAGTCCTACTACGAGGGCAATGGGAAGCAGCCTCTGGGGACAAAGTACGCTTGATATAGGAGTAGGATAGGGTATCTCATAATTCTTCGTGTCTTTTTCCCTTCTTTCATTGGGGTGGAGGGTGGTTCTTCGAGGTATTGAAGTCGCGCTTCAAGTCGGGTTATACGCCGTCTCGTTTTTATTATATTGGAATGAAGAAAAAGAGGGTTTCGTCCTGGTCTGACGAGGCGCCTGTTGAAAATATCAGTCTTTTACCCATCCAGTAAATAAATCTGCCCTCATACAAAGGTATATCACGTTGTGTTGCGCAAGGGAGTTGGAAGAACTTTGAGAATTGATTCTAACATGGTGGTCTCACGTGACTCTGCGACATGAATGACGGCGCGACGACGTCGACGTGATTTTGATGTTCGTCAACCTCCTGCGAGTTCCAGGAAGTCCAAGAGACCATTGGTGAGAAATCGAGAACATCCCCGTCGTTTAGCAGTTCGGAATTTTTTCAAGGTTCAAATGCTTTTAAGATTTCAATCCCCGATAGCCAGGAGACTAATGTCTTGTGGGTAAAACGCGAGAAAACCAGGAACAAGGAACAACACGTTCTAGTAAGCGCAAACGAGCATACCGCTTTACCATCTAAAGAACACCTTGACTTATGTGCCGATTCGAACTTCTTGGCTCGTTTCTTCTCCTTCTGCGCGATATCCGGGAGTCCTTTCGGCGCAAAGAACCCACAAAATTCGCGCCGCATGCCGCGCCGTCCTCTTCACGCCCCACGTCGCCGGAAAACCAAACCTGATTAAGTACTTCACCGAAAAGGCGAACACGAAGAACGATGCTACACGAAATCTTACTGTCCCTATCTGGCCACTCATCGACCCTTCTCCGCGTAGAGAACGGCGCCACTGCAAACGGTCATACCCAGATCCACGATCGAATTACCCCAGCCGAACGCGATCTCTTAGCCTCGGTGGCACACCTTAGCAACATACATACCAAACTTCTCAGCTATACGTCACAAATATGTGCGAGCCACCCGAGCATGGTCTGCCGCGCCGTTGCGACGACCATTGAACTCGTCCATCTGGAGGCATTCCAGCGCCACGTGCTGGAGGTTGAGAGCAAGATCCTAAGAGAGGATCCCGAAGTCGTGGGTGCATATAATATTGTGTCACTTACGGCTCTCGTGGCCGAGTTCACGCCGTGGAGGAGGAAACTGGAATGGCTGTGGGATGCCGTGCAATTTATGCTCAAAGCAGACGCAGTTAAAGGGTGTACTGCAGCACAGCTGATTGACAGGCTGCGTAAGGAGCTGCAGAGTGGGTTCAGAGACGTCGAAGAAACTGCACAGAGCTTGGTGAAAAGCGCGGAAACAGCCTGGTTGAAACAAGCGTCTGCGTGGATATTGTACGGGAGACTGCCGAGCATTGGCCAAGATGCCTTCTTCATCCGGGCTTCTAAAGGCGAGAACGAGGTACGTGTGTGTCCTGGACATTCTTCTTCTAAGTAACGCATTTGCCTGTCTCTGTATTATTAACTCGAAATTAGGTGCTAGAATACTTCTTGGAGCAGTCCCAACTACCGAGTTTTGTCTCTCCCTCGACTGCAGCGTCCATGCTATTTATTGGCAGATGCTTGAATCATGTCCGAGTCAAGGCAACATTAGAATCTGGCCTAGAGGGTAGAAATCATGTGGCAGCTCAGTTGCAAGAGCTGTCCGGCCTTACCTTCCCACTTGATCGCGCATCCTTCTCGAGGACCATCACGTCCATCCGACTCTCTCTGTCTAGGAACACGCTGCAAAAGCTGCTTCCCCTCGAAAAAGTTGTGGAGATCCTCACGCTCTTCCGGGATTATTTCCTCCTCGCCAAGGGCGAATTCGCTATGGCACTAACTCAGGAGGCTGATGAGAAGAACCGTAGCCGGTGGAGACGGGCGGACAACCTCGCCTACGAGAAGCGAGACGGCTTAACGAATGTCGTTGTGAAACAGGGAGAGGTGACGAGTGTGCTAGCCAGGACATGGGCAGCTATGGGCTCCATGCGGGGTCTTCATGCTGATGAGGATGAAGGCTTGGAACTTGCTCGCGATCTTTTGCGTCTTCAAGTCGGGAAATCCCAGTCGGTGACGCCTTTACCGCTCGGATCCACCACTTCTCAGCACCCCTCTACAGTCGTGTCCGCGACGCCCTTCCGTAATCTACTCTTTTCCGCCCCAACCATACTTACACTCTCGGAGATACCGTCGCCGTTAGACATGTTTCTTGCCTCGGCGGACTTGCAAATCTATACCGTGATCAATTCGTACTTGCTCTCGATTCGAAGAGCACATATCCGTCTTACCGACCTTTGGAAAATGACATCTCTGCGAAGACATTATCCCGCTCCCCCAGGTCCGCCGTTCGGAAGTACTCGTGCGGGTCGGGAAAGAGTGGTTCTTCTTCGCAAAAGGCAGACGTCTAGATCGTTGATTATGCGAAGCGCTTGGGTGGCTTGTAGCGCAGCCGTCTTTTTCCTCGCGGAGACGGAAGCTTACATGCAATCCGAGGTGCTCGCCGGTATGTGGGAGGATTTCCAGAGATGGCTTTCCGGAGAGGTTACAACAACTGTACCAGCCGTCGCGCCAACTAGGTCCGCGACAGTCAATTTATCCACTGTTACGAGAGAGACCGAAAGCGCCGATTTCGAGGACATCTGGCTCGAAACATCTACCGAGACGCGGCCACCCTCCTCGCCCGATAAGCCCCGCATAACGCCCTCCCAGCAGTACGATCCCGAATCCCTAGCCACCGCCCATAGAACCTACCTCCGATCGCTCTGCCGCCACCTCCTCCTTACGCAACCATCTTACACCGAACCCCTCTACTCTCTCCTCGTGCACATCGACCACCTCGTCGCCCTCATCCGCCGCCTTCACTCTATTTGGGAATCAATGGATCTCGAAACCGATGCCGGCGTGGTAGACGCCTTCGCCGACCTCGAGCGTGACGAGCGAGAGGTGATCCCTGCCGTCAGAGATCTCGAGGTGAACGTGCGCACGTCCATATCCGAGGTCATCACCGCGTTGAGGGCCTTAGAAATGGACCCGGTGTTTGCTGCCGAGCTCGAGGGCGAAGATGATGCGGAGGCCGATCAGCACGTCGGTGAAGTTGATGGTGATACGGCATTTGTGCCGAGGAGAATCGGGGGCATTAATCGTCTTTTGATGAAGTTGGATTTTGGGGGCTGGATTGGTGGCCCGAAGGTGGATGGGTTCGATGAAGCGGGTGCTGAATTCTGAGGCGGCCCTGCTTTTTTTTTTTTGATCTGGCGGAGAGGTTACAAGGTTACAAAAAGCCTACGACGATACGACGCTACGATTGGGGAGCTTTGGAAGATGGGGATGGTTTGGGGGGGGGGGGGGGGGGGGGGGGGGGATTGAAGAATTACGAGATATAGCGCCTGCTGGTCATAGATGAGCTCTTGATGGCTCACCGACTCTCTCTGAATTTTTAATGTGTGGCGTGACGTTGCGAATGCATGCATCGGACATGGTTCGGCGGTTTGGCGTTCCGGGAGGTGTGATCCAAGAACATGGCATATCTGTATTCATCATTTGATATTCGTTATACATGGCAACATCTACCCTAGAACGCGCGTTCAAAACCAGACACAAATGGGAAAACTCCAGACCCTTCATGACGTCGAAAACCCTGACTATAGCGCCGCGCATGCAACCTTGCTTTACTATTCCCAGTTTACCAACAACAAGAAAAGAAGAAGAAGAAGAAGTAAAAAAAAAAAAAAAAATTGTACAGGTAGGGAGAGGGTGCTTCCGTTTTATCTTGGGCCTGCGTGGAGTGCCGCCCTTTGTTAAACGACCGCCCCGGTCCGCCACAGTGTTGTTCGTGGACCTCGGGCGAGTGTCCAATCTTGATACCCTCCATCCATTCCCATATCCTGAAGGAGACGGAAAGCTTAACTAATACCCCGTTAAAGAATCAAAAAGGGGGGGTTGAGAGGAGAGGGGGGAAGAAGAAGATGAGAGGGAAAAAGTAGGAGATTCCACGCGGGATGTGTGACGAGGATAAAAGAGAAAGTGTAGCCATGACAAGCAAGGGCTTCTCATATGCGGAGAGCATGGAATCGGCTTTCTCTCTTTAGATCCCATCGATCCCTGATACAGTCATCGACGAGACTGATTAGTCCGGTAGCAACGAAGACCCTAAATTTCCAAATTTGTTAGACCGGAGTTAAAGTTCATTTTTTAAGAGCCTTTAAAAGGAAGACTTACTCGGCGAGAGCGGCGTCCAGTTCGTGGCTAAACCACATGGTGCAAGGGGGCATCCAACCACCATCCATCTCGTCAGATGTCAGCTCGTTCGGGGAGCGTACCTCAGCCACGATGTTGGCGAGGAAGGACTCGGGTTGGCCTTCGCGGATTAAGTGGAATGAGGTGGTGCCCAGATTCGTGTTGTATATCCTCTTCCACGAGTACTTTCCACCCCACCATGAGAAGTCGTAGCGCTTCGGAGATGGGCCACTCCCTCTTCTAATGACGTCGATGGAGGCGTAGTTCGTAAACATCAACTTGATCGTATTCGTAGGCATGGTCTTTGATTTTTGTCCCGGCTCATCACACGAGTCGAGGAGGATGGAGCCGTTATGCTTCTCGCTCCGCATTGAGAGGCCGGAGTCTGGGCGTTTGCCAGCGTGGGCGTTCTTGAAGCTGAATAGAGTGCTGCTAGAAGTTGATCGGCGGAACTGTGGTCGTGCGCCAAGCGATCGAAAGACGCTCGACACCGAGCGCTGGAGGGATTGGCGACCGCCATCGGACCCAGTGGAGGAATACTCTCGCTTCGTGCGACATACTTCGCGTCCCGACTCACGACAGTACCGGCGGAGGGAGAAGATGCGGCTGTCGAGATCATACATGCGTAAATGGAAGAGTTGGACAAGCCTGTGCGGCCTGTGGGGGAGTTGGGTGTCAACGCGGAGATTCATGTTCCCGTCCGATGTGTATTCGTCATGGCGTATGTACATCTTATCTAGGGAAGGGAAGAGCTCCGGAAAGATTCTGTAGTTAGAGGGTTGGACCGAAGGGCCTACGATAGCCTTGCGGTATATCGGAAGTGGGGGGATTCTGTGGTGATCTTCGTTGCTGTCTTGGGACGAGCCATCGTCAGAGTCGAGGGAGGAGTTAAAGGTATCTGTGGAAGACTCCTCGTAGTAGCTCGAGGGCGACAAGGCGTCCTGTTGGCGACTTCGAGCGCTCCTGGATGCATTACGGGAGAGCTTCGTTCCGCTCCGAGAGCTGTTGGCAGAAGTAGGAGCTGTGCTGGATGAAGTGAGCGCGTCGCTGGTCCTATCGGTGCTATGACTGCTCGTCCAGTCCCTCGGGCGTTGTTTCGAAGATGAAGTCTTCATTTCCTACTCGTCGTGCCGAGTTCGGATAGAGAGAGTAAACAAGGCTGAGCTGGCGGTTCTTGCTATCACTATACGGGTGTTTCTGTGCAGCGGATTCTCGAGAAGACGAAAGCGTGCTTGCGGTTCGGTCATTAACGTCAACGTGCAGCAGGCTCAATGTTGCGCCTGTGGACGAAAGGAAGGGGGATCAATTGAAAGTGCAGAAGAGTAGTTGGGACGGAAAGCTTGCACTTTAGAAGGTCGAGGTTGGGAACTGGCAATGGCAGAAGTAGAGGTAGTGTGCACCGGGGCGGGTTCTTGATTTGCTTGGGATTTGCTCGGAATAGGGTAGTGAGCGTCGACGCCCAACTGGTGCTAGGGTAGGACTGTGTAAGAGCGGGAAGGATCAATTGTTGGAAAGGTGTAGGGGATATCTGCGAGTGATGATTTAGACTCCTTGATCATGCTAGTCCAGGTCCAGAGTTGAGATACATGATTGATTCAGACGGGAGCGGGTGGGTGTGCAAGGTCTGACGAGAGAGGATTCAACTTTTATTATACACAGAGAGCGACGTGACTGACAGCAACAAGGATCAAGCAGATGGTCAGCGAGCTTGCCATGTTGCCGATATGCAACCCCCATGCAGGCGATAGTAGCCAGCTTTCCCAGACGGGTCCATGGTGTCCCTGTTGTCCTTGGGCCCCGTACGAGTTTAAAGGTGAGCAGTTAAAATTATCCTCCGCTAGTGGTGGTGGCGTTAGCGAGGTGATGCTTCGTTTTCCACGCATTTCCAGGACGCCTTCCGCTTCCATCCATCGCCGTATCGATTCGTACATCTCTCCACTCGCCCAGTCCCAATGAGGAAGTATTGCGGCTCACCCTGGCCAGCCCGAGGAGCCGGGAGGAATAAAGGTACTTTGTACATTGAGAGCTCCGTCCTCGGGGTCAAGGGACTCGAGGGACAGCTTGGGGTTGGAGGGGCTTGGGATGGAGGGGTGTGGAGCTGCCTGGCGTCATGGGCCTGGTGCGGGAGGAAACGATGGGCTTTGCATGGTGGTGCCCATGGTGATGGTGATGGTGATGGGCCGTGCTGCGACTGCCTGCGACCCGTAACCGTTGCAGATTGCTAGTGGATGGTGGATGGTGGTGGATGGTGGACGATGGATGATGGTGTGCAACTGTGGAACCACGAAACGAGAGGAAACGGTAGGTTATTGGGGAGAGTCGCACGATAATAAGTATGGGCCGAGGTGTTGTGGCACGGTTTTCTCGACTCTGGCAGTGGCTGATTAACGGATTGAGGTTAATATTTTGACAGCAATGGCAATCGTCGATCGCTGAGGGACATTAACTGCTCCGTACCAGTCTACACAGGCAGATTACTCCGTACTTGGTAGTTCCGGATCGGGAGCAGTGGCGTAAGAACGGCAGCGCTAAACTATTTACGTAAACTAGTTTAGTTTACAATCGATGTCTTAAAGGGTTTGGCCAAGATCAATCTTCAATGGGGTGTTTCAAACGATCGAAGAAGGGAATTGACCAAGTTGGTCCTTAAAAAGTTGATGAGCGCAGTTTGAGTCCGTCAAATTGATCCACCGATCCAGATTAATTCCAAGCCACGACGGCACGCGCCGACCTCCCCCTCCACCGGAAGGAACGAACCGTGAAAACACAGTGGATCAGCAGTTGGGGCGGTTGCACAACTGGACTCGTACACACAACATTTGAACTGTACCGCTGCAGCCACTGCACTGCACCTCTGTACATGTGTGTACATGTGTGTACCACCGCATGTCCGCTTTCAAATTCAAAATCCATGTGCACCACAAGCACGAGGAAAGGACAATGGTACAAGTGCAATTGCACCCACCCCACCCACGTTGCTGTTGCTGCGTTGCTGTTGCTGTTGCCGTTGCCGTTGTCCCGCCGTTACAATTGTCGCATCCACTACTTCGTACTTCGTAGTGACGAAACAGAGTACGTCGACGACCTTGACCAGCCTAGGAATTATCGAGGGTACCCATTATCGATCATTAGAATTGACTGATGTCTCTGCTGGCAAGATGGTTGAGGGTTTTATTTCCCCCCTTTCCTCACTTTCATTCCCTCCTTGAATCCTTCTCGGTGTTTTTTGCGCACTTTTTGGGGGGACCGCCCGCACCAGACCCGCGCCTGCCAACTCAGCTTCTCTTTGAGTCAATTCCATGTCCGTTCTGGTTCAGGCTCGGCAGGGTACATTTGTACATCTAACATTAATCCCATCTCTTAATGTCTGCTCCTCATCCATCTCTTCGTGGATACGATGTACGAAGTACACTACGTCCATCCATCCACGGTACTGAGGGAGAGAAATCCGGCGAGTGGCGAGTTGCGAGCTGCGAACAACCGTTGCGGGCTGAATTGTCCTTGAAGCCCTATGCACCCAAAACTCCTCTCATCATATGGACCCCTCGTCTAGCCCGTGAAGTATGTATTACTTCGTAAACTTTGGAAACCCGGACCTGAGAGCCAAGAATCCCACCAGTATTGATGGAGTTGCATCTGATCTACAGGTATAACCTGCGTCTCCGTCCGCCTCCGTCCGTCTTTATGACCGTCCTCCATGCCTGGCTGCGAATAGCGAATTATCACCCGCCAGCGATGCCAAAAGTCTGAGAATCGAAATTAATCAATTGATCCTACCTCGGTAGATCGATGATGCAGAGACTCTAGTATCAGAGACCTGCCAGAGGCCTGTGCTCGCCTGATATCATCTCATGAGGGCTCCCTGCCAGCTCGAACACATCGCTCTGCCCAGCATCTCTTGTTCCCTTTTTTCCTCCCGACAACCTCGGTGGAAGCTCGAGTCGCGGGCGGGCCATCTCTCAGCTCTCATTCCCAGACTGTCTCTTCATGGAGTCTGCACAAGAAGCTCTTCGTTCTTTCTTTCTTTTTTTCTTTTTTCCGACGGGCGAAGAAGACCCAACTTAGTCTCCTGCGACCTCTGCGAATGCGGTGCTGATGCCCAACTAGTTTACAAAGTAATGCCTCACCCCATCAGTGCTTGGCTTGCTCTCCACACACCACAACTGAACCCATTGGCTGTTAATGCCGTAGTCAAGAAAAATGATGCCACTCATACTGTCCAGTCCAAGGCCTTTTTTCCACTGCATTTGAGCCTATCACCGTTGGGTTGGGGCGGATATCCCTCGTTCTCGGCCCATCTCTCTGCAGAGCTCCATTTGCTCAAAACCCGACTCCTGTGCGTCCCATTGCATCTCGACAACAGGAAAGAAAATCGACCGTCTCGACGACTTGCCACCGTGTCAGCCTCCCATTCGCCTATTTTCTGCTTTACCCTACGCCATTGGTGCCTGGAGTCGAGAAACCACGTGCGACGCTCTCTTCGTTGATTCGGCTCCTCCTCATCTCTGGTGTTCGCCTGCACGCACCAAAACCATCAATGGCAACTTGAGCATTCTTAGTTCCGTTTAACATCTCTAAAGCCTTAGGCCAAGTAGCTATGCCTGGCGAATTAGGCATATGCCCCTCTCCCTCTCTCTCTCTCCATCAAGCGCTCCGTTGTTCATCTTCGACGATGTTTGACTGGCACGTCGGATCTTTTTTTGCATTCCCTTCCTCTTTACACACACGGGCAGGCCCCAACCCGAAGCACATGTACCTGCTTCTCGTACGCCTCCCCGGCCTATTCTCTGCGTGCTCCTTTACCCCAAGCGGAAAAAGAACAACCACTCACTCACGGGGAACCGAGTTGATCCTTGCCACGCCGCATTGGCGCCATGCTGCCTAACGAGATGAATATATTCCCTCGTTGCCGTTCCACCCATGCCCACGAAGCCCTCCACATCCGAGTCCCTAAGGACCCCAGGGATTGAAGGCTGATTCTGACACACAAACCACAGCGAACACTGGCTATGCGTCGAACGTTGAAAGTTGGGTCCTACCTTCGAACCTCCGGGAGACACCGGAAAGGGATCACGCCTCAATCTTCCTCTGTAGATGTAACCCTGAGGTCCTCATCACTAAGTTAATCCAGCAGTCCCGGCTGGGCCACGTTTCTCCATCGCCTATTCAGTTTGAGATCCACAAGAAGTTGAGGATGGGGTCTCCCTCTATCACAATCTATGGTGCTGCTGTCACGGGTACCTAGTTGACCTGGTTGTGACATACATGCCTGTTATGCTAGGCAGAATTTTATGTCCTCGAGCTGTTGTCTCACTTACCCCAGATCATCAGTGCTTAGAGTTCAAACGGTCTTGGTAACACGGCATGGATACGTATACCCTGGCCACGAACTCCGCTGCCAATCTGATCTTGAACTCTTAGTATATTGCTACCCTAGCCGATTGGTTACTCTGAGTCTGCTCGCGTTGTTCCACTTCCTCCGGCACCGAGGCATTTCTTTTTTTGTATTCGGTTCGACTTTCTTGTCCGTCCTCCTGTGCGGGGGCAGTTGTGGGACGAGGGCTTACGGTCACGCTTTGAGTGATGCGTTTCTTATGATATCTAATCCCCATTCATCCCACCCCTTTCCCGCGACCTTTTGCAGACTTCCTGTTACTCGGCTGTACTCCGTACGTGCCGCAATGCCTCTCTGCCATCCTCCCAGTTGCAATGCTTTACCTTATCTCTCACCCGCCCTTGAGATGAAAGACCCAGCCTGTACCCCTTAGCGCAGACTAGGTGCTAGCCCACGCATTTGCGACGACTGGACATACTAAAAGAAGCAAGATAGTGAGACCCTCCACCCCCTTCACACGTTCAAGAATATGCAGGAGCAACTTCCAGGAGAGAGATACCGCTGCGGGCATCGCATCGCCATTACTGTCTTGTTCTCCCGCATTTGATGGGTGTCGAACCGTGTCTCCTAGAGCACCCTTAGCCATTCACCGAGTATGGTGTGATCCTCTTGGCCAACACCCCCTCATGCGTACGACATATCAGTATAAATTCCTGTCGCTTTCGATCGACGGCTATATGTCGCCACCTCTGCAAGGCCCTGTTAAGAACGAAAGGAAAGAAGAAGAAAAACGACAGAACATAACGTGGAGAACTGCCCGCCTCCCCACTGTGGTCCCGCAAACATAGACACACACCCACGTCCGTGACAAGCAGAGCATGTAAAATATCAACTCAAGTGATAAGCGTGACGTGGGGGTTTGCAATCCATGCCATCACGTACTATACGCGTGCCTTGATTTCGCCCCAAGAGTCAGGTAGGCCATCCACGTCTATCCACAGAACCAAGAAGAAAAAGAGCCAAAAGATCTCCAACCTAGCAAGTTGTCGCCCAAGTTAGATCCGGCATCTTCAAACTCCCTGACTCGATCACGGCATCTGAGGAGGTGTGGCTTTCAAAACTGGAACACATCAATGTTCCAAGGTCAGCTTCTCAGTATCTAGACTATTTACATCAAGTGGGATTCCGCGGTTAACCCCAGAGGGGCCTCTTCGCTTCAGATTGACTGAGCAGAGACTCTTGTCACCTTGACTTGAGTGTGAATTGTTCTTGAGGACTAAAAGCGTCTCTGCTCTGGAAAAGAGGGTTTAACTGACGGGAATATAAACACTGGGCCCGAAAGCCTCGTATCCACTTTGAATAACATACTATTAAATAGGAGTGGATACAATCGTGACCTTCATATACGCCCGTCGAGATCACTCACGTTCGGTTTAAGCTCTATAGCTCCCCAACAATACTCAACAATATGGCTCTTCTTCCATCACTCCTCTCCCCCCCACAAACTCTCTCCCTCTCTCTCTCTAGTGCTGAGAACTCCATCCCACCCAACTCCTCGGCATCACCCTCCATATCTTCACTTCGCCGGATCGCAAGTCATCAAGCTTAAAGCTCTCCAACTTGACCTTCTTGCTCTCGCGCCCTTGGCCCCAAGCTCTCACCTTCTTTTTGGTACCATCCCATTCTGCGACGACTGCAACATGATCCGGCTTGCCAACCTCGGCCGAGTATTTCGCATGCATCGGACCGTGCTTCCCTTGAAAGCGCGCGTTGCGGAATGAAATAATATCACCGGGCCGAATTTCGTCGTTCTGAAGCGTAGAAGCGTTGGCCATATTCGCATAGACAAGGGCCCCGTATGCCCGCATCCCCACAGGATGTAAGGCTTCCTTGAACGGCCGAAGAAGGTCCAAGACCAGGCCTTGTGGCGTGCCGTCCCCAACCACGGAGTCCTTCTTAGATGTTACCATATCGGCAATGGCACGGCCGAAGCGCTCATGTGACTGCTCCAACTGATCCTGGCGGAGAGTCCGGGGAGGTCCTTCATGGTGCTGATCGACCTCCACATCCGCAGGGTTATAGGGATCGTACTGCACAATGAGCGTTGTTTGGGAGTAATCGATGAAAAGGATCCGAACAGTCCTTGTGATGACCGTCTTGGCACCACGGTTTGTCGAAGTAGATTCCTCGCTCTCAAAGAGAATATCCTTCCTTTCCTGGAGTGATGGCGGGACTTGGTTAGATTGCTTCCACCAACCGCTTTGTAGAGCGGGATCCAGCTCCTCGGCTATGAAACCCGTGTCCAGAGAGGGTCGCCCAACGTCAGCAGAGGGTCTGCCAGCCGAACGTTGAACGTCAAACGATTGTCTCGGGCCAGGTCGGATTGGAAGAGCGGTCGCCGGCGGCATCCTCCGATCCAGTGGTGGAGAGGATGGAATTGATGGACCAGCAAGACCCGATTCCTCGTTATATTGATAGCCTCCAATTTTCGGACTAGTATAGCTGTGAGGTTGGAATGCTGGGTTCACGTCCAGATCCCTTGGCGGCGGCGGCGGCGGAGGTGGCGGCGGGGCAGATCGCGGCGCATCTACCGACGCCCGGGAGCCCGGAAGCGGCTGGCCTGGGATGGGAGGTGGGATAGCCCTCGGAGCAGCCGTGCTCGGGATGGGCGGCGGTGAAGTAGGGGGCGCACTAGCAACGGGTGATCCTACTGGCGTCCGTTCGTCCTCAAAACTGGATTCACGGGCCGTCGATTTCAAAGCATCTTTGTGAGGTACTGAAGACGCAATGTCTGTATCATAATCGCCTTCGTATTCTGTAACCTCCTCGTCATCGTCCTTCGAGTGTCGAGGAGGCCGGGCCGTGGGGACAATATATTCATCTGCAGTAGAACTCTGACTTAAGCTCGGTGGTAATGGCGGTGGGGGTCTAGTGTGGGATGCCGGAAGTGTCGGAGCTGACCCTGGAATTGGTGGCGGAGGCCGGCTATTCCTCTTGCTATGAGCTGCCGTGGTAGGGCTGGTAGGCGAGGTGAGTTCCTTGTTCTCCATCCCGCTAGACGTAGGTGGAACTATAGGGATTGAGGGAATCCGGGGCGAGGTCGGTAGGGTAGGTGACGGGAGAGAAGGAGGCGGCGGCGGCGGCGAACGCATGGCAACTGGCGGGGCCGTTTCGCTGTTCTGCTCCTCATCTTTAGTCGGCCGTCGGGGGTGTTCTGAGAGTTCGTCATCAGACTCCGACCCTGTACTAGGCGATATTACGGTTGAGTGAGGGGGAAGCGGCGCCCCGGCTACGAGAACGTTAATTATGGAACGAACAGTACTCTTCTCGGGCCACTTACCATATGCGGACTCCGGAGGCGGTGCAGGCCGGCCTCCAGGAATTGGAGGTGGGCTAGCTGGGGCTCGAGCTTCACCTCTCTCAGTAAGCAAGCGGGAAAGAATGAAGTGGGAAGAGAGTCAATGGTGACTTACGAGTCTGGTCATAGTCTGGGTATTCCTCAGAATCATCACTAATGGGATGCGGCGGCAATTTGGGAGCGCTTTCCTCCTCGGAGATATCTACACGTGGATGGTCCACCGACTGCCTGGTCGACATACCTGGCAAAGCCATCAATGTTGGAACTGGGGGTGCGACTCGCGAGACCGGGGATGACTCGTCGATGTTATCGGTGTAGCTTTGGTCCTTTGGTACGATGGAACGCCGCTTCTTCTTTGGTAATGTAGGAGCAGCCACTGGCATGAACATGCCAGGCATTCCCATGCCGCCACTCATCTTCGCCATACGCGCCCGAAGTTCCTCCTTTCGACGGATTTCTGGATCGATGTCGTCATCCTCTTCCTGATCATCATCTTCTTCGTCCATTTCATCGTCTTGGTTAGGGTGAGAAACGGGTCTTGGCTTGTCATCGGCTTCCTCCCTTTCCGTGAGATCCTCTGCGCCTTCGGTTGTATCGCCGGCGCCTGACATGTCTGCCTCATTGCCATCATTTGGGTTGAGGGATAAGGCATCCCTGGTTGACCTGCGCCTGGCGGCAGGGATAGCATGGTGTTCATCTAATGAAACTCTGCCTTCAATATTGTCCAGTTCGCCGTGATCCAAGGCGGGAGTATGTTCCGACGTTTCAGAAATATCCGCACGCTTCTTCTGCGGACGTTTTGGCTTTTCTTTCTTGGCTAGGGCTTCGGCATGCCGTTGGGCTGCTTCAGCCTGTTGCTTCTGCAGGAGTGCTATGCGTTCTTGAAGACTAGTAGGTTTCGGCTGATCTTCCTCGCGGTCGTCGACGTTCTGGGAGATGGAAACCGAGCCCGTCCCGGCTGGTTCCGCAAGCTCCTTGCTTGAGGGCTCCTCTTTCCTGATATTGGGATCTTCCTCGCGGATGTACATCCGCGGAGGGAGCTCAGCGCGCGGCGGTGGGACGTATGCATCTCTGCTTGGAGGCGGGGGAACAAACGGTTTCTTGACGTAATTAAGAGAGCTCGGCTTGAACGGGGTAATTGGACCCCCCCCCGATTTATTGAAGGCAGCAATGCGGTCCCTGATTGAACTGCTTGCGGGCTTTTCCGCAATGGGAGGGGGATTATTCCGGTGCACCGTACCCGTGGGCGGACTTGGTTTGGGTTCGGGAGCCCTGACTTGCTGAGGAATCGGCACCGTCGGCGGAGGCGGTTCAAGAGTGGCGGGCGATGGGACAGTGGCCTTTTCTTCTTGCTCGGTTTCGAAAGGTAGAGGCGGCGGTAGCTGTCTCTCGGTGATTGGAGAGGTTAATACCGGCGGTGCCGAAGGGGGCGGCGCTACATCTTCTCGAGGGGGAGGAGGCGGAGGGGGTACCGAGTCTCTCTTCACCCGCCTTGTTGGTCGTGGAGGAGCTGTTGGTTCATACCTCTCCACGAAGTTGCGGGGGAAGATACCTTCCTGCTTCCCACCAGTCTCATCAACATATTCACCAGTATACCACTCATCATCGTCCTGGTCAGTTACTGTGATGATTTGGCCCGCATTGAATTGTAAATCATCCTCATGAGGTGAGGAGTATTCAAAGAGGGCCTTCACAAAGAAAAGCCCAGTGGACATTTTCTATTATGTGAATATGTAATTTTGAGTGCAGGTGGATGGACGAGGATGCAGTTTTGGTTGCCTAGAGGTGATGTTGTGAGTGGTGATGCTAGATCTTTGTCTTTGGTTGGGCGTATTCGTAGTCTGCGGAGGCTCGGGGTTGGTTGGTGGGTGGCGTGCTTGTCTGATAATTGGTGTTTGTTGACAAGTTGACAATCGTTGACAATGATTTGACAGCAATGATATGTTTCAGGGTCGAGATCTTGAGGAAGGAGCGGCAAACGCTTCCCTCGACATGGGGGAGAGAATCACGAATCTCAAACAAGTCGTAGCATCGAAGGAGGCTGTGATCTGCAGCTCGAGGCAACGACGTCAGTGCATGAATAAGAAAATAAAACGGAGGTAAGTTTAGTGCTGGCGAGGTCGTCGAGGTGAAGATAAGGTGATGGACGTACTTCTGATACCAATAAACCTTGCCACTGAAGGAAAGCCAGAGGCGAGGCCAGAACCAGCTTGTCTTGAGGGATCGTTGAAAACAACGGGGCCTTAGAGCATCGATTTCCCCTCACTTATTCCTCGGGTGCTCTAGAAAGATTGACGTGGAGGAGGGTATTCTGCACTTGATGGAAATTAAACTGGGGCCATTTCCTACCGTTGGACCGTTCGTCGTTGCTGTGAGGAGGGAAGAAAGGAGCAGAGCTAAGGCGGTGACTATCTCGGTCCCGTGTGATTACGAAGCCCACAACGTCTTCGAAACTAAGACTTGATTTGCTGGCCTTGACTTGGACTTGGTTAAAACGTTGGTTTCAAATCATGGCAGCGTCTTACTGATTACGTAATAAAACCGCCTTCTACTCTCACCGTTTTATAATGGAGTGGCGTTGCAATTGTGGGATGTTCCACATCTCAATCTCGTCTGATGACGTTCTTCTTTGAACCTACCTCGTACAGTTCCAGCCAAAGGGGGGAAGGAAGGAAGAACACGAAACCCCGAGGAAGTTAGGACAGTTCCGTCTCGCCAATCTACCATCATGGCCTCTCCCTTTAATTCCGTGAAGGGGATGAACAACCGCCTGCCTGCAAACTCGAAGTCTCAGACCGAGGCCCACAACCCAGGTCAATGCTCAGAAAACTCGGAAAATAATTCGCTACGATCACCTCGCAACCCGAAAGAAATTGCCCTTCAGCACGCTCGCATCCTCCAGCAACGCAAGGAAATTGAGGCCATAATTCTGCGAAACCTGATAACGCTTTCAGAATACCCACGCATTCGAACACCTCCGCATTCGTCAGCGTCTCCTGCGCCCTCCGACGTTGCAGACTTCAAGCAGCTTATTCGCCTCTTCCAACCATCAGACTATGACGATCTCATTGCCGAGAGAAACGCCAACGGCTTGTGCGGGTACGTCCTGTGCGCCAAGCCGAAGCTGAAGGCAACATCCGGAGGCCCTTGGAAACTGGTTAATAACGGCGGGAAGAGTATCGATATTGTCCACCGCAGAGAACATGAGCAATGGTGCTCGCAATCCTGTGCACGGCATGCCTTCTACGTCAAGGTCCAACTAAATGAAACTGCGGCCTGGGAGCGAGTCGGTATTCCAGACATAGACATCGAAATTTTAAATGAAGGGAGGACGAGTATGAACGGGCAATCAACATCAGGGAGCAAAGGCAAGGCGGAGGGACAGTCTCAAGCCAAGGCTGCTAGGGATGCCACATTACTCGCTACCGAGCGGGGGGATACCGGAGGCGGCACCACACTATCGGTCACATTGAGACCGAAGGAGATTACCGGGCCGCCCAAGGACATGGATTTAGCGAGCGCCGAGGATGATGAGGAAGCACATCTTAGGCTAGAGGGATACACACCGAAGTCAAGGCCTGGGATCTGAGAATGTGCTTGCAAGCCTACCTACTAGGGTAGATCATTGAAGCCACTCGACGTCAGCTAAGCCTGCGGCTGGATTTTAGATGGCACCAATTGCAACAGCACGCCATATCTCTGAGGGTTCGGGAGTATGCACGGAGCAATAGCGTTGCCACCGGCGCATGTTATAGCATGTACATGCTAGTCCAAGCCCCAGTACGAGTCCCGGCTCGCCAGGCTGAGCGAGTTAATGCGTCACGGTCACTGCACGCTGGGAAGAAAGGGTATTGCTCTTGGCGATCAAGCGTCATCTCAGGCGTTGGGCCCAGAGAGTCGGCGACACCTTGCAGGGGAAACGATAAATTTTCCGATGTAATGCAATGCGAACTCACACTAGAGTCCTTCAAGACGCCGTATAGCACTAATCCGATCCCAGTATCTTTTGTAAACCATTCCCATCGCCCACTTCCTGTTCCTTTAATCTCGTCGTCGGTCGCCGAATCTGCGGCCACCGCGGTCCTGTGCCTGGGTCTGGGTGACAGGAATGACATTGACGGGGATCGAATCAAACTATGAAAAGAGACCTAGAGCATTAGCGAGGGACCATGCTACAGAGACGAGCAGAGAAGAGGACAGGGGAGCGAGGGGCACGTACGCCGAGAGACTTGAGAAGGTCCTTAGTCTCTACATCGACATCAAGTTGGCCGCTCTCAGAGTTCTGAGTGAAGTCAAGGGCGGACACCTCGGGAACGTATTGATCCTTGCGCTCACGCTCCTCCTCCTGGAGCTTGAAAGAAATGCCTCGGACAGGACCCCGCTGAATGCGCTTCATCAAGTGCGTGGTAAAACCAGCGATCTGTGAAAATAAAACATTGTTAGTTACGTTAGCCATACCACCAACTATTTCTTCCCGGCTGACCTTGTTGCGAAGACGCTTGGAGGAGATGATGGCGATTTCATCGCAGATCCTCTTGTTGGTCTCGAAGTCGAGCGTAAGTTTGGGGTAGTACCGCTCAATGATGACCTTGGCGGACTTCTTGACAGTCTTCGTTCGAACACGACCCATTGTGACGGTGGCTGGTTTTAACTCGGTGTTGAGAGGAGAAAGGAATCGGTGTTGAGGTTGTCGATGGAGGACTTGAAATTCTTTGTGAGATGTGGGGGAGTTTGGAGACTGAGCTGAGAAACTTCAAATTGTGCCCTACCACCGACACCCACGCAAATGATGTGGAATCACGTGATTCGACACCCGCAAATATCCGGTAACAGCTGGCAGCCCTCATCTCAACCAAGACCCATTTTTACTCCCACTTTTTTTCTTCCCACGTCAATGTTGAAGGGTTCCCGTGTTGAAAGATCAGCGACGAGACAACACCATCCAACGTCTTGCAGAATAAGAAGCTGTCGTCCTTCGGAGAAGGGAATCAATATGCAGTTGGTCCATTAAGGTGGTGGCAGAAGAGCAGATGCTCCTGAAGCAAAAAGTACCTACTTATACGAGTTCTACAATATTTGACGCAAATCTGTGTGAGCACAAGGGAGGTGCTTGACTCATATTGCCACTGGGAGAAGCATATTCACATTCATACTTCGCGCCGTGTAACCGAGGACCAGCTAGGCTCTAATTAGAACCCAATCAGTCATTCTCGTAGAGAATTTTGAAAACGAAGCGCTGCACGATACGGTAATCTAGAGAAGGCTGGTTGACAAGCTAACTTGATAGTACATTTATATCATCTAACTTTACAATTACTCTCCCATGATTGAGACCTCAAGGTCTCAAGCCATAACTCTTGGAGCTCCCCAAGACGCTTCGATCACCAAAGTACGGCCGTTTATTAGCTTGCCTTGGCTCGAGAAGGCGTTGGACGCGGTTATCCCTCCCCTTTGAAGGCTCGTGGGAGGCAGGTGCTCGACGGGGCTCCATGTATATCTCTGCATTCCCGGAGAGCTCCTTCTTGACCAATTGTGTTTCTGCTGTCGCCTCATCAACCTTGATAACCACGCTACCATTCCAGAGGACTCTCGCGGCCTGAGGAATCAGATAAACCGAGGCGCCACCTGGAATTGACGGGTCAAAGACGGAAAGACCCTGGACCTTGTTACGAGCATCATAATCTCGGAAACGGTGGATGAACGACGTCGATCCCGGTGGTACGTTCGCGACAAAACCACCGATGCCCAGCTTAGGACCTTCGGGACCTCTCTGGGGGGTAAGAATTCGGGAAAGGACAGGGCTATGCTGTTTCTGTGGTCCATAGAGTGCGTGGTTTTCGACAAATGCTGATGTTCGCAAATATGATATTCCCGCAGAAGGGTGGCAAACAGGGGGTCCTTCCTGGGCGTAGGGGTTAACCGGATGAAGCGATCCATTGACGCCATTAGCCCAGACATTGGTTGAGCTCTGTGGTGGGGCAATGGGGGCTAGATCAAGGAACTGGCTGACTAGCCAGTAGAGAGTCGACCGGTCAGCGCGAAGAGATCGTATGTAATCGGTCAGATCCGAATCGCTGATATCGCTGGAAGATGTGCGAGGTGGGGGCGCTTCTCCCTGGTCCAGGGCCTTCTGAGATGCGGCGTGCGATAACTCGTCTGCTCGACGCTGGCGCAGAAACTCCCGGAACTCCGCCCTTCTCGACCTCACCCTCTTCTTGATATAATTATTGAACTGTTCCTCGGACATGCTCGCTAGCCATGGCCCAGCGAATTGCCATCGCTTTGAATTGGCATTGCCATCCGCGGTCGACTGTGGTGTGGTCTGGTCGCTGGCGTCTTCAAAAACCGACCTTTTCCCTTCCTTTTGCTTCTCGTGTCTCAAGACCGGGGTAGATACGGCGATGTTCATTTCGTGAAACTTCTCGACCGTCAAAGCATGATCGGAGGCGGAGGCGTAGTCTGTGACAGATTCGATTGAGTCCACTTGCTTGACACGAACAACGGGAGTCGATGATTTGGTCGTTTGTCGCAGAGGAAGTGGCCTCTTGAGGCCCCAATCTCCTACAATTCGAGAAGTTTCCGGAGTTGTGATCGAAAGATGGAGCGGAAATGGAGTGGTCGCGCTGTCCGAGAGTTTATGCAAACCCAATCCAGAATCAGGAACCCGTAGGGGTTGGGGCATAGAAAACATACGTGAGGTCCTCAGGAGAGAGGCCCCTCGTGAAGGTCTCGCCGCCATCTTCACGTTCGAAGAGTCAGGCGTTGTTGGCTCAACCAGCAGCTAGAAAACGGGTTGGACAGCTGAGTGGTTCGTTACCATGTTGCAAATTTTTAGACGCGAGGATCCCTCATTTCGTCGGTGCTGGACGGAGCATTGCTGAATAAGATGTCACTTAGCTGCCAGGTGTAACCATGTGACAAACAAATTAGATTTTTTTTCGCATGTCCCCGACAGCGTCCCATCACTATCGCCAACATTATTGACTACGTCGCTTGAAAGTGCAGTGAGATACTACATAAATCATCGGTGGCAGGTTTCCATGCTCTTCTCTAATCCTGACGCCGGAAACCCCCCCGCGCCCAGACATTTCCCCCGACGATAACCATACTGTGTGCTGTATATAAGGTCTTTGCCCACTGTAGCACGTAAGCTAGGGGAATGTCGCTTGTTAGACGCATGGCGTCCCTTTCAGCAAACGTCGCCTCGTCGGGGGCACTCACATTTGAGCTAGTTGCTCGTTGTTCGGTTAGATTCTATTAGTTCTCTTCGTTTGGTTCTCGATGGATATTGTTTTAGATAGCGGACTGACGGTCTCAACAGACAACGAGAGCTCGCGCATCTCTTTTGACCCTGCCTCATGGTCCGGTCCAGCTGCCCATCTTCATGCCCGTGGCTACTCAAGCATCACTCAAAGGCTTAACACCAGAGCAGCTAGAAGAGACAGGTTGTCGCCTGTGTCTCAACAACACCTATCATCTCGGCCTAAAACCTGGGCAGGGGGCACTTGCCGCCATCGGCGGTGCTCACAAACTCCAAGGCTGGGAGCACAATATCCTAACGGACAGCGGCGGGTACGAAACATCTTTTCTGCTAACCTTTACTGTCCCGGAGGGTGCTATGCGGTTCCACTGACTCTCCTTAGGTTTCAAATGGTCAGTTTACTTAAACTTGCCAAAGTCACCGAGGAGGGTGTAGAGTTTTTGAGCCCCCACGATGGCACCCCAATGCTTCTCACCCCCGAACACTCTATCAGCCTGCAGAACACTATCGGGAGTGATATAATAATGCAGTTGGACGATGTGATTGTGACAACATCCCCAGACAAAGAACGAATGCGGGAAGCTATGGAACGGAGCGTTCGGTGGCTTGATCGTTGTATTGCGGCACACAAGAACCCTTCCACACAGAATCTCTTTTGCATCATACAAGGAGGCCTGGATTTAGACATGAGGCGAGAATGCTGCCACGAGATGCTTGCGCGCAACACCCCCGGTATCGCCATTGGAGGATTGAGTGGCGGCGAGGCGAAACACGACTATTGCAGAGTAGTCGAAACCTGCACCGCCCTCCTACCCGAGTTGAAGCCCCGCTACGTGATGGGGATTGGGTATCCAGAAGATCTAGTTGTCAGCGTCGCATTAGGAGCTGATATGTTCGATTGTGTTTGGCCGACGAGAACGGCGCGCTTCGGCAACGCCATCACGAAACAAGGCATGCTTAAGTTACGGCAGGCAAGCTTCGCCACGGACTTTTCGCCCATTGAAGAAGGTTGCGGCTGCATTTGCTGTAGAACGGATGGGGATGGACTAGGCGTCACAAGGGCTTTTGTTCACCACAATGTTGGTAAGGAAACGGTTTCGGCTCATCTCTTAACGATCCATAATGTGTACTACCAATTGAACCTGATGAGGGAGGTAAGAGAGGCCATCATCGCGGACAGGTTCCCCGAATATGTTAAGGATTTCTTCGGCCGGTTGTATCCGAATAAGACGTCCTACCCGGACTGGGCGGTGGCCGCACTTAAAATGGTTGGCGTTGATCTGCTGGATGGATAATTCCTTGCTCCTTGGCAGGATCCCAGCACACAAGAGACGGCTTCGGTAACAGTCTATGTCCATCTTTGACACAAAGTAATAGATCCTAGTTGCCTACTTCGTAGGCATACCTGTCAGCTGGTTAACAAATTGATGTGGTTGAACGAGTGAATGTCTTCTTTTTAATATATGTTCTGTTAGGCTGGTATGTTGTTGTTCGTTACTCTGGTATTATCATCCTCGACAACGATGTACTTCGTACGATCACATTCCCTTTTCTTCTCTTCGTCTTCTTGTTATTCTATTTTGCGATTCTCTCATTCCCGTAGTTCATTTGATATCCCTGATTTAAGATGATGATAATATCACTAGTGTATACATTGCAGCCAAGATTTTCAAGAAGCTGCTGCAGACATACCCTACTACAGTTGAAGGACAGCAAGGTGTATCAAGCAAGAAGGCTCAGCTTATTTATGATCCCTTGAGGCCTTTCCCGAGGACCTATATGCTCATCCCCAATAAGGCAGTACAGTTTCGTATCAATATTTGCTTCAGAGTTACCAAGGTGACGATATTGATGCCGCCGAGAGAAGCCTTTCTAGAGGAGGGTATTGGCCAGGGACTAACCGGGTTCAAGGGACATTGTTCAAGAAAGGGGATTCGCCCAAGCAACTACAATTCGATTCCCCTTAGGGGTGCAGAGAAGCTGGCTAATTTCGTACGAGTTTTCGCAACGTCATAAGAGCTTATCAGTTGGGCGAGTCCAAGAGTCGGTCCCTGCCCGGACTGACCTTAGCCCTCAAATGAACACAGAATACGTTGGGTCATCGCCTCGAAGTCAGACAGCAACGCAATTTAATTCTGTGTATATCATGATCGACCCTTATAAACTACTTGAAGTTGTGACCAGACGTATCCGTCCGGGGAGACGCAAAGTAGCAAGAATGTTTTCGCGGACGGTGACGGTCCAGCACCGCTATGTGGCGAGTGCCGCCCTACGCCTCGCCGTACCCTCCGTCTCTGATGACGTTGGACCTGTCGAATTGAGGGCTCGGACGGTCGACCGCCGTTCAGCTACCACCTCTGGGCTTCCTCAGTTCTGCTGTCGGAGCTGGTCGAGCGGGGATACGCTGAATCTGTCATAGTGAGACGACAGAGGATAAGATCATCAACAACAGACACGGATTGCCTGGCCCAACGCACCTTGGACACCAAACCGACCGAAAGGTCTGCCACAGGCGCTGTGCGCGGTAAGGGGACATCTTCGGTTGTCGGGTTGTAATTGTAGAGTGACTATCACACGAGAGAGGAAGAAGGGAAAGAGGAATTGGATGAATTTGGCTCAAAAGAAGCTGCCGAACAAGCAGAAATTAAGTCCCATTGCCTCCCCTACTTAGCGCAGGCCAAGTTGACCGAGTCAACTAAGCCCTCGTAGTTGGAGCTCGCCGCAACAGGGCATAAAATTAAATGGCAATAGCAACGCAGTCACTACAAAGGGAAGGCTCACATTTCTATATACGAAAAGGCTCTTCCAATCGAGAAGGCTTTCAAGGAGTAAGAAGACTGCTTGTTTCATATGATCTAAGCCGCAATAGCGGCTGGAGCTTAAACATAATTGACCCTCTCCACTACAAATCACAACAGCCACCTGAGGATTTGTTTCTCGTGTGCGGTTTGTACGGATGTCTTGTCACAGTAGGAGCTGGTCGAAGGCGGTCCGGATTTGGCCTTGAGACGACGGAACCGGAGCCTTTGATCTGGCCGACGTCGGTGCAGGGACGACGTTGTCAAGAATGCAGAAGTTGAGCGGCCTGACCGGGGCACGGAGATGGCTTCGAGAGCGCTGTCCGAGGCTTGACACCGGCATTCATCACGTCCAAGAAGGTAATTTTCGCAAACGTCATGATAAGGAAAGTCCCCCAAGCAAGTAGATGCTCTGATGTAGTACCTGGAAATAATTTCCTCATCGCCATTTGCGTCAACTTGATTGGCTCTCGTATTCGTATTCGCGAGAACAAAGAACCACCGCTGTTCCGCGTCAAAATTGAACACCACATGCACAACCGACAGACCCGAACGAAGCAACGCTCAAGATATTAATTGGTACACTGGACCTCTAAACGAACAGGTTTTGAATTGTCAATGTGCGAAGTACAGTTAGACAACCAACCAGCTTTGCATTTCCTGGCAATGTATGCCGGAGGGAAGTTCGGGCGAATGCCTTCAACCTGAAAAGGAAGTCCACCACAATTCCTGCACCCACATAGTACTAATACACCGCATGCGAATCTGCTGGGACCGAAAACGAAAGGCGAAAGGCTCTTTGTGATCTAAGCGTCTCAATCGTGAGAAGTGAGCTGAAGTATTTTCAATTTTTATATCCAACGTACGAAGTAGAGATGAAGCAATAGGGCAGACTCTCGACAGGGAAAGTGCGCCACTTCGATTGACCAATAAATGAGCTCTCGGCCAGGTAGTTATTACTAACCAGTGAGGTGTGATATCATGGTCAGGGGTGAGGGTGGGAGATGCGACAAGGGATCAATCGATGATAATCGAGGTGGCTTTTGCCTGCCTCCCTCTCTCCGAAACCCCAACGCCGAATTGGTGCACCGAATCTGTTCCTAGTCATCGAAGAGGAGCGAGGAACGCAGTGTCTCCGCATACGCATATTCTAGTGTAGTGTAGAGGATCTAATTAACTGCACGAGGAGAGAGGTGTGGTGGTTTGGGGGCACAATTCGGAACCTTTGGCAGGCTTGGGAAGGACAAGTCAACATCGAAGTAGTGCTACTTTGCCTACCTTTGTACTTGGCAGTTGGTACAATTGGAAGGGCGGGAGTGGATCCGAAACGTCGGGCGATGTAACTATTTCATAGCGTAAAAGAGAATGACAGCAACAATGGACGCCTCCTTTTTACTAAGAACATTGCGAGACAGAGTTGGCGAGCAAGTGATGGTGCCATTGTGAAATCCGTTTTCTTTCTCCCCCTCTTTTTTATTTTATTTTTATTATTATTATTATTAATTTTTTTTTTTTTTTTTTTCTTTTTTTTTATCAAACCCGTCTTTGTTCTGGAACTGATTTTCCAAACCGTCCCAGAACCCACCCACGGCCGGCCGAGAAACATCCTTGGAGCATGCACGGGTCTTGATAATTTCGAAGATATACATCATTGCCAGGTATCTTTTATTTTTCTCAGGGGTAGAGGTTCCCAACAAAATCGAAAATTACCACGTTTGTGTTAACAAGGACGAGACCAAGAAACACTTCTATTGATCAATTGAACATTAGTTCTTTTTTTTTTCTCGAAATGATGTACATATGCGGGAAGTACCTCCATGCACACCACCAATTATTACATGTACTTATACCTGTACGTACTTCGCACTCCGAAGTATTATCAGTCGACGACTGCAGTTTGCAGCTTTGCGCATGTTCCGTGGGTGCCGTTGCGGGCGACGAGCTCGATAGAAATTCTGAAAGCGCGTTCATAAATCAAATACCATATCCGCCCCACCCCCCCAAACCGCACCTCCCCGAAGACAGTTAAACTTCTCTCCCCAAAACCTCGAAGCGGTTCTGTCACGGTTGAGGTGCACTTGAACCTCGAAGCCAGGTTCGTAGTAGCGCCTCCGTCAAGACCCTCGGGCACGTCGTACTAAACCTGCTCGGCAGGCATTGACAACTTGAACCATCTCAGTTCCGCCCCTGTTTCCCTGGCCTAACATGGAATCCAATTCCAACTTCACCTCCGTGCTGGCCAGCGCAAAATACGGCGGAGTGCCCGTCCCGCCCCAAGTCGACTATGTTGTTGACGCCGTCGTCAACTCTGGACCATGGACCATCCTCTTTACTGTGCTGGCTATCTTGGTCGCCTATGACCAGAGTAAGAAAGACGTCCCACGGCCATTCAAACCTGCGACGCGCGTGGAGAAGCGGTGGGAACCTTACTGACGTGATGAATTTTCAGTAATGTATATCGTGAGGAAAGGCTCGATCGTGGGCCCTTCCTGGAAACTACCATTCATGGGGCCTTTCCTTCAATCGGTCAATCCCAAGTTCGAGGAGTATTATGCGAAATGGTTAAGCGGCCCGCTGAGTTGCGTTTCCGTCTTTCACAAGTATGCAAGCCCTCCTCCGCCCGAGATGACCAGCATTTCCTGATAGCCCTCACTAACCCGCCATGTAGGTTTGTCGTCATCGCTTCGACTCGAGACATGTCCCGCAAAATCTTCAATTCTCCGGCCTACGTCAAGCCCTGTGTCGTGGATGTCGCCCACAAGCTCCTCGGTGCCGATAACTGGGTGTTCCTGGACGGCCGTGCTCATGTCGACTTCCGAAAAGGCCTCAATGGCCTGTTCACTAGAAAAGCGCTTGAGAGTTATCTTCCGGGGCAAGAAGAGGTGTACCAGGCATACTTTAAGAAGTTCGTGCAGATCACGAAAGATAACGACGGCAAGCCGGTTCCTTTTATGCCCGAATTCCGCGAAGTAATGTGCGCCGTATCCTGCCGAACCTTCGTGGGACATTACATCTCCGATGAGGCCGTGAAGAAGATCGCCGACGATTATTACCTTATCACCGCTGCCCTTGAGCTCGTCAACTTCCCTATCATCATTCCCTACACCAAGACGTGGTACGGAAAGAAAGCAGCCGATATGGTTCTGAGGGAGTTTTCCATCTGCGCCGCAAAGAGCAAAATCCGGATGGCCGCGGGGGGTGAGATAACGTGTATTATGGACGCCTGGGTGAAATCAATGTTAGAATCCAAGAAGTGGCGTGAAGCTCAAGAGGAGGGATTGTCGACAGAAGGGATGGAAAAACCCTCTCCCCTATTACGGTGGTTCAGCGATTACGAAATCTCCCAGACTGTCTTCACCTTCTTGTTCGCTTCTCAAGATGCTACGAGCAGTGCGGCTACCTGGCTTTTCCAAATCATGGCGCAACGACCCGATGTTCTAGACCGAGTTCGAGAGGAAAACCTCGAGGTCCGAAATGGCGATATCCACGCAGAGATCAACATGGACCAGCTTGAATCTCTCAAGTATACTCGTGCCGTCGTCAAGGAGCTGCTTCGTTATCGGCCACCCGTCCTCATGGTGCCGTACATGGCCAAGAAGGCATTCCCCATTACGGATACCTACACTGTCCCGAAGGGTAAGTTTCACGGTAGTAATGGCAAGAACTAATGGCGTATGGAAACTTGAGCCGAGCTAACACGTACTTTCAGGTGCCATGATTATCCCAACCACGTACATGGCTCTCCGAGACCCCGAGGTTTACGAAAACCCTGATGTATTCGATCCCGACCGTTACTATTCGGGCGATGCTGAGGCCAAGGGTGCCAAAAACTACCTGGTGTTCGGTGTCGGCCCGCATTACTGTCTCGGGCAAACGTACGCTCAGTTGAACCTAGCGCTCTTTGTCGGGAAGGCGTCGGTGCTCCTTGACTGGAAACACCATCCCACTCCCAAATCTGAGGAAATCAAAGTGTTTGCGACTATTTTCCCCCAAGTCAGTGCATGCACATTATGAACCCTCGACGTTTAGACACGGAAGAAGCTAACAACACGATAGGATGATTGCCCGCTGACCTTTGAGGCCAGGGAATAAAAGTAAGCAGGCCCCGCGCACCTCGCCAGCGCGAGTAAGCACGGGTCTGCGGATAGACTGGCCGGTTTTCAGGGTATAGACTCCAGCCGGATGGGTTCTCTTGTACCCTTGAATGCATACGACCCACGAAGAGAAGTGCTAAACATACTGAATGGTGCAACCGCAAGCGCCATGGCGATCCGACCGCAGCAATGCAACTACATGTAATCTTTAATCTGCCCATCCATTCGATTGTATATAACCCATATCACAACCAAGTACGAAGTAGACAATGCCTGTTAAGCCACAATTATGTCCAGTGCTGCGTGGCGTCAGCATCCTGGGGTGAAAAGTCCTCTACCACTTCGTCCAATACTGAAGGATTGCCTCAGACTTTGGATGGCGAGCATTTCTTCTTTCGTTTTTCATATATATATATATATGTGTGTGTGTGTGTATATCTATTCCTCGGTATTGTCAACACACTGAAATGACAGGAGCTCAATTGTAAAGGTATAAAATCTTGCCATATGGAAACGCTGAATTTCAAAAGTCAAAAGGATTGATATCAAATTTCACACCACAGTTCCGTGGCGGCAGCACAGCCATCTTTACGAAGTACTTGCAAAATCCCCGACGCTAGCGGAAGAAGCTCGTCCTGCTTCCCTCACAATCAATTCTCACCATTACCCATTACCCAGGAATAAGTATTTAACCAGCCTAGCTTATTCCTACCAAGACATCATGATGACCAGAACTCGTGCGACCCAATTAGCGATCCAGTGCGGAGCGCAATTGGCTCGCTCGCAACCTTGGTACAGGCCCTCCCTCCGCATTCGACCAGCCCAGTTGGCTGGTAACCATGCTGTTAGAGCTACACGGAGCTTTTCTATCACGAACTCCCGTTGGGAGAAAAATGAACCGACACAAAAGGCAGATGAGGGACGCCAGTGGGATTTTGAGTCGGTGAGTCTCCAACCTAGTTGCACGCCATGCCAGAAACTAATCCATTCCAGATCAAGGAGATCTCCCAGTCCAAACCTAAGAACCTCCTCCTAATAGGTGCGCCGCTTGCCTCCCCAATCCCAAGGTCCTGCGTGAGCTAATGAGGACGCTCGACCTTTAGATGTCCGCGAACCCAACGAACTTCAGTCTACGGGCACAATTCCCACTTCGCTAAACATCCCGATCACAAGCCACCCCAATGCCTTCCATCTCCCCGCAGAGCAATTCCGCCACCTCTTCGGTTTCGAGAAGCCCGCAACCGACGGTCCCGATGCCCCCGAACTAGTCGTCTTCTGCAAAGCCGGCGTGAGAGCGCGTGCCGCTGCAGAACTTGCAAGGAGCGCAGGATATAACAAAGTTGGGGATTATGCTGGGAGCTGGCTGGACTGGTCAGCCAAAGGCGGCAAGGTGGAACCTTTTGAAGGGGGAGACGCATAGTAAAGTTGACTTGCAACCATATGCCACATCGTCTACATCAAGGACTTGGGATTTGGGGGTTGGGGAATGGTACGTGAGACGTGTTGGAGATTTCGATCACCAGTAGTGGGACGCTCTCTTGAACAACCAACTCGAGGCTCTTAGTAAATAGGACGCATAAAGATATCTAGATTATACACTGCCTCATTCGACGCCGGCCAATACTCCCCAGGCACCTAATTTCACTGTCCCCCAGGGATATGGATGTCACCCGCGTGTTACAAATTCTTAAGAGTCTCCCTCACCCCCGCCACCAATCGGAGTCGGATTATCTGGATGCAGCGGACTCTTGTGCGCAAAGAACAGAAACTTGACGGTGAGGGCCAAGCCGAAGTGGAGGGCCACGACAACAATTAGCAAGCCCTTGCTAATCTGCCGGTCCGTTGCGCTGAGTACGGGATAGAGGTTACGAAGGAGGAAGGTTGTGCTCATCCCAAAGCCAATCGCAACAAAGGTCCAATTCAGGATGTCGATTGGGGACCAGCTTATGAGCGCAACAGGCACCCATATTAGATTTGCATAGCCGTAGAGGGCCCAACATTCTAGAAGATTGGCGGCCTCGGATCCAAAATAGCGGAGAATGAGGAAGAGACCGATAGGAACGAAGAGGGTATAGCCGTAGATCAGTCCAGCAGCGCCTACGCAGCTGATATTAGCGAACGATTCATTGGGAGCGTTGGAGTAGAAAACGGGAAGCGCCTACCACTCAGCAGCCTGAAATTGTAGGCAAACGGGGTGCCCTTCTCGGTAGACATGTAGTCGCCAATCGTCCCTCCCAAGAACAGAATCAATACTACTGTCGTTGCAATCCAAAACGGTCCGTAGAGGTCCGGGTTTCCTTCTAGAACATCCAGGAAGTTTGCCCGAGGAAAGAGCGAGGCCCAGCATCTTGAGAGCACTGCAGTCGTGTCCACATCAAAGAATTGTTGATAAAATCCTATAGTCCACAGCATGCGCTTGCCCCCGGTTGACGACGCGGTAGCAGGAGGTGGTAGCAAACCAGGCGAGGACCTGCCCTTTCGTCCCGCAGTGGATGTCTCGGCGAATGTGGAGGTATGAAATTCAAGGTCATCTTGAAGATCGGTGCGGCCAAGGTCGCCCTATAGAGTGGTTAGTCTGAAGGAGCCGTTCTGCGCACCTAACATGTTGGCGCGATATCGGGATGTCGCACACACCTCATCATCCACATCTACCACAACATCATATCCTGAACTTGCCATGATAGTCGCCTCGTCTGCTAGGTGAACAGTTTAACGGTGTTCCGGCTTTGCGGATGACGAAGCTCACTGCACGACGCCCTGCTCATTTTTATTGGTAAGGGAGTTGTTCCGGCTATATTGCCGAGAATTACCCATTGAGCTCGTGTCAGTTGGACTGGGGACAGATGTGAACTTGGTTCTAGGTTCGGCAGGAGCTCCCGGCCAGCTGGCGTGCAAAAGGCCGGGCCGCCAGCGTCAAGCGCAACTGAGCTGCGCAATAGGCAACGCAAACTGGAGCTACGAAGTAATTACGCGAGTATCCCTATGGCCGTCCCGGGAAGAAGAAAGCGTCCAAAAGCCGACATCATTATACTCGATGATTGGAGGCAAAGTACCCTGGTGCTGCATGGAGGTTCCATTTATACCCCGTACGGAGTATATCCTTCGCCAAGCATATCCAAAATGCTGCTATGGCTCACGTCATGAGACATCAAGCAGACGATGTCCGGGTAATCCAGCGTTGGAATCAATCATCTTTTTTTTTTTTCGTTTCTTTTACCGATCTAACACTCGCTCCACTATGAGTCGTCCGTAGGTGGTCGAATGACAATATGAGCTAGGCGTTAAAAAATCGTGCCCTATTTTCCCCAGTCGCCACCAAATGCCAGAAAAAGGAGAAAACGAATTCCAGACGCCGCGTCCACCTCAGGATTTCCTTCCCATTCCACATTTACTTGAGCTTCTTCTTCGGCCGGAGCTGGTTCGTATGACCGCACTTTCGCTTTCGGCAGTTGGTCGCTCGGGGAGGAAGACGGGCCTATCAAAAGAATGTCAGCTCACTTCAAAGCTAGGCGGGACGCTCTCCCGAGGAGCTCAATGAAACCTACGTAGCACTTTCGGCAGATCATCTTATCGCAGTTGTACTTGGAGGCGAGGGCCTTCAGCGAGGGCTCAATAATACCACCACGGAGACGGAGAACAAGATGGAGAGTAGATTCCTGTTTCGAAATTAGCATCAAATAACTAGGGGCCTTGTCGCCGTAGCACTAGTAGAGTGCGGCAGTGATACTAAGAACGAACCTTCTGAATATTGTAATCAGAAAGGGTGCGGCCATCCTCGAGCTGCTTTCCGGCGAAAATAAGACGCTGTTGATCGGGAGGGATTCCCTCCTTGTCCTGAATCTTGGACTTCACATTGTCGATCGTGTCCGAGGACTCGACCTCAAGGGTGATGGTCTTACCCGTGAGGGTCTTGACGAAACTACATTCGAATGCAATCAGTGCTCGTCCGTACAACGGTCGCAGGCGATAAACGGGTGGGCTCACATCTGCACTAAAAAATAAAGATGTCAGTATACCAGATCATTCTATATTTTGTCCAGTCGCCGAAAGGAACTATACTCACTCTTGTCAACGATTTCTTGACCCGACGCACTGAATTAGGTGTAGATGAAAAATCCACGGGGTTTGGGAGTTGATGAGTGAGAAGTCGTCTTGTACCAAGATGTAGCAGAAAGCCCTATGTCACGTGGACGCGGGCTCGGAGCTAAGTACTTAAGTACCAACCATTGCTCCACCAGCTGCACGAGACCGCATTTAATCCCATTGCCGTGGGGCAGTTTAAGAGCAATGAGATACATGTGTATTATGTATTATGGGCCCCCTTCTTATCGGCCCCAAAATGATGTCCCATGCCAGTGTGTACCGAGTCTTGCTGAGGAGGACCAATGTTTCTCTGCCAGTTCACAACTCTCACCTCAAACATATCAGCAGCCTTGACCATCATGTCTAACGTTAAGCCTGCATTAATAGCTAATGACGATATTAGTATTTATAAATCCTCTTGGCGGGATCCAAAGCAAAACCTACCTGCGAGTTCGTAGAAGGGCGCGGCGATCTCGGGAAGGTCGTTCACAGAGCGCCACGCATGGTAGTGCCGCGAATGCTGATCATCTTGTTCACTGCCTCCAAGGTCTACAGCAAAACTGACGCATTCTGTGTGTAACCTATCGAAGCTGGTGGTGGCATTGGGCTTATTAGACGTTTGGTACTGCGGAGGTGGTGTGATCTCCATTTGGCTAGATGAGCCAATTATACGCATGCCTTTTTGTGATACTTCATAAGAGTTGTGTCAATCTCAAGGCTCATCGTATCATGCTCATCGGAGAAATATGCTAAATATACTAAGACTCACATTGGGTTTCGTTGTCTAGGCCCCGGTCTACAATCGGTGAGGAAACAAGGGAATCAAACGATCCATCCTCGATGTTGGTGGGAGCCTCTCCGTCAACAACCTCGGGCTCGAGATGGCGGGCTGCCCGAAATAGGGTAACCGGCCCCATCGAGTTGTTCCATTTTACCCAATCCATGTGTGGCAGATGGCGGTTGAAGATTCGAAAAGGCGTCGCACATTGTGTGGGAAACGGCACGAAATACTTAACCGCCACCACGACAGCAGCCATCAAGCAGACCTCTGGCAGGTCTATTAGTCGTAGCCTAGAGCTCCGGACTGGAAATGAGAGCCTAATGCCCATCATCCGCAACATCGTACCCGCAAGTTGAACAATCTCAGCTATGGACAGTTAGACAATAAGTTAGGCGAGGCCGGGGGTAGTCAAGAACGCACCAGGTAAGTTAAATTGCTTCACGAAACGGACCCATACTGGAGAAGGGTTTACCGGTGGAAATTCGAGGCGATATTGGGCACGATACATAAGAGCAAGATCAAATATATTCAAGTGAATCTTGTCTTGTCTCACACCCGTCCGTTCCAGTCTCCGGAAGGTCGTAATAAAGGGCATCGGAAGCTTGTAATGCGCCACCGGAGGGAGAATCTCGTACTACGGGATAGTTAGCAGCCACATCCATACACGCCGCGGAGTGTAGGTGGGTAGATACCGCTTGTTTGTATGGCATATCTCCCGAATTGGCCCAGGAGACTATATCCCCGACTGTTGTTGGGAGACGCAGGAGGAGACATCCGAGGTAGCAGACCGACAGAGTGTCCAGGACTCGAGGCCCTCGCCAATCAACCCCTACGTCAGCATCCCAGCTGTTCGCCTCGGCCCCGAGAGATCCATTGTCATGCAGGGATATTCCATCCTGTGAGCTGTGGAATGTCGGTCCTATTCGTTCTTCCCTTCTGTAAGTGTCATCGTCGGTACAACTTCTTAATCGGAGGTCCCATAGATCCTTCACAGTCGCCTCCAATGCCCAAGGATGATGCCTCTGTTCTATCATCCAGATCACCTGCCTTCGCAGGATTATCTGGAGACATTCGTGAAAAAGAGTGCGGGCCGTTGGCCCAGTAAGTCGTTGTTTTGCATTCAGATCATCACCTTCCGAGACTTGTTCGTCTGTCTTGCGCCGCGAGACTTGCCCAAGCCCTAGCGCGTCCTCTTCTGTCGCATCATACTCAACCCAAGATTGAACTCGATGCCCGTTTTGACAGTATCTGAACCCGCTTTCTACATACCATTTCTTAGCCCTGCACTCTGAGCAGCCTTCTCCCCGAGGAAAGCGCTTCAATTCGCGGCTAGCATCCATCATTTACGGCAATCGCTGCAGTTTGCCAGGCCCGATTTCCGAAGAATGATATGAGAAAGCCGGGAAGGAGTGAGATTTCCGTCGAGCACTGTATTCCTTCACGGTATAGATCGATCTGTTGCTCATCTGTAGAATGGTCATCAGGTTCCTACAAGAAGACGAGGGTAGAAACGTTTAAATAGAAACAAGGCAAAAGAGCAAGGTGGCAACCTAGGGCGACGCGTAGAAATAGAAAAGAAGAAAAGGAAAAAAAAAAGCATTTGATGAGGGATTGTTCAGACGGTAGTGTCTAAATACTGTTCTAATTCCATAAATATTTACACCTCAATTAGTCAAACTTCAACCACCTCGAGGCTTCAAGTTATCCCCTTGAATTGTGCAAAAACACTGACCCTGTTCCCATGAAGTCAATGTCAACATGACCCTTGCATTGGAGTGCAAACAAGTAGGTATTATTAGTTGATCTACGATAACGGCATATGTGAAGTTCACAGACGCTCTCAATTGGATATTTTGCAACTGAACTCTGAATATTTTCCATTTTTTAACTTATCGCAACGCGCAATGCGATCATCATCGCCACCCACCACTCCATCAGCCAGATACCGTTGATGGTAGGATGGTATGAATTAAGACCAGATCACCTTCTGAGAGGTTATCGTCTATGGACAAAAACACCGAACTGTCTCTGTGTTCATCCACCCCAGCTCAAGACCAACTAAGGATTTTTCAAACCCTCCTACCATGAAGGAAATAAAAATGAACACGTTAATAGACCCCCAAATGAGACAGCCGATAACCATCAGCATATGCAGACAAGCAGTATCGAAAGTTGCATCCTGTGAACTGAGAGATGGGAGCCAGGGAGGGCTCAGATCAACCAGTCAGGCAATTAAGATGCCATGGAATGTCCCGGGTAGAGTCACGCTGCATTAATTATTTGGGGGCCTCCTTGGCTTCAATGGCAGCCTCCTCACCCATGGCAGTAAGAATAACGATGTCTATAAAGAGGTATGTTAGCATTTACGAATGTGCATAGATAAAGAGAATGAATCCAATCATGGAAATGGAATGCATCTGATAGGAAGAAGTTTCTCAAAGGCAAAACTGGACAGGTTAACTCACTGGTGTCCTTCTCCTCGACCTTGAAAAGACGGGTAATCTTCTCGCCAATCTCGCCATCAGGCATACGGACGTCATCCTTGGTGTCGCCATCCTCGCTCATCAGAGAAAGGAAGCCGTCATCGGAAATATCGAGCTACCAAAGATAATTAACATCCACTCAACACATTTGTGTAGGCAGGAAAGGACAGGATGAAACTGATCCTAGCTATCCTGACTTACAAGCTGGTACTCGCGTCGCTTGACGTTGGGGACGTCCATGTTGTGGGTGGAAGGGCACAGATCCTCCAGCTTCTTGCCCGTGAAGATGTCGAGAGCGACGAGATGGACCTTGGCATGCCCGTGCTTTCCGGTTTTAGAGGTGGACATGTCGACAATCTTGCAAGGACGGCCCTTGATGACAACGTGCCCGTTCTTCCTCAATGCAGAGCACTGCATGGGGAAGGTGGCCGAAGCGCCAGCGTCGGCGGATTCGAACGTATGCTCATGCTAAACATCGCGATCCATCTTGTCAGCCACGTTCAGAAATAGGGTCGAGTCATCCGTGTATCGATAGCTTTCTCGATCCCCCGATGTAGGAAATCCTTGGGCAATACTGGTGAAGCATCGGCCTTTGTCTCCCAGGGCATAATTGGGTCGAAGGAACAAGAAAGGCGTCGCGGGGAAATGAATGGTGAATGCGGGGTGAGATTTTTTTGCGCGACCAGGAGGGGCAATGGGTAATAGACTTACCTCGTCAGCCATGGTGATAGTACAAATTGAAAGATGTTAGAATATCCGGTAGGAGGGGAAAGGGAGACAAGAGGGCGAGTGGAACTGGAAAACAGCAGGAAAGCAGGTAAGAAGAAAGTTGTAGACTCCTCGGGAGGAGAATTGCTTGGCCTTGGGTTGGTTTTGGGAGGCAAGGTTTTATCTTGTGGAAGGGCGGGGTGGGAAGCACAATAACGAAAATAGACGGGAACGAGAAAATAAAAAGCCGAATCTAGTGTGCTACTAGCTTTCCCCGTTGATTCACTCTTTTTTCTCCCCTCCGCGACTTTTTTTCATCCTTTTTTTCCCAATTTTTTCCCCTTTGCCCCCTCTTTCCTTCTTTTTCGTTTCTTTTCTTCTCCTCGTCATTTTCCTGCTCCAGTTCTGCCCATCCCCCTCATCTGTGATATTCTTTCTTGGAACTCGGCGTCTCAATTTCTCCATACTTCATCCAGTCAGAAACTCCACCCCTGCGAGGATTTCTGCCTACGAAGTTCATCAAATCAGTATGTTTCAGCTCCAGGGCTGACATTGAACTTTCAGAAAACGGCCAGAGGTATGGAGTAGGAAACGCGGGTGAGCCATTAATGTGGAGGCAAGTCATTATGGGCACGAACCCGCATACCTCCCTGCATCAAATAATTCCCACTCAACACGCTTCATGTTTTGCAATGTTCACCGTGTCACTGGGGAAATTTCTTGCATGGGTGTCGTCGACATACAATTGTATCCTCTTGTTCTAAACTACTTCGTAAATCCTTATTGACATCGGATAATGCACTTGGCAGCTTTTTATCATGGAAGTGACCTGTGTCGCCGAATCACATGACTATTTACTCCTTTGTCCCCAAACTTCCCAATGCAGCACCTTCGTAAGCTTTCCCTGTTCGATATCCAATTGCACCGAGACACTTGTTATTAGAGGACGGACGAGACACAAGCATTATTAGCTTACGTGACAATTCAGGATTGTCAGGGATTGTATTACCTAATGAAGTCTAAGGAGGCATCCACAAGCTCCGTCGTCCTTGTGTCTATTGTCGTGGATTCCCGAGTCGACGGCTCTCAGCCAGACACTTGGAGCATCAATTGTTGTTGCGAGAAGTTAGCTCAGCAGGCCCCAAGCAGCAATACTATCGATGTCGTTTCGCCACCAACTTTGAAAGTTCACCTGCTAGACGGTGATGGCATACTGACATGAGTACACGACAGGCGGTATTTCCACCACCTTCAGCTATCATTTCAACGCGTCTGACGAAAATGGTTGCGATATGCAAATATTACATGCTGGAGACATAGTGGTCAACGTTCAACGAGTTCAAAACCCTCTTTCGCCATGTGGCTCGACAGGTTAACGTCACAAACGAGTACTCCGGGATCATCGTCACAGCCTGCCCGGTCCTACTCGCCAATGCCACGACGAACCTCTGGGAGTCTCAATCCCTACATAACATCCCAAAGGCCCGGCCAAACTCCCAGAGGCTCGACACTCTCGCTAATCTCGGATGCTTCGACGACATCTCTTCTCGGCTGTGGCAAAAAATCCAACAGCTCTTTCCCAAAGCCCTCGGGCCCCAGCGCCTCTCGTTCTCCGCCCGAGGAAATATTACAAAAGTTACTCGAGGCCACAGTTACGAAAGATGTCTTTGACAGTTGCGCTTTGCATTCCATTACGCAAGGTGATCTCAACTCTGCCTTTGACTTCGGAGACCTACCTCTGCGAGATATTGCGGCGGGACGTCCGCAAGGGTCGGATTTGGGCAGCACGCCGCGGATCACCCAAGAGTGTAGGTCGCCCACCTACGGTCTCAGTGTCAATTCTTGCTGACTCTCCCTTGCAGTTGAAAGCGATAGTGGAGCTCTTGAGACGCTACGCCGTTCTATTGCAGAGTGCGATGATGTCCTCGGCTCAGTGGAAGCAAACTTTACTAGCTTTCGGAACGACCTCGCCGCCGTCTCTGCGGATATTGAGACGTTACAGTGCCGGTCAGCGGCACTAAACGTTCGATTAGAAAACAGAAAAGGAATCGAAAGTGCTCTTGGTCCAGTTATAGAGGAACTAAGTGTCTCTCCGGCTATCGTAGCTAAAGTTGTCGAGGGCCCAATAGACGAACACTGGATTAAAGCGCTCCAGGAAGTAGATAAGAGGGTCCTCGCCTATCGGAGGGATACGAGTGGCACCAGGCAAAGCAAGGCCTGGTCTGATTTAGGCCCGTTGCTGGATAAACTGGTTGTCAAGGTATTCAGTCCAGCTACCAATTTAGTATGCTATATCTGACAGTTGTTAGGCTATTGAAAGGATCCGGGACCATTTAGTTGCTCAAATCAAAGCTCTTCGGTCTCCTAATATCAACGCCCAAGTTATCCAACAACAAAACTTCCTACGTGTTAAAGACGCATACGGCTTCCTCTATAGGCATCATCCGACCCTTGGGGATGAAATTTGCCTGGCATATATGAACACTATTCGCTGGTACTACCTGAGCCAGTTCTCGCGCTACCACCAGGCGCTAGACAAAATCAAGCTTCATGTGTTGGACAAGTACGACGTTCTTGGGCATGAAGATGCTTCTCGAAAGCCATCACTTTTAGCGACGGCAAAACCAGCCGGCCCACAACATGATGCTTTCAACCTCGCTCGCCGCATAGACATTCTCAAGATGCGAACCCAAACGGCACTGCCGTCCTATCTCGCTGAAGAGAGCAAGACGACCAATTACCTTGAAGTCCCGTTCCGTAACTTCAACCTCGCGTTGATAGATAACGCCACGACCGAGTACACCTTTCTTTCGAACTTCTTCTCCCCACCAATGACGCTATCTAAGATCGCAAAACATTTCGACTACATTTTCCACCCAACATTCGCACTTGGCCAAGCATTGACAAGGACCATCGCCGGTGACACGTATGATGCGTTAGGTCTTCTCCTCTGCATTCGACTCAACCAGCATTTTGCTTTCGAATTACAGCGTCGCAAAGTGCCTACTATGGACGGCTACATCAACGGCACAAATATGCTTCTGTGGCCTAGGCTGCAGCTTGTTATGGATCATCATTGCGAATCTGTTCGGCAATTGACGGACTCTACCACCTCTCGGCCGGTTGTGCGCTCCGCCAGCGAACAAGCGAAGCTCTCGGTAGCTCCGCACGTCGTCACTCAGCGCTTCGGACAGCTCCTCCAGAGCATTTTGTTGCTATGCGCAGAAGGTGGAGATGATGAACCTCTCATGTCTAGCATTCGCCGTCTGAGGGCCGAGGTCGAGGCGTTTCTTGCAAAGCAGACGAGGCTGTACAGTGACAAGCGAAAACAGGAGCGTTTTCTTTATAATAACTACTCTCTCATCGTCACCATTATTAGTGACACGGAGGGTAGAATGGCGATGGAACAGCAGAGGTACTTTGAGACCCTGAGGGATTCGTTTCAAGAGGCATTGGCCTCATGAGTATTGCTGGGACTGGATTACAAGAATAAATACCCCATCCCTTCCCGGACAAGGATGAAAGTATCACAGGGCCATAAGCAATCTATATGTCTTCGTTTAGGATCGTTTGCCCTAATTACATCTAACTTTCGGGTATCATCTTGTGCATAAATAAACAATCACAATCAAAAACTAGGAAGTAATGCCTTGCGTGGCTAGTCGTAGACATAGCCCGTGAGGAGCCAAGCAGACGACTAAGGGGAGGCCGGAGGGAAAGATGAGAAATGAGGAGGAAACTGGTAACAAGCAGTCATCTTTGGGAAATTGCCCTGCCTTAGCTCATCGCTCTTCCAGTTAACCGCCAAAAGGCCATGCAAAGGAAGTTGACAGGCGCCGGATGTTTCCGCAGATACATAGCTGCAAGGCCTACGACAATAGCAAGACCAATAGCCTTTGCAGGCCGTCGGTATAGCCGAGCCTTCTTTATCAGTTCATTCCACCTCTCCGTACAGCGAAGCTCCCTCAGCTGTGCCTCGAAATAGCCGCGGCCTTCTGCTAGGGATTGGCCAGCACAAACCTCGACACACCCCGCTGTCTTAAGGCAGCTAGAGGAGGAAACGCGTCTCCAGGAGCGTAAGGACTTTGGTGGATACTTGTCAAAGAGGCTAATCGCCTGTGCTATCAGCGTCTCTAAGTCGAGCTTTTTAGGAACCTTGGACAGTATAAGGTGGAGCATAGAAGGATCGTCGTCCGGGGTATCAAAGAGTTCTTCTCGACGGCTAAGAACAATCTGGGCAAATAGATATATACTAAAGACGGCCTCTCTAGCGAGGAGAACATCAAACAACCTAGAAATGTCTCCATACGCCTCGATATTGTGGGCATACATGGTAAGTGTGCCCGAGAGGGCGTAGAACGGCTCGGTTCCAGCCAAATGCCTTCGAAGGCTCGGATCCGCAGCGTCAAGGATATCGGGTATAAGGCGAAGCTGGGCAACCGTTGGGGCAAGGGTTGGGAGCATGAAGTCGCGAATGCGGAGTAGGGAAAGGCGAGCAACGAGCGGTGCCCGCACCGCGGGATCGAGGACAAGAAGAAAGACTTGGCAGATGTCATGGTAGCCTTGAAAGTAGCAGAGGAATGGGTACCGTCGAAGGACCTCGATTATCAGATCGGACAGTTCCGCCTTGCGTCTCGTTAAATCCGCTTCTGTCAAGTCTATGAGAACTCTAGAGTTAGTACCGCCGGAGACACACGTGGAGCGGCTATCTGTGATAAGTCGAAGAGCAACGAGAGCAGTACCGTTCGGGTAGTATATGAAGGATCGATTGACGTCGAGCTGGACTTGGTCCTCGTCGGGGTGGCGGGGGAGGTGACGCCAGGAAAGTTCAGCATCATCCACAGGGCTCGCATCAGGTTGACTAGATGTCACCATCGCATCGGCAGGTAGGCCAAGGAGGATGGGCCCTGTCGCACATAAGAGACGTGATTCATGTGTTAGCCCGCACTCGAGCGATCAGCCTTGGGAGGTTGGAAGCGTAGATTGGTTGGGAGAACATACACGCTCCTCGTCTCAGGTCATCGGTAAGGAACCCGCCCTCCGATGCAGCGAGAAATTTCAAACGCTCTATATCCTGCTTCAGGCACGCATCTTGAACTTCTCGCCTCTTGCGTATATGGGAGCAGTCGGTCTCGTAGCTCGGCGTGGGTTCTGGATGCTCAGCACTTGGTTCTGGACACTCCATCTAGCACAACACGGTTTGGGAGAGGCGAGAGCAAGAGACTCCAATTCGAAAATGGTCCACGGGATGCTTGGACGATAATTAGTTTGAAAATGACCGTGGAGACCTGGTTTTCGAAGGGAAATGGGGTGGGTGAGAGATGAGGCAGCTCGATACTGGATGATGTTGGGTTCGAGGGCGGTTTGAAATGGTGCTTGGTTAATTTCAATAGTTCATTGGCCCAGTTTTGGAGCCTGAGTTACTTGGTACTATTATGAAGTACACCAATTGATCAAACCAACATTCTTTCATTCCTCGAACAGATAAACGTCAATAGTTTCTTTGCAGAGAATTAATACTTCAACCCATGGAAACTGTGTGCTTTCGCGTTTCTATCGTTGACCTTTGGATCCATTGACCAATCCCAATATTACTTCCCAAGTACCTTCGTATTGGGACGAAGTATGGATGGATGGTAACTTCAACACAACATGTCATGTCTACAGATTGATCGCTGTAACCAAAAGGAACAATGAACAACCATGACGTTCTTGTTGTTGCAGGCGTCTGGTTTGTCGAGCCAGTGACTTACTTGCCTCAAGCGGCCCTACCTCCTCCCCTCCATGTTCCCATCGTCTCCTCGCTCTCGACCAAGATGTTTGCCCATCAATAGATCAACAGATGCTTGGAGTTGGACGGTCATTGGACTGGCCAGACCGCTTGGATTGGTGTAAACTAATTTGGGTGATCAACGCAATGGGTGTCTTTCACCAGACGCCGCGAAATATATCTGCCCCATGCAATAACTTGACGTGTATCTCCATGGTTGCGACTGAACCAGGAGTCAAAAGTGAGCCACGGATTGTCGTCTCTTCCTCTAAGATGAAGACAATTTCAGCCCAACTAGACGGCAGCCAGATCGCAGACCAACATCCCGCCAAGCGTACGAGACTCCGTCGTTCGAGCACATACACTAGAGCACTCGCCTCCACTAATGCAGAGCATAATAGATGCCACAAGGCACGGCTCCCGAGCATATGTGACACGTCATCTGCAGCCCCCTTCTATCTGAAGATGTGGTGCACGGGAAATCTATTCTATTGGTATTTTGATTGTATTAGTGGTAGTGGATGAAGGACTTTCATTCCATGCGGCGATCTCTTCTGCGTCAGTATGGCTTGGGGTGCGGGAAAGGGGCTTTTCGGATTCCTCTTTCGCCCTTTCCCTTCCTTCCTTAGCTCGCAGGATGCTCAGGATCGGGGTGTATCGCACCGCCTGACTTAGCCTGGCTACTGCTGTGCGGAACACGCTACTATACTTCGTACGAAGTAATGACAAGAATGGCCTAGCCGGCGTCCGATATTTCTGCGTTGTACTGTAACTGAATTCAATAATCAACTGATGGCCATAGATCCTGCGCATGCCACCTCTATCACGAACTGTCCCTTCGCCTGGCAAAACGAGGACCGGCGCCATCCTCTGCTGCGGTCAGCCGACGGGGAACTCAGCAACCCCGGGAAAACATGAATGCAAATCGGAGGTGAAACGATGTCGGCAATGGCACTTTCAACTCCTTTGGGACGCAGGATTATCCCTGCAGTACTTACTTTTACAGAATAATATGCTAGCAATGTAAGAAGACGAAGCCATCATTCGATGGAGAGGGAGGGTTATGAAGGAGATCGGAACGGAACCCCACCACCACCATTTGGGATTGATTTTAATCCTGCACCTGCGAAGTAGGAAGTAGTAATACCAATACCCTTCGCATGGCTATGGTGACGAGCGTATCAACGTTGTCAGGCTCCTTAGGTACCCAGCTGCATCAATGATCAATAATTGTCGCAATCGCCTCAACTACTCCTTCCACCTCTGACTTAACGTTGTCCCCCCAGAACCGCCACCTTTTGTGGCCCCACCACCCTCAACTTTAACTTGCTAAAACTACCACGGCCTGCCCACCGTCAACGTTGTCTCGACCTAGGTCTCCCCCCGCTCTCAAACTGTTTCGATATCATCATGATCTTGGAGAATGGCGTTTCAGACAAATGTTTTGAGGGACGGCACGTGGATAACGGAGAATGTAAACGTGCACGCCTTTCTATCTGCTCAAGGTTCCACCAAGACCGAGCCCACGAAACGTTCTTCTCCTACCTGCGGGCTGTTGACAAGGACTATTGTCGAAAGCCCTGTTGTGCAGTGGATATTTCCTGCCCGGCTGAGATCTGCTGAGCATAACGATGTTGCATTCATTGGAGTAAGTATAACACGTCTTGTTGTGAATCTCTCTTCAGCATATGCCAGCAAGATCTTGAAAGAGACTATGATTTCCCTTGCTTTATTAGTGCATGACATTGACGAGGGCTAGGATCGGTTTCTCCAGATCAAGGAGCTCAGAGGAGACGGACAATTGCATGATGTGGCTCGGAAGACGGACTTCGGATCTCGTATACTGAATGCGAAGGTTCTCGGTTCATTCTACGAGGACTCATCTGCAGATGGAGGCTTCCGAGATGGAACAAACAACGCCGACGTCTCGTGCTCAGCCTCCCCCTCTCAGGCGCAACTGCAGGGGAGCGAAAAGTCCCCGCTTCCGCTTCCTCCGCAACTACTTGTTCTCGTTCTTGAGTCGGGTGGGCTCGTCTTTCTTTTCCTTCGCCAGCATGGCGACGGTACCGTCGAGTTCATAAGCTCGACAGTGGACTCGCCCCGGAAAGACTTGGTCATTCATCCCGGGTTCCACTTCGCCATTGATCCCAGCTCTAGATACATGGTAACTGCTACGAGTGAGGGCCTGTTTGTCGTCTACGAACTGGAGGATTTTGGCACTCTCAGGCAGCAGTATCGGATAGCCGGTTCAATCCTTAGCCCAGTCACCGCCTACCGCCCCAAAACCGTCATGGGTGTCATCCACAAAGTAGAATTTCTATTCCCGTCGCCTGGTGATTTTGAGACAGTTATCCTTGTCCTGCTCGTGGTTCGGAATGGAGTGTCGAGGATGATCACGTACGAATGGGTTCTAGGCGACGATCTAAACTCTGTGCTTTCGGAGGAAGTGGCTGGTTTCAGACTCCCCCCCGAGCACAGGATGCCTCTACTTTTGATTCCATTAACAGTAAAGACATCATTCCTTTCCGTTTCCGAGAGCTCCATCGCAGTGTTCCGAGATACCTTGCATGGTTCTTCTAACCCCGAATTGGTCAATACCACGACGCGAGAAAAGACGGCCTATCACCATGGTTCTGGGAAGCCGCTATGGACTGCCTGGACCAGACCTTTGCGGAGAAAAGCATTCTACCAGTCGAAGGATAACATCTATCTTGCACGTGAAGATGGCATCATATTCTTCTTCGAGATTGATTCCGACGAGATCCTTGAGTCAAGTCTGGACGTCGGAGACTACAGCACAAGTATTTCCACCGCGTTCGCTACGGTCGCGGATACTTTTAGTGATATACTCATATTAGGAGGAAGCTGTGGAGATGGCTCCATCTGGGCGGTAGGTCCCCGTGTCCCCTTATTCCATCTTCTCCTTTCATGCCTCTGTCGCCCTCTCCGACCCCAATCCCTATTACTTACTCGCAGGATAGCTCCCCGCTCGGGAGCGACCGGAGCAGATTGGCGTTATCCCAAATTGGTCGCCTGTCCTAGATTTTGCGACCACCGATGAGTGTTCGGACTGGGACCAAGCGGTTAGTAGCAGCAGTGTTCCAGCCACGCCTGGGAGGGGTCTTGTCGGCCAAACCCATACACAACACGATCGCTTGTTTTTGACATCCTGCTGCGGCATCAACGGAAGTGTAACCGAGCTTGTTCATGGCACGATAGCACACATTACACTCGATGTAGAGTACTCCTCTCCACTCAGGCATGTTTGGGTGTTTCCCGGTCTTCATACAACTGAGCCTAAGGTCTTCAACGTGCTACTGGGCCTACACAACAGAACCGTAGCTGCGGAGCTTACACTTGGCCTCAGCGACCTCAGAGAACCTAGCCCCTCGGATCTATGGTTTGATCTGTCGTCTAGAACTCTGGCAGCGTCGCAGGGACTCGACCAGGGGATTTGTCAGGTGACCGAGGCATCCATTACCCTCCTCGGGCCTTTGAAAAGGTTTGTATGTGAAGATCCATTGCTAAAGTCGAACCGCCAAATATGCTAACCGGTTAGGTCACGGCACACGATAACCCACATATTGGGCTCTCCTGACGCGAGAGCAGAGAGCGCATGTGTCAGAGATGGCGTCGTCGCCTTCTCGTCCCTTGCGATGCAGTCTAGCTCTGGTTTCGAGGTTTACCTAGTAGCCTCTAACGACCCTACCAAAATCCTCAAGCGATACAGTATGGAGCAAGAAGTTACTTGTGTGCAGTTATGCACTGTAGAGGGCAGAGTGTTCTTAATAGTGGCCGTTTGGCAGCCTACGAGGACTTCACTTCTCCTCTACGCCGTCGATTCGCCTGACGAGAAGCCGGCACTCACCTTAGATTTACACTCAGGTCAGTACATAACCCTTTCTTTAGCTAGCGTCGAATTTTCACGTCTGACTCGTCGGTAGCTTTGGACATGGACAGGAGCCAGGAGAGCTCGATGGCGAGTATCCCGGCGCGTGGGGGCATATCATCTGTAGGTGCCGTCACGAATATCGTAGTCGTCCTTGAGTGCTCGAAGAAGAGCATAATCGTTGGGGGGACGCGGGGTGGCTACTTCTTGCAGTTGGAGATAGAATCCGCATCGTCCCCCCGAATAACGCATCGGCTAGAGAAACTCGGGACTCTTCCGATCGAGGTCCTCCCGGCTCGCGGATCTCCGGACGCTTTAGGACGGTCGGTATTTGTCTGTTGCGGCACTTCCGTAGCCCTCCTCGACAAGTACGACGTGCAGAATGCCAAGGGTTTTAGAGTGCGCACCAGATTAGTGCCGGTCGACGGAAGTTCGGCATGTCCGGACAGTTCCCCAGTCGCATCCGTTGCGAGAATACCGTCAGAGGCAGACGGCCCTCTCTCATTATTGATGATAACAGGAACTCGACTCCTGGTTACGCGGTTGGGGGAGCAACCCACAATTATACCGAGAAAAATGCCACTTAGGGGCACTCCATCTCGGCTGATATATTCTCATCTGTTGGAGTGCCTTGTGGTAGCGGTCAATATCGGCAACCGTCCTACACTCGTCTTCCTGGACCCCGACACTGGCGAGAACTTGTCATGGCCGACCGATCGGAACAAGAAAGATCAGGAATTCATTTCTGGACTTGGCCGTCCGGACGATTGGGTCCATTGCCTGGATGAGTGGGCTTTCAAAAAGGATGGTAAAACGTTCTCCTTCATACTCGTCACGACGAATTCTGGGCGGCTTCTTATCATCTCAGCTGAAAGAGTCGATGGCCGAGTGCGATTCTGGACCAGACACAAAAAGAATAGTTCCGGCTCGCCAATTTACTCAGTGTCTGCTCTTGCCGATAACATATTTTTCTGCGTCGGAACAACGATCCACTGGGAGATACTCGACGTAGCCGAACGAAAGATCAGGGAGCATGCCAAGATAGAATTGGTTTCTCCTGCCACGGCCATGAATATTTCGGGCGGCAGACTTTATGCTTTAACGCAAACGCACTCCCTCGAGGTTGTCAATCTGGATCCAGCAGAGGAGAGGCGGCGGGACAACCACGGAGTTGGTGATAGTCTCATGGAGCAGCGAACACGGCCGACCATGCACATGATCGACGTTGGTGATGCTCCCGATGCCTCCGGGTCATGGCCCATCACGTTACTCTCTGACCGAGAGTGCGGCATCACTGGGGTTTGGATGCCAAGGGGTGAAGAAAGAGAGGGTGGTGGGATCCATGTTGTGTTCGAAGCGGAGCTTCCAGCCTCAGTGAGGAGGTTTCGGCGCGGCCACACGCGACCAACTTTGTGGCGGTCGAGGCTGAGGCAAAAGCAATACGGGAGAATTCCAAGCACTCCTGACGATGCTGACGTGTTGGGCGTGTGCCTGGATGGCTCGATACATCACTTCACATTGTTAACTATCGAAGCCTGGAGATTCCTGAAGCTGGTCCAGATGGCAGCAACTCGAGAAATGGACATTTCCAAGAGACAAAGTGTGGAACTTCTGGAGCCTACGCTGGATCCTAAATTGCAGCTCCACGTGAATGGCGATGTTCTATATTGGTGCTGGCAAAAAAGGGAACTGGAGGCGCTCTTTCGAGGCCGAACGGCGAGTCAGATTTTCAAGCGATGCCTTGACGAATTGGATGGGGGCCAGTGGACCAGAGGTTTTAAAGAGCAGGGTGCTAGGGATCACGGTGTGGAGGGTCACACGATTATGGAACAAGGGGATCGGCACAGGAACAAAGTCTCTCCCGGTATCGGCGAGGACAAGGGCGAGGACAGCGGCGACGACGACAGCGAGGGGAGCGGAGCCATTGATTGCGGGACATCGGATGAGGAATTGAAAAAGTACCTGGAGCTCGGCTACGACGTCCTGGACTATTACATGAGTCCGGTTCTTTAGCGAGGTGTTACATGGAAAACCAGCCCGAGACGATCTATCGGGCTTGAACAAGGGCTATTCCCCGTTTTTGCAAAAATACCACCTGTAGTAGGCCAAATAAAAAAAGGGGGACATCTCAGCGAATAGAAGCTATGAAAACAGATGTGGTGAGTCCATCGAGGCCGAGCCAACACGTAAAGCTGCTTTCAGACGGGCGCAGCCTGCCATCCAGCTTCAGCACTTACAGGACGCAGTACCCGCTGTAGAGCTGAGCAAAGCGGAGGGTGGAGATCAACATTGAAACCATTCAAATCTGTCCAAATGGTGACCATTGCAAGTGTGCTTCTTCTGTGCTTCTCATTCGCCCCCTTGGGGAATGATAATGACGTAGGGGTCCGACTCATTTACCCCGCCATCCCTTGCCCCTCCAAGTCCTCTTCTTGCTATCCTTGTGGCACTCCCAATGACAGAAAGCCTTGGTAAAACAGGAATTTGACTGAAGTTATCCGCATTTTCTTTTGCTTCGGTCCCGACCTGTAGACGGATTGATGTTAGGTTTACCTTCGTATGAGGCTGTTTGAAAAAAACCGAAAGGCCATTATTGTTTCTATTAACTACGAGGCACTTACCTTCTCCCTCCCTTCCTCTCCCTCTCTCTCCTCCTCCCCCCCCCCCCCCCCCCCCCCCCTCTTTTCCTTCTCTACATCAGGCAGTAACGCACATGCGCACACACAACACGCACAAATGCACACATCATCAATTGATCCAAACCCAAAATTATTGAATTCAGCTGTTAGATTACTAAGCTGAGCAGTCGAGACTGAAGACAATTTGCTGCCAAAAGTATACGACAATCGAGGCAAGGCATTACTTCAATGTTGGAATGCGAAAAAGTTCGTCGATCGAGGCCGATTCTGCGCAACATTGAAAGGTGCTCCCATCCTTCGTGGTCTGCTTGTACATGTGTGCAACGTCAACGAGGAAGGCTTCGTAGGTGTGGGTGTTTCCTGGCTCGATTTGAGGGGAGAATAATTAGGAAATTACAATATCGCCGCCACTTGATCAGCCACTTTTACATTTGTCGTCTGGTCCAATTGTCTAGACGTCCTGGCTGCACTGCATTGCAATCCAGGTACAAAGTAAAACTCGTTTTTGAAGTACATCTATGCACACAATTACTGCCCGGATTTGCCCCCAACGCCCCAAAAGGGACCCCCTCCCCCCCCAAAGACTACGGATACAACTCCCCGCCACGAAGTAGCTTGACCCAACTCGATTTTAGCCACTGCCACTCCACTGCCACTTCACTGCCTAAGGTGCTAAACCGCTATTGAGGGCGTGGTCGTTGGTAGCTGTTAGTCTTCTCAATATTGTTAGAGCAGAGCCTTTGCCCCACCCGTGCCACTACTGGTTCACTTGACAGCCTTCGCAGAACGAAATCTCCCACGAAAACCTTTACAATTGATCTTGACTTCCCCCACCATCCCAGCATCACAGGGTTTACACAGCAACCGCAATCAGTCTGGTGCTCTACATTCATCCACACCTGCCCACACAACTACAGGTCTACGATACTAGGAGTAGGCGTCTACAGTTGCCGCGTCAAATCCACACACGATATCTGAGCACCTTTTTTCGCCACCAGCCACTCCTCAGCAGGACTCATACGATACGATGCCACCCAAGAAGAAAGGAAACAAAAAGGCCAACAATGACTGGGAATCCCAGTTAGGGGAGTCCATTTCCGCGCCTACCCAGCCCAATGATCAAGACGGTGTTGATGACGACAATTCTGGCGCTGGGGGTCTCATGGCGCTTATGCGGAAGAACAAGGAGAAAAGGAAGAAGAAAGGCCTGAACGATGACTTCGTTCAGGGTGAAGATCCGCCCGGTGTAGAGCAACCACAAGCGTCTCAAGTTGATATCTCGGACAAAGGTGCGCAGGAGGCCTCGATCGAGGATGAGTTTGCTCTCCCCAACAAAAGCTCTAAGAGCCAAAGCAAGGGCAAGCAGGCGCAAAAGGCACCCGCGACCAAGTCTAATGTGGACGATGCCGACAATTCGGGCCGGATCCTTACTAAGGCAGAGAAAGAAAAGCTGAGGAAGGAAAGGGAGAAGCAGAGAAAGAAGGAACAGGTCAGTTCTGTGGTTTTGCTTTTCCTTGCTTAGTTCCCCCGCCGCATTCCCCGGCCCTTGTAATTGCCCTTCATTTCTAGCTAATATGTCTACTGTGGTTTAGGCCGCTAAGAAGAAGGCTGGAGGCTCTGTGCAGCCTACACAACCGAGTGCGGCCGTGGTAAAGCCTGCTGAACCTGTCGCCCCTGCCCCTGCCCCTGCAGCGGAGACGACTGCCCCGGCTGCCTCGACAGGAAAGAAGAGAAAGATTCCTGCCCACCTGGCTTTGATTCAGAAACAACAGGAAGAGCTCCGGCGTAAGCAAGAAGAGGAAGCCCGGCGTCAAGCCGAAGAGAAGGCTAGATTTGAGGAGGAAGAGCGGAGGCTGGCCGAAGAGCAGAAGAAAAAGGAAGAGCAAAAGGCTTTGAAAAAGCAAAAGGAGAAGGAAAGGATAGAGCAACTCAAGAAGGAAGGGAAATTCTTAACAAAAGCTCAGAGGGAAGAGAAGGCTCGCAATGAGAGAAAGCTACAGCAGATGATCGCGGCAGGAGTGAAAGTCGGGCCGCTTGATGAAGGGGGTGACGGGCAGGAAAAGAAAAAGAAGGTTGTTTATGATAGCAGGAAACGAGGTGGGCGAAAGAATGAGAGCAAGGTGAGCTACCCTTTACAATCTTTTGCCATTTACTCACTAACAATCTCTCCTCATCCCAGATCGACGAAGAGAAAGCATTGGCTGAGGCAGCGGAGCGGGCCAGGCAACAGGCCGAGCAGGCGGCAAAGGAGGCCGAGGAGAAGGCTGCAAAGGAAAGGGAAGCCAAGGAACGCGCCGAGGCCGAGGCTGCTAAAGCCATAGTGCACAGTGACGTTGAAGATGACTGGGAGGCGGCTGTCGCCAGCGATGGGGATGTCAAGGAAAGCTGGGATGCCGCCACCGATGAAGAGGCAGAGGCAAACGAAGGCCCCAAAGGGCAGAAGGCTGAGAGTGCCGGCGAAGACGAGGATTCCTCATCCGAAGAGGACGAAGTTGTTACGCAGAAACAGCTTGCGGACTTGCAGCGAAAGAAGGAAGCGAGCGAGAGGCGCGAGAAAGCACATCAAGCTGCCCTGGCGGCAAGATCCAAGGATAACCTCCGTTCACCAATTTGCTGTATTCTCGGCCATGTCGATACTGGCAAAACAAAGCTTCTCGATAAGATTCGGCAAACCAATGTGCAGGAGGGCGAGGCCGGTGGCATCACTCAGCAGATTGGCGCCACTTACTTCCCAGCAGAAGCTATCAAGCTGAAGACTGCTGTTGTGAACAGGGACGGCGCGTTCGAGCTGAAAGTCCCAGGTCTCCTGGTCATCGATACTCCTGGCCACGAATCCTTCTCTAATCTTCGCTCTCGAGGTTCTTCCCTTTGCAATATTGCCATTCTGGTCGTCGACATCATGCATGGCCTGGAACCGCAGACCCTGGAGTCGATGAAACTGCTTCGTGATCGCAAGACCCCCTTCGTGGTTGCGCTCAACAAGATTGATAGGTTGTATGGCTGGAAGAAGGTGGATAACAATGGATTCCAAGAGAGCCTGTCCCTTCAGAGCCGAGGGGTTCAAAACGAGTTCAGGAACCGCCTGGAGGAGACTAAACTTGCTTTCGCGGAACAGGGTTTCAATGCTGAACTCTATTATGAGAACAAGTCTATGGCCAAATACGTCTCTCTCATCCCCACGTCAGCACACACCGGAGAGGGTGTTCCCGACCTTCTGAAGCTTATCGTCCAGCTCACGCAAGAACGCATGGTCGGTTCTCTCATGTATCTTTCCGAGGTTCAGGCAACCGTACTTGAAGTCAAGGCCATCGAAGGCTTTGGAATGACCATTGATGTCATCCTTTCCAACGGTATTCTCAGGGAAGGGGATCGCATTATCTTATGCGGCGTTGAGGGCGTTATCAAGACCAACATTCGCGCTCTTCTAACGCCGGCACCAATGCGAGAGCTCCGAGTCAAGTCCGCCTACATCCACAACAAAGAGGTGAAGGCGGCCATGGGTGTCAAGATTAGCGCCTCCGGACTGGAAGGCGCAATCGCAGGTTCTCGTCTTCTCGTCGTCGGTCCCGACGATGACGAGTCCGACCTCGAGGATGAGGTTGAATCAGACCTCGCCCTTCTCTTCAGCAGGGTCGAGAAGAATGGAAAGGGAGTCAGTGTACAAGCTTCTACCCTTGGTTCCCTCGAGGCTTTACTTGACTTCCTCAAGTCATGCAAGATTCCAGTTGCCAACGTTGGTATTGGGCCTGTCTATAAGCGCGATGTCATGCAATGTGGAATCATGCTCGACCGTGCTCCAGATTACGCGGTAATGCTATGCTTCGACGTCAAGGTGGACAAAGAGGCGCAAGCGTACGCGGAGGATAATGGCATCAAGATCTTCACGGCAGACATCATCTACCACTTGTTCGACGCTTTCACGAAGCACATGGACGACCTACTAGAGAAGAAGAAGGAGGAATCCAAGTTATTGGCCGTTTTCCCATGCGTCTTGAATCCCGTGGCGGTCTTTAACAAGACGAACCCGATCGTTGTCGGAGTCGACGTTGTCGAAGGCCAATTGCGACTAAATACACCTATCGCGGTGGTAAAACCTAACCCTACTACGAATGCGAAAGAAATCATCCAACTTGGAAGAGTGTAAGTGCCATACCGACCCCCCCCCCTTTCTTGCCACCCTGTGGATTGAAATCATAGCTCACCTAACCTTTCATAGCACGTCTATCGAACGCGACCACAAGCAGATACCTGTCTGCAAGAAGGGTCAGCCCTCGGTTGCCGTCAAGATTGAGATGGGCGGCCATCAACCAACATACGGACGTCAACTCGAGGAGAAGGACACCCTCTACAGTGCTATATCGCGAGCCAGCATCAACTGCCTGAAGGACTTTTATCGGAAGGAGGTATCTCCAGACGAGTGGCAGTTAATCATCAAGTTAAAACCTGTCTTCGATGTACAGTAGAAGCCCACAGCGGAGTTCGACTCATCTAGGTGGTTTTGCCTCGATCTCCCCCACCCCCCTTCGCTCCCTTTTTCCTTCTTGAAGGGCGACTGGAGTTTCTTATCCTCCTTTTTTTAATGCATCTTCATTTATTACAACAGATAAGTTTACTCTCATGAGGACGCATTGGATCTTGTGGTCGAAATTCGTCACCTCCCTATTCGCAGCGGATTGAAGGGACGGTGCTCGATCGACCATTCGACTCTCGGTAGATAGGCTTCCATCTTGCCATTCCAGATAGCCGATGGCGGGATTCTCTCTAAAAGTAACTGTTTTTTTTAAGTCCTTGAGAGTTCATTCTTCTCTTTTTATTTCAACCCATCCATCCCTTCCTTGCTCTAGGTCCAGTGTGCTTTTCTCTAATTCAAGGTGCATTTCTTTTCCCTGGCATTTCATTCAGAAGCTTTCTTCTCTAAGAGATTCCCTCGCTAAACTTGGCAATCGGCCCGGGGCTTAACCTGCCCCAGGGAAGCCAACACCTTGCACCCTGTATTTCCGGACAAACGGTCAAGTCCCACAGATCTTCCTGATACCAGGCGACTTCTATCTGATGCCAGAATACCCCTCTCCATTAGGCCTCTCCATCCGGCCTCGGTGCCTCCGCATCCGTCATCTCCTCATCTTTACCGTTAGCCGCTCGTTCAGCCTCAGCAGCTTTGCGGACTTCCTCCTCGGCTAGCCGCTTAGCTTCAATTCGTTCTTGCTCGGCAAGTCGCTCTGCCTCGAGCTTTTCAAAGTGACGCTGAACTATTGGGCCGGCCAAGGCACGGATTTCATCGATCTTGGCAATGTAAACACCCTTGGTAGTATCATCGCCCTCGTCGTACAGCCAGTCCTAGCATGATTAGGTTAGTTATGGAAATCGAATAGAATCCAAGGTAGAAGAGGATGGCCCGCTGGGAGGGGTAAGGGGAGGGAGAGGTGCCCGCGCGGGGGGGGGGGGGGGGGGGGGTTTCGGGATTCACCTCGGCAGCATCAAGCTTGGCGCGTATCTTCGTCTTCTCCTCATCACTCGCAAAATCGGCGTACTGGTCGTCAAGTTTGTTTCTTAACTCGTAGATGTATGTTTCGAGCTCGTTCTTCTTCTCCTCAGTGTCGGCAACCAGCTTGTCTTCCGAAGCCATCTGTGCCTCCTTCTCCACGAAAGCCTCCAAAACAGTCGAATCGAGGGAGTTTGTGCCGCTGACAATCGGAAGATCACCCTTGCGGACTTGCTTCTTGACCTTTCGAGTCTTCTTCGGGGGTTCATCCTTAGTCGTGTCCGTCTCCATGGCCTATAAAACTAGTCAGGACCTCCGAAAGATAAATATACCAAGGTCGACATGGGGACATGGAAGTTGGGTATGTGGTGGGGAAAATTATGTAGGTGGAGAAAAGGGGGGGGGGGAGTCGGCGGTTGAGTGACCGCCAGGGTTACTTACGTCTGGGCTCTTCTCTTCATCCTTCTTCTCTTCATCCTTGACCTCTTCCTCGACTTCTTGATCTTCAACGTAATAGCCACTCTCAACATTGAGGACACCATGAATGTTGACCCGCGCCTTCAGCTTACAGATCATGAAATCATCCTTCTCATCAGCCCTCACACCCTTAACAGAGAACCGGCCGATCCAAGGCGATATCTTTCCAGGAAGTTCGTCTGGCTTGGCATAGCGTGCCTCCAGATCGAAGGGCTGCTTCCGATAGAAGGTGAGAATCTTGGTCGATGGCAAAACGTTGCCCTTACCAAAGACAGTAAGACTGGTGTCTTCGTCGGGGATATCAGGAGCCTTTTCCCATGCAAATTCGATAGGGTAATTGACAATGTCCTGAACGGCGAAGTCACGGACGCGGAAAGCAGGAGAGAGGATGGCACAATTGAAGGCGCAGCCCCGGGCAACAGCCTCATCCTGATTCAAGGTGAAGGATAGAGGTTTGCCAAAGAAGGATTGGATCCGTTCCTTCAGAGCAGGGACTCGACTACCACCGCCCAACATCTCAACGAAGTCGACGTCTTCCTTTTTAAGTTTGGCATCGGCCAAGGCCTGCTCGAGTGGAATGTGAACCCGGTTAAGGAGATGGTCGACCATTGCCTCGAACTCCTGACGAGTGATGAGGGCCGACACATCGATATCATTCATCAGGGATTCAATGTTGACAGGGGCTGCTTGGTTGGCAGACAGGATCTTCTTCGTCTTTTCGGCGGCGGCCAGGACTCGTGCTACTGCACGGGGATTGCTGAAGATATCAAGCTTATACTTGCCTTTGAACTCCTTCGCAAGATGGTCAACGAGAGCCTTGTCGAAGTCACGCCCGCCAAAGTGGCGATCGTATGCTGTGGACTTTACGGCGAGCTCTCCCTTCCGGAACTCGACAATCGAACATGTATAAGTGCTGTCTCCAACATCCACAAAGGCCACTCGTCGAGGCTTCTCCTCCGCAGCGGGGAGGTCAAGCTTGGTGATGCCATAGCCCAGGGCAGCGGCCGTTGTATCATTGATGAGTCGGAGGAGTTTAAGCCCTGCGATTTCAGCAGCATCAATTAGGCTTCGGCGCTGGATATCGGTAAACCAGGCGGGTACGCTGATGACGACATCGGAGACCGGAAGCTTCAACTCGGAGGCCGCAGTCTGCTTTATCTTGCCGAGAAACATAGCGATAAGCTGGGTGGCGGTAAACTTTTCCTTCTCGCCACGGTATGTGACCTCAACACCTGCCTGTCCATTGATATCAATGATGGGGGGCGTGATGAACTGCTGCTCGATTTCAAGGTCGGGATCCTTGGCAGACCGACCAGCAAGGCGCTTGAGACAAGCAACTGTGTTCTTTAGGTTCGTGATCTCCTGAGTCTTAGCTGGCTCTCCGAGGTATCGTGCTTTTGGACCGAAAGCAACAAGCGATCTAACGGTGTTGTATATATAATCAGCTAGTGGCCATCGACCAAAGAACTCGCCATGCTTAGAGGAGCATAGAGGAAAGAAAGACATCGAAGGAAGCAAAACTTACGGCGTCGACCGGTTAGAGACCTCATTAGATATCTAGGGCCAAGGGTGTGTCAGTGTGTCAGAATGTCAGAACCTCTGTGTCTTCGGTAGCAGAGAAGAGGGGGGCCTTTTTTTCTGGCTCTGCTTGTTTGGCGCCGGGTGGGATGAGGGTAGGTATGAGCTACTCACGACATCAACACCCCGATTCCTAGCCACCGCAATGACGGTCTTCAGAGTACCGAAATCGATGCCTGTGAGTGGTTAGTCTTCGTAACCAGGTGACGGGGAGACCTAGTTGCAATATGATATTCTACTTACCTACGACACTCATTTTGGGAGCCTTGAACTCTCAAGAAACGAAGATGTCTGCGAGCATTTACTCAGGTTAGTAGTTCGTATCAAAGGGCGGTATGAAGGCCGGAGAAGCGTTCATGGAGGGGAAGGGCCAGAGAGGAAGGACATAGCCAGGACATACGCAATTTGTGTTTCCTATCGAATGCGACAAAATTCGAGGTTTCTAGGGGGCAGAAAACTCAAAGACAGAGAAGAATGGGGGGCAGAATGATGTTCTCTTGGCGGATGGCGAACGGTGGAAAATATAGAGGAAAAAAAATTGGGTTCGATCCAAGTCTGCGACTGACCTGGCGGGGCAGCGGGGTAATGCCATAATAGCAAGGGCGAGGCGTCTTGGTGTCTTGGTGTTCTTGCTATTGATTTATTATGGGCTATTGACTGACGCTGGAACAAAACGCTAGAGGGAAAACGCTGCCAGCGCGTTACCAACGTTTGGAAACGCAGGAGACGCAAGGGACCGTTCGCCTCGACATGTGGTTGTAATGTGCAACGCATGAGCCGCCACCCAAATAACGCTGAGCTCAAGTGCTGCGTTTTGCGAAAACCAGGGAGAAAAAGCATTTGCATTTTTACCAAATAACGAACGCCGATTTGTCTCTGCCAATTTTCTGGCCAGAGGATCTAGAATCGAACCGAACTTTCCGGATTCTTCCTGATACCATGCGACTTTCCTTGCATTCCTTCCCATCCTCATCGTTCCTCTGACCATGCCAACAAGTGTGCAAGTGTCGCCACCAGTTTTGCAGCCTGGCACCTGTCAGCATTAACTATCAAATGACTTCAACGTTGGCTATGATCTCGGCACAAGGTTGTTCGAATTAGGAGATTGGAAGAGTCCTCGCTCACATTTCCATGAATGACTTGCGATGACTGACTTGACTCCCAAGCTCAATTAACCAACGAAGACCTGTATACAACTAGTCGGTTGCTCCATTCGAGTACACCTTAGATTTGCCATTTGAACCCAGATATCTGTGTATACTACCAGCTTCTCGAGTGGGTAAATCCGAATGCGCAAATGATGGCGTTTAAGACTAAATATCGATCATGCTATCCCCTTAAATCGCCTACTATCAAAAGCCAGGGACTTTGTTATTGAACACCTGGGCAGAGCACAGCGCGGAACACTCAACATGAAGGAACCCCCTCCATGGTGGGCTGCACCCATGGCTCATCTGTATATATAATTCAACAACGACCCCCAGTTTCAGCCACACTCCCGACCCGACCATGCCGAGGAACGCCGAATGTCCCTCCCCGGCCCCGACTCGGCGACAGCTATCACTGATCGTCCGTTATCAGTGCATTCTCTCATTGTTTCGGAAGTCCCTTCGATCTAGCCGGGGAGGGAGGTTTTAAAATTGTCTCTTGATCCAGTTGTTGGCCATGGCCTTGAACGATCGGCGGTACAATATAAAGACATGGTCTTCTTCCCACAGTTTCACAGAATGGAAGGTTGTCAGGGTAGAAGTGAGATGTACGTAGGCAAGTCCCGAGGCCCCTTTTCTATGGCGAGGATACCAGAGGACAGTTGATATAGGGCGTGATTTTGGACATTCCGGTCCATTTTTGGGCTTAGACATAGAAGAGAATGCACCTACCCAGTAGATACTACAGAAGTCTCCGCAAGGTGACACACAGACTGCTCTCTGTAACAACATGTCCCAGGGTCGGGAAGAGAAACGGGCGACCAAAAGAAGCAGGCAAATCAGTACAGCTTGCATGGGTTCGAAAGGGTGATGATGTGGCTTCCACTAGTAACTACTCGTCTGTCTCAGGAGGTTCTATGCACATGCAGAATGGAGACCGCAGTGGTAGCAACTGCCACGGGGTTTATCTGCAAAACAGACTTCTGATTTATGGATGGAGGCCATGCCCAGGGACTGTTGCCACATTCATGTTCAGTATATCTCTCACGTGGTGTAAAGAAAACAGAACCCCGAAACGAAGACGGGCCGTCATCCACTAATCTCCGCCACAGGCCTCAATTTCCGCGACCCTGACAGACAGACTACTCTTCTCACAAGGCGACCTTGGACCACGCAGGAAGATAGGCCTCATGAATAAAGGTACCGTGTCTTGCGGGCGGGTTGGAGCCACCGTTTTATATTCTGCGAACGAAACTACCGGCTAAGAAGAACAGGGGTCAGCGATTGTCAGCAATTCCCCCCCCCCCATCCCCAAGATCAAGACAAAAGGCCCCGAAGCACACGCACCAAAACAATTAACTATCCGTTGTTGCTAAAGAAACTTCGACAGGCCCGGCGCCACGGTAATACGAGGATGGTGCGTCTATAGACGGAGGTTGTTATCGGTAACCGGTAGTCTGCAGACCCAAACCTACGCGCTCTACTGAGAGGAAAGGCGCCAGTCGACGATGTCTGAGATCGGCATTGTGTGAGCCGGTAGCGGTACAGATCGTGAAAATGTTGGGCGAGAGGGCCAGTGGACGAAACAAGTATCATAACCTTTGATAAGGGATAACCCCATTAATCGTCATACTTAGGCTGCTACCATTCCACGTCACTGAGCTGGAGTTTTCGGGTCCTCTGGCCGACCTTTTCTTTCCCCTGCTTCCTAGCGGCAATTTGATGATACGTTGATGGTTTATCGTCTGCGGCTAAGACTCGTTAGCAAGGTCGTTCATTAGGTACGCTTAGTGTGTAGAGAGGAGCTTAATACTATCTTGGTCCTCGTTCTCTCGGATTTCATAGTTCAGCACGAGATTTTTGATACGCTGCTGCTCTTCTCGCTCGGCCTGCTGCTGGTTTCGCATTGCCACGGCAAACCCTGAGTTGGAGGGGAGTTCCACGGTGCGAGTCTTGCAAAGGCGGGTGGTCGTCAGCGTGCTAAATGAATGACAAGATGGCCAATATCGGCGGCAACCTCCCGACTCACCTGTTGGCCCTTTCCCTTTTTGGTAAGAAGAGAGAATGCCATTGTTCCAGAGGTCGATTCTGAGTTGACCGCGGTGCCTTCGTCCAACTTCGTAAGATCACGATTCTTGGCACGAATCGGGACGGGCACGTCGAACTGAGGTTTTCTTTCGAATTTCCGAGACTCTAGGCTCTCTGCCATCATTCGGCTGAATTCCCGTTCGAAGTCTGCAGCATCTTCTGGGTCGACCTCTTCTGCTTGACGGGTCACAACAATTGCTTCTTCCTGGAAATCCGATTCCTGGGGAGAATCAAGTCCCTCTAGGGGGTTCTGCTAGCGCGTTAGTTTTATCTAAAGTATCCTGATGGTTGAGGTGAGGGGAGTGCATCATATCCTACTTCAAGGTCTTCCTCCTCACTGGATGAGGAGTAAATGTCGCCGTCTGCATTATCATCCTCGGAGTCGTAGGTTGAGCTGCGCTCTTCAATTTCAGTGATTCTATCAGTCGCTAGCATCTTCTGCTGGTCAGACAAAGCCGACTGGAGAGTGGCTACGGCATCTTCAAGATTAGCGGCCAGCCTCCACTGGGGACGAGTCAACGCAAATATATCTTGCACCATGAACTCAATATCCATCGGCAGAGTGTCTTTGGTGTAAATATAATACTGCAGGGAAGCCTACGTTAGCTCTGAATTCCGAGATGGGTAGGCAAAGATTAAACACGAACCTGGAACATTGATAGGAAGATATCTAGCCTCTTCCCAGCAGCTCCGCGGTTGAAGAACATTCCGCAGGTTTCAAGAAGAGTAGTGATCAGCCTAATACGGAAAAAATCACCCGGCAGGTCATAGGGATTAACTTTTCCTGTGATGGGGACACCCCCTAGCCAAAGCATGTCAATTTCTTGCTAGAAACCCGAAATGATGGTGGCACAGCCTCGCCAACCGCGCCGTCCAACCGAACATAAGAAGGGGAGAAAAAAAAAATAACTCACCATGCCCAAAAGTTAAAATCCGATACATAGTGTCGAAGATTACTGGATGTTCGAGCATGCGGTAGTTGTACAGCTCCCCAAGAAACCTAACATCGGCAATTCGTCTCTGGTAAAATTTGAAATCATTCTGCTCAAGACCGAAGGAAATGGATTCCAGGACCAGGTTTACCACCCGTATGACAAATGAAGGGTGGTATCGATAAAGGGCGCTTAGGAGGATGGCAAGAAGATGGATATTTCCATATTTTATCTTTCCAGGTTTGGAGAAGACTTTCTCGAGGATATGTACGACCTGTGAAGTGGGAGCTGTTAGATAAGCTTAGCTGTCGGCGTGGAAATCATGCGTACCTCGGGCTCTTCCCAATGCAGTCGTCGAATCTGCTTCAAAACTTTTGTGTAATTTCTTCTCGTCATATCAACATAAACCAATTTTCGAATAAACAGCTCCATGGGCGTCCTTTCCTTTTGCTCTATAGCTGGCCGGACAGGGGGGTTGACGTGGTACATGGCGTTTTCAATGAGCATGCGTTCGGGCTGGCCAAGATGTTGCGCCGACTTCTTCCGCTGCAACGTCTCGAGGAAACTCGCCATCCGCGGCGCTGTATCGGGATTGAGAAAGAGATACCGACCGCAGTGCTCAAGCAGGTTGCACATTATCTCGATATTCATGCGGGAGAAATCGTCGAGGCTCACTTTGAGGCAGTGAAAGATGACATGCTCGGGTACGATGCCGAATTTAGTGAGCTCCGCAAGGTATCTGATGTTGTTAAGCCGAACCTGGCCTAGGAAGTCCTTCTCCTTACGACGTTGAAGGCTGCGGAACTCAGCATCGAGATAATCGACAACTCCCTTCGGAATGTCTGGCATGTACTGGCCCAGAGTTGCAATCAGTCTTGACCAGCATGCCAAAAGGTCATTACGTCCCTTCGGGACCTCTGTTAAAGCTTTGACCAGACGGTTCCTCGAGGCCTTCGAGTTCAAAAAGCAGAAATCTATGGCAGACTGGTCGACAAGATCTTTACTCGTCAAGTCAGGAAGGCGGCCCAGGAGAGCATCAACTTGGGCGCCAATCGTCTTGTTTCCGATAGTCGTCGACTGTTCATCCGCACCATCGGTGGACTTAGTCGAACCGGTGACCTCACATTGGTCCGCTTTCTTGATGACTGTCTCGTCTGAATCAGGTCGCTTTTTCTTAACATCCTCGAGAAGAATGGCAGGGACCTTCCCTTTCAAGTCGACTAAATTTTCGTAGAAGCGCCGCTCATCCTCGTCATACCAGATACCAGCACCATCCCCGAGAGACCGAAGATATTCACCGGCCTTTACAAGACCGATAGATCCAGACATGGTTTGGCCCCCTTCTTCCCGATCCTTGAGATTTGGCATTTCGCAGCCAATCACGTCTGCAATGACCTGAGCATTAGACAATAAGCGCTCCTGGGCTTTGGCATGCTTCTCGTAGGCAGCCTGTCGATCCTCAAACACTTCTCCCGACTTGACGTAAACCTCGGCATTCTTCCTGGCTTGTTCCTGAAGGAATTTGTGGTCACGGACGAGATGGCGCTTGACGTCTTCAAAATACTTCAGTAGCACAGACCTAAACGCGTCGCGAAGTTCTGGGGGAGAGAAGGGGCCTTCTCCACGAATGTCCGAAGAGGCTTCAGACTCGCTAGGGGGAGCTTTTGGGGTGACGAGATCTTTTGAACTAGCATCCTCCTCGATAACCCTGCGCCCCTCGGTGCCTGTCGACTGGACTCCCAAAATATCCCAACTGAAGGTCTTGACAAACGTGACAAGCAAGGGCAGACTTGCATGCTCACGATCATGTCCGAGGATGTCTTTCAGAACTTCGAGTGGAAAGGGTTCGCCCGCCCCAAGTTTGGCAGTAACGCCGTTTTTCGCCTTGAGGTCGGTCTTGGGCCCTGTGCCCTTGATCCCATCATCTGGCCGAGCAGTGTCATCCAGAGTTTTTAGAACGCCGACTAGCCACAACTCTGTGACAACGCGAAGGAGTATGCGTTGACGCGAGGCACGATCCTTTTCTTCCCTTTCACGCAAGTCTTGAGCGAGCGACTTTAGTACACTCCTGTCGGGCGTAGCTAGGCCCTTTCCGAGAAGCCACCCAATTTGCTTCGTGAACTCGTGAGGGCCGAATCGCTGATGAAAAGCGCTCACGATCTCGACACCAGCTTCTACCTCGCCAGGCGACTTAAGTTTGCAAAGACCATCGTAACAGGCCGAGATAATCTCGGAGAGGTATTTGTGAAGGCTGAGGCCCCGGATATCTTGCACAAATGTATTAAGAGTGGCGGGGGATATAGCAGTCCGTAATCGCTTGATTAACGCCGTGTTTTTCTTCAGTGACGAATCTAGCGAAGAGCTAGTGGGAAATACATCTATAGAGAAGGTTAGTGGAAACTGCGAAGGAACAAGCGACGAGAGCCGTGTCGGGTCATTTCAACATACCCTGATCACCGTCCCAGGCTTTCGCATTCAAAATTCTTAGCTCGCCTGAAGAAAGAGAAGTTTGTCAGTTGCGAGATCTAGCTGGTCTGAAGGAGGGAGGTGGACAGACGGCGCCTTGTAGGATCCATGGCAGCAAGGATGGGATTGAAAGCGCAGGAAGAGATCTGTAAGCATCGACATCGATAGCGAACTCTAGAGATGTCGCGAGAACTGGGGAGGACCTGACTGGGTGTCAAATCGCGGTGGTAGAAATTGAGCGTACGAAGTAGGTGCTTCGAGTCGCAAAAGGATGCTCAACGAGTTGGTGTTCTTGGTGGGAAACATTTGATACAATGGAGTTCCTCGTTAGCGCTCTCCGCGTGCTGCTCGGGCGCCTTGGACACTACCTTGATAGCTTAAGTATGTACCTTTGCATGAACCAGCTTCCTTATGACTAATTCAACTGATATTTTATGATAAACTTCAAAAGAAATCTTTAAAGACAATCCCCCCCAATATATATATATATATGTTATAGATTTAATTGAAGAAGAAATTTTTTTCTTTTTAAGAATTGTATTATAATTGCACTATTTATTATTGGACGGGTACCGGACTCGCTACAATTATTGTGTCGATACCAACATCGTTACCCATCGGCAGCTCCTTTATATCAATACTGATATTTAATAGAGATTTGAGAATCACCTCCGCCCCGGCTTTTGTGATAACTTCGTTACCTTCGTGGCAGAGCTCTGAAGCCACACACTCCACACATCCGTCGGCACATCGGCACACTTGGACCCTTTCGAGGGCCCGTTGTAAGAGGCTGTCAATGTGATTAAACGCCCTGGTGCTTACCCCGGAGCCAGCGGGACCTCCATTGGCATCGTATAGAGTTAGTCGGCCAGGTCGTTTCCTCGATGTCTCCTTCTTCGCGAACTCCTTCTTCGCGAACTCCTTCTTCGCTGCTTTGCATTCGGTCCTGACGTCACCAGGAAGGGTGGGAACGACTGTGGATACCATGCTTAAGATGGCATGCTCGGCGGCGTGGATCGAGGCTGCAGGGTTAAGCTTGCGGGCCCTGAGAAGTTCAAGGGTTTCCTTTGGTATGTCCAGCCATAGCCCTCTAGTATACCTTACTACGGGTGGGTTGTCGACGTAAATTGCGTCTAGGAGACGCCCCCGCTGATCCACCTTGAAAAATCCAAAAACCTTTTGCGTAATTTTAACAGTCCCGTAGAAGGCGTGGCAAGGCGAACCCTCCAATTTCCGAATGGCCTCAGTTTCGACAGGATCTATATCAGTAAAGTCTCTTGGTCGAGTCGTCCAATTGACCTTAACTAACTCGACTAGGGCCCTCTGTCTGTCTGGTTGGAAATCCCGCACGAGATATTTATCTCCTTGGTGAAGATAAATGGCGCCATCATAGATTGTAAATGTCGCTCTCGAGATCTCTAAATCTTCTAGAACTTCATTCTTTCCACCCGTCGTATCAATGATGGCGAAATGTTGTTCTCCCGAGCCTCGAATGCAGACAAAGCTTGATGGAGATGGGAGAAATCGGCCATGGCAATGATAAAAACCACCATCACCGATGATTAGGTGATCCCGGCATATTCGTTCGAGATCAGCTCCAAAGTAGGCAGCATCCCTTTCCAGTTGAATGGGTAGCTCGTGTGCAGCACACTGGATGTGGGCTTCGCGCAGGAGGATGTTTTCAAGATCGATTTGAGGCGCGGCGTTTGGCTTTGAGAAGAGATCATCGGGGTTCCGCATGTAGTACTGGTCGGATGGTAACGGATCGCCAAGTAGGATCGAGAGGGAATCCCCATTACGCCGACCAGCCCTGCCGCTCTGCTGGCGCAGGTTTGAAATAGTGTAAGGAAATCCCCAAGTCAAGACACAGTCTAGAGTACCAATATCCATGCCCAACTCAAGAGCTGTAGTAGCAGCAATGCCAAGAAGCTTACCGTCGAACATGTCGGCCTCTATTTTGCGACGGTCCTGGGCTGTGTAGCCTCCTCGGTATGCCATTACCCGTCCTGACACTTCTGGACGTCCCAGTTGTTCCAAATCATTTCTGACAGCGCCAACAAGAGCCTCACAGCGGCCCCGCGTCTTGCAGAACACAATGGTACGCACACCACGAAGAATAAGTTCGCAGAGGAGGCGAGAGCATTCCATCATCGAGTTCCCCCGACCGCTGCTGGGGTCTGCTGGATCTTTGTAGGGTGTGTTCCAACATAAGAATTCCTTTCGCCCTTCGTAAAAGGTCAATAATCAGTAATTATATTCTAGGTGGGGTAGAAGGATACCTGTTGGCGACCCATCGAAGTCCACTAGCTCAACATCATCAACGCCGAACACTATCTTGAAATGTCGCACGGGGTCTGCCACAGTGGCCGAACAAGAGATAAATCGGACGTCATTATTTCCCAGTGCTTCGCATATGCGGCGGAGCCTCCTCATGATAAAAGAAACGTGAGCCCCGAATTGTCCACTGTAGAAGTGCAACTCATCCACTGTACTGTTAGCATATCAGATGGCCAAGGATAATAGTGATTTACGTACCCACGACGTACTTCAAGTTTCGAAAATATGTCCTCCATCGCTCCTCGTTGGGAAGTATCGTCGCATGGAGCATGTCGGGGTTGGTAAAGATAACGTTGGCATTTTCTCTGATGAACGCCCTCTCTAAGAAGGGTGTGTCTCCGTCTAAGGTCCCGACTCGCGTGCCGTCGCAGCCCGGCATGTAATTCAGAATTTCTTGCAGGCTTCGTTTTTGATCTTGGGCAAGGGCCTTGGTAGGGAAAATAAACATGGCTCGAGATGAGCGGTCCTGCTCTAAGGCGTGCAGGATAGGTAGCTGGTAAATTAAAGACTTTCCCGAACTAGTTGAAGTTGCGACTACAACATTCTTCCCGGAATGCAGGTAGTTTAATGCGACTGCTTGGTGTGAGTAAAACTGCACAATTCCTCTCGAGTTGTAGAGGGCATTGACAAGACTCTGGCTAAGTAGGAAGTCCAAGTCACCATAGACAGCAGCTTGCGGCTCAAAGACTCGATGGCTGCTAGGCACGATCTGACCGGAATAGAAAGAGCTTGATTTCAGCTCTGCAATGATTTTCGGAATTGATATCCGCTTCTGCGGTACTGTGTTCGCAGCAGTGGTTATCAGGCCGTGCAAACTTGGCTTCACGGATTTCGGTGGTACCGGGAGATACTGCAAGGCTCGTTCCTTGAGCGTTTGGATAGGATCTAGGTTATCATCAATGCATTGTGCGAGGAAGGCGCTCAAGGAGAGGTGGAACTTCGCGTTACGTCGTTCGATTAAATGGGCTAGTTGACCGGGATCGAAGGTCGGTAATCTTAGGTTCTGTAACCCCGGCCGTCGACCACCGCGAGGCTGTGATCGGCCTCGCTTATTGGGCTGCGGATCTTCGTCCGTAAACTCGAAGTAGAGAACATCTTCATCACCCTCAACGCCGACCTGACCAAAATTACCCAAGCCTGTAACGCCACCCACGGAAGCGTCCGCTGGTGGGCCTTGGGAGGTGATTCTTTGGGATGGATTCTGCTTAAAGACGGTATCCCTTTCACAGCCTCTAATGTTCGTATGTAGCATTGCTTCATTGGCATATGAGAAGTTGATGGTGTCTGGTCGGACTGCTGTTACAGTAGCGACATCCTCAACGGTGAGTGGCCGTCCGATATGGGTCTGGACAGCACCCTTGATATTGTCAAACGTGGTGATAACGTGTTTGCGCGAACAGCAGAACGTAAAAACTAAGTTTAGGGCACCATGGACTTTCTCTAGGTCTTCGAAATATCCTGGCCACTCGACAGTGCAATCGACAGGTCCTCCAGCTATGACTTCTTTTGGCAGTCTCACATCCTCGGAGGAAGGCACTGGTGAATATCGCTGATTGCCTGCAGCACCACCGTCGTGTTTCCTTTTGCGATTCGCCATGCTCAGTATAGGTAATAAAATGATTGAACCACATCTAACAGAATTTGATGTAGCATGGTATGGCTGATTGACGGGGAATAGGAATGATGGTGATGTGAAAGTCAAATGTCACTACGAAGGAGTGTAAGGAGCAGTGCGTCGTCGTCGATGTTGAAGACAGAAAGTTAATTTGCTCCCGACCTTGCAGGCACACCAATGTGACGCCAGATCACATGATGCTCTGGGGATCATCTATTAATTGGTATCGCCCTTACGACTTCAAATTCATCATGATTGATACGACTTCACAGCTCAGATGCCTCGTAAATCGTAGATAATAACATTGATAATTTATTTGCAATAAGTCCAAGAGGAATGGAATTTCCTCGGGGAATGAGGCCCAACCCAGCCTTTCCGTTTTGTTTACCTCCCATTGCATTTGATGAAGGTGTGCTCACTGGGTACTCAGACTAGATTGGCACAAGATATACAGGTAATACCGCCCCTATGGTCAGTGGCAACGTCCTGAACACAATGTAAAAGGAGGGGCCCCAGCCGTAATCGCCTCTGCTGTCACCAAACGTTGAACAATCACCCACCCCACTTCTGGATCACATTCTTGAAATCAACATACATTGAACAGTTGCCCGCACACTCGCAACCGCCATCGCCATCGCCATCGCTGTCACTCCCATCCCCGCAACCCCTCCTGTATTACTGGACGAGTTTCCGGGTGAATATCGGCACATATTGAATAGAAGAGCCTTCTTTACACTCCCCAAACCGCTCTTCCATGCTCGATTCTTTCGAAGCGCACGAAGCAACGCCCAACTCTCAATCCTCCACCCGATAGCTACCTAGAGTAGGCCTCCATTTCTACCTAGCCGGCGATGGCGCCCGAATCGAGGTCGCCGAGTCTGAAGGCCAGCGAATTGCTCTCCGACCAGCCTCTTAAAGAAGACGCCGAAACTACCGCGGCGAGAGAGGAGCTCCGAAATACCAGTATTTCCGAGGCGGATGAGGTTGTGCGGCGTCCTAGCACCCCCGACCGAAACTCAGTGCACCTGCAGACAAGCCCACGAGATCAAATCTCATCGCCAAAGAAGAAAAGAGCGCACGATCAACTAGAGGCAAACGAACCTTCTGGGACTGCCGAAGCAGATGTCGGGGGTGATAATCAGGTAAAGCAAATTCCATCACTTCCTCGCATCGCTGCCACTCCTCTCTTGTCTCTGCCCGATCGAGCTAGATGGTGAGGATCCCAGCGGGTTGCCTCTCCGTTCTTATTTACTGCGCATTCAGAGCCTTCCGTGCAACGCTTGCCCTGCTATCATCTCGCCATCCGTGCCCGGTTTCTAGGCGAACAACCCTTCAGACACCCCCCAAAAAGGGCCTTCCCTTCCTGCTCGCATTTATAGACCAAGCATGCGAAGTGCCTAGCTCCACCTAAAACTTATGGGGATCACAAAAAGACCAGTCCACTGACATGGTAGGGCCCACATAGGATTATCCCTTCGAGCCCGATAAGAAACGCCATCGGGATGAACAATCCCCTCCTGGCAATATAGCCGACGCTGCGAACGATGGACATGCAAGAGGACCACTAGCCGTAGGCATCTCCTCTCACTCCCTTTCCCTCTTGCCCAGTGTTGATGGGTTGGAGCCTCCTCTCTAATTACCTGTATATATATGACTAGGGTTCCAAGATACCAAGGGCTCCCGAGAATCGTGTAGATGTCGGTAACAAAATCCGCGCGCAGGCCAATGGACCCTCAGCATCATCATCCTCCGCCTTTGCCAACTCCGGTTTCTCAAAGCTAAGCTCAACAACGTCTCCGTTTGGTGCATTGGGTGCGTCCTTTCAAGGATCTTCATTTGGTGCCACAGCTCCCAAGTCATCATTTGCGAGTTTTGGCGGTAGTAAGCCTAGCCTTAGCTTTTCCCAGGCGAGCAACTCCTCACCGTTCCTGACCCTGGCTTCAACGAGCTCAAACGGGGCTGGGGCTTCATTCAAATCTCCTTTTTCCACAGGCATGTCGGGAAAGCTCACTTCCTTTGCTGGTTCCGGCGAATCCTTGAAACAAGGAGGCAAAGCACGGCCTTTTGGAGCTCCAGATAGCGATGGGGACGCAGATGATAGCGGCAGGACCGATGACGATTCGGCATCCGATGAGGACAAGAGCACAAAAGCCTCTCCAGAAAGAGACGAAGCCAAGGCACCTGTGGATGAAAAGAGGAAGCTGAAGCTTCAAAGAGGTAAATTTGAAAACCAACCTCCACAGCCCTCCGAAGTGTATAGGACCGTACTAATGTGAGGTATTAAAGTCGCGGTCGATGACGGCGAAGCCGGGGAGGCGACTGTCGTCCAAGTCCGCGCAAAGATGTATTACATCGACAATGATAATAAAGATGTGGGATGGAAAGAGCGCGGCGCGGGCATTCTCAAGATCAATGTCCCAGCAACCTGTGTCGATATGGATGAGGATGGTAATCCCATTTCTGGCACTTTTGATGCGTCCCCTCTTGAGGAAGAAGATGGGGGACAGCCCAATAGTGATGCGTTCAAAGGTGCGCGACTCATCATGCGACAAGACCAGACCCACCGCCTTATTCTCAACACTGTGCTTCTTCCTGCTATGACATTCCAAGAGAAAGCGTCACTTAAAGCTGTGAACATTATGTTTACAGCTTTCGAGTCAGGGCCAGGGGACCGACCACCCCATCCATTCAGTGTAAATATGAAGGTAATGCGAAAAACTTCACAGCAAGTAGCCCCCCAGTTTAGCCATGCTGACCTAGCGTACAGATGAGCGCCGCGAACGCTAAGACGTTCATGAACGAGGTAAGTATCATACAGCGCGAGCTTAGGGGTGCTTGAAAGGACTTGGAATGTTGCGAATCCACGCCCACCATGTGACAACAAGTTCCGCAATACATGCACGTCGCGTCAGGGGCTGCTTAAATCTGGGAATCGAGAAACAGAGCACAATCATGTTCAAATATTAGGTAGGCTCTTGCACGTCCGCTGAGTCAAGCTTCACATAGACTCATTGACAACTACGCCGCGCCAACCCTCGCGGCGAGCAACAGGTAGAAGTAGGGTCGTTTGCATTTTTAGCAAAATGGAGCAGATTGTCCTCTCGGACCAATTACTATTTGTAGCTGCATTGCCGATGACGCAAGCACGGCGGTCCCTTCTACCCGCAACGCGAATTCCAAACCCACATATTTTAAGGGTCAACTGATGAAACAAAGACATCCAACACCCGCGTAGAATACAAAGAGAGGATAGACAGCAAGGCCGACCCGATTCTTAATGACCCCACTGCCACCAAGTATACTAACGCCAGCAGCGAGTGACCAGGCCACAAGGAAAAGATAGACAGGTATCCGCGCTATCCAGATAAGACCCAGCGCAGAAAGGAGGGAAGCAATCACGAGAGGGAAGAGTGTGTATCCAATAACACAAACGCTCTGCGCAAAGGAACTGGGAGAATGCAGTCAGTGGGATGAAAAGACGCGGCAGATGGAAGGGGTTGTCCAACGTGACACTTACATATTCCCACCAAGGAGCTTGATTTGCAGAGTCACAACAGCTTCCCCAATCCACACGAGGGCGAAAACGCCGCTGAAAACCAAATCTCGTTGATCAGGCCTGGCGTTAAAACTCAGCAATAGGCTGAGAATGAGGCAGAATATAAGTGGACCCCATAAATCCCAATCTTTCAGGCCGGAAGGTATATTGCCTCGGCTGAGTAGCGCCTCCGTATCCATAACTCGCCCAGCCAACCCGGCAAACTCATCACGAGCCCCGGAAATACCGCCATCTCTGAGGCTCTCGTAGGCCCCCCGTAGGCCGCTAGTGGATTCCAACACTGTGCCGGCCAGGAGGTGTCGCGGATAGAGGACTTCGCGCATCTTAGCCCAGACAGCAAGGAGGTCGCGGCGTAGAGTTGCCCAAACTGATTCGTCGATTGTATTTTGTGGTGCGCGACGGTCTTCACCGGGGATGCGGGAGGTAAGGTAGGTTTGATGAAGAGACTGGGAAGGCGTTGTATCTAACTGGCTGGCAGAGGCGCGGGTGCTCAGAGGATCATCAAAGTCATTCAAGTCCGCTGTCGAAGTGTAAGCTAAGCTCATGATGCATTATAGACTGGGGAATGGGGCGGCAAACCATCATCTGGGTCTATGAGTTCATCGTCGGCGAAGTTGTTCCTGTCATAAGGATCTAATCTGCTTGAAGAAGCCATCGCAGCGTCTTGCAATTTGAGCTGCTAGAGGATGATAAGCGGCAGCAGGACTGAGGAGGCCCGGCTTCGAGCTCTGTGCTGTTTACCAGGAATTGTTACTTAACGTCAAATGATAGCGACGGATACTATAAATGTCCCAGGTGTTGAGGGCTTGTGTCGTCGAGTCCCGGGGAGGGAACGCGTCAGAATCGTTGATTACTTCATTACGTAATCAAAACCGAGAAAGTGGAGTCATTGTCTCAGCTCCGTGGTTGCGGTTGGTTACAAAGTACGAAGGTCGCCACAAAAAGTTGTGTCTTGAAACTCTTTCTCTATAAATACATATTTCTTTTAATTATATATATAATCTTAAGTAATTAAATAATACTTTAAATTCATTTTAACTATAAGAAGGAAAAATATTTAAAGGAGGGAGAAGATACTGTTTAGTATAATTTTATTTAGTTAATAAGGTTATTTTATTATTATGTAATGTGGGTCAGGACAAGACTTTCTATAGCGACCTTCATATCATCAGACCGCTTTCTGGATCGAGCATGGACACTCAAAGATTGTAGGTCCTTCGAAATGCAATTCTATTCAGAGCTGTTCTTTCGTTGCCTGTGGTCTGGAGTATATTATTATAACACTGAACATTACTCTGTACATCGAGAATCCTCGCCGCTGCAAGTGTCGGTCAAAGTAGTGTAGTTAGCTGAGGAGCTTTGAAGTCCAGAGAGCATCGAGCTCGTCAATTTATGACCGCTAGACTTGGGTTCATGTGGTTGGCTCAGTGACTGTGGACGGCGTTTGTCATCACTTGCCAGTCCGTCGTTAGAGAGCGATTGTGCTAGAAGGGGCCAACCCGAGAGGTGACGCCGTGATGCTGAGGCGTCAGAATAGCCAGGAGTTGAATGGCCGACCGCATCAAGCGCTGCCTCTTTCGCCTGCGGAAAATGTCCGTTGCCGGCTGCATCCGTAACTCTGGTAGGGCTTTCGGTCACTCCAAGAGCCTGAGGAGAATATCCACGTCCCGAGGTAGGACCTAAGCCGCAGCGGATGTTGCTAGGGTATTGAGAGTCGGTTGCTGGCATGCCCCTCTTGTCTGCTGTCATGTTTTCATTTATTCCGACTAGCGCCCAGGCGAAGACAGCCACGTCCCTAATGGACTTCATAAGTTGGTCCAGGTGGGCGCGGTCGGTCGCTGCAACATTGTCTCTAAGGGGCAATAACTGGGGATGGAGAGGTGGTCGGAAACTATACGAAGCATCAGGTGGGACATAAGGCGGCGTCGTCGACCATTGGGGCCAGGGCGCTGCAAAAAGCCCGGTCTCCAAGTCGAAGGGTAGCAGGGGTGGGTGAGGAACAGGAATGACCGGGCGTGCTTTTCGCAAGACGACGAGTAAACCGTCTGAGGTGCAAGAGATGACAGCTTCCAGTTCAAGCGACAGAACATGTTGTTGCTGCAGTTGTCGGTCCCCCAACCTCGAAGAGTTGGCTTGCAATTGTTGCGATGTCTGCCGATGAACCACTGAATGGTAACTCCGCTTCGTATACTGGCCATCTAAGCCTTCCCATGCACTGGGTGCAAAATCTAATCTCGAGTCCGCTAGACATGCTATCCGAGCATCGTTTACAGCCTCTCGTTCATCGCTTCCTTGATTATTTCTCTCATCCTCTTGAAAGTCTTCCTGTCTCCTAGGGTCCCGATACCAAAAACGTAAATAGGCAAGAGAGTCATTCGCTTTTGCACTCTCTAAACATCGAACAGCGTCAGTAAGGCAATTCTCTCGGATGCATTCATAAAAGCTCTTGTTCTGGATCTGGTCCGGTCGTACGCCAAGGACCGCCGAAACGGCGGTGGTTGCGAACATGACGGTATGTGTTCTAGTGAACCGATTTAGTATAAGCGCGGCTCTTGGTTCTCTTTCCATTGGCGGCGTTTTGAACTTCGGCGAAAGGTGTTCGAGCATATGATATCTGGGATCCCTTGGAGAGCTGGAAAAGATGCGGCGTATCTGTGGCGCCTCGATTGCGCGCCCTGTCACGGTTAGTCAAACCTGGTGAATATCGGGGCTAGGTGAGACTTATAAGGTAGGAAGTGCTATGCGGTCGCTAATTCTGAGCAATAGAGGGACCTACTCTCACTCCTCTCGCCTCGCCGATAGATGCTTGTGCAAGCCACCAGGACATCGTGGACCACGGTAAAACAACATTCGCATCTTATCCATCTCCCATCCCGGGCTCGTATTCGGCAGTAATGAAGGACCGCCGCTTTGTCGAGGAGGATACTGCGTCTATGGACAGAGCGAGCGAACGGCAGCTCGTCTGGGTGGAAATAATCAAAACACGACCTGCCTTGGACTTCTTCGGGGAGGTAGTCCAGAACATCTACAACAGACGCAGACACGAAAAGAATGACGGCCTCGGAAGACAGATCTGGAAGAGCATCAGCCTAGCCTATGCAAGCCGGCAGAGGCGCCTAGGTAGACACGCTGAGACGAGGAGACTAAAATTACAAAGCCGAGATGCCGATCCTTTGGAACGGGAGGAGAGAAGCACTTACTATGAATAGTCATGAAGGTCTGATCCATTTGGAATGGTAGATACAGTTCTGTAGGGCTACTGATTACACTGGTCGCAGATACAATATCGTTCCTCCAATATTGCGTACACCGGAGAAAAGGCTCAAGTCCGGGCTCAGGAATGTAAACAAACCAATCTCTGGAGATTCAAGGCGTCGAGAGAGGATGATCAAGTGTCGACGGCAGTGGGTCCCGAGTTTAGAGGATGCTGGAAAATAACAATGAAGAGCATTTGATGCGGATAAGCTGTGGCTCCTCAACACAACGCATGCATAAGCATCCTACCTGCAGGCGAGAAATCCGAGATGTGTGTTGGGGGTTCGATCAATGTATTAAAATTTGGTTGGCGTTCTAGCGAAACCAAAAGCCATCAGTTCGAGCCAACAGATCAAATCTTGCTCAGTGGACTGGAAAGCCCTGCGCAATAACTTGGGCAATCCTCAACCACTGAAGCAGGTATCCCAGCCGCAGCCCACTACATCGATTGTACGAAGTCCTATCATGGGCAGAACTCAGTTGCTCTTGAACCGCAATTCAGTATTGTGGCGGGCCCAAGGGTCGTCCGGGAAAATATTCACATCGGCATTCAATCATTATCCAAGATCAAACACAAACATCTAACAGGGGACGTGGACCGTAACAAACGATTCTCAATACTTTCGTAAACACCCGTGCAAGAAGATGCTCTGCGGTTCCTATATTTTTGGAATTGGGAGGGCTTCGACATCTTTCGTGCTGTGTGTAAACTAAGAGCACTCGAAAGAGACCGTGGGGTCAAAATTTAGATCAATAATAATAATACGGTTCAGATAATTCTTGGAAATTTATTCGATCAAGGCCAGAATTATTGATCACAATTGTTACAACTTCAATTCGATCAATCATTGCAATTTGGACGTTTCTCCCATTAGGTAAGCCGCTGTTGTCTTGGTCATTCCAAGTCAAGTTGTCGGCTGGGGTCTTTAGTTCAGGTGAGCCAGGCTCGCCCTTCGCTTTCATTGTTGGTTCCCTGACCAAATTCAGCACGACTCGAGAGACCCGTATGCCCGAGTTCCTTCCTGTGCTTCGGGGAACGTCAGTCTGGCTGTTCAAGGACGACACAATGTCACGAGGACCAATCCCTTCTTCTAAAGCCTAATCTTAAATCAAAGATTGATGACATTGACGCCCTGTAGGACTCATGCCTCCAACAAAAACCAACACGGGGGTATCTGATAGTGGCGCTTTTGAGCTACCGAGACTACGCGTGTCATTCGGACTCGAGGTAAACGCTCGCGGCAGACCACTTTTTTTCATCCCATCGGAGCATGAGCTGACGGCGCAGGTAGACGGATACTCGGTATCTCAAGGCTAAGGAAGACTCGGTTGCGGGTAGGGACTGTTAATCAGTTGTCCTTGGGGTGTTCGAACTATTGACAATCCCCTTAGAATTTTTTGACATCAAGTTCTGTCCCTACCAGCCACTTAATCAAAGCCCTGTGTTTGCCGCAATCAGCAAGAAGCATGTAGGCGTAAATCCTTCGAGCTTTCGCGATCACTCTTAACACTGATTACAGGTTATTATCTGTAAACTTTCCAAGGAAAGGGACAACCCCAGTCCCTGCGAGATCATCAATGTAATCCGAGACAACGATGTACGTAGTCCATCGACGGGCGTTAGGACATACCGTGGATCTTGCTCCCCCAGACTGCTGACCATCATACTAGGATGCTGCGTTGAACTGCTGCTGCACATGGTCCAAGGACAAGCAGACCGGGATGCCTCTTCTATGCGTCGCCGGAAAGGACTGCAAGGTCAAAGTCTACGATATAACCCGTGGGGTTGTTGCTAGCGTGAGTAACCCCCATGCCATCATACTCGCGAACTCGTTTGGCTAATACTTGCTAACACAGTGCCTTGTTGGTCATGGGGGGGTATTACATTCAGATGCATCTGCCAGTCCAACGATGGTCAATCTAACGCCGATATAGGAAATCAATGATCTAGCCACGTCGCCAGATGACCCTTCGATCATCGCCTCGGCATCAGATGACACGACAGTGAGGATATGGAGCCTCGATAGAGTCCATTCAAAACAGCCATGTCTCTACCTGCTTGGTGGCGAGGGCCACTGTGCCGGGCTGCTCAGTGTCGTAAGTACCCGCTGGAGCGCTATGCTCCAACTCTTTCACGACCCAAGGATCCCATGATAGGAAATCTTAGTCGCGGCTGACCTCCAAGGAACAGGCGTTCCACGATTCGGGGAGATATGTGCTTTCGGCGGGACATGATGGCGTGATTAATTTGGTTGGTACAGGCGCGTTGTCTTCCTCAAAATTCATGGCTAACGGGAAAGCAGTGGACTCTACCCGACCTACCGAACGAACCTCTCTTCCGTCCCAACGAGCTTCATTATTCACACTTCTCAACTTCCGAGATTCATAGTGCCTTGGTAGACTGGTAAGACGGCACGGCAGCGGGATACTCCACAGAGACCAAATTTCGCTAATGCCAGATGTGACCATAGTGTCGCTTTTTACGGCGATAAAATTCTGTCCAGGGCGTGCCACGACGAAGTGATAGTTCTGTGGGGCATCGAGGGCTTCTCTTCCAGAGATCCTCCTCCTCCTCAATCCACCGCCCCCACGGCCTACGACCCAAGTCGCCTAACCCGGTCAGCTTTCAGCCCATCCATATCACCAGCTGGTCCAGTGTTCTACACGAGGATCCTTGAGTTTGATACTCCTGGCTGCGGTCCGCAGTTCTTCATGCGCTTTCGGCTTCACTGTGTACCGGACCAGAACCAAGTACTTGCCTTCTGCAATGCGAACGGTAGAATTTTCTTCTGGGATTTTGAGCGGCTCCGAGCGTATCATGATTTTACGGACTCAATCGCCAACGCACAGAACGCGGGATGTGAGGGGCCCGGACGACCATCCTGGTTGCAACTATCACATCCGCGTAGGGCTGGGACGGGCCATCCTCCGGGCAAACCTACCGATTCGAATGGCCCGGAGGTAGGGGCCATGTCCAGGTCGACGCTGAGGACGAACGAGTCAGAAGCCAAGGCTCCCAAAGCTCTGGTGGCCGTGGGGGCTTACTCCACGGACACCGTCCTAAGTTGGGAATCAAAGTACAATATTGATTCGCCACACAGGCCTTTGAAAGCCCACAAAGTGGAAGCCTTCGGAATGTCAAGTTTTGTTGGTCGCCAGGTAGGTTGGAGTCCTGGTGGAGAATGGTGCGTCGTCGTGGGCAGCTCGAACGTGGCTCTCATTCTTCAAAGATGGTGAAGAGGAGGCTATTTTCATGGCGAATAAACATTCCATCGCCCTCAGAAGACGAATTTTATTCATCTTAGGGCGAGGAGTCGCATCCCATGGTAGAGCTCATCTTCGAGGCCATCCGTGTGGAGGATGTGGTGCAACCGATAATCGACCGAGACGTGAGTGAGCGGGGGCGGGGAGGAGGGGCGAAGACTGATGCCTTTTGCTTTGCCTCTGAGTCGGCAATGCGCTGTAAACGCGGCCCTAATCCTGGGTGTGAGCCCCGGTGGGCATGGGTAGGTCCGCGTAGTATAAAAGGGCCGTTCTAACGAGACTTAAAGAGACACTGATCCGTGCTACGAGTACTGAGGCCTACCAAGTGATCCCATCCGTGCTAGCACCGCCCGGGTCGCTTCAAGTGCAACGAGACAGATTCACTCCTCCCCACGGCAGTCGAAACCAGTCATGGGGACTGAGGGTTATTGACTCTGTTGGAGATCATGTCCAGCTGGGTGATAGCCCACACAGTTGTTTTCACCTTCCTCTAAGACCATGTTCCGTTTAGGTAACGCAGACGTGTGCCATGGGAAATGACGTCTAAGTCTAGATTAAGAGAAACACGTCTTATCTCCAAATTTGGTACCTGAGCCGTAGCCCCAGCCGTGGGATTCAGATTTCATATGCCTCCTTCCAGTCCCTCGGCGCGAACACATTTGCGTACTCTCCCAGTCACGGCATACCCTACGTAGCAGCCTGTCCCAGAGATCCGGGTCCCGATGTAACTCAATGCGGACTGTGTGTGGTGAGAAACCGCGTGATGGGACTAGGCTTGGGAACTACAACGTCCCAGGCAACGAGTAAATAAACCACCACTGTGCTTGTACATCTTAAATAGAATATGAATTTACAGATTTCAACTTGTACAACGAGCCTTGAACATTCCCTAGTGCTTCCTATCAAAATAGGTCCATTGGCCCTCGGCGGGCTTTTCTTCCAGAGACTCCCAGCTATTGGATATTATCGTCAGCCTCTCACCTGGTACAACCCAATAAACATGAATACGGTGCTGTGGACTTACACCTCGGCCTCCTGCATAATATCCAAGAGCTTCAGCTCGCCCTCTGCTACTTGGATAACCTCCTCGAGAAGGCCAGCACCAATCGCATCCTCAAGCTCGGCGATTCTACCGAATGTTAGAAAAGGTACATAACTTGGGGATAATTTGAGAGCATTTCTCACTGAGACACAGTCAGCTGTGGTTCGCTACTTAAATGGGCCTCAACATGGCCGGGCAAGTCGCCGTCTGTTTCTCCAGAGACCAGACCTGGTTTCTCCTCCGCTGCTCGTTGACCTTCGAGCAACGGGCCGTCGTCTACCTCCCCATTCCATTCCTCTTCCCTGATGTCATTCTGCACACGTCTTTGAGGAATGACGAAGGTCTGTCCGCCAAGGTGAAACGTTCGTGGGCCGAGGCCACCCGTAGTATTTTCGACGAGGCGGAAGTGTTGGGGGTTCTCTGTAATCAGTTTTTGCGTCCTGGTAACCCATTCTTCGTAACCAGCGGGAACCGTGTTTTCGACTAGGGCAAGTCTGTGCTTCGTGAGGGACTCAATGGATTGGCGATAAAGTGAAGATTCCGGAAATCTTTGCAATTTTGCGAGAGTAGTCTTGTAGATAGAGAGCAGTGCTGACCTTGGGGTGGCATGCGTCCACAGGCCAGTCAGGCCGGTGGGCACACCCGGCTCAAGGTAGCGTGCCAAAAGGCGAGAAGCGTGCCTCATCTTAATGCACTGTTATGTCCAGATCTCTATATTGTTAAATCAGAGGGGACATCGCTTGAGGAGAAGCGAAGGAGATAATATGGTCGAATGGAGATTCACGATTCTAGCGCACTATTACTAAGCTTCTTTTGTGGATGCTGAGTCATTCCTAATTTGCCGAGACAACACCAGACTTGGACCAACATTGGAATGGTGGGCTGCTCATTACGTACTCCTCCGTATCACACTAGCTACCGCGAGAAAAAGTACCTTTGTACCTGTGTACTTCGTACTTGCAGCCGTATAATTAGAGTTGATCGTTATCCATGCTCGCCTGGGATTTATCTGAGTTGCACATTCCCCTATCATCATTTCCAGCAACGTTTTCCATTCATCTGCCTTACAGTTGAATTTGGTCAAGATGGATTTCAAGGACTTTGGGAAGGGACTTGTGTATGATATTATAACTCTTCCAAACCATCAGCCGAGAGCTTTCTAACATCTCCGGTTCGACCAGATCCCTTGGGGCCCAGATCACCCCCTTCGCGTCGAGAACTCTCCAGTATACCAAAGAACAACTAGGACAGGTTGATGATAAGGTATCCCTGGGAACTCTCTTCATAGTTTCATATCGTCATTCTAACTCTGCCTTGGACAGACACAATTGCCGCCCGATTATATCGACTTGGAGAAGCGCGTTGATGCACTGAAACAGGCCCATCAGAAGATGCTTGCCGTAACGTGAGTTCGACTGTTGTTTCGCAACCCAAAGCTTGGTCTGACGATATGTCCCTCGGAACTCTAGCTCTCACTACTCTAACGAGGCCTACGATTACCCGCCCAATATTAAGGAGACATTTCAGGACCTTGGCCGCACGGTATCAGAAAAGGTGTCGCTTCTTTCTGCAGCAACCACCCCTGCAGAGGCTCAGGCGGCCCTCGTTGCTCCGCCCTCCGCGAAACCGCAGCCTAAGACTTTCAACCACGCGATCGCGCGAGCATCACTTTCCAGCAGCCAAGTACTGCACCAGAATCATGCAGGTGCAGGAGAGGATCCGCTGGCCACGGCGCTCGAGAAGTACGCGCTCGCTATGGAGCGCGTGGGCGAGGCTCGGCTTACCCAGGATGCCCAGATTCAAAGCCACTTCCTAGCTGGGTGGAACACCACCCTTAACACCAACCTTGCGTTTGCAACTCGTGCCAGGAAAAATGTCGAGAAATCGCGGTTATCACTTGACACAACCAAAGCTCGTGTTAAGGGTACTACTTGGAAATTACATACCCCAACGTCACCACGAACCGATCAGCTTAATGACTACGAGTTGAGCTCCGAAGCCCAAGAAGAGATTGAGAAGGCTGAGGATGAATTTGTTACGCAAACAGAGGAGGCCGTCGGGGTCATGAAGAATGTATGTGCTCGTCTCTCACGAAAATCAAATCCCCAAGGGGCACTGTTTTGGGATGAGAAACAGAGGCTAATCACAGATGCGCATGTTTGCAGGTCCTTGACACTCCGGAACCCCTTCGAAACTTAGCCGAGCTTGTCGCTGCTCAAGCAGAATACCACAAGAAGGCCTTTGAAATCCTAAGCGAGCTAGCTCCCATCATAGATGGCCTCCAGGTAGAGCAGGAGGTGAGTTCAATTCTCAAGTTGGCGACAGAGCTAGTTTCTAACTCATCCACCATCACCTCCTAGACAAGCTACCGCCAAAGCAGGGAGAGCAACCCCTAGTCGCCTGAGAATGTGCCGATGCCATTCTCCCTTTCATGAGGTCCATAACCAAGCTCAAGGGGCCTTGCATTTTAACGAATTGGGTGTCTCTTTGGTGCAATCTTAACCCTTTTACTATTTTGATGTCCTTGTTGCCTGTTTATTATATTATTTCTTTTTTATCATTGAATCTCCAATGTAGCTTTTATAGGACGCTATCGGATGTAAACTTCCCCCCTGATGTTACACCGCCAAGGCATCCTCGAGGCCCGTAGCGTGATCGTGCGAGTCGGAGGAGCCTTGATTATGGGAAGGGTTTAAAACTCGTAATGTCCGTCAAGTAGCCCATGATGGCTCTATTTGTCTGCAAACATCTTCATAATCCAACAATACTTGGGAGTCCGCCTTTAGACCAGGTGTTGTCCAGAACATGACCCATTGCGTACCGTGAAGCCTCTTGGTGCCGCCCACTGACCTTTCAAAATACCATTTATTCACTGGGTTATCAGCCCTGCTCCGCCAACAGACGCCGTGGCCAAAATAGTCCTGGACCATGGCGTTGAAGACAATGTCTGCCACTCCACCACTTCCCTGCCGACTTTTCAGAACCGCAAACTTATCAAGATACGGAATCAACCGGTGCTGTTTGTACGCCTCCTCCTGAGACAGGTCCCGGGGCTTTTCCCAGGTGAGAATTGCAACACCTTCATAATCACCCGCGATAATCAAGCCCGCAATCTTGTCATTAACTCGCCTCAGATAGTCATCAACGTCCAGTTTACGATTGAAGGAATCTTCAATCAGGTAGGTTAATTTAGAAAGGTCGACACGCTCATCAGTGAGCCTGAGTCGGGGTGTTCCAGGAAAGGGAGGCTGTCCGGGTCTCACGTTATCTGCACTTAACACAGTGACAGGCATCCCCCGCTTTACAAGTGTGGCCATCTCAGTCCTCGCTTCATATTTACCATTCAAGTCTTTCCGAGTTAGTTTATCCACCGGAAGAGACGGGGAGTAAACTGGCTTGTCCGTGAGGAGATTATGAATCAATGGGTTTTTCGTTGGGCGAGTCTTCACCGTAGCGAACCCCGCATAGTGAAGGCTAGTTGAGATTGTTTCTTGGGTGACTGCTTCTGGTCGCGCAGTAGTTGCAGCAAGGAGAGGCGAGGCAATTAAAGCAGAGGTAGTTGGCGGCAAACTTGACAGGGCAGCATTAACCATTGACAGGTTCTGTCGATGAGCTTTTGCTACATCCCTGCCTAGTATTGTTGACCGTCGGGGTTGTTTTTCCTCTTTCAGATCGGACATAATTGTATCATATTCTTGCCGCAAATTGACAAAACGATGAGGCATAGATGTTTCGCCCTTCATGGGTATCCCACCAACTGGGTCAAGCACGATTATCGACTCGATACAGGCCAGAGGGACAGAGGGGAGTCCAACCTCAATTTTCTGGCATTTGACGGGCGGTTCCGAAGGCGTTAAACGGTCGAGCAGCTTGACGAGCGCGACGACCATGCTTTCCGACTCCAACTTCTCAATCCGCCCGGTGACATAGGACGAAAGATATTCATGGATGACGGGAATTCGCCCTGCGTTGAGAATTTCCCAGAGCAATGTTGATTGAGTATCGAATATGAGGTTGTTTTCCAGCACAATCGCGTTGTGTTTATCGAATTTTCCAAGCAAGATCGCTAGGCGGTTTGCTTGTTCGGTGCCTAGGTCGAGCGTAGATTGTTGTCCGCAATCCAGGATGATGATGCTCAGGAGACCAAGAGTCCGGAGCTGAGAAAGTGTCCTCGCAACACCTTCCATCGTTAAATCATCCACTGTTTGGGGATGACATATCTTGACTATGGCAACATGAAGCCCAGGTCCAGGGTTATAATTAGCCTCGACATTATTTGCCCCTTGGATGAAGAGGGGTCGGTCCCTAATTGTTCGTGGGAGATCGATCTGCGGGCCAGGAGTCTCGAAAGACGCATTTCGGTGGCCAACATACTTCTGAAAGTAGCTTCTCGCATCCCTTTTGTTTGCAGACTCTAAGACAGAGACGATCAAGTCCTGCAGGTCGGTCAGTCAGACAAAGTATTCCAGGAGGGCAACGTGAAGAATTTGTACCCGAGCCACAGCTTTGCCATGTGTCCTGCCAGGCTTTGGACTTGGCTGATCTGGGCAACTAACACCATTGAGCGACGCAGCACTCCGCCGAGGATGAGCAGGTGGGTTAAAGGCGGTGACGGGAAGAATTTTGGGCAAACATGCCCGACGAGACAATAACGAGCCGGGCCAAATCTGCATCTGGATACCATATTAGGAACGCGAAAGTAGTGGAGAAGTCTGATAGGAAGGACATACAAGCAAAGGTGGTCGATTGGCCATAACGGCGAGTCCTAGAGTCATTGATGCCTCGAGAAGGAGCTCGAAAACATCCAGGAATATTTTGAAGTGCTCCTAAACCACCTACTACTAATGATTACAAGTAAAACCGCTTACAAACTAGCCAACCTCCTAATCAGCCACTTATCAAATCTAAATTAAAAATATATTATATTAAATATAAATTTAAATAATATATAAATATTTTATTTAAATATTAAATTTTAAAATAAATTTATAATAAATTTATAATTAATTTTAATAAAATATTATTAAATATTAAAATAAAGTAATATAATTTACTTATATACTATAAAAATAAAATAAAATAAATAGTTAATTAAATAAATTTAAAATAATTTTTATAAAAAGTTACTATTATAATAAAAGAAAAAATAATAATAGTAAAAAAAATAATATTTTTAAGATTTTATAAAAATAAAAGTAAAAAAATATTATTATTATAGCTTTTAATATATTACCTTACTATTAGATATAAGTAATAACTTATAATTATAAAAGTAAGGGAATATAACTTACTTACTTTAAAGGTAATTATTATATAAAATAACTAAGTACTTAACTATATAACTAAAAGGTATACTTATAGAGGAATTAACTAATATAAGATTATTAAGCTCTATAAAGCTAGAATATATAATAGTGCCCCCCCCCCTAAGATAATTAAAAGTACCTAACCCTAAATATACCTTTAAGGGTAGAATTTTATATTCCTCTATAACTAGGACACCTTCGCAAAATATAATTACATTATATATATAGAGGTAGTAGATATAGTATATTTACTAAAGTATAAAACCTTACTAAATTAAGTATATTAACTAGTAGCTAATTAAAGCTTAAGTAGGAATTAAATAATTACTTTATTTCTATTTCTAGTTTTAAATATAATAATATTATTAGCTATTATATAAAATAACTAAGTACTTAATTACTTAATTAAAAAATATATTTATAGAAAAGTTAACTAATATAAGATTATTAAGCCCTATAAAATTAAAATATATAATAATAATATTTATTAATAGATTATTTATAAAGTTAGTAATATTATATAAATAAAAAGTAATAAAAAGTAAAACTAATAACTTTAAGATTTAGTATTTACTAAAACTAATTATTATTAGTTTTAATTAAGAGTAAAACTTTTCTAAATATAACTAATATATATAAAAAGTACTTCTAATATATATTTTCTAAAAAAGAAAACTAATTTTTTACTATTATAAACTATTAATATATAATTTATAATTATTAAAACTTCTATATCTATTATAACTAGTAAAAGCTCTTCTTAGTATTAATAAAACTACTATATAGAAATATCTATTATAATAGTAATAATATTACTTAGTTCTTTTTAAAGACTTTATAACTTATACTATTATATTAACTTACTTACTTAATTATAAAGCTCTTATAAAAAAGTAAAAATAAACTATAGAAAAACTAATTTAATAATTTATTTAAAATTAATAATTAATATAATATTAATATTAATAAAACTAATAATATATAATAGCTAATAAAATATTATTATTTTATATTAAAATAATTTTCTTTAATAAATACTAAATTATAAGCTAATATCTTTTATAATTTATTAAAATACTTAAAAATAATAAGTTTATAAAAATAAAAAGTAAAAAGATAATAAAAGACTTTAATAACTTTCTAAAACTTATACTACTAAAGAAGAAAATATCTTCTACTATTACTTTAATTACTACTAGCTAATAAGTACTTAGAACTAGTCTTTAGTAGACTCTATTACTATAAAAGTAGTTTTCCTAATTAATATTTCTAATTTTTAATAAAACCTTTAATAAATAAGCTCTTTAAATAATTTTTAATATTTTATCTAAAGGTAATAGTTAAATTAATCTAATTATACTTTTACTAAAATAAGTAAAAATAATATCTTAAAATACTAGATTAATAAGTTATTTAAAACTAGAACTAGAAATTAAAAAAGTTTTAAAAATTATAAAATAAGAAAATAAAAATTAGAAATTAATAACTAAAGTACTTTATATTATAAAATACTTATATAATTAAAATTTTATATAAGGATAAGGGACCTCTATAAAAACCTATAATATTAATATAGATAATATTATCTTAAGAAAATTAAAAAAAATGAAATATAATATAAAAAAAATAAGAAATTAAATAAAGTCTATATTAAAATATTAAAATAAAGTAGATTATCTATTATAATAACTTAAAAAATAAAAAATAGAAATTATTAATTAATTAAATAATATTAAAGATATTATATTTTTACTAATAACTAAAATACTATTAATAGCTAAACTAGAAAATATTTAATTAAAATTAAAGTTAATTAAAATATTTATTTTAAAAAAATATAATTTATAAGCTTTTTAAAATTATAAAATAATATTTATATAAATATTTATAAAGTCTATATTATTATTATTATAAGTAATCTTATTAATATAAACTAGATTTAACTTTTTAATAGATTTATTATAATAAGTAGTTAAGAAATTAATAGAATTACTAGTTAATATAATAAATAAAAAGAAAATATAGTAAAAAATTAAAGATATTAAATACTTATAGTTTAATATAGATAAGAAAATATATAAGATTAATAATATATTTATTAAAAATAAACTAACTTACTATTAAGATATTATACTATTTATTTAAGTAGTATAAGATAATATTATAATAAATTTATTAATAACTAAAACTATCTTTATAAATTTATTAAAATTATTTAGAAAATAAATACTAATATAATAAAAAAATATTATTATTATTAATAAAAAGCTAATTTTAATAATTAATAAAATATTAAAAAAGTAGATTCTAAAACTAAAGTAAGTATTTAATATTAAATTATATATAATAGTTAAATAATTAAATAATAACTTTTATATTATTTTAATAATAGAAAATAATTATAATATAAAAAACTATATAATATAATATTATAGATATATTAAAATTATAAAATTAGAAGATTATTTTATATAATATAATATATTATATAATTATTTAAATCCTATTTTAAAAGTATTTATCTTAATTTTAAAAGTTATATAAAAACTAGAAGACTAGCTAAGAGTAGTAGAGGAAAAAGTAAAAAATTTTTATTTAATAGTAAAGGAAAACTATAAAATACTTAAAATATATTTACTAAAACCTTAAAAAAAAATTAAAAGAATATAAAGAGTTTAATAAATATAAAGATAAAGAAAGTAAAAATATAAACTAAAGTAATCTAAATAGATTTAGCTAAAACTTATAAACCTATAATAACTAGTAAAACCTATATAATAACTAAAGAAACTAATAAAACTAATATAAAGATAGAAAACTAAGATTCCCTACTTAAAGTAGACTAGAATTTCTCTACTATAGTAATTATAAAAGAAGATATAGAAAACTCTTATACTAAAATAAAGAAGAAAACTAGAAATATTACTAATTCTTATAAAGCCTAAAACTTCCTATTTAAAATAATAACTAAAGTAATAAAGTTAGAAGTATATATTAAAATTAAAGCTAGTAGTAAATTAAATAATAATTTTATAAATATTAAAAATATAATAATAAAAACTAATAAATATATTTAGTAATAATAATTTATAAAGATAAGTAAGGTACTAAAGCTAAAATAGTATAGCTAGAGAATAAAAAATATAAGTACTACTAGTTAGGAAATAATATTAAAAAGTTCTAAATTAACTAGATAAAATTAATAGACTTAAGCTTTAGGCTTAGTCTACTATTATAACTTAATAATAATATAGCTTAATTAAGGTATTTATATACTATAGAAAAGGAAAAAGATAATTTAGATAATAAAAAAGAAAGTTTTAATAAAAAACTAGTAATTTTAAAAGTAGAAAAAAAGAAAATAAGAAAAATTTATTTTAATTTAGTAAAGATATATATAAAATATTAAAAAATATTTAAATTATATA